>NW_026622775.1:68615000-69930676 GCF_023065955.2 Ursus arctos | reverse complement strand
CATCATTTGTGGTTAAGAAGCAACGAGCAAAAAACCTTTCTGTATGCTGAGACCTCCTGGTGCAGGGACGTGACCCTGGGTGGAGGGGTGTGCAGCGAAGCCTTCTTCCTTGCCCTTTGTCCTGTTGCTGCTTCTGGGCACTGCCAGGAAAAGCTGCTGATGCTCACCCTTCTCTCTGAGGAGAGGGCTGGATCTTTCTCCTCTGGGCAGCCTGGCAGAGGAGCCCTGGTTCCCTGAGAGGCCCCAAGGTGCGACAGCCCCTTGGCTCCTTGCGGGTTGCCGGAAATCCCGGGGCCTAGTCAATGTGAACGAACTTATTTATCAGGAGTCTGCGGAGCATGTTTGGCATGGGGATCTACTGGGGCCTCGCATGTCACAGATGTGTATTTGTGCAAAATGATACATGTATGTCTGTGAGTCTCACTGTTGTGAACTGGCTGGATCCAACCGTCTCTTCTGAATCATGCACTCAAAGTGTTGGTCTTCTGGGGGAGGTGACTGCAGAAGGATGGAACCGACCTTCATTCCTCAGTGGGCTGTTACTGATTGGGAGTCCTGCTTTCCTTCTCCTACCTTCATGGGTAGCCCCAGGACAGAGGTGGGGGTACTATCTTGGTGCCTCTGCATGGAGTTTTGTCTGTGAAGCAGAGCCCCTGAAGGCCGAACCTGGAATGGAAGGGTCAGGGACAACATGGAAAATAGAGTAAGCTTCAAGGTCTGTCTTCAGCTGCTTTGGTCCCTAATAACCTTTACACATCAGAGACTCATACTAGCTTTTAGACCTTGACAAAAATCCCTTAACTTTTCTGAGCCGTAGCTTCCTACTTCATCTCCCAAATGGTTTAATGATACCTGCCCTACCTACCTCACAGTCTTATTATGCAGATAAAATGAGATCAAACTGTCTCAAAGTGCGTTGCGAATGTTACATGAACAGGAAGGGGGAGGGCATGGGGTTGGAAGGAGGCCAAACTGCAGGGAGGGTGGGAAGGCCAGAGGATAAAGGAGGTTGCCGTTGGAGACTAAAATGGCCAGTGATTAGCTGCAAGACTTGAAGCATGTCATTTCACTCAAGTCTTAGGTTTCATATCTGAGAGTTAGGGCACTAATTCCTGACCTTATCTTCCAGCGTTGGGAGGACCAAAGGAAATGTTTCTGCGAACGTTGTAAATGTCTACCAAAAAATTGTGGTGGTTTATTTATTACAGCACTAGGTTCCTAGCTCTTTGCTAATTGAAAAAGGGGGAAGGTGTGTGGGGGGGCGGGGGCGGGAGGTGTGTGTGCTGTCAGCGGAAGGGCCGGGCTAGGGATGAAGTCATTGGCTTGAGTCAGACAGGAATGTCTCCTAGAAACGGTCACTGATCAGGCACCCTCTTCCTTCAGTCAGGAGGGGCTATTTCCCTTGCGGCTGCAGCCCTGGGGTCTGCCAGAGTGAGGCCAGGTGCCGGGTGGTAGGTGCTCTCTTCTATTTAGGGGTCCAGTTCCTGCTGTCTTTGGACCAGGAACCAATGCTCTAAAGCCTACTTTTCTAATGGGACAGTTAAGCGGGGACACCGCCGAGGCCCAGCTTCCTAACGCGCATCCGATCGGGGAAGGCGCACTTCCGTTCCACAGTTGGAGCGGGATGGCAGGCCGGCGTGGGGGAAGGGAGAAGTCGGTGGAGAGGAGGGAGGGACCATATCCGGGAGAGTGGCAGCTTCCGACCAGTGGTCGCGCTTCCGGAGAGGCGCTTCCGGTGGTGGCGGCAGCAGCGGCTGTGGTGGTTCCGGGTGTCTTTGTCCCCCCGGTGTCGCGGCCCTGGCCCGCAGGTGGGTTGGGGGGCCCCCCGCTGCCCCTCTGCCCCTTCGCCCCTCCCCCGGCCGAGGGGCTGCGAGGGCCGGGCAGCAAAGATGCACGGGGCGCGGAAGGGGCCGAGCCCCCCTTCGGACTGCAAGTCCCGTCTCCCTGGCAACGGCCTCGGCCCTGGGGGCGGGCGGGAGGAGGAGAAACCGCGCGCCTTCGTCCTCCCACGGTGGCCCCGCCGCGGTCCGGCCCGGGAGGCCCGGTGCCGGCGGCTGCTGAGGCGGGAGCGGAGGCCCCAGGGAACACGGGAGCAGGAGGGCGGGCGGGCGCGCTGCCGGATTCGCGTTCGGCGGGGCCACGGGGCTACCTTCCCACCAGCCCGTCCGGGGAACAACGGGCCGGGCTTCCGGGGAGAGGGCCCACACCTTCTCTTCTCCGGCACCAGCCTCCTCCATTTTTCCGGGCCTTGCGTGGAGCATTTTGGCGGATGTATTTGAATGAATGAATGTCACTGGGGGCCTTTCCAATCCCCCACTCTCCCCAAGCATCTGCGGGTGGTGTGGCATCGTGAGAAGAGCGCTAAGTTGTTGGCGACCTGGGTGCGAGTCTCAGTTTTGTCACTAACTGGTGATGTGACCCTGGGCAAGTCTCAGTCTCTGTGAGCTCCAGTTTCCTCTTCTTTACAATAGCTTGACAGTATCACCCACCACTAACTTACTGTAAGGGCAAACAGGAACAATGTAATTTTTGCATTTCCTGCTCTTTATGTTCTCTCCATGTCCTCCATTCATTCTGCGAACCCTTCATTAAGATCCTCAGTTAGTTTTTGGGGGTCGATGGAGAATTTCCCTCTGAGCTGTTAACTTCTTTCTTTTCCAATTAAAGGTTTTTTTTCTAAGACTCTGAAAGAGGACAGCATTCCCAATGTCCCAGTTTAAGCGCCAGCGGATCAACCCGCTTCCAGGGGGACGCAACTTCTCAGGTGATCACCTTTATCCCTATTTGGCCTCATACTGGGTATTATGTGCTTTGGATTAGTCTTTTAAAATGTGGCTTTTGGGGTTTCCCTGGTGGAGTGCAATTTGCTGCCAACGTTTCATAGGAAAATAGGAGATGAGCACAGTGGGGGCAAGTGAAACCCTGTGGAGGAATTGCTTGGAGTCTTTGCCCTTTGGGTCTACCATATCTTCTGTCTGACTCTAGTGCTCAAAATGGTAGATGCAGGTCCTAGAGATTGCCTCTCTGTCCACATAGGCGCAGCTTCAACATCTCTTCTGGGTCCTCCTCCTGGTTTGCTCACTCCTCCTGTGGCCACAGACCTGTCCCAAAATGCCAGGCACCTTCAGGTAGGTTGGGCATTTTTTCTAGTGAGTTTCAGCGCTTGAGACTGCCACAGCATGCAGGGGTGTCTGGTGCGTTCATTCTTGCATCGCTGTGTTCATCCTCCTGGTGCTCCTGGGACGGGATGGAGGTGACTAGACATCTGACTGGGGAGTCCTAAGTTCTGGCTCTAGGGAAATCTTTCGGGTGCTTCTTGGAATTAAAGAACTGGAAATCCTAGAAGAAGCTTGTGACCTAAGAATCAGTGTGATCTCTTCCTCCTCCTTGCAGCAGATAATGACTGTTACACGTGTGTGCCTCCTTCCTGTGAATCTTGATGCCATACTTTGTTGAAGCTGGCTGGGGTTTGGCTGGAGATGAGATGCTAACGGCAGAGCGTGGACAAATGCTCTGTTACTTTCAGACTGCACTATTCTCTTACAGGGTGGGGAGAAGCAGCGGGTCTTCACTGGCATTGTTACCAGCTTGCATGACTACTTCGGGGTGGTGGATGAAGAGGTCTTTTTTCAGCTAAGGTAGGCTTGAGGTCAGTCCCTTGAATGCTTGTTGAATTCAGTTCTGTCACCGTGCTGGTGGGGCCCCTCTGAAGCCATTGCTTTGCTGTTTTTATGCAAGGTGTGCGAAATCTTGATGGGCAGGGCCTCCTAGGGGCAGTCAAGGTGGCTTGGCCAGGGTCTCTCTCCTGACTGGGTCTCTTGGCTTGTGTGCTGGCAGTGTGGTGAAGGGCCGGCTGCCCCAGCTGGGTGAGAAGGTGCTGGTGAAGGCTGCATACAACCCAGGCCAGGCAGTGCCCTGGAATGCTGTCAAGGTGCAAACGCTCTCCAACCAGGTATTCGTCTTTCCGGCGTGTGCATTGGAAAGGGGAGGGAGGGAAGCCCCAGTGCCCTGAAAGCTGGGCAAAAACTTTACTTTTGTCGAGGGGCGGGGCTGCATCTTTCCAAGATAGTGAGCAAATCAGCCTCCGGATGCCCTGAATTTCCTGGTTACTGTCCTGCAGCCCCTGCTGAAGTCCCCAGCACCTCCCCTTCTCCATGTGGCAGCCCTGGGCCAGAAGCAAGGGATTCTGGGAGCTCAGCCCCAGCTGATCTTCCAGCCTCACCGGATTCCCCCGCTCTTTCCTCAGAAGCGTGCGTACCAGTGGCATGGATGTTGGGGTGTGGCTTTATGGGGGTACTCTGGATGAATGGGCCTGTAACTCTCAGGTGGTTGCTCTCAGAATAGAAGTGGGTACTGCTGTCACTGGAGGAAAGGGACAGGGAAGTTGGGCAGATATGTAGGGTTTTTGAGTCACCAGCCATTTCTTCTCTGTAGCTCTCAGTCTCTTCCAAACATCCCACACACTTCATCTGAGCCACCTGAACAGATTTCCTGCTCGGGGCCCTCACGGTCGATTGGATCAAGGCCGAAGGTAAGAGAATGATCAAACAGGGAAGATATTTTATTTGTCTCTAGGAGCAGTGTCTCTTTGCCACCCCTACACCAACATTCTCTTTCTGCAACTAGATCCTGGGCCCTTTCCCCTGAAATAGGCCGACACGCTGAGATGTATATGCGAATATTAGAACTTTATAAACTGGTTCAGCAAGCAGGGATTTGATACAGTTTGTCTTTCAAAATGCCATATTGAATTTTATAATTTGCTCTTTTATTTCTAGTCCTTAAGACTGAAATGCCAAAAATCAAAACTATCCAGAAATAGTAATTGTCCAAAACATGTAGCTTTGCAGCGTATGTTTTAATTTCTAGTATAAAACGTTTCTTTCTATACATTGTACGCATCAGTGTAGCATTAGAATCTGTGGGGTTGCACTCTGCCCAGTAGTCCAGGCCCGTGCCTGGAACGTGTAGATAGCTTCCTGGCCCATGTGTAGCCGGCATGGTGGATTTGGGACTTTGGGGGTGTTCTAGGCCATCCTGTATCCTCTGAGAGTTTTGGGTACTGCCGGGAGCATGCTGCCTAGTCTCTCCAGCTGACGTGTTCCTTCTCTTGCCTTACTCTCCTCCTAAAACGTTTTGCTTATATCTCTAGGAGTTAAGCTCGGGATTAGTTTGCTTAAGGCTGGTTTTAGTTCTTCTGTCGGTCCTCATTTTAATTTTTTATTAGGGAAAATTGCAGATATAAGCAAAGCAAACAGAAAAGGATGATGAACCCTCATGTACCCACCCCCTAGCTTCAATAAGTATCAACATCTTCCATTCTTTTTCATCTCTCCCTCCATCTATCTACTCCCTGCCTTGTACTTGGTGGTGGTGGTGGTGGTTTTTTTTAAGATTAAAAATTTTATCGCAAATAGTGTATAGGTTGAAATGCACAAATCTCAGCCGGGCAATTTTGACATGGAAAATTGCACATAGCCCTCACCCCAGTTACGATCTAAAACATCACTCCAGAAAATTCTCTCATGTTCAGGTTCTTTTTTGAAGTGAGAACTGTACTGATAAGGAAACAACCCCCTATTTCCAGATGCCAGTAGATTATTTCATGACGAGGGCTGAGAACGAAATCCAGTGTGAACTCTTAGAAGGAGCGTGGAGTAACTCCGAGAACAAGTTAGGCAAAGGGAGGCAGCTAGTCTGCTGAAGCTGGTGTTTGTTCCCTTGGGCTAGGTCATTAGGAATTCTGACTAGGAGAATGGTTCTGTGGTCTGGGATTGTTGTCCACCGTGCCTCCACTACTTCAAACACCTTGTTCTGTTCTCAAATCACCGGTATATGCTCTGCGTACACCTACACCCCTTGTCCTGTGCGTCTTCCTGGTCTTCAGTTTCCAAGGACTTTCCACCTCTCACATCCTGTGAGCTTATTAAAGGCATCATCACCGAATCACAGCCAGTGTCCTGAGGGATAGTGTAGCCCGGGTGGAAATCAGTGGTTGCTATTGACTTTCTGCTCTAGGTTCATATTCAGTCTTTCTGTACAGTCACGTGTATTTGATTGTCCCGGACATGCCAAGCCCTGTGCAAGGCTTGCGTTACATTACTTTGGCCATAGTGCTTTGGTGTCATGGCTCCCAGAGAAAGGAGACGTTCGCGCCGGCTGGGAGGTACCACCGTCAGTCAGTACAGAGAATCTGCGAAGTAGGAAAGGGGGCAGTTGGAGTTAGGTCACTCTGGGAGAACAACAATTTACAAAGGAGTCTAGCTACTTGAGTGTTTTGGCCGGAAGCCAAGTTTTATTTTGAATTTCAGTCTTTGGGACGGAGGTAACAGTGTCTCCGTTCAACTGCCGGTACTGAACTGCTGAGGTTTTTGGACAGGCGTGTCCAGTGGGATGCCATCTCAGTCTCCTGCTGAGGTTCCCGAGATGTCTCCCACTGGTACTGCTTCTCATGTGTTCCTGCCGAGTCCCAATAAGGAGAGAAAACTGGCCATTGAATTCCAGGCTTCAGTGGGACATCCACTGGCACTAGGGTGGACAGCATTTACTGAAGAGTTCACTCCAGTTGTGGGCGAGCTGAAGACAGCTGTCAGAATGACTGTTAGAAGCGTGGAAGCGCTGACATCCCGGAAAGGCGAGAGTGGAAGGCAGCTTTTGGATGGAGACGCTAATAAACCGGGAAATGGGCCAGGCAGATAGAGAAGAGATGAAAAACTTTGTGTTAAAGGTAATGAATGTAGATGTCCAGGGCTGGAATGACAAGGGCAATGAGGCAGGCGGGTCTGAAAGGAAGAGCAGAGGCCTTCTGGTAAATAGACTGTGGTCAGCGCCGTACCTGGGCCGGAAGAACTGACAGGTGATTTTATTTCTCTTGTGAGACATGGGGGTTTTCCCTTAACAGTCTGGCACTTTATAATGGTCTGAAGGTTTTTCCTTTCCATTTTTACTTATTGAACTCCTAACATGGTTATACTGTAAGTAATTTATCATAGAAACGTAAGAAGTAGTGCGTGCTATTATGTAGCTAAGTACTATAAAAATGTCTCGCTCCTTCTTTCCCTTTACAGGTAACCATTCTTAAAGACCTTTAGAAAATAATTTTGAAAAGAGAAATTACTGCTACTTTTTTTTGGTCTGTGTTCTTTTGTGGTCTTTATATACGAGCGTACTTTTTATAATTTAATTTTTTAACTTTAGAGTCCAAATTATTTTTTACGTTGTGATTACAGTGATTAAACGTTTCTTCCATACTGCAGTGTAGTCCTCGTGACTGTTTTAATGGCTGTGTGATGATCGTGTTTGTTTTCTATAAAAGTTCAGGTGTTACTGGATATGGATGTGGTTTTCTTACTCTCGGCTTGAATTTTTTCCACTATTTATCATCTCTGTTTTTCTTTTGAATTAACTTCCTTGGGATAATATTTTCAAGAGTGGAATTATTGGATCAAAGGGTTTGAGTGTTTTTATGACTTCAATGTGTATTGCTAAGGGCTTGTTACAAGAACTGTCTCTTAAAACTTCCTTCATAGAATCCTTTGCATGGCACCATATATGTGTCTCATGTTAAAAATGAGTTAAAAATCTTTTCTCATTTCAAAAAATTATATGTTAGCTGTAAATTTTAAAGTTCAGAAAAATACAAAAAAGAAAATTATTCATAAGCTTTACCAGTCAGAGGCGTCCATCATTAATTCTTTCTTTTTAAGATTTTTTTTTTTAAGTCATTTCTGCACCCGCTGTGGGGCTCGAACTCACAACCTTGAGATCAAGAGTCACATGCTCCACTGACTGAGCCAGCCAGGCACGCCAGTACTTTATTTTTTAGTCTTTTAAAGCTTTTTTTGCACAGTTGAGGCACTACTGTATACATACTGTCGTGTACTAGTCTTTCTGCTCACCGTGGGTCTGTTACAAGTATTTAAATATCCATTTTACTAACCTTATAACAATGTGTTATACGGCTGTTAGCAGTGGCTTCTTGATCCATTTCTTTGATGTCGGGGATTCCGGTTGTTACCAGTTCTCTTAGGCCAGTATGCACTGAACCTTAACGTGACAGTGTGGTTTCTTCCTCCTGGTGGCGGATCAACCCCCAGCGATGACTATGACTCCAGGAAACGCAAACAGCGGGCTGGCGGAGAGCCTTGGGGAGCCAAGAAACCGAGGCACGACCTGCCTCCTTACCGGGTCCATCTCACTCCCTATACTGTGGACAGGTGAGCCGCGAGGCCGGGCTGGGGCAGGAGGCTTGCAGCTGCTAACAGTTTCTTGTGTAGATGACACACAGTCTACAAGAGCAGGAGCGTGTGTACGGGGTCATGTGCCTAGGACCTTTTGGTTTGTTTCTTTTTTTTTTTAAAGATTTTATTTATTCGACAGAGATAGAGACAGCCAGCGAGAGAGGGAACACAAGCAGGGGAGTGGGAGAGGAAGAAGCAGGCTCATAGCGGAGGAGCCTGATGTGGGGCTTGATCCCATAACGCCGGGATCACGCCCTGAGCCGAAGGCAGATGCTTAACTGCTGTGCCACCCAGGCGCCCCTTTGGTTTGTTTCTTAATGCGACAGTTTTTAATTTCCATATCTCAAATTTTGACCAGCATAGCACCACTGACATGGGTGTCTTGATAGAGCTCTGGTGATTCGATCATCAGAACTAAGAATGCCAGGCTATCGTTAAGGCTTACCCATCAAAACCCAGGTACCCAGTACCATTTCTGACTCAGGCACAAAGTATAGCTCCTAAGCACCTTGGGACTCGTTCTCCAGGGCACTTTGGAATCATTTTCAGAGCGCTCTAGCTCCTGCGAGGACCCCGGCCCACAAGCTTACCTATCTCACTTAGGAACTGATTGACTTAGAGGCAGAGGAGTGACTCCACATTCATCCAGCAGTGAGAGGCAGGGCTCCAGCCACCGCCCCGGTAGCAAAGTTCACCTAAGCCCGAGCTGAGGTGAGGGGGCAGCCTCCCGGCACCTGTTCCTCGAGGTGGAAGGGAAAGAGGCCTGTCACTGCCCTTCCTGGCATCACTGGTTCTTCTCCGTGGGGCTGGGCAGGGCCTCTCCTGTGTTCCCTGCTGAGCCACCTGCCTCCCAAGGTTCATGTCCTCACAGGACATCACGGAGAGGGGTGCACGTAGAGCCTCCTCCCGTCAGTCAGAACGTGACTGCTGATAGCCACGTGCACACAACTGTCTTTTTGAATATCTACGGAAGCCTCTTGTACTTATGTTTGATATTTTGCTTTTTCACTCAATGTGTCTTAGAATTTATTCCATGTTAACGTTGGTTAGATTGATCTCATTCTTTTCAGCACCTACACAATAGTCCACTGAATGGATAGACCGTTTATTTCACCAGTTCTCTATTTCCATGTTTTAATCATCCTAAGTAGTGTTGTCATAAACATCCTTCTACAGACGTCTGTGTGGAAGGTGCTAGTACTTTACTGAGGTCAGTTCCTAGAAATGGAGTAGCTGCTCCAAGGGTCTGACTTTAAACTCGGACATCCACTGCCAGTTCTCTCAAAGAGGCTGTGTCAGTTGCCTTCTCGCCCATGGGGCTTGAAGTGCTCACTGCCCCACGCTGCTGCCAGCGCTGTGTTACCAAACTTTGCGATCCTTGTCAGTGTCTTAGGCAAAAAGTGATAAGCCAATTTGCATTTCTTTAAGTATAAGTGAGACTGAGCATACGTTCACGGGCTTTTAAGTCTCCTTTCTTTTTCTGGTTAAGTACCGGTTGATGTCCGTTTTCCTAGTTTTCTCTCAGACTCGTAAACCTTCTTGTGAACCTTTTAATAGTTTGTGGGCTCCTCTTCGATCAAGACCGCCTTAGCTGTCACATACTACAAGTGTGTTTCTGTTTTTTCTTTCCCACTTCGACTTGACTTTGCCATTAGAGGCTGAAACGTTTTAGTGGTCAAATCTCATCCATCTTTTTTTCAGAGATGTTTTCCTTCCCAGATTAGAAAATAATTTGCCCTTTTTTCCCAAGTCTTTCATGGTTCCATATTTTAAAAAATAATTTGGTCTTTGCTCAGTCTGGATCCCCTTGCTTTCCTCCTCCAGCCCCAACTGTGACTTCTTAGAGCTCCAGCGCCGCTACCGCAGCCTCCTGGTGCCCTCCGATTTTCTGGCTGTGTGTCTGAGCTGGCTGCCGGCCTTCCCTCTGAGCCAGCCCTTTTCCCTCCACCCTCCAAGCCGCATCCAGGTGTCTTCTGAGAAGGAGCCAGCTCCAGATGCTGGTGCTGAGCCCATCCCTGCAGACGGTGACCCCGCTTACAGTTCCAAGGTGAGCGGGCTGGGGTCCTGCCCGCTTTGTGCCGTGGTTGGAGGCTGAGAAAGCTCTCGAGCATGTCCTCCGTGCCACCCCTGCCCAGGTCCTGCTGCTCTCTTCCCCGGGACTGGAGGAGTTGTACCGTTGCTGCATGCTCTTTGTGGATGACCTGGCTGAGCCGAGGGAGACGCCAGAACATCCTCTGAAGCAGATTAAGGTGAGAGCTGGAGTCCAGGAGGCAGGAGGCAGTCGTGGGTGATGGATGGCCAGGCCCTGTCAGGTTTTCAGCAGCTTGGCTCCTGTTCATGAGCTCGTAGAAACAAGGAGCCCCGAGCTGAAATAGCGCTTATTTCACCAGAAGGACAGCATGGCTCAGGATGTTCTCATCAGAAAAAGTTATGTGGCTAGTTCCCGTTCACGGGTAGAGAAATCCACCCTCCCCTGCTTCTGAACCCACGTGGAGGACTCTTTACCACATCCTGCTGCTCTCATTCCCCAGGGGTGGGCTGCTTCGTGGTGAGAGATCCAGGGAATTGTTTTTTTTTTTTATCTTGGATCCATTTTTGCAGTTTTTGCTGAGCCGGAAAGAAGAAGAGGCAGTGCTGGTTGGGGGTGAGTGGTCTCCCTCTCTGGACGGCCTCGACCCCAAGGGTGACCCGCAGGTGCTCGTCCGCACTGCCATCCGCTCTGCGAAAGCCCAGACGGGCATTGACTTGAGCGCCTGCACCAAGTGGTGAGTAGCCGCCCCAGGCTTGTCTGTGTGGGGCCCGTTGTACTGGCGAGACTGTTGAGGAGGTCAGTTCCTGTGCCTTTCTGACCTGGGAGTGCTCTTCTCTTCCCCAGTCCTACCTCCTCCCTCCCTCCAGCCCTCGCAGATGGTCGTCTTGGTCATGAGCACGAGTAGGGATGCGTATGGGTGTGGGGGGCCAGCCGACCCTCCAAGGCTCGTCCCATGCGACCCCCAGCCACATTTAGTGGTCCTTGGTGCTGGGAGCACTGGGTAGTCATTGTCTGCTTACTCGTGTCGAACCATTGATGAACCATTTCTTGAGGACTCAGTCTCTTGTTTCGTGTGCTCAGAGCTGCGTGTGCAGTAGGTGCTCATTCAGTGTTGACTGGAAGCGGAAGCACCTGCTTGTGAAGGTTGTGGGTCAGTCCTTCCCTTTTCCCTTCTGCTGCGAGCAGGTGGCGCTTTGCGGAGTTTCAGTACCTGCAGCCGGGCCCCCCGCGGCGGCTCCAGACAGTGGTGGTGCACCTGCCCGACATCTGGACCATCATGCCTACTTTAGAAGAGTGGGAGGCCCTGTGCCAGCAGAAGGCCGCAGAGGCAGCTCCCGCGCCCCAAGAGGCGTCCGGGGTAAGGCCGAGCCTTGCAGACCAGTGGGCAGAGTAGGTGCCCTGACCTCCGGACCCAGCTGGTCACAGCTCTCGGCTTTTGTCGCAGGAAGCAGAGCCTCCGGAGCAGGCAGCTGATGCCTCCGAGTCTGTAGCAGACACCTCTAAACAGAATGCAGAGAATCCGGAGGCCACGGCACAGCCGGAAATGGATACCGATCTCCCAGAGGCCCCTCCACCCCCCCTAGAACCTGCCGTCATGGCACGCCCGGGCTGTGTCAACCTGTCCCTCCATAGTATTGTGGAGGACCGGAGGCCAAAAGAAAGGATCTCTTTTGAAGTAGGTGTAGGAGTCTGGGGAGGCTGTGCAGTAGGCCGCACGGGATGGCAGGGCTTGAACATTCCCTTCTTCCCGCTGCTCATGGGCCTCTGCTGCCTCTTCCACAAGGTGATGGTGTTGGCTGAGCTGTTTCTGGAGATGTTGCAGAGGGATTTTGGCTATAGGATTTATAAGATGCTGCTGAGCCTTCCTGAAAAAGTGGTGGCCCTGCCTGAACCTGAGAAGGAGGAGTCGGCCAAAGAAGAAGAAACAGTCAAGGAAGACGCTGCCAAGGAGCCCAAGGACGAGGTACAGAGTGAGGGCGCAGCTGCCGAGTCAGACGCCCCTCCGGTGAGTACCTCTGCCGTGCGCACGGGCACCAGGGCTGCGCGCTGCGTGCTGGGGGCCCCGCGGGGCTCTGTTACTGCTCCCCTCCCTGCCTGCCCGCTCCTCATCCCCCTGCCTCACGGCCGCATAGCTAGGACGTGGTGTGTGAGGACAGGGGAAGCGGGCCCGGAAGTGCGGCCGACGCGCTGCGGCGGCACGGAAGCCTCCGTTCATTGTGCCATGAGGACAGGTGTTTGGGCTACTCGGTGGTTAACTCGAACACTCCTTTTTCTTAACGCTTTCTAAAGCATGTGGGTCTATCTCTTGCCTAAATACTATTGAGTAAACGTAACTTCTGAGGGACTGAGATCGACTCCTGAAGAGAATCCCAGGTGCCTGGGAACCGCCCCTGGCTCGCTCTGAGCCCCACGTCCTGGAACGCAGTAAATGAGACTGTAGCTAGAACCCTTCCCGCGGTGCCCGAACACGGTCGGTGCGCAGGTGTTGGCTCTTATCGTTGTTAGCAGTTACAGGTGACCGTTTTCATCTTGGTTTGCTTCCAGAAGGAAGATGGGCTTTTGCCCAAACCTCCGTCTTCCGGCGGAGAGGAGGAAGAGAAACCCCGGGGTGAGGCATCCGAGGACCTCTGTGAGATGGCCCTTGACCCAGAGCTGCTCCTCCTGAGGGATGACGGCGAAGAGGAGTTCGGTATGTGCCGGCCTTGTGCAGCGGCCGCCGGCTCTGTAGCTGGTGCTCTCTTGTCACTGCTGTGCGTCTGGGCCCGGGGGTCCCTGCTCCACGCTCATCTCAGGCTTCCTGTAGCAGGAGCCAAGCTGGAGGATTCGGAGGTCCGGTCGGTTGCCTCGAACCAATCAGAGATGGAGTTCTCTTCTCTTCAGGACATGGTGAGACCTCTTTCCTGCTGCCCCGCGCCACTGACGGTGAAGCTTAGCAGGGCCTCTGACTCAGCGCTGGGGGAGGGAGACTCTACTGTAGGACTTCTGGCACCCTCTGACTGACAAGAGACAAAATGTGGTTCTTGGCTCGCGGAGCGGGACTTTCCTAGGATCCAGGACACTTCAGTGTCTCCACCTGGGTGCATCCGAGTGGGGTGTCTCACGCAGGTGCGCACTCGGCTCCTCCGTGTGTGTGACAGCCCCCGGCGTGGAGGTGGCCCGGGGTCCTGTCTCCAGCTGGAAGGGGTGCCTGGGTGTGATCATGTCTGCTTCTCAGAGGGCTACATTCCAGGTGATCTCACTGTCGAGAGAACTCTTCGTAAATCTTGTTCGTCCTTGTTTCTCTTGCAGCCCAAGGAGCTGGACCCCTCTGCTGTGCTCCCTTTGGACTGTCTTCTTGCTTTTGTCTTCTTTGACGCCAACTGGTGTGGCTACTTGCATCGGCGAGACTTGGAGAGGATCTTGCTCACCCTTGGGCTGCGGCTCAGTGCAGAGCAGGTGCCGGCCCCCTGGCGTCCGTGCGCGTACCGGGCCCCCGTGGGTAGCTCGGGATACGCCGTAGTTCCAGGTGCCGGTGCGTCACGGGGCAGGAGCTCGCGCCTTCTCATCAGGGGCTGTCTTGGGTGCGTGTGTTCTCCAGGCCAAACAGCTGGTCAGCAGGGTGGTGACCCAGAACATCTGCCAGTACCGGAGCCTTCAGTACAGCCGCCAGGAGGGCACGGACGGAGGGCTGCCCGAGGAGGTGCTCTTCGGTGCGTCCCGCCGCCCTGCCGCCTTCCAGGGAGGATGGGCAGGGCGGGCTGCTTTCTCCTCCTGAGACCCTCTCCTCGAGTCGTCTTCATGGCCCCTTCTAGGAAACCTGGACCTGCTACCTCCTTCCGGGAAAAGCGCGAAGCCGGGCGCCGCCTCCACGGAACACAAAGGCCTGGTGTCCCACAACGGCAGCCTGATCAACGTGGGGAACCTGTTGCAGCGTGCAGAGCAGCAGGACAGCGGGCGGCTCTACCTGGAGAACAAGATCCACACACTGGAACTGAAGCTGGGTGAGTGGCCTGTGGCCGCAGGGACCTGGCCCGGATGGGATGCACAGACGCGTGTACTTGGAGACTAAGAGGGATCCCGCTCCTCGCGCTGCAGGCTTCTTGCCCTGGGCCGCGATGCTTAACTTAGCAGCAGTCTTTCTGCCATCTGCCCCCACCAGAGGAGAGCCATAACCGGTTCTCGGCCACGGAGGTCACAAACAAGACACTGGCGGCGGAGATGCAGGAGCTGCGGAGCCGGCTGGCCGAGGCCGAGGAGACGGCGCGGACGGCTGAGCGCCAGAAGAACCAGCTGCAGCGGCTGCTCCAGGAGTTCCGGAGGCGCCTGACCCCTCTGCAGCTGGAGATGCAGCGGATGGTTGAGAAGGTGAGCCTCCCCCGGGAGAGCTGGTCGGCCCGGCGACCTGTCGGGAAGCCCGGCCACCGTGTCCGTGCCTCCTGGCCCCGCCTGGGTTCGCCGCGGCTGCGGCCTGGTCTCCCAGAGAGGAGTATCGGTGGGCCTCCCATCTTGGCCCTTCCTCCTCGAGTCCTCATTCTCATTCTAGGCGGACAGCTGGGTAGAGAAGGAGGAGCCAGCACCTAGCAACTGAGGGGCCTGGTGCAGGAGCTGCCCTGTGAGGTCAGCGATGGAGCCTGCTGACGTTAGAGCCCTTTTGGTTCCAGAAAGAAGCTGGAGCAGGACCTGGGAGCCATAGGCAGGGGTGGCTGACCCCTGTGCTTAGCCTCCGTAGAGGAGCTCAGGCCGTCAGGGTGGGGTCTGTGCTGTGTGGGACGGATGAGTGGGGGAACCCCGGCTCCACTGACAACTAAATCCAACGCCTTCTGCACCCCTCGAATGTCATTCTGCCCTCCACCGTGGTATTTCTCCTGGGGCCCTTTAGTCTCGTGCTTTCTCCTGTCCTCTTCCAGTTTAGAATAAGACGGGAGGAAAAGGCTTTTCAAGTATGTCATAAGGTCTGATGCCAATAAACCGAAGAAACAGCCGTGGAGTCTGGCGGGGGTTAAGAGCCCTTCCTCTGGACGGCACAAATCCTGCTGGGTACAGGAGCAGGTTCTTGGGGGAAGGGTCTCCCTTGGCCATCGCAGGAATGGAGTCCGTGCTAGCGAACTCTTGGTGTTGGGCTGTGTCTGCCAGAGAGCACTGTGTTCCAGCCACCCCAGACTTGCCAGAAGAAACCAGCACCTCCCCGTGTTCAGAATGTGGTATTGGCTCTGGCCCAGCCTTTTTCCCTGTTGCCCCATAAGTCTCGCCTCTTTCCATAATCCGTGGTTTCAGTTTGACTTTGTACATAAAGTTGGTTTTTTTTTTTTTTTTTGGCTTTTTGTTTTTTAAATAAACCAAAGTCAAAAACAAGCCACGTGTCCTCCATAGCTCTTCCCTTCCTCCTCTTCTAGGTCGTCCTGTGCTGCCCCTTTCCTCCCAGCCCTCGGTCTAGAAGGTGGGGCGGGGGCAGCAGGAAGGGCCCGCCCCTGGTGCTCTGAGCCCTGCCCCCTGCTGGGCGAGAGAGGCAATGCCGCAGGGGTGCAGCCAGCTCCACGGGGCAGCACAAGCCTGACAAACCTAGGGCGCCTTTCTTCTCAGTCACAGCACAAGAACAGCTGGCGATTTTATTAAAAACTTTACTTGAAAAAAATAAAATCCCAAATAGTCCAGTGAGACAAACCCACTGTTCTTGCTTTGAGGCCTGTGAATCAGGCTGCGACATCTTGTGTGGTCAAGCAGCCTGTTGACACGAGCTGAGTCGGGTTTCCTAGGGAACCTACGAGGCTTGGGGCTCTTCTCTGCACTTGACCCAAGGGACAGAAGTGGGCTAAGCCAGTTTTTGTCATGCTGGGAGGCCGGAGTGAGGGGTCTCTCTGGCCTGGGGGAACCACAGCGCTTCTGTTCCCCATGGCGGTGTCTCGGGCCTCTTCAGTCTCACGTGGAAAGGCAGCGAGGGCGGGGGCCTTCTCCAGGATGGGTCTTTGGAGGTAGATGCGATCACGACCATGCAAGCAAGGCCAAGACCTCAGGTGAGCAGACAAAGCCTGTGCCTTCCGGAGGCTGGCAGCTTGCTCAGGCCCTAGGCCAGGATGCCCTTTGGACGGTTGTTCTGGAAATGAGAAGGCCCCTGGAGTTTTTCTGCCCTGCTTACCTGTCTGGGCTCTTGCTATGGTGAGGCGCTGGCAGCCTGCTTGCGGCTCTTGGTGCCAGGCTCACCGCAGAGGACTGGTGAGGTAGAGCAGGGGCCCCTGCTGTCCCCGTACTTCTCTCAGGGGAGGGCCTTTGGCCGGCTGACGCCTAAGCCTAAGCTTGACAAGGGCAACGACCAGAGAGGGTGACTTGTGTCCCAGGAGTCTTTGAAAGGGTGCTGGGGACTCAGTCATCCGCCACAATAGAGAGGGCTCGGAGCTCACTCAGTCTGGCCTCGTTCTCCTTCTCCCGCTGCTCATCAGGGTGGCCAGGCTGGTCGAGCTGCTGGGTCAGGTCTCCAAAGATCTTCTGCATCTCAGAGTAGTACCCAACCTGCAGAGAAGGAGGTGGGCAGCTGCTGGGCTCCTGCAGGTACCAGGCCCCATGGCCTTGCACCCCCGAGCCCAGCAGCACAGGTGGGGCCAGACGACGTCCCACAGGCCCATGCGCTGCTGTTCCCTCAAGCAGAGCGCTCAGCCTGAGCGCTGAGTGAAGCGCGCTGGTTTCCACTTTGCCCCTCCGTCACCGTCCTTGCCCTCAGCCCATCTCCCGAAGCCGCATGGCAAGTGGGGAGACCGAAGCCTTCGCCCCCGGCCCTTCAGGAACATCCGCTGCTGCCGCCAGGACGGCAGGAAGTCAAAGGAGGGAAGCAGCGGGTCCTTGGTGAGGTGGAGGAGGGGCTTCTGCCTCAGGAGCCCTCCAGGCAGCTGAGGGGTGGAGCAGCCTGTGCCAGGATGGGGAGGAGGACAGTGCCCAAGGCCGGGGTGGGGACATTGGCAGGACCCTTGGCAAAGATCCTGGGGAAGCCAGAGAGTCAGGCAAGGACTAGAGGCTGCTTTAGCGGAGCTAGAAGCCAGAGACCTTTGTCCATAGGGGAGAGGGCGTTGCTGGCCCCCAGAGCCCCGAGAATCGATCTTACAAGTAAAGGTGAGGGAGGTGACCCCTCCCTAGCCTTGTGTTCCCTCCTGACCTGTCCCACGGTTAACTGATAGCAGCCTGCTCAGCGCCGCCTCAGCTGTGTGGCCTGGAAGGCAGGGCTCCGAGAGCAGCTCGTTTGCATGTCCCTGTGTGTGTAGGCGTCCGGGGTGACAGGAGAGGCCTGCAGCGGGGGAGGAGGGGTGCGGGCGTGCCGAGGTACAGCGGAGACCCACCAGCCACTCTCAGACGGCGGAGGGCCGCTCAGGCCCAGCGCTTTTTCCAGAGGCCACTTCTGCCTCAGGCTCCGCCTCATGACCAAAAGCAAACACCTACTTTCGTGAAAGTGATCCATGCTATTAAAATCACTATTTGGACAACCCTAAATTGTGTCATCTCCAGCTCCAAGTCGTCTCTGGGGAGAAGGGACCCCGCTTCCACTCTAGCCACCGGAATGCTATTGCTGGCAAGCAAGGCCGAGCGGTGGGTTTGGTGGCAGGGCCATGGCTCAGCTGCTTCCGAGGAAGTGTCTCCCACACTCCCGCAGCTGGATTTCCACCGGGCTGAGGGGGAGCTAATGAAGGTCTGCCAGTCCTGCTGTCACCTGAGAGGACGGGGCCCGGACTAGTGCTGGGGGAGGGCGGGCCCCCGCCCTGCCCCCACTCCCACCCCAGAGCCGCACTGCGCAGGCTGAGTCACTAGGAATGCTCACTTCTCTAGTGACTAATGGCAGCGACAGCCTCTGGAGGGGGAGGCTGGTGCTGAGGAGGCAGTAAACACCCCCCAGCCACCCCGCTGCCTGGTTACAGGGTGTCCCTAGCCCCTCTGGGCACCCTGGAACTTCATCCCGTGAACAACAGAATGGAGGGGGCAGGGCAGCACGCTGGGGGCTGGGGTGGTGGTGGCACAGGACAGTGAAAGCACAGGTCTCCTTAAACACATTCCTCCACAGCCTAGGCTGAGTTGCTGGAAGGAAGCCCTCACCTCCAGGGGCAATGCTCTGCGGGCAGGCGCAGGAACCCTTCCTCACTTGTGCAAGTTCATGTTCTGCCTCATTTCTCCCTAGCAACCCAAGACATGGTCACTACCAAGTTCTGTCTCCACCATCAGTCCTGCTCAGGGTTCCTGAGCCCCGATGTCCAGCCCCATGTTTTTGGGTATCCTCCAAAGATGTTGGCCGGGGAGGCAGGAATCAGTCTTCATCGGGGCGCCTGTGACTGTTGACTGCAAGGAAGGAATGTGTCCACTGGGGGGCGCCAGACGCCCAGGCCAAGAGCAGAAGTGGGCTGGAGGCGGATGAGCCTTTAGCTCTGTTACCCACTGGGGAACTGAGGGAAAGGCGGCAGCGCGATGCTGAGCACCTGCCGTGGCCTAGAAGGTCCCACATGGCGGAGACGTCTTGCCTTTGGCACCTTAACCTTCTCTCTTACGAGCGGGGGGAGAAATCCCTGTTAACAGCTTGAAGAATGACAGGCCAGGAGGGCAGGAGCTATACGCACAGTTGTACGTTCTGTGTCCTTCCACCCCTGAGGAGTGGGAGATAAGGTCTTAGCCCATGTCCCGCTCCCGAGCAGCCTGGCCCGGGGGCTACTCCTGCACCTCCACCCACACCCAGCCCGAGGCCAGCTTGCTGTTCCGGAAGGTGCACAGTGGCCAGACACCCAGGCAGGGGCCTGGAGCACGGCTCTCCCCAGGGTTCAGAGAGCCCTCCAGAGGTGGCTAGAAGTCAGGACCCCCCGCAGCACCCTGCCTAAAGAAGAGGAGGAACTGGAGTGGGGAGGCGGGGGCACGGGGTCGCCCTGCAGGCCTCTGTGCTTGGCCTCCTGAGCATACCACGCAAAGAACCCGCCTGCCCAAGACAGGCGCTGACAGTGCGGCCTGCTGTCTTCTTGCCACAGGTGGGGAAAAGCCGTTCAACAAAAGGAACCTTATCCCAGAGCGGGGCCGAACCAGAGCAACGGAGGAGCCGAACAGAAAGTGGAGCAGAGCCTCGGAGTCGGGGTCTCCGGACGCAGTGCCAGGGCAGGGAGGCAGCACCGGTGTCCTCGCGGAGCGCGGCCGAGCACCCTGCCAGGGGGGGGTGCGCCAAGACCGGCGCTGGCTCCCAAGGGAGCGAGTGTCCGGCCTGCTCTGGGGCGGGGCGGCAGTGGCCTCACCTGGGCTCGGATCAGCGCCTCAAAGCTGGGCTGGAAGTAGTCAAGCCGACTGTGGTAGAACCGCGGCATCTCATCCAGGAGCTGCTTGTTCTTGGCCTCGAAGTCGTCCCGCACAGGCCGCAGCTCTTCTCGGGCCTGCGGAGCAAGACGCCGCGGTCAGGGCTCTGCGGGCGTCCCCGGCGTCCACTCTTGGGGCACGGTGAGTGTTGGGGGCGGGAGGGAGTGTCACGACACCTGGGCCTTGCTGCCACGGCCCCAGAGCTGGGCGTCCACCCCCACCTCTCCCTTCTCTTGGTACCTGGTGGAGTTTGGCCAGCACGGGCCCCGTCTTCTCCTTCTCCTCGTACTTCTCCACCTTGGCCTGCAACCTCCTGTAGTCCTGCAAGGCCTGCTCCCGCCGTTTCACCGCCATGTTGAGGCTCGGGAAGACGCTGCCGAACCTGCGAGACACAGCCCAGGTGGGTCGGGGCCCTCCGTGGAGCTGCAGCCTCGCAGCTCGGGGGCCGCTCAAACCTACACCGTGAGTGCCCGCGAAGCGCCGGACCCCGTTCCAGCTGGTGGGGCTGCGCGCCAGGAAGGCCGCTGAGGCCCCGGCCCGGCGGAGCGCCCGCTGCCGAGGGGCCATGTGGGGAAGGCCGAGGGAAAGAAGGCAGGGCTAAGGGCCACCCCGCTGACCTGAGGTGAGCCACGGGGGCAGGAACGCAGGGAAGCCGCTGCTCCTTCCCCGCCCGCGACACACCCCCGCGCGCTGAACGCTCCTTGGACTCATCCGCCCAACATCCTCCTTTCACACCACGAACGGAATTGTGGCGACATGACACGGCTTGTCCAAGGCCACCATGAGGGAGTGACTGTCCAGCCGAGAACTCAGGTGTCCCAGTTCTCTGGCACCTCCCACCCACCTCGTGATGCCACCAGCAGGCGACAGCTGCAGTCAAAACCTCGTCTTGGCCTATTTCTGTCAGAGGACCATGGGAAAAGCAGGAACCCTCTGGTTCTCGCGTGGCAATGGCTACACCGTCAAACTGGATGTTTGAGGAACATGGCTCAAGGACATCTGCTTGCCCCACCACGATGACAAAGCACCACAGGGAAAGGCTGAGGAGGACGCCGTTCACACAGAGTGGCAGTGGATGCTTTGGCCCCTGTGGGCATCATCTTTGTGACAAGTGTCATCTTTAACTGGGAAGTGCGACGAGACCGTGAGATAGATACAGGGCAGGACCCCATCCCAGGCGGGGAGGCTGGACTTCCCTTGATTAATGAGTGCTGGAGAAGGCAGGGAAACCTGCGAGCAGGTTTTCTGGACAGGAGGGGATAGGTGCTTCCTCGAATGCAAAGTCCGTAGGGCAGGCGCTGCTGTCGCTGCAGCGGGAGGGGTCCACCCTGCAGACCCGGAGCGCCAGCAGCCCGGGCAGATCTAGCCCTGCAACCGAGACGGCGGCAGCACGTGGTTGTTCGGGGCTGCGAGGCACAGAGGGGGCGACTCAGAGCCAGGGGCGCGCGGGGGGGGGGGGGGGCTCCCCTTCGCGAGGGCCAGGCAGCTCCCGGGCCATGTTTAGGTAGTTCAGATGCCACATCAGGAACGATTCTCCAAGTCTGCCGCTCAAAGGAGCATGCCCACGAATTTGGTTTTCTTTCTTTTCAAATTTTTATTTAAAATTCTAGTTAGATGAGTTTGGTTTTTAAAAGCCTCAACTAATCAAGAGTGCCCGTGACACAGAGTAATGAATAGTTTTTGCCAGAGAACAGAGAATATAAATTTGACCAGAGCACTGAATTCCCCAGCCAAGGCTAGAGGTGCAGGCAGCCGATTCTGGGGGCACTAAAGTGAGTCCCTCTGACTGACGGGGTGTGCTCATGGGCTCACTGCCTAACTGGAAAGGCCAGAAGTGGGCAAGACACGCCCTTAGACAAATCAGTCATCAAATCAACACCGAACGACTGATCTCCCTGCAGAAGAGGTCTCCTCGGCGCTGTGCAAACTGGGCGTGGGGAGTGGCTGCCTCCAGGACAAAGGTGTCCCTCTACCCACAACCCACGGTAGGTCTGAACAACTGAGACCATCGGCTGGGACTGGCCTCGCCATTTGGGCCTCTGGTGGGGGCTCTGATGGGGTCTCAGTTGCTAGGTGAGCCCCTCTCCCTTCCTGGCAGGAGTGTGGCCAGCAGCTGAGAGGCATGGGGCTCAAGGGAGCAGGTGCAATGGAGCCTGAGAAGCCACCGCCACAACCCCCTCCCTCCAGCCAGACTGGCCCCGCTGGGCACCCTCATTCTCTCATGAGAAGTGACCTGACTGGGTGGCCCCAGGGCCTCTGCTGTCCGCGCTGCTGGCGGCCTGGGGGGAGCGGGCACAGGACAAGGAGGAGGCAGGAAGCGGCAAGTGGAGTTTTCTCCTATTAGGAAAGAGGGCAGCAGCGCGACACAGCACGAGGACCTCGCCACAGGGGCCGGGCGGGACAACCACGTCGCTGGCTGGCCGAGCACTTCTGGCTAACCTTGCACCCCAGTAGCACTTGTCTCTTTGCTCGTCCTCGGTTGTCACCTGGGGTCGATTCCCAGGGCCTGGGTCAAAGGCACCAGAGACGCTGACTAAATGCAAGCACTGGAGCAGCTTACAAAGGACACCGGAGTCCCATCCGAGGGCCAAGTCCCGAGCCCCGAGGAGTAAGCAAGGCACGGGTCCAACTACAGATTTCCACGTGATGCCGGGCAACCTCACGGACCGGCAGTGTAAGAGTGGGTGTGCCCCCAGGATGCTACTCAGCCTCGGGAAGCAAGACCACCTGTCCCCTGTGGGGAGGAAGCGGCTACAGCGCCAACTGGTCCCGGCTCTGTTAGAGCCTCCAGCAAAACCATTTCTTCACCATGGTAACTTCTGCCTCCTAAAATGGCGCTCCTCAGTCACACCAAGAGGCCTCAGAAGGCTTAGCTGGCTTAGGTCACCGCAGATGGGTCCTGAGTCTCTTGGCACCTGGGGGGCTTTGGGCCCTGGGCTACGGGACTCCCTAGGGGGAGAGGCAGGTGTCATGCCCTTCTTACGTTAAGTGGGCAAATTCAGAGTGGGCAGGGAGACCGGACAGCGCATTTGAGGTGGCTGACGAAAGTGTGGGGGCCCAGGGCTCTGTAATCCTGGCTCTGGCTCCTGCCCCACTGAGGCCCCGCCTCCCCATTAACTATATGGACACAACACGGGACTCTGCCAGCCCCCCGCGTTGGGCAGTGCGGGCACCACGCCGGTGTGCAAGGCCAGGAGCTCGTACGACAGCAGGCCCCAGGTGCGGAGTGTCCAGTGCTCTCCTCCACCCTCAGGGTGGGGAAGGAAGGGGGCAGGGAGGTGCGGATAGGCATAGGCTAGTCCTGGTGCCTGGGCCCTCCCAGACTTGCTCCCAGGACCCTACAGAGGCACCTGCTGACTTCAGCTGACAGGAAAGGTGGGGGACCCAGCTCTCCCTAAGGCCTGAAGTCCGCCCTTTCACTGGGCTGCTGCAAAGAAACAAGGCTGGGAAGTCACACCCCCTCTGCTCAGTTTCCCACTTTCCCCGATAATTAGCAGTGACGTGGAACACGGAAGGCCTTGGGCCAGAGCCCCAGGGCAGACGCCACCCTCCATAGGCAGCTCAACCCACCACTTCAGCCCAGGGACATGTCTGTCCCCTCCTCCTGAGCAAGGACTGAGCCACTGCAGGGGTGGGGTTCAGGCCTCCCTCTCTACACATGGGGAAACCGATCCAGAGAAGCAGGGACCCAGGCTTGTGGGCTGGCTGGGGGCAGGCTGGCCTGCCTAGGACTCGCCCCACTCCACTGCGCTGCACCACCTTGGCGATGATGGATAACCCCGGTTCTTCTTCCTGAGAGTGCCACTGTGGCGTCCGCACTAGGTCACAAGCTCCTAAGGTCTGTGCTGTGTCTACCCCCTGGAGAAGGGAGAACAGGGCTGGGCCTACATCAGACCGTCGCTGAAGCTCTGCCCAGGTGACCATCCTAAGGTGCAACCAAACTGCCCCCCCTGGGTAAGCGGCGGGATGAGGAGGCAGAGAGAGGGAGGAGGGAAAGGGGGAGGGAGAAAGAGGCCGGCTGGGAGGTAGGCTGGGAGCAGCCGGCCCTGGTGGGGAATGCCTGCCATTCCTCAATCTGTGCCCACACAGCCGGGATCTTCCACCCACCAGGAAAGGGAAATTGAAAGCATCCCCATCCGACCATGTGAACGCAGCCCAGAGACTGGGGGATTAGAGGCCGAGCCCCCTGGGGGGAGGCTGGGGGCGGTGGGGTGGCCATGTGGCGATGTTCTTCATCAGAGGACAGGAAAGCTGCAGTTTCCTGTTTCCGGTACCGGGGTCCCTGGGAGCTTCTCTCCTGGCAAGAGGCGGCAACAGGCAGTGCCGGTTTTATGTGGTTGGGGGAGATCGCATGTCGGCGTTGGGATGGAGAAGCCAGCCGGGGAGGCGGGCGGGCGGGCCCGGGGGCTCAGGCAGAGGTCAGCGGATCTGCTGCGGAGATGGTGCCCACCCCCTGTGCCACTCACCCACCTTCCTGGCAGGTGGTGGGCTGCTGGGGCGGTGGGAAGCAGCCGGGATTTCTCTCCATTTGGCTCTAGAAGCCAAGCATCAGATTTCAAGGCCGCCTCCTTGGTTGTGAAATCGAGATGCGAGTCAGTCCCCTAGTTCTCCGAGCTGGTGTCCCCTGACTAGCTCTGCCAGCCGTGGGTGTCCATGGCAGCCCCTGTGGTGGCCCCTGGTCCTTTCCCCCGAGTTGCCAACCCTTGGCCCTGGAGACCGAGTCAGAAGGCCACCAGCAATGCAGCTCCTGCTGACACCTCCCTCCTGAGCCACCAGCCTCCTCAGCACCCTGTTCCTCATGGGACCTTGCAACCCGGGGCTGAGCAGGGACTAGGGGGTCGGGGTCCAGGGAAGGAGGGCGGTGCAGGAAGAAATCCCTTCCCACCGAGGCCGAGCCTCCACATAGCCCCAGCTTGGAAACAGCTTTCCCCAACCCCACCCCTTGGACCTGAACAGGGAGTGAAGAGCTCCATAACCCCAACGCCAGGGGCTGGAGGACCAAAACCTGCTCTCTTCATCTCCCTCCGGGCCCCGATCCAGGCCTAATGGTAATTAGCAGAGCCTCATTACCCAGGCCTGGTGAGGCAGCTGCCTGGGACCACCACAGAAGAGGTAATAAAGTGCAGCTGCCGGGCTGGAGCGGGAGCCTTTCTAGGTCAGAGTCAGTTCGGGAGACGCCAGGGAAGAAGACGAAGTGATCCGGGAGCTTCAAGGCAACGCTCCTGCCTGTCCCCCCCCCTCGCCCGCCCCCTCCAGGGACTCGGGGAATAGGCCCGTCTGATCACTGCCCAGGGCCTGCCTGAGAGAAAATGAGTCTTACAGAAGAATTTCTGACTCTGACAGGTCACGAGTTAGGGGACCTTCCCAGGCAGGACCCCGCTCTGCACCCTTCCCCATGTGCGGCCACCCCCATATTTCAAAAGCCGAGCGCTGCAGGCAGCTGCTCTCCCAGTGCGGCGGGGAGATGAAAGGCCTTGCCCATCCCCGCTGAGGGCTGGCCAAGATCTCTGCTCGCCGAATTCAGCGAGCTCCGCGCCCTCTGCTTCTCGATCAGGAACAAAGGGAAAAATGGCCAAGTGACCACCGGAGCAAAGGCCGTCTGCTGCGGCAGATCAGAAGTGCCTCGTGGTCACTGAGTGCACCCGGGCCAGGGGCGTGCTCTGGGGCCACCACGGGCATCACCCCGACGGCCACGGGTCACAGGGCTAGCGTCCCTCTTGAGTTTCTGGTCAGCCCCGTGTGCATCTGGGGACAGGCTGCTAGAGATGATATCTGGTCGCCAACTGGCCAGTTGACCTGTCTTTCCAATAAGTGCCCCGAGCCCAGGTCCCTGAGGCCTGTGGTCCCCAGATGATCTTTACTCACTTTTTTAAGGGTTCAATCACGGTCTTTTGAATTTGGTTCACCTGTTAAAAGAAAAAACCCAATGACATCAACACTGAGGGGAAGTCAGACTCTGCCTCAAATGGGAGGCTCCAGGTACCTGACATGCAGGGATGGGGCAGGGACAAGAACTGGCGGGACCGGTGAGGTGGCACAGGGCAGAGATGATGACCAGCAACAGGGAGTACCGTTCTGGTTCTGGGTCAGGTCTCCTGCCCGCCGCTGTCCGCGGGCCGCTAGCAGCCCTGCTCCGTGGGGAGCCTGGGTGGGCAACTGCGGCAAGGGTGAGGGGCTGCGGGCGAGCAGAGCTTCCCTGTCTCTTTCGTGGTCTCCCAGTGGGTGAGCCATGGAAGCAACCAGGGCCGAAGCAGGGCCAGCACAGAGTTCCCAGGGCTTGCAACACTCAGGCCTCAGAGGGCTTGAAGGCGGCTGAAGACTGAGCCCCGTTAAGGACTCCGTGCAGGCGCTCCGCCCACGCGGAAGCCGTGAGAAGGGGGCAAGCAAGACCCCCACTTACCTTTTCCTGGTTGAAGGCGTCCATCCGCTTCATGGCCGTGTCCAGAGCTGTCACCATGTTCAGGAAGTCCTGGTCTTGCTCGCAGAGGGGATTGGAGAGTAAGTCCAAGGATATCTTCACAGCAGATTTGGACATGGCTGTAAGAGGTCAAAGCTCAGTGAACCTAGGAAGGGACAGGTCTTGTCGTCAGGACTCCCCTCCTCCTTCAGTCCAGGGGCCGCACCTTGACCTCCACCCTGGCCAGAGACCACAAAAGCTTCCAAGTACCACAGAGCCATGAGTCACAAGTCCTTACTGTACTCTGTTCCTGACCATCTGATGCTGCGCTGGGTAATTCTTTCGAGTAGCTTTACCTTGTGCAATGACTTAATTTTCTGAACTCTAGATTTTAACAGAATCATTTGGGTGGGAAGCTGTAAAAAAATATTTCTAGCTCTATAGATTTTAATTCAGTAAGTCTGGAATCCAGGAATGTGCATTTTAAAGAAACTCTCGGGGGACGCCTGGGTGGCTCAGTTGGTTGGGCATCTGCCTTCGGCTCAGGTCACGATCCCAGGGCCCAGGGATCAAGCCCTCTCCCCCCGGGGGGGGTCAGGATCCCTACTCAGCAAGGAGTCTTCTTCTCCCTCTGCCACTCCCCCTGCTGTGCTCTCGTGTGCTCTCTCTCAAATAAATAAGTAAAATCTTAAAAATAAATACATAAATAAACTCCCCAGGCAGTCTGGAGATGAAGCTTGGTTTGGGACTCCCTCGTGGACAAGAGTAACAGCGTTCCACACCAGGGCTGGCAAACACACTGTAAAGGGCTAGAAATCAAGAGCTTAGGCTTTTGGGGCCATGTGTTTTCTGCTGCCACTACTCAATCCTGCCATAGACAATACCGACAGAATGGGGGCATAGACCCTACGGAGCAAGCATGGCCTTTTCCCAGTTCCTTCCTGCCCCTCTAGACTTTGTTCACAAACAATGGGGACTTAAAAACCTGCACCAGACCAAGAGCCCCAAAGCTGCCAACAGGTTTCCACTCCCCCCCCTTGTTTTATTTAGGGCTCCAACAACCCAGGAGACATCTGGGGGAGTGCATTTTGGGTCCATTTTCCAGATGAGGCAGGTGAGGCTCAGAAGGCTTATGACTTCCTCAAGGTCAGACAGCTGCAAGTGCTGAGCCAGGCCCGGCCTCTGGGCACCTGCCTCCCCGGCTGCTGCGCTCCCGACGGTCGGGCCTGGAGACAGCTGGGGGCAGGCCGCACGGGCTCTGCCAGGGTGTCTGCTTATGCTGTCCAAGGTCCTCCCCGGGGCCATTTCCCCACGGATGGACACCACTGCCCTGCTGTACCGTGTCACGTGTTCTGAGACCCTGTTTAACATATGGGGAGCCTGAAAATCACACGGCAGCTTGAGGCAGGAGGGAACTCTATTGGCAGCTCTGGAACTTTTGGTCCCATACAAGTTTTCAGGCCTCCATTATTTGTTAAATAAATAAATAAATAAATTCTAGAGGGGTAGGAAGAGAGACTGGAGAAGCCTGCCCGCTCCGTGTGTCTGTGCCAGTTTCAGGGTCTCAGGGGAAAACAAGTTTCTGAGTGTATTTCTTACTATTTTACGCCATGAATTGAAGATACAAGCAACTGCAGGACACATCGTTACGGTACGAGCCATCAAGAAAGGACAAAAATGCCAACTAAATGCTATCAAGTGCTACAGTGACTTGATTTCAGAGATGTTATTAAATGTGAAAAAACATCTCTGCATCGATGAAATAAAGGCCACTCCAGTTCATGACAGATGTGGCCTTGCGTGGTCACTGCATCGAGGAGGGAGCAGCCCTAAACCCAGCTCCAGCCCCCCTCGGGGAAGGGGAGAAACAAGTCCACGGGCGGGGGGGTTCTCACTCAGGCCCCTCCACTTGCCAGCGAAGAGGCCCCCGGTGGAGGACCGGCCCACCCAGAGCCCTGTCCTGGCTTTCTCTCGAATCTAGGCGCTTGCTGTCCTCACCCAGCAAACAGGCAAAATACGGGAAAAGCCCGGAAATGTAAACGTCCCTGAAATGTTGAAGCAATGGAGCAAAAAACCCTCTTTCAAAGCTATAAAGTGACTTTGCAGGCTTAGGAGTGAACATCATGTATAATTTGCCTGGATTATAAGATGATCTCAGACAGTAGAACGCAAGGTTAAAAACTCAGACAAAACTGGAAACCTGTTTGAAAAATTTCTTCCACTTTTTTTTTTTTTTTTTTTTTTTTTAGTATTTGAAGAAAAAACCCCGAAAATTCGGGGTGGGGGAGACTTTCTTCCCAATTTTCCTTTTCTTTCCTAAAGCCTTAACATTTCATGCCTTTGTCTCTGTCTTTGTTCGAACCATCTGAAGTCCATTAACAGTGTGGAAATCCCCCCCGGGAGTCCTCAGCGGCCTCTGTGAGCACCACCCAGGCCCCACTCTCAGGGACTGGGAGGGCATGGCCAGCCCAGTGAGAACTGGGAGGCTGGTGGTCTTTGAACCTTAAAGAGAGCGGGGGTCTTGGACGCCACATGGGTCTCTGGAGCCCTGATGCAACCTCAGAATGTAAGGGTCAACAAAGACTGGTCATGTGCAGACGATCTTGCCTGGGCACACGGGATGGGATTTTAGAACTCGTCCAGGCAGCTGAGGAGATTCCAAGATCAGGAAATTTGATTCTCCTCAACTGTCTGGAGCAGTTCTCAAAATGGGGTCCCTGGACCAGCTGCAGCAGCACTGACTGGGGGTGGGCCTTCCAGGGACTCTGACACACCACCTGTGGGGTGCAGGCCTTGCACTGGGCTGGGGTGCCGCTGTTTCAGGAAGGCCTTCTCTGCCCAGACTATGCTTCTGACCCTGGGCTCCAGGGGTCCTCCATTTATCCTGATTTCTTTGTTCGAAAACCACGCTCTCCACTTTGTGGATCCCCGAAGTTCCACTGCTTCCAAAGCTGCTCCCTGTGAAAACACTACCTTCCCTTTACCTGTGCTCAGACCACACCGTCGCCTGGAGAAGCACCAAGGAAAGCAAGCAGTGGGTCACAGCCTCTCCTTTTTTTTCTTTTTTTAAAGATTTTAAAAAATTTTCTGATAGAGTAGGGGGAGCGACAGGCAGAGGGAGAGGGAGAAGCAGACTACCCGCTGAGGAGCGCGACTTGGGACTCGATCCCAGGACCCGGGATCATGACCTGAGCCGAAGGCAGACGCTTAACCGACTGAGCCACCCAGGCGCCCCTATCGCAGCCTCTCCTGTACTAGAAAGGCAGTGGCGAACATTAAAGACGCCACCCAGGTAACCTGGAGCTACCCACGAAACAAATAACAGATGGGCTCTGACATCAGACCCTTGGCTTGCTGCACACAGTCTGGAGATGCCGGGGCAGTCGTGTTCAGACCCACCGGAGTCCTCTGGATGAGAGGTGGCATGAGGCCCTGTGCACAGAGCACGGGAGCCAGCCCAAAAGTGACGGAGGGCCGGAGGGCCACCTGTGCCCCCAGGCCAGGCCTGGCTCGGGGATATGCCACCTACCCAGGTCAGCATCGGTGCTCTTCTTCATGTCCTTCTGCAGCCTCCTGGTCTGCTCCTCCAGCCTGCAAGGCAGGGGCGCGGGCCTGGGCACCTGGCATTTCCAGCTTGCTTTAGCCCCCTTCCTTCCCATCCACCTGAGTTAAGCCCAACCTGACGCTCTGGAACACCTCCCAGGAGAAGAAGGGGCCCCTGCGCTGCGGGGATCTGTCCCACTGACGGGAGGGCCACTACCAGCTCTGCACAAGGCCAAGCACCCAAAGGCTATGAGTTAACGACTCTCACACAGCCACCAGCTGCGGGAGAATTTCTGGCAGGCTGTGAACCGAGCTGCCCTCGACTCCCGGGGTGCTGGCGGGACACAGGAGCGGCCCACTGCTGGCAGTGCTGGAAGGGGTGGTGCAGGAATGGAGACCTGGGGGAAGGCTCCTGCCCCTTTCCCCACCAACTCCCGTCCTTCTGGGCTTTGACACTCACTGCTGGAGTTTTCCATACTCCCTCTCAAAATCTCTCTCCACCTGTAACCAAAGAGATAACTCAATCATCGGAGAAATGACAACACGTTGGAAAAAATCTGCCCGCCTACCAAAACTCCCCGCACGCCCTCCCCCGGCTGCAGAGAACCACCCCGTCCAGTCCATACAAGCACCAGCAGATCGTTAACGACAGTATCCCTGTTTTCCCAAATTAATTAAGTGTTTGATTTAGGGCAAAAGACTCCCCTCCCAGATGGGCCAGCCAGGCAAGTAGCAGCGGATTGTGGCTCTGTTTTCCGTCACAGGGAATGAGGCGCCCGGCTGTGTTCCCTCATGTGGCAGGTGAGGTGCTCAGCATGTGACGGATCAGGGAGCCCAGCGGAGAAGGAGGCGGGTCCCCTCCCGCTCCGGGGCCCTGGTTTCCTCACAGGGCCTACCACCTACGAGGTCTGAGGTTCGGGGTCGGTCAAGAAAGCCCCGTCTCCGCTCTGTGTGCTGGGATGTAGCAAGCACGAATACTATTACTACCGACTCAGGCAAGGTTCTCTTAAAACTCTGCGTAAGTTATCCGATTTCCCTGATGCCAGGAAAATTTACATCAGATGGGTGTGAGTCCTGGTCCCAATTCTGCCGCCTACGTGTCAGGTGAGGTCAAGAAAGCCAGGTGCACGTCTAGCACCTGAAGGTCCCCATCCATCAACTGGGGGCCCTGGCAACAGTCTCTTAGGAGAGTGGCCCGTGAAGTGTACGACATCTGCGAGCCAAGGGAGGGGACCGAGGCCTCTCCTACTTCCCTTCCACCCCGGGCAGGACCAGCTCCCCGGGCAGCTCACTGAGCCTCGGGGCTGAGGTGCTCCAGGAAACCAGCTCACGCTCACAGGGTGCTCAGCACGCGCTTCCGGCCACGGCTCCTCCTCCAGAACCGGAGGAAGCAGGTGTGCTTCTGGCCCGCCCTGCCCTCTGGAGCCCCTGGGACAGAGCTGAAGCAAACCGCACACAGCCACACCACAGTGAGGGGCAGAGCCGGGATGCGGGCACGGGCGGCCTGGCCCCAAGGCCCGTGCTCTTAACCAACATTCTGAGAAAGGGGAAAAAGGTATCTGCTGATGGATTAAAGTCATGACCTGAGAAAGGTGCCTTCTTGACCGCTCCCTGAGACTCCTGCCAGTGAGAGCCCTGAACCCTGATTCTCACTCTCCTGACAGGTCGGCCGAAGCTCACAGAGTGTGCAACTGAGCGAAGTGTCAAGGCCCCACTGCTCTGCAGCAGCACACGCTCCCGTCACAGTGCCCTGCGAAGGCGCACTCGGGAGTCCCATGGACCCCATACTCCTCACGTGCATTTACGTAACTCAACATAGTCCCAGAATGGCAGAACGTTATTCGGGCCAGTTATTTCATGTTACAAGCGAGGAAAATGAAGCCCGGAGGCAGGGGGATGATTTACGGAAGGATGCAGGGCTGGTCAGCGGCAAAGGAAGGCGAGAATTCAGGCTCCTAGCTTGGCACCCTCCCCCGCTTTGAAAATAACATTCGTTCATCCCACAAACATTTATTGAGCACCTATTAAGTGCAATGCATTTCACCAGGTGTGAGGGCTCCCCAGGGGAATACACCGGATGTGGGGCCTGGTGGGAGGGATGGAACAGTCACGAGCGTACACGTGTAACCCAAAGCATGGGCAGGGCCCCGTGAGAAGGGCTTGGAGAACCTGCCTAGCCAGGGTCCCAGGGCATGACAGTATGTCGCCGCCCCTGCACGGACATACTTCACCTTCCTCATCTGAACTGTAAAACTGAGAGGCAGGAACCCAAGGTCTCTCCTTACTCTATGCGCCCAGCATCTGGGGCCTGACACAAAGCTGGGAAGTAAAAATCACCACTGGTTTCCCCCCATCCTACAGTCTTTGCCCTTTTTTCAACAGACGCCCCCTCCCCCATCTCTCCATCCAGGAACCTGACATCTTCATCATCGCCTTCCTTATGATCCATCAAAAGCTGCTCTAGAGAAATTCCAAATTCGCTCCCACTAAAGCATATATTCCTGATCAAAGCTTCAAGTGTCACCTATCCCTGGGGCTGTGTAGCTGGGCAGGAATCAAAGTCTCAGCCAAAGCCCGAAGAGCGTCTGGCGAGACTGCAGGCGGGGGCTTTGTTCTGGGGCAGGGGGCCTGGCCCGGACCCAGCAAGCCCGCACGGAGGCAGTCCAGCCCTTTCTCCGGTGGCGCCGCCGAGGACGGTGGGGGACAGGAGCGAGCAGAGACAGATGAGACCTGAACTCTCACACCAGCTGTGCAGCAGTAAAAATACTACCTAACATTCTGAGTCTCGGTTTCTTTCCTGGTGGAACAGGATCACTCTGGTTAGCCTGTCCCTGTGAAGCTTTCCAGGGGTTGACAAGGCAATGAGGTAGCAGTGTCGGCCCCGCCGGCTTGCCTGGAAGGATCCCCCAGCAGTCTGTGCCGAGCCCAGAGAACGGTCCCTAGCCCGCCTATGGTGTCTCCCTGTTCCTCTCCTACATGCAGGGGCGCTGGGAGGACCAGAGCAGGCTGCGGGTGCAGACCGGACTGTAACCCCTTGGCTGAGAGGACAGGCAGCACATAGCATGCGGTTGGTGGATAGCCAGGCCTCTGCCTAAGCCTGGATCCTGTGCCTGCGGTTGCACCGGGGCCTCCCTTCACTGGACACATCCCTTCTCTTACTCCGTAGGATGTGACCGCCTAGCAGAATCTTCACATACGAAAAGCCTTTCTTCCCAAAAGAACGGAATTAAATGGAGGAGGTCTTGGTCCGAATCCAGCTCTCCTGAAGATCAAGAACGTGGTGTCGGCGCTCCTGGAGGGGAGGCAGGCTCGGAGAAGGCCTGCCGACCCACTGGAGCTACAGCCTTGGCTCCTGGCAATCTCTTTTGCAATCCCCACGTGTGCTGATGGGTGTGTGGGATGCCGGAGAGCACCTGGTCCCCCTGGCCGGGACTGCTTGGACTTGCACAGAGAGCGAGCGACCGTGGGGTTCCAACTGGGTTGGATCGCTCTGGCTGGTGAGAAACTTGAGGTCTCGGGCTGGCAGCTGAGAAGTATGTCAGGGTGGGGCTGGATCCTTCTGCCGCTGCTCAAGGCCATGTGACAGCCTGCGAGGTCCATGAATGTTTCCCTCTTCTGCTTCTGGTAGCCAGGTGGGGGCTCCTACAGCTCACAGGTCTCCAGATCTCTTTCCTCCCCCGGGGAAAGATCCAAGGCCACACCACCAGGGCTCTGGCCCCTCACAAAACGGTTAAGAGAACAGAGGGATACACTGAGTCTCAGTCCAAGGTATATATCCACTCCGAGGGAAGGAGCCAAACACAAAAGATCTGAACATCTTTGAATGCTTGATGCTTTTGCCAAAGAGGCGATTGGCCCCCGGTCAACAATGCAAGTGTAAACACATGTGCAGACTGTCGGAGGGTCGGGGTGGGCCAGGCCGGCGAGCTTGGCGCGGGGGACCGAGCAGCACACGGCCGGCTGCCGCCTGAATTCTCCAAGGCTGCAGGTGCTCCCCCCACGGCCCGGGGTCAGGCTGGCACGGAGCAGGAGTAGGGATGTGCGAAGTGGATGAGCGGGCGGAGCCCCCACCCAGACCGCCACTCGTGAAGCGGAAAGGGCGCCGGGCAGGCAGGGCGGGGCTGGGCGCTGGAGCTGCGCTGCGGCAGATCAGAGCTGAGGCAGAGGGCGCGCCAGGTGTTCCAAGAAGCCTCTCTTTGAGGGGTGCTGGCAGGCGGTGGGGGGGGGGGGGGACACAGCTTCCCTCTGGTATGTCGCAACAGGATTAAACGAGGCTGAGCGACTCCCCGCTCTGCCAGTGGACGTCTTTCTCCCGGGAAGGCTTGACTTAGGGGCTGCTCGTCCGCCCTGCCCCGCGGAGCACCCACGAGCCGGGTGTGCTCCTCCCCGGCGAGACCCGGGGTGCCGGCTGCGAAGCGCTGCGCCAGCCGCGCGGGTTCCGGGGGAGGCGCGGCCGCTTTCTGCCACGCCAAGACGCTCCCGCTACTCTGTGGGGCTGGAGGGGCAGGAGGGGACCGAGCGGCAGGCTGGGGCTGGGAGGTCGGGGAGCTTCTGTCCTTCCACTTCCACACGGCCAGCCCCTGCTGAGAACACGCCATTCCAGCCAGAGCCTCAACAATAATGGGATTCCTGTTAACGACCTGGGCCCAGGAGAACAGTGTGAGCGGACACACAATGCTTTCTTTGTGTCTGATCGTTGTGTGCCTTGAGCCAAAAACCTCCTGAAACTCCCTGAAGATAACATGAGTGTTTCTTCCCATGACAGGGGCACCAGGCCTTCCCGTCAGCAGGCAGCCACATCTGCCCCTCTCCGACAGTGCCCGGGCAAGAACGGCGCTGTGCCGCCGATGTTCGGGAGCAGCCGCCGGAGACGCCGACACAGCGGCCCTGGCTCGGCCTGTTGTGGAAGCCAGGAGAGACCGAAGGGACAGGCTTCTCACTCCTTCTCCTTCAGTGCCTCTGGGGAGTTGAGGGAGCAAATAAAGGCCCGGCCTAGCGTTTCCCTGAACTAGGGGGTCCGGCTGCTGGGGCTAGGCTGCGTCCCTGGTGGTTTAGAAAGAGTCAAATCCACTCTCTTCCCATCATGGAGTTAATACTTATTGAGGGCTTGCTATGTGCCGGATGCTGTGCTAAGTGCTTCATACGCATGACCTCATCCGAGACTCCCGAATAGGTCAATGGCACAGGTACCAGGTTCATCTGCACTTACGAAGGAGGAAAGCAGGGCTCGGAGAGCGTAAGGGCCTCGCCCATGGTCATCACACACAGCACGTGGCAGAATCCAGCCAGGAAACCCCCCAAATCCGGCTTCTTAACCACTACTTGACGCCCAGTCTGTCTGGGGGAGTGGATTTCAGAAGTCAAAGGACCAGGATTCTATCTCAAACAAGAGCCATGTGAGGAGGAGAAGAGGCAGCCCAGGGGCCCATCCGTGGGCCTGATTATAGGGCCATCCAGAGGCACTGGGATGGGACTCCTCAGATTAAAAGACCCAGAGATCGGTCAAAAAACTCTGGTAAAGAAGCTAGAAACTGAAACCTATACTTTTCTGTGGAGAACAAGGGCTATCTCCATAAAGGTAAGGGTGCTGGGAGAGTTTTCTGTTTGTCTGTTTTTTGGTAGTGAGTGTTGGGAATAAAAGACCCTTCTCAAAACCACTTCCCTTTCAGATCTGCCCTGGATTAAACTCTGGAGACTCACGGCCACACCTTCCCACTTCCTGTAGCCGGCTAGAGCCCAACACTTGCACGCCCAGATTCTCTGCGCTTCGGCTGAGGGCCTCCGCAGATGGCCAGCCTCTGCACGGGAGGTACGCTCTCCGTCTGTCCTCGGCCTGCCTTCACTTGAAAGAGAAATGCAGGCCCACTTCCTTTTAAGTGGCCTGACTTTGGATTTTCCAAAGACTGAGCCACTGGTCAGATGTGTGCCGAACTTCCCTTCTTGCCAAACTGCAGCAGTATCTTTCCTGTAGTTCTGAGTCCTGAGCCAAGGTGGGGGGGAGGTTATTAAGACGAGGAGAAGCGTCAGGAGCTCCAGCAGGCGGACGGTGCTGGGCTTCCTGGAACTGTCACAAGCAGAGGCAGTGTGCGGCTGTGCTTTCCCACAGTAAAACCAAGAGCCTGCTTAGATTTGTGGGTGAGGGGGTTCGAGAGGCCGTTCTTTACTAGAAGTCCCTCACCTTGGGAGGCCTTCACAGCCTGAGTGAGGCAGCATAAAGGAATGGAATGTGCATGGAACAGAGGCTCCAACTTGGGTTCTAATTTCAGCTCTGTCAGTGTTAGATTTTTACAACTTTAGAAAGTCACTGTGACTTTGTGGGCTTTGGTTGTCTCGTCAGAAAAATCAGGTTGGACTAGATGATCTGTAAGCGCTCCCATCTCTAACTTTCTAAGAACCTCTGATTCCTCTCCCATTCTGGAGATAAAATAGGGATAAAAACTGTGGGCTCTCAAGGGGGGTAGGATTCAATCGTGCCCTCCCGCCAATTCTGGGTCCTGGCCAGGATGCCTTTGGCAATAGAGAGAAAGGGACCCCACCCCCCACCCCGGAGAAGCTTCCCGGTCTTCACGCAGCCTGAGGTAGCTGGAGATAAAGGCCTGGGTCATGTCTTCGGCAGGGGCCTATGTTCCAGGAGTCCTCTTAGGGAAGCGCAGGCTGCCGCCAGATTGCAGAGATGGGCCGTTCAGAAGCCAACGGATTCCTCCTCACCCATCACCTACCTCCTGGACCTGCCCGAAGATGATGTGGACGAGCCCAGACTGATCCGTGGAAGGAGAATGTCCCAGACTAGGAGGCCCCTGCAAGCCCCAGTCTAGGTGAGGTTCTAGAGTGATGCGGCTGGGAAGAAGGCGGCCCGGGTGCAGCCCTCCCAGGCCCACGATGTGCTGAGTCAAAGCTCTGCTTCTCTGCAAAGACCACGTGAAACAGACTGAGTCTCAGAATGAAAGAATCGGGTTACTCACTGTTTTGGGGACAATCTGTTTCTTGGGCTGCCCAATCTTGAAAGGAATCCTATGAGAGAAAGAGACAAAGGGAGCTTTTAGGAGAAATGGGGAAGGATGTGGCTGAAAAGCATTGATGAAGTCTAGGCCGCTGTTCCCCAGGAGGGCAAAGAGTGGCGGCGGCTCGCTCCCAGCCCCCGTGCCGCACGCCCCATGGGTCTACGGCCAGTGGCAGCCAGGCCGGGCTCCGGAGTGTCAACGGGAGGTCCTGGGCACCACCTCCTGCCCCAGAGCATCTCTCCTACCAAGAGCCTGGTGTGCAGATGCACTGCAGAGGTGAGGGCGGGAAAGGGGAGCCACTGTTGACTCAGTCACTGTCAAGCTGTGCCCCGAGGAGCAGCAAAGTCAGAAATTACAGGCTCGCTGGGGTAGCTATCAGCCCGGAACACGAGCATTCACGGAACACCCTGAGAACCACTTCTCATCTCTATTAGGTGCTTCACTACTTCTCTGGAGAGGGACAAACGGTAGCCCTGCAGAGCTGCGTCTGCGGCCGGAGAGGGATGACAAACTAGAGGCGCGTAAAGCACCAGCTAGGCCGGGTTATTCCCGGGAAGAACCGACAGAGCTGAACCGCGGCTAACTTGGACAGGACTCCGAGTCTAGCTCAAGTCTGGCTGGAACCTGCTGGGAAGCTCTACACCTCAGGCTCCCCACCTGGAAGCGGAGGACAGCTTGGCATAACAGAAGGAAGGTCAAGGTCTAGGCTGTAAACCAACACCACTGCCGCCTCCACCTCTGAGGAGCGGGCCGCCCTCTGGCGGGTAAAGATGGCCCTGGGATGCATTTCCTACCGTGCGAAAGGACAGGGTTAACCTGGATAATTCAGGCGCTGCCTCGAGGCGCTGAGAATTCTGATTCTACACGTCTGAGAAGCGCGGACAGGCCAGAAGCAAACACAGCGAGTGCCAAGTGCTGGAGAAACGGAGGCCCCCCGAAGCCCCTGAGCTAACAGTGAGTTAAGCACCCCTGGAATCAGCTCAGGGGACAGGGCAACAGCAGGAGAGCTCTGAGGAGACAATGCCACTCCTACTCCCACTCCTTTCGGTGCTCAGGACGCCTGGAGCCCCTCCAGTTCAAACCTCCCGCTTCCACAGCCAGCCGCACCCATCCATCCACTGGCCCCTTCCCTCCGCACCCCCTTCTGCCCAAGCCTGCTTTCTCTTGGCCCAAACTGACCAACACTGTTGCTAAACCCAATGGTATAATTAACCACCGATAATAACCCCAGACAACGATCCGGTTGAGAGGATGGGCCAGCCTGAGTCACAGTGGTTTAAATTTAATTTCTGGAGGACATCCTGTTTATTGTTAACCCAGCCCGGTAATTTGGGAGCGTTAACCCTTTGGGGGCTGGCTGACTCACGTGGCTTCTGTAAACAAATAATCAATGGCTATATAATTAGCGGAGGGAAAGGTAAGCTCTGGAACTGAGGAGAGAAAAGAACTGCTCTTTCCCTTCTTCAGATCTAAAGAACAGAGGTTAGAGGGGCCGAGCTCTGGAGTCCCCTCCTCTTGCCCCCAGTTACTCTTCCCAAAATTAGGGATTGGCGTTGATTGACACGATGGTTTTGGACAGCGAACAGCTGCCCTCAAGGACCATTTTGGTGACAGTGCAAATGAGGTCCTGGCGGCACTGAGAAAAGACGGACTCTGTTCTGCGAAGCATATTGCTGTGTAACTAGCTCTAGCCCGGAAATCAGAAAGCTGCTCTCGCCTCTGACTAGTTTTGTGATGCGGACAAACCCCGAGCTCTCTGCAGCTCTGTTTCTTAAACACTAAAACAAAGGAGATGGACTAGAGGGTCCCTTCAGCCCGGCTCAAGCTTGAATTCTAAACTGAATCTTTGTTGCAGGAACATGGGAGCCGGATGAGAATTCTCCAGAATTCTCAGAGTGGTCTTTGAAACGATGCTAACTTGGAGTCTAGTACTACAGACAAGCTACGAAGAAATCAGGAACTTCGATGCTATTACTTGTGGTGCCACAGCCTCTCTAAATCTTAATTTGGAATCACAGTATTTTTAGAACTGCAAGTTACCATAGAAATTGTTCCAGTTCAACTCTCTCATTTTGTAGATGGGAGAGCCAATCTGCAGAGTTCAGTGACTAGCCCAGGGTCATGCTGCTGGTTCACAACTGAACTTCTTTCTCTGCTCCTCAGGGTTTACTGCTCTTTCACATGAATTTGTTATATTTATTCGAAGGAACTAAGAAAAATCATCTGATCAAAATACCTAATCTTAACATACTAGGGAATTTCAAATGGGCTCCTTAATTTTTTTAAAAGACCGGAAACACAAGAAATGAAGAGAGCAGCGTTATTGGGAGGAAAGAGGCTGGTCTGACCTGGCTCCTTCTGCACAAATGACAGGTTACGTGTACCACTGAGTGCAAAATGTCATCAATAATGTCATCAGGACAACAGGTACAAGACTCGGACTGTCCAGGGCAACTGGGACATATGGCCACCTCACCCATATGGGATGCCTTCCCTTCTCCCAGCTGCATCCAAAGCTGTTCTCAAGTCCAAAACCTTGCTTGCCTCCTTCTAAATGTCTAAGACTTTATTTGGCATTTAAAAATAGTCTACCTTTTATAGTTAATTGAAGTTTATTCCTTTAAAAAGTAAAATATAATCATCAGAGAAAACGTGGGAAATACAGAAAAGTATGAGAGGGAGGAAAGGAGGGAGAGAAGGGGAGAGGGGGAGAGCGTGAGACAGAGAGAGAGAGAGAGAGAGAGAGGGAGAGAGAGAGAGAGAGAAAGGGAAGGAAAAGAAGGAAAAAAACCCGAAACGCAGCTCACAGTCTCATATCTAAAGATAACCAAGGCTAATGTTTTGGTGTTAATTATATTTTAAAAGTTTGCAGAAAAAAAAAAAAACCTGAAGCAAATATGCCAAATGTTAGTAGTGGTTAATTTGGGGTGGTGTGAGTGTGATTACTGTTTTCTTCTTTGCACTTTCCATATTTTTCAAATAAACTAAAAAAAAAAAAATCCCTTGTTTTTTCCTTGACTACAAAAATAACACCCGATCAGTGTCAAACACTTGGGAAACACGGAAAACACAAAGGACACACAGACACAGAAAAATAAACAGTAACACCCTGAATCCGTGTGTACACACATGGACATGGGTACATATGCATATTTACCTAACTTTTAAAGAACAAAGGAAACAGATCATGAAGGCTTTTCTATGCCAGTATGTGGCTGTCATCAGACTGACCTGTAAGAGCTACCTAGCATTTCATTCACCATTTTATTTTTGTGCCCCACATCACTTCCTGGTGGTCATTTCAACTGTTTCAGATTTTTCTTCGATTATAAAAAACTCTTAAGAGCGAAATCTTTGTGTACATCAAGGATTAGTCATATAGGATAAATTCTTAAGAGCTGGAATTGCTGGGTCAAAGGATATGCACATGTCCAAGACTTTGATACATTTGCCAAATTGCCCTAGAGGGAGATTGAGACAGTTTACTTTTTTTTTTTTTACATTTTACCACTAGCCCTTTGGCCTGTTTATCAGGATTTTTTTCTGGCTTAGTGTTTGCCTTTCCCTTTTGTACGTGTGTGTTTAATGTACAGAAGCTTCTGATCAGTATGAAGTCAAGTCTACCAAATCGTTTCCTCTTCTTCATCTGAGTTTGCTTTCATCAGAGTTCTACGTGGGCATAGTTTAATGGGACAACAAGGTTTGTTAAGTGAGACGTTAGGTTCTGGCCGCCCTCCCCCGCCCTCGCCTCACTTGCCCAAGACAAGCGCTTTTGACTCCGACGGTTTGAGTGGCATCTGCCTTTCCATCTCTAAATAAAAATGCTTCTGCTGCTATCTCTTGTTAGGTTTTAGGCACTAGCTCCTTTTTGTTTTGGAAGGGGAGATTTAAGAAACCAACCAACCTTTTCCAGGCCTCCACCCCATGACACAAAGGCACATTTGCATCTCCTCTTCTGGATACGGTTATGTGATTTCGTTAGATCAATACTAAGTCAACTATTAGGAGAATAATGTGATTTCTTTTCCTTCCAAATGTGGCAGCGGCCAACAGATTTTTCCACCTCAGCCAAACCTTCAGAAGACTGCAGCGTTCTGAGCCAGGCCCCCAGCTAAGCCACTCCCAAATTCCTGACCTGCAGAAACTGGTACTGTTGTTTTGAGACACGCGGGCTGTGGGGTAATTTGTTACACAGCAGTACAGACCTAGTAACACTGCACGTTTCTGCTTTCCCTGAGATTGTCCTTTTTCTTTCATGTGCTGAATTTTCTGAGCATTTATCCTTCACTATTTCTCCGCTGTCAGAATCCACTGTCAATACATTTATTCGTATCGGGGTTCACTTCTGGAAGCAGTGAGCGCGGCAGCCTCTGAGCAGCTCGGCCCCTGGGGCATAGCTGGCCGCCCAGGCTCTCCCCTTCTCTCTCCTTGCTCAGATTCCTTTTGCCTCTCCCAGGAATTCTGACACCTGGAATCCGTGTCTTCCTCTTTGTTGGTTTACTCCACATTTGGGAGGAGTAAAAGTGTGTGCGAGATACTTTGAGACTTTGCATAACCAAAACGTTTTTTACTCTGCCTCACACCAGTCAGTTTGACTGGGTATAGAATGTGGGCTGGACTGCATTTCTTTCAGAATCTCAAAGGCATTGCTTGGCCAGCTTCTCCTTTCCCAGTACTACTGTGGTGGTGAAGTCGAAAGCATGCTGATTTCTGTCCTTTGTAGGTGACCTACATCTTCACGCAAGCTTATTGGATCACGTTTGTCCCCGGTGGTGTGAAATGTCACAATGATGTACCCTGTGGGTCCAACTTCACTCATTATGCTGGGGTACACGCCAAACTCTTTCAGTCTGGCAATTTATAATCTTTTGTTCTGGGATTTAAAAAAATGTGGTTGTGGTTGGTTTCTTCCCCCCATTTTCTCTGCCTCGTATTTCTGAAATTCTTGTAATTCCAATGCTGACTCTCCTTGGTTGCTTCTCCAATTTCTATTTTTCAACATTTCCTTACCTTGTCAAGTTTTCCATTTCCGCTATTGCATATTTTTTGAAGTTTTTATTTTTTCATTTATGTAAGTCATCTCTACACCCAACGTGGGGCTCGAAATCACGACCCCGAGATCAAGAGTCGCACACTCTCTGGACCAAGGCAGCCAGGCGCCTCCATTTTTGCTATCATATTTTTAATTCCCGAGAGCTCTTTTTAATTTTCAGGATGTCCTGTTTTGTTTTTCAAATTTATTTTTATTTTTTTATGGTATCCTGTTTTTTATTTCACGGATGCCTTCTCTCTCTAAAGACCTTAATGATAGCTTAGGAAAATGTTTCTTCTTCCTGGAATCTCAGTTTCCCCTCAAGGTGTCTTCTGCTTTTGTCTCCATTTTCAAAAATACTCAACACTCCCCTCGGGGTGTGGTTAATTCTTGGGTGTCTGCTCACATGCGTGACAGGAGACAAAACAGCTGATTAGAAGCCGTGAGTGCTCTGATGAGGTCTGTCTACAGTGTAGAGTGGCCTGGCTGAGCAGTTTCGTAGGGAGCCCCTGACGTCGGTATCTATTATTCTTTACTTCTCTGGGCAGAGAAGATTCCTCTGCTGTCTTGTCACAGGCGTGTTCTGCGGGCTCGGTGAGTAGAAGTAGTCACGCGCGCACATGTACGTGTACGTGTGTGTGTGTGTCCTGCAGGTGCCATGGGGGAGTGGAAGGGTTGTCTCAGCACTCCCCGCGTATTCCTTCACTTCATCCTCCTGCCTTCAAGATGGCAGTCCTGCCCTCAACTGGGTTTACAGTGGATCTGAGTTTTGTGGGCCTTCAGCTTATATGATTTTGCCCTTATAAAGAAAAAGAATGCAAATTTACAAATATAAGAACAGGATAGGGTGCCTGGCCGGCTCAGCCGGTGGAACATGCAACTCTTGATCTCAGGGTTGTGAGTTCGAGCCCCATGTTGGGTGTAGAGATTACTTAAAAATAAAATCTTTAAAATTTTGTTTTAAAAAACCCCAATATAAAAATAGGCATGAAAGTGTTTATTTAGACAGAGAAAAGAACATAACAAATTACAAGTTATAAAAGATGACAACACGAACATCAGAAAATCAAGAATAACCTAATATTTTTATTAATCATCCGCCTGACACACCTCTGTATTCATTTCCCTACAGTTTTTGGCTGCGTAGTCTATGATTGCCTCTTCATGTGACACAGAGTGGGTAACAGCATTTTCTTAGAGAGAAAAGAAAGGTAATTCAGCCTTTCCTCTAGTATGGTTGACTGAAATTTGTTTTCTATTACCGACAGCTTAGAAAAGCTTTTTTTCAGCTTACCAGCAATATATAAATATAATACAAATTTAGGACTGCTGTAAAATTTAGGAAGATTTCATGTTTCTTTCATAAATAAACTGTAAGATTTCAGGACACATTTCAGGTTTTCTTGTTTGATGACTAATCTTAACCACTCTCTGAATTAATGCAGGTAACCGGCTTGTCACTGATGTCCCTGGAGGAGGGCACATCATGAGTTTTGTCATCTTCGTTATCTTTCGCGTTAAGAAATTTAAATGTTTTATCACTGTGTTCATATGATTTGCTCCTCCTCTTTATTAACTAGATTATCAATCATCGCTCCTATTTAAGACTGACCTCGTTCTCGTAATGAATTACTAGCTTTTAGTACAATTTGAAAATGTTTTGTTGTACTTTGATTTCAGAATACCTATTGGTTTAATTGCTCGCCTTTGTCACTTTTGTTTTGTGTTCCGTGATTTTTGACCCAATTTTTCCCTTAGCTTTTTTTCTTCCTTTTAAAAATGTTTTCCAGCTCTACTGAGATACAACAGATGTACATAACATTGTGAAAGTTCAAGGCGTACAACTTTTTTTTTAAGTAGGCTCTATGCCCAACGTGGGGCTTGAACTCACAACCCCGAGATCAAGTTGCATGTTCTACTGACTGAGCCAGCCAGGCGCCCCTTTCCCTTAGTTTTTAAGTGCGTTTAAAGAGGACCAAAAAAGGTACCCTTTGTATATCTGCAACTCAGGAATCTGCAATTTCTTGTGGTTTTATCAAAGTTTTCAAAAAATGTCTGCAAACTGCAGCTAAAACAGCATACTCCCAATTCAATCCTCCAGTAGAATCCCAAAAAAGGTCTTTGCTACTCCAAAGCCGCCTGACGTGAGGGGTAATATAAAGCAGAAAAAGGAGGACATGAAGGCAGAGGTTTTCTTAACTGAGCGCAGTATAAATACATTTTTGATGTTTACAAAAACACAGGATCATACGAACACACAGCTAAGGTTCCTTCTGGGGCCTTGGACGAGGTCCATGCAAGCCAGGGGCCCTGAGGCTTAAACTTTATTAAATAGTTTTCACACAGTAAATCCACCTTTGTGTGCCTAGTATAGGAACTTCCTGTTTCATACTCTCCAACGGGTGGGGCCCCTTCATTCTTCCGCTGGGGTGAGGCAGGGCAGTCTCCCAGGGACACTGGGGTTGGGGAGGAGATGGCAGGGTTCTAAACTTACTCAGAAACAGCTTTCAACCAGTCCTTCTGATGGGAGCGCTTGGCTTCACCCCACTTCTAGAAGTACCTACTGCCCCCAATTCCTGAACTTTTGAGGATTCCATAATGTAAGTTGCGATGGCTCTTGGTTTTCCTAAATGCCAGTTTAGGATTTGGCTTTCTTGGAACTTAGACAGTTACTGCATGTAACTGCATTCTGATTCCCAAATGTGGTCGATATCTCTATTCTCCCTGAATTTGTAGATCTGTGCCTTAAAAACAGAATCACTTCACTGTGCTTTTTGTGGGATTTGTGAGGGAGATAAATTAGATGTATGTATTCAACTTGTCACCTTTACTTGGAAGCTGATTTATTAAGTTCTAAATAACAGCTTTATTGAGATATAATTCACATAACATTCATCCAGTGTACAATTTGGGTGTTTTTAGTACATTCAGAGAGTTGTGTAACCATCACCACAATCTAAGTTCAGAGCATTTTCACCACTCTGAAAGAAACCCCGTATCTGTTAGCAATCACCCCCCATTTCTCCCCTCCCTCCAGCCCCCTGGCAAACCATTAATCTACTGTGTTTATGGACTTGCCTAGGATGGACATTTCATATAAAAGGAATTATGTAATAAGTAGCCTTTTGTGTTGGCTTCTTTCACTTAGCAAAATGTTTTCAAGGATCATCCACATTGTGGCACATATCAGGACATCATTCCTCTTTTATCACCGAATAATATTCGATTGCAGGGATATACCATCTTTACCCACACACCCACTTTCCACTTAATTTACTCACTGGGTGATGTTTCTACTTTTTGGCCATTAGGAATGCTGTCGCTATGAACACTCAGGCACATGTGTTTGTAGGGACATACGTTTTCATTTCTCTTGGGTATACACCTAGGAGTGAAACTGCAAGGCCATATGGTTAAGCCTATGCTTACACTCCTGAGGAGCTGCCAGACTTTTCCAAAGTGCCCGTGCCATTTTACAATCACCAGCAGTGCATGAGGGTTCCAATTTCTCCACATCCTCACCAACACTTGTCATTGTCTTTTTTATTTTAGCCATTCCAGTGGGTATGAGGGTTATTTCATCATGGTTTGATTGACATGTTTCTAATGAGTAATGATGTTGAACATCTTTTCATGTGCTTATCAGTCATTTGTACGTCTTCTTTGGAGAAATATCTATTCAAATACTTCGTTTTAAAAATGGGTTGTCTTTTTTTATTGTTGAGTTGTAAGAGTTCTTGACCTATTCAGGGTACAAATTCCCAGTCAGATATATGATTTGCAAATATTTTCTCTCATTTGTGAATTGTTTTTTTCACTTTTAATGGTGTCCTTTGAAGCACAAAACTTTTAGGTTTTGAAGAAGTCTAATTACTTTTTCTTTTGTTGTTTGTGTTTTTTGGTATCACGTCTAAGAATTCTTTGCCAAATTCAAGATCATGAAGACTCACCCCTATGTTTTCTTCTTAGGATTTTATAGTTTTAGCTTTTACATTTAGGGCTTTGATCCATTTTGAGTTAATTTTTGTGTATAGCGTGAGGTAAGGGTCCTACTTCATTCTTTCACATGTGGATATCCCGTTATTCTGGCGTTGCCGAAGATTATTCCTTCCTTGTTGAACTGTCTTGGCATACTTATTAAAAAAAAAAAAAAATCAACTGACCATAAATGTAACGCCTTATTTCAGGACTCTTGATTTGATTCCACTGATCTATATGTCTATCTTTATGCTAATACTACAATGTCCTAATTACTGGAACCTTTGTTGTAAGTTTTGAGACTGAGAAGTGTTGAGCCCTCCAACTTTGCCAAGATTGTTTTGGCTATCTGTGTCCCTTGCATTTCCATAGGATATTTAAATCCTTAGTCCATTTAGAGTTTGAGTGTATGGTTAGGCAGGTGTTTTAATGTAATTTAAAAAACAAATCACCTTTGAGAAATCAGTTCATTAGTGTGAAATACTTCCATTCCATACCACAGACCTGGCTACTCTTTTGCCAATAACACGGATTTAATTATTTACATTTATAACAATTCTTATTATCTATCCAAACAGAACCCTTCTCATTACATTTCATTTCAGGTAATTGGCTATTTTAATTTGTCTTAATATTTAAGATAAACTTCAAAGTCATATGCTATATACCCCTCCCCCCGACAAAATCGGGATACTTATTACTGAAAATGCATTACATTTATAGATTAGCTTTTGAGATCCTACATTTTTACAAATGGATTTGCTCATTCGGCACCATAATATGTCTTACCATTCACTCAAGTCTTTTTATCATGTGCTTTAGTCTTATGAGCTTTTTCATATAGGTCCTCTACTTTTATTTTGTTGTATATCAAGATCTCAAAGGAACACTTACACGTGACATTTTTAGCTGTACACGTGCCCTACACTGGAATCAATTCCACTTGGTTATACTGCAAATGGAATTCTCTTTTCACCTAATTGTCCTGGTACACAGGAAAGCTACTGAATATTAAATATTTACCCTGAAACCAGTCATCACACCTACATACTTATCCTAGATAGCCTGAGAAATTCAGCTAGGGGAAAAAAAAAAAACTAGGTTTTCCAAATAGACTTGAAAATAATGACAAAACTTCTTTTCTGTCCCAATATTTTGTATCCACTTCTTGTCTTGTGTATAGCATTGGCCAGAAATTGTAGAAAAACGTTTCTGAATTTACTAAGAATGCTTCAAGGCTGATCTTTCACCATTAAATATGAAAAAGGCTACTGGTTTCAGCCAGAAAACCTCCAATTAGTAAGGAAATATCTTTTTGTTCTTAGTTTCCTAAAAGATCCAAAGATTGGGTCTTTGAGTTCTGGCACAGAGTCATCTCAGCACACATTCAGATGACCGGTTTGCTCTCTCAGCCCCAGCGCCGTGATCCACTGTACATTCTGCTCGGTCAAGGCTCAGGCTAACCAACTTCGCTACGTGTAATCTTGCTTTCTGATTATGACACGTGAGCCCTCCAGTGCAGGGACTGAATGTTAGGCTTCTTTGCAATGCCTGCGAGTACTGTACTAGGTACACTGCTACTTTCAACCTTTCACTGAATGAATATTCAGTAAATATTTACTGAGGACCTCCTTTATACCTAGAACTACTCTAGGTTCTAGGGCTATCAGGATGAATGAGACTGACTCATTCTGTGATCTCAGGGAGCTTATAGCCCAGTCTGATGCACACAGTAAGCACTGGGTAAGTGGCTAAATAAAGGAGTAAACCAGTATGATGCCCCAAGGGCCTTGTGTAACACCAGACTCTCACTTAAGGTTCTTAAAACAAGTTACTCTCAGATAAGGCTTTATAAACAACAAAGAAAGGTAAGATCATTGTCTTCGGCCTCCCAATCCTTATCTGATTAAATCAAAGCTAAAAAGGGTCTCTCCAGCCACAAGCAGCAGCCGCTGGGGTCAGGGGAAAGTCCACTTGGTGCAGACGGCGAAAATGGAGCTGCCCTTTGGCACTGGCAATAAAGCCTGGCTGGACACGGTATCCGAACACGGGTTGTGGGAAAACTATTTTATTTCCTTTTAAAGATTTATTTTATTTATTTGAGAGACAGAGTGCCCGTAAGCAGGGGCAGAGGGGCAAAGGGAAAGGGAGAGTCTCTAGCAGACTTCCCGCTGAGCACAGAGCCCAACTCGGGGCTCATTCTCATGACCCTGAGATCATGACCTGAGCCCAAATCAAGAGTCAGTCCTTTAACTGACTGAGCCACCCAGGTGTCCCCCAAAACTAATAATTTGAAGAGCTTAGGAGGAAATATGATGGGAGAAGAGTCTCCTGGGTTTATTCCAAGGCTGCCAAATGGCAGCTATGCTCCCTTCTGCCGGAGAAATAGCCTGAAAACTGGGGCAGGTACCCTGAGGGAAGAACGGATTCTCTGCCCCCGAAGCGCTGAAAGGTGGCCAGGGGACAGCGAGAAGACAGAGCAGAAGGACGATGCTTCAAGCTGCTCTTCTGCTTCTTCTCCTCACGGCCTCCCTGATCTCCTCCCTGTGGTTCTAGAACCCTGCTGGGACGCAGGGACTTCCTCGGGAGAACAGCTGCTCCGGAGCAGGCGGCAAGAGCAACAGCACTGCTGCATCTCTGAGAGCAGCGGCGCCCTGGCCCAGCGGGGGTGGTGGTGCCGAGGGGGGCAGGCTCCGGGACCAGGAGAGGCTCACTGGGCCTCAGGACCTCGGTCCCCCTCCTCCTCACGCTCTCCCCGGGGTTCTTCCCTTGGTGTCGGTGGGTACGCAGAGGTCCGGACAGAAGACAGGGCTTGCTCCCCACAGAATCTCTCTGCTCTGGAAGAAATCAAGAGGGCTCGGAGCTCCCGGCCTCCGGACTAGGATTCCTTAGTTGGTTCTACTTGCCAATCTGTAAATATGAGCACCAAGGGCAGGAGAAGGGATATTTTGGTCTCAGCAACAAAACGGAGAAAACAATTCTCTCAAGCCTACTCTTCTGCAACCTCCAAAGTGCCCCACCTCAAAAAAGAAAAAAGTTCTATGTGTACAGAGGGAAAGGGGGGAAAATTCACTTTCACAATAAAGAAAAGTCAACAGGATGTTCTCCAAAGCTACAAATATACTTTTTCAAACAGTAAATATCTCTATTAGCAGCATGATGCCAGTTGGCTAATTCTGTCTGTCTCTGTAAAACCTTTCCAAAAAAACTCCTGCTCTTGTGTAATGTCTATTTACAAAAACAGCTCTTTTGCATTTTCAATTTGCTAGGTTTCTCAATCTTTTGTTTCCCCACCCCCTCTACTGCAGAGGCACAAGAGGCAGGCCCAGATGGCAGTTGGGTGGGGATCCCCTGGTCACCCCAGCAGATTCCTCGAGCCCCGCCTTCTTTGGAAAGTCCTCTGCTTCCATTACAAAGAAGAGCAGAAAGACGCTGAAACCTACACATTCCTCCCTGGTCTTCACCTTGGCCTCTGGAAATAATTTCTACTGAATCTGAATGAGCCTAGGCCTGGCTTGGGGGTGGAAAGAGCCCTGAAATGATTCAGTCTACCCCACCCTACATCTTTCTGATGGATCACAGTTTTGGGGGGAGGGAGGAGGTGAGGGAGGTGAGAACGAAGGGAGGGCTGAGCAAAGAGTAGGCGGCAGTTGATAGTGGCTGAAATCCTGGCTCCCCGGGGAGTGGTCTGGGCCTGAGTCACTGTCTCGGCAAGAGCAGGAAGGTGGGCGAAAGGCAGCAGCTTCTGCAGGCTGGAGGGACAAGCCCCTCCTCCCCCCATCCTTCTGTCACCCTATCCTTGGGTCACTGCCTTCTCTGGTCTGCGGCCCCACTAAGGCTACCACCACCTTGACGCTCGGAGGGGAAACCGAGGGCTGGGGCCAGGGCAGGGCTTACGGAGAGGCAGCTGGCTCCGGCAGAGCAGCTGCTTGCTGGAGGTCATCCTCTCTGCAGGGCCAGCTGGCCACACGGCCACACGGCCACCCGGCCACGGAGAGTTCAGCCGAGCAAGGGCAGGACAGGACAGACCCCATCAGAAGGGGAAATGGACCAAGCTGTAAAACGGCCACTGCCAGCACCTCTGACCACAGCCTCTCCACTCCCCCTGCCCCCGTCAGTCCTTCCCCTAAATCAGCCAGATCTAAAACCAGAGCACACACAATACTACCCTGACTTGCCACCGGTCCGAGGAGGTATGTGTGTGTTTAAAAATAAAAGGCATGACTCTGTGACTTGGCTGATTCGTCACCTGGACTAGAACAATCCCCCAGCTCAGCTGTGATCCCTCCCTTCCCCACTGCTCCCCAGGCTGACCTCTGAGAAGTTGAGACAGAATGAATCACAGAATGTTCAGGGAGCTCTCACAGAACGTGAGATCTTAGCAATCCTCCAATTCGAGTGACCATTTATTGAGCATTTCCTATCACTGGTTGGCGCTGGGCGCCTGGGACACACCAGTGCACTGAAAGCGGTCCGCTCCTGTAGTCCTCGCTGGACACAGTGCGCCGAGTCGGGGGGCAGACTCTGGAGCCGAATTCCTCCCTCTGCCAACTGCCGGCTGGGAGGCTTGGGACAAGTTACCTAACCTCCGGTCTCTCAGTTTCCTTGTCTACAGAATCAGGCAATAACATACGTACCATGTAGGGTCGCTGGGAGGGCCAAATGAGTTTCGTTCCTAAAATAGTTCCTGACATACAGTCAGCAGCCTCTAAGTATTTGCTGTAAAGATAGCGGTGGTGCTATTTTGATGACGATGAACGAAGTGAGGCCCGAGGGGGTGGCTCGCACACGGTTACACAGAGGTAAGCACGGTTAGGAAGGCTGATGTGATTTCTGCAGCTTTGGGGGCAAGCAGCAGTCCTGCAGGATAGCGCGTCACTGCCGTCACTGCCGGGCCCAAGTTAACCCATTTGTCTACAGTGAAGGGGGACTTCCTCCCGAGTAGCAAGAGGATTTGTGACAGAAGTCTGGAGGCTGAGGGAGCATCTAAAGTCAAGAAACGAGGGGAAGGCAGGCAATTCGGGGAGGTAGTCTGTTTGTTTGTTCTGTAGCTCCTTAGAAAATGGGTTTCCCCATTTTATAAAAGGAAAACAGAAGGCATTCTGAGGTGAAAGGCTTACCCTGCTCACTCAACAAGCCAGAGAGAAGCCTCCAGTGCCTGCTTTCCAGTCTGATGGGTGAACCGCGGCTCAGACACCGACAGACTCTGAGAAGCACCAGACCAGCTGTTTAGCTTCTGCGGCACCGTCTCTAATCTCATTTTCACTTTTGTCTCTAACTAACCAGGAATCCTACAAAGAGCTTTCACTCGACCTTTTCCCTCCTCTGCTGAAGGTCTGAAAGCAGGACGGAGGAGGAGGAGGGCTGAGATGGAAACTCACTTCTAGGCCTACCTCCCCAGGCCACCCTCACCTACTGGCCGTGGGAGGCAGTAATTCTCTTGCTATGAACAGTGAGGTCAGCCCTAGCCGCGATGCCAGTCAGGCCAGGCATGACAAAAGTTAAGAGAAACTATGATCAATTATTGGAAACATTCAGAACATTACAGAGAATAAATACTCATGCGCTCACCTAACACTATCAGGTTCTAACACAGAGCCACACTTGCCTCAGACCTTACTCTAAAGCGATGCAGCCCCGGGACACTGCCGAAGCCCCCCGAGGGCTACAGCCCGGTTCCATCTCCTTCTCTCTTTCCTCCTCACCCTGGCGGGGAGCCACTGCCCTGCATTTAGTAGGTACTATTCCCAGACTTTCACTACATACGTTTAAATCCGGAAGCACAACACAGTATTGTTTTATAGGCCTGAACTGTATGTGAATGTACGATATTGAATGTATCACCTTGAAACTAACTTTTTATGTCCAGCATTTTGCTTCTGAGACTGGTCCATGTTGACAGACACAGCTCTACTTCGCTCATTTTAGTGACTCCACGTTTCCTCATATAAGGATACCACATTGTAGAGGCCGGACGTCTACAGACAAGGAAGCAACTCCCCTCCCCACGGCCTCCCTCGGCCCCAGTGCAGGAGATTCTCTGCGTGAGCCCGTGCGAACCTTTCCAACCGCCACAGGTACTGTTCAAATCTCCGAAGTGCCTGTATCAACTTCTATCACCACTCTCCATACCACCCTGCACCTCGGATGCCAGTGGGTGCGAGTTCCCACTGTTCCTCATCCTTAGATACTTGGCGTGGCCAAACTTTACAATTGTTGCCAGACGGATGGCTGTGCGATGGCATCTTGTTGGGGTCATCTGCTTGTCCCTGATTACTAATAAACCAGCATCTCGGTATAGGCTTTTGTCCGCTGGGGCTTTCCTTCCTATAAAGTGATGACCGTTTTCCCGTCTATGGATTAAGTCCTTATAAAGCACATGGCTGGAAACCATGCAAACCAAATCAACCAACAACACTATCCTGAGCTGGCTGGAGTCACAGGTGTTGGCTCGCAGCCTGAATTCCTGCAATTAACTCCTAGATCAGTGTTTTTCTAACTGGGGTCCCGCATCAGTCATGTGAGCTGCTACACATCATCCCACTGTAAACCTATCAAAATTAGTCATGAGATCAACGAAGTACACCATTCTTTTCAACATGAAATAGAACATAACAGAAAATAGCGAGTGCATCACACATACCAGGTGAAGCTTTTATCTGAAGTATAACTGTAGGCGTGCTGCGATATCAAAGGCATTTCTGACTGCAAGTTGTGGTCAAAAAATTTTGGAAGCCACTGTCCACGTTAGCTCCCTGGCTCCATTCTTCCTCTTCTCTGAGCTCTCGTACAGACCACCGCCAAACTAATCCGATGAAATCATTGATTTCCCCATGCCACTTCCATGCTCAAAACCCTTCCATTTGGAAAAGCCTAAGCTCAGTTTCGGCTCTTTGGTGAGGCACTGCGAGCACTGGCAACATGGCCCTGACTACAGTGCCGCCGTCATCAACCAAGCCTCCCCCCAAAGCCCTAGTCGCTAAGGCCAAGCCGGTCTCCTGACCAACCACGCCGAATACTCTTGAGGCATTCCGTCAGCACGCACCTTTTCCACGCCACTCTCCTACCCTGGACCCCTCCCTCCACTGCTCACTGAAACACTGCATGCTTGCTAGTCAGGGTTCAGCTCACACCCCGTCCTCCGGCGGAAGTTTTTCCTGACGATGCCACACCAACATTTAGTGATCAGCTGCCATGCCTGTGAATCTCTGGAGCTTTCCATACGCTGGCTGAGACAGGCATTGGTTCTTACGGCCTTTTCAATGTCCCCCAACATGGAGCACAGGCCCTTGTACAGTAGAGATGGTCAGGGAGCATTAAATCAACACACAGTCATGGAGCACAATCTGGGTGCGACATGCCAAAAGGGGCCCTACTTAATGGATTAGCCACCGAAATAACGGGTTCAGGGGAAGGAACTCTAATAGCTTAGCTGCCAACTCTGAAGTTACCCCAACACATGTACATAAAGAGTATAACACAGAAGAAAACATCTTTGACGAAGAAGCTGTGGGATTCAACACACTTGGCGCTTTCCGAATGTGGAAAACGTCCCCTCCCCTCCCATTACAAACAGCTGAAGCAAGACGGTGCCCAAAGCTACGTCAACTACAGAATCACACAGGCTCCTCAAAGGATCCGGCACGACCATGCTCTCCACAGAAGAGGAAAAAGCTTGGGGAGAGGCCGGCCTGTCTAAAGAAATGAGTGGGAAGGTTGCCCGATGCAGAGAGGCCTCAGAGTAAGAAGCTGAGAGGGTCCAGAACACCTGGATGTGTGCCGACACGGGACTTCCCCCATCGCGTTAAGTGTGAGAACTGGCAACTCCTTGAAATTCACTACCACCCTGGTAGTGGCCACACGTGCCAGCAAAGTCAAATACCTTCCTTCGGGGCCCAATCAGAACGGTCTTCCTTTTTTTTCTTTTCTTTTTAATTATTTTTTTTTTTTAGTAATCTCTACACCCAACTCAGGGGGCTCGAACTCAGGACCCCCATATCAAGAGTCACGTGCTCTTCCCACTGAGCCAGCCAGGTGCCCCTGGCCTTCCATTTTTTGAATGTCTCCATTCAAGCATAGAGAACAGTCAGGAGCTGCAGATTTTAGCTCTAACTCGGCCAGGTATTCCGTGAGTGAGTTCTGAGAAGCTGTCACAGGCAGGTAAGAAGGCCTGCACTGCGTACGAGGGTACATTTGAGGACGAAATCAGATAATGGAGGGGAAAGTAACTTGAAAAGTTAAGAGCACTATACAAATGTACGACGGCAAGGGCCACACTAAAGGGAAAAGAGGCTCCACTGCGAACATGTGTGAAACAGAATGCGTGGTTGGGTCTCACCCAGCAGTTTACCTTCCTTTTTTTATATTTCACTCACTTCATTTGACATTTACCGATGAGGTACCTACTATGTGCAAACAGTAGACACACACAAAGCTAAAGAAGGTGTAGGTCCTGCCCCCACGCAGTCTGTGCGGGAGAGGGACACATCTGTGGTCCTTGGAAGGATGTGAAGTACTACAAGCGCTCTATGCAGCACGGGAGAGGATAGTTTGGGGACGGGGAAAGAGGGGAGGGGAGAACAGTCTCTGAGAGGCTCTGAAGCCACTTCTTCCATCATCGATTTAACGACAGCACTCTTAGACGCTCTTTGTTTCAGGAAGTGGCTTATAGGTTCCACACGGTTTTTATCTGAAAATTTTTCCTGAGCTAAGGCAAGTCAGGAAATGGAAAAACAGTGCTCGTTCATACATCCAATAACCATGTACGACTGCTGGGGACACTGCTAGGGATACAGTGATGACCAAGACACAGTCCCTTTCTCGGTCATGAACAGACTAGCGGGGTTACTGACAAGTAGACCAACAGTTCAAGTACACATGCTAATGAGGGTCAGAGGAGGGGCACCCGACTCGGCTTGGCAGGGTGTGGGGGGCTGCTGAGGGAAGACCCTCAGAAGAGGTGAAGTCTACCCGGACTCTGGGTATGTCGGCCTGGCGGATGAGGCGGGAGGGAAGGGCATTTCAGGGAGAGGAACAGTGCATACAGAGGGGCAGAGGCACCAGAGGCCAGGGAAACCTTAGACACAGGAGTAAAGGTGGACAGCCAGGTCCAGGAAGACCTTATAAGCAGTGGCCCAGAGTCAGGCCTTTATCCTGAAGATGATGGGGAGGGCATACAGGGTGAGAACATGGGGGCAGGGAGAGGATGGATTCCAATATTTAAGGGGCAGAGAAGAGTCCCAGAAGAGTCCGAAAACAATCACAGTCTCCATGGGTTTCACAACAGGCTTGGGTGGCACAGCATCAGCGGGGATTATCCACTGCATGTCACAGGTGGGGAAAACAAGACAGAGGAAGGCTGAATGCCTGCCTAGGCCATGCTGTGAAGGAGGGAACCAGAACCCGAACTCACTCCTCTAACTCCCAGCCACATTTCTCTGCACGGACCCTAATTTCCTTTGTTCTGAGTCAAACTTCCAGACCCCTAGTAGAGGAAGATTTCCTGCAGGCCTTCTTTTCCCTGGTCACTTAAGCATAAGAGCATCAAGGTGTGTGGTTCCAGAGAAGGCTACAATCCCTGGAGACAGATAAACCAGATTGATAAAGCAGATTATATTCTTAATTCTACTGAATTCTCCCTCCATACAATAATAAAGACACAGACAAAAGAAGAGAGAGAAGAAGACAAGCAGGAGAGGAGAGGGAAGCGCTTGACTTAGGCCCAAACGGTGGATCAGTGACCTGAGATGTGAATATCAAACGCCTTCTTGCTAGCAGGGCACACCACTGGACCACCAGCTAAGAAGACACGTGGGTGGCTGGTGGATGAATGGATGGGCCGATGGTACAGGAAGGCAGCAGGTACCACTAAACAAACAGGGGGTGGGCGGGCTGCATGCACAGAGGAAGCAGGGAACAAAGACCTCTCACTCTCCATGCAAAGTCCACAGTGTGCAAAGGGCATCAATATTGGACATTTCTCACTGTGACATTTTGAAAGCCCAGCCTAGCCCAGAACAATGGTTACCCTCTGGGGACCATGGGCTACATGCCCCTAGGCTTTATTCAATGATGGCCAGCATACCCCGTGTGCTTGGTGAACTTGACCTTGAGCATCGGCCTCCTATGATGGCCCTACGTCACTCTGGTCTCTTCCCCCACTGAGAATTCCAGTCTCGGATGAATGGATGGATTCATTCTGGGAGCAGGAAAACCACTCCAGGAGCGAATCAGAAGGACCCAGCCCCGCTCCCTTTGCCAGCCATTGAGCCAGGAACTGAGTGTGATTGTGCGTCCAGGCGCCGGTGCTGCTCCCCCTTCAGGGAGACAGGGTCAGGGTCCACGTCAGAGATGACGTAGAGGCCCTCTACAGAGGAAGAAAAAGGAATGTCAGCTTTGAAGGACAAAGCCACCCTTTTGGTTCTGACCCTCAGTCCAAGGAGATGCCAAGCTGCACGTGTACTAGTAAATTAATTCTGCAGGATAAAAATCTCAGCTTTTGCTGAAGAGTTAGCTGTCAATTTCAATTTGCTGCAACCTGACAGGCCTTAGGAAACAGGCTATTACTTTTTCAGAAAAAAAGCCTTCTTCAAGACAGGTGGAAACGGCATGTTTCAGATCACCAAGAGAATCTTTTACCCTGGTGTCTGCTCTGTTCTTCTTCTGATTTGTGAAGAAAAGACTGATTTTTTAAAATCGCAAATGCCAACCTAAGCAATACAAAGCATTTGTACTTCCTGGTTTTTACCTTGAAAAATTAAGCAAGATAATTCCAAAGATTCCAGATGTGCCTGGCAAGAGGACATCTATATCATAAGGTCAGGGGATCCAGGCTTACACTTTAAGGAAGTAATTCCTCTAGGAAAGGGAATTGAAGGATTATCACTTTGCTCATCACTAACTAGGTTATAACAAGATGGGAAAGTCAACTCTTTAAGGCTCTAGCCCCCTATAGGCCTCCTGGAGCCAAGGTGGAGGGAAAAGGAGCAGCTCCTGCCGGGGCTTATTAGGGCATCGCTCCGGGCTTCCTCACGTGTTGGCACCAACTGTCTGACATTTGCCCATCAATCTTTGTCTAAGAAGCAGGAGGGAAGAGGGGACAGAAATGGTCTAAATTTTACATTAGAGAATTGTCCTTAACACTGACGGACATTAGCTCCTTGTGGCCAGAGCGTAGTTCCCACTAATGGTCAAATGTGAGCCTGCGAGAGCCTTCCTGAAGGCTATTCTACTATCTTCATTCACTCACGACTAGTTCTCATACTTTGACTTTGTGTAAAGAAACAAGCTGGACTAGGAGGACAGAGTGGCAAACACATTCCCTATGCTAATGGACCTTGGATTCCAAGAAGTTTGATTCATCTAGTACATCTCTGGGGGTCAGTGTATCCATATAAGCAAACTATAGCTGGGCCCCCTGAGGTTGGGGGTTGTGGATATGCAGGTCCTTTGGGTCTGAAGGTAAGGCCCTTTGGGCAAACCGAGTCTTACAAAACAAATCAACCATTAAATATTATGAAGTCTCTGCTGAGAGCCTTCATCTACTATGGGCATCATACAGCAACGTACCTTTAACTCTGGAGCTGTAACTCTACTACTCTGAGACTCCTTAGCGTCTTTTCTCATGGCCTGCTAGTTCCCATAATGTTTAAGCTTACCTACGTTGATGTTCAAGAGAAAGCAGTGAGTGGGTAATGGCCCTGTAAATGATTAAAAACTAGTTCAATCCCACACTGGGAGTGTGGGTGTGGGTTTTCAATTCCAGACCCTTTCAAAAGAGAAGCAAGTTCTGTCTGTTGAAGACTGTTAAGTGGTGCAAAGACTAGTCATCTGAAAGCGAGTGGGTTTTTGATCAGTGAACTGGGTCCAGGCTGCCAGAGTGAGGGCCACGGCTCTGGGGCTACGGGAGAAACAAGGCATTTTACTCCACCTCAACGAATTTACAAGAGGAGGAAACAGGAAACTTCCTCACTCCAAGCAGCTGGGAGAAGACGGGCCCCGGTTCCATGTAACAGAAAGAGTCAGGAAACAGACGCGGGATCCCAAGCCAAGGGAATCCCCCGCCCCATCTCCCGGTGAGTCCTGCCGAGAGACGAAGCCTCCGGGAAAGCACCGGAGCAAGGGCCCTCGAACGACCAAGGGCGGAGGGTCCGCGCGGGCAGGGCGGGCAGCGCGGGCGAGGGGACTCAGGCGGGCGCGGGCAAGACGCATGGCGGGCCCACGGCTCCAGCGGCTCTGCCGCCCGGGCCTCACTCACCAGCTCATGGTCCCGAACCTGGCCCTGCCACCGGGGTCCTCCGCCGAAACTGGGTCCTCAGGGATCACTTCCGGATTCAGCCAGTCTCCAGGAAGTGACGTACACTCCGCCCTCTGTGCCCGGAAGAGGCGGGGGTGGGCGGGGCCCGGGCGGGGCCCGGGGCGTTAACCCTTCCGCGGCGGTGGGCGTCCCGCGCAGTGGCCCGGGTCCTCGACCTCATGCTTTGCCTTAGGACGGGCTCAGCCTGTGGCGGCGGCGTGGGGACCCCCCGGGTGCGTTTCCTGCCTGAGATACTGACTTGTAAAATTCTCATTAACTTACTACACGTGCCTCTTAACCTTGTTACTGCCTTAGTTTTTCTGTCTGTAAAGAAATTTCTAATCCAGAGACAGTAGCAGTCCTTGTCGATGGGGGAAGGAGTCACTTGGGGAGCCGGGAAGTTGGGGTGGGGGGTGGATTTACGTTCACCGTATGGTCTTTTGTATCTTTTAAATTGTGTACCCTGTACATGCCTTACCTGTTACAAAGACACAAATGGATCTGTTCTCTTCTTCAAGATGGCACAGGCTCTGAATACAAAAGAGGTGCTTTTAGGGTTGGCAATGTTCTGTAGATTTACCCAACGAAAGAGAACAAAGAGTAAGGGTTGCTCCATGTCTTCCAGTCCTTCCCTCTGCTCCCCTTTACAGAACCCAAATGATGTGAATGGTCCCATTCTTTTTATTCAGTCATTTAACAAATATTCACTGAGTTCCTGCAATGTGCCAGTCACTGTGCTAACCTCAAGGCTGCAGCCCTGAAAAAGAAGTATGGGTCCTGCCCTAATTCCCTCCCAGAGCTAGTTACCTAGAGGGAGAGGTAACCGGCAACAAAGTGATCACATATGACGGGGAAGGACAGGGCGCTGTGGCTGCCTATAAAGGGCTCCTGCAAGCTGCACGTGCGTTTTAGTGATGGCTTCTAGAAGCCAATGTGTAAGCCAAGTCCTGAAGGCAACTCAGGCTAGCCAGGTGAATCCACGATAAGGGCTGAAGAGAGTCCAGGCCGAGGAAACCTGTCTTAGCTGAGAAGGGGATTGAGTTTCAGGCAAGCAGCTCATTCTGGGTCTCCCAAAGTCAGAATTTGGGGCCTTAGTCCTGCCTGGGGTCTTGGTCCATGTTGCTCTCCTCACGCCCAAGAACCTCCCTACTTTAGAAGAGAAAAGCAGGCAGCAAGGCCTGTGCAGGTAACTACTGGGCTCACAAGGGCCCTCTCTCTGGGAATTTTCCTCCTTCAAATGGATCTCAAATATTTTCGGGTCATTTGGAGAGCAGCTAAGCCACTGAACAGAAGATGTGCATTACTTGTTCTGAGTTCCCAGGAGAGAGTTGACAGCTTGGTCAGGAGGAGCAGAGGCACTCAGAGGATTGTCCACAGGAGACGGTCCCTCGTTTGTGTTTTCCGTTTCTATCGCTTAGAGTCTAAGGTTTGACTCAACAGAGGTTTTCCAATAGAGGGCGGGCCCCCGAGTGCATTCCACAGATCGGCTTCATCACCATGCTAAACCTCAGGAAACAGGCTGAAGTGAGCACTAGAGCAGCCTGAAGAATAAAGAGGAGGAGGAGTCACCGAAAGGCAGCCTGGACAGAGAGTAGGCAAAGGGAGGGACAGTCCTTGCTGCTTTGTACAAGGTGTGGTGGCTGGATGAAGGGTGCTGTGGGTGATGAACATTCTGGCATTTTAACACCTGTGGATGGCTCTCCCACCTGCTTCTTCCTTTCCCTATGCTCTGTGTCCCTTAGTTATTGCCCCAAAGTGCTAAAGAATTTCCGAAAGTATCAGCCTAGGCAACCACCACATCCCAGGTGAGGTCTGTTTCAGGGCTGGGGGCAGCAGACATACCCCATAGGACAAGAATGATGAGTTCTGGATTAAGAGTCTGGAGGAGTCCTGGCTCTGGTTCCATTTTTGACACTAGGACTGACCTCAGGAAGTCACATCCCCTCTCTGAACCTTGGTCCCCTTGTCCAGAAGATGAGTGGATGGATAATATTACCAAAGTTGCCAACACTTTGAGGTTTTAAGTTGACTGTCTTGTTGACTGAAGAGGTCCTCGGGATATAGGAAAATAGGGGAGGTCTGTGGGGTGGGACCTGAACAGAAGGCAAGCTGAGAGAAATGAGCAGCTCTGAGGAATTAGTGACATCTCAAGGCAGGGGGGTGGGGGTGGAGGGAGGGGGGAGGATTCAGCATGAGGCCCAAGTAGGGCTTGTGCTGCTTACCTCCAACCCTGGCTCTTTAATGTGGCCAGCAGGATCTCTGAGGGTCCTGGAGAGAATGCTGGTCTTCTAGGAGGCTGTCTGGAAAGTGCCTGCTCTGACTCCTTCTCTGTGGCTCATTTCTTCAGCCTGAGGTATGCCAGGCTGAGGATGGACGGCCAGGCACCCCACTGTCCTTTTTGACATGCCATGTCCCTTTGATCCCTAGAGAACTGAACACAAGGCAGCATAAACACCTCCCACTGTCTTAGAAAACTCAGCTGCAGGGTCTGCAGACCCAGGGTTGGGAGCTATGTCTTTCTTCTGGGAACCAAAGGACAGTGCCATGCAGGTCAGGTTGATCCTGCCCCTTCAGGGGAGGGATGGAAAAGGAGCAAATTCAGCTTCGACGTGGAGGCTGAAAGTGGAGGAGCTTCAGACAGAGGTGAATACTGCTTCTTCCCCCAGAGTCTGAGCCCTAAGTTCAAAGAGTGTTCAGGTGGCAGAGATCTGCTTGGGTGGACAATGTTCTGTACCAGAGGGAAAGCTGCCAGAGAACCAGTTCTGCCACCATACCACTCACCTCTCCTTGGAGCTTTCCACTCAGAAATTGGTAAGCAGGCGCTCCCCACTGACCCTCCTCTCTGGGCTTGTCCTATATGCCCTCCCCACACAGAGGTCTAGAGCTGGTCCTCTGATTCTTTCACCATGCCAGCCTCTAATCAGCTAAGAGCAGGGATTCCAGAACTGGAGCTGGGTCATTAGGGACTTCATTACAACATAAGGGCTGAGACCGAAGGGACTGACTGTCAGGGGCCTGAGTCGCTGGGCCAAGCTCCCTTGCAGCCCTGCAGGTCTTTGTGCCCCGGGAGGTTCCTGCAGCATAAATTCAGACCAAGACCCTCAGGTTTCTATATCATTTCACTGCCTACTTCCCTCTGCTTTGCATTTGCTCAGCAAGATGCCTCAGAACAACACAGTTCCCTGAGCAACCATGGGCCAAGGACATGGGAGAGGAGTAAGGGTGGGAGAAGATGGCGGATATGTGGGTAAAAGTTTCCAGCAGTGGGAAGCACACCTTAATGGCTCAAATGTCAGGGTAAAATGACGAGTCAGACGCTGGGCTGGCTAAGCAGTCAGGGCCAGGAATAGCTGTCCAGACCCCAGCTCTGTCTTCAAGTAGCTTGAGGGAGTTTCTTCCATCCTTGGGATCTCATTTTTCTTGACTGTAACATAAAGAGTCTGGGTTAGATCTGGGATGGCAAATGGGTGCCATCCCACTTGCCATCTCGAATTGCTTGTTCCTGTTCCTGGCTGCCTGGAGTACTATTGAGGATTCTGGGGAATCTGCCATTGGTGGGGAAGTTCTCTGATTGATGAGCAATGTCTGCCTTGGATGACTAAGGAGGTACATTCTACTTTATTATTTAGTCGTTGTTATTTTTATTATAATAACTGAGCACTCACAATATGCCAGGCACTGTTCTAAGTGGTTCCGTTTTCATTGTTTACAATGACACTATGAAGTTGGTCCTATTATTGTGATCAGGACAAAGCACAGATGGTAAGTAGGGAGATGGAATCCCACCTTGGCCACCTGGCCCTGAGCCTTATGCTTTTTGCCACTGTGGTACACCACCTCTTACTGCTGACTCCTGAAGTTCCTGCTTCTGACAACCTATAGTTCTGTCAAGGCAAAGTGGAAAGGAGAAGCAGACAGCTGGCGATAGGAGGAGCACGGACACTGAATGGCTGGGTTGGGGCTGGAGGGTGGGCCAGCATGAGACCAGGTACCTAAAGGGATTCAGGGCTCAGCCTCATCCCGGGAGCTTTTATATGCTTCCTCCCATTTGGTGAGCTCAGGACCAGCAGGTGGCAGCACCTGGCAGGGTGAGAGTAAAGGGCAGATTCTGGACTTGGCATGGAAGTCCTTCAGGGATCAGACAGCCCAGATGTCGAGGAAAGCAAGAACAAAGGAGGGTGTGCAGGAAGGCTAGCCAAGGGCTGGGAGGAAGAAGGCCCGAGCCTCAGACCCACAGGAGCTCCCATGGCCAATGCTTTAGTTCCACCCGCAGCGTGAGCCTCTCAGCTTGCATTTCATGGTGCCTGCTGTGGGCTTTTTTTTCCTCCACTCTGGGAGAATGACTAACTTTAAGGACTAAAAAAAAAAGTGTTTTGATTACACTGCCTTTTTACCAACTGGGAGCATTAGTCACCGTGGATTGCTGCAGATAACGGGGAAGGCAAGCAGCATCCCCCTCCTCCCCCTCCTTCTCCCTGATTAGCTCGCAGAAGCCAAGGAGGAGTCGCGAGTGAGAAAGAGCGCACCCAGGAGGGAAAACAATCCCCCTGGACAACATGTGTCCAGGGCATCGGTCCAAGGGCTGCTCCTCCAGGCTGGGCAGCGCCCCCCCCCCCCCCCCCCCGCCGCCAGCTCAACCCATAATAGGAGGTGCCACTGGAAAGAGAACTGGCAGGAGGAACACCGAGGCCATGCTCCTTGGGGTCTGAGTTGGCTCCAGGTGGCCTGTTCCTCCAGGTGGGTCCAGGGTACACCTGGAAAGGGGGAGTCAGAGGGAAGTCACTGAAGACACAGCTCCTGAGGTGGGACACTGGTGGCTGAAGAGGATGATGGAGCCCACGATGGCTGTGACATGGGGCTGGTGCCCAGGCGCTGGAGGGGCTAAAGAATTGCTGCCTTGGGCTCGGCTTGGGGTTGAGCAGCTCCTGCTGATGGGAATGGGGCCCACTTCCCATGTCCTACACGCTAGCATGCTCTCTCCTCTGCATCCTCAAGGGGGCAGTATCTGGTACGCCGGGTGGCCTTTGTTCCTGCTTTGGTGCTGATGGGGCAAGAGAGCCAGGGCGCTCTCCTGGTCTGTCCTGTTGGCCTGGGTGCCAGTGATGGGAGCTCTGCACCTCTCTGGGGAAGGCTCTGAAGCAGGGAGGGATGGAGCTGGGCTGCATCGGACTCAGGCTGGCCCCGTGAGTCCTATTCTTTCAGGTCAGCACCCACCCCCACCACGGTGCTCCACCCCGAGAAGGAACTTGTCTGAATGGCCCTGCAATTGGCTAGCCACTCATGGATACGTTAAGAATTCCAAGGATTAGGACAAATAACCTTTGGATTATATCAGTAAAGAAAAAGAAACAATTTTACTTCTACATCTCCCAAGATCGAAGCAACTTCGTTGTGATTCTGCCGTCGCTGATTCTCTTTAAAAAATAAAATATCCACAAGTGTTTGGTGTTCTCTGTGAGAGCAAAGGGGGTTGCAAGAGGGGGAAATCCTGGGAGGAGTCCCCCACACCCTCAGGGCCCGAGCCGCCACAGGGGCGGTCCAGGCACTGGGCTTGCTATCTGGTTGGTTCCCTCAGCCCTGGTATGTCCCTTCAGGCTTTGCTGTCCTGAGTGTGGCCAGTTGGCTTCCTGATGCTTCCCACGCCCATTCTTTGCTCTTCGCACTTGTCCATAACAACAACCATCATTGTTGAGCGCTGGGTGAAGAATCTGACATGTATTCAATAATGTATTCTGTTTTTTAAAGAAAGGTTTTATTTTTAAGTAACTCTACGCCCAGTATGGGTGTCGAACTCACAACCCTGAGATGAAGAGTCACACGCTCCGCGGACTGAGCCAGCCTGGCGCACCGAGACAATGTGTTCCTCACAGTAACTTGATGAGGCAGCTCCCCTCAGGACCCTTTTTATAGGTGAGAAAACCAAGGCTGAACCAATTGCCCAAGGTCATAGAGTTGGCCAAGTGACAATGACTGGCCTCGTTTAAAACCAGGTTTATCTAAACTGCCTTGGAGTAGAAAAGAAAGTAGCAAGAGGGGAGGGAGTTAGCATTTATGGGCTCTCGCTCATATGCCATCTCATTAACCCTTGCCACCTCCCCAAAGGAGGACAATGAGGCTTGGTGGGCTTGGCCACAGGAGAGCCTGAGACAGTCCAACAGAAGTCATTCTTGCTGCAAAGCCCGTGCTCCAGCCGTGGCGTCGCCCAGAAGGAAGACGGAAGGGGGACCCACTGATATCAGATGGCAGTACGGGGAGGACAGGCTTTGAGCCGATGGCGCTTGATAGACTGGACTCAGGACTTTGATCCCTTGGCTGGGAGAGCCCTCCCCTCTCCACTGAAGCCACAGGGTACCCCAGGGAAGCACAGCCCCCAGGAAGGCATGGCTTTCCTAGGGAATCCTCGCAGGTCCCACATGCATGAGAGCAGATCTAGGGAGTGGGGAAGACTGCCCTAGCCTGACCTCGCTGTGGGCCTGGCTGCCCAGTGTCCGCCCCCTGCCGCTGTGGCCGAGACAGCCCCCAGACACCGGCAGGGCAGGTGGCAATTATCCCGAGGCACTGATTACACTGCCGGGCCAGCCAAAGCCCCAAATAGCCCAGCAGCTCAGCCTGGCACAGGGAGTGGGGGAGGAGAAGGGTCCCGCTGGAGAAGATGGGGCAGGAGCAAAGGGGTGTGTGGGGTGGATGCGTTCGGAAGGGCTGTGGGGGTAGCGACGGCGTCATGTCAGGGTTTCTGCCTTTGGGGCAGTCAAGGACCCTCAAAGAAAGGGATGAGGTCTCCCCCGTAGCAGGCCAGCGCAGAGAAGTGGGTCAGTGGATGGGGCAGACACCACTCCTCCAGGCTTCCTGAGCGCGAGTCTGCGCATTGAGAAGGTGGTGCCCAGCATGGAGCGGCAGGTAGAAAGGGTCTCATTGCCCTGTGGGAGGGACCAGCAGTGCCACCAAGGCCAGGCCAGCGTACCTCCAGTCCTGGCCTGTTGTACCTCTGGACGGATCAGGAGAGAATGCCCAAGGAAGGCACACGGTGCAGGGGAGAGAGGCTAAGGGAAGGTGCGGAGGGTGCTGGGGGCACAAACTCCCCCCGCCCCAGAGGGCCAGGCCGAGGTCTGGGTGCTGCCAGGCCTTAGCTCCTCTTCCAACCTTAGGCATCCCTTGCCTTGGAGGGCATGGTCAATTCCTGGACCCCAGGGACCTTCCATCGGGTGGTCTTCAACCAGACACAAAGGCAGGCAGCTGTGGACTTGGGAGACTGGGATCCTGGAGCTGGGGCCCCAAGCCTTGTGAAGGGAGTCAGGGCCAGGAGCGCTGCCATTTTGAACTGCTGTCCCCACCTGAGATGTGAGGGAGGGCCTGAGGCCGGCGGAGCTGGGGCCTCCCTCCACGGCTGGGGAGGTCGTGAGGACCCAGCTTCTCAGGCAAGTCACAGGAAGTGGGCTGGAACCGAAGGCGCTTGGGTAGAGGTGCGGCAGGCTCCTTTGCGGGCCTCTCTGATCCACCACCCTGACCTGGGTCTGGTGTCTTTCAAGGCTTGCTTCTTGGAGGACCAGAGTGAATGCCTAGAATGGCTGAGCGGGGAGTAGGCGTGGATGGAAACCAAATGGAAAGAGATAATATGCCCCCCAGCGTGCACCCCATTTTCCTTCTTATATAAGGACAGATTCTCCTGTGTTGCTCACCCTCACCTCACAGGGAGAATATGCAACCATCACGGCTTCCCCTGCGGTTGGCCAAGGATGGGGGCCTGGGCTGCTGGCCCCTCCCCCACACCCAGAAGCTAAGGGGAAACCAGGGCACAGTTGTTCCCAGGATTTGCCAACTTGGGGACAAGGCGGGGCAGAAACCTGGTTTCCAGGAGGTCTCTGATTGAGGGAGTCACAGGGCTCCGTGGTGCCCAGTGTCTGCGTTCCTCTCCTCCCCACTGGGGGACCTGGTGCCCCTCTGGCTGCACCTGCTTGAAAGCCACCTGTGAGTCCTCCGGACCCAGGTCGGAGAAGGAGGCTGCCAGTGGCTCCAAACCACCTCTCCCAGCAACTCTGCTAATCCAAATAAGATAGGGAAAAGGCAGTGGGAGGAAATGATAGTTTCATGGTTATTTTCAGAAAGGAAACAAAAAAAAAAAATGCAAACAGGAGCACACCCTGCATTTTGGTGCAAAATCTAGGAGTCTCAGGGAAAAGAACCGACAGTGCTTCCTTCTTCTGGTCCCTTCACCAGATGCTGGGGAGGGGCTGCCGGTGCTGCTGGGGCCTCGGGCTGCTTTTCCTCCTGGGGAAAGGGGCGAGGGGCTTAGGAGGCAGATCGCAAAGACCCTTCCCACAAAGGCAGGCTGGGAAATTGTGGAGCTGAGGCTTGTAAGGCACAGTGGCTTGTGTAGGATTGGTGGGCCGGGAGGGTGTGTTCTAGGAGCACAGCACAGAAAGAGAACGAGAGGGGGAGGGAAAGCAGGGGAGCCTGGGCTGCGGGAGAACGGAGCGGGGCTGCTGTGCATGCGTGTGCAGGGCAGGCACAAAGATGGGGGTCATGTGAGCAGGGCCGCACAGAGGGGACTGCCCAGGGACCAGCCAGGGTGGGAAGGCTGTGTGAGAGTATGGAGCCCACCTTCCTGTCCTGGGGAGAAACGGGGCTATGCTCCATCGCTTCTAGGTTCCCTGGATAATGTGGGGAGAGTGCGGAGGGAAGCTGTGGTCTGAACCTCGGGAGGAGGTTTGTCTGGAGGCCTATTCTCAGGGGTTTGGTTGGGCTTGTTTGGAGACTTTCATAGGCCAGCCCACAGAGGCTATAAGGGGTGTGGAAGGGAGAGAGGCAGGAGCCAAGGCCGGCTGGTGCATGAGGAAGGGGAGCACAGCGAGCTAGGGGCCCCCCACCGTGGCAGACGAGGTGCTCTAGAGCAAGGGTGAGAGAGAGGAAAGGACAAGCAGACCTAAGGGAACTGGAAGAGGGCATTGGGGAGGGAGCCAAGCTGGTGTCCTGCCTGAGGCGGGAGCAGCGTTATTACCCCCATCCTACAGAAGTGCCCACCGAGGCCCAGAGAGGTTAGTTGCTGTGTCCGAGTTTCCATGACTAGCCAGAGAAGGAGCTGGGGTGGAGAGATGGGCAGGAAGCACACTCAGGCCATCTGTTGGGTGGTCTGGTTGGTGTTGAGCGGTCTGTAGTGCTGAGGACATAGGAGTGCCCATGAGGCACTGTTCCAGGGAAGACAAAGTCCGGCCAAATACCAGGAAAATCCTGGTCCCAAGAGGCCTGTGGGGCTTTGGAGGCTACCCACATGGAAGTGATGGAGCCTTCCCTCCCAGCTTGCTAAACCAGACCAAGCCCTGGGACCTGGGAGGGAGGGCTGGGGAGGAGATGGAGATAATGACTCAACCCATCCGACACAGGCTTGACCTAGGGATGGTTGGGTAACCCAGCAGACGCTCCAGTGCAGGGAGGGTGGAAGAGCGATGCTCCAGATAAGGGAGAAACGGCGGCGGGGAGGGGCCGATGGTTCCGGGCAGCCTGTTTGGGAGGAGGATGGGGAGCAGCACACTTCTTTGGGGATGGGAAGAAGAAATGAGGCTCCAGGACCTCTTGGGAGGCCTCTACTGAGATTAGGCCCCTGTAGGAGAGGCAGAAGCTCTTTGGGGCTAATATCCTAGAACAGAGGAATTCTCAGGGTGGGAGGCCCAAAGGCGGAGCTCTGAGCTCTCCACGACTGCTGCTCCCTCCCCGGGACAATGGCTCGGTTTAGGGGCCAGCCACCCTCTGGCACCTTCTAGTTCATGGGCCTGGGGCTGATCCGTGCACCACAGGCCACTGCCGAGACCCCAAGCCAGGGGACCTCACCAAATGTCATCTTACACACATTTGGCTTGGGCCAGAGAATGAGAGGCCCAGGACGTCATCGGGGATGGAACGAGGCCAGCACTTCTGAGCACCAGCAAGTAGGATCAGGTTTGGGCCCAGGAGGACGAAAGCTGAGGCCTTTTCTGTTTCCTGCCCCTGCGGGCCCCGGCTCAGCCCTCCAGCTATGAGGGGGAGGGGTGGATCTTGTGTGCACAGGGGATGGTCCTGGAACTCTGCAGAGCCAAGCTTGAGGTGCCATATGGCTCTACCACTAGCACCACCCACTTTTCTGACAGGGACTTTAAGACACAGAGGGGGACTATGGCTTTGCAAACGTCATACAGCTTTGTCCTCATATCAAAATCGAGATCAGGAGCCAGGTCTCCTAACTCCTGGTGTGGCACGGGAGAGCTGTCTGCGAGTCCCAGGGGTATACAGCTGTTTGATGATATGTGTCCTCATTGGATGCACATTTCAGCACCCTTAGACCCAGAAGGTACAGTTTCTAACAGGGAATCAGGGATCATTCCCAGGCCTGTCACCTCTGAACCATCTGGGTCCTGTGTGGTTTTCCAACGTGACCTACTAAGAAGAGTGACTTGAGTTCAGACCTGGCTCCCAGCTCTGCCTAGAATGTCTGCCTGGGATATTCACCTGTAGAGGGAAGAGTGTTCCCCAGCAGTCTTCTTCAGGCCTCTGGGACAGGACAGCTCGCCTTCATAATTTTACATTGCAGTGGACCTCTCAACTGCCCTGTGGAATGGGAGTTAATACTCCCTGCAGACGGGAGATGGGAGAACAGAGCCTTGGCCAAGTCACGAGGTGGACTCGGTCTATCTCATATCTTTTGGTCTGGTCTGGTCTGGTTTAACACAGAGAGAAGAGTAATGCGGGGACCAAAGCTATAGCTTGGGTCTTTTGGCCGAGAGGCCTGAGCTCTTCAACCAGTAGCAAAGGAGAAGTAGGTGGGTAGGTTGAGGGGAGAAAGGCAGAGGTTTGTCTCTGGAATTGTGGATGCAGAATTCTAAGTGCCCAAAGAGAAGAGGATGTGGGGCAGCTTCTAGCTCACCATCTCAGGGCCTGGACCGAGGAACAGGCAGGAAGGTCAGCTGGAGGGATGCTCTGTGTGGACCAAGGAGAGTCAGAAGATGGATCCCCCAACCCTGGAAAAGTCTGCCTTGTAGCAAGAAGAAGCAACCAGAATGTAACACGGAGAAGTGTCATCTGGGTTGGACAACCTCCACCAAGCCTGCTGGGCATGCTCCAGAGATGCCAAGCTGCTATGCTGTTTCCTGGGGCCTGTGGGCCACTGGGACTTTCTTTTCCTCCTTGGGGAAAAGGACAAGAGAGTGAGCAGCCCCACAGAGCACCAGGTGAGCATCCCAGGGTGGAGCCACTCTACCTAGAGTCCAAAGGGATAATTTACGAAGAGACCTTAGCTCACACTTGGCATGTAGTGGGTTCTCAGGACCTTGGTTTCATTATTTTGAGAGACATGGAAGAGGACTTTCTGAGATCCTCCAGGAAGTTCCCCTCCCTCTAACTCTTGTCTCCCCCACTTCCCGCCGGACTCTGCTTTAGGTATCTTTCGATCAGGGACCACCACTACATGACGCCAGGCCCAATGTATTGAAATCATCTGTTTATGGGTCTCCCTCTCCCCCAACAGAATGGAAGACCCTCGAGGGCAGGAATGGTCTCCCATTGGTGTTCATCTTTGTACTGCCTGCCACTCCCCCTGACCCTGCAGACAGGCACTATACCTGGCTTCCTATAGGCTTGCTAAATTAACAGATGAATGAATGAAATGGGAAGAGGCTCTGGATGATGTCACGTTGCCAGGGAAAGACAAGGACTGCGGGGGGGGGGGGGCTTTTGGAAAGACATGACATGGAAGACCAAAGAAAGATGGAGGGAAGAAATTTCTCTTTCCTAGATGAAATTGCTTAGACAAGTATATAGAGATAAAGTCACAGCACCAAGATTTGTAACGATCCTGGGACACTGAGCTCACGGTGAGGACCATAGTGGATCAAGTGATTTCAGGAATGTCCCATTTTGCACATTCAGGGCTCGGAGTCAGGGCGAGAATGTGACCATATCGGAGGAACCTGGCCATCACCAGCTCTTTGCCAAGGCAGGAAACATGGCCAAGCCAGCCACAGATGAAGGAGGAAGCTGGCTTTGTGAGGAGTGATTTCTGTGAGATGAGGCCAAAGGAGATTCCCATTGTGAGACTGGGCAGCAGAAAGAGTCACCCATCTTGTCAGGGACTTGGCACCAAGGCAAATGGCCACAGGAAGAGAAACGGTTCTCAGGCTGTGGTTCTTGAAGGAGGCAGTTCTTTCTGTCCTTGACCAAGCTGGGGTTTAGGAATCATCAGTTGCCTCTGAACGTGAAAGCAAGGTTAAGAAGACGGCAGCTGGCTGGGGAGGGGGTGGATTAGGAAGCCAAGTGGAGGAAGGGGGATCATTGAGGGCAGAGAAGAGAGGCAGCTTGGCAGAGGGAGAGGGCCTGGCAGCCCAGCATAAGTCCTGCTCTCTCCCCTTCTTCCTGCAGCTGACCCCCTTCCACATTTGTCACTAGCCACTCTGGCTTCATGTGGCTCCTTGAATAGTTCTAGATGGCCACCACCAGGGCCTTACACTTGGTATTCCTTTTTGCCCAGATGTCCATAGGACTGGCTCCAGCACTTCTTGCATCTGTACGAAGCCCCCTCCCCAGTGAGGCCCTCGGACAGCTCCCTGTGTTCCCCCAACATAATTGTAATGCCCACCTAGCACCTCTCACTCCAATCGCTCTGCTGTATTTTTCTCTGTAACACATATCACAATCCAACATGAGTATTTTTTACCTGCTTCTGCCCTGGAGAAGGCAAGTTTTGTGAATGGAAGAATGCTGTGTCTCTCAACAAATAGTACTGAATAAATGAAGTAACCAGCACTTTCCATGGGGCCCTCCACTGAAAGTCTGGATCCGAAGTCCTGGCTCTTCCTTTGTTGAATGTGATTTTGGAAAAGTCACAGAACCTCTGGACGCCTCTGTTTTTTTGTTTTTTGTTTTTGTTTTGTTGTTTAACCTGAAAAAGCGGGTGTTGGACTCTTAAGGTCCATTATGACTCAACGAATGCAGGGGAACCCACCCAGGGGGATGGGATGAGGTCAGGGCCCTGCTGCCTGTGATTCTGTCCTAGAACATCACCACTGGGAAAGCCCTGGATGGTGCTTCTGCTCCCAAACTAGGCTTGGGCAGGGGCAGCTCCATCAGGCCTGAGGCTGGAAGCTGAGAACTGGCCAGAAGGCTGAGGTCAAGGATGGATGACTAAGAACAAGCCTCAGATCCAGGGAGAGGGACAGACAGGGAGGAACTGGGGCTGCTGCGTTTTATTTAAATCCCTGATAAGGATCAGGAAGCAGGCAACAGCCCAATGACACATTAATTAACTTTGCAGATGATACTGCATCAGGAAGGTGTTACATCCACCCATCTAAGTCAGAGAGACAAGAGGACCTGGGATGGGGTCAGGAGCCAGCCAGGAAATGGCAACAATGAACAGCAGCTGCAGCCCAGAGCGGAGAGGACTTGTGTCCTCTGGGAGGACTGGGGGTTGGGGTTGAGAGGATCCATTTTCAGAATACAGATGTCCTGTGGAGGGCTGGTGTTGGGGGCGGGTGGTGAGGACCGGAGGTTGCCTTGGCTCTATTTGAACTGGTGTGCGGATCTCTGGTGGACACAGAGCTCTCCTTCTTGCATCTGTGTTTGGAGGGTGGGGAGAGGGGACCAGGTGAGGGACAAGGAAAATAAGTAACATTATGGAGCATCCACCATGAACCAGGCACCATATATGTTGCCTCGTTTGAACTCTACGATGTCGTGCTAAGACTGGAGGAATCCGAGGTTTGGAGAGACTAAGAAATCTGTCAGTAGTCACACCGTAAGCAAGTGGTGGAGCTGAGATTCAGATTGAGATGGAGATGGTGATTCCAGAGCAGGCCCCAAGGGAAAAGCCAAGTAGCTGCTGGGTTATCAAACCACCTCCCAATTTTCAGGATGGAGACTTGGGTAGGAACGAGTGCCCCAAAGGAGACTTTCCTTAGTACCCTGGGGTCACACAGGCACTAGAAGTTTTCTGCCTTCCTGCTCAGATGGCCTGAACATCCCAAGCAGGGAGGATAAGGGAATGAGGAGGAATGGAAGTCCTTCAGGCACCCAGACCACCTGGACGGGCAAAGCACTAAGGAGTAGAAAGTTCTAGAGCTCTTGCAGCCTGTGCTTGAGAAGAAGCCAATGTGCCTGGAGGCCCCAGTCTGTTCTGGTCACTAATCTCTCTCCCTTTGCTGGGAACAGGGACCTGATGCATGGGTGGGGGGGAGACACCCCCTGGGGAGAGCCATGACAGAGAAGACAGGTCCACAGACAAGGGTAACTTCCCCTCTGGAGGGTTGGGGTGTCCCCAGCCTCAGTGGCGTCAGATATCTTTTTACCCCTAGGGAGCCAAGAGGTGGAAGCTTTCCTAAGACTACAACTAGGAACTCAGTAGGGAACTCAAATAGGGACTCAAGTCTGCTGTTGGCTGGGTCAGAACAGAGCAGTGTGTTTCTGTGTGGGTCAGGACGCCGCTGTGAAGGCCTGAGGTAAAGATGGCTGCAGGCCCTGGGCAGGCCTCACAGGGAGAGCCAGCCTGAGGGACCCGCGATCATGCTCCACGCAAAATGAGCAGGGCCCAGAGAACATGGCTGGGCAGCGAGAGGGCGGGAGGGCTGTGGAGTGGCAGAGGCCCCTGGGAATGGGTGAAGGAGAGACTGTAGGTGCGGGTGGGGTGCCTGAGGTCCAGGAGTGTGCCTTCTTTGTCCTCTGTCCAGGAACCTTGAGAAGAAAGGAGGGTAGCAGTAACCCAGGGAAGCCCCATGTCCTCGTCCTAAGAGAATGCGCTAGGGGCCTTCCTGGAGCCAAGGCCAAGAAGCAGGCGAGGCAACATTAAAGAAACCATGTGGTGGTCAAACTCCCACCCAACCTTGACATTAGAGTGTTTCTGTTGAGTAGCCGGCACCATCTAGAACCTTCGACTCTCTCCTTCTTGTTGGCAGCTTTTGGCCGTGTTCTTTTTGGATCAGCTCCTTAGTAAGATTGCTCAGAAACCTTTCTTCTAGCCATCTGCGTGTTCGCCAAAAGGGAAGAAATACTCTTTTCCCACCCAGGTCAGAGGGCAGAGGAGCAGTGTTTTCCCGGCGGCCGGCAGGGGCGGAGGCAGGGACTGTCCCAGTTTCAGACGCCACGTGAGGCAACCATGATGAGGATGGGGAATGAGGATCCTAGGCAAGTGAGTCAGGGCCTGGTCCCTTCCTGCCTGGGCACGGACATGTCAGCGACTTCAATGCAAGTTGGGAAAGCCTCCTCATGCTGCCCCTGCCCCTGGCCCACCTCTGCTCCTGTAGAGGTTGCGAAAATGACCAATTGTTGAAAATATGAGAAATGGGATAGAAAGGAACCTTCAAGCAAAAGGAGTGGTGAAGTTTCAAGAGCTGAGATGCTAGGAGAAGCTGACCAGGCCAGATGCGTCCCTGGCCACTGTAGGATGACTGACAGGGGCCTGAATGCTCGCGGCCTTGTCCCGGGTACTGGGGCAGCCAAGGGGCTCCGAGAGCCACTTGGATCTTTTCTTTTCCTCTGGAGACCTCATTCCTCTTTGTGCAAAGAGTGGGTTTTCTAAAAAGAACTGCTTGGGATAGATTTAGGATTATGACCTATTTTGAAAACCCCATGGCACCTTTTAGAAAGTCATTTCCCTCTAGTCGTTAAGATTTTGCCAGTATGACTTCTAGTCTTTGGGACACACAGAGCCCTTCTACTTTCCTTAGGCTCTTTAATCCATGGCACCAGGGGAGCCAGTCAAAGCCAGGAAAAGGCAGTTCACAACCCCCTTATCTATGGCAGGCAAATTCTGGATTAGTGAAAGGGGATCTATAGCGACTGGCCATAAGCCATTACCTTGCTATCATCAGAATCCACCTTGCTATTCCTTTTTATATACTTGAGAAGAATAGACACATGCTTAGATCATTACTACCACCACCATTTAGAAAATAAGCCACTCCTTGCTCCCCGCTTCTCATGAAATATCTCATTTGTACCCAGCCCTAGTTCATGGAGTACAATTTTGCAAAGAGTCATCACCTTCAGTAAGCCACTCCCAAGGTGGGAGAGACAGAGAGAGAGAGAGAGAGGAAAAGAGAGAGAGAGATCCTTTCATTCACCCCTAACAGCTTAGAGGTTGCTTTGGACATAGTTATGCCTCTACCTCTTCCATACTTCTCTGTCGGATTTTGCTCCCAGAAAAGCTTACGTTGATTCCTTCTCATCATAGCTCCACCCAACCCTTTCCTCTACCATCTCTCCACTTCATCCCTAAGTTTGAAGGTTGAGTTTCCTCTCCCCATATTCACAAAACCCAGGCAGGCTGGGTTGCTGGTGTGATGCTATCTGGGACAGCCTTATCTAGTTACAAAGTATGAATCAGAGATTACAGCACACAGGGCTGGTGCCAGCCAGGCGGGCTGCCATATTGTCAAGTAACCCAGTGGTTGAACCAGGTTGGGTTGAGTAATATGCACCAATGGGAAGTGAGTTTATTAATCATGCAGCATAGTACACTGTTGACGAAAGTGTAACTCTGAAGGCCTGACTTGATTGGAGAAGGTGCAGGTGGGGCTGGATGGTAACTATGAAGACACCCAGTGACGCTATCCTTCCCTGAGAAATATGCGCTTGAAAAACACATAGAAATCTGGAAGCAAATATCTAGTTTAGCAAAGAGGTGGATTATATAGTCAATCATCAGGACTTTTCAGCCATCTCGGATTCCCTTTGTTAAAAAAGGACACCTCCTTGTGGCTATAGTTGCAGTTTAGAATTTCAAAATTTCATGAGGTGAGAGAAGGGAATTCAAGATGGCAGCCCGTGACCCAGAATTGTGTGGGTGAGAAAATGGAAGATTCCATACCGCATTCTCTTTATTGAACTCACACTTCAAAAACATTCTTTTCTAAGGCCACAGCCCACCGCCTTCACCCGGGTCTGCCCTCAACTTCTTGGTAACTGAGGCCAACCAGAAATACCACCCACATTTTTCAGGGTGATGGGTCTGACTGGGGCGGCAAGAGCAGTTCCTGAGCAGGGATGCTGTACTCCGTTTCTGTCACTGTGTGTTTGCTTCAGGCGGCAAGACACTGTCCCCCATTGCTGTTTGTTGTCCCATCTACACAGCACAGTATCAGACACCGAGCCCCTGCCCCCAAGCTTCACTGAGGCCGATGATATGCACAATACGTGACAGAAAAAGCCCAACTGAGTGTTTTAGAGGGCAGGCAGAAAGAAAGGGAGAGGAAGGACTGATCTGTCCAAAGAGCATTCGAGAACAAGCCGCAAGAGGATCAAAGATTGTGAAGACTCCTGGGAAATAAGGTGAAGGGGGCAGAGCGGAGCTGGGGACACAGGAAGAAAGTGGAGGGTATGTATCTCTTTAAGAGAACAGGGAGAAAGCTCTAGGGCTGGCAAATGATCTCAGTTAAGAAAGGGGAAGCTTCTGGGGAAGAAAGCTCATAGAGTAGGAGAAGCATCACCTCTGTGGGAGATAGAAGTCATAAAATGTGAGGGGTTGATGCTATATAAAATATTCCTTGTACATTCTCCAAATCCCAAATATTCTTTCTCCTCTCAGAAGCATCGGATCCCTTGGGAGTTCATGAGAGCTGCTCTTTTCAGCCAAGACCCTCTTTCCCAGGCAGCTACAAGTAGTGAGGCCTGGAGAGTCCTGTCCAAGTGGGATTGAAGTTGCATAATTTTTAAACCTGATTTTTCCCAGTCGTCTGACCACAATAGAGCCTCCAATCTCTCTGGTTATCTTGCCAACCTTGAAGAACCCTCTCTCAAGTCTCCACCTGTTTTTCAGGCTTCAAAAGCTGTAACAAGAGCACTGCTCAGTATGGCTGTAAGGACTCTCTAAGGTCCTGCTCTGGTGCTCCCTGTTACCACCAGAGCCATAGTTCATCCACTGGGAGATCCCCGCCTCTCTACCCTCAATACCCATTAGAAACCAGGGAGAGGGTTCTAGAAGGTTCCAGTTACTACTCCTGACTCCCATGAGTTTATCTCATCTGTTTGCTTAATCTCTCTGGCAGTCTGAGACTCCCAGCAGCGTGGAGGAAGAATCCTATTCTCTCAGAACCGCGATAAATGCTCGACACCGGGTTTGAAACTCCAGAACCCGCACAAAATTCTGACCAACTTCTAATAATGCCAAATTGCATGCTTCACATTGAGTTCTCAGAGCAAGAACAGCAAAACCTGGCATAAGAACCTATCAAACCAACCCTCAGCCAAAAACAAAACAAGACAAAAAACAGGCCAGACCAAAACTTTATACTATGAAAACAAGAAATAAAATAAGGAGATTTATAGGCCGGCTGATTGTCAGCAAACACAATATATTTACTGTATTAGCATTTGCTCACAGTGCAAATGGTACAACATTACACCATTTCAATATTTCGGTTTTTAAAAATGCTGTTTTCATTAACTATATTATATTGGCATAACAATGTGACAAAGGAGCAAATGAAATGTTGGTGAAGAATTTCACCTTTTCACAATATCAAGCATATTTTTTTAACCTTAGTATAAGGTACTATAAATCCAAGAAATAAAAACATCCACAAAATATATTACATCTGGTTTGTCTTTTTCTAAGTACTCAACTTTATACAAAAGTCTTTCAAAAAATATCATTCCCCATAGGTTTTCCTGTTTAAAACCTGATTTTTTTCTCTCAGTTCACATAAGTTAGAGTGCATTTTCTTTTGTTGTTTTTTTTAAAACATGCAGACATATAAAAAAATCTGGATAGCACAACCTTTTGGCAACAAAGTTATTTTTCTCTTAGTTTAAGCTTAAATGTCTGAGAACAGTTTTATTAAAACAAAGGAAAACTCAGATTATCATGCAGTGACATGCATAAACCAGAAGGAGCAAGGAAAAAATATTAAAGGATATTTGATTCCTCCTTCCAGCTTTGAAGTGACCAAAATTTTTGTTTTTAATAATCATCACATTATAAAAAGTATTCAGCAAAATACTGTCTCTGCAAAGAAAGATTTTACCCTTCAGCTGAAAAAATATGGGCCCTCCTGGCAAACTTCATCCTCTTCTCTCTCCTTCTACAAAAAGTCCAAGTACCTGGAAATTCACAATCCCCCTGCTCTTTGATTTTTTTTTCCCTTTCACTAGACTCCTTTTAGTATTATTTATCCACCACCAAAGGAAACAAAAAACAAAAAACAAACCCAAAAAAACAAACAAACAAAAAACCCCGATGCTTTTTTTTTCTTAAAAAAAAAAAAAGTGGGAAACGCATAAAGTGACTTTAAAAACAGACATTCTGTAAACTCCAGACCTTTGTTCCTTCTCTCTGGGCAGCTTAGTGACCACAGGAGAATAACGCTAAGAGGGAACAGTACATTCAGTCAAGACTGTGCTGGAAGCTGTGTCAGAGAGCAACCTTCCCTACTACTCCACTTCAAAAGAGTCACCCCTGTGTGGGGGAAGCGCTAGGGAGGAGGGGGTGCCTGAGAAGAGGTGAGGTAGGGCGGGGAGAATATGAGACTGGGGGGCGGAAAAGATATGCCTCATTCAGCAACATAGATTAATGCAAAAATACCCATATCTTTAAGGAAAATTTGGACAGACGTGTGTATGTGTGTATCTGCAGGTATTCATACATGCATACGTATGTGTGTGTGTGCATACACGCACCTATGTAGATATAATCTCATCAGTTAAATTTTTCATAAAAATAAATCATTTAAAGCTTATATACCTACAAATTCTCTTTATTCCTGTGCACTGCACTGGATAGCCAAGTACCTTAGAGATCTTATTTTGCTAGGAGTACATATCGTGTGTGTGTCTTTTATATGTATATATAGCTGTATGTATGTGTGTATATACACGAACATGCATACACACACACACACATACACACACACACACACACACCATATACATAGATCTGAATTCTACCTGTTGCGTGGCGATGACAAAAGACGAAAAATGAGCCTGCTTTCCCATCAATGGGGGGTAGGAGAAACCGGTATGAGTGAGCGAAAACAAAAAGATGGTGAAATGCGGCGGCTGGTTGAGGCCTGCCTTTCTGGAAGAAGATTTTGAAAGAGATGGGAGAAGGCTTTAGCGAGAAGGGAGAGGTGGGGGAGCAAGGGCAGAGGGCGAACTCAGGAACAGAGATTTCGAGAAGTGGGGCTGAGGAAATAGATTTGTTACAAGGCATGTTTAGCGATGGCTGCTCCTTCTCCCCGCAGATCAGACTGCCCTGAGGCCTAAGAGCGAAGCGCTCGGAAAAGGAGGGGTGCTGAGGGGCCGAACCCTACACGGCGGTAGCAGCCCCGCGGCGGCGGCATCCGAGGCATTTCTGTAAGAAACATTATTTCCGAGCAGATGGAAGACCGTCTCATCCGGCCACGTGCAGGCCCCCAACCTGGGACATTCCCCCAGCGGCCTGGGGACCCGATGTGGGGAAGAGTTTGGGGTGGACACAGCCCAGTTCAGCTCAAGAGTCTCACACACACACACACACACGCGTGCGCGCGCGCGCACACACACACACAGCCACACACATAACACTCACGCGAGCACGCACACTCGCGCGCATCCCCGCACGCAGGCGCGCGTGCGTGCGGCGGGCAGCAAGCTCTGCGCTTTGGTGCGCTCCTTACCCCCTCCCCCTCTCGGGTCTTCGAGGGGGAACCGAGGGAGACGTGGGGGGAACCGTGAGGTGCTTGGGTCGGGCGAGGCTTGGGCGGGCCCCGCCTTCAGTCCCCCGCAGGTCCTTGGCGCGGCCCAGCGGCCCCTGGATCAAGACGATCCGAACTGAACAAAGCGGGCTAGACGCCACCTTTCCGCCCCCACGCCTTGGTTAAGGGGGGGCAGCGAATGGAGGGCGCCTCCTGCCCTGGCCCCCGACCGTTGGCCGGTGTGAAAGGGTGGAAACGGGGGACATCGAAGGGGAACAAGGGACCTTACGTCCATGGAGAGGCCAGGGCGCGGCCCCTGCGCCTCCGTGGCTAGCTTTCCCGCTGCTTTCAGGCGAGCAGCTGGGAGACACTGCAGGGGAAAAGTGGGGATCTGGGGGCCCGAGCCTCAGGCGCAGGTGGTGACCACAGGGGCCAGGGACACGGGGGGCGCCGAGGACGCAGAGGGCGCACCCCCCTTCTCCGCCTTCTTCTCCTTTTGCTTGAGGTGGATCTTGGCGTGGCGCTTGCGCTCGTCGCTGCGCGCAAACTTGCGCCCGCAGAACTCGCAGGCAAAGGGCTTCTCGCCCGTGTGCGTGCGGATGTGGGTGGTAAGGTGGTCGCTGCGACTGAAGCTCCGCATGCAGATCCGGCACTGGAAGGGCTTGTGGCCCGTGTGGATGCGCAGGTGCCGGGTCAGCTCGTCCGAGCGACTGAAACGGCGGTCGCAGCCCTCCGCCGGGCACGCGTGGGGCCGCTCGTGGAGCGGGGTCTTGCTGGGTCGGTTGGGATACTTGCGGGGCCGGATGGGCTTGAGCGTGAGCGGTGGCTGGGGCAGGCTGCCAAAGCCCGGGTGGATCTGCTTGTCTTTGAATGCCTTGATGGTCTCCAGCGGGGTAATAGGGGGCGGGTTGACCCGGATGGGGTCCATGCCCTGGAAGGGCTTGTGCTCCGGAATGGAGCCCATATCGTTGGGGTGGTGGTATAGGTTGTAGTCAGGAATCATGGGGAAAAGATTGCTGTCCAAGGCCGGCTTGGCCGATTGGTAATCCTGGGGGGAATAGGCGAGCCCGGGGTTGCCCTGCGGGTCGTGGAAAGACACAGGCTCCGAGTAGAGATCACTGCAGTTAGAATAGGGGGGCAGCGCCGGATACATGGCCTCCACGTCGCCCTGCGGCGGCTGCACCATGCTGGCCGTGGAGGTCTGCGTGCTGAGTGCCCCTGAGGCCGGGGGCACCCCCAAGATGCCGGCGCTCATGAGGCTAATGATGTTGTCCTGACACCAGTTGGAAGGGGAGTCGAAGGCGAACTTTCCCAAGTAGGTCACGGTCTTGTTGCCGGGGGCTGGCTGGAAGGAGCCCGAATAAGAGAGTTCCGGGTTGGGCTTCTCGTTGGTCAGACCGATGTCCATCACATTCTCTGCGGAGAGCGGGGAAGAGAGGGGAGGGGTGAGTGAAGCCGAGCCGGCTCCCGGGCCCGGGCGCCCAGGTCCTTGCCCAGGTGTGGAGGGTGCGGCCGGGTGGAGTGAACAGCGCACGGGGTAGGAGGAAAGCTGCGCCCGGGCGCAAAGCGGGCGGTGCCGCGCTCCCGGGCGCAACCTGGATAGAGCAAAATACTACGGATCGGGGTGTGGAGTGGCTGCTGCACACACACCGCACACGCCGCGCACACACTCACGTATCACACGCACACACACAAGCGCGCACGCGAGAAGCATTGTTGTTGTTTCCGAGGTGGGGCGGGCAGGTAGCGGCAGCTACAGGTAGTTTCAGACCCGGAGCGCGCCGGGCTCTCGCTCTCTAGCGCACACAACTCGGCCTTTTCCCTTAGCCCTGTCCGCGCCGGGACGCCGCGCCTTCCCTGCCCCGACGAAGCCCCCCGTCCGCACCGCACCCGGGTCGCTGACCCAGAGCGCTCCGATGCTTTGTCCTCTGCGCGTAGAGGGGTTCTGCCCGCAAAGGGAGCTCTCCCGCCGCCTTCCCGGGCCCCAGCCTTCTCCAGGCCTGAAGGAGCTCTTGGCTCTTGCTGGAGGGGGAAAGCCCAGCCTCAGCTAGCGAGGGTGGAGGGCGGCGGAAAACCGGCCCGTGTCTCCATGGCGGGAGTGGCCGCTCTTCCTAAGCTCCACGGCCGCGGGATCGCCCCCCGTGACGGCCCCCGCGCGGGTGGACCCCCTCCCTCTCCCCGCCGTCCCCATACCCCCACGGCTTTGCTGAACGCCCCGGAAAGGCAGCGTCGCAGTACCTCTCCCACCGCGGGGACTCCACGCCGCACATGGCTCCATCCCGGGTGGGAGGCTGAGGGAGTAAGGGGGGGAGAGCGCGGGTGAAAGGGACGCTGGGCTCCTCCCGGGAAAGGGGGCGACAGCACCACGCCTTGCGCGCAGCCTGGCGATCGCGCCCCCTAAGTGGAGAACCCCAGAGCCGCGCACCTACCTCCCGCTGGTCGGCGGCTGCCCCCACCCGGGAGAACCGAAGCCTCTATCGTGGCGTCGCCAACCGAGCCTTCCCGATTGAGGAGGGCGGGAGGAGTGGGTGGGAAAAGCAACTCGCCCCCCGGAAAATTCCCAGCGCGCCCCCCATCTCTCCATCCATCCATCCATCCATCCATCCACCCATCCATCCATCCACCTATCCATCCATCCATCCATCCATCCATCCATCCATCGCTAGCTCGTTCCCTCCTCCTCTTCCTCTCTCTCTTTCCCTTTCCTTCCGAGCTGCCTCGCCGCCTCCCCGCCGCCCTTACCTGTAGCCATCTGATTGTAATGGGCTACCGAGTCGCTGCTGCCAGAGAAGAGGTTGAGCGCGCTGGGGATCTCCTCGGGGTACAGATTGTCAGGCAGTTGGTTTAGCAAACTGCTCATGGTCACCGGCAGCTTCTCGGCGAGTTTGCCGGTCATAGCACTCCCGAGCTGCCGCCGCCGCCACCGCCGCCACCGCCGCCGCTCGCTCCTAACGCAGCTTCCAGGCAAGCGGCATCCGAGAGGCGATCCGTGGTGCAGGGGAAAAGCATGCGAGAGGGAAAGTTCGGGGGGAGGGGGAGGGAAGAGGGGAAGGGGTGGGCCAGGGGAGGGGATCTTCTCTTTTTGGGGTGGGTGGGAGAGAGGGCAAAGGGGGGTAATCCTCTTGGGTGCCTCAGCTGGTGCCGTAAGAGGCTGGGGGGGGGGGCGTGTGCGGGGGGTGGGTGGGGGGGCCTGGGCTGGGGGAATCTCGGCCCAAGGGGGTTGGACGCGGCCTCAGTATTGATCTCACAAACAGATGCGCGCCGGCGGCCCCCCCGCCCCCCGATCCGCCACCGCCACCGCCGCCACTGCCGCCGCCGCCGCCTCTGCCGCTGCTGCCGCCGCTGCTACCACCACCACCAGCCCCGCCGCTTCCTAGCAAGCTCACTGCTGCCCAAAAGCTCCCAGCCAGGGAACTCCACCAGCCTATTTATCTGAGCCCCGGGAAAGCTCCGTGACGTAGCTGCCCATATATGGACAGACAAAGCCCAGCCGAAGGGGCGCGACGTCACAATGGAAGCTCCTCACAATGGAACATTAGAAAGCAGGAAGCGGGCCGCAGCCAACATGCGGCGCCCGCAACGCTCGCGGATCTTAAGAAAATGAGAGAAAGAGAGAAATAAAAGAGAAGAAAGGAGGAAAATTCGAGAGGAGAGAGGAAAGAGGGAAGCAACTGAACGCAAAGTGTAAAGCGCGCAGCCCCGAGTTGAAAAAGCAATAACTGCCTGTGTGTTTATTTTAGGTCCGCACTACGGGAGCGCGCTTGGCCAGCGGGGGGCGGGGGGGGGCGGAGTTGTTTGCAAGTGGCTCCAACACCCCACGCAGGGAGAAAGGGAACTGGAAACACCCGGCGAGGTCCCTTTGCAACCTGGGCACTTCTGGGGGAACCCGGAAGGTGTGCGCTCCGACCCTGCTCCCGCCGCTCCTCTCGCGTCCAGGACCCGGCCTGAGACCCAGAGAACGCGAGCGCGTCCCTTCGAGGGGATTCCAGAGATTCCAGCGTGTCAGGGATCGCAGATCCAGTATCCCCACCGCTTTGGTGCGGCCCTCACTCTGATTCTCCGCCCACGCCCCTGCCCCTCCCTGGGCCCTGACCCTGCGCTGACTCCCCGCCGAGCGCAGCGGCGGAGAGCTTCGTAGCTGCAGCGTGGCTGCGCGGGAGGCGAGAAACCCCGCATTTCTGGGGTCGAGGATGTGCGGTTTGGGTGGCGAAGAAATAGGAATGAAGTTGAGGGGACAGGAAACATGTGCACCAAATCCCTGATCATTCCCTAACGGTTCGAAGCACCCCCTTTGGCCACGGGATGGCAGGAGGGCCCAGCAGGCCCAGGCGCAGTCGCTGTCTGCTGCTGCCCGCGAAGGGCCCGCCACTGAGTTGCAGCAGGAGCGTGCTGAGCCCACAGTCTCTGAGCCACCTCCTCTAGTCTCTACCCTCCCCCTCGCCTTGCACAGGGCTGTCCCCATCGCTGCCTGCCGGCGCCCTGCAGTCAGGGGCCTCCTGTTTGCCGACCGGAACGCTGTCACCTCCCGGAGCCGCAGCAGATCCCGGGGGCGGCTGCTACGTTCCCCGAGGCCTGCTCCGGGAGCGCGCGCGGTCGGGCCGCGGGAGAGCGGGAGGAGAGAAAGGGAGCGTGGGGGAGCGACCCCGAATCACACCGGCACCGGCTTGGCGTGGGAGGATTCCCTCCTCGGTGGCCGTGTGGGCGCGGTGAATCCCGCGTCCCCCCCGCCGGGGAGTTGGGGTTGGGGGAACGTGCATTTCTCAAGGGGAGTGGGAGTGTTGACAAGGAGGAAGAGAGGATCCCCGGGCCTCACTCCGTGGGAGGGCCACGCGGGCCGGGGACGTGTGGGAGGAACTCCCGAGCTGCACATCGTGGTGGGGGTGGATGACAACCTCACTCCCCTCCCCTCCGCTCGGCGGAGAACTGGGGGTGGGAGGGCCCGGCCTCCCCCGGATCTTCTCTGGTTCCTAGGAAAGGAGGGATTCCCGCCGCCCGAGAGCCCCCTCACCCCACCCCACCCCGACCGCCGCTCCCGCCAGGCTCCCCACAAGTATACTGGGTAGGCGCTGCGCCCCCGGGCTCTCCTCCGCCTGAGCGGCGCGGGGAGGGAGCGCTCTGCAGCGGTCCCCGGCTCCGGCCGGAATCAGGGCATGCAGCGCCTCCCGCCCCCGGCTCCCTCCCTAGGGGGGCGAGCGGCCGGCCCGGGGGCGTAGGCGGCAGTGTGAGCCCGGCTGGGCGCGGGAGGGGCCCTGGCGGCTGCAGGGAGGGTCGCGGGGCGGCGGGCCAAGCCGGGAAGAGCCATACAAGGAGCGGATCCGGTGACGCGCCGGCCGCGCCCCTTCTCCTCGATTTGGCTGCAGATTCCGGTCTCCGGATTTGCATATTTTGGCAACCAGTGGAAAAGGAAAGAAGAACGGAACCCGCAGCCTTTAAAGGAACCGCACAGACTCTAGCGTCACCTAGGGAGGCGGTCTGGGGGGCGTGAAAAATTAGCCGGTGGCTCGGCCTCTGGCCGTAGAGCCTGGCGGCGAGGGAGAAGCGGCGAGCGGCGGTGACTAGCGAGTAACGCCCGCACCGGGCCCCTCGGCGGCGCTTCCTGCTGCGCGGGCACCCGGAGGTGGCAGGGGTCTCGGCGGGTTCCTGCTCGGGGCCGGCAGACGCCGCCAGGGCCGCGGCCTGGGGCGAGCGGCAGGCCACAGTATTGACTGCAGTGCCCTTGTTTCCCCGCGCGAGGCACAGCTCAGCCTGCGGGGGTGGCGGGAAGGAAGCGGGAGACCTCCAGGCCGTCCTGCTCAACACCCGAGGACCCTGCCGCGACGCACCCCCTCCCCATCCGTCCAGACCCCTCTCCCCGCAAGAGGAGAGTCAAGGAGCTGGAAACCCTAGTTCGGTTCGATAGGGGCCCACGTTAGGAAAGGCAGAGGCAGTGGGAGAATTTGGGATCCTTGAGAGCTTCCAGGACCCCAGAGGAGGAGTGTAGCCGCTGCAGAGACGGCCCCCAACCACTTCCAGGCTAGCTGCACTTGCTGCACCGAAGGAGAGGAGCGAGTAGCAGGGCTTGCCCGCCTGCTCCACCGACGGCTCGCCCACTGGTGAGATTGGATAAGAGTCTTTGGGGGCAGATTGCCTCCCGCCTCCTTCCTACTAGCTCCTGACAAAGAATGGGAGCCTTCAGTTCAATTAAATAAATATTCATTAAAGCTTCAGTGTGACCTGGGGCAAATTTCGGAATTTCTTTCTTAGCCTCAGTTTCCTTGTTTGCAAATTGGGGTAATAATAGTACCCATTCCTTAGGAAGGTTTAAATGAGATAATCCTCATACTTACACCAGCCCCCTCACAAGCATTCCATAAATGGCAATTAATATTGGTAAACTATATTCTCCCGCACTCTACCATGTATCTTATGTGTGAGCATAAGTGATACAGGGAGTAAAAAGGGCTGGGTATCCCACATCTGCGCGATCATATACAAGAAGCATTAAAGTTTATTATTTAGGGGAAAAAGCAAGTCCTGTTTGTGTGCCGGATACCTGCCGGGCACTGTGCCAACGTAGAGATGGTTAAAGAAAGATCCTCACCCTGCTGGAGCACCAGCCTGGACAGCAGGAGGTGGCATACGGCAGGGTACAAAGATGTCACTCCGTTGCACTTTAACACTCTGGAGCATCCTTCTAGACTTTTTTAGAGAGTGGCTCTGGCTCCTGGAGTGGGGTGGGGGACGCGTGCCCTTCTGTCCCTCCTCTGCCATGGAAGGAGTCACGCTGGGAAAGGCTGCCTCTGCAAGCAGAGGTCCTCCCTGCCTGGCTCCAGTCCAGGCTAGAGCCCCCATAGTTGTCCTCTGTTACCCGGGGTGATGGTGGCAGATGGAGGCCGGGGTTCCGTGGCAGGAGGGGACTACCCTGGGTATGAAGTGGGTGTGGGGTGTTTGGAGCGGTTGCTTATAGACTAACAGCCTTCTCCCTTCTGGTTGCCAAGCCTTGAATTGAGCATAGAAAAAAAGTTTTCCTCCTTCCCTCCCCCCTTCTTTCCTCTCTCCCTCCTGAACAGGGGCCCACAGTGGTTGTCTCAGTTTTATTGGCGGGCTCAGGTGAGAATGCCAAGGGCCTAATTACCTGAACTCCAAGCCCCGGACTTGTTGGGGAGCGAGTAGGCACTGGTTCAGGGCGTCCTCAGCCTGGAGATGGTGAAAGGCAGGCTCGGCCCCTCTGCACTGGGGCCAAGGCCGCCCAGCCCCTGGCTGCTCTCTCCCTTGGAACCCAGCTCGCCATGCCAGTGGCATTTGTGGGGACTGCTGCCACTTATGGGGGTCATGGGTGTGTTTGTCTTGGTGCGGGATGAAGGAAGGCATAGATGTGGCCCTAGGAATTCACCCCCCCCCCGCCCCCTGCCGAAAAAGGCCAGGCTGTTGCTCTGTCTGGCTCCTTAGTTCCACGGTCACCTCTGAACATTAGCTCCCCTGTTTGCTAAAGACCTCCAGTCCTCTGCAGTCTTACAATAAGCACTCCCCCAATTATTCAATCTGGGGTGTTAGCAATTACTGCATTGCTCTTCTCAGAGGTGATTTGCATTTTAAAAGAAAATGATTAGGGAGGGTAAGAAATAACCCGAAGGCATGAAGCCCCTTGCTTAGCAGGATCCCTGGAAAGATTGGTGCTCAGGGCTGGAGGAGTGAGGTCTGACTGTGGGTAGCAGGCCCAGTGACAAGCAGCGGGAGGTCTGGCCTACAGAGAGAGTGTCTGGGGTTCCTCCCGTCATTCCCGGCACCTGTGTACAGGGCCCAGCCTGGCGGGATTGCTCTGGACTGACCCTTGTCTTAAGGGTGTTCCACCGCTTTCCATTTTAGGGTGTTCACAGGATGTGCAAGGAGACAGGTCACTGGGGGAATCTGCCGGGCCAGCTCTCCCTGGTATTCTAGAGGTCATTGCTCTTCATTGGATAATGACAGCGGCTGAGGCTAGGCAGCTTTTGCCTGGACGCTTTTAAGAGGGGAAATAATGTTGACAGCCATGAGGACTTTTGAGGGTGAGCTCCTTCTGAAGCCGCAGGAGATGGGGCCATGGGAGCCCTGTGGACATACTTCTTTGTTTTCATTCTTTACAACAATGCCGTGAAAAAGCTTTTACGGCCCCCCCCCCCCAACATTTTGTCTTTTTAAAAAAATGGAGTCTGAATTGTTTGTTGGAGGATACTGGGCCAAGAAGTGGCTGAGCTGAGATTTGAACTCACGGCCTTGAGACTTCGAGCTCCTGCCCTTCATTCCAGCCTCCGTCCCCATCATGGCTGTCAGAGAAAGAAATGAGATGGCAGAGGTGGGTAATAGAACGGATACGTGTACAGCTTGTGGAGAAGGTGAGGGGTAGAAGAAAAGGTTAATTGGAGTGTTGCCTCGCAGCGCCTGCTTGGACCCGGCATGGGGTAGGGGAGGAGACCCGCCCAGGGGAGAGTCCCAGCTAAGCACTTAGGGAGGTTGGGGGTGGGTGGGGTCTTTCAGCAGGGCTCTCAGTAGGTGGAATGGCCACTGGGCCACTTTGAGCTCAGGCCCCGTGACCCTAGGTTGTCTCAGAGGCCACAGGGGCCTCTCCACATCAGTCATGCACTTCCATTTTGAACACCTGCTTGTGACCCATTATAAGTAACTCCTTATAATCATGTTAAATCAGAATGGTTCTTTATCACACTTCCAGGAATTTGGGGGCAAGGCTGGTGACCAAAAGGGAGGAAGTCTTATTACAAAGTAACATTTGCTTGGAAGGGGCCCCCAAGTGGTCCTGGAGCCCCCTCCTTAGACACAAGTCCAAGGCTGTGAGTAACAGCCACAAGGGTGGAGAGGATGAGCGTTTAGGGCCGGGCCAGGTTGGGCCGGGGAGGGAAGGCCGGTCTCACGTAGAAGGCAAGACTTGGAAAGAGTTTGCTGGATGGGTAAGTGGAAAGTAGAACAAGCAGTTCTGGATTCTGCTGTGAATTATCTATGTAACTGAACCAGGCTCCCTTGTTCCTGGGCTTCTGGTAGTAACTGGACAGGACATCCCACCTCTAAGGTCTTCCCAGCCCTGTTAATCCACTATTTCAGGATCCCACTATAGAAAGGGTTGGGAGGAGGCACGTTAGTGTTTAGTCAAGTTTGGGGTTCCGTAAGGCTTGGTCTGGGATCCTTGTGGAAGAGGAGGCATCGGTCAGGGGATGAGGCCTTATAACGGGAACTTTGCTGTGGTAGCTTAGGGGTTCATGGAAGGTAAGTGGAGTCATGTGCTCAGAAGGCCTGTCATTGCCCCTGGGGGCCACCGTGGGACAGCCCCCTTCTCAACTGGAGGGATGGTATCTCTGCAGAAAGGACTCTTGGGGGATGGGGCTTTTTGAAAAGAGGAACTTTGTCATCTGAAATGAACCAGAAAATGTGTGAGTGTGAGGGGACAGTGGGGGAGGCAGTCATGGGGCGCAAAGAGAGTGAGAGAGATGAGAGCAGTTTCTCTCCCACTGCTCTCCGCGCAGCCAGCCGCTTGATGGGTCGCGGGCTTCACCCATGGGGCAGGTGCTGCCTCCCTGTCGGAAACACGTTTGGGAAACCAGAGAGCTATGGTTGAGATCCTCGCCCCTTGCCCCTTACCAGCTCCTTGGCTCAGGACCCTCGCCAGCCTCAAACAAGGGGGCCCTTTGCCTCATGCATCAAGGCAAGGAGTTGGAGACAGAAACTTGTGGTTTTTTTGGCTGTTCTATGTGGGCAAAAATCTGGGATCGGGGGGAAAGCGGTTAATGACTCCCTTGGGCCCAGAGTTTGAGCTCCTGGGTGGTGTTAGCATCTTTTTTCACCAAGATGGCTTAGGCAGGGCTTCCTGACCTTTGTCACACGTTAGCTCTCCTAGAGAATGAAACTCTTTTACGGCACTGGGGTAAAGGACAGATGCTGCCCCAGGACCTTTGCCAACACCTTGAGGGCTGGGGGAACAATACTGGCCAACGGGAGCCCACTGGAATTCTTCCCATCAGCTTTACTGATGGCGTGAGCTTCCCTGACAAGGCTTAGGGCAGAAGGGCAAAGGATAAGGGGCACCACTGCAGCATTATTCGGGCTTCTCAGAATGATTTGCCCCAAGATCACCCAGAGAGTTACTGGAAGACAAGAGATGGTATCCAAGCTCCCAGAGGGCAGGGCTGAGTCTTATTCCTCTTTGTCTCCCTAGCACTAGTCCCAGGCCTGCCCCCGTGGGTACTCCATAAGAGCTTGTCGGCCCAATTCAAGGGCCCGCCGTGGTGACTCTGAAATGTGGTCTATTGGAGGAACAGCCTAATCCACTTGAATCTGCCCACCTGGTCCTTCGTTTCTACCCCCGCCCCCCCATTCCCTCCTCACAGGGTAACGTACCCCTTGTCCACCAAAATTCTGTTGTGTCAGGGATGCTCCTAGGTCTGGGACTTAGCTCTCTTGCTGCAACGAGGCAAACATCTAGGAAGCCCTTCCGGTGCACTCTTTGTGGAGGGAAGCAAACTCGAGGCTGGGCTCCTGCTGTCTTTCAGGGAGCAGGCCGCTTCTAGTGATGAGTAAGGGGGCTCTGTTAGGAGCGGTCATGCACCAGACATGCCCCGTGGCTCAAAGGAGGCACTGGCGGGGGTTCAGAGGTGGAAGCACCTCTGTGGGCCTTGCAGGACAGACTTGTCCAGGAAGAGGGGAAGGCCCGATTGGGAGGGGGGCCTGAGACCCATAGCGAGAAGGGGAGCAGACAGGAAGGGAGAGAAGGGGAGAGGGATTCTGTGCCAAGAGCTACGGTTTTCTCCCCCCTCATTTCACGTCAACTTTATGTTTTTCATCTCTGGAACTAGAATCCATTAGCATTGTCCTTCCCGGACTTCTCTCTCAGAGAGCCTAGCCTAGGCCTGATGACGGCTTGTTGTGTAGGTGAGTGAGTGAGGAACCCCGGAGGGAGAGAAGGGACACAGCACTGAGCCTGGATCTGCTGGATCCCATTAGACGTCTGGCACCTACTAGAATGTAAGGTCCAGAAAGGCAAGGGCTTGGGTCCATGACCCTCATGGCTATATTCCCAGCAAGAACCTGGCTTATGGGGGTGCTCCATACATATTTGTTGAAGAACGAATGTGCCAGACACTCTTTTTAGGCCCCGTTCCTGATGTTAATAGCAGAAACATGAAAGGGGGTCAACTCCATGTGTGAAATCCAGGAGGAAGAAGGAGCTTGGGGAGTCCACGGCAACATGGATTCCAGGTTGGGGGCGGGGTAGGATTAATCATACATAAACTCAAGTGGTAATAGCCCCGTTAATTGAGTGGTAATGATCCTTGGCATTTTTCATCTTCAAAGTGAGGAACAAACTGTAATTAATACTCCATCCACCCGGGGGCAGGGTGGGGGTGGTGTGGAGAATCTTGAGCTGCTGCTACTCAGTCGGGGAAACTGAGGCACTGGTGGTGAAACTGGTTAGGGGAGTGGATACAAAGCCCAGCGGAGTCCAGAATCTTCTGGGGTGCTTTGAGCACATCGCACGGTGGCCTTCTCCCAAACCCAGGCAGCTGAGGAGCTGAGATCATGAATGAGGAGGGGGCACTGGACACCCACAAGGAGCAGAGAAAGAAGTCTCAGCTCCTTGGCCAAGGCCAATCAGGTGTGCTGGTGGCTTGGCCCCCGAGAGCCGGCCCAGGCCCAGGATGAGCCCAGAGGCGGCTCTGGAGCGGCCCGGGAGCAGGGAAGGGGACCAGGAAGTCCTTGGTGCCCAATGGCAGGCCGGCTTGCGGCATCCTCAGCGTGAGTCACCAGCGGCTCCGAAATGCCTCCTGGTTTCCTCATGGCAGTCTGGCTGCCCTGAGCCCCGAGGGAGTTTTTCATTAAGGTGATTACCCTGCCGTCATTAAAGGCCGGTAAATATCACCCAGGGACCGAGGGCGCGCGCGCGGCTGCCTCTGAACTGCGGCCCGGGTTCACAGGAGCGCTCCCCCTCCCGGGCGCAGCGCCGCCACCAGCTCCCAGTATCCAGGGGCCGGGAGCCCCCGGGGCCTCCGCGTCCCCAAACGCCGAAATGCCATCCCGTTGCCACCGCGTTGCATTTTCTTTGAGGGACGTTGGGTCAGTTCATCCTTCAGTTCAGCCCCCATTCCTCAGGAAAGCCTCTCCTGTGATGCCCCCTTCCAGGTGATCACCAGACAGCACTTCCAGGTTCCCACCATCCTAGCTCCTTTTTACATTCATTCTGTAATCCTTTGATGAATGTCTCCTCCCTCCTTCCAAACGTTCCAGAAGGGCAGGAACCCCTACGGATTTTGTATTGTTTACCCTGTGTGTCCCCCCTCCCAGCCCACTCTCCTGCCACCGATCCCCAGGGTCTGGTGTCCAGCAGGCCTCTTTACTTCTGAATTAACAAGTCCCCGCGAGGCAACAGAACTGTTTGACGGCTACTGCCTTCTGCCCAGGTGTTGTCGACAGCGCCGTCTTGTGCGCCTACTATGTGTCAGGCACGGGGAAAGAAAACTTGGCAGTCTTTGCTGCGGGGAGACTCAAGGCCCAGTGAGTGTTCAGGATGGGGACGGGCAATACGTACATCTACAGGAGGTGGTGATACGAGGAGAAGGACAAGGGGAGAGTGATGGGGAGTGCATGTCCAGACCCGGCTTTAGGTCCTTATTCTTCCCCTTCTTTGCATTTGGGATCTTGCTTTAGTGCCACTGACATTGAAGTTTGGGATCAGAATATGTGGGTCTTGTGCTGTAGTCCAGCTGATTTATTGTGTGCTCCCTGAAAAATTCTCTATACTTTCGATCTTGGTTTCAAACAAATTATATCAGGGGCCCCCGACTGGCTCAGTCGGAGGAGCACGCAACTCTTGATCTCGGGGTCGTGAGTTTGAGCCCCTTGTTGGGTGTAGAGATTGCTTAAATAAATTTTTAAAAATGGCATCAAAGTCCATCCACTAAGGAAGGTCAGGTCTCTGAAGGCAAAGTCCCCTGTGACTTGGCCCCGTGCCCTTGGCATCAGCCCCTCTTCCCTGGGTCAGCTTTGCCGTCTGCCACCAGGTGGCCTAAGATAAAATTCTGACAGTTCTGAAGGACGAAGCCGGTTCAGAAGCCTCAAGGGGAAGGGATGGCAGCGGGCCAAGAGTGACTGTGGCTGTGGGTACCCCAGCCCCAAATCTCAGAGCTGCACTCCCCTCTTGCAGAAACCATCTCTCAGATTGGCGAGAAAGCTTCTTCTAGACCCCAATCGAAAGAAAAAGTCGCCGCAATGGAAACTCGAACTAACCCTCCCTTCTTGCCCCCACTTCCCTCCCGTGGTCACACTTCCGGCAGCCACCACAGGGTATTTTAGGTTCGAAAACAAAGCGTCAGATCTATTTGAGCAACTTTTTTTTCCATTGGAGTAGAAGCCCAGGGGCCTCTGGCCACCCTGGGCTCAGCCACTTCCCCAGGGAACTGACGCGTTTCCCCTTCTCCACTGAGGACCGATTTAGCAATTCAGACTGGCCACTTTTAGCTTCTCCTTTCCTTGGCCTGGCAGCAGGAGAGGGCCCAGAGGTAGGGCCACTGGGAGGATGGGTGTGTGTCATGGTGCCTTCCTTCTGGACTTCAGAACCTCCCTCTTACCCCTCTCCAACACCCCTAAACGTGCTTGCGAATACACACACACACACACACACACACACACACACAGCCCCGAGAGCTACTGCCCTAAACGCATTTGCTGCATCAGGAGCCTGCAAGGTGAGATCTGGCGTTAGGCCCTGTCTGGTCCTGACTCTACTCCAAAGGATGGTGTGCCTGTGTCACTGGTGGGCCGGTGTGTCTGTAGGTTGTGAACAAAGTGGGCGTGCATATATGGCGATTGCATGTGCATGCGAATCCGATGTTCACAGCTGCCCGGGCTGAACAATGCGTGCACACACAGCTTGCATGGATGTCTAGAAAGAGCCTGGCAGAGTTGAAACCCTGGAGTGTCTAGCGGGTGCGTACGCCATGTGATTTTGTGTGGGCTGGTGTATTTACAGTATGTGTGTGCAGGATGAGTAGAGTAGAGGTGTGTGTAAGTGTGCGCACGCACGTCTGTGCACGTACGGATGGGCGGGCCTGGCTCTCAGCGTGCTGGGGAGGAAGACAGGAGAGCTCCAGACAACGGTGACCGTGTCCTTATGGGCAAACACGCACAAGGTCCGTCTGGGGACCAGGGTTTGAGGGCAGGTCGGTGAACTGCAGGTGTGAATGTGTACCTGGGGGACACTGGCTAGGGACCGGCCACTTTGTCTTCGTGTGCGCCTTTCCCTTTTACCTCAGGCCCCGTCGGGCCTCTCTCCTCAAGCCCCCTTTGCCCCTCCCTGGGCTGTGCCGTCTCGCGCGGGCTCCAGCGCCTCTCCTCCTCGTTGGCCTGGCCCACCCTGCCCCACTGCTGAGAGCCTTTGGTCTCCCCCTTGCACGGCTCCTGAGGGACACCTTCCGGACAGCAGGCACCTGCTAGGTTCCTTTGGTAGTTTCTTCCATTCTTTGCACACAGCGGAGCCTCCCTCAGTGCCGGAGGCCGGCTGACTGTATGCTGGCCTCAGCCACGGCATGTCTGCGAGGGAGGGGCCGTTTTGTGGCGACTGCAAGTGCATGTTGTGGACTTGAGGGCAAGTGTGTGTGTGTGGATATGTGAGTGCGAGCATGTGAGTGAAGGTAAGTATTAGGGGTATATATGTGAGTGTGAGCGTGTGTGCGTGAGTGAAAGTGAGTCGTGAGGGTATGTGAGCGTGTGAGAGGGTGAGTGTGTAGGCGTGTGGGTGTGGGTAGAGGGTGTCTGGACTCCTTTGGGGCGCTGCGCAAGCTCGCCCTTCTGTCCAGGCCCTGATGGAAGCCCCATCAGCCTGCCTTTCTGACAAGCTCGGCCCCTCTCCTTTGAGCTGTCTGCTCTCTGCCCAGGTGACTTCTGACAGTGGGGCAGACCCCAGCTCAGAAGGAATCGAGGGGGTGCTTCTGAGTCCTGCCTTCATTCAGGGCATGCGGGAGGCTCAGGAATCACATTTCTGCCCTTCATCCCTGGGTGCGGACACAAGGCCCGTGGGCTCCTCCACTTTCCCTCCACTAGGCTCCCTGAATGGCTTTCCTCCAGCCTGGATCTGGGGAGGATGAGCTCTGTTGCTGGTTGTTGCTTCTGGGAATAGGTCCTCCTGAAACCCTAAGGTCTTCAGGTCTTTTTAGTTTGGCCCTCGTGTTAGGGTTTTCTGCAGCCAAATGCTCTTGGCTCTTTTGATTCTCAGTCCCAAGGTTTTACCCTGTTCTGGTGGCTTTTTCTCACCTACTCCCACTCCTTTCCAGACAAAGGGACAGTGGTAGTGGCTTTCTCTACCATTCCCCAAAATAAGCACACAGAGTTGCCGAATATTCGGCCAGAGGGGACCTCAGAGAGTGCTGGACCTGAGCTATTTTAGAGAGGCTCAGAGAGGGCAGCTGACTTGTCCAGGCTCACACAGCAGTGAACGGTATGAAAATCAGGCCTCCCCTCTGGGCCAGCAGTCCTTCTAGCTACGTCAGACAGATGGCCATGCCTTTCTTTTCTATTTCCTTCTCTTTCTGCATCTTTCTCTTCCTTTCCTTTTTTATCGAACGACTTCCTCTTTTCCCTTTGAAATGTCCTCTTTGTGTTAAGCAGGATGGCTGGCATTTGGTGGCACCAAAGTGGCACTCAGAGCCAAGACCTCTGTCCTGGCACAGTTCTCCTCAGTCTTTTCCAAAGGCTTTTCTCTTTTCTGGTCCCTCTTTCCCCAGGATGCTTAGGGGGACCCTGTACTTCCCTGTCCCTGAGCCAGCCTATTCAACTCCGGTTTCTCCTTCCAAGTACTGAGGAGGCAGATGGGAACCCTCAAGGAATCAGCTCCTCTCTGTAACCTTAGTTTCCTGGTCTTGAAAATGGAGCGAGGGTCTCTGAGGGGGAAACATGGGCATCTGTATATGTGTGAGTGCGCGTGCGGGCGTGTGTGTGCGCGCGCACGCACATGCCTCATGTGCCCCCCCAGCAGCTCGGGGGGGGGGAATGGGAAAGTTAATTAGCACCAGGATGAAAGGTGCTGTGGGATAATTACAGGTAACATCAGGATGGCCGGGAGGGTGGGGCAAAAGGCCCCTAGATCTCAGGTGGGGGGTGGGCAGCCCCTAGCCCTACTCCTGCAGAGTATATCAGACACCTGGAGAGAAGGGGTGGGGGGGTTGGGGGAAGGAGCATTCTGAGTGAAGGGTCTTTGTCTTTACAGAGAAATGCTTGTTAGTTGCTAAGGAACTGGGCTCTCTTCCCTGATCCAAGCCTCCCAATGTTTTGCCGAGCATGGGAGGGGGATGCCGGGCTGGGGCTTGAGGATCCCTTGGCCGTCAGGCCTTTCCCCAGGGCCGCTGCAACTCTGATGGGCCTCCTGGGAAGTACTCTCATCTGGGGAGGGTGGCTCTTTCCCACTCCCCAAAGCCACGCTGCTTGCTGCTCTGCTTGCTCCAGCCCAGGTGGGGCGCAGAGCAGGTGAGGTGGAGGCAGGGAAGGAGAGGAAAACGCATTCACTGAGCAGTCTGCATGCCAAGCACTGCGCCCGGGTGCCTCGCCTGCTCTCTCGTCTAACTGGTGCAACACATCTTTAAGGAAGGCACTTATTTCCATGCTTTTCGCATTATACTGTTTTTTTTGTTTTTTTGCAGTTGAAACCCAGGTCCAGAATAGTTGAGGAAGTTGCCTGAGGTCACAGGGCTATCGACAGTAGAGAGTCTATGTGAATTTGGGTCTGCTCAATAAGAAAAGTTGTGCTTTTCAAACTACGCCATTTATGGCATCTACCAGGCTCGTTTTGTGGCCCATAGCTGCTCAGCCGTAACCTGGACCCACCACCACCACCACCACCACCACCTTTGTTATCACGGTCATCAGGCAGTCTTCCCATATGGCTGTCTTTCCCTCCTTTTCCACCTCTCCCTTCCGTGAGAGCAGTTGTCACACAGGGGAGCTTCTTGGGGAGATGGGTGATTCCATGGGTTGAGGGTGGTAAACTGTTGGGGTAGCCGCCTTGGGCAGGCAGGGTGGGGGGCCGGGCTGGGCTGCTGCCCTGAGTGTCCAGGCGCTGGCCCTCCCTCAGGTCACACTTGGTCTAGAAGAGCTAGAGCTGGGGGAAGGGCAGAGGCTGGGCGAAACTCCCTTTAAATTCTTCGGGAACTTCTAGCCTTCCTTCTTGGCCCACCTGGCTTCTGAAGAGTCAAGGGTGGATTTCCCAAGGTGTCCCTGGCCCTCATGTTTCCCCTTGCTAGCAATGGTCCTTCTTCTCTATGGCTTTGAGGACCATCTGGCAGGGCTGGCTTCAGCCTCGAGCCCGGGCCAGCTTTGTTCTTTTTTCACGTTTTGGGGCCAGGAGGGTGGGGGTCTCTCCTGTAGCTGAACTCAAAGCCCAAAACACCAGGAGAAAAGAAAAGGGGAGGGGGGGAGGAAGGAAAGCAAGCCGATAATTTCCTCGAAGGATAAACATCCGATTTTTTTTCCTCACCCAAAATAAACATGCTAGCCACAAGGAATTAAAAGCAGAAGAGGGGAGGATGTGTCTCGATTTGGGGCCGCTCTAGTGAGCTGGCCTGCTATTTATCCCGGCCTCGGGCACCAGCCGGAGCTGCCAATTACACTCTGGGCCTGGTGGGGCGGGGGCTGCAAGGAGAAGGACGCAGGGGTGTGAGGTTCACACACACCCAGAATGTCCCTTCCGAGGCTGCCTTCCATGACACTGCAAATGGACACTTCCTTTTGCTTCTTCTTTTAGCCCTGCCGACAAGCTTCCCTGGTGGGGTAGAAGAGAGTGGGGAGGCCCTACCGCCTGGGCTGGTATCAGAGGCCCTCCTTCTACAGAACAAGAAGTTAGTGCCCACCACCTAGGTGGGGAGCTAAGTCTATCAATGTTGGGGGGAGCGTTGTCCAATTCCCTTCACGGACTCCGTCTCCCACCTCATTGCGTTCTTCAGATCCCCACCACTCAAATCTCCCAATTAGTGAAGATATGCTCAGCTGGGCTGAGGGGCTGGCCAGGGCCCCTCTGCCTTCCAGCGAGTGTGGGGCATGGCTCTGAGAAGGTAATAACCCTGCCCCAGCTGCAGCCTGCTCTTTCATCTGGGGATCTCAAGGTACTCTGTACACATGAGTCACCAACACTGCTCTATTCTGGCCAAGGAGAGGGGGTTATTAACTCTTGGAGGGAAACGGGGTGGGCGGGTTGGTGAGGGGGTGGGGGGGCTAAGAGGACTGGAGCTGGGGGTGGGGGCGTCAAGGAACCAGTGCTTCGTACATGAATGAGACCGTAGCAAAAGAGGTACCTCCAAGGGGGACTTGGGTGGGAAAGCCAAGTGACCTTCAGAGGACATCCAGGGGAGTTAGGCGCCAAAAACCCTTGCCTCGTAGACACCAAGGAGTTCCTTCAGAGCTTCCTAAAAGCATAAATCAGATTGTACCCCTCCTTCCCCTCCAATCTATTTATTATTCAATGGCTTTCCATTGCTTTCAGGGTAACAATCCAAAATTTCAGCATGGCTGCAAGGCCTGGCGTGTTCTGGTCTCTGCCTATCTGTCCAGGTGGCCAGGCTGCTGGCCTAGAAGATGCCATGTGAGCCCCTGCCAGCCCCGGGGGAGCTCGGTGGTGTTCCCTCTCTTTGGCATGGGCTTCAACCCCCACCCCCCTTCACAGTTAACCCCTACCACACTTTTCAGCCCTGAAGTTAAATAGCACTTCCTCAGAGAGGCCTTGCCTGGGCCTTTACTATGCCCCTCCACCACAGAGCAGGTCCCCTTGCACCCTCGCAGCACACGCCACATTTGTTGTCATTTGCCTGTGGTCATCTGATGAAACTTTCCCTCCCATCCTGGACTGTAAGCTCCATGAAGCAAGCCTTAAGTTTTGTCTGCCCTGTTCACGTATGTATCCCCAGCACCTAAGCAGAAGGGCAGGCAAAGGGACGCCTCGGTGGCTCAGTCAGTTAAGCATCTGCCTTTGGCTCAGATCGTGATCCCCGGGTCCTGGGACCTAGCCCCGTGTTGGTCTCCCTGCTCAGTGGGGAGCCTGCTTCTCCCTCTGCCTCTGCCTGCCATTCCCCCTGCTTGTGCTCTCTCTCTCTGACAAATAAATAAATAAAATCTAAAAAAAAAAAAAAAAAAAAAAAAAAGAAGATGGTCAGGCCCATACCAGGTACCGACAGTATCTGTCAAACGAATGATGTTGAATGTCAGAGTTGTAAGGGGGCCGTGGCAATACACCAACTGCCCCAACCCTCCTTCCTACCTTGCTTTCACAACTGAGGGAGAACTTTAGAGAGGACATGTGATTTACTCAAGGCCGCAGTGCCTCAGTGACAGTTGAGGCCTAGGGACCCCCACCTCCTGCCTATCCATCTCTCCCAGCACCCCCTCCCCCCACATACACACACTTGCAATTATAGGGAAGCCCCAGGTCCCAGTGCTGGACAGTGATTGATTTCTTCGTCTTAGTTTTTGAGACAGCAGGTTAGGAAAGAACACAACCAACCAGTAAGCCCTGGATGATATATTTTTTTTTAATTTGGAAGAGGAGGGGTTCCATACCCAGAGGGGGTGCCATACCCAGCGGGGGTTCCATACCCAGACCGTCGTGGCAGGCACCGTGGACACACACACCTGCAGTGTGAAGCCTGATGCCTGGCAGGCAGTTATCTCTACTTGGGTTTGTCCTTCGGCTCACTGCTTCCGGCTCCGGGGGTCTGGTAATTGGGCGAGTCCTGGTAATTTTGGGTCATGAATTGGGTGCTTGCTTCAGGTTCGCTCAGGTGGAAGCGGTTCAGGAATTTGTCCATTTTCCAAGAGCCTGGAAGGACAAACAGACCAGAGGAAGGCAGTGAGGAAGAGCCATGGACTGGATGCTGGCAGGGCCCGACAGGGAGGCCAGCTCTGGGGGAAATGGAGACAGCAAGTAAGGACCTTGGCCATTGGGCTGAGGGTGTCAGAGTGCCTGGGGGCGCCCTCTGGGTCCTAGCTGGATGTTAGCAGAGTGGGAAGAGGCCGCTCCGCAGGGAACAAAGGGGACTGAGTCTGGACTGGGTCGGGTCTGGACTGCCTTTGGTCTCCTTTCCTAGGGCCCTTTATTTGGCATAACTCTGCCTCCTCACTCACATGCAGAAAGGAAATGCCCCATTGGGTGGGCTGCCCACTTCCTCCACCCACCCCTCTTTTTCCGCAGGTTCTCCTGACCCCATAACTGAGGCCTTAATGCTTCTTTCCTTCACATCTGGTAACCCCAGCTGCTGGGGCTGAAACTGGCCCAAGAGTCCATGCTGTTTGTCTCCCTACTCCTGAGCACCTGGATCCTGCGGGAACAGAGTATGGGTGAGAAGTCCCGGTTGGTGCCCAGGTGCTCTTCAAGGGGAAAAAAGCACAGGGGTGTGGGGGGAGGTGGCTCTTCTGGGGCAAGTGTGGGCAGGTCTAGCAGCAGGGCAAGGAGGGCGCAGCCTCAGGCACTGGGGAGAAGCTGAGGGAAGTGGTCACAAGCATATTCCCACGCTCTTGTTTCCCAAACCCTGGGCCTCAGGCACCCTCTGTGCATGATTGCCAGCTACAATCCAGGATGCCCAGTTTAACTTGAACTTGAGATAAACAACAAATAATTTGTAAGTCTGTCCCTCCTATTGCATGAAGCATACTTAAAAATTCATTCCTTGTTTATCTGAAATTCAAATTTAACTGGGCATCCTGTATTTTTTATCTTTTTCTTTTTGGCTAAATCTGCCAACCTTCCCCGGGTGGAGGGAGTGCTCGGGGAAGACCTTGGCCAGAGCAGAGCTAGGCAGTGACAGATAGGCCCTGGCCCCGCAGAGAAGAGCCATCTCTAAGGCACATAGAGGGCACGGCAACAGTGGCAGCCTAGCCTTCCTCTCAGAGCTGCCCTTTCTCCACCTGTGGTCCTGTCTGCACCTTCTACCCTTTTCAACAAGGAAGAAAGCAAGTTCCTTGAAGTGCTGTTACTCCACTTATCATCCTGCCCCCCCCCAGGGGGTGTTTGCACTTCAAAGATGTTTTCAAGGAAAACAAAACGTTTTAATCCAAAGAAACAAGACAATAATAATGATAATGCAAATAATAATAATAATAGTAATAACACATCTATATAGTGCTTCCTATGTGCCAGGAACTCCATGCATATTCATACACTTAATCCTCACCAGGGGAGACTATTTTTATCCCCAGTGCACAGATGGGAGGATGGGGCACAAGATGGGGTTCCGGTGAGGATGCTTCTTAGGGGCAGGAATGGAGGAAAGGGCTTCTTCAGGTTCCCGCAGGTCCGATCTGGTGACTGCATGCTCAGATTAGGGAGAGAGACGCTGGACCCTGGGATAGCCTCTCCCCGGGGGAGACTGCTGCTGGGTGACAGGTGGATGACTGAGCACAGTGGGGTCTTCCACAGGGAGGGGAGGCAGGGAGGCACTGGCCTGGCATGGCCTTCACAGCCAGAAAGTCTGGCTGGATGGAAAAGAACTGTGGTATCATGATCCTGGGAAAGCGCGTGCATGTGTCTATGCTTGTGTGTGTGTGTGTGTGTGTGCGTGTGTGCACGCGTGTACAAGCCAGTAAAAGGGCTCATGGGTGAACTGGTGTGTGACAGGCATGGGGACAAGGGGGCCTTCCCCACCGAGTGGGGCAGGAAGAAACCTTGATGGCCAGGAGGGAATTGAAACTCTCATCACGAGATCAGGGCAAGTTGGTGGAAAGAAATCCCCTGTACCCTGAGGGAGATCGTGCCCTCCTCCTGCAGACTTTGCCCTCCCTTAGCTCAGAGGGCTTCTCTAGATGGAGCTTGGAGTGCCCTTGGAGCCTCCCAGCCCCTTCCTGGTCACATTTCCGACAATGCTGTGGTTCTTGGGCAGCTCCTCAAACCAGCCCGTGTCCCTCAGGAGAGTGGGTACGGCGCTGCTGGCTGCTAGCCTCCCGCTGCCTCCTCCCCTGGCTTGGCCGTGACTCCTCACACCCCCGTTTCCTGCCACAAAGGGCAAGAGGAACTGACCCCGTGCTAGTTCTAGAAGGAAGAGGGGTGAGTCAGACCCTCAGGGGTGTGTGTGTGGGGAGAGATGGGGAGCTGGGAGGCTGTGGCTTCGTGGTCACCATGTGGAGGAAAGTCCCATCCTGTATGGCACTGCTCTGTCCTGTCCGGAGCTGCAGTCTATGCTCAGGCCACTCCCCTTGTACACTTGGGCCCACCCAGATGGGCTCTTCCTTGGCCCAGGGCAGGGGTAGTGAGTGCACTGCAAATGCCTCTGTGGCTGGAGGGAGAAAGGAGGAGGGTGTCTGCGCCGGTGTCCTGAGCCACCCAGTGGCTGGAACACGGAGGCCTGGTCTCCTCAGGGCGGGGCCGCTGCATGTGATGTTCTGGTTGTTCCCTGCACAACCCTAGGGGGCCCCATTCCCAACCCGCAAAGCCTTATGCCTCGGCTGTGCCCAGAGGCTGGTCTCTCACCTACTGGTTGGTGCCAATAGGGAAGATGTTGGCGATGAAGGATATTAGATGTGAGAGATGTTTCAGAAATGGGCCAAGGGAAAAGATGGGTAAGCTTACCTAAAGCCGTCAGGGGTTTCTGAGCCACCACCGTGTGCCTGATCTCTCCTAGACAGTGACTTCAACAACCGGGAGAGGGGCTCCAAGACTTCAGCTACTCATCCTCGGAGCTTCAGTCCCAGGGGCTGCAATGGCTAGAATGTTCAGGAATCGCCCTGGGACAGGTCTTGCCAGTCATTCTCTGCCCCCAGCTGCCCCAGTCTGTGGGGCTGGCTCAGCACTGTTTGGGAGCGGTTCATCACATGGGACTGCACAGGCCCGTTGGGCCTATCAGGCTTAAGCAGGCATCCCAGGACTGAGAAATATTCTCCTGCCCAGCCCCTCCTCCTTGGAGGACTTGTGAGAATGGGGAGGACAGCTCCTCTGCTAGAAGGGGCAAGCTCTGGGCTGAGGGCAATCTGACACCCCAACTGACAGCCGCTTCTTTGCGTCTACTGGGCGTGGGGGGTTTGCTTGCACCGAGGCCCTACTCCTGCCCTCAACGGGTTTCTAATACAAGCTAATGAATGCTGGACTAGTCACAGGCTAGGTCTTCACAGAGTGACCTTGGCCAGCAGCACAATTCTGCAGCTCCTGGCAGATGGGGTCCCATCCCGAGCATGCGCCTGTCCTCTTTATCAGGCCCACTCTTAAGACTTCTCCGTGTGTCCTCACTCTAGCCAAGGGACATTTCGCACCTGACTTGCTGTTTGGTCCTCAGTGGGCCCTCAACTGTTTCCCTCTTGGCCCAGGAAGTGGGGGCTGGGAAGCCCCCAGTGGGACGGAGGCCTCCGTTCAGATGGACTGGAGAACAAGGGGGAGGCCTCCTCTGAGCTGTTTTGGGAGTTCAGCTGCTTGAGCCTCTACTGGTGAGGAGCCACCCTGTCCCCCAAGATGGGTGAGTTATGTCTAACCCTGTCTCCCCCCCCCCCCCGTTTCCCTAGGGGCACCGTTGCTTCTTGTCAGGGGACAGTGGCCCTGAAGAAAAAACAAAAATTGAACGCCAGCCTAATAACCGCCCCATCGAGCGCCCGGCTGAGGTCTGTAATTTGTCTGGCTCTTCGCAGGGCTGGCTGCAGTGATAGCAGCACTGATGCCTTTCCGCTGAGATTAATGATGTCCTGGTGGTGGTAGGCGGGAGGCCTGGGCCTCTTAGTTTTTGTGCCATTAAATGACATCCAGAGACTTCCACTCAGGAGCTGAAAAGCCCTCGTTCCATCACATCCAATTACTCCTGAAGAATATTTGCTGAGTGGCTGACCCTGCTGGCTTGAGAGGCTTGGGGCAGAGGGGACCACTTCGACTTTGGCAGGAGTGAGAGGGTGCGGATGCTGGGGAGGGGGTTCCAAGGTGGGCGGGGTTGCCCGGCTCCTCTGGAGCACTCCGGAGAATCGGAGAGCGGAAGTACAATCCCGAATTACCCAGTAAATGAATCGCCCAGGACGCCTCCCTCCCTCCTGGGGTTGGGGGTGGGGATGGAGGGGGGGGTTGGGAAGGGAGCAAGAGAGGAGGCTCCAAGCTGTTGATCTGAGCTTCTGGTGATCAAGTCCAGTATTTGCTGGTGGCGGGCTAGAGCTGTGGGTGAAATTGGGGGATGCGCTGTGGTTTCCCAATGATCTGGTCAATACTGCTTTGGACAGTTGATGCTTGGCTTGACTGGGGTGTGCTTCCTGAAGGGGGCTGCCTGTAGCCCGTGGAGGCTGCAGGCAGTTCCTAGCCAGGGTGCCTGTCTGAGAGTTGCCCAGGATGGCCCCATCTGGTCCGCTGCCAGGCCCCCAGTCCTACCCGCTCTGCCAGGTGGGTGGGGCCCTTGGGAGGCAGAAGAGGGCTGCCTCACACAAGCCCGCACAGTGACTCAGGGGCTGGGCCTGGGCGGGGGGGTGGAATTTCTGGGGCCTGGCCAGGTGAACCACCATGGGAGGTCATGGCGGGGTGGGGGCGGCTGTAGGGGCTGTTTTGCAGTGGGTTGTGTGTGTTTGTGTGTGTCTGTGTGTGTGTTTGGGGCTGGTCTACAGGCGGGGGGCCCCTTCCTTCTATCTTTGCCTCCACCGTGTACTTTCTCCTCACTGCTGCCAGGCTGGGGTTTTCTCCCAGCCTCTGGCCCTCCACAGCAGTGCCTCCTCCTGGTGACACTGCTTGGAGTTCTGCTGCCTTCCTGCCCTTGGCCTGTGCTTTCAAACATTTCCCCGAGATGCCCATTGTCTCAATCACCCATGGTGCCCCTCAGGCCTTTAGAGGCCACAAGCAAGCCTTAAACTCCACCGTGTGGCAAGTCTCAGCCTGTCTCTCTTCTCTGACCCCTGTGGGTGGGTGGCTCACCCAGGAGCTGGTCAATTCAGGTGTCTGTGGTGCTGGGGAGTGGGTTATGGCCACCGGGTCCAGAACCCAAGGTCCCTTCTCTGCCCCTCCCATCCTGTTTTGCAAGGAGCAGTCTCTCTGCAGGCCTCTGAGGCTGCCCCAGTGAGGCGGTGACTGAGGCTGATGTGGCCCGTTAGTTCCCCTGGCACTGTGGCACCATCCTGGGCTCACCCCCTTGGAGAGGCTTCTGGAATAAGCGGTGGCATGTCATCCTGTGGGGCAGAAAGGGGATTTCCCCTGCTCACTCGCGAGAGGAGCTTGGGGCCATGAGGCTAGCTCGTGACGCCCCTGGGCCAGGTGGCTGAGGTGTGGCCTGATGCAGACCACAGCTCCTGGGAGTTCTAGTCTCTACACAGTGCTTGGCTATAGCCTTCTCCAGGGAAGGGGCCTGAGGGTTTGTCTCGGGAGTCTGCTGCTGCTAGCCAAGGACACCCAGGGCTTCAGGATGGACTTGCGCCTTCTTTGTCCCCACCCCAGGGCCCAGAAGTCTGGTGGTCTTGGTGAGGGGAGAGGGAATGTGGGTAAGTGGGCGACAGGAGCAAAGAGGTTGCCCCAGATATCAGAAGAAAGGTAATTTGTTCTTAACTGTGGATCCTGGGTCGACCAAGCCATCACTGTTCTGGGCTTCAGTCTCCTCATTCACCCGGTAGGAGCAATGGCTGTGGTCTGCCCACCCCACAGGGTCCAGTAGCTGGGTGAGGGGAAGGCCAGGGAGATGCAGGGCAGGCTGGCAGAGAGTCTGGGCACAAGTGGTCCTGACCGCCCGGCGTTGGGACAGGGAGGATGTGGATGCCAAAATTGTCATTTGTGGGGATGACGCTCACAGAGGTGGCTGTCTTTTCAGGTGTTAAAGGAAGTTGATGATGAGTTGAATACGGGGGTGTGAGAATGTGCAGCTGTGTGCCTGTGTGTGTGTGTGTGTGGCTTGTGAACGTGCATACGTGGGTGTGTCCCATACACAAACATCCTCATTGACTCAAAGTTCACAGTGGGCTGAGCACAGGGACCGGCGATAAAGGGGAAATCTACAGCAGAGGTGAGCTTCTCCCTCAAGGAATTGAGTCTCATGGTGGAAGAGACCCTTGCAAGTGAAAAATGATTGAGTAATACAAAGAGATAAAAGTGGGTGACTAAGGAGGCACAACAAAGTGTCACTGAGTGTGTAGAGAGGGACAGCGGCCGGGGAGGGCGGGGTCAAGCCGACGAGAGAAGAACGCCCTACGGGAAAGCATCCTGGGGCCGTCAGCAGGACTGGTGTTCTGCAGGCAGGCAGGGCCCTTGGGCTCGGGGAAGGGGAGAAATGGTCTACCCAGGATCAGCGGGCAGAGGCAAATCAGTCGCTGGGGGGAGCTTGGGGGGCACTGGCGTGAGTGGGAGTTAGTGGCTGTCCGGCAGCATGTGGTCTGGAAGGGTGCACGGGATGAGGTGGGAGCCAGCACTGTGTGTCTTCGGACACGTCCCCTTGGCTCATTCAGTTGGTTCCTCTACAATGTAGAAGTCTAGATGCCGAAACCAAGGCTGCTGTGAGGAAGATGCAGGGTCGAACCATCATGAATCACAGATGAGCCCAGAGGCCGGATTCTGGGCCTTGGGCATAGAAGGTGGGGGAGGGGGTATTGGAGCTGGGAGTGGGGGACTGGAGGCAGAGGTGCAAGCCCAATGTGTTGCAGGCCCAAATTTGGGAAGGTGAGGTGTGGCCTTTGGGACAAATGTCAGTGAAACTGGGCCAGCCCTGGTCAGAGGACACCAGTTCGGGCTCTTTCAGCTTCACCGTTGTTCCCTGTTTGGGATGTGGTCGTGCTCGAGTAATTTGAATATCTCCCTCCACTCGCTCTGTGAGATCCAATGGTCCGCAGAGCTACACCAGGTGACAGCATGGACATCCACGGGAGCAGGGTCCGGGTCCACATGGCTCACTTCTGTGCCCACGGCACCTAGAACACTGCCTCACATACACTTGGCATCATCCCAACGAATGCAGAGGGCATTTGTGAATCATGCCCAGCATGGTGGGGAAAATGGCAGGGAGAAGAAGGAGCTGTGTAAAGGCAGGAGGAGTGGGGAAGGAAGGACTTTGTAAACTAGAAGCAAGGTGGCTCCAAATCCACTTCTAGGGCCCTCGCTGTGGTCCTGGCAGACCAGTATCTGATGGAAAGCCTCCACCCAGAAGTGTGTGGAGTTGGCTGGGCTAGTCAAGTCTGATCACTTGCTCCCTGCACGCGTCTCACAGAACTCGGAGGTGGGGGAACTCGGTAAGCTGGGAGCAAATCTGTTAAGGGTCATTCAATGGTAGACCAACTAGTCCAACCCCTTATCTTGATGATGTAGAAACTGAGGCCCGGAGATGTGAGGTGGCTTGTCCAAGGTCACACAATGGATATATCAAGATCTCCCATCAGCTGACCCTATATACGCTGTCTTGAGGTCACAGAATAAAGGGAAAACCTGGAGAGGGTTTCAGCCCCTGGCAATGAGCTATGTTCTCTAGTCCCCATGGTCACACAAGTGCAACTAGGATCCATCCAAAACTTCTCATTCACACCTAAGTCCTCATCCAAAACTGTCATTCACACCTAAGTCCTAGGGAGGGAAGGACCCAACAGGACCGGCTCAAGTCAACTATCCTTTACGGATGCCTTTCTATCTGGTTCTTGCATAGTGACTTTCCCCTCTAATTTCTGGAATCTGTTCCTACCTGTGCATCCAGGAAACACAAGGGGCTGCTTATACCATGCATACCCTAGGGCTCTCCTGCCCCTCCAAGGATACCTTCCCATGGAAAGAAAACTAGACCGAAGTAAGCCCCCGGGCCTGTGTCCCTTGGCTCCCGGTCCTGGCCTCCTGAGGGCTGGGCCAGCCTGGGGCTCCACGAGCACGGTGCTGGTGCTTCACAGAGCGCCAGGAGTTCCAACGATGTGCAAGCGCAGCTCCCGCTTTTGCCATGGCCCCCAGCTTCATCCGGGCACACAGCTCCACGCTGCTGGCGGCCCCCTGTGCTCTCGCTCCTCTCAGTCCTGCCCACCGCTCCAGCTTAGTCATCTCTGAAGAGGGGCTTTTGTGTTTCGCCTCTCCCATGGCCAATGTCTAACGGCTCTTCATGGCGCCCGCCAAGGTTGTGCCTCTGCTGGGCTGTCGCGAACTTGCGCGACCGACCATCCCCCTTCCTCCTTTCATGCCCTCACTGCTCCTCACAGGGGTGCTCCTTCTCACTTTTAAAAAATAATCTTTGCATCTGTGGTTTCGCCAGCTCGGAGCTTCCTCTCTCTTTCACTCAAGGATTCACATGTCCTCCTTCTCCCGGCCCAGCCCAGGCCGCACCTCTTCCGCGTAGCCTCAGGGCCATACAGGCTCTTGGATCATCTAGCTCCAGCCCCTCATTTTCTAGATGGGGAAACTGAGGCTCAGAGAGGATAGCTGATTTGCCCAAACATCAATCACTAGCTGGAGACTGGAAATACAGATTTCCTTACCCTGCAGTAAAATACCTTTGCAATCTTCCTAGCTAAAGAGGGTGTGTCTTCTCGGAGGGAAGGGAATCCTAGGAACCTACAGACAATCCCTAACTCCACTTGCTCTCCAGTTGTCCTTACAGGCAGAACACAATTAAGTGCTTAATTATAAGCTGCTTTGCATTGTTATTTAAGTGTTTTCCAAGCAGACTGTAAGCCCCCTGAGGGCAGGGAACATTCTCTGTGCTGTGGGATCCTGTCCTCTCCTAAACCCCTACCTAGGAGGACAAGGCACCAGAGGGGTCATATGGTGGGAGCGGTCCCCGGCCTGGCTGGAGAGCTCTCCTGGGAGGATAATTTTCCCACCTCCATTTCTGGCAGCAAGCAAAACGGCTCGGAAGTCAAGGGACTCTGTCCAGTTCCTAAGTTTTCATGTAGATGAGAGGTGTGTGTGTGTCTGTGTGTGTGTGTGTTGGGGGGGGGGTGCACAACAAACTGCGGTTTGGGCCAAGATTCAAAGGGGCTAATAGTGGGTGTCAGGCTGGATAGGTTTCGAGCTTCCTTGCCTGCTGCCAGCGTCACAGGAAGGGCACACAGGCCACTGTGTTTTCTGGAGGACGGGTTAGGATCAAACGCGAGGACTGCAGCCAAGGCAGGGGCAAGTGTCTTTGTCGCATGCACCTCCCTTCTTCCTTCGCCCCCTTCACGCTCCTCCTGGCTTCACCTACTGCTCTCTCCTTTCCCCTGCCACCCCGCCCCTCAGAAGGCCCTTGCTCCTGCGAGAGGCTCTTCCAGGGGACAGTGTGAGCACGATCCCGCCCCCCCCCGCCCCACCCAGGGTGTGGGCTTTGTGACTATGATGTCTAACGTGGGACTCAGAGGCGCTGCCTTACTTTGTGGGGGAACGTGGTGGGCTGAGGTGCTAGTTCCCAGCCTCCAGAAAGCGCAGTGCCTGGACTGGTGGAAGGGGGCTCATGATGACCGAGATGAGAGGGAGCCAGGGAACTGGAGAAACTTGTCTTGGCTTGGGCAAGATACATTTTTCTTTTCCTTCTCTCCTTGTACCCAGATTTGAAAGTTCGTCTTTGGGAAAGCGGTTTAAACAGATTTACACATTGGCAAGGTGCTGAGGGCACCTGGGGAGGGTTCACCAGTGGAAAGGTTGCACCAACTCTGCTTTCAGGGCAGCCCAGAGCCTTCTGTGATTGGTGGCTCCTGCTCGGCACACCTGAAGGCCTCCTTTGCTCAGCGAGTGCCTTTCCGGGCTCCGTGTTCCTCTCCTCTGGGGCCTCGGGCAACAGGTTTGTAACAATACCTTCCCCGGCTTCCCAGTGGGTGGAAGTTGGTCAGGGTCACTGGGTGAGAGCAAATGGCTGATGACACTCACCCACCCACTCACCCTTCTGCCAGCCTGGGGGATGTGCTGTCTGCACTCTCAAGATGGCATTTCCACATTATCTTCCCTTCCCCCAATGGGGGAAATGATAGAGCATACAGGGATTACTTTATTTCCCAATTTCTGGAGAGCAATCCAAGGCTCAGAGAGGGGGCATGGCTCACACAGAAGCAGGGGAGTCGCCTGAGGCACTGCGGCCAGATGGCCATGGGTCTTCCCGCTCCCCAGCTCTGGTGGGAGTGGGACCAAGGCCACCATCAGTTCGCCATTAGGAAGCTACAGGGAGTGGATCCTCTCCAGGGTGCCAGAAGGGCTGCTCAGAGAAGCTAGTGGAAGGAGCATGGCTGGGGAAGTGTTTGCCCCACCACTGAGGTAGTACTGGGCAGACAGGGCAATTAACGACCAATGAAGGCAGACTGGCAGGGTGGCATTCCAGGGCCCTCTTGCCCAGATCGGACTCAATTATAGGGTACAATTACCTGCAGAAGTGCTGTGGGGTAGCTGCCTGCACATGCCATTCGAGGCTGAGCTGGGGAAATGCTTCTCTCCCTGGCTTCAGTTTATCCCTTTGGGACCCGGCCTCAGAGACCCACCCACCCAGCAAAAGCCACCATCTTGGTCTGTGGGATTTACTTCTGGGGGGAGACCACATCTGATGCCAACATCTCCCTTAGGACACTCATTCCAGTCTACTGCCCAGAAAGGCCACCCTTTGACTCTGGCCTCCAAGGCTCATGGGTAGGGTCAAGGTCCCAACTTCACCATGAATGCACAAGCATCCACTTCCGCCCCAGAATTCGCACTGGCTTTGGCAGATGGGAAGGCCTTACCTCGAGTTTTGTTTTCTTTGGAATGGAGAGAGATGTTCTGTGTTTGCTGAAGATAGACGAAGAACTGGTAGCGGTGGAAGCCACTTTGTGCTGGTGGGGACGGAGGCTGGTAGGCTGGGGGCAGAAGAAGGACAGAGCGTGGGCCCCCACCCCACAGTACCCACAACCTCATGGCTGCCCTGGGCCAGAGGAAAAGAGAATCCTTTGTGCCTTTCAGGGTCCCCCCTGGGGTCCCAGCTGGGGGCGTACCCATCATAAACCATTAGGATGTATCTTTGGCAGGACCTCAGCTTCGGTAGCTGCCCTTAGGAAGCACCTTATTTTGGGCAGCACGGGGAGGAGGAAGAGGTGTGGGCTGCTTGAGGGTCTTGGGCGCCGTTGGGACTCCCCGGGCCTCTCTTGGCTAGCAGGTGTTGGTGTTATCCCTGTGCTGCTTTAGTCTATCCTGATGGATTTCCTGCCTCAAGAGAAACCCATCTTCCTCTGTGAGAGCGTTTGGCAGTGGATTTTTATTTATTTTTTCAGCATTTCCTTATGAACTCAATTCCCAAAGAAGCCAATTTCTTGGCTGGATCCGGAGGATCTGGAAGTGGTTACGGGGGTGGGTGGGACTCGGTTCAAAGGTTTGATCATGGAAGTGTAGGATCTGGGTGCTCGGGGCACTGGGAGCCCACTCAGGCTCTTCCGGAGGAGAAGGCCTATCTATCTCCCTCCCTTTTGCCCTCGGTGCAGGAGGCAGATCTATTTCTGGGGTAGGGGGGAGCTGAGGTGGGGACATCTCTCATTCTTTCCCCAAGTCTATGCAGGGGTTTTGTGGGCCAGACTTTTGCGGTTGGTTCCAGTTGGGCCTCCTTCCAAACTGTGCCTCTGCCTCCTCCCCTTCGCTCTCCTCATCTCCCCTTCCAGAGAGCCAGAAATCTTCCTGGGGGTGGGTGGGGATGGAGTGTCTGCAGTGAGGATGCTGGTGGGAGGGAGTGTTGGTACTTTATGGCCCCCTCCCTCTCCCAGTCATTAGACAAGAGCCACTCGCTAATTGGAGCTGTTGGAAGCATTCTTCATAGTGCACTTCCGGCCACTGGGGCCTCCAGCATGCTCACAGCCAGGGGAATTCCTGACTATTCAACTCTCCCTGACTTTTTGATTGCAGATCTGATATCCGTGCATGTGTGTGTGTGTGCGTGTGCTGTGCACTCGCACGAGGGTGCACGCCCGCACGCACATTCAGAGTGAGCACAGCACAGGGTGTGCCAGGAGCCATGTGAGTTTGTACAGCTTGGGGTCTACACTGGTGCAGGTGCAGGTGCCGGAAGAGCTGGTGTGCATGTTCTTGGAGGCTGATTGGGAGGGTCTCTGTCAGTGTGTGTGCAAATGTGGGTAAGTCATTGTTTTTTTCACAAACACGGCCAATGCTGAGGAAGACTTCTGAGCACAGGCGGGTGCTGGAGTGTGTCTTCACGTGCATGGCGTGTGGAGGGCAGAGATGGCCGGGTCAGCTTTTGGCAAGGCTGCTGGGTGCGTGGGTTGCCAAGTACGCTTGACAGTGGGCATGTCGCACACTGCCAAAGAACTAGTGTCCCTGATTGTGTGTGCGGCAGGCCGTGGTTGGACCTCACCGGTTCTGTGCAGCTGGGAATTTATCCTCAGGGGAGATGGAGACCCAGCCCCTCTCACTAGGGCTTTCCTGAAGAATCCCCTTGCAAAAGTAGAGATGAGGGGTCATGAGGAGGAAGGGAAGGGACACACGCATGAGGAGCCACGTCTTGGTACCAGGCCCTGGCTACGTGCGTTCCTGTGTGACATCTTGTCAATCCTCAGCACAACCTGGTAAGATGAGTGTTAGCCCCATTTTCTGGATGAGGACATGGGGCTCTGAGAGGTGAAGTCAGGCTGACAGGAAGTGGTGACACTGGGATTTGAATCCAGGCCTATCTGACGTCTGGCCCCACGTTGTGTCATGGAACTGTGTGGGTCATTTGTCCTTTCGCTCAGCCCTCTTCGGAGGCCAGGTCTGCACCTGAGCAATCCCTTCAAGTTGAGTGGGGGGCATGCTCTTGCAGGGGGCTCTGACGGGGTGGGGGAGGAGTGGAGCTGAGGGTGACAGGGGTGGGAAGGGGAGGGCATCAGAGAAAAGGGAGGCCTATGGGGCCTCATGCAAGCACATCCGGCACCGGGTGCGGGGGAACACAGGGAGGGGAATGACCCAGCCAGTCCCTCCAGGAGAGCAGACCCCTGCATTTAATGCTGGCCCCACCCTTTACTCCTTGGGAGCCATGGGACAGGTGGGTCTGTGCCTGGTTTCATTCTCTTTCAAATGGAGATACTGGCGGCAGTGGCCTCCAGGCCGTTGTGATGATTAATTATCTAATTGTGGAAGAGTAAACTAGCCCAGGTGGGTGGGCACTTTCCCACCACCAAGTCTCAACATTAAATTGCATTGTTACGGTTCTTGCAGTCATGTCATTGCCCTGGCTGGGGCAAGTGGTATGGGAGGGTCGTACTCACGTGACAACTCCTGGCCCTGGACCTTCCCCTTCTTTATATCAATGCCCTGCAATAAGAAGACAGGCACAGGTGTGGGTTACTCACTCCTGGGGCAGCAGAAGGCCACACCACACACTTCAGTCCAAATGGGTTTTGCTGACTTCTTTCTCTCTCTGAGGGAGTAAGATAGAAGAGTAGGGACGGGTATGGCTGCTCCTGGGACGCATTGCCAGAACGGGGTTTGGAATGGTGCCTCAGAGGTCCAGGACAGACACAGGCACTGCTGAGGGTGGCCTGGGGGTGAGAGATGGACCCCCCCTGACCACTGGAGAGAGTGACAGGATACTTCTGGAAGGGCCATTCCACTCCCATCATCTGTGCCCCTAGACTGGGCATGGGACACAGGTCTCCACCTCTGGGGTCTGGTCAGATCTAAGGCAGGGGCTGACAATCCACACAGCCTTGCTAGCCCAACCTAGCCTCTCAGGCTCTCTTCGGGGCCTTCAGAACATTAGGCCAATGGCTGTCTGAGTAACCAGAAGGGCAGGGAGGGCAGGAGGAGGCTGGACCGCTGATTCTGAGGCAGCTTCTTCCCCAGCCTTGATTGGACTCAGCCCACAACCCCTGGGCAGATTGTTTGGCCTCAGTTTCCCTCTTCTTCCTTCCCCTCCCTTCTCTCCTTTGCTCCGCGTCTGTGGGATAATGAGGCGATCCCGGGGGCGGGTGCTAATTATTGTTTGTGCAGGACTGGGAGATGCTCAGATGAAAGGGACTGGAGCCGGGCCCCTGGGTCCGTGCCACAGCTCGGGGGCCCCTAGGTGTGGGGTTTTATGGCCTTAATGATGGTGATTAGCATGGCTCTTCATCGGTTCTGCCAACACCTAACTGTGCCCTGGCCACCTTTCCACCAAGCCCTCCCGGTACGGCCTCTGTTCCTTCCCCTGGCAAAGGTGCTTAGGATGAGGCTTTGGGAAGGGGGAGCTGTGAGACTTCTCATTACTCTGCAGAGACTCAGGGTCAGCTGGGTGACCCAACCCCTAGTGTGGTTTATTCTCTACAGAATTAAAGCTTCACCCCTCCTTCTTGAGCCCCCCTCCCCCTTCTCTTCCCCTTTGAGCTGTAGCTTGTCTACTGACTGTTCTTACTTTGGGTCTCCTTGGCTAGAACATCCCCTCCCCAAGGCTCCTCCCTGTCTGTCTAGGTTACCTTTGGTTGGGAGAAGGTGGGGAGACTGCAGAATGGGCCCCTCCACCTTGGGCCCCCTTCCCACTTGGTTGTTTTCAGCCCGAACAGATGAGATCTCTGTCCTCTGGCACCCTTCTAGCCCCCCTCATGCAGTCTTGTCTGCTCGGGAGCATCCAGACAGCCTTTAAATTCAGTCCCTGGGACAGCAGGGCTCGTCCCAGCTGGGCCTTGGCCTGCTTTCAGCACGGTCCCTCGCTCCCCCAGTATCAGGCCCTGTCTTACCCAGGACTGGCATGGGACCCAGCTGTGGCCAGGACTTGAGAAGTCAGGGGGCACCGGGGTAGGGGAAAGGGGTTGGGGAACAGAGGGCGCTCTCCTTGATACCCATTTCTCTCAGGAGACGATGGGAGGGCCCATGCCTGAGCAGCCACTCTCCCGAAATAGCTGCCTGGCTCTCTGGCTGGCGGCTCTAGCACGCTGAGAGATGGGGGCCAAGCCCAGGGCGGCCCAGCCCAGCCAAGCCCGCTGTGCGCTCCCAGCCTCCCCCTCACTCCTCTCCAAGTCAGCCCAGCCAGCGGTTTGTTTCCACAAAACAACAGCAACCTAAGCTGGCTCTTTCTTGTCAATTCCCCACAGGCTTGGGTCCCACCCAGAGTGATCAACAGGCCTCTCTCCCCTCTGAGCGAGTGCAGGGAGGGCTGGGGAGGGGTGGCGGGTTGCTGGGGCCCCTAAGGTCAGGGAGTTTGTGCAGAGCAGGGTGGAAAGTCTGATCTGTAGCCTTGATCAGGGTGGAAAGGCTCTCCTTCCCCTCCCTTTCACTCCGGGGAGTCTTTTCTCATCAACTGGGGCCAGCTTGGCAAAGACATACGCACACCCGTGGATTCACTGAGTAAAGCCAGGGGCCCTTCCTGCCCGCCTTCCCTGGCGGAGCAGCCCTTGAGCTCCGCTGAGGCAGCTGCGGGCGGAACTGGAAGCAGAGGGCACTGATGGCTTTAGAGTTCTTAGGGTCTCTCTGGAGCTTGTCCTGCAGACAGGGGCTGGTCCTTGGAAGGATGAGCAGGGAAGGAAGGCTCTAAGGAAGGACCAGGCTATAGAGGGGCCTCCCCCAGAGCCTGTGGTCAGGGTGGTTGGTATTTACTCAAGCTGGGTTGAGGAATGGCTAAGCTTCCTGTGGCCATCAACCTTTCCTTATTGGTCTGTCCTGGGTGGGGGGAATGTGCCAAAATTTCTACCATTCAATCAATATGTGATAGGGGTCTTAGGAAACCAAACTCAAAGGGTGAGAAAGTTGACTCTCCAAGGGGCTCAAACTGCTTGTCCAGAGCCACAGACTGGTGAGTGGGAGAATCCCAGAATATTCCAGGAGGAAGCAGCCTTAGACCCTTTGACCTTTGAGACCCACTAGCTGAAGATCTCATGTCTTTTGACACACAGTGCCATCCTATGCTTTTTCTACAACGTCATGACAATCCCATCGCTCCTCCAGGCAGCATGGCTTTAGGAAGACTATTATTAAAATACACGGATATTACCTAGAGGTCTGAGGCTACAGTGGAAATGGTTACACGGTTCCCCGCTTCCAGCCCCCCACCCCCATATGAAATCATGAGCTCTCCTAAAGTGTCTTCATGGATCAGAGTACCTCATTTAGCCTGAGATGACCTTAGGAAGCTGGAAATCTCTGGGGATGGATGAGATTCTGGAACATTTCTGGTGGGGAGGGGGGAATCTCTGATTCTGAGCACTTCCTAGGAAGACAGGACTCACGGAAGGGTCCTGAGGGTGGGCAATGAACCTAGCATTTGAGGGACAGATACCATACCTGTCATGTCTGAGCAGACAAGAGTTTTGGAAAGAGGGCGTGCAGCAGGGAAGGGGCTGCTGAGAGCTCTCTTACACCTTGGCTTCCTCACCTAGAGCCCTCCTCCCTGGCCTTCTCCCCTCCCCCAGGTATACTGCTCCTCTTTAAGATGGGCCCAGCCCAGACAAAACCTCCTTTCCCTTACTATAGCTAAGACAGATTGACATTTTCAGAAGGAGCTTGTCTAAATGCTAAGGTTAAAAAAGGAAATAATTATAGAAATTACAAACAGTGTAGAAATTGTCGGCTTTCTGATCCTCAAGAGCACTGAAAAGCCCAGGGTGGCTTTTTCAGGATATTGGGACAGGAACACCTGAGGTGTTAGGACAGTGTGCTTGGGAGGATGTCCAGGGCCCTTCTAAGTGTCAGAGACTAGATGACCTTGGGGAGGCCATTCTTTTCCTTATCAGCGTCCTCTGTCAAAGGGAGGAGAAGAGGGGTGGAAGATTGCTCAGGAGGACCCTTAAACACTCAGGATATAAGAATAGTCTTTTCTTTTCCTTACAAGTTGGTCCCCAATGTGTAAGTGCATGCATGTGTGCATGTGGAGGAAATGCACACGACTGTCTGGCATAGGAAGAGGCATGCATTATTCTAGTTGCAGAGAAGGAGCTTGACTCTATGAACACTTTGGAGGAATTTCTGGCTTTATAGACGTGAGATTTCCTTTCCAGCTGTCTCCAACCTCAGAACTCATAGCTTCTCTATCAAGTTAGTTTGGACCTGGCATGTGAGATGCTGAAGAGGAGTCGAAACTCGACTGAGAGTCATGGCGACCCCTGTCTTGGTCCAGGGTAGATACAGACTGTCCCACCAGACTTGCTCTGATCAGCTGGTGTCTGGTCAAGTAGAAAGCACAGTGCTGGAAGCTAGGGTCTGCTCTCCACTACTGTTAACTGACATTCGCAATGAGCTTTCAGTGTTTCTTCTCCAGGGCTCTAACCGATGCATCCATCTCACAGCAGCCCTTGCTTGGGAAGGGCAGAGCTCAGTCTCCCAACTCACTAGAAGGAAACCCAGAGAAGCTTTAGCCTCTCAAGGGCAGGGACAGCATCCTGCCCATCTTTGTAGCCCTTAAGATGCTTCACACAGAGTAGTAGGCATTGCCAGTGCCCTGGCTCATTCCCTGGCCCTTGCCACTGTGGTGCTCTCCAGCTTTCCTTCCAATCTGCTTCTCCTGGTCCCAGGGTCCCCTCGGGCATCCAGAGCCTGCTTCACCACCTGCACAATAGGGTGACATGCTGGGGTGTTACCATCCTCTGGCAACAGCTCCTAACCAATGGCCGATGGAAAATGGCACATAAATACTCCAGCTCCCCACCTCTGGGGGGGATGATGGAGCTGCATATTCCCTACTGGCTCCAGGCACCCACAGTGGAGCTTGTTTGCTCAGGAGCCTTGACTGAGTGCCTTCATTCTTCCTGTCTCACCTGATCCCTTACTAGTGCTTCCTCACGTCCTTTTGAAAATTCACTACTTGCACGAGTCTCCTTGTCTCGCGCTCTGCTTTGGGGCAACCCACACTAAAACAGTAAGGGTCCAACAGACATCTGGGGAAGGAGGGAGAGGTGAATGAAGCCTTTGTCTAAGGTGTGATAGGTAGCTGGCCCCGATGCCGAGGCTAGAAGCCTCTCCTCCTGACTCTCTGTCCCAGTCTCTCCTGATGGGACCACACTGCTAACTGGATGTGGCTCCTTCTGCCCTCCCAGGCTGGGTCCCAGAGGTCCCTGATACATTAAGGCTTTGGAGTACCACAAACAGATGAGCCAATTAGATGAAAGACACCTCTCGCCTTTGTTTCTCATCCACGGGCACAGCCAGAAAGCTACCTTTCCTGAGAATCGAGGGTCCAGGGGGACCCCTTCCCCAGCCTTGGGAGAAGACTTAGGTCAAGCCTTCTTGAGACATGGTGGCCAGATTTGGGTTTTGAGGTCAGGTGGGTGAGAAAGGGCCTGGCTCAGCGCTGGGCCCAGGAGGGAGGCCAGCCCAGTTTCCTCATTCCCCTTCAATTACCTACAGGCAACTGTCCGCCCACCTGGGCATTTGTGAAGGCCCCAGGTACTCGGGCTCGCTGACCCCTGGAGTAGAGGGTCAGCAGCACATTTCCTGGAGTCTGCCGGAGATGATTTAATCTCTTCACCCACTTCTTCCCATCTAGACAGGAGGATTCAATCACTTCTCCTGCCTGGCTGCAAACCTCAGTCAGAGTGGGGGGTTTCACTTTTTGATCTCTGGGGGGTAGGGATGGGGAGGGCTGTCAGAAGAGTCCTGAACTTGAAAGGTGAGGTACAGAAAGATGTTGTGGGGAGAAGGGAGAGTGAAGGGAGACATGAATGAAACAGCACTTGGTTGGGGCGGGGCGGGGGAGGGGGAGAGGGAAAAATAGGGAAAACAGAAACAGAGTTCCAGGCTCTCTGACACTGGCACCAAATGAGAAAGCTCCTTGCTGTTTTGCACAGCTGCCTGCAAGCTGCCAAGTGGCAAAGGATCCAGGAAAAGGCACAAGATTGCCGAGTGCTCCCCAGCAGTCCGTGTATTCTGCAATTAAGAAGGGGTAAGTAAGTGGAACGCACTGACAGCTCCCGGGCTCTGAGGTCTCCAGGGCCTGTGGCTGCCAGGCCGCCGAACACCCGCTTGGAGAGGACCCAGCCCTGGAGACCGGTACCTGCTTCAAGGGAAAGGCTGTGATCAATTAATCCTGTGGCCTGTTTTTTTTTTTGCCCTAAGGCCAGGGAAAGGAGGGCCGGCCACTGAGGTAGGTGAAATGGAGTCCGTGGGAAGTGGAGTCACGCACCTGAGCCCTCCTGGGAGCTAAGTGCTTCTAGACTCCAGGATGTAAGATGGCCAATTATTTTGTGCACCAGTTTCCCTCAAGAAGGGTTAACATCAAAGACCCGATAGGCTTCTTCCTGGCACCTTCATGGGCAGTGGGGCTGGGTGGTTGAATAGTCTTCAGAAAGTGCCAGTGGGTAGCCTGAAGATTTGGTGTCTTGGCCGTGACTGGCACAGACCCCTGGGTTTTGACTCCTAGTTTGGCTTCAGATCTGGGGTCAGTTACCTCCCTGGGTCTCCAGATGCCAAAATGGGGAGAGGTGGGGTGTAGCTGCTCCTTGTAACTAAGTGGTTACCTGGATGAGAGAGAGGAGCTTCACCCAGGGCTTCACCATTCCTCATGACACTGGGTTAAGAGGCAAGATTTCCCAAGGCCAAGGTCAAGACTGTCTGCAACTTCACAAATACAGGCTGTCCAGGCCCTTTGTTCTAGGCCGTGTGGAAGTACATGTGGTTTCCAAATAAGTCACGCTGTCTTGCACCTGTGTGTATGTGATAATATCTAGCATAGAGGTGGCCCTGAGGAATGATGGCTTGGGAGATGGGTAGATAAATGAGTCAATGAATGAGAAGCCCTGGGTTGGAGACAGAAATATGAATGAGGCACAGTTCATGGTGTTGAGGAACTCATGGTCCAGTGTGGTAGATCAATCGACAAAGAAATAACTCTATTATAGGCCTCAATAATTGAAGTCTACAGGAAGTGCTGGAAGAGCACAGAGAACAGAAGTTGTACCCGCTTGGGGGCAGCGAGCAGGAAAAGCTGTGGAGAGGAGGCTATATGCTATCTGGGCCTTGAAGGATGTGTAGGAGTTTTTTAGCTTTCCAGTGCATCAGATAGGGCAGGGGCAGCATAATTTGAGGGAACTGCATTAGCAATGTATAAATATGCAAACAATGTGTGAAAGAGCGCGTGGGTCTGGAAGAAAGCTCAAGATAAGGCTGGAAATGTAAGTGAGGGTTGGGTTCGAATGGCAGGCGATGCTTCTGACAATCAAAGCCACCAGCAACCTACACTTTGGGTCCACAGACCCCAGGCAAGACTTCCATATGCTCAGCAGCCGTGTACCCAAGAGAGTCATCAGAGGGGCCTCTGGTCAAGAAAGTGTCTGGGCAGGGCCAGGCCTTGGAGCACGGCCCAGGCGGCAGGTCAGAGCTGCGTGGAGCAGGACTCCATCACCATGGCCTCAATCAGAGCAGGTGAGTCTGGGTTCCCCAAACCCAAACGCCTCCCTGTACAAATGATAACTTCATTTCAGATCATTAAAGTACTATATGCTCATGGCAGAAAAGTTTGAAAACACAGAAAACAAACAAACAACCAGAAAGAAAAAGAATCCCCTGGATCATTCTGTGTAGAGATAACTGCTCTGAGAACACCATGGCTCCCTTCCTTGCATCTGGGTCCCAAGGCTTCTTGTCACGCAGGTGCTAGCTCTGAGCCTTGGGCCCCCCTGGGGCCTGCATTAGCTGGCCTCCCCTCTGACCTCCTGCTTGGGGAAACTTGCCTGAGTTGCTCTCGGTGTCGGTGTCGAAGGCTCACAGACTGGTTTGCACCTCAGGAGAAGGCGGAGCCACTGCTCTTTGACCCTTGCCTGTCACAGGTCAAGCAGCTCCAGGGCAGGGTTAGTGAGTGGGAGTGGGAAGGAAAACGGAATAAAGAACACAACATATGGTCTTACTGAACCTGTTCCACTTAGAAACAGATAAGATATATTAAGATAGTTTGAGAGCAAGTATCAAGAGTTGATAGCTAAATATAATTATTATCCATCAATGTGAGTTGAGACTACAGACTGCCATTTCTAGACACACAGAACAGAAGCCGGGGCTCTCAGAATCAACAACACGTCTCTGGAACGCTTCAGTTATCTGGAAGCATGTGGCGAGTTGGCTATTCTTCGTAAGCACACTTCCTTGATCTCTTGAATCTTACACTTTTAGCTCCACAACCCCTTTCGTCTTGACTATTTTGGCTAGTGATCTTACTAAACACTAGTTCTTATCTTCTTAAACACAAACACGGAGACTACCTTATGTAATTTTAAACACCACTGTGGTTGACCCAGTGAAGAACCAATTTTACACCCTGCTACAACACCGGAGTGTAATGCTGAAAAACAAATAAAACGAACGGGCCATTTGGCCTTCTGCCTGCTCAAACCTCCTTAGGAGCTAATAATTTAATATTTATGTGGTCGTGGTCACCACATCAAGAAAGGGAAACACCTCTTTCCGGGTGCCTGCAACGCCTAGGCATTCTGCCAGCATCTCTATACAAGTTCGCTCCCTTGATCCCCGCCTCCCCGGACATTTCCTGCTGACTAAGGAGCACTGACCCTCAAGAGACCCACCCCTTGGAGGACAGAGGCCACCCACCCTGCTGAAGGAGTTGTTCTTCGGGGTCTGATTTTTGGCAGCTGTGGGAACTGGGGAAGTGGTGCCATCCAGTTAAAAGCAGCCCCACTGCATTAGTGACCGTGCTGTTCACACAGCTGTCCAAAAGGGCAAAGTGGGCTTCAGTCCAATGTCATTACCAATCAGCTACATGACTGTGAGCAAGACACTTACTTTCTCAGTGTCTCTGCTTCTGTACCTATGAAGTGGCAATGATGATGATGCCTGCCCTGGTTTCCCCATGGGGCTGTTGTAAAGATGAAATTAGGAAGAGGAATATTCTCAAGTCCTACAGTGCTGTCCCAGCACAAGGGTCATTGTGGTTCCCCTTCCCTGGGCTGCCCACTGGAGGGAAAGGTGGGAGGAATGGGGCAGGGTGGGGAGGAGATGGGGAACCCATCCTGCCAGCCCCCTCTTGCCGTGGCAGTCCTGAGAAGTCTCCTGGCAGGGTCAACCTCATGAGGCTAATGGCTGTGCCGTGGGCTTGGAGGTTACTCGGCTGTGAACGGCTGTGAACGTGGGCCCGTCCTGCTGGGTCTGCACTCACCCAGGGTGCGATGAGCGCATGGCACATAATGTTTATTAATATGCTTTGATGAGGAGCATTAATATCTCTTAATGACACCATCTGAGCCCGGCCTCCTTCTTTCTTTCACTCCTCGCTCCTGTCTCTTCCTCCACCCACAGAGACATACACACTCACGGACAGAGAAAGCGAAGGACAGTAGAGAGAGCTGTCGGGGAGGAGGGACTCCGATGGGGGTCCAGCCGCAGGGGCAGACAGAGGATCCTGGATGAGGGAGGTGGGAGGATGCCAGGGCTCTGCTGTCAGGTGGAAACCGGGCCAGAGACTGCTTGGCAATGGCAGCAATGGAAACAAAACAGTGGCAAGACTTTTCCAAAGCTGGTGGGGAGGAAGGGGAGTGGCAGGGGGTGAGACACGGCCCAGGAGCCTCAGGAACTGGGGAGGGGCTGGGCTCCTTCATGGGAGCAGGAAGGGAAGAAAAGTCTTCAGATCATTCGCAGGCTGGGTCTGGGGGATTCTGGGGGTGGCAGGGTGAGAGTTAGAGAAGGGGAGAACAGTGAGTCACACTCACTCACACACACCCACGTTCACACACTCATGGCCCCCCATTTGTGTACACACACTACTTACATGCCCACTCAACATGTTCACACATCCCCCCACTCACATACTTGGGCACACGTGCCCACACATACCCTCACACACTCACATATATACATGTTCACAGCCACACACATGCTCACATATAAATACAACATGCTTACTCGCACATACACATTCACACGCACATAGCTGTCATGCTTACTTATGCACATGCACCCACACACATGCACACACATACACGTGTCTACACAGTCACATACACAGGCTCACACACATGCACATTCACACACACGTGCATGCTCACGTGCATGCTGATACACAACTCTCTGCACCTGTGCCCTTAAGCTCACAGTCTCACACATTCACATATGTATAATATGTTCACACTCATACACATATACAGAGTGCTTATGCGCACACACGTATCTCACATATGCACACTCAGACACAATATGCTCATACAGTATGTACTCACATATACATACACATGCTTACACACATATATATTCACATATTCACACACAACACACTCAAATGCACACTCACAATCCTATAGATGCACACACATGCACACATACACGTACTCACATTATACATAGTTGTACACAGTCACACATACATACTCACAAAGCGCACACACACACTCACAGACATGTGCTCACACACACTCCCTCTCCCAGGCTGCCTTGCACTGGTGTGCACATCAGGGGCTGAGTATGATAGGAAGACCAGGGTGATGGGCCATTCGGAAGGGGCCGGGGGTGAGGCTAAAGCTTGGACTGCGGGATTAGGACCAGGGGGTGTGGGAATCTCCAGGCCCCTGGCAGGAGCCCAGGACACAGAGATGACTGATTAGGACTGTTGTTTTGTGAGTAAGAACTGAGCTGTTCTTCTCCCCTGTGAGAGCCCATGGGGTGGGGATGGGGGAGGGAAGGGGAGCCCTAGTGGGAGAGGTGGTTAATGGGGTGGGGGCACCAGCCCTGCCCTCCCACCGCTGGAGTGAGGAGCTGGGGTTGGCCTGCTCCCCTCTCCGTGCAGCACAGAGGCAGAACAATTGGGAAAGGGCTCTAGTTAATCCCCCACACAAACAGGGCTTGGGAAACTGCAACCTCCAGAGGGAGGGAGCTGCAGGGCTACCTCCTCAGGCCCAGCACTTATCTATGGCTCCCATCTCTCATCTCCAGCATCCAGTCTTTCTGGCTGGGTGGCTGCAACCCCAGGAGGGGGACAGGAGGCACTGGGGAGGGCAACAAACTGGGGGGGGGGTGGCGGCCAGACCTTTGCTTCCCAGCTCCAGCTGGACAGAGGGGGCCCAGCAGCCCCTTAGCACCCATCTGGCCTGGGGATGATACCCCAGGGCTTGTGGATGATTGCAGCACTGGTGTCTGGACCTCTCCAGGGTGGCTGTGAGAGCTTCATGGCACCCCCCTCCCCCAGGTTCTGTGGAGTGGGGACCACCTTCACCAACTGCTGGGAGGCTACTCACAGTGCCTGGCTCAGCTTCTCCACCTGCTCCTGGTTCTACTAATCCCTCCATCTCCTCTTTCAGTCTAAGAGGTTCTCACCACCCTTGACCCTATCCCATCCTGTTCTCAACTGCCAACCAGGAACCAGCCAGCTGCCTCTGGGCCTTGCTGCACTCCCCATGTGCCGCCTAAGACATGCCGGTAGTTCTAGAGAAGCAGCCCACAAGGCTGGGGGCCTGGGAGCGTGGAGTAGGGGGTGGGGGTTGCCCAGCAATCATGAGCCCTCTGGCCTCCTGGGGAAAGGTGGGTGGCAGTGGTGGGAGTCAGGCTCCCGGGCTCTGTTCTCTGCTTTCTCTTCCTCCTCTGTCCTACTTTAGGCTTCCATGCTCAGCTCTAGTGGGAGATGAAGCATAATCTGTACTTTTGGGCCCCCTCTCTCCTTCCTCACCAGAGGGCCCAGGCCTGGGGCTACCTTGTGAGGAAGAAGAAAGGAGGGAAGGAAGGAAGGAGGGTGAGAAGGAAGGGAGGGACAGACAGAAGGACTTCCTGGAAGAAAGCTTGGGGATCAGGTTTTGAGATGAAAGAAGAAAAGATGCTGGCGAGACCCGGGGAAGTTCTGTGAAACCCTGTACTCATTAGGAAATGCGATAGTAAGTAGAAACCGTTAAATCTCATTCAAATCACATCTTGCTCTTTCACAGGGGCTGACAGTGAACTTGGCCCTGGTCCCCTAGCCCCTCGCTACTCAGAACAGCAAGAGCATCACCTGGGAGCTTGTCAGAAATGCAGAATCTCGGGCTCCACCCCAGACCTGTGAATCAGAATCTTCTTTTTAACAAGAACCTGCGGTGATTCATCTGCACATGAAAGACCGAAAGTCCGAGAAGCCCTGCCCCAGACTCCTGCTCTCAGACCTGCCTACACACTTTCCCTCCTCATCAGACCTTGGGGCAGCAGTGGGGGGAACCGTCCGAGGTCTTGTCTCTGACAGGTCTCTTTCAGGCTCTGGAGCTCTTGCAATCCCCCTTCTCGGGCAGGACTGATTGGTCCTGAAGTGGCCCCAGATCTCAAGTCAGATTATTTGGACTGGTCGGGCTCCTGGGCGGTCAGAGGAGATGCGTGGACTGGAGGGGGCAGGGCTCAGCCAGGAATGCGAGACACCAGGCACATCTCCTCCCCTGATCATGCTCCTTACTCCTGACCCTATTTGGGGGACATTTATTTCCCGGGTGTTCAGGGACCTCCAGTGGAACAAGAAGCAAGAGAGCATTGCTCTTCCTTGTAGTCTGCAGACCAAAGAGGGGGGAGCTGCGTGAGGCTGCCTCAGTTTGTGGGTCAGGGTCTGCTCTAGGGCCCTGGTCCTAACAGGAGGTCTGCTGCTAAGGGACTTCCTCAGCCTTCCTCCCTCAGAGATGCTCGGGTAAAGCTGTCATCCCTGGCGAGCTGCCAGTCTGCCCTGTCATTCTTTGGCCATGCCCGGGCCCCACGGTGGGCCTTTGCGCCCTTGCCTGCCTGGGTCAGGCCAGGCTCGTTTGTCTGGGCCAAGGGAACAGTGCATGTGGCCCACCGGGGGCCTGCCAGGCCCAGGGCTTGCTCTCATTCTCTTGTGTCACCTTTTACAGTGCCTGGCAGGCAAATGCCAATCTGGGGAGCTTGGCAATTACAATGAAAAAACAACCGAGACTGAGCTCAGTGAACACCCTGACCTCACAGTTGGTCTGTCTCTGGAATGTGTGGGGACTGACATAACCCCGGGGAGTGGAAGGGAGTCTACGGCCCTCTCCCGCAGGGTCCGTGGCACCTGGGTCCCCATGCTGCCCCTCTAGTGGTGCTCATGTGTGGAGGGTCCTCTCGGCTGAGCCCCACAGTCTGGTGGGAAGACAGACGGGCTGTGAGCTGGGCTTGGGGCAGATGTAGTGCTTGGCTTCCCGCCCTATGGGGATCATCAGCAGTCTCCAAGTATGTTGAAATGAGTCTTTGCACAACTTTGAGGAGGGCCCAGCAGTTCCAGGTGACAGTGCCCAGGGCCCTGGGGAGATGGGAGGAAAGGGGACGGGTGACAGCAGGGAAGAATCCCAAAGAGGGTCAAGGGTCCTCCATGGCTGCTGACTCCCCAAGCTTCCCAATCTGGGGCTCAGTGGGTCCCCTTCCAATCCCCCACCCGTGGCTGGACCTCAGAGGCCTTCCACCCAAGGAGTCTGGGATTCTAGGCTGCCAGTCCAATCCCCAGGCTAGGCCACGGGGAACCGAGACAAACTCCCCAGAACTTTTTGTTGTGAGCAGTCAATCGCCCCGGCATCTGAGGCTGCAGCACACAAGCAAGGGGTCTTTAATGAACGCAAATGACAGCTGATTAATCTGCCTCCTCTCTGTGGGGTCTGGCCACGCTCCATTCCGCCTCCACGGCCTGCGCCAGCAGGGTGGGCTCCAACCTATTACCACTGCGTGGTAATAAACCTATTCCAGCCATAATGGGGAAGAGGGCAAGTCCCCAGCCCTTGCTCGCACCAGCCCCCAGCCTGCGGTCCTGTCATGCATGAAGGGCTGGTCCTGCAGGAGTGGGCTCGGTCCTGCTGGACTCTCTCACTGGGTGCTCCCCTATAGGAACGGGGCAGATGGCAAGGAAAGATGCAAGCAGGTGCTCAGTGGGATTTGTGGAAAGGGGTTACATTTAGGAGGTAAGTGGGGGCACTGTCTAGACAACGGTTTGTTTTTCAGTTTCTCGCCGAGTGCGGCCTTAAGAAAGCAGCGGTTCCTCAGATCATTCCCACTGTGGGAAAAGGCAGAGAGAGAGAAGGATGGGGCTACAGAGACTCCCTCTTTCTCTGCCAGGTCACCTGCCCTGGCTCCCTGCTGATGTCAACGCAGCCCACATTTACTGAGCTCCTGCTAGGTGCCAAGTGCGGTACAGGTGTGCGGGTGATTTACAGTCTGGCAGGAAGGCTGAGTGAAGGGGGTAATTACAGATGGGATGCATGCTAAGAAGAGGACTTACAGAGGGCAGGGACGGCTTCCTGGAAGAAGCTGGCAGATTCTCCACCTGATAGTGGTACTTGACAGGGAAAGGGGAGGAAGAACTGCGTGCTGGGACGGAAAGGCCCCAATTTCTACACCTGGGCTCTCTCAAGCCTCCTCATCCCCAGGCCCCTATCACCTCCTTGAGTTGCTGGACCCTTCCCTCGAGGGATGGAGGAGCAGGAGAGGGAGTGAATCGGGCTGGGCATAATGGAGGTTATTGACCTTCTCTTGGGCAGGACCCCTTGCTGGGAAGCAGAAGCAGAGCTCCATTTGGGGGAGAAACCCCTCAGTTTTTACTGCAATAAAGAAGGGGCCCTGAGCTCTCTCCTGCCACAGCCTCTAATGACGGGGTTGGTGTGTAATGAATATCTCTGTACTCATAAAACAGGCTAATGACCGCCCTTATTTCATGGACCCCTTTCATCCTCACCCATTCCCAAACCAGAAGGGACCATCCTGAGGGCTGAGGCCCAGAGCCTGGTGGCAGCCACAGACCCCAGCTGTTTGGGGTGGGGGCCAGTTGTTCCTGAGCCTGAGGCCCCTTGGAGGCTGCCTTCTCCTTTCCCATCCCTTATCTGTTTGAAACAGCTGTGGGGAATTTAGGTCGATGGCTGACCAAGCTTAGGAAGTGGGCAGGGGTTGGTGAGGGAGGAAGCATGTATGCCCTGATTCTTCAGAATGGTGTCGACACTTGTAACACGTGGCGCAAAGAAAGAGCATTTAGTACCCGTTGCCTGCACCACGCCCCCTCCTGCCCAGGTACTGATAGGAGCTCACAGAATCATCCAACACCTGAGAAGAGCTAGACTCGCAGAGGGAGGGGCTCGGCCTGCTGACTCACCAGCAACACCTGTGTTTTGCTTGGGAGGTCTCCCGCTCAGGGACTAGCCAAGCCTGACCCTGTTTGGCTTCCTGGAGCTTGGTGAGATCACAGCCCCGGGTGTTGTGGCTGCAGGCCAGTGTGACCTGCTATGCAGGGAGTATTTTTAAAGAGATACTTGCCCCTGTGTTCCCAGGATCATCTCCATGAGAGACTCGAGTTGTTCCAAGTTCCCCACCTCTCCCAAATTCGATTGTAGAAATTGGTCAGGGGGAACATGGCATCGTTTGGGATGAACTGTGTAAGAGGAAATAAATAAACCAGTCCACTTCCCATGGACAAGCCCCGGGAGGGGGCGTCCTCAGGGGGTCCTGGTGATGGGCGGCATTGGAGGGAGGTGGAATGGGTGAGGATGGAGACAGCCCAATTGGCTTTCCCCAGAGCTATGGGACTGTCTCACACCATGGTCTTCTGAGCCTGTGCAGAAGCCACAGGCCACCATGACAGGGTCTGCCCGTGGCAAGACACTCATGAATGAGTCAGCCTGCAGCCTCAGTGTTCCCATCTGGGCGCTGGCCCAGCCCTGCCTCCAGGCCATCTGCAGATAATTGGGGTCAGTGGAGGGCAGATGATCCCAAGACTGTAGGTTCCTGTGCCCCTTGCTTGTATCCCATTTTTCACGTTCCCTTCCCTCAGAAACAATTGCCCCTTCACGATGCAGGGCAGGAAAAGCACTGCTCCCAGGTCCCACTTAGCTCCTCAGCTAGGGGCGCCTTCTCTCTGGTAGAGAAGGAACATACAGAGGCACAGGTCTCAAGTCCTTGGCCAGGGAGAGTGGGGAGTTAACAGCTAAGGTGAGTCACTCGGAGGTGGTGTCATGGTTGTTAGAGTAACAACCACGATTCTGGACGTGTGTCAGGCACTCTCCCCTCTTGAGGCATTTTAGGCACTTCTGTGCCACTGTATCATCTAGTCGTCCTTTACAAGGAGGCAGAAGGGGCAGAGAGGGTCACGCCCAGTTTGCAGGTGGGGAACGCAAGCCCTTGAGAGGTTAAGTGACTTGCCTGAGATGACAGTCCCAGCCGGCGGCAGAGCGGGGAAAGCAGTCCAGGTGTCCTGGCCCATGCTCTGAACCTCCTGACTCATAGTCCACTGTTCTTTTGCCTACACCTCATAACAAAGGGGGCTGTGTTAAGGACATTGGTTGTGAGGAGAAGAGATGATTTCTTTCCCCTTCGCTGGAATTTCTCGGGTGACCCTGGATGTGCTTACATTTGGCTGAAGGACCAGTCTGGATCTCCCCAAATCTCTCCCGAATCACACCCAGACCTGCGGGTGGGAAGCTGTTCAGACAGGGACAGGCCACTTTCCCCAGCCCCTCCTGACTTAGGGACCCAGAGTGACATGGAGAGGGGGCATGGGCTGGAGACAAGGGGGTGGCCAAGTGACGCAGAGAAGGCCTGGACTCTGTGGCTAGAGGCTTCTCCCATCTGAGGCTGGGGCCTTCCTCAGGGAGAGCTGAGGTTCCTTATGAGTGTGGCTCACGTGTTTTCTCAGTCTCAGATGCCCTCCTCGGATTCTCTTTCTCTTTCCAGCCCAGCTCAGCCTTCTCTTCCTCCGTAAAGCCTTCCTCACCTGCATTTCCCCTAGCGCTTCCTCCCGCACACTGTGCTTGGCTCTGTGGTGGTGAGCACTCCCTCAGCCTAGGGCTGCAGCTGCTGCCTCCCCTCAGGCCTCGAGCTCCGCTGGGGATCTTGTCCAATACCTCCTCTCCTGCTTGGGTGGCAGGCAGAAGACGCACAGTAAGTCCCTGGGGCAGGAGGGGAGGGACTGACACATGAGTGCCTCCCTTGTCCATGGGCTCCACACCCATGAGAGCACTGGATGATCCCAATGGCCCCGCTAAGCAGGAAACCGAGTCTGGGGGAGCGCAGCCACTTGTTCTGGTCATTAGGCGGCAGAATGGGAATTAAACGCAGGTATTTCTGATTTCAGACAGGATGCTCTTTGCCTGGCTCACTACGGTCTCTCAAATGTTCTCTTAGAAGAATGTGTGAGGAAGTGACAAAATGGATTATCTGTGGAATTGAATCCTGGTTGAAGGTGTTGTCTCCTGGTTTGAAAAATGCACTCAACCTGTAGCAGGAGAAGCATTTTTATTTCACTAGGTTCACCTTCCTGCCTTCTTTTTTCCAAGAGACATTTTTGCTGCCATGAAGCGTGAAAGGGCCTCGGGGTGTGCCCTCCCAGCGCAAGGGGCAGGGAAATCTCTCTGCCAGTCCAGCTGTTTCCTGCACAGCGTGCAGAAGCCACCCAGGGACATGGAGACAGTCCTGGGCATAAGGACTCCTCAGTTTGGGGACGGGTTGGGCTCTTTCGGTCTGGAGAGCTATCAGATGCCCAGTTTGTGGCCCCTGGCTGTGGGGTCTGTGACTCTGTTCTCTGGCCCTTCTGGAGTAGGGTGGGGGGAGTTTGTCAGTCCCCCTGGACTAGGACAGTTGGTCAGACCTCGACCATAGGGACAGCCACAGGATTCCCCTTCCCTTCTTGCCCCTCCTTTCTTATGCCTCCTCCTCCGTTCTCTCTCCTCTCTCCAGCCTCTTTCTCTTGAGTGCTCTGTTCTGCTCTCTTCTCCTCCCTCCTCCTCTCTCTTCTCTTCTCCTTCCTTCCAAAGGGACCTCAGCCCTCCACCAGGAAACAGATTTCTTCAGACCATCTGGTTCGGCATTCTGCCTCCTCCTGATCAGCACTGTCCATCCATTACAACATGCTGCGGTGATGGAAATGTTCTAGATCCGCACTGTCCTGTATCGTAGCTCTAGCCACACATGGGTTCTGAACACTTCAAATGTAGCTAGTGCTATGTAGAAGTTGAATTTTTAGACATTTTATTAAATTTTAATTAATTTTAATTTAAATAAGTACACGTGGCTAGTGGCTAGTGAAGGGGACATCAGAGCTCTAAGTGATGCCAAGTGCTTGACTCCTGGGAGGTCCCTGGGGGCACCGCCCACCCTTGTCTGAGCCCTGCCCCACTGCTAAATGCCTTTGTGTGGACACGGCTTCCCTCCTGTGCTGTTTCCTGTCCTGTAAGAAGCCACAGAGGCCTGGGTTCTGGGCTTGGAGTTGGGTAAACATGGGCGCCGGATCTGTGAGCGTCAGTGGCCTCTTTGGTAACATAATGAGGATAATTTCTTGAGGAAGGTGCCCAAGCTCCAAGGTTCCCTTCCAGCTTTAAGTTCCCTGCTGCTTTTGGGCAGGAACCTCCTATCATCAGATCTGGGTGAGTCAGTGTGAGCAGCAGTGCAGGTGGTGTGTGTGTGTGTGTGTGCACGCGTGAGTGCATGGCGTGCACCTATACATATGTACATTAGCATACCCATACATGTGTGCATACATGGAGGAGGGGGCTGTGAGGGACAGCAGTGAGACCCTGGGGACCCTGCTTCGCAGTCTGACCCTGCCTGATTGAACGGCCTGGGACTAGGTAGGGGGTTAAAGGCTCCACAATGAAGGGAAGTTTGCAGCCTGACTCCACTCCTGGCAGGCGTTTGCCTGCTCCCTGGCCCAGGCTGTTCCAGAGATGCCCCAGACTTCCTCTTCTGCCATAAAAGTCTCCCGGAAAGTCTTCCCACAGAGGCCCCAGGGGCTTTCTCAGGGAATGTGCGAGTGTGTGTGCACAATGGCACTGTGGTGCAGAAGCCCCAGGCCGCGTGCACGCTCTCCCACAGTGCTGCTGGCCCTGGCATTAGAGGGGGTGTCCGTCCCAGTTTGGGTGGGGGGAGGGGAAGGGGCTTTGCCTGGACTTGGGCCCTGGCTTATGCAATGCTGAGACTCTTAGTCAGCTTGAAGGACTTGGACACTCATGCACACACACACACACACACACACACACACACACACACACACACGTGGATACACTGAGTAGGGAGGTGTGTGGAAGGAAGATAAATTAGCCTTTGCTGCTTTGCCCTCCCTCCAAGCTCCTGCTGCAGCAGATCTCCCCACATCTGGAGAGAAGGGGGTGGGAATCCCTCGAGACAGGGCTGTTCTCAGGCTCCCTGGGTGTGATGGAGGCTCCAAGCCTAGGGCTGTGGCCGGAGGGACCACTGAGAGGAGCCCTCTGAGGGCAGGGGAGAGAAGCCCGCCAGCCAGTATGTGATGGGATGTGGCCACAGTGTAAAGAGAAGAGGATGCCTTCTCTTTTGCTCCAGAAGGTATCTAAGCCTCGGGGGTTCCTGGGTCACAGAACCCGCCTGATGGAGAGTTGCATCAGAGCGAAACTCACGCTGGATGCCTTGGCGGAGAGGGCGCTGAGGGCTTGTGATTCAAAGTTTCTAACCTTTAGGTGCTTGAGGTCAAATGCTCGGCCTCTGCTAGCTCTCCCCTCTCTGACCATTGGTCTGTACTAAACGGCACACAGATGGTGGTGGTCGCTGGGGGTGAGTGAAGACATGGGTGGTTGAATCAGGTCACCAGGCTTTAATCAGCCCTGAGTCAGAGAAGTGGGTGGGAACAACTTCAGGTAGTCTTGGGGTTCCCAATAAGTAAGAGCTTCCTGGGAAAAGAGAACCCTCCCTGATGGGGCAGCTATGAGGCTCTGACTGCAGACCAGACCTTTCTTTGCCATCACTGTACACTCTAGGAGAACAGAGAGGCCATGACAAGTGAATGATTCAGAAGCAGATCTGCTTGGAGCCAGGGAACTGGGACCAGATGACCTGTTGGGTCCCTTCTAACTCTGTAATTCCACACAGGGGCCTCACCACATCAGAGCCTCTGGGCTCTGTGGACCTACACTGGTCCACTGAGAGTTTGGCAGGGGGGGTAACATTGTGGGGATTGGGGAGACATCAGTCTGTGTTCAGGGAACTGAGAAAGGTGTGGGTACAGAAGGGGGGATCTGACACAGTCCTGTTACAGTTTCTGAATTTGCTCCAAGGTTTTTACTTCCTGGAAATAGGAAAAAGAGTGAGGATGGTTAGAAAGATCTGCAAACTGCTTTTTGGTTATGCATGGTTTTGGCAAGAAAGCTGTGGGGTGTGTTCCTCCTTTTTCATAGCTGGCAGCCCAGATTTCCCACAATACGAAGAGGTCTGGCTGGTTGGCACCTCCCCCACATATCTCTGTGGGCCTCTGCGTAGGTCTTCTTGCTTTAGGTCTGTGGGCAAGAGGGCCCCTCTATGTAATGTCAGCCCTCGGAGCACAGCTACCTTCCCCAGGCTCATGACCTCCACTACCCTGCTAGAGCCGGCAGCCATGCCCGCCCCAGCCCCTGCCTCTATCCACCTCCTCCCTCCCTGGAAAGGGGAGTCATCATCCAGGGCATGGCCACCAAACACAGCGTATGGATCTCTGAGATGGTCCCCATTTGCCTCTGTCTGAACATTGCCACTCCTTCCCTGCCATTGAGCCAAGTCCCCATATAGGTGGGCAGCTCTAGGTAGCTGTGGAAGCACAGATGAGCCACGGGTGAATTCTAAAGGGGGGTCCTTCTAAAGGGAGATCCTTCAGTGAGGTCCTCTTTCCACATTCTACTGAGAAACCAATTGAGGGTCCTTACAGGCAGCTTGGGTCTGGAACCTAGTTCTCCGGATTCCCAGTGTGAGATAATTTATAACAAATTAATTCTTTTACTTTCTCAGGGGCTTGGATGTGCATGGGGCTGGCATTTGGAAAAATTTATCTGGGCAGCATTTTCTCTTCTAAAATCCAGGGAGATGGTTCTGGGCACAGGGCCGGTGTTTAACCAATGCTTGTTGATTGACCTGTGTCTCGGGGTGACTCCTCCCTCACCTTCTGTAGGAAGGAGGGGCATTCTTTGTAAGAGCTGGGTTTACCCTTCACTGCTGTTGCCCTCGAGGTTTCCACTCCTGCTGGGCAGTCAGAAAGGAGGATGCCGGATGACCAGCCCCCCCTCACCTGCCAGGGTCACACCTTGCTCTCTCAGCTTCCCTCAGGGCTAAGACCTGAGTAAAGGACTCAGTCTGCACAGTGGCAGCCACCCTGACTATCTGCTAGAGAAATAAACAAGACGGTATTGTGCCAAGGGGAGAGAAGTTACATCAAAAATATCTCAGAAAGGAAGAAAGCCAAACTTTTATATGAGATGCATGGATGGGGGGGGGGTGGAAAGGCCTGGGTAATTAAGTTAATAGGTTTCTTAAAGAATGCCCTTGTGAGTGATGTTCAACACATTCAAGTGTTGACAAGAAGGTATTGAACTTGACACCCACGCAGCGGGCAGAAGCATGCTCTCAACTCCGACACACCTTCTTTGTCTGAAACTTGTAGTAAAACTCCGCGCTGGGTTGTGAAATCTGTCCCAGGGAATCTGTGCTTTGGGGGCTCCAGGGTCAAGCCGTTTGCTTCTAGATAGGCTTCAGGTGGGCCGGGGTGGCCACCCTGAGCTAAAATCCCAAGATTAGGAGGGCAAAGGCTGGGGTCCCCAACTCAGACGCCTAGAGATGCTATGATGCCGTGTGAGGCCTGGGGATTTCTGAGGACCCACAGACAACTTGCAACTCCTGTGGAGTCGTCAGAATGAAGCCCTCTCCCTTCCCTCCAAGCCCCAGCTGCCTTGGGGAACTTGGGTCTGAAACCCAGCAACATCTGTGCAATCCTAGGCTTCCCTATCATGATGAACTAATGGAAGGATCCAGGTGAATATGGGTTTTCCCTTTCTCTTAAATCTGTGTGTGTGTGTGTGTGTGTATTTGTATTTAAAGAAAACTTGGGGTTTCTCTTGTTTGAAGCCACAGGAGCACATATTACCATTCTTAAAACAAAAGAGTGCCTCCTTTGGCTGAGAGCTCACCTCAAAGGCCCAGGATAAGCATGGGGCTCCTGGCCTCTTTGCCTGCCCTGGCTCAGCAGCCTGTCTTCCCACCCAGCTGTCAGCCATCTCTCCTACCATCAGACATTTACGCCTCTATCTCTATCCATCTTCTCTCTCTGTTACACTAGGCTCAGACTTTTCGAGTGATCAGAGTTTTCAGGCTGGGACCTGAATCTCAGGGACTCCATCACGGTTATGGTGGCCAGATTTGTAAAGTGGAAAAATGGTGACATGGATATCTTTGTAAAAGAAATTTTCTATTTTAGATATTTAGCAAAACACTTTGAAAATCAAGTAACCTAAGTCTACGGTTGTCTGGTCACCCTGAGGCAGCTCATCTTAAGGGAACAGTTAAAAAACCAGAATCAACACCCATGGCTCATGGGTTTCCAGCCTGGCAGAAAGACCAGCACTGCCCCTCACCTAAAGTCATATACATTGTCTGAGGATGTGGTGGGAAAGAGTGGGTGAATTGGAATTTCCCCTTATTTACAAATGATGGTCAAGGAAGGCAATAGCTTCTTGCAACTGGAAAGGCTGGGCTAGCTCTGTGCTCTTGTTCTTGGCACCAGCTCTTGTTCTGGGGCTCATTTCTGCCTGGAGAAGCCAACTGCCACCCAGGCCAAACCCACTGTTCAGGAGATGTAGAATTCTGGGGTTTGCACACATTCCTAAAACATTTCTGTTTCCAGGAGAAGGTAGAAATTTATCAGGTTTCTGCCTAACTCCCAATGCACCAGGACCCAATACTAAGTGAAGGCTCTGGGTTGAGTAGGCGATACCTGTTAATTTACACTGAAATTTCCCATTTTTCCAGCATTCTCCATCCCCATTCTCCATCATGGAGACATATCACTTCTATGCCTCTACTTTCCTGATTGCCTGATTTGAGTTTCCTAAGAGCAAACCGAAGAGGGTCAATCAGAGTCCTCACTTGCCTGTTTGACACATGCGTGTGGTCAGGGAGTAGCCTGGCAGCCCAGTTCAGCACACTCTTATTCGGTGACTCCCGTGCACAGAGCCAGGCTGGGGGCCACAGGGCTACAGTTCCTTCCGTTAAGGAGTGTTCAGCCCATGGGAGCTCCAGAGCTGCCTGCACCATCACTGTAGTCCCAGAGAAAGAGACATCCTGCTCAGGAGGCAGGAGGGAGCCGTGAGCATCCCAGAAACATTCAGGTTTCCAGAGAAGTGGCTTCCTCCAGCGATTTCCTGTTTCCTCCCGGCTCCCAGCATTGAAACTGGGGGCACCACAAAGACTTCAAAGAGGAGTCAATGAGTAAAAGACATTGGGATGGATTTTTCACTGGGACATCTTTTTGCATTAAACTCTTTCTGCAAATAATTTTTTCTTCCTTTGGAGACACCTGACCAGAGCAAAGCAGACTTCTTAGCTTGAACAAAGTACTGACATGAGATCAGTGATGACGCTGGTGTGCTTCATGTGGACAAACGATGGCTGGGAGAACTTGAGAGCTGGGTAGCTCCTGCAGCTGCCAACAGGCTGAGGTTAAACTCCAAGGCAGAGCCCGCCACAGTGGCTACCTTGCTGAAGTACTTCCTAGGCCGCCATTCCTTGGGGGGGGGAGGGTGGAGGGGGGAGGGTGGAGGGCGGGAGCCAGGGTCCCGGGCTATGGGCTTTGCTGTGCTGGCTGGTGGCCTGGCCTCAACACTGGCTTTTGGACCAGACTTCCCCGCCCCAGCGTGGGAGGCGTGAGGGGCTGGAGCCGGGAGGCAGGAAGTGAGCACAGATGGGCTGCCCAGACAGCTGTGTGGGGAACAGAGCACATCTGTCCAGGGTGAGGCTGGTGGGGCCCCGCTCCACAACCTCTATGCCACGTCTACCTGTTCATCGATAGGGCGGAGGCTGGGTTTGGGTCCCAAATGGGGAGAACAATGGAAAGTCGGAAGACAGAGGCTGAGCTAGGGGTGGCTGACAGGGTACATTCGCATGAAAAAAAGAATGTCTCTGAACTCTGGGGAAGAGGAGGGACAAAGGACAAAGTGAAAAATGAAAGCAAATGGATCAATCTGCATCTGCTCAGGATGGGCTTCTGGCTTTGCAGGGGCTCTCAAGTGCCCACGGTCTGGTGCCTCCCCCTCCGTGCAGCTGCCCCAGCCCTCGCCTCCCCACTCCAGATGGTCTTCCCTCCTCGGGGCTCCCCAAGTGTCTTGCTTTGTACCGATTCAAGTCCCTGAGGCAGCTGCTCCTCTTTCTTACTACTAGGCTATGGGCGTACTAAGAAGAGACCTTATCTCCTTCATCATGGAATCCTTGTGGAGTAGACACTCTGTGGAAGTTTGTTGAATGAGTGAATGATTTTGTAGCCTAAACTGACACGAGGTTTCCTATTTAATCCCTTAATTTTCTCTAATTGGTTTCAAATATTGCTGGGAAAGCTCATCCCAAGTAGTCACCCAGAGAGATCCTTGGGAGATAGAAGCTGGATCAGCATTCTCATCAGGAATTTGCCTGTAGGCCTGAGGGTAGTTTACCCTTTTAGCTCTTTTCTAGGGAGCTGAGCAGAGGGGAAAGGCTCATTGTTCTAGAAACTGTACAGACTGACTTGGCATCATGGCCATTTGCACGTCCTCCTTGGGGCAGCCCTCTGTGCAAAGCTGTGAGCTGCCTGTTATCAAGCCAGAGAGGCAGGAATTATGGGTCACGTGGACCTCTGCAGGTGGAGAAGGCTGGTAATTTCCCCACATCCACTCCCTCCATCACCTCTTTCTGTCTGGTTTTGACAGGCTAATAAAAGGAGATGGCCGTTTGAGTTCTAGCTCTGCTGTGTGGCGGAGGGTGAGTCATTTCTCTTCTCTGGGCCTCAGTGTTCTCATCTGTACAATGGGAAGGCTGGACTAGATGATCTCTGGGATCTCTTCCAGCTCTTGGTCACAAATCTGGTAGGATGATGAGAAGGGAATGTGGCCCTTGTGTTATCACTGTCTCCCAAAAGCCTGGGCTAGGGACTTTCCCTGAACTTGGACTGGGAGAGGGCGTATGGGCCCCAAAGCCCCTGTTGCACTCACTGGCTCCTGTGTTCACCCCTTTGCTGCAATGATGACTCTTCCTGGATGAATTAGCTGAGTCCTGCTTGGAGTCAGAAGGTCTGCATGAATGATTCTTAAATGTTTCTCAGGCTTCTACTCCTGTTTTCATTACCGAGTGAGTGTAACAGAAGTGCCCATTGGGAGGAAGGAAGGGCTGAAGTCCCAAGGGCTTGGGGCCAAAAGGGGACACACATACTCTAGCAGTAGTCTCTCATCCTCGTCCTCATTGTCATTGTCACCACCACCTATTATCAATATCGTTAAACCTTTACTGTTCTTCACTCAGCGCTGTGCAGCGGATGAGTAAATCAGCAACGAAACCTGGCTGCCAGAAGCCTGCACTGTTCTGGGCGTCTCTCAGGTCAAGGCTGGTTTCTCCAACCCTTACCTAGAGATTAAATCTGACCCTCAGCAGGAAACAGGGCTGGCTGCTCAGTGTTGTTCCTCTTTGTGAAAGTGCCCTTCTCACTGCAGGAAAGGTTTTCTAATTCCAAGCTGCTTCTGCTGCCGTACACGTGTGTCTTATTCATCTTTGTAGCCCCTACAGCGCCTTGAACAGGGCCACAACAAAAGTGCTCCCTAAATGCTTACTGATCATAATTATCATAATGATGTCTTACACTACATTCAGCAGAAGTGGGCCTTAGTGCTCAGAGAGCCACTCAGCTTCCAGGAGCTGAGAAGCATATTTAACTCCTCGTCTGGGGCATTTTCCCTGCTAGCGCCCAGAGTCCTAAGGTTGCAAGACTAGCGTGGGGTTGCTTTGGAGGCAGGGTGGCAAAGGCTCACACAGGAGGTGAACAGCTGGCGCCTCCTTCTGGCCCTGCAGGGCTGGAGCAGGCCTGGGGAGGCTTGCGAGGGAAGCTTCGCCCCTGGGTTGCTAGAACGTGACCCTCCCGGACACAGATGCTTCACCCGAGAGAGGGCCCAGCTCAGGAGAGCCAATGGAGGGTGAGGGAGGCTGTTATGTAACCGATTTAACTCCTTGTCAAAACTGGTGACTAATTCAGACAGTCTTGGCCAGATTGGCTCAGCAGCTTTGCTGTTAGCCGCATGAGGCCTGGGCCAGTTTGTGGCTGGTTCTCACACCCTCTGCTGAATGGATGTCAGCTTCCTGGCTAGCCTTGGCCTCACCAGCCTCGACTACCACCCCATCACCACTCCCCCCGGTTTAGACCTTCTCCATGTTCATCCATGGCCCCTATCTTCATGTCCCTTCCTGCTCTGTGAAAACAGGCTAGGAAGACTGTCCCCAAGAACCGTTTGCCTGGAGGCTCACTGAGGCCCTTTATTTCGTACCAGGCGAGAGAGAAGGGAGCTCGGGCCTGCTGCCTTTGGACAGCTGGCCAGGCTGGGAGTTTTGGCTTACGGAGATTGGGACCGTGGGTACAGAACTCAGGGGCCTCTCTGCACCACTTCCTGAGGGGAGAGGGCTCCAGGGCACATCTGGCCTCACCCAGTGCCCTGGCCTTGGGGCCCTGGCCCCACACGTTGCAGGCTGCTGGGGGATGCTGGGAAAGGCCTGTGCCCAACACCTGGGCTCTCCCTTTCCTGTCTCAGAGGAGGGGCTTGGTAATAAGCTCAGCCCATCCCTGCTGCAGAAGGTTGTCATGAGGGCCTCTGCACTTATTTGGAGAGAGTTTGTGGAGACACAAAGAGATGTCCTGATAAGGTCCAGAGAATTCAGAACAACGAGTGCCAGGGATTATTTTATAATTAACCAAACAATCATCTGTGGTTGGGATTCCTCCCATTTTATTTATTTATTTATTTATTTATTTATTTATTTATTTATTATTTATTTTTTTTTAAAGATTTTATTTATTTATTTTGACAGAGATAGAGACAGCCAGCGAGAGAGGGAACATAAGCAGGGGGAGTGGGAGAGGAAGAAGCAGGCTTCCAGCAGAGGAGCCTGATGTGGGGCTCGATCCCATAACGCCAGGATCATGCCCTGAGCCGAAGGCAGACGCTTAACGACTGAGCCACCCAGGCGCCCCTGGATTCCTCCCATTTTAGAGATGAGGAGACTGAGGCCCAAAGAGACAAGGATGTTTGTCAAAGCTGCTAAGTGGCTGAGCGGACCTTTGAACTCACACCCCAGTGACTCGGAAGCCCAAGCTAGTCCTGACACACTACCTTACCATGGTGTTCCTGGGACTTGTTCCCGAGGCCCTGAAATGCTTACACATCTCAGCAACTTCATGGCAACTGCCCAAGCAGACCCAGAAAATAATACTACCTTGTACTTCTGCTGCTTCCTTCCACCAAGCAGTACACAGACACGATCTCATTCACTCTCACAGAGTCCCATGTGGGCTAAGGAGGGGGTGGGGATCGTTGACTCTACTTCCTGGGGAGGAAAGGGAGGCACAGAGAGGGATGTTGGCCTGCCCTAGATCACACAGCCGGCTGGCGGGACAGCTGGGACTGGAAACCAGTCATTCTTGCCCTCTAGGGCAGTTATCTGGCTTGATGGATGTGGGCTAGAATTACCCCTGAGAAATAGCAGATTGGGGTGCTCTTCTTGACGGGTGACTCAGTGGCTGAACCAGCTCCGAGAGAGTTGGGCTTGTATTGAGAAAGGACATCTGAGATGCATATAAATTCAATCTGTACGAGGGAGGGAGGCGGCTGGGCCTGGCGGTCACGACAGTGGCTGCCCTTGTGGCCAGGCTCCTGCGCCTGAGCTTCCCTTCCCGGATGCCCCGGGACTTGGAGGCAGACGTGGTGTGACGGAAAGGAGATTGGCCTCGAGGTCATTGGTCCAGGGGAGAGTATTCACCAGAGGCCCCCTAAGTTAGTCATTTCACCACTCAGCTTTTCCATTTTTCACACAAACTGTGGGGATACTGACTACACGCAACAGACATTGTGTGTGAAATGTTTCGTCATAAATTACAGAGCCTGCCCAGAGAGAAACTACTGGTGGTCCCTTCAGCTCCATTTCATTTCTAGGAAGCACCTTTTAAAAAATGGTTTTGAAGTGGTGGCTCACCCAGCAGGACTGTCCTGGTCAAATGCCTAACTTAACGACTGGGGCTTTTTCCACTTGGTATCTCTAGTCCCCCGTGTCCGGCACTGAACCGAATGCTGCCGGAGTGGCCCGTGTGCTCCAGTGCAAGGGCAGCAAACTTTCTGCAAAAGCCCCGGGAGGAGGCATCTGAGGCCCCACAGGTTTCGGTCCCATGTTGTTTCCTTCCAACTCTTTAAAAATGGAAGAGCCATCCATAGCTCACAGATCCTGCAAAAACAGGCCAGTTTGGCCTGTGGGAAGTAGTTTGCTGCCCCTAGTCTAGTATAAGGGTTTGGAAATAGAAAAGCCTAGAACCCATTTAGCTGTAGGCCTTTGAAGCACTCATTTGGCCTCCTGGGACATCGTTTGTTGCCTTGCCTGTTTCAGAGGGCCTCTGTGAGGAGGGGGCTGTCTATGCAGTGCCCTGCTGTTGCAGGGATCCCCTGGATGGCAACTGAGAGCACCCTTACTGTTCAGTGAGAGAGGGAAGGAACACACAACCTGAGCTGGCCTGCCCTGTCCTAGGTGTGGTGGGGGGACAGAGCTCTCCTGGTGCCTGGAATATTTTACGGGGCAATGGAGGCCTTGTAAGGGGCACAGGGTTCCGTTGAGAGGCAGGAGTGGATCTGGGAGAATGCCAGGCTACAAGAGACCCCACAAAGACGGAGCAAGGGCCAAGGAGGTCCAGAGCTTTGCTGGGAGAACTCTGGGGACTACCTAGTCCTCTTGAGTCCAGGCTTCTGGTCAAGCAAAACATTAGGGAACAGCAGCTCCGAAACAAGCATGGACCGGAGCAAGTTCTTTTCATTAACAGTAAGAGCCACCATGTGCTGAGCGCCTTCTGCATTCTAGGTGCCCTGCTGGAGGCTGCATGTTCATCCTCCCAGCAAGCCTGGACCCTGCAGAGGGCTATGGATTTTGGCTTCAGGGACAGGAATGGGGTGAGAACAGACTAGTGCTCCCATTTCCTCTGATGTGATGTCCTAATTCTGCCTGTGCATTCGGGCTTGGATTGGATACCAGGCCATGGGTGTTTGAGATCTTGGCTCTTCTTTGTTTGAAATATAGGGAGAAGTGACAAGTTCTTCGGCTGTCAGAAGAACCCCACTGTCACCCAGTCATGGAACCTGGAGCACTCCCTTTTGTGTACCTATGCCATCCCATGGCTGGTTCTGAAGGCCTCACCTGAGACCAGCCTCCCAGGCTGTCACTCAGCAGTGTGACATGGAGCACAAGGTCTTGTCTTCATACCTCCAACTCCCTGCTCATTTCTGTGCCCCTTCCACTTGTGACGCACTGTTCTCTAGCTAGAAAAGCCCTTCTATCACTTCTTTACCTGGTAAACCTCTACTGAGTCCTTTATTATGATTATAATTATGATTATGATGATTATGATTATTTAAAAATGTTTTGAGCACGGGAGGGGCAGAGAGAAAATCTTAAGCATGTTCCACGCTCAGTGAGGAGCCTGACACGGGGCTCCATCTCATGACCCTGAGATCATGATCTGACCTGAAATCGAGAGCGGGACGCTTAACAGACTGAGCCACCCAGGCACTCCTCTACTGAGTCCTTTAAAACATAGCTCAACATGTCACCTCCTCTAGGAAGCCTTCCAAGACTACCTAGGCACAGTTAGTACCTCCCTCTTCTACCTTCAGGCATTTCGTTTGTGTTCCTATTGTACTAGTTTGAGGGGCAAACATTAGTTGAACACTTATTACAGCCTATGCTTTCCACTAGGTGCTTTACTACATTATCTCATTTAATATTCACAAACTCGTGTGGTGGCTTTTCTCACCCCCATCTTTCAGACAAGGAAACTGAGGCTTAGACCAGCTAAATAACCCGCCCCAGGTCACCTAGCTGTTAAGTGGTAAGGCTGAGATCTGGATCCAGGCAGTTTGACTCCAGCGCCCTCCCTCCTAACCACTAAATTATATTGTCTCCCTTACATTACTTATAATTACCCCAAACTGTAATGATAAGTTTATGGGTCTGTAAATGCCTCCTGTGCCAAGAACTCATCTTTGTTGCCCTAGAATATAACACAGTGCAATGCACACAGTAGGTGCTCAGTGGATGCTTATGGAATGAATGTTGAATAAAGAGTCTGTGGGGGTTGAGGCCACCAAGGGTAGGTGGGGTGCCTGGGAGCCGGGAAAGGGAGACTGGTAGGGAGACAGTTGAGTGGGTGGGGAGCACCTGACCCCAGCTGGGGGTGAGGAAGTTCTGCTGCCAGTTGCCACACCATTTTGGAATCACAAGCCTGGCAGGAACAACAGAATGATGTCCTGACTCACTACGAAGTAAGTAAGCATCTTCGCTATGCTAGGAAGTTCTTCACACTGGGGGCATGCTAAGTCCAGAATAAAGGATGGCTAGTTTATTTATTTTTATTTATTTATTTATTTTTTCCTTAAGATTTTATTTATTTATTTGACAGAGAGAGAGACAACCAGCGAGAGAGGGAACACAAGCAGGGCGAGTGCGAGAGGAAGAAGCAGGCTCCCAGCAGAGGAGCCCGATGTGGGGCTCGATCCCAGAACGCCAGGATCACGCCCTGAGCCGAAGGCAGACACTTAACGACTGAGCCACCCAGGCACCCCAGGATGGCTAGTTTAAATCCCTAGACAGTCCACATGGGCAGTCCACATGGGACCTAAACCCTGGTCCTTGAAGGACGCACTTTGGCAAAGTCTCACCCTGGAGGAAGGGCGTGGACTATGAGCCCTGTAGGTTCTGAACCTTGCTGGCATTCTGTGAGTCTGGGGTATTAAAGGAAGATGGGAGTGCATGAGTCCCCCTCTTGCGCCTTGCAGCTCTGTTTACAGCCCAGTGGCTTCCCAGAGGAGGAGAGCTTTCAGGTGAGTGGGGATATGTGCATAAGGATGTGGGGCTTCTCTGCCTCCTCATGGCCCTTTCCACCTACAGGAGGTGGGACCCAGCCAGGCCCCAAAGCCTGGAGCCTCCCAGCAAGCCTAGGTGGGTCTGTGAGGTCATGCTTCCTGCCACCCCTTGCAGGTAGCCCTGTCCTGGGGAGCCGCAGGACCTCAGGGGCAGGGGTGGTTAGGTGGTGTGTGGGGGAACCCCTTTAGCATTCACAGTCCCCTCTAGGGGCCAGCTGTGCCCCTTGAAGCCAACTGGAAAGCTCTTTTCTCGCCCGGAAGAGGTCCAAAGCCGATGTGGCTGCTGACACACGGGGAGGCGGGGGTGTGGGGAGAGGCGGGGAGAGCCAGAAGACCCCCCTGCAAGCCGTGTTCATACAAAATGCATTTCCCAACGTATCCCTCTGGCCTGTCGGAGCCCCTTCTGCTCACTGCTCTGTTTATACATGATAGACAACTAATTAACATCCAAACCTCTTGAAAGGTCTTTTCAGAGGTAATGTTCTGACAGATTATGTCAGCAAGGAGCACTGATTTGTCTAAGCATGGATCACATTGTTTCAGATTGAATGAGGTGAATATTAAACTGCTTTAAATGTACTCTTCATAAAGTACTAATTACACACTCCCAAGGGAGAACAGCCAAGGAATACTAAACAGTAGAGAAGTCAACAGAAGGTTCTTTTTATAGTATGTTGCTGGGCTCTGTGTTTTTCTGTCTCCTTTCTCGCTCTCTCTCTTGCTCTCTCTCTCTCTCTCTCTCTTTTTTTACAGTAAAATCACAGCACGCTAAAGAATACACATTTATAGCACAATGCTTCTCATCTAATTATATGGCAATCATTAGTTTTAAGCTGGATGCATTATATTTTCTTTGATATATTATGCCTGAGGCATAACTCCACATTTATTGCTGCTACTGGCAGATTCTAGTCCCCCCAACCCCCTTTCCAAATCCCAATTCCTCTCTAGTCCCCACCCTTTAACAAATTATTTAACTCCTACTGTTAGTTTGCTTATTGTCTCAAAAAAAATAGCAAATTAAATACACAAAAATGGAGGAAACAACACACCCTTCATTAGATTAATTTAAAGGAGAAAAAAAAAAAGAAATCTCATGTGTTCTTGGGAGCTGTGCAATTTTTTATTCGGCAGGTGACGCCCTGAATAGACACTTCTGCTGCCCACCCCAGTGAAATTCCTTTGTAACAAATTCTGCTGGATCACACTGAATTCCCACTTGGCTGAGCTTCATTGTCCCTCAGGGAAAGAGATATTTATATGTATATAAATATACATCTATAAAAGCAACACAGGGGTGGAAAACCATGTGGCAGGGATCATTCCAGCAAAAATGCAGGGTGGCCCTTCAAAATGCCTAGCTCCAATGAAGCCAGAATTCTGCTCCATTGGTTTTCTGGGTATTTCTGACATCAGCCCTTGTCCATGGTTGAGAAAAAGCAAGATCAATTTTGAGATGCCCTAGATTGTGAGATTCTCAGTCCTGAAGGAAGGAAAAGGCCAAGTTCCATGGGGGATGGATGGCCTGATATTGACCCAACTGGTTTCTTTTTGGTCAGGCCTCCAGTTATCATGCCTTTAAAGAGAAAAGGGACTGCAGGGTCCCAGAGAGGTAGAGTTACTTTCCTAGAAGCAGCAAAGTGGGGACCATCTCTCTACTGTTATCTTCCTTTTCCTCCCCATGCCAAGTCAAAGAATGATGGGATCTTGCGGTTGAGAGCCTTAGACCTTTCCTATCCTCTTTGTTTTATAGTTGCGGAACCTCCGCCATGGGGCTTTCTAACTTACCTAATATAACAGAACTGCCTGCAGTTGAGGCTGGACCCTGGGGTCCTGACTCCCAGCTCAGCATTTTTACCTCTTTAAACAGACTACCTCCAAGCAATACTTCCTGCCCCAGAATGACAAAGGCAAAGGAGTTAAATGACAAGAGGGCTATGGACTGAATGTTTGTGTCCCTCTCAAATTCAGAGGTTGAAACCCTACCCCCAGTGTAATGGCATTTGGAGGTGGGGCTTTCGGGTGGTGATTAGGCCGTAAAGGTAGAGCCCTCATGATAGGATTAGTGTCCTTTTAAGAAGTGACATGCCAGAGCTTGCTCTCTGCTCTCTCAGCCCTGTGAGGACACAAGGAGAAGGTGGCTGTCACCAGACACTGGACCTGCCAACACCTTGATCCTGGGCTTCCCAACCTCCTGGACTCTAAGAAATAAATGCTTAGGGTTGTTTTGTTTTGTTTTTTGTTTTTAAGTCATTCAGTCTACGGCACTTGTTACAGCAGCCTGGACAGATCGAGACACACAGTTATCTTCTCTGAGAGCTAGAAGTCTGGAGAATCATCTAGCTCCCCTTCCCCCCCCCCCCAACCCCCAGGTGCTGCTTGAATCCCCTTCCCAAGGTCCCCACCAAGATTTCTTCATTCTTGGTTCTGGCTTCTCCAGGGATGAATGGGTAGGCAACACCCTCCCACAGTGGTCGGATCATCACTGTGCGGCTCTCACAGTGAGGAGCAAGTGTTTGAGAGCAGCGCACGCTGGAGCATGAGTGCCTGGGTTCAAATCCCGTGCTGCTGTGCCCCAGCTATGGGAGTGTGGAGAAGCGGCTTCACATTCCTTTGCTTCCGTCTCCTCCTCATCTGTAAAATGGGAATGAGTGCCCACCTTACAGGTTTTGTGAGGAGGAGCTGAGGCAGTGTCCAGCCTACTAAGGTAACTAAGGTTAACCTCCTAAGTATAACCTACTGAGTTAGTTTTATTGTTGTTAGGAAGGTCATCTATTTCCCAGGAATCACTGCCATGCTCGTAGTTCCCCCTGGGGCCCCGCAAGACAAGATTAATCTTTCTCCTACACGACTGCTTGCAACTATTTCATTCATTCATCGCTCAGAGTTCACGATGTGCCCCTGCTGCCAGGTACACGGCGGTTGCCAGGAGCGGAGAGACACGCGGGGAAGACCTGTTCCCTGGTCTCACAGAGTTTACACTCCAGAAGATCTAACAGTTTGTCTTCAGAGCTTCCCTTTCCAGGGGAAATGCTCATCAGTTTCTGTAAGCGTTCCTCGCTTAACTTTTTTCCAGCCCATTTTCCTTATATGAAATCATTCAAAGAAATATACCAGGATGAATTAAAAATGGCAGCAAAGCAGAGCTTCGGTCCCGGGCATGCCTTGTGTCCAAGTCCCCAGACATACCCCGTCGTGCTTGCTACTTGAGACTGGAATTCCACTGGGTGGAAGGGGCCCAGGTATGAATTTTTTTTTTTAACGCTCCCCATTCTTGAATCCAGTTCATGTGTGTGCACACATGCACATGTCTGTGTGTGTATATGTGTGTGCATGTGCACCCCACCTCCCCCAAACAGCTACACACCTGCGGCCCTTCCACCCGGGGAAACTGAGAAGGCTGCTTTTTTATCTGTCCACTTTTCTGGGACACACTTTTTTCTCTAGTGCCGACCCCACCTTCTACTGTGGTCTCTCGTCAAGTCCAGGTCATTCTCTGCTAAGATACGCTAGCTAGGGTGCTAGCTGATGATCTGTGAATCTTCCAGAATGCACTAAGTTAGTTGCCAGGCTCACTGTCCCTCCATATGTCCGTCCCTCCATATGTCCATCCCTCCCATCACTGATGCTGCCAAAGTTAGCATAATAGAACATGACTTTGATGTTGTCACTCTCATGCTGAAATCCCTTCCACAAAATCCCCCATCTTAGGATCCCGTACAAGCCCCCTGGGATGTGTGCATGTGACTATGTGAGTATCTCACCCCATGCTCCACGCCAGGCACTGTTCTAAGTGCCTCCTAGATGTTAGCCCCAAACCCAGCGTGGGCTCTCTCCGTGGCCTGAGGAAATTATGGGCTTTCCACCTCGCCTTTTCTACAGCCTGAGGACAGCACTGCGTTGAATCCATTCTGTCCTCTGTACAGACTGGGTTTGGTGAATGGTGCAACCATGCCCCTCAACACAGAAGACCCAAGGGAGTAAACACACAACGGTGGAATTATGACTGGTGCAGGGCCTATTTTTGAGAAAGAGCTCTTGCCTCACACTAATACATATAATAGGCAGCTAGCTCCTTGTCCTAACTGAAACATGCCCTCTTCCTTCTAAAGCCTGTGTCTCCTTCCCCAGAGCAGCCTTCTTCACCCTCCCACTTGGTCTCTGCCCAGTCCTGTTGCAGTGAGCCCATCTGGTGAAGAGGACATGCTCCCCGGGGTCATGCAGACCTGGTCGTATACCTCTGAGTGACCAACAGGTAACAGCACCCAGTACTTGCCAGGTGGCGTGGCAGATGCTGGCAATAGGGGCCATCGAGTAGGGATATGGTACTCTGTTTTTCTCTAACACCTTCATTTATGGCCAGGGTGTCACTGTTTTCCTTAACATAGAGTCTTGCCCTTCTCCTTTCTCTGCCTTTCTCTCTCCTTGCTCAACAAATGCCCAGTACTTCCGGCCCACCCAGCTGGGTCTCACTAGGGGCTCCAGAGGAGATGAAACTGGGTCTGAATTATTGCTTCCGCAACCTGATAGTTGTGTGGCCTTAAGCAAGTTCTTTAATCTCCTCATACCTCAGTTTCCTTATCTGCAAAATGGGGATAGTAATGCCACCCTCATGACCTCATTGTGGGAATGAAGTGCAGGAAAAGTGTCCCACACAGGGAAGGGCATGCAGTCAGCCCTTAGGACATGTGAGTTCCCAGTTCCCCTGCAAGTCACACTGAGGTATTGTGGGTTTAAGGGATTCTCTCCCCTCAGGAGTTCTTGCATTTTAAAAGAGGACACTGGGGCTAATTGATAAGGCACAATAAATTGACTGGGGGCGAAGACTTCTGGGGAAGCAGTGGGGTAAAGGAAAGAGATATTTTGGGGGCAGGAAATGGCCTTCCTTTCTTTCTGAAATCACACCACTTAGACTAGCAGTTCTCAGCCTAAAAGCTGTGACACGCTGGTGTGGCACCAGCAGTTGTGAGATGTATCACAAACAAATATGTTACTAATAATAAAGTGCTGCAGTTTTCGAATAATCCCCCCAGCTTGTTTTGTAAAGTAGAGGGAATTCAAGGTTATCCCCATAACACCATCATACCCACTCACATTGCTCTGTGATTTCTAGAATAGGCTAGAAAAGAGTGCATCCTGGCATTGACAACGGGGGCGTGCCTGGCCATGGGTGTCCACAGTCTCGCCTGGCCTGCTGGACTTAACAGCAGCCAGCCACTGACTTGGAGAAGAACAGAAACATGAAAGGCTCTGAGGAATTTAGAAACACTAGGTACACCGCATAGTGGAAGAGAGGAATGGACCACTGCCTTCTACACCAGTGTGGTTGCCTCTCATGCCAGAATATTGTGCGAGCAGCCAGATGCAAAGAAGCACTCACTAGATGGTTCCATTTACCTGAAGCTCAACAACCAGCTTAATTGATGGGGGCAGCAGTCAGAATAATGTTGGCTTAGGATTGGGAAGAAGCTTGTAGGAGACTTTTGGGGTACTGGAAATAGTCCATGTCTTGATCTTGGTAGTGGTTACATGATGTTATGGAGTGAAGGTTTGTGTCCCTCAAAATGCGTATGTTGAGGGGCGCCTGGGTGGCTCAGTCGGTTAAGCGTCTGCGTTCGGCTCAGGTTATGATCCGGGGTCCTGAGATCGAGCCCTGTATTGGGCTTCCTGCTCAGCAGGGAGTCTGCTTCTCTCTCTGCCCCTCCTCCTGCTCGTGCTCTGCTCTCTTGCTTTCTCTCTCTCAAATAAATTAATAAAATCTTTTAAAAAATTTGTATGTTGAAACCCTACTCCCCAGTGAATTAGGAGTTGGGGCCTTGGGAATTAATTAGGATTAGATGAGCTCATAAGGATGGGACCCCCATGAGTGGGATTCATGCCTTTAGGAAAGGCACAAGGGGGCTTGCTTCCCCTCCACCTTGCCCTCTTCCTTGTGAGCACACTTTGAGTTGTTGGCTGTTCACAACCCAGACGGCTCTCACCAGAACGGGGCCATCCTGCAACCTGATATGCGACTTCCAGCCTCCAGGGCGGTGAGAAATCAATGTCTGTTGTTTATAAGGCCACCCAAGACAGCACTTTGTTAGGCCCAGCTGGACTAAGACAATGGGTAAAACAAAACACTGAAGTTTTATCCTTAAGATCTGTGTGCTTGATGTATGTATTTATAACTTAATAAAACATTTTTTTGAGAAGAACTTTGGAATCTCAGGCATACACCTGTCAGGGTTTTCCCGACAATGTCCACTGGAAGTTTCCCAAATGTTCTAGGGCCCTGGGTGCGGACAGTTAGTGTAGGAGCCGTGGGAGTGCTGGGGTCACATCAGGTCAGTTCCAGTGGGCAATGACTGGCCACAAGCTCTTCTCAGTGTACCCCTCAGAGCTCTCACCTGGCTGATGACATTTTGGGGCTGACATCTCAGCCACATTAGTGGCCAGTGCATGTGGAGGCAGGACCCTCCCCAGACAATCTCATTTTTCTTGGCAAGGCAGCTCAGCGCAGAGTGAGAGCATGCATGCTACTGCTGAATGCTGTCCGGTGCCCCTGGCCTGGGCTTTAGCATGAGCTCCTCGGAGCAACCTCAGGGAAAGGAGCTGGGCACTGCACCCCCATCTGTGGCCCCATGATGCTGAGGTGACTCTCCCGGACACCCATGTGGAGCTCATTTTGTTTGCTTTGTGTGTTACTTTTCACCCACCCCTTCGGTTGCCAAGGAAACAGTGACGCAGCCTCGGGTGGGGCCTCAGGCTCAGTCAATGCAGAGTCTTTTAAGGCAATGGTGGTTCAGTGTGTCGCTGGTGCTGGAGGGCTGGTGGGCTGGCCCAGGGGGGCAGGGGACAGGGCCGCATGGGGAGGAGGACAAGGATGAGGTGGTGGCTTTGCTGCCAGCCCACTGGACGATGCTTGTCAGGATCCAACTTTTTACTTAGAGCCTGTAGGAGATCCACCCTTGGCCGTGTCACCAGCAGATACAAGGCAGACGGTTCTGGAGGCCAGAGGGAACAGCCTTTCCCCATGCTGGGTATTTGTGTGGCCTGGGACAGTTGGTCTCTGAGTCTCTGGCAGGTCCAAAGCCTCTGCAGACCAATCAAGTCAGGAGCAGGCAGAATGGGTCTCTGGGCACTGATAATGCATTTGTGGACAGTTGGCTGAGAACTATGATTTAGGCGGACCCCTCTCCTTGTGAGAAACGGCTTCTGTTCCTCCAGAGGTGACCTCCCTCACTTTCCATCCTTACATCACTATCACCAATGACACTGGGACCCTTGGGACATCCCAGCCAGCATGTTCTGTCTTCTGCAGCCTCAGGCCCAACGGCCTCCACCCTGGCTGGGCTGTCATGTATCAAGCCTGTCCTGGCCTCTCTCAGGCTCATGTTCCTCGCACAACCACATGGCACAGTTGGCCATAGTTCCAAGGCTAGGAAGGCTGGCTGGTCCACAGGGTGGGCCACCCCAGGGTCTTATCTGGGGGCTTCTCTCTCTTTTGAAGTCCCTGCCCAGACAGGCAGTTCTGCTACTCTGGACTGAACCTGTGGTGAGGATCTGCTGAGCTCTGTTCCTGGCCCCAGGGCTGCCCTGCAGCCTGGTGAGTGCGGCCCCTCCTCCCGTGCCTCAGTTCTCCTTTCTGTGCGGGAGATTCTGCTTCTCCTACTGCAGGAATACCTCCTATGGCTGGCTGGCAGCTGGGCGCCACAGCCTGAAACCGAGTGGGTCATTTCCCTGCTTCGTCACTCCCCCACCTAGCTCCCTTTTCTCTGCCAGCTTCCCCGCCACCCAGTCTCAAAGCCTCCGAGTTATTTCTGGTTCATCTTTCTCCTTTATCACCTTTATCTAGTCACTTATCAAATGCTGTCAGTTTTTCCTTCAAAATGTCTCTAGCATATGTCCCTTCCTTTTTTAAAAATAAATTTCATTGTTTTTTGGTATAAAAGAGAAATATACTCGGTGTAGAAAATATGGAAAACCAAAAAGAAGAACATTAGAATTACCCATAATTCTTCCAGGCACAGCAGACTATCACTGTTTTGATACAGACCCAGTCAGTCCCTGGCCCACGTCCACGTACCTCCACCCTTTTCTTTCTCTCTGTGACTCCCATTCCCGCTGCCCCACTGGTCTGCGCTCTCCGCCCCTCAGTGTCTCCGACTCCCCTCTCCTCCAGCCGGCCTCCTTGGCCAGTCTAACCTTCTCAGACACTGCCTCTGAAACATGTCAAATCTAGGGCAGCCACTAGTCCACAGGAAACACAGTCCCTCCGGGTAGAAGCCCACAGCTTGGCAAGCATATGGCGGACGCCTTTGTGTGATTAGAAGCAAGGCTCCCCTGTGTTGGGGTAGAGGAAGCTCCCAGACTGGGCGAGTGGCTGGTGGGCAGAGTGCGGGCGCATGGCGGCCCCTGCCTGCCCCTGTTGCTGGAGCAGTCGGTAATGGCAGGAGGTGGCCCCGGGCTAAACTGCCCTCGGCCACCTGCTGGCCAGCCTTCCTGGCCTTATTACCCGCGGCCCCTCCCTTCCCCAGCACGTAGTCTGCAGAGCTGCCAGACCCGTGTAGTCCCTGCTTCTGGAACACTGTGTGTTCCGCCCCCTCTGGGGTCTTTGCCAAAGCAACACCCTCTCTGCGTCCTCGACACCCACCCCCCTTCCCTACACTCATGCTCCTGCTCATCCTTGCCTGTTGCCTCTGGCCCAGGGGTCACATCTCATAGGCTCACAGCATCCAGGCAGGTCCCCTGTGTGTATGAGTGGGTGGGGTCTGTGAGAACTAGACATGACCTGGGTTGTCAGATCTTCACCCAGATTATCGAAGGCAGTTCTCCAATGTTTAATGTCTGTACTCATTCAACACGTCAAGAAGCTTTGCCCAGGTAGGGCAAAGTCGTCCAGCTCTGCCACTGTCCATCTCCCTTCTGAGATTTCTGTGTCTCTGCCCACCCCTCCTTGATCAGCCTTGCTCCTCATATAGGAGCATGAGATACCTGTTGACAGCCTAGGCTTATGTGGTTTCACGGAAAGCGCAATTATTCATCCATTCAACAAGCATCTAGCGAGTGCCTACGCGGGCTTCGTAGTAAAGAGCCCGGTCTTGGGTTCTCATTCTATCAATCTTTTGAGCAAGTCACTTAAATTCTCTAAGCCACATTGTCCGCCTGTAAAATGGGGATTTCAGTAATTCTCAACCCACTCAATTGTGACAAGGCATTGAAATCATATGTGGAGGTATTTTGTAAACTGTGAAGCTCCATGGAAGGCCATTACTATCCCACCTCCTGTTGTCCAGGCTGTGCTGGGCTTAGTGGCTAACTGGTGTGAGCGGGCTCTCGATAGTAGTGAGTACAGATCGGGCATTTGGTAAATCCTCGTGGGTGAATTAATGAAACGTGCCACCTTTACCTCTTTCACTAGAGGGTTTGTATGGATGGCGACAAAACCATACACCATGGAATGATAGTATATATAATACTGGGAACGACAACGGAGCCCCTGCTCCATGCTTGCCACTGGGATAAGAGGTTTCACAATCACCATCTCCTTTGATCTTCACAATAACTTTTATCAGGAAGGTAAACTATATTACCCCCATTACGCAGAAGAGGAAACAGAAACCTAGTAAAACCAATAATGTCTCCTGAGTTGGGAGAGGAAACACGGAAGTAAAACTAGCATAGTGAGTCAGCCCATGGCTCTGGAGGGTTAGCAATAATAACATATCCAAGGTCATCTAGGAGAGTGCCAGGCAGACTGTAAGTTCGCAATGGCTCATACCTATTATTATATATACATATATATACATACATATACATAATATATATATGTTATACATAACATAGGCCCGTTATGTACATTATTTGATTTGATTCGGTCCTTACAACAATCCTGTGAAGTATCCTCCTGTCCATTTTACAAATGGGGAAACTGACATTCAGAGAGGTTCAGTGCCTCCACCAGACCACACACACAGCTGGAGACTGAGAAGCTGGCCTGGGACCCAGAGCCCACTGCCCCCTTTACCCTGAGGTCAGTTGTTTGGGGATCACAGAGCTTTCTCCCAGACAAATAGGAAATGCTCTGCTTCCTCTCACATTGCTGGTGGTACTTCTGTGAGCCTCTTAGCTGGAGGGTCCTTGGTAAGGCCTTCAACGTGGCCTCCACCAGAGCCCACCTGTCTCTCAGAAATACCTGTACAGTTGGGGTGCTGAGGACTGGGATCCAGAGATAATGTGGGCCCTCCCTTTAAACTTCAGGGAACAAAGACTTACAGAACCTATCTTGGCCTTCCCCACCCCCTACCCAATTTTTTTTCCAAAGAAAAATGAAAGAATCTGATAATTACTTCTATCTACCACCCAACTGTACTAATTACCAACCTATTTCTTCACAGTGTGACAGACACCAGCTCTGGAAAACACATAGAGATAAATTAGCACTAATTGGTTTTCCTCTGGCTGTTTGAATTAGTATTTAAAGCTCCAATTACAAAGCAGAATAATTGCTATTAATGTCCTATCGCAGTACAAAAGGCAGTTCTCTCGAGAACCAGCCCAGGTGTATTATTACTTTGATTACAGCATATTTAACCTGGCTCGTTAAGAGGGAGACACGGGGGATGGTTTCAAAATGGCGGACAGACCACTTCCTGCAGGGTGGAAAGCTTGAAGACAGAGCTGGGACTGGAGGGAAGAAAAGGCGGGAACAGAAGAAGAGATAGGGGGGAGGCAGGAAAAGCTGGGCCTGAAAGTCTGTAGGGTTTCTCAGCAGGGCCCTTGGAGTCCGGCTTCCCTGACTGTCTCCCTGGGGACCTTCCTGGGTCCAGCCTACCCTACTCCATCCAAACCAGCTCTGTCTCCCATCCAAGGCCATGAAAGCCCTCTGCAGGCCTTCCTGGCCCCTGAGTGGATGCCTGGGGAGTGAGGCTGCCAACAGAAGGACCCGTGGGATGTTCTGGATGTTGGCCTCAGACTTTTACTAGTGAGTGAGTGGGGGCTCTGCCCTCCACATCCACATCTCTCCATGCCAAGTCTCAGTTGGGGGTTTTAGGACATGGGGGGGGGTGTGTGTGTGTGCTTGCAGCTCCTACTGTGGAGCACCTTGCATTATATATACCCTCTGTCCCCGGCACCCCTCTGGCCCTGTTTTCATTCTTGTTCCTCTGTGGGAGATTCCCTGCTCTGGCCAGAGAACAGTGGGTGAGCTGGGAGGAGGTGAGCGTGGAGGGCGCCTCAACAGGTTTCCGTACAAAGGGCACACAGACTCTTGGCTCTCCAGCTCATTGGCTAGATGGCAAGTCCTCTCAACTCCAGGAGCTTCAGTCTCTTCAACTGTACAATGGCGCAACATCCTCCCTCTTTCTGGCTTCACAGAGCGATAAGGATCAGGCGAGGATGCTGTGAACATGCTTTGTAGACCAGAGTGCAGCACCTAAACAAGGGGGTCCTTCCTTCGCCGTGGAGCTGTGGTGGCTTGTGGCAGGCGGCCCTCGAGGTGGAGCCAAGGCAGCTTCTTGCTGCTCCCTTCTTTGCTCTCTTCTTCCCTTTCAGCAGCTTCCCCTTCCCGTCACCTTTTCTACCTCCACTCCTTCTCTCCTCTCGGCCCCCTAGATCTCATCCATATCCCCATTCACGCTAGGGTGTTAAGAACTCAATGAGTTACCCTTTCCTAGAGCAGCTGTGTTTCAAAAGGGAGGGCTATGTTTAACCCAAAGAAATGAGTCACTAATGGTGAACTTTCAGGCAAACTGAGATGATATTTTGTGGGGGAGAATGAGGATGTCACAGTGCTCCTCAGAGCCCCACAGGCAGCTGTCTACTCACTGACACACAGGTTTGGTGTGGCCCTGTGCCAGGCTCAATGTGACGGGAAGCATTTTGCCAGAGAGGAAAGAGGCAAGAGAAAACTCACTGATGGGGGACCTAGGCCCCGAAAACCCAGCCAAGGCAGCTGATCCTGAATGCTGAGGTCACAACATGAGGAGCGGGTGTAGGGGGGTTCCTTTCCTGGAAGTGTTAGCAGTGAGCTTCTCTGGCCTGTCTGTCCCCAGGAGGACAGCCAGCTGTGGCTCCTGGTCAGAGCTTGAGCTGGGTGTGCCAGAGGCTGTCCTAAGGGATGCAGCCTCCCCAGGCCTGCCACCGCCTTTAACTTCTATTGCCCCAGCCCCTCCCCCCACACCTCTTTCTCTTTTGCCATATGGGAAATAAACCCCGCTGATTTCCCCCAGTAAGGACTCCTTCACATGTCTAACCCCTTCGTGGTCCCTTGCTCTTCCATGGCCCGAGTCTGTCACCTGCTTCTCCCCAGGAGCCCCACTCCCTCTGTCCTGGCAGCCTCTGTGTCCCACCCCCCTTCCCCATGTGGGGAGAGGTGCCATAGGGTAAGGGGCAAAGCGGTGTCCTTGGAATCAGGAACCAGGTTCAGCCCAGCAATACTGTAAGTTAGCTGTGTGATGTAGGTTTTCCCACCTATATTTCCCATGAGAGGGGGCTCCCCGGTCTCCTCGAGGGTAATGTTCTAGGATTTTATGGCTACCCTTTCCTTCCTTCTCTATATCACCCGCTCTCTGATATCCAGGCAGCCGGCATCTCTTAGCACCCTTCGGGGACCCTGGAGTGCCAAGAGCTTTGGCCAGGAGGTTCCGGAGGTGGGCCATGAGAAGGCAGTCAGGGCCCATCTGCCAGGGAGAAGGCTCTGGGTGGTCTCTGCGGGGTGGGCCCAGCTGTTGCAGCCCAGGAAAGGCGCGTCACTGCCAACGAATCCCTCCTTTACAACCATGCTGAGAGGGACGTGCAAGGGCCCGTGGGTGGGTGTTCACGTATGGGGGGGGGGATTTCTTTTTAAGAGACAAGGTGGGTGGAATGGGGGAAGCCAGCTGGCTGTGGGCTCTATTTCTACTGACAAGGCTTTACCCTGTAGGTGTGAGGAATTCCAATTAAATATGCAGCCTATTTGTCTGTGTGTGGGAGAGGGTTTGCTGGGAAGGAGGGGAACGGAGGCAGCGTCTCTGCGGCATACCAGCAAACCAGAAATTAGCTCCGTTCATCACAGGCACACGGGGCTTCCCTCAGCCCTCCTGTGCACTCACAGGAGTCGCGAGGAGACAGACAGAGGAAGTGAGAGAGAGGTTGGGGAGGCGGGTTCTCCAGACTTGAAGGGCTTCCGGAATCTCTGAGTGGGCAGGAAGGATTGCCCGACTCCTTGGCTCTTGGGGGGTTTCCCGTTCTGGAGGCGCTGGCAGGGAGCTTCTCTGCCCATCTGTCCCTACCAGGGCCGGCCAGGGTCGTCTGGGCTCACCTCTGAAACAACAAGGTTCCGTATGCACATACAGGGGCATCTCCAACTGGGGAGGTAGGTGGGTCTGTGGCCAGGGCGGCCCAGAGCAGACACCATAACCTCTGCAGGGCCCTGGGGCCACTTGGACCCTCCCCTTCTTCACCCTCATGTTAGATCAGCACTTAGAAAGCCTCGGCTTGGGCCAGCAGTCTCTCTGAAGAACAGAATCCTGCAATGCTGATGCTGGGGCTCCTAGGGTGGGGGAGGAATCACACCAAGGAGATTTGGGGATCCATGGGCCTCCAGAAGCCATTGCAGACCTTCTGTCATCCTTTCATCCCTCTTTTTACTTGTAGATGGGATTTGGTAGAAGACATCAAACTTCTCCAAGGTACAAAGAACGATCCATGTTGAAGCTGGCTGATACAGTCTTTCAACAGCAATGCTGTGTGGTTTTGGGGGCTCTCCATGGGCGCCCCACCTGCGAGACCCTGTGAACAGCAGCCAGGCTGGCTGCAGGGTCCACTGGCCTTCCTGGTGGGCCAGCTGCCTTGCTCTCAGCCTTCAGACGACTGGCCTTTCATTTGGGCGGTCACTACACCCTCTTCCACCATGGTCCATCACCACTTTCTCCCTGGGGCCAGTCCTTTCTGTGTTTTCACTTGTCTTGGTGTTGTTTCTCTCCCTATCTGCAAACATGGACTCCTCCCTAACTCTGATTCTCCCATCTACCTCCCAACTGGTTAAAAACACAATCACTTGTGGATATAACAAGCGCAGTAACAGTTCTGAACAGGAGACCAAGAGGGCTGGCAGGGCCTTTTTCTGATCCAGACACTCAAGGTGGTGGCTAAGTAGCTCCAGTCAGCAAACCCCTCAGATCACCCGAACTGCAGGGCTGGGAGGTCAGCAGCCAGGCCTCTCTGAAGTGTGGCATGAAGGCATAGCTCGGGTGAGTGGGGGAAACCGGATGGCTTGTGATGGGTCCTAGGGAGGCCATGCTTGGGTGGAGAGACAGGGAAGGGTGCTGGTCGAGCGGGGCAGGGGTACCAGCTGAGGTCTGCAGGGGAGGGGGTTACACGTAAGGCAATTGTGCAGACAAGCAGCAGGGGCCAGAGAAAACACTAGAAAGGCTGGGGAAGAGGTTCAGTAAGGCAGGTGTGCCCCCTTCCTCATGCTCTCTCATTTTCTTCATTCCTTCGGCTTCCCCTCTGGCTCACCTCTCCTTCTTCCCCCATCTTCCCCAGTTCCCCTAGCTGTATTAGCTCACTTTCAGAGTGAAGAAAGGGTGTGGTCGCTCCAGAAGAGCTTCCCAGCAGGGATGGAGGGGGGGGACAAGACCTGTCGCCCTAGCGCTGAAGAAGTTCTTCAGAATTGCCTGTCTGACATCAGAGCGATGAGGGTTGTACAGGAAGCAAGGTGGTCTCCCCCGCTAGTTGCTGCCTCCCCTTCCCCCTCTCTCCTGCTTCGCCTCCCTGTACAGAGATTGGAACAGAGACAGAGTGGCTCTGAGGAAAGGGCTGGAGAAGAAGGAGGAGGAGGGGAGATGAGGGGGTCAGGGGAGGAGGAACTGAGGAGAGATTATGAGGGGAGAGAGGTGTTATCTGTGTTGGGAATGTTGCAATGGGAAAGTCAGGCATATGTAAGGGCTTGTTGACTCATTTTTTACCATATTTCCTTAAGGTAGGTAGAGGGCAAGGAGGGTGAAGACGGAGGTGTGTGGCAAAAATTGCCCGAAGGGCACTTCTGAATGACCATGGGATAAAGCAAATCTTTTGGCGCGGGACGGAAGCGTGGAAGCTCTTGCAGTGAGTGCTGCGTCCGGGGTGCCCGCGGCCGCAGTGCTGGGACAGAGGAGCACGGTATGGCTTGCCAGCAGCCTGCACCTTCACCTCAGCCTTTCCTCAAGGCCTGGGACCCTTTCCTCCGGGACTGCAGATGATGTTTTCAGAAAACATTTGAGTCTGCTCCCTGCTAGGTCCAAAGGGCCGTCTGGGATTGGTGGAGAGATAGCAGCCGGCTATATTCCGGGACAGAGGCTTGGCTGAGGTTGGCTGTCCTCCGTGGACACCAGTGACACTGCGCAGACCACGAGCCCAAAGGCCAAAGCCGCAGTGCTTTCTTAGCGGCCCACTTCCCTTCATGGCGCACCTGTGATGTGTGATGTCGGGTGTGTGGATGCCCTCCAGGAACTCACAGGCTAGAGAAAGCACCTCTTAGGAGGAAGAAGTTCCTCTTTGTATTTTTCTGCTCCCTGAGTCATGGGTTAGGCAGGCCCTTTGGGGAGAAGTTTGGCCCTTGGGTCTAGAATAGTGTGCAGAACCAATCACTGAAGTGTTTCCCTGAGCCCAACCCCATGAGGGATCTGAGAGAGGGGCAGGGCATGGCCCTGTCCTCAGGGGAACTCTCTGGCTGCAGGGCCACCCGCAGCAGCTGGAGAACCACAGGTGCTAATGACAGCTGTGGTCATGCTTTGTGGATCCCAGGAGGAGGGAGCCCTAAGAGACAGGTGGGGTTGCTTTTGGACCGGGGAGGATGAGACTACGGGTGGCATGTGTGAGAGCTGCCTGAGCCAGGGCCCAGCTGGGCTTGGCCTGGGAGGTCAAAGGGGCAGGAGGAGGACAAGGGCACAGCCCCTGGACCCTCAGGGGACAGGCAGTCCCCTAAAGGAGAGAGGCAGGCCCCTGAAGGGGTTGGGCAGGCTTCCGCTGAGATCATGGCTGGCAGGGTCTCCAGCTAACAGACAGAAAAAGGCTGGGAAGCTCACTCCCTGGCTCCCAGCCTGCCTCTCCTTGCTCTGTGGTTGTCAGACTCCTTTCCTCACTCACCCTGCATGGCACTCCTGTCACCCCCAGAGCTGGGGGCGGTGACTGGGGCGCGGGGAAATGTTGTGAATGGCAGAGCTGCTCCGAGTCCCAGCCTTCCTCTTAAGGGGGGGTAGAGCATCCAACCATGAGGCATTTTCCTGGCGCTAAGGATAACCTCGTAGGAGGCAGAGGGAATCCAATTAGATGGGCAAGGCTGGGGAGGCTGAGGGCATGTGGGAGGTTTCTTTTCACTTTCTGGCTAAAAGAGCCCTAAAAGAGAAATTATAGCCAGCTCCCTCATTCCAGCCCCCAGGTCCCCTTCCTGGGGCCACCATCACACCCTGATTCCCCTTGTCACTCATCCGCTTCTCACTTGGGGTGACAGAGTCCCACTGGTGGACCCTTCAGACAGCAGCAGACCCAGGGCAGCAGCCACCACAGTTCCCTCTCTCTTGCTGCTCGTCTCCTGCCCCTGGAATGGGGCAGGGGGTAAGGGGGCTGCCTCCTGCACCCCTGGGGCTGGGTCCCCCTCCGAATCTGGGCTCTCCTGCGGTCTGTCGTGATTGTCCTTCTCACCCAACTGTGCTCCAGTTCAGCACTGATATGGTGACACGTGACCTCACTCCCTTGACCCACAAACCCCAATGGCCCCAGCCAAATCAGTGAGCCTGGTCCTCCTGCCTCTAAGACGCCTCTCTCAGTCTTTTTTAGAGGCAGTTATGGGGGCACATAAAACTGTGTGTGTAGGAGGGTGGACATGGTGTGCGCGTGGACAGGTCCCTGGGCCTCCTCTAGCCCTCTCCCGGTGCCCCACACAGAGTAGCAGTGGCTCCACCCAAGTGACTTCTCCCTGCCTCCTGTTGTTCCCATTTCCCTCTCTTGTGATTCTGGGAGGGTAAAGTGGCTGGTAACACTCCTTCCACTGAGATGAACAGGCCTTCCCAGCAAGCCTTTTAGGAGAAGGTTCTGGAAGTGCTGTCTTGTCGGGGTGCTGGGCACCAAGTCAAGTTCCCAGCCTTTCCTCCCTCTCAGCTGAGGCCATCTGAAGGATGCCTTTTTGGGGAAAGCAAGGTCCTCAGCCCATCGTTAGTACCCTCCCTCAGTCAGGCCTGCCACGGGGGCTCTGAGTCTTGTCATCTTGTCAGAAGCTGTCCTCGGAGGTGTGAGGAACTCCAATTAAGCATTCAGCCAGTCTGCCTGTGTGGGGGGCCTGGGCTGTGGGGGAGGCAGCCTTGTGCTGGCGCGGTGACTAATCTTCACAATACCAATTATGAGCCTCAGAGGAGGTGGTGGGTAGGTGGGAGGGGGAGGCAGGGGAGGTGAGGGAGGTGGGGGCCGGGATTTCCTCACCCCGCCAGCTCCCTGGCTCTGTGCAGGCCATGTGGGCCAGAGGAGAGTCGGAGAGCTCAAGAAAAGAAACCCTCGAGGACCCAGACTACCCACAGGAGAACCCTGCATCCCTATGGGGTCCAAGGTGCCCCATATTTGGACTCTGGCTATCCTAGGCATTCTCCCTACACTCATGAGGTCACTGGCATTGGCCTCAAGGTGCAGATAGAGTCTGAGGCACAAAGAAGTAAGTGACTTTTCAGAGGTCAGCCAGTTAGAGGTGACCAGGCAAGATGCATAGAGGTCTCTGACTCAGGACCAATGGGGTTTTTATGGTATTGTGGAAGCGCCAGGCCAAGAACTCTAAGGGTCTTAGATCATCCAGGGCACAGGCCACAAGTACCCCCACCCCCTCCATTATATGGGGGCACTGAAAAGCCCAGGGGGTGAGGGGTGGGGCTGCACCCTGGTCCCCCAACTGCCTTCTCACAGAACGGAAGAGTTTTCCTTTAGGAAGCTGAGCAGTATCTCTACTGGGCATGTTCATTCCCCCAGAAAATGCCTATCCATGACCTACTGCAGGCCTAGCATGGTGCTTAGCACTGGGGAAAGTGGGGAAGGCTAGTCTTCAAGAGGAGAGAGTCAACTAGAATTCACTAGCAAAAACAAGAGGCACTGAGGATCCCAGGAAAAAACCCTACAGTCTGCCTCGCTGGAGGCCTGGTGGGTGGGTGGGTGATGGATTTTCACTGGAGTCTAGGGCATGAGCAGTGTAGGGCAGAGTGGAACAGGACCTGTCAGTGGGCTGTGGGGAGGCAGGGCAGCGACAGGGCCCAGGGGTCTCCGTTCTTCTCCTTGGGCCTCTGCTGCGGAGTTAGTCCAGCTGCTCCAGAGGCATGGCAAGTCTGTCCCCTTGACCCCTCTCAAGGTCCATCCAAGAGAAGTGCAGGAACAGCATTTAAATGAGAATGAAGGCCTTTCCCAATCCCTCCGACCTCCAGGAAAATGTTAGGTTATCAGACCGTGATCTCTAAATGTTTCTCTTTGTGTTTGGGCCTTATGAAGTATAAACATATGGAAGGTGACTAGCTATTTTTCTTTTCCAAGGAGGGCAAATGAGAGGAAACAGGGCTTCAACTCCAGCCTGGGGGGTTTGGACTGGCCATGTCAACCCTCCTGAGGGTGAGGATGGCATAGGAGTCTGCTGGGTGTGGTTAAAAGTGGGGCTGCTTCCCAGGCATCTTGCAGTAGGTGACAGATGACAGTGTCCTTCGTCACTCAGGCCTGGTCACCTTCACTGGTGACAGAGGCCCTTGTTTCCCAGACCCTTTCCATAGCTTTCTGAGGCTCAGAGCAGCTCATGCCTTGAAACCAGTTCCTTCTCTTCCCTGGAGGATATGCAGAGTAGGGAAGAATTGAGAAGACAGGGGCCACACACAGGGGTTATGGTGGTGACAACATCTCGTTGATGCTTTGAGGTTCCACTGCTCTTCTGGGCTGCTCTCAAGAGGATGCCCTTCAGGTCCTGGCCACTACCTGGGGTGGAAGTTATGAGGCCTGAAAGGCGGAGAAAGTGGCCAGATCCGCAGTTCTTCATCCACTGGACGAATGTGGACAAAGGCACCAAAGTGATGGTTAGATTCTTTGGATCCCAAGTGAGCCTAATGATCAGCCCCAGACTGAGACCTGAGGGTCTCTTGGGTTCCTGGCTAAGGGGAAAGGAAACGGACATGTGTTGAGTGCCTGCACAGGTCAGCCCAGTCTTGTGAGGTAGATGGCATTTTCCATCTACAGCTATGAAAATGGCCTCGAAGAGGCTCCATCACTCACCCAAGCTCACAATTAGCAACCAGCTCTGCTGGGGTGCAAATCTGGAACTCTGTCTTTGGAGTGGAACACCGCCCTGATTTGGGGATGGCAAATGACCCTTTGCCTCTTGTGGGGCTGACCCTGGTGCCCTGTACTGAGCAGAGGTCTCAGAACTGACACAACGGGTCCCCTTGGGGACCATGAAGGCATCCCCTCTTCTGCGCCCTGCCCACCACGTTGTTTGCACTTGGCGGTGAGAGCCTTGTGGAGGAGTAGAGAGTCCGGGAGAAGGGGGAGGGGAAGGGGCTGTTGGAAACTCCCCGAGGCAGCAGGAACCAGGCTGAGAGTGGGGAGGAGGGACACGGGGGTGGGTTCCAGGCTTTTCCCCACACTTCCTCAGGGATCGCTTTACATAACCAGGGCTGCTTAGTCACCGCTTTCTACTTTTTTTTTGGAAACAATTTTCTCAGCATCACAGCTCCCGTCTCCATCCCTTACTAGTCACCGGTGCTAGGGAAGTCCCTTTTCTTCGGTTCCCTAGGCAACCCAGCACATTTGCCTTTCAAATGATCCAAGGCCTGGGCGGGGGTAGGAGTCCCCTCCCCCTGTACCCGGCCTCCCACACAGCCACTCCCCACCTCAGTTGGCGATGTCATGTGGCCCAGTCACCAGGAGAAATCTGGGAGACCAAACGCTCTGCTTGGCATCAGCCCCCATTCTAGACCCTCACATTTATAGGCCTGAAGTTTGGCTCAGACTCAGAGCTCCCAGCTCCTGTCTGGAGGCACCCATGTTGGCCTTCGGACATGGCAGGCTCTCCTCAGTCCTCTCTTGGTGGGGAGGTGGCAGAACTGAGCCTGCTTCATCGAGGCCCAGGAAACCTAAGGCTGGAGCTACCCACACTACCACCACACCTTGTGAACAGGGCCTGTGGGCCTTGGTCCCCTTCTCTCTCTCAAAATCTTCCCGTGGGGCTAGGATTTGGAATGAGGTCTTCTCCGTCCCTCTCTGGCTCCCTTGCTATCACCTGTGCCATGCCCGATTGCCTGGGAAACAGACTTGGTGTAGGAGTGGTGGTGAGTGGGGGTGAGTGGGGGAGTCCTTTCAGGGTGTGTGCCGGAGACACTGGGCAGAGGGCGCGAAGCCCAGGCCCGGCACACCCTCCCACACTCCCCCTTCAGAGGCCCTGATAGCTGTCCTCATGACACAAGGTGCCTGACCTGGGGTTCAATGCCACAAATTCAGGGCAGTCGGGTGAGCTAGAACAATGGCATGGCACAAAATCAAAGAGCAGGCAGGAACCTGCCACTCATTCATTCAGAACAAATCTGTACAGAATCCGCTACCTGCATGGTGCGAGTTCTGGAGAGCCCGCTGGATCCAGACCCCTGCCTTCAGGGCACAAGCGTGCCTGAACCACCCGTCAGAGAGTTTCACTTTTTATACAGGGTCCATGGACCACATACAGAAAATCTTATGGGGGCACGCGGAGGTTCTCATTAGGAGAAAAGTCTCTTAGAATGCCTTCCTCAGGCAGGAGTTCTTAACCTAAGAGCCGTGAACAGGCTTCAAGGGATTTATGAATGACCGGAATTGCACAATTGTATGCATTCGTGTGTGCCTGTGTGTGTACTTCTTTAGTGAGAGTCCGGTCTCTTTCCCCAGATTGGGGTCAGTGACCTCCAAGGGTTAAGGACCCTTCCTGATATTAGAGGCTGGCCCAGCTTTGGAAGCAGCATGACTTCACAGACTCCTGGGGGAGAGCCCACACATATGCCACATGCCTCGGGGGCAGTGATCAACTTCCCAGGATCACAGAGAAGACCGCCTGGACCCCCCAGCCCTCCTGCTCAGACCCCAGGTTTCTTCTCAGCCAGAGGGTATGGGACGGGAGTGCCCAGGCAGACCTGGCCTCTCCACTGAGCACGGCTCACCGAGGTCTGAGTCCAGACCCATGGGCTGGGGCTCCTGCTTCAGTGGGGAGGGGTAGGCAATGTGGGGCTCCTCAGGGCTCCATCTCCCCTATTCCAACCTCACTTTGACTTCCTTTCTGTATTTAGATCTTTTCTCAGTCCTTTCTTGAGCATAAGGAACGATGCCTAGCCATTCTCTCGATACTCTCAATGCTCTTTCCCTCTGAGGAGACAGGTTCGCGCCATCCAAACAGGGAGGGCGAGGGTCTGCGAAAGCCCGCCTCCTGGGATTTCTGCATGGCCCTCTCTCTCTGCCCCACCTTGGCTTCCTCGATAGCCTGTGGTGCCAGGGCTGCTCTGGAGAGACTTGCAGAGGGCCAGGCCCTCCTAGAGTGGCTGACTTGCTGCCCCCGGGGGGCCCTCGGCTGCTTTCTGGACACTGCTGGTCAGGTGCTCGGGCTCTGGTGGAATCGGATGCCAGCACTCAACCAGGGTCATTGTGCCCCGTGGGATCTCAGAGAAGAGAGTGCTACCACAGCTGGAATGAGCAGCGCTCACTTAATACGACTGGTGTTCAGGCGCCTCTTGCACACCACGAGTGGGGACGGCACAGGCCCTGGAGCCGGGCTGGAGCGTGAGGCCCAGAGTCACTGTCTCCGCCGGTGAGCTCAGGAAGGCTATGTGAGCTCTCCGGGACCAGGAAGCCCATAGGCTGTGGGGAGGATCACAGAGAGGGATCACGTGAGTGCCCGCCTGGACCCTGGCATGAAACCGGCACTCCGTCCTTGTTAGTTTTCTTCTGTCCCCATCACCGGCACCCCCGCTACCAAAACTGAGTACCGAGTGCTAAGTCAGGGAAGACGGGTGCCAGAAAGGGCTGAAGGAACAGATGAAGGAAGGCCCAGGGGAAGAGGTGGGGACCAGGGAGAACAGCAACAAGGATAAACATAACACACTGGGAGGGGAGGATGTGCTCAGGACTCAAAGGCAGGAAAGAGGACCAGGACAGGCAGGAAGAGACAGACTGTGGCTATCTTGCAGTTGTTAAGACCTGTCACAGCTACCTTGTCTTTAAGGAAAATGAGGCACTAGGGTGGCCGGGACAAGCCTACTGGCCTTGAACTCTGGCCCTGCTGCCAGCCACTGGACGTGACCCTGGAGCCAAGCTCCCATCCTGGGAGATGTGCCAGGCTCGGGTGCTGCCAGCCGGGTGCCTGATTTAGCGAACGCCTTGTTAAGAGAAGCTAATTAACAAACCTGCATTTAAATAAGCAGCCGCCCGGGTGTTTGTAACCACCGCCTTATTGAATTGTGACAAGTTATTAGCCCTTGCATGTTAAATGAAACAGAAGCATCCAGGAAAAACCCCTAAATCCAGTCTGCATAAAGCAGATTCCTGCTGAGAAAGTGACGGCAGCAAAAACGGATTCAGGATTCACTCGCAGCTTTGGAGAGAACTCCAGGCCTCCCTTCCTTGGAGGTTACATAATCCTCTGTCAATGGTGATGACACCAGGAGAAAGGCAGGGAGCAGGAAGGCAGGACCATCAGAGATGCCCTGAGCTCCACCTGGGGCTCCGTCAACTTTTGGGGGTGCTGGAGACACAGCCTGGGCAAGGGGGCCGCGGTGGGCCATGCAGTGCCTACCCATGGCCACGAATACTCACTGCGGGCTTGTGAGTGGTGGCTGGGCCTGCTTCCTCAGGGCCCCGGTGTGCCTAGAACACTTTGTCACTCCTTCGGCTCCGCATTTGAACAACAGAACAGCTTAGCACAGACCCATGGGGACCCCACCTCTCCACGGCATTGGCTTTACCGAGGGAAAGTCTCTCTGACCGCCCACCACCAAGGACACCAGGCCTTACGCAGTGGAACTGGGAGTGGCCACTTCCTCAAGTTGAATTCCCTGACCTTCCGGGGCACCTGCAGGAACCTGACCCAGACCGCACCTCGGTGCCTCCTACCCAGTGCCCAGAACAGAACTATGGCCATATCAAGATCCCAAGCATCCTGCAGTGTGGATCCTGGGCAATCTGCAATTTTGGAGAAGGCCACATCTCTGGGATGGGGTAAGAATAAGAGGCAAGGATGCGGGTTGAAGAATGTCAAGGTAAGTCTGGTTTGGGACAAGCCTGGGGTGACGTACCGCCACAAGTGCTGCTCCTGGTATCAGGGAGAGGCACCGAAGAGGGAAGCCCAGTCAGGGAGGCAGGGCTGGTCCGTGCTGCTTGGACTCTGATGGACCCTGCTGGGCCACTGATTAGTGGCGTGACCTGGGAAAGCTACAGAATCTCTCTGAGACTGCTTCCTGATTTAAAATGGGAACAACAGGGTTGTTTGGTGGGGGGGGGGGGGGACTCAGTTAGTTAAGCGTCTGACTCTTGGTTTCAGCTCAGGTCGTGATCTCAGGGTCGTGAAAACAAGCCCTGCGTCGGGCTCCGCGCTAAGCATGGAGTCTGCTTGGGTTTCTCCCTCTCCCTCTGTTCCTCTGCCCGCTCTCTCTCTCTCACTCTCAAATAAATAAATGCTTAAAAAAAAAAAAAGATGTGGGGCGCCTGGGTAGCGCAGTCATTAGGCGTCTGCCTTTGGCTCAGGGCGTGATCCCGGCATTCCGGGATCGAGTCCCACATCAGGCTCCTCCGCTGGGAGCCTGCTTCTTCCTCTCCCACTCCCACTGCTTGTGTTCCCTCTCTCGCTGGCTGTCTCTCTCTGTCAAATAAATAAATAAATAATCTTTAAAAAAAAATAAGATGGGAACAATAGCTATCACACAGTGTCCTGTGAGGTGTCAGTGAGAGAATGTCTACAAATGGTGTCTGGCATCCAGTTAAGTCCTTAATGAGCGCTAATAAAGGAGGAAGTGACAGGACTGATGGGCCAACGGAGTGCAGTTTCCTGGGATCATTGCTGCTCAAAGTTGAGCCTGGAGCTGACTTTAAAATTTGGCTCTGCTCCTTACTAGCTACATGACCCTGGATAAGGTCCAGATTCCTCTGCACCCTGGTCTCCTTCTGTGTCAGATAGCATTCGTGTTATCTCACAGCGCTGTAGTGAGAATGGAATGACGTAATGCAGGTGTAGGCAGTGTCCAGCACGGAGCAGAGACGGACAATATGCTGGCTTACCTCCCCCTTTTCCCCTCTACCCACTTCATGCATCCTCCTTCTGTCTCCCAGCAAGAGAACCGCTAAGCTTCTACTGTGGAGGGTTCTGGACTAGTGACACCAGGGAAAGAGGACTCGGATACATCATGGTATTCAGGGGCATGTTTTCCCTAGAAATAGGATGCGACCTATTAGATATACTTCTGGACTTTGAACACCCATCTCTTGGCGGCTTTTAAAAAGTTGCCCTGCAGTTTGAGGGTGCAGAGAGGAAGCAATCTCTTTCTGTTCAGTTCCTCCAACAGTCAGATTTCAACCGACTGATCAAAGGATATTCATCAGAGCACACACTTCTTACAAAGCTCTATGGCTGCAGGCAAGGGAGCTGGCAGGGAAAGTGGATGATTAGTGCCTGGGAAGTCATACCAAGGGAAGAGGGCTGGTCCCCTCTAATTCAGGGGTGGGTTCCTCCAGGAACAACTCCCGGATGCCTATCTTGGCAGGGGGGTAAGATGTGCATAGCTGGGCAGACGGGCAGTATTCTCGAAGAATGGCACAGTGAGTGAAGCTGAAGAGTTGGGGTCTGTTTCTAGACATGTCAGTTAAGTCAGGGGAAGAGTTTGCACTGGGGACATGGTCAGAAAGGCAAGTATTACACAGGGTCTTAAAATCTCAAACTCATCTTGCCTGGCAGACGTTCTCCCAGCCTGGGAATTGGCAGAAGCGGAAGAAGAGGGGATACCAGCATTTTGTCAGGTCATTTTTGTTTCCATAGTACTCATATGCTCTCCTTCCAGTCAAAAGTTATTCTTTCTATGGATCCCCAGTTGGCTGATGGTGGCAAGGAGAAAACAGGTGTGAACTGGTAATGGTAACCCTCATTCTTCTCTGCCACTGCTCTTCAGGCAACAAACACGCACTGGGTTAAGAAGGATTAAAGGTGGCTTCTACTCTCAAATACTTGAGTCTCACTGGGGAGTCAAGGAAATAAACTACTAGTACCTACACTTCTGTGCTCGGGTCCGTAATAGAGGAGTGCATGAGCCATGGCGATTTCTGAGAAGAGAGGGGGCTTAATGTTGCCTAAAGGAAGGGGGCCCCAGAAAACCTTGTGAAGGGTGAGGTGTCTAAGCTTCGTCTTAAAAGATGATCTAGGCAGACAAGAGGGTTGAGCTGGGGGCTTAACTGACCACATGTCAAGGAGGAGCCTAGGAAGTGACTGCTGGGACGGGAATGGGGGTGCCACATGGGGGCTGGTGAGGCACGAGGCTGGTGAGGAGGCCCGCGGGTCAGAGAGGGCTCTAGGTGCCATGCCACGGTGTGCAGCTTTAACCCCCTGTGGGAAGCAGTCAGGGGGTTAAGTAGGGGAGCAGTCTCATGAGGGCAGCCACTCTTAGGGAGATTCTTCAGGGATGGGCCAGAGGACAGGCTGGGTAGCACAGAGACTAGAAGCAGGTAACCAGTTGGGAAGTGACCACCTTGCTCCAGACTGGAACTTGGGGAGGGCTTGCAAAAGACAGCGTGGGCTCCAGAGACTCAGAAGGCACAAGGCAGTGGCTGGACGGGAGAACAGGAGAAGCAGGGAGAAGGGAGGCTCCAGGGTGAGCTGCAGCTTTTCCACCTGGGGCGGCTGTGGTGCTATGGAGGAGGAGGGGTCAGGGGCAGGGTGGCGGAGTAGAGGGTGGGAGATAATCCATTTCACTTGGAGTGCGTTGAGAATAGGCTTGCAGAGCATCCAGAGAGACACATGGGCAACAGGCACCCGGCTCTGGAGCTCAGGAAGAGGCAATATGGGTGTGCTGTGAACTGTGGGAATGGATGAGCCCATCCTGGGAAAGTCTGATGGAAAAGGGCGCCAGGAGAACCTGGCAGCTGCAGGCACTGGAAGTCAGGTGGAGGGACTCTGGGAGGAAAATCATGGTCGCCCAGGAGAAGCACATTTCAAAATGGGAGCTGGTGCCTAATGGTCACAGAGATACCACTGGGTGAGGATGACAAGTCTCCATCAAATGTGGTAGGGAGAGGGCCAAAGAAGGAACAGTGTCAGTGTGGGAGAGATGAACTGGAAGTGAGGAAGGAGAAACTGCACACATGCCACGGGCCCTGGGAAGCAGCCTGACTGGGAAAGACAGCTGACAGGGGGTGTGACCAGAGGGGGGCCAGTCTCACACACACTTGTGGGGAGTGCCCAGGACCCCTACCTCATCCCACACCATCTTGGGCCTCAGCGTCCTAACCTGGGAGAGGAAGGGGCTGCACCATGGCCCTGGGAGGTCTCCTTTCAACTCTAAAGTTGGATCGTCCTGATGGTTACTCGCATGCTACTGGTAGGATTCTAAACTGATGGAATTTCTAAATTCTGGAGGGCATTTTCATAATATCTATCCAAAAGCCTTCAAATGTGTGATACCTTTGACCTCTGGGAATTTATCCTAAGGAAGTCACTACGGAGGTGAATGAAGAGTGGGTATGCACAACTTTGTTCATTGTAGCATTGGTAATATTATAAAAAAAATAGATACAACCTAATGTCCAATAGTAAGGGATTGGCTGAGTAAATTATAGTACATCCATATGGTAAACTACTTCTGCACTAAAAATCATGGTTTAGAAGAATATGTGTTGACATGGGAAAATGTTAATGATATATTGCTAAGTAAAAAAGCAGGCTACGTTACAGAATGTACAGTATGATACATTCATTTTTAAAATTTTTGATTAGGACACAGACCAAATCTTTAATTAATGTCATTTTTTTCTTCTCTTGGCAAGCAAGTAGAGTATTATCTGGAATAATGTAACTAAAAAACTAAACAGAAAGACAGAGCTATATACTAAGTGTGTTCATGTACATTTTTAAGTCATTAGAAAAAACGAAAGTAGGCTGTCATTGAGTCAAGGAAGTGGAGAAATTCTGAAATTTGGAAGTGGAATTTGCCCTAGAGAACATGGAGCCCACCTTCCTCACTTTTTTGATGAAGAAATTCAAGCTTGGCGGGAAGTCTTGGACAGTTGTTGGTCGAGGACCGTGCTGGGGAGCCAGGCCTAGAACGAGGACCTCCAGTTTGTGCCAGGAGGCTGGGGGGTTGGGCCTGTAGAGAGCCCCTGCTGCTACTTACAAGGTCCAGCTTGGGGCTCCTCCTTTCCTTTCAAGCCCAGGAAGCCTGTGTAGCCTAAAGCTGCTCCAGGGCTGCAGGGCTGTTCTGGCCTGACTGCCTCACTTCCTTTCTGCTAAGCTGAACTTTAGGGAGAAGGCTGCAAGCATCCTGTTGTGCATGCTCTTGCACTAGCCCTGCAGCCCTCTTCCACATGCAGGCGAGAGGGTGCTGGGCCTGCCCCTTCTGGGGCCCTATGGGCAGCTGACCACCGCAGTCACTCTATCATCTCTTGCCTGGACTACTGCAAGAGCCTCCTGCCACAGGTCTCCCTGCTCCTACCCCTGACCCGAAGCAGCCAGGAGATCCTACTAAACCCCAAGTAAAACACACCCCTCTTCTCTCACATGCCCGGGGCCTCCTGATAAGACACACAGAGCAGGCCTGAGCCCTCACCAGGCCCTGTCTCATCTGGTCCCCTCACCTCCCGACCTCTTCTTCCACAAGCCCTCACTTGTCCCCTACACCCCCAGCAGCCACATCAGCCTCCCAGCTAGCTCTTCCTGGGACACCGCAGCCCCTGCCCCAGGTTCTTTGCACTGGCTGGTCCCTCTCCCTGAGGGCTCTCCCCCCAGATTTCTGCTGGCCTTGCTCCCTTACCTCTTCTGAGTCTTCATTTGAATCTCACTTTCTCAGTGAGCCCCTCCCTGAGCACTCTGGCTCCACAATCCTGCTCTGCATTTCCCCCAAGTAGTTAAGCCTCCTACCCGTACCAGATCACTTACATGCTATGTTTATTGTTGCTTGTCTGTCTCCCTCTTCTAGGAAGTCTTAGCTCTATGAGGGGAGGGAACTTTGTTTTATGCACTGATGCATCCAAAGTACCTAGAATAGAGAGGGGGCATAGGGTAGCCACTCAAAACAATATTTGTTGAATGAAAGCAAAACACGGGGAGACGTTCAGAACTTAGAAATATTTCCCTTATCAGGAAAACACGCAGAGGAAAATTAGGACAGTGCTCCAATGAGAGGCAGCTCAATGTGCGGGAGTAAGAAAGTGGTTTAAGTCTAAATGGAAGTCTGCTTACCCCTCACCCCCATTTCTAACTCTGAGCCCTGGAGTCTTCCTTTTGTATCCCGGAAGCCCCCTTGTGTTAGCCTCCAACCTAGCCTTCAATTGTGCGGGCTGTTTGATGATTCACTCGTTCATTCACTCACTCACTCACTCACTCACTCACTCACTCACTCACTCATTTATTCACCACATAGGAGGCACAGAGCCAGAGGCAGTTCTGCCCTTAAGGAGATCACAGTGCAGAAGGGGAGCAGTCACGTCCAGAATGGACCACCCTATGAAACACATGGAAGCACCTGGTCAAGAGCAGGACGCTAGGGAGCCTTCACAGTGCGGGAGTTTCAAGGGTGCCCTGAAGTATGAATGGGGTAAGAGAGGGAAGAGGAAGGAAGACATCCTGGCAGGCAGACATGGCAAAGTCTTAGCAGTGGGAAAAACACCAGGAATATTTCGGGGTTGCTGCAGCTGGTTGGAATGATGGACTCATGGGGGGTGGAGGGGGGCTTGAAAGGCTGGGCTAGGGCCTGACCTTGAAGGGTCTTGTGGCTACCTTTGGAGGCTTCGTTTTCTAGTTCTGAATTTGTACATTTTACAGGCTTCTGGAGAAATGGAGAGTTGGCTCCTTTCTCAGCAAACAGACGGGGTTTAATTGCTGTTACTGTCAGTGTAGTTGCAAATATCATATAAAAAGGGCTTTTTGGCTAATTGTTTTTAGAATAAAAATTCAAGAACTATGTATAGATATTATGCATCCAGGGTACTTTAAAGATCAAACTGTTTATATTACCCTTAAATACAGTCTTTAGCATGAGGCACTGGGATCTGTGAGTGACTGGGACAAGCAAAGATCCCCCAGGGCTTAAGATGTTGGAACAATATGACAGCAGTAACTTTTTTACTGGGGGGCACGTGGGGGAGGCTGCAGTCAGTGCCCTTTGATTGGCCAGTAGCCCAGAAGAATAAATAGTGAAGCTGGGTAACTTCACAGGCACCATTAATCTGAATGCTACCTCCATGCAGAACCGTACCCCCCCCCCCCGCCCCGAGAAAGCTGAATTTCATGGGCTTTTGCGGGGGGGCCGGGGGTGGAAGAGGAAGGAGAGGAGGCTGGAGGTGGCAAGGTACAGGCGAGCCTCAGCATTTTCCATCTTGTCCCCTTGCCTCAACCCAATGGTACTGGGAGGATTTCTGAGCCACACAAATAAAGCAAATTCATATCTAGTCATTGCCATCCTGTCTTCATGCTCAAGCCTTTCTCAAATTTTAACTTGGGAGCTTTTAGAAAGGCAAATTTATCTGTGACACCATCCAAATTCTATTTTATTGGAATCCTATTCTCAAAGGATGCAATTGACTCCTGAGAAAGCTGTGGGCTTCTCCTTTTGATATTTTCCCAAACTCTGTGTGTGTGTATGTGTGTGTGCATGTGCGCACGCGAGTGCTCATGCACCACACACATGCACATTTGTTTTAGGGTTCGCTACTTATGTACAAACACGTAATGCATATTCACAAGGCAGTTACAGAAGTGTATATATATATATATATATATATATATATATATATATATATATTCATCACATATATGTGTAATACAGCACAGACTCCTGTAAGCCAATATTTAAGTTATCATATTTAATTTATTCAACAAACATTTAATTAGCACTTCCTATTCATTAAACACTGTCCTGGGTCTTGGCAGTAAAGCAATGAACAAGTCAGATAAAGCTCCTGCCTTAGGGGGGCTAACATTGAAATCCACTGGAGTCTTAACACAAGGTTTCCAGCAAATGTGCAGAAATCTGTATTGACAGCCATCAAGTGAGCTAGTAGGGTATGTCGACAGATAGTGTTTCCTTAATACGGGAGAGAAAGCCCATTTGGGTGAAACAGTGGCGGTGGGGTTCCCTGCATAGGCCACCTCTCAGTGCTCAGCGCAGAGGACTTCCGGGTGTTTTTAAGATGGAGATCAAAGGGCTGGGGGCGGGGATGGGCGGGACAGGTTTATCCTAGGCAAGTGTCCGGGAGGTTTTCAACACCCTTCTCCATGAAGCCTTCCCTGTTCATCCCAATCATAACCAGTATCTCCCTCTTATGAGCTTATCCTACTGCCTGGGCAACTTCAGCGGGCACTGAACCTTACTCTGGGAAGTATTATTTTTGTTCTAGGCTTAGGTTGCTCTTACAACGAACACTCAGGGAATTTGTTTAGTGCCTGCCTGGCCCTGCATTCTGGGGGACACCGATGAAAGGGCATTGGCTTTGCCCGTAAGGAACTCCCAGCCCAGTAGGGGGAAAGGCAGGCAAACCTGTACTGACTAGTACCAGGTGTATGACATGTGTGCATGGGGTGCTATGGGGGTAGGGCAGTGAAGGGGGCTTGGGGTGGGGTGGCTCTCAGGCCTCTGCAGCAGAGGTGATGCTTAAATGCTCCCAAAAGAAACCAGACTCCTGGGAACGGGGACCTTACCTAATTCTCTTTATATTCCCTGTAGTTGTGATAATCATATTTTCTTTCTCTGCAATTTAATTTTTAAAACAGTATTTTAAATTGAAAATTCTGATTATAAACAATATAGATTATAGAAAATTTAGAAAAATAGCTAGGCCCAAAAAAGAAGACAGCACTCATAACCCTACTACTCAGACCTAACTACTATGAATATTTTCGTGCATATATTCTCCAGTTTCTTTTCCCCATGCCTATTTTCCCACGCAACAAAAATGGGTCACGCTCCATGTAATTATTTTTAATTTTCTTTTTCTTTTCTCATAACAATTTGGCACAACTATTTTATTGATGGCCTCACCTATTCACCTTCAGTCATTTTTAATGGCTGCGTAATATTCTTCAGACCATAATTTATTTGCTAATCATCTCTTGTTGGACAGATAGGTTGTTTCTGGTTTTTATTATTATAAGCAACACTGTGATGAATAGCATTGTGGATGAACTGCTGCTCACATTCATTATAATTCCCTTAGTATAAATTTCTAGGAGATTGTTGGGTCAAAGGCTATATGCATTTTAAAGGCATTTGAAGTTTGATACATACCACCAAATAACCTTGCCTAAGTGTTTTCCACGATTTACATGCCCATCAGCATTATATGAGAGGACACTGGATGCTATTATTATTAGTTTTTAAAGACACAAACCCCAAACATTGCCAATTTAATGGCCACAGTTGGTGTGAGGGATGGAGAGGTAGCAATGATTTCTTGTGTCCATTTGGACTTCTGTACCTGTGTACATCTTCATTTTTCATATGTTTATGTTGTATTTCTTTTTAAAGGACTTCCTATTACCATTCCTATTACTGTCCTTTGCTCATTTTTCTATTTATTAAAAAATGAATTAACAGCTAACATTTATTGAGTGCCTTCTGTATGTCAGGCATCGCCCCAAGCACTTTATATACTGCTTTATTTCCTTTGCTCCTTCTAATAGCCTAATGGGTTTTGTACAATTATGATCCTATTAATTTGTAAGTGCCTTATATATGGACGATAGTAACCCCTTGTCCTATATATCACATTTTTAAAAAATGTGTTGATTGTCTTTTGGTTTTGTCTATGGATGTTTTGATCTGTAAAAGTTTGAAGGTATTGTGAGGTCAAATTGGTCAACGTTTCACTTCTGCCTTTGCAAATACAGGTTATAAAAGGTCTTTTTCTATCTTTAGATCAGAGAAATATTAAGCTATATTTTCTTTTGGTTCTCTTATGGCCTAATTTTTGACATTCAAATATTTGATCCATTTAGAATTTATTTTGATTATGGTATGAGAAAGAGCTTCAACATCATTTCCCCCCAAATGATTAGCCAATCAACCCCAAACCATTTATGAAATAATCAGTCCTTTCCCTTTGGTTTTGAGATGACTCCTTTATTAGATGCTGTTTTGTTTTCTATCCTTTTCTTCAGTCTCAATGATGTGTGTGTTTTCACTCACCAGTACCCTCTTTTAATAATTATAGTTTTATAACCTGTATTAATATCTAAAAGTAACCTTAAATTCCAATAAAAATCATTTTGTCAAGTTCCAGTAAAAATCCCTTTCTTATCAACAAAGAGCACATACAAAAATTAATTTGGAAAATATTGATTTGTGAACTTACGTTATGTCTCCATATACTAAAGTCTTTCATACTCTCCTTGAAAGTTTTTTTTATTGAAATTCTTTACATTTATAGGGTAGTTTATTTGTCAATATTTTCTACTGTTTATTAGTATAAAATATAAATGGATTTATCATGTTTTCTGAGCCCCAAATCAACACACATGTTGAAAAAATATATACATATATTTTTTGGTCTTTCCGAGTATCAAAGACATTTAGGAGGTATAGTTTGTATGTTGAAACGAGGAATTTCTGAGCATTTCTATGGTTAAGAGGACAAGATGGGAATATTTAAAATTGGAAGAATATTGGCTGAATCCCAAAGGTGTGACTGGTTTCCAAGGCCAAGCTGCCCAGGACAGTGCCTGCACCATGGTGGACACTCAATATTTATGGATGGCTTCACACTGACATACCGTCAGATCGTAGAGTTCAGTGCTCGGAAAAACCAAGGTAAGGATTAAAAGCAGTGACTCCAGCAGGCTCTTCAACCTATAGAGTCACCCAATTCCCCTGGCACTTCTCAAATGACATATACGTGTGTGTGCGTGTGTGTGTGTGTGTGTGTGTGTGTGTGTGTAACTCATTTCCCCACTGCGTTTGAGTTCCTCGAGGGCAGGAATGTAATTCTATCCTTTCGGAGCCCCCACAATGCCCAGCAGAGCGCTGAATCAGAAGGGGTGCTCAGTAAATTGTATTGAGTTGAAAGGGATTGTCTCTCGCTATCAGAACTAGGCAGTGTAGTCAATAATGAGCAGCTGTGGAAACTTCTTCTGGGCAGCAGTCTGCACAGGCTCTGTGCAGAGGACATGCCAAGCATGAAAGCCCGTTCTTTGCCTACACGCTGGCTAAGAAGAAATATTTGCCACACACCAAGGAATCATTCTTTGGAGAATGTCAGCACCGCACATGGTTAGAACTGAAAGGGGTTTTGGGGACCATGCAGGCCAGCTCTTCATTTCCCCTGGGAGGGCACCAAAGCCCAGGGGGATGAACGATCCGACTCCGTTAGTGAACTGATTGGCAGGAGTTTAGTGTCATTCAGAAGGGGATGGGGAGGGTTTTAAGCAGAGTTTGGAAACTGAGAGGACGTGGATTTGGGAGAGAAGAGGGGCAGTGGATACTTTGGGTAGGGGGACGGCAGAAGAAGAGGTTTGTAGGGGGGAGTAAGTGGTCAGTGGTGAGCAGAAGTGGCGGTCAGTGGTGGGTGCTCAGTTGGTGGAGGGTGTCTGCTGGAGGAGGCCGCTGGCAGACATGTGGTCAGAGGAGTGGGAGAAGGGGGTCCTGCTGTTGTCTGTGGGTGGGAGGATGCTGTGTATTGTGACAGCCTGGCCAGGAGACGAAAGCATGAAAGGTGAGGTGGTCAGAGTAAGTACCCTGCCTGGGACGGTTGGCCCGGAAGGGCTAATGCCAAGAAGAATGGCTGTGTTCCAGGTAGAGGGCTGGATGTGTACTAGGGCAGGAGGAAGGTGAGCAGAGTCTTCCCACAGGGCTGGGAAACTAGGGCAAGTGCCCTGGGACAACTAGAAAATAAGACAGCGTGGAATCCCGTGCTAAATTGTGCGGCACAGACTAAGTGCTAAGTGGGAGGCCAGACGAGGAGAGGGGTCTTGGAGTCATAAGGAAGGTGGGTTTTGAGGAGAACTTTTAAAAAGAGCAGCTTTTGGAGGGAAGTGGGCTCCAGGTGTTATTAGTCTGGTTTTTCACTTTTTGTATTTTATGATGCTTTCATATCCCAAGGGTTTGCTAATCCTGGAGAGACTGCCCTTCTCAAGGCTAGCTAATTCTTAGAGATGGCGAACAAGTCACTATGCAGACCAACCAATACAAAGTCCATACTGCCAACCACATCCTACATCTCACTTTCACACACCAAGCCAATATTCCCCTGTCCTAATCACCCTGGGGCCAGGTACCCAGCGACTCATAGCCCAGAGCCTATCGAGATTATTCCAACTCTCAATCCTAGAACTGCTCAAACTTGCCTCCCCTGCCTCACCCATGCCAATTCCTTCCAGGAGAAACCACAGATAAAAGACTTTGGGCCATGCTGGCCTCTTGCTCCTTCTGCCTCTTGACTGACCTCGGTGTTTCCCCATGCCACCCCGCATGGCGTGGCATGCACGGTGTGTTCCTTCTCCTAGGAACTATGAGGAATAAAACTCCTTTCAATGGCATTGATCTCTGCGTCATCTGCCATGGGAAAGGGAACAGCCGTCATATTTGGGAGCGGCTCGTGTAGGAGAAACTGGGGGGGACACGGCTAGGCTCACATCGCCTTCCCCACTGCTCCTCCTCCCCCATATCTCACTTTGCTTCACTGCCCAGTGGCATTCTGCTCTGGTTTGCTCCCATTGGCCCAGCCAAGACTCCAGCATAGTTTATTACCGCTTTGGGTTTGGGGCTTAAACCAATCCATGACTTCTCCCCTAGTAAGCAGCCCTTCCAGCCTTGCCTTCAATTGTGGCCCAATGCTTTCCCTGCCATTAAGGAATTTTGAGCATTTCTAAAGCCAGTGGGGAGAGTGTTTGGGAGACAGGGATAGGTGGACTGGGAGAACTTTCCCAGAACCTCTATAGTTGCAGTCCTTGGCTGGCGCCAGGTGAAGATCATGAAATGCCAAATTTCGATTTGGAGAGGGAGAGGAGGTAAGACCTGAGCTGCCCAGGGAAGATGGTCCCTTTCTCTTTCTCTGGGGACCTGGTCAGTCACCCAGCGAGTGCCTCAGACTCGCAGGGCACATGCCAGTCAGTGGCCTCTCTCGTTCAGCTAGCTTGGGGCAGTGAGAGGAAAGAGCAGTAGGACTCAATTCGGGTCTACGCCCTGCACAATAAGCTCAGATGACCTTGGGCCTCAGTTTCCTCATCTGTAAAATGGAGGATTAGGACCATATAAATCTGAGGGTCCTTCCAGCTCTAGAGATCTAGAATCTCTGAGGCAGGGAACAATCCATCAGGCATGATGCCAACCCCATCCCAGCTTCAGGCATGTTTTGGGACCCTTTGCTCCTCATGGCAAAGGAAAATAAAGGTGCCCCAGTGGTGTGCCCTCCCAGGCCAGGCTGGTTCCATCCTTCCTCCTGGGACAAACAGCACCTCAGGCTGCACGGTATACGTGGCGGGGTCTCATGGGACTAGTCCTCAGAGCCCCTGGGATGACAGTTCAGCGTTATTTCCCAGAACTGGAGCCAGGCAGGGGCGGGTTGACTGTCCTGCCCAAGGCGGGGCTGCAGAGGGCAGCAGACTTACTTCTTGGAGCCAAGATGCGCAGCTCCCAGATTCTGTGGGAGAGCGCCAGCTCATTGTTTACCCTTCACAATGTGGGAGCAGTCCAGAATTTGGCCGACTTTGCCTCAAGAGATGAATATATGCCCCGCTTTCTTGGCCATCTCCTCCCATCCACCCCAGGCCTACCTGGCTGTCAGAGCCCCGGTCACCTCTCTTTTCTACCCTCTCCCAGCTCACACCCTTTGAGCAGCTATAGTTCTTCTCTTTACCGGATTCAGTACTTCCTGGTGGTAGTCCTTAGTTTTTAAGTCTTTCTCCTGCCCCCCCAGTGATGGTAACCCCCTGGGGGCAGGCTCTTTGTCCTCTCCCAGGACCAAGCCCAGCAGCTATGAGTGGAAACCTGTATGATGGGATAATGCTGCGGGAAGATACCTTGCTTTGGAAAATCTATGTGAGGTCACAGCTGCGCTTGAGGGGAAAGACTCCTTTCCTCACAGGGGGAGGGCTGTGGGACACCCCACATCCGTATCCATCATCTCATTTGAGCCTCACATAAGCCCTGTGTTCCTGCCATTTACACACTGGGGCTCCTGGAGGCAGGTCATTGGTTCAGAATCACAGGGCAGCCACATGGACCCAGGCCCACCTGAGGTCAGCACTCCTGCTGTAGACGCAGTAGACGCAGGGACTAGAAACAGCAGCGGGAGGAAGAGTAGGGGTGGAGGCTGGGCTCTTGACCTTTGCTACCTGGAGGCCAGTTCCCAAGGAGATCCCAAGAAATCCAAGATTTCTTTGGGGGATGTGTGTATTTCTCAGGGAAAAGGCAGAACATGAGCTCACTCCCTGAGCAATGGTTTCACAAAAAGCACATGCAGACACGCATCCATACACACGCAGACACACGTACACACACACATCCACACCCAGAGCCACCGCAGCATGGCTCCCCAGCACTGGGGCCCTCCCCCAACCAAACCCGGCTCTCCTCCTACCCTATATGTGCAATCTTGTGAAAACTCCACCACTCTTAAGGTTAATAAGGCTCATTTGCTTAAGATAGCACCTGTTTCTATGGTGACTCCTGCCACCCAGAATCTGTTCATCAACTGAGACAAGAAAACAGTGACTTCCACCCTCTTTGAAAGGAAAGAGCTAATTCTTAGCCAAGGGCTTGACAGGGCAGCAGCCCAAGGAGCTCTGGGGGTCTGTTCTTCCACCCTATTTAAGTCCTTCCCTGCAGCCCCTCCTCTATACCCAAGAGGAGTCCCCGATTCTTCCAGAATGCTCTGGATTGTGGTTTCCTCCTCCTCATCTTTCTGGGGAGCAACACAGCCCACTGCTGAGGGGGGAGGTTGTGGGGGTGGTTTGGGGTACAGGGGGTGGTGGTGGCGAGGTTGCTCTCTCCTGCCCCTCGGTCTCTGATCGCCCCACACCGACTCCACCATGTCTTCCTGGGCTGCGGCTGGCAGGAGAGCATGAGGAACACCAGCACCTCCCCCCTGCAGCCTACTGCCCACTACTCAAGGCCTACTGCTCACCCTGGCATGACTGGATTCCTGCAGCCACCCCCAGCAGGCCTCCTGCCACGGGCTCGTCTTCCTCCAGTTGATACGCAGGCTGTAGCTACCCTTCTCCTAAACCAGAGCTGTGCAGGCCTCTCCCTGCTACCTGGCCCACTCTGGTCCTCTAAGGTCTGTTACTGACGTTTGCAACACTGTCCTGACACCAGTTCCAGCTGTGGGTTGAAAATCACTAGGGAAGTAGGTTCCAGGGCAGGCGTTGCTAATCATAAAGCTGCAGCAAACGATTTACCTTTAACAACAAATCGGCGCAGCTTCCACGTCTTCCCTCCAATGCCACTCTCTCCGGCCCTCCAATGCCACTCTCTCCGGCACTCTGAAAACACTCTGCTGACGGGAGAGCACGTGCACAGGGAACTGCTCGGAACTTGTAGCTTGTTTTACGTGTTCAGAGACCCAGGGGTATGCGGTGTACATATGAACAACGTTTTGACAGAAAGAAAGGTCTCAGAATTAGATGCTCAGAGCTGGATGTGATGGTCCAAATCTACCTAGCTTGCTCAGCAAGACAGCAGAGTCCCACGGAGGGGCAGACCCGGAGCAGTGTCATCCAGCTAGCAAGGGGCCCAGCACACTGGTCTCTGAGTCCCAAGCTCCTCTCAGAGTCACACGGTTTCCTGCTAAATAGAACCAACTTCTCACGGCCTCCACGGTGCCTCCACAGCCCTGGCCTCACTGCCTCTCTGCGCTCGGCTCTACGCAGGCGGGTGTCAGGCTCTTTTATGAAATCCCAGCAGCTGAGAGCTGGAGGAAGCAGCCTAGAGCCAATGTGTCCAACCTTTTGCCCAATCTCTGGCAGATGGCTTCTTCTTGAACATCTCCAAAGACAACTTAGTCATCCCCCTCCTCAAGGGACAGCCTTTAAAGGCCCCGTGGTGACCAACACCCCGGATGTATCCCAAAGTCAGGCCTCCTCTCCTGGCATCTCCCCTGACTTCCAGCCTCATTTCAGTCTCCTACTTGAAATCTCCAGTGAAGATCTAAGAGCATCGCAGAATTAACTGTCTGAGACAGAACTTCAGATCCTCCCATCCGCTACCCCCTGCCTTGCACTCCAACCCGCCCCTCCTCCAGTATTTTCCACTTCAGTAAATGACCGCTCCTGTTTGCTCAGGCCCCAGATCTAGGCGCCACCCTTGGACCATCCTTCACCCACCCATGTCTAATCTACTGGCAAGTCCATTAGGCTCTTAACCTCAAAGAGACCCCAGAGCTGTCCTCTCCGTGCCCACTGCTGTCCCCTTGGTGCAAGCCACCCTCATCTCTCCCAAAGGAGTGAAATGGCCTCTTGTGGCCACCCTGCTGCCACCCTACACAGCAGTCAGAGTGATCTTTGAAAGACACAAAGCAGGGAGTGCCTGGGTGGCTCAGTTGGTTAAGCATCTGCCTTCGGCTTAGGTCATGATCCCGGGGTCCTGGGATCTAGCCCTGCATCTGGCTCTCTGCTCAGCGAGAAGTCTGTTTCTCCTTCTGCCTCTGTGCTCTCTCCCTCTGTCTCTCAAATAAATAAGTAAAATCTAAAAAAAAAAAAAAATGACACAAAGCAGGAGTGCCCGGCTGGCTCAGTCGGAAGAGCACGCTACTCTTGATCTCGGGGTTGTGGGTTTGAGCCCCATGTTGGGTGTAGAGATTACTTAAATAAGTAAGAATTAAAAAGACAAAGCAGTTTTCATCCTCTTTTTAAAGCCCTCCAATAGCTATGTGCCAAACTCCCTGCCTAGGACAGGACACAAAGCCTTGTGACAATAATTCTCAATCCCAGATGCACGTTGTTTTTCCTTCAATTTTCTTTTTTCCTTTTTAAAATTGTGTTGAGAACACTCAACATGAGATTTACCCTCTTAACACATTTTTAAGTGTACAGTTTTAATCTTCAGAACTTACTCATTTTGTGTCACTGAAACTTTATACTCCTTGACTAGCGACTCCCGTTTCCCAATCCCTGACCCAGACGCACATTTGTATCACCTGGGAAATCTTAACAGAAATGGTGCCTGGGTTCTGCTTTCAGGGGTTCTGATCTAGGTGGCCTGGAGTGTAGCCGCCCAGGTGATTCTAACCAGGGAGTGATCAAGGTTAAGACCCTCTGTCCTTCACAGCCTCCCTCACTGCTCACCTCCTGTGCATTTCCCTTTGATCACTCTGCTCCAGCTGCACTGGCCTTCTTCCTGTTTCTGGAACCTATCCAGCCTGTTCCTGTCCCAGGATCTTCATTCCTGTCCCGGGACCTTCTCTCTTGCTACTTCTTCTGCCTATGTGCCCTCTCCTCACTGTTCACCTGCCCAATTTCTACTCTGCTAAAAGAGTCACCTCCCTCCTCTGTGGAGCCCACCCCCTCTCCTTCCAGGTTCTTGGGACCTAACTCCACCCTGACACTCCCACTCTGTACTATATGTAGTCATTGATTTATTCCTCTGCTCCTCTCACCAGACAGGTTGCTCTTCCCTGGAAGGGACTTGACTTTACAAACTTTTGATCTGCAGCACCTGAATGAAAACTATTGCCTAAGATGTGCTGAACATACGCTGAATGAATGAATGAGTGAAGGAATGATTGAGTGAACAGAGGTGGTCTGACTGATGCAGAAAAGGGAAATTATAATCTTCAATGATCTAAAAGCCTTTACTTCCATCGACGTGATCAAAGATTACATTAACGTTCTTAATTCCTGCATTATGGTTTGACATTCTATTATTAGCTTAAGATTAGCTTAAAAATTAACTAAAACTCCTTTGATCCTTTTTCCTCATGAACTCCTGCCATGCCAGATATTCCACATTTTGTACTTGTGCAATTGATTCAGAACCTAAATACAGAAGTTCAGATTAACCCCTGTTAAATTTAAGTCTTTCAATGTAGGCCCATCCTTCCAATTCATTAAAATTAACTGTCTTGTGTCAGTCATCATACCAGCAATTCCTTGAAACTTTGTGTGATCTACGAATCTGGCGAGCCTGCTATCTATAAAGATATCAAACAACGTAGGGCCCATGCAAGAGTCCCGTGCTGTGTCACCAGGGACCACCCTTGTGGGTGACAGTGATTGGTAAACACTCTTCAGGAACTGTTAACAAGCCACAAACCCACCTAGCACAATAGTCATCAAAGCCATATTTCCCTTCCTTGCCAACAAGTTTACCCAGATTGACTTGGTCTAATGCCTTGGTCAGTCAAGCTGTACTGTGGAGGTCCACTGGATCAGTGATTTGATCAACAAAGAAATCTGAGTGGGGAGGTGTGACTTGTTTTTAGTGAACCTATGCTGACTCCCAGTGTTCACTATTTTCTGTGTTGTCTCAGACATTATTAAATCGGTGTGGAATTTTGATGCGGATTGATATCACACTTACCAGCCTAAATTCGGGAATTTACATTTTCCTATCCTATTTCTGGAAGTGACTTTGTGATCATAAATCTAAGGACTTTCTGGACTTTGAAGGTCTTAACTCATGAGGATATTAACTCCTGCAAGGCAAGTAATTGTTTGCAGATTGCAGAAAGGCTTCCTAGGGAGAGAGGACACAGCAAGCATGGTCCCTTGAGGCCTGGGACCACAGAAGGTGTGAGATACCACAAGCAGTTCAGTAGGGGCACCACGGGGGCTGGCGGGGCAGGGGCCAGAGCCTCAGAGGCCTTGAATAACACGCTGGCCAGACAGGAGATACTGAGGAATCACTGCAGGGCTTCAACTAGTGAAGTAACATGATCATATTTGGATTTTAGAAAAATAGATAACTTTGGAGGGGTTGGGATTGTAGAAGGGGGACCAGTTAGCAGGCTTTTGCAATAATAATCAAGAGAGAAGTGATAAGGGCTTTAATTAACTCAGACGTCTTGGCTTTTATGTTTATGATTCTTCTTTTTTCCTACCCCATTCAAACGTCTGAGCATTTAGTTATTTTTTTAAAGACTTTATTTATTTACTTGTCAGAGAGAGAGAGAGAAAGCACAAGCAGGGGGAGTGGCAGGCAGAGGGAGAAGCAGGCTCCCCACTGAGCAGGGAGCCCCATGTGGGGCTCGATCCCAGGGTCCCGGGATAATGACCTGAGCCGAAGGCAGATGCTTACCCGACTGCGCCACCCAGGCGCCCCACATTTAGTTATTCTGCTCCCTTCCTGGAATGCAGTCTCTGGTAGCCTCTGACTTTTCCAGGCCTGCTCATAATTGAATGCCCAGCTCAACTTCTATCTCCACTGCGAATTTGTCATATCTATCCTCCTCCTACCCAACTACTATCCATCCACCCATCCATCCAGTCTTCCTTCCTTCATTCTCTTATTCATGCCTTCATTAATTGATTGAACCAACATTTACTAAGGGCCTTCTGGGTTTTTAGTAAATGCTGGGGATGTAATAAGATACAATTTTCCTCTCCGGGAACTCATGGTCTAGTCAGGAGAAGAGACCCATAAATAATAACAAAGTGAAGAAGGACAAAGCTGGAGGTATCGGGAGCTGAGCCTTGAAGGAGGAGTCTTTTATAGCTGAGTCTCAAGAGTCCAGTTAGAGTTGACACCATACCCCTTGAGTTCTACTCTCTATTTCCTACACATTAGCCTTGTTCTTCTGAGTAGCGGGAAAAAAATCACATTTTAAATTTTCTAACATTTATTTATCAAAAACCTATCTGTCTATAATCTATTAATATTATTTTATGGCCACAGTGCTGAGCACAGTGCCGATTAAGTAGCTGGTCCCAACACCTCACTGTTAAGTGCTATGCTTGCATTGTCCTTTTTCCTCGAGCTCTTTTCACTGGTAACCAGCAGACCGCTCATTCTCCCGGCCAGGCCATGCCTGACCTTTTGGGAGCGCTGTTCGCCCCTGACTTTCCAAGCTTCCTGCGGAGGACGGAGGGCGCTAGCAGGGAAGGCGCTGTTCGTGCCACACAACTTATCCCACTGAGTCTTCGCAGTGTTCCTGCAAGGTCGATGCTAGTATCCTTTCACAAATGAGGGGACAGACTTGGGCACGTAAATAATCTGCTTCCCAGTAAGCCAGAGGATCAACTTCCTGGGTCTGTGCTGCAGTCCAAAGCCCAGAGTCAGGGCCGTGCTCTGACTGAGGGGGTGCGGCCATGGGCAGAGGCAGATGGTAGAGGGCCAGGAAGCTCAAACCACAGCACTCACACTGGCACTCTTAGCGGCCATACCTGGCCCTGACGGAAGCTGTCATACGGGGGCCACTCTGAAGAGGAAATACGGCATCATGAGCACATGTCTAGGCTCTGGATTCAAATCCCAATCATCCACTTGGTAGCTGAGATCTTGGGCAAGTGGCTCAGTCCCTTGAGGCCTTCTTTTCGTGTCTTTATTACCTTCCTCTTCTGGCTTTTGTTAAGACTCAATGAGATATTCATGTAAAGCACAGTGCCCCAAACCACATGCTAAGTGAGCAAGTGTTTCTTCAGATTTTCTTTTTCCCTCTTCTCTTTCCTTTTTCTCTTTCTATTCTTCCTTCTTTATTTTGTTTATTTACTTTTTTTGAGAGAGAGGGCACGAGCGAGCATGGGGGGGTAGGGGCAGAGGGAGAGGGAGAGAGAGAATCTCAAGCAGGCTCCATGCCCAGCACAGAGCTCGACACAGGGCTCCATCCCACGACCCTGAGAGCATGACCTGAGCCAAAACCAAGAGTTGGACACTTAACTGACTGAGCCACCCAGGTGCCCCCTTCCTTCTTTAATTATTACTGCTGTTGTTAATATGTTACATGAATATAAGCTATAAGAAGAGTGTTTCTAGCCAGGAGAGGACATATGCAGGTGGAAACATCCAACAAGTCACCTGCTTCAGGCTTCCATGCACTGGGGGAATTCCCTGGGTCACCATGAATAAGTACACATGATAAGAAGCTCCCTCCTCTGTGGAGTATATGCTCAGTTCTTAGGCAGTTCAAATTCTTAGAAAGTCCTTTCTTCTATGGAGCCACAATTTACTTCCATGTAAATTTCACCCATTCATTCTAATTCTGCCCAGTGAAGCACAGCAGGATCGTCCCTGCTTTCTAATTAGATTTCTTCAAATTTTTAAGGAAATCTTCAAAGAATTTTTAAAGGCAGTTGTTATGCCTTCCTGTCCTATTCCAGCAGGCTAACCATCCCTACCTCTTTCAGGTCCTGCTCACCTGACATAGTGTTTACACAGCCTCCTCGCTTCGGTTACTTTCCTCATGCTGCTCACGATCTTTCCTAAAATACTGTGGCCAGAACGGAAGACACTCTTCCAGGTGTGGTATGAACAGTGCACACTAATAGAACTCTCCTGAAATCAGGGAAGGATCCCTCGAATATGCTGCCACCAGCCCCTCCTTTGTTTCTTCCGAAGAGCATGTGCTCAGGGGAGGGGGCCCGAGGCCAGTAGACAGTGACAACTCCAGGTTCCGTGTGTCAGGGCAGGGTGTCTGTCTTGGGCTTATCCATTTTTATGGAGTGCCATGGAGGGGAACCACCCTCTGTCCCTGTCAGAGCTGTGTTCAGAATTGGGTGGGCAAGACGTTGCTGTTCTTTTTGGGGCATCCATGTGTGTGTGTGAGGGAGGGGTGCGTATGTGTGTGTGAGTGTGTGTGATTGTGTGTGTGTGTGTGTGTGTGTGTGTATGTGACAGGGTTGGGGGAGGGCGAGAGAGGACGGGGGGCGGGGGGTGGAGAGAGAGAGAGAATTTTCTGCCTGATCCAGGAATTCTCCTGGATGGCAGAATTGGTTTCCATAACGACTTTCTGATATAAACATATTTGATAAAAATAAGTTAACAGTGGAGCTGTGGTGGAGCACAGACTCTCAGAGTGCTGAGACAGAGGGAGGGAGAGAGAGGGAGAGAGGGAGGGAGTGCGCGCGCACGAGCTCTTCGAAGAACAGCTCTTTCCTTTTTTTCCCACCCTCCCGGTCAGCCTCTCTATACACAGTTTCCAAAAACCAACTGACAAGCTTTGTTGACCGTGTTCCTGTCTATCCTGGCCCCTTTCCTGCTTGTACACATTATATTCATTCTCTCTCTCTCTCTCTCCTTAGTTACCTGAAGCACTCCAGTATGTATGGGATAATATGATAAATTCATTTCCAATTCACTGCATTATCCCTTGAATATTTTAATGACTCATTGAATGGAGTAAAAAAGCTATTTCAAATGAACAATTATGCTGCATTAGTCTGAGGGCTGATTATATTTAAACACTGCTCACATGGATAACAGGACACAGCGACCTCAGCATACGAAAGCTAATTTGGCTCTTATCTCCAAATAATTTTACACCGCAAATTACCATGAAAACCTAAAGGGCTTTAAAAACATTCATCAAAAGATAATATTCCACTTTGTAGCAACATTTTATTTAAATTATTTTGAATGGGAACGAAGGCATCTCTGGGGTGGGACAATGACAGCAAGGTGGGGACTGTGAGTGATAAGGAAATGGCGAGCGGGTGCTGGCTTGCATTAAAAAGACAGATGGAAAGTGTCCGGGAAGACTGCAGTCCTGATGGGGCGAGCACACTCCAGGCCTGACCGGCCCTGGCAGCCCAGCCCCCTGCCCTGGCTGTGGTCTGGTCCAAGGGGGCACAGGGCAATTCCCAAAGGCTGAATGAGGGAACCCATCCCCCTGCCCCAACTCCTAGTGCCTCCAGGAAAGCGGATCCTGAAAGCTGGGCCTGAACCCACCTGGACTTGAAAGGCAAAAGGATGAGCTGTTTTTACAGCAAGGCTTGTTTCATTGTCTAGAATTCTTACTTTGCAAAGCATGAGTCCAAAAGCCTAAGGGAAGTTGCTAAGTTATAAGTGGCTGCTGTGGTCAAATCTCCAAGTTGGGCGTTGTAGGGGAGAGAATCACATTTACCAAGGTCCTACTATTCTGTTCAGTCAGGAGCCTTAATCTCCTTGAACACTGGAAAGGAGATATTATTATCATGCCCATTTTCTTGACGAAGAAACTGAGGCTCAGAAATTCCCATGTGAAAGTGCCAAAGCCTGGAGCCTCCCCTGGTCCATCTGACCCAAAAGTACAGGCCTGGTCCCTCCCCCTTCAGGGTGGCCTTGTACAAGTCTGCTTTACAACCAGACCCCCCCTGCACTGTCGCCATCACGCAAAGCCCTCTATGGCCTGTAGCTCTTTAGGGGGCAGAAGCCATGCCTTCCTGGTGTTCATGACTTAAATTAATGGACCCTCACAGTACAGGGCAAAGAATGTATGGACAAGTGCACAAAGAGCAGAAAAACTAAAAATACAGGTCTAAATAAAGAAATTAATTAATTAATCCCATTTCCTTGGTTTGATCTCTTCATCTGAACTTGTGGTCCTGATTAAAGATTGTTTATTCTTCTGTTATCATTAGCTTGCTTCTGAGCATAGATATTGAATATATATATTGCATAGTATATATAATATCAGAATATATATAATACTCCAGTATTACACACACACACACACACACGTGTGCGCACACAGTATATTTAAATTTCCACAGGATCCGCTGCTCAACTGGTTAGGAACAGGATAAATTTGCTGTTTTCTATAGAGCCTTTCTCTAGGGAGGCTCCCCCTCTTTGCATATGTAATTTCCTTTTCCTGTTGCAACCCTGAAGCTTAAGGATTTGTGTCAGTTTTACAGACAAGAAGCCGCAGTCTCAGAGAGGTCAAGTAACTTTCTTGAGATCACTCAGGAGTGGGACCAATCATTCAGGCAGAAGTGTCCCGACATGTGCCAACCGCATCACTGGAAAGCAAGGGGCTAAGATCCTTGCCCTGTTTATTTGGTTTCCCATTTATCTTTTTCACCTAACACACCTAGGGGTCCTTTAAAAAAACAACTTCTCATCATGGAAAAATTCAACCCTTATAGAAAAGTGGACAGAATAATGGACTCTTAGAGGTCCTTTTAATCCCACCCAGAACTGGCTGCGCTTACAGCTGCCCAAGGCTGAGGGCACCGAATGAAAGGGAAACGTGAACTTGCCGTTTTGCTTTCTTTCTTAAAACAAAAAAGATATTCAGGGCAAATTTTAGAATCATTGACGGTTTCTAGGAAGATTTTCTTTTTTGGAAGAAAAAAGGTACTCTTGTCTCCTTAATTGTTCTTAGTGTTCTTTGTCACCAATCATGATATTCTTTGTGGAAGGTATTAATATACCATCTTCCTGTGTTCAATATTCCCATTAACAATAAAAAGTCTAATGAAAATATCTGCATGAAAAGCTCTGAGCGCTGATTTCAGAGACAAATAGAGGATGAACCAATAAGCTTTTCTTCTGAAATGAATGATGCAAATTAATTGATATCTTAATTAGGCTTTAGCATGAAGATTATTAGTTAGATTGAATCAGAACTGAAAAACATCTTAAAGAAAAAGCCGAGGACATGGCACTGAGGGGAGAGAGATGTTAGTTGTCAGTGCTCTTTTCGAAATCTCTTTTGTTCAATGAGAGATTTTTCAAAGAGGGGGCGGAGAAGGACAGCATGCTTTACCGAGGAGTCCCTGCCTGCAGTAGTCTGGCCAGCTTTGAAGCCTCGTCCTGCCCCTGAGCTGATGGGAGCCCACCGCTGTGGGAAGTTCCGCCCTGGGAGAGCCCCTGGTGCCCCTGTAATCCCAGCCCTGTGCTGCAGCCTCCTTCCTCTGCCTCCCTAGAGCAGAAGCCCTTGGAAGGCAAAGATTTGCCCTGCTGTGTGCACATCTGTAGCCCCAGGACCAGTGTGGTGCCTGACTTAGTAACAATAAGGATAACGTTATGGCCAACAATTATATACAGCTTACTATGTGTTCCGGGTACTGTTCTAGGCGCTTTACTTAAAAACTCATTTGAACTTAATAACAACAGTGTGCGGCAGTGATGAGCCCCACTTTTCAAGTGAGCATATTGAGACGCAGGTTGAGTATATCTTGCCCCCAAAGATCACATAGCTATACTGATGGACTCAGATTTGAACCCAGTTGTCTGGCTCCAGAGTCCTTGCGTTTACACTTGCAAACAATGGTCAATCCATATTTGTTGAATTCAGTGAACAAAGGGTACTGTGAATGCCTGGTTCCTGCTAGCAGACTTCTCTAGTTTTTGTACACGTTTCCTTTATCCAGAGCTTTATCCCACTCTATAGTCGACTCCTGTCAGCCTCTCTTTGGGGCAGGGTACTACAGATGTTCCCTGTATTCCTAAGAACTGACTGCTGTTTCAACCTGGACAGATGGTCCCCAAATTGTCCTTACTGAGGGGCTCCCATGGCCGTGGCCCTGCCCACCACTCAATTAGACCTGGCCCCTTAATATCAAGACCAGCTGGGGTTCCACCTCTGTGGCCACTGTGAATCACAGGGCTGTCGTCACTCTATGTCGGCTGTGACTTTATGGTGTGCCTTACTTCTGAGGCCACTGACTGCTGAGGGTAATGATACTAGGTAGGGCTTACTTTTAACCTAACATATCAAGGGTTAAAATTACTGAAGGGTTCGAAATACTTCCCAAGTGTATTTGATTGCCCAAGATACCATTCCCTGGGGAGGTTCCCTGGCAGCATCTATCCGTAAGAGGGAACCAGAAAGAGAGCCCTGGAATGGTAGGGGAACCACAGAGACTATGTTTCCCATCTGACAGAGAGGGCACGGTGGGATGCCTCTTGCCACAGCGGAGTGGCCAGCAGAGATGTGGTGTGAACCAGACCATGTGATATAGCAGGAACGGTGTGCAATTTGGAGCTGGGGGGCTTGGACTGAAGACCCAGCTCTGTGACCCACTAGCTGAGAGACTGCATCAGCCAACCCCCTAGACTTTACTTTCCCACCTACGAAATGGGGATAATGCCTAGCTCACAAAGCGATTGTGGGGTTCAAAAGGAAGTGTCAGAAGTGGTTGTCACTTGAAAATTGCTCCACAGATGGGTGACGACAGCAATGACCAAGGCATTCCGACACTGAGTTCCGTGGTCTTCCTTCAATTGGCTAAACTCCCTTCTGGAGACTCATTCTCTCCACACTGACGGAAGTGGTGCCTGGGAATCTGCATTTTCACACGTTTACCGGTGGATTTGAACATGCGCTAATGTCTGAGACCCACTCAGCCGCAGCTAACGCCAACGCAAAGGAAGGGCTTCTGGGTTTGATTAGAGCCTTCCCTTTTTTTGGCTGAGGTCCACAGCAGAGACTTAAACGAGTCTGGTTTTTATATTGGCTATGCAGCTGGAGGGATTTGCGGGCTGGTGGGCAGGCTGAGTGGATATAGCTGAGGAGAGCTGCTGCTTCCTGCTGGACCCTAGGATCAGGGAAAGTGGGTGAAAATGTGCCTGAAACCCAAGCTTCCTCCGGTCTGAGCGGGAAGGCTAAGGGCCACACCCGGGCAGGTGGCCCTGCTAAGCTCTGCGGCTTAGCAATCTTGCCGGACAGCTGCCACCTGCCACCTGCTCTGCTTCTCAGCTGGGTTGCTGAGAACCCATGCCTGTGCCACAAAGCCTCTGCAAGAGAACTGTCCCGAGTGCATACGGGGTGAGGGGGTGGGCGGGATGGGAGGGCTTCAGGCTTGGAAGAGAGGCAGCCTCGTGGCCCCAAGGTGCCCTCGATGCTGAAATTACTCCGTCCACCACAGTTTCTGAAATCTGCCTCAGAACTGCCCCGTAGAACCCTCTTATGGACAGCCTGGTGTGTGAGGAGCTGCACTGTTCCACATGACAGCCAGACCAATACCCGTTTTTTTGAGAGCTTCATCCCCTTGTGACTGCCAGGGAATCCCAAGTACAGAAAATGGCAAGGCTCTAGATTGGGGTACGATCCAGCATCTTTCCCTTCTGTGCCCTCGGCTCCTCTCCCTGCCCTGACGGCATGAAAATCCCACAGCTCTGCCCCTTTGTATGTTTATGGTGTTTCCAAGGCTCTTTACAGGGCCGAAGGGTGCTTGGCCAGGGAAGTGTGTCAGAGCAATGGCCCTGCCTTCCCTCAGGGGCTGTCCAAGAAGCTGCTGCCAGAAGCCTCCCTGGAGGGGGCCCCTTCCAAGGCCATTTGTAGCTAGCAGTGCCTCTGAGGATAGGCTGTCGACCTGAGCATCCTGTGAAGGGCCTGTGGTCACTGGGCCGGGGTTGGCTGACAGGGTAGCTTCCTCCCCAAGCCCCCCACTCTGGGTGAGAGCCCCCGCCTTGCTCACGAGCATCAATGGCTAGTTCACACCGATACCCCTTCCTCAGCCCCATAGCGGTAGGAGGAAAAACACAAACTTCTTACACTTGTGGTACTATGGTTTCCAAAGGGCTCTTGGGATGCTGTCTCACTGGATTATCATGACAACCACACAGAGGAGGTACCATGGTTCCTATTTTACAGATAAACATGAAACGCCCAGAGGGACTTCTGGCAACTGAATGGTGATCATTGATTTGGGAACCAGCCAAACCTAGATCCAGACTTAGTCTTTCTAGTTCTGGATTCTTACTATCTGTCGGCTTGATGCCTCTGCACACATGTGAAGGCCATCCACGAACTCTCTAGGCACAGATGCACGATGGCTGAAGCTAGCGTGGATTTTCCCAAAGTGCGTGGCCAGGCACTCGTGAACACAAGATTCAATAGTCAAATGAGGTTGGGAAATAAATGCATATTATACAGTGTACATTAGAATATTAAAAGCACTAAAAAAAAACCAAACAACAAACCCTTCAGTGAAGAATGGGATTAATACAGTGCAACCTGGAGTTTCCAAAACTTGTTTAAGAATAGAACCTTTTTTTCTTCCCCCACATAATGCCCGTTAACAATGCACCAGATTTGTGTTCCTCAGACCTACTCCAGAAGGGAGGAGCCAGTGTCCTTCACAATTACGTGGTGGCAAAGCGACAGAGATGAGGGGAGGCCACCTGTTTCTGTACAAAGGAAAGGAAATCACCATGCCTCCCCCAGGCCCCTCGGCCCATCAGGAGGGGGAGCTCCTGCAGGATGCCCTCTGACCAGCTCTGCCCCCTGGACTGCACAGAATCACCCCCAGGCCTCCGAATCCAGGCCCCTTGTGGTGGTGCACTAGAGCCAACTGTTAAATTTTCAGAAAATTTGTGAGTTAATCCTTAAATCATCAGGAACTCAAAACTGGCCATGATGGAAGTATTTACGTTACAGAAATCAGCAAACACTACAAATTGGGGCTCTCCCCACCTGGTTTATACTGAGAGTCCATTTACCTGTGTACCACTGATCCTGGATGTTTTTCAAAATTGTTAGAAAACTTGGAAGGAGGGGGGTGGGGGAATGGGATAGGCCGGTGATGGGTAGTAAGGAGGGCACATATTGCATGGTGCACTGGGTGTTATACACAACTAATGAATCATCGAGCCTTACATCGAAAACCGGGGATGTACTGTATGGTGACTAACATAATATAATAAAAAATCATTATAAAAAAAAAAAAAAGAAAACTTGGAAGGGGCTGTGACAGCTGGGTGTGGGGGGCAACCTGACACGGAAGTCCTTGCTCTTCAGCGTTCCCAGCCCTCCTGAGTGAAAGCCGAGAACTGCACAGAAGAGGAATCCTCCAGCTATAAACCCAAATGAATCCGAAAGTGCCTTCTGGCCTGCTTACCTTTATATCTGTTACCAGCCAGTGTCTCCAGAACTGAGCTTTGGGTGAAGACCTGCTCGGGGCATCTGGGTCCACCATCACCAGGATGTAGGTCGCACCCTGTAACACATTCACCAGAAAGAAATGTAGCGTCATGGCTAGAATTCTGACAGGAAAACTGCAAGGTGCAGTCTCTCCTTTTATCTCCCTTGCAGCCGAGAATGGCTGGCCAACCTCTGTAGCTTCCTACCCAGTCCATCTTTGTTCTCGTGACATTCCTCTTGTGTCACGTGTTTACTCTCAGAGAAATGAAGTCTATTAAGTAGACAGCTGAAAAGCTTGGCTTTCCCCTTATGAGGAAGAATAAATCAAGCAAGCATATTTACTAAGCATCTGGAAGTCCCTAGCATCATGCTAGGTGCTGTGATGGAAAAAATAAATTTAAAATAGGGTTTCTGCTCTCAAGAAGTTTGCAGTATGGTCGGAGCAACTTATCCATGAATGCGGCAAACACAGGAGAACTTAGTCTGTGTCAAAGGGTACCAGTGGCAAGGAATACTAGGATTCATTCATCCCTTCAACAAGCATTTACTGAACACCTACTATGTGCTAGAAATTGTTCTATGGGCTAGGCATCCAACAGAGAACAAGATAGTGTGAGCCTTACTTTCAGGAAGCTTTTATTCTAGGGAAGACACACACATTTTTTAAAAACTCAAAAAACAAACCCAAGCCACAAGGAAATGTCCAACTGGGATTACTGCTCTGATGAAAAAAAAAATAGGGTGGCTGAGACGGAGCAAGCATTCCAAGAAGAGGAAATAGCCACTACAAAAGGCCTGCAGGTGGGAAAGAATGAGGGTTTGAGGAACAGAAAGAATACCATGTGGCTAGGGGTGAGCAAGGGGGAGAATGGACAAAGCTGGGTTGGAGGGATGGGGGTAGAGTCAGGCCACAGAAGGCTTTGTAGGCCGTGGTAGGGTGAGGAGGAGGGTTTTACTCTAAGTGCAATGGAGAACCAATGGAGGGTATCAGCCAGCTGAGTGAGACGCTCTGATTTGTTTTTCAAAGATTATTTTTTTGTGGCTGGGTGGAGAATGCATGGTTAGCAGGAGGTGAGAGAGGGAGCCAGGAGGACAGTCAGGAGACTGCTGCAGTAGCTAAGGGAAGGATGGTGGCATACTGGACTAGAATGGTAACAACAGAGAGAGAAGCACGTAGGTGGACTGGGGAAGTATTTTTAGGTAGAATCAATGGGATTTGCTGATGGATGGGACAGTAGGGCATTGAGGGGGTGGGAAGAGAATTTGAGGATGTCTCCTGAGTTTCTGGCTTGACCAACTGGGTGAATGGTGCTATTTAGTGACATAGAAGACTTGGCAAGGAGACTGTTTGAAAGGGGATATTGAGAGTTCTGTTTAAGGCATATTAAGTTAGAAATGCTTCTGAAAGTATTCAAGTCAGAGTCTGGAGTCTGGAGGAGAGATCAGGACTGGATATCTAAGTTTTGAAGACATTGAAATATAGATGGTCCTTAAATCCATAGGCTAATGAGATTCTTCTTGGGTTGGTTAGACATGGAGCAGAAAAGAGGTCTCATGAACAGAAAAGAGTTCTCTAGAACAGCTAATGTTTAGAAGAGAAGAGAATCTAGCAAAGGAGACTGTGAAGCCAGGAAGGTGGGAGGAACACCTGAAGAGTAGGTATCATGAAAGCTAAGCCAGAAAGAGTTTTTGAAAAGGAGGAGGTGGTCAACTATGCCGAATGCTGCTGAAGGGTAGAGCAAGATGAGGATACAGATATGACAATGTGATTGGACAACCTGGGGACACTGCTAACTTGGCAAGACCAGTTTCGGTGGAGTAGAAAAGACTGAGGTTTGCTTGGGATGGGTGGAGAAGAGACGGGGGATGCAGAATTGGAGATAGTTTGTAAAGATGATCAAAGAAATTTTAGTGTAAGGTCAGCTGAGACATGGACTAGCTGTTACTAGGTGGGAAGGAAGAGTCAAGAGATCTTTAAAAAATTATTTTAATTATTCTTTTAAGAGAGAGGTGACAGTCAGGCATGTCTGTAGGCCAGTGGAAATGATCCAGGAGAAAGGGAGATAGAAGTGACAGACAGGAGAAAGGGGATCATTGCAAGAGCCAAGATTCTGGAAAGGTGGGTGGGGACAGGATCCAGAGCAAAAGTAGAGGGACTGGCCTCTGGTAGATGCAAAGGATACAGGCTCAGATGCAAGGGAACTGGAGAATGTGATGGTGAGTAATGAGGAAACTGTCTTCTGTGAATTAGAGGCAAGGTCATTAGGGGAAGATGGATTATAGGAAGTTTGGGGACAAAGAAGAAAGGGTGAGACAGTCATTTCGGAAAGTGAGAAATTGAATATACCATAGGTTTGTAGTAAGGTTCCTAGGAAATATTACATTCCACATCTGCGTGCTTGTAACTGCTCAGGTGCAGTCATGAAATGGATGGTAGCTGGGTTTCATGTGGACAGGGACTCAGACTGGTCAGGATGCAGGATGAGAAGGGAGGGGGAGAGTAAGATGTGAGTAAGGTAAATAGAGAAGAGCCAGGGCTCCTCTTCATCTGAAGGGGTAGAACAATGTGCAAGTGTCTGAACATTTACCAAGTGCTCAGGGGACACAGAGGACAGAGCTTAAACCTCTCTACCTCAGGAATCCAGGCAGCCTTCACAGAGTTGTCTTTTGAACTTGATCTTGAAGAATGAGCAGGGTCAGGAAAGCAACTCTGTAGGCAAAGGGAAGGGACTGTGCAAAGGAATGGGGAGGTTTGGGGAACGGCAAGAATCTTGGTATGCTGAGACACGGGGCATCTAATAAGGAATGGTAGGTGACGAAGTTGAGAGGTTACAAGGACTAGATGATAGAGAGCATTAAGTGTCCTAAGTTGTTTGGAATTTGTTTTGCAACAGGACTCACTGAAATTGTTTGAATAGACCACTGACATGATTAAGCGTGTGCTTTGGGAAGGCACAAGATAAATGCTGAGCAAAAAACTAAAAGAAGAAGAACAAAAAAAAGACAACTGGGATATTCTGAAGAGAGATCACAAGAGCTTGAAAATGAAAGTAGTAGTAATGAAGACAGAAAAAGGCATTTGTACTGTTCAATCAACAGAATGGAGTGACTGGATAGAGCTGATGGGGGAGAGGGAGATGTCTAGGATGACCCTGATATTCTATCTTGGGCAACTAGGTGGGTGATGGTGCCATGAATATTAGGAGTAACAAATCTGGGAGACCTTGAGTTTGGTGTTAAAATGTGCAGGCAGGGGGCGTCTGGGTGTCTCAGTCAGTTAAGTGTCTGCCTTCAGGCTCAGGTCATGATCCCAGAGTCCTGGGATCAAGCCCCACATTGGGCTCCTTGCTCCATGGGCAGTCTGCTTGGGATTCTCTCTCCTTCTGTCCCTCCCCCTGTTTGTGTTCTCTCTCTCTCAAATAAATAAATATAATCTTAAAACAAAAAAATGAGAGAGAGAGAGAGAGAAAGAAAATATGAGGGGGAATGTAGGATCATATCCCAAAGAGCCAGGGTGTGTGTGTGTCTGTGTGTGTGTGTGATTCCAGTGGAATCCCAGAAGGAAAAACTGTATAGTTGATACACCCAAGAATAGATCCTAGCCAAAGTAATAAGAAAGTAAAAAGAAAAGAAGTGTAAATACTGTAAAAGAAATATAACCATCTATCTTCTTTCTGTCTTTTAATTATTATTTTTTTATTATTATTATTTTTATTTATTTTTTTTCTTTTCGCAAGTGACGTGACTGCCTATGTGAGAAATCCAAAAGGCTCAGCTGGAAACAGCTAGACTAATATTCAGTAAAGTGAGTTGTTATAAAATGCATACAAAATCAGTACTTATTAATAATCACCAGAAAATACACTTTTAAAATCCCATTTACAATTGTAATAAAAAAGTATAAAATACCTAGGAATAAACTTGATGAAAAATCCAAGACTTAGATAAAGAAGCCAAAACACTACTGATGTGCATAAAAAGAAAACCTGAATAGATGTGGGGACACTCTATGCTTTTAAATTGAAAGAATCATTTACAAATATGTCGATATCCTTTAATTAATTAGCTAATTTAACACAAGTCCAATCAAAGTCCTAAATAGGTGTTTTGGGAACTTCATGGAATAATTCTGAAGCTCAGAATAGAAGAAAAAAATAATTAGCCAAAGCAATATTGAACAATAGGGAAATGGTATTGATTTTGAAGATATTAAAACATATTATAAAGCTACAATAATTCAAACAATGTGGTGCTGATTAAAGAACAAGTAACTACAGGAAGCAAAGTAGAAAATCAAGAGAGAAACCCATGTTCTTAATATATGTGTATTTAATAGATAATCATTACATATATGATATTTAATATACGATAATGTTATTTCAAACAAGTAGGGAAAGGATAGATTATTTTTTAAGTGCTACTAAGACAACTGGCTCACCATGTGGAATAAACTTCAGTCTCCATTTCTTTCATATATCAAAAAATTTCCAGATTTAAATGTGAAAATGAAAAAAATCTTTAAAAAGTGATTTAATGAAATTTAATATATTCATATAATGGAATACTCTGTTAGAATAAGATCTTTTTATTTTAATATGGAAAAATATCTAAAATATACTAGTAAGTGAAATAAGCTGCCGAATAGTGTGAATATCATCTAGAATGTGCAGGAAAACTTTATATATCTAACTATATATATATATATTTATAGATATATTTGCATATGCATAGAAAATGTCTGGAAAAGTACACACCAAACTGTTAACAGTAAATGGCATGAAGGAAAAGATTGATATATTTAACTAGATATAATTTTGAAACTTTTATGACCAAAAAAAAGGGAAAGCAAAACAAAATTCAAAGATAATGCTGGGAGAAAATATTTACAAGATCTATGATAAAGGGTTAACCTTAATATGTAAAGTACTTTTTAAATCAATAAGAAAAAGAGTAATAACCCAATAGAAAAATAGATAAGCTACATGAATAGGCATAAATTCATACAATAAGAAGTACAAATGATCAACAAACATATGAACAAATGTTCAATTTCATTAGTAATCAAGATATGCAAATTTTATAAAATAAAACCCCATTTTGCCTATGAAATTGACACATATTTTTATGTTTATTCTGAGAGTTTTTTAAGGTATGTGGAAATAAGGGGTAGGTTACAAAATCTTATGTAAGATATGATCTCATTGTCTTTGTTAACCAGAAGAGAAGACCAAAAATGTGTTATCATACACATATATACCCTTCCATGGAAAGAGGACCAGGAAAAGCAGAACTGAAATGTTGACCATCTCTAAGTGATGGGATAATTATGAACTATATTCTTCTTTGTGCTTTCTGCATTTTCCAAAGTTTGTGCAATAAAATGCACTGCTTTTACACATAAGGGGGGAAAAAGACTCGTACTTAAAAAAAGCTAATGTAAGAAGTCCCCAAACCCTCATTTTTCTCCTGGTCAAACAATGCCCAGAGGAATTCTTCTCTGTGGAAGGCTTCTTTTCCTTCCCATTCCTCTCGTTCACTGCCCTTCCCGGCCCCCACCTGCAGCTCTCCCACACTCCCCACTCTGCTTCTATTAGTGGTGAACCAGGAGATTGGTCTCCGTGGGTGAGTCCCTGTTGCACGGTGCTCTCTGAGGTGGTTACATACTGAGGTTTACCCTACGTCCCCTCCCTGCTAAGCAACCCCATAGCAGACCTCTTCTAAAACTCAGCAGGAAAGAGAGGGCTTCTGCGGTGACGGTCTTTAGCCTTCTCTCTCAGTGCACTCAGGGAGCTGGTTTTCAGCCCTTTCAAAGACCCCAATTGCCAACAGAAGCTCCCTAGCAAATATTTAGCAGAGGTGGGGTGATGTTCAGCAGATAAACTGGGAAATGGGCTATTCAAGAGCTTGGCTTGTAGCTAGCTAGACCCGTTGGAGTCTGACCCAGGCCCCCGCTTGTTCCCTGCTGGTCGTTGGAGCAGACAGGCTGGCACAGGGTGGGGTGAAGGAGATGAGCCAGTCTCCAGGCACATGACACTAATGTCTGACCATGGTGGTCCATCCTCTAGGCACAGCCTGAGGAGAACGTGCAATCGATACTTTCTACAATGGATTTGTCTCAGGAGATTTTTGCACTTGCCACATGTCTTCTTGCCTGGGACAAAACTGTTTTGTACTTCTTTAGGGGTATCGCACAGACCTAGTAAATGCCAGGCATGCAGTAGGCACTCATGAAGGCTTGTTGCTCTGTGGGCTGGGGAATCTTGGCTAAGTCTTTCTCCTCTCTGGCTTTTTCCTAGAAAATGAGGGGACTGATAGATGGACTACTACTTCAGATTCTAACATCCATCTAGTGGATTCTGGGTGTCTAGACATCGGGTGAAACTAATCTTGCTTAAATGAGCCAACAGTCCCACTTCAGGGTATTATTCCAAAAGAACTGAAATCAGGACCTCAAAGATATGTCTGCACTCCCACGTTCGTCCCAGCATTATTCACAATAGCCAAGATGTGAAAAAAACCACTACATGTCCATCAGTGGATGAATGGCTAGAGACAATGCAGTCCATACATACACTGGAGTATTATTCAGCCTTAAAAAAGAAGGAATTCCTGTCATTTGTAACAAAAGGAACGAACCATGAGGACATTATGCTAACTGAAATAGGACAGCCACACAAAGACCAATACTGTATGATTCAATTTAGATGAGGTATCTGAACTTGTCGAACTCCTATAAGTAGAGCAGAACAGTGGTTGCCAGGATTGGGGGGAGGGGGAGGTGGGAAGAAGCTGTTCAATGGGTACAGAGTTTGAGTTATGCAAGATGAACACGTTCTAGAGATCTGCTGAACAACATTGTGCCTGTAGTTAATAATATCTTACTGTGCACTTTAAAATCTGGTCAAGGGTAGATCTCATCTTCTTACCACAATAGAATAAAGTTTAAAAATTTTAAAAAGTAAGTCTACTTGGAGAAGCAGGATGGAACCAATGTCCTTGTCAAATATTCTGCAAATCTCAAGAGTTTGACTGTCTGCTCTGCTGGTGAGGCTGTGGGGAAGCAAAGTGGGGGCAATTTACCTCTAGGCTCAGCAATCCCATTTCTGTGATTTTTTTTTCCATCTAAAGATATCTGCACATTTATGAGACAGTTTGTATGTAAGGTATTCATTTCAGCTCTAGACAGAGCTGAAAGATAATAGCAAAAGTTGGAAATAACCCAAGTGTCCATCAGTTGGGGACTGGTTAATAAACACTCACACAGACACACAATGGAATACTTTATAGCTGTTAAAAACAATGAAGCTCTCTAAGATCTGTTATGAAAAGCTCTCCAAGATAAATTAAGTGAAAAAAGCAAGATGCCAAACAGTATATCTAGGAGCTCACTTTTATGGAAGAAAGACAAAATAAAGATATTTATTTACAGTGGCTTGTATTTGCATAAACAAACTCTGGGAGGATACTGAAAAAAAGCAAAATAGAGGATGCAAGTGGTGGTGGTAATGGGGTAGATGGGATGGAGTGATGGGATGGCAACCTCTTGCATATGCCTGTTCTACCATTTTGGTTTTGAGCCATGTGAATATATACAGTTGACCTTTGAAAAAAAATGGGTGGGGTGGTGACCCCATGTGCAGTTGAAAATCCATGTATAACTTTTGCCTCCCCCAATTAACAGCCTCCTGCTGGCCAGAAGCCTCACTGCTACCATAAACAGCTGGCGGACACATATTTTATATGGTATATGTATTATATACTGTACTCTCACAATAACGTAAGCCAGAGGAAAGAAAATGGAGTGGAGAAAATCATGAGAGAAAATACATTTGAGGTAATGTACTGTATTGATCGAAAAAAATCTGTGGATTAGCAGACCTGCACAAGTAATCACCTAGTATTATCTTGGAGATGTAAGCCTCTAGTCTCTCACTGGCTGAGAGGTAAAGAGGGATGGCCTTGTCCCTTTGCAGCAGGCAGAGCTCTGGGACTCCTCATTCTGTTTGTGGAGGGCAGTTAGGTGAAGGGCAGTGGGTGGACGAGGCCTTGGGCTCCATAGCACAGGGCGTGAGCAAGGTGCAGGAACCCATGTTAACAAATCACAGTGCCGGAACGCCTGGGTGGCTCGGTTGGTTAAGCATCTGCCTTGGGCTCAGGTCATAATCCCAGGTCCTGAGATCTGGGATTAAGTCCCGCGTTGGGCTCCTTGCTGCGGAGGGAGCCTTCTTCTCCCTCTCCCTCTGCCTGCCGCTCCTCCTGCTTGCGTGCTCGCTCTCTCTCTCTCTCTCTCGTCGCTCTCTCTCTAACAAATAAATAAACTCTTAAAAAAACAACAACAACAAATCATGGTGCTTCCAGATGATGCTGATGACACAGAAGCAGAATTAGATCTGGACTTGTCCAGGTAAATTTTTTAACGCAGCTATATTGAAGCATAATTTCCATACTACAAACTTCACTCTTTTTAGGCATCCGTTTCAACAATTTCTAGTAAATTAACAGAGCTGTGCAACCATCGCCATAATTTAAATTTAGAACATTTTTATCACCCCAAAAAGAAACCCTGTGCCATTTACAGTTACTCCCTGTTCTCTCCAACCAGCTCCAAGCAACCACTAATCTACTTTCTGTCTCGATAATCTCCTTTTTGTCTTTTCTGAACATTTCATGTAAATGGAATCGTATAATATGTGGTCTTTCGTGCCTGGCTCCTTGCACTCAGCATAATGTTTCTGAGGTTCAACTATGTTGTTGCATGTGTCAGTGCTTTATCCCTTTTTATTGCCAAATAGTATTCCATTGTATGGATATTGGCATGCATTTCGTCTATCCAGTTTATGGACATTTGGGCTTCTTCTTCTTGGCTATTACGAAGCGTGCTGCTATGGACATTTGCTACAAGCCTTTGTGTAGATATTTGTTTTCAATTCTCTTGGGAAAATATCTGAAGTGGAATTGCAAGGTCATATAGTAAATTTATGTTTAACACTTTAAAAAATTGCCCAACTGTTTTCCAAAGTGGTCACACCATTGTGCAACCCCACCAGCAGTGCATGAGGGTTCCAATTTCTCCACATCCCCACCAACACTTGTTACCATCTGTCTATTTTAGATTGTGGCCATTCTAGCAGGTATCATGTGGCATTTCACCATGTTTTTAATTTACGTTTCCCTAATGACCAGTGATGTTGAGCACCTTTTCATGTTCTTATTGGTTATTCATAGATCTTTGGTGAAATGTCTGTATAAATCTTTGTCCCTTTAAATTTTTCTTCTTATTATTCCAGAAGGAGTTTTAATAGGTGTGTCCCAACTGGAGGTTGGGGAAATGGGAGCAGTAGGGAGAGAGGAAAAAAGGAAGCAAAGTGGGAAGAAGAGGCTATTGACTTTGAACTCTGCTCTGAAGAGTTGTCAGAGCCGGATATGCTTCATCCTTGAACCTCGGGCTTCCGCCCTCCATCACCATCTGTACATGCGGTTGTCTGCTTGCTGCAGCTCACTGTGACGCTCATTCTTCCCGCAGGGAAACGTCAGCCTCATGGATAGCCACCACAGTCCAGGCAAGCAGAAAACACCCAGTGACACTGACTTCCCCAGGCCTAGTGAGCCGAATCTTCTGTCCACTGCCCCATTGGCCACCCTCAGAGAGACTGTTGAGCCCTATCTCCCCTTCCTCCCACTCTGGGGTTTTTCAGCCAAAGCTCCCCCACTGACCACTTTCTCAGCCCTTGGTCCTCGGCCACCCCATCATGCCCCAAATGCTCTTTCTTTGTCTGCCTCAGAGCCACTCCTCATTCCTCCTCCACCTCCAGACACATCCACTCTGCCCTGCAGAAATGCCACCGAGCAACACGCATCTCCCCTCTGTCCTCTGTCTCTCCATGACTCGCTCTGCTTCTCTGCTTTTGCCTGGATCTCCCCTGAAGGGCCCCAACCCCTGAGCACTCTCAAGGGCTGGTGTGTGCTCTCTCGTGCCCCACAAACCCCAGGGTCAGGAGGCCAGGAGGTGGCACTGCTCCCTGTTGCCACGTCCTTCTTTGTGGCTCAGGCCATTTAACCGTATGTCCTCTTTCTAGCCTGTTTGCTGTCACCTATGATCTCACGGTTGTTTCTGCTCATTCACTGAAGACATTGGCACCTGCTCAGTCTTCTTTTCTTCCCTCTGTCCTGCTGTCATCCCAGCGACTTCAGCAAACATGTGGAATACCCACCCAGCACCACGGCCGCTCTCGTTCCTGCACCTCCACCTCTCAGGCAGTCCTCTCTTCCTCTATCTCAACCAGCAACAGTCACACCCTAACACTCGTCATCCCAAACTGCTCCATCTCCAAAATTCACACTGATTATGGCCACAACCTCCTCTCTGTTCAGCCTGACTCTTCAACTATGCCTATCAGGACTAGTCTTTGACTTCAAGGGTCATGGGTGACGGTCCCCCCTCCCTGTCTACCGGCTAGCCCCTTGAGCTCGCCTGCTTCCTGCTTCATAGGCAAACCGTACAGAAGAGTACCATCTCCTCGTCCTTACTTTCCGTTTACTCTTTCTAAAAAACTTATTGAAGTATACTTGACATACAGCGCTATATTAGTTTCAGGTGTACAACACAGTGATTCAACAGTTCTATACATTACTTGGTGTTTGCCACGGAAAGTGTTGTCACCATCTGTGCCCATACAGTGACATCATGACAGTGTTGACTGTATTCCCTGTGCTGTACTTTCATCCCCGGGACTTCCCATTTACTCCTTAAGCCACTCTGCCCCCTCAGTTCTGCTACAGCCCTTTGCTAGTGTCACCAACTCCAATGGGCACTTTCCAATCTTCATCAGACCTGGTGTCTCTCCCTGCTGCGCTTCCCAAGGCGGGCCACTCCTTTATTGAAAGCCTTTTGTGATTCCAGGCCATTCTCTTCCCCACAGCTTGTTTTGCTCATGACTAGATCCTAGGCTCTCTTCATTTGTTACTCCTACCCCCTTCTCAGGAGTCTCCAAGCACAGCCACATTTATCCTCCCACCCCCAGCTCTCCTCTGAGCTCCAGACCCTGTGCCCCATGACCCGCTTCTCTCCCCATGGAGAGGAGAGGAGCACCTCATGCTAATCATGCCCACCAACACTGCCTGGGCTTCCAGAGTTTTCTGCTTCCACGAACGAAGGCACCCCCATCTGGTATTGCAAACCAGAAGCCCAGGAGTCATGTTCCAATCCATAGCATTCTTGTCAGTTCTGCCTCCCAAGCATCTCTCAGCTCCGCCCTTTTCCTCCCTCTCTACTACTGCCATGTCTGCCCTGGCTGCCATCATCTTTCGTATTGTCTATTATAACAGCCTCCTAATTGGTTTCTTCATATTCACTTTGACTCCCTAATCAATTTCCCACCTGGATCCAGAATATTTTTTTCAAAACACAAGTAAGATCATGCTATCCTGGTACTTAAAATCCTTCACTGGCTTTCTGTGCATCCTTACTGTGTTCTATAAGGCCTTGAACAAGATGCCCTCTGCCCACCTCTCCTTGTCATTTTGTGCACGTGTCCCCTGCACTCACAGGCCTTCCTGTTTCTAGGGTTTGCCCTCCTCCCTCCACTTATAGCCTTTGCGTATGTTCTCTTTGTGTCTGGAATGTTCCTCATTCCTAGCCTACCCCTTTAATGTAGTGAACTCCTATTCACACTCCAGAGCTCAGTTCAGGGTGTCTTCTCTAGAGAAGGGTCCTCTTGAGCCCTGTTCCATGTTAAGTTCCTTTGTTAAACATGCTCATATCTCTTTTCCTCCAACATTCATCTCAGTTTACAGTCAATAATCCATTCGTTGGCATGAGTTTTGATTAATGTGTATGTCCCCCATCAGATTATACCCTCCTTGGCGGCAGGGATGGTGTCTGTTTCTGCTCACCATTATATACCCTGTTGATTACAGCATGTGGCACATAGAAGACACTCGATAAATATTTTTGAATGAATAAATGAAACAAATACTGTACGTGGCCCAGGTGGTTCAATTGTTCATTTGTTTGTTGAATCATTTGTTCACTCTTCCATTCATTCGGCAAGCACTGACTGAATTCTTATCATGTACTAAGCACCATGAGAGGGGCTGAGGATAAGCAGTGAGAGACACATGGCCTCTGCCTCTGAGGAGACTGTGGTCTAATGGGGAGCTGGATGCGTGTGCAAATAACGTGAGGACCAGGCACACTGCTGGTGCTGCAGGAGCCAACCTGAGGAGGTGACCAACTCTGCCTGCTCTGATCAAATAAAGCCTCCCAGACGATGCTGCCTCTGAGCAGGGTCCTGGTGAATGGAAGTCTGCCCAGGAGGGAAGCCACGCCAGGCAAAGAAACAGCACACACAAAGCCACAGAGATGTGAAAGGGAGCCCAGAGTTCCCAAGGCCGAGGGGCTGAGGCCTGCAGGGGCAACAGAGGCAGACAGCAAAGGTGATGAGGGAGATGGGCAAGGTCGTATATGCCAAGGAGGTTTGTAAATGGGGCGTGGGGGTGATATGGCCAGACACAGGTGTTAGACATGGAATTACTGCAGGTGGTGGGAGGGGGGTGGTTCCGAGTGGGCACAGTGACAGCTGATCATGTGAGGGATGGGTCACATGCCTCAAGAGTGGGCATTCCCAGAGTAGGCCAGCGAGCCACACTCTCTGTAGTGCAGAGATTCCCCAGGGAAAGGGCCTGACGTGGAGGTGCACCCTTGAGTCTCGAGGCCCTCCCCCTCCCCCTTGCCATCCGAGGAGTATGTGTGCCTGCCTCTCCCAGAGACAAGAAATGAAAAGCATTAAGACAGAATATGACAAGATTTTGGTAGATAGTCCTGAGTGCTGGAAGTACTGAGAAGACGGGGCTTATGTTAATCGTGTATTGTTTTCTGATGCTTTGCTGATCCGGAGGGGCTGCCAATTCCTAGACAGCAAACACTCACCTGAGGGCATGTTCTTCAAACGCAAGTCTATCAGTCCAGAGCTTATGCCCTTTACCATCTCCTTTACGGAGCTGAGCCACTATCCCCTGCCCTACTCATTCCAGGGCCAGGGACCAGACAACTAGGGGCAGCTCCTAGGCCCCAGAGCCCACTGGAACTATTCAAACGATCCAATCCTAAACCTGTCTACCCTGATTATCCTCCCTTGCCCATTTTTTTTCTCCCATGAAAATCACAGTAAAGACTCTCGCCCATGCTTTCTCATCATTCCATCTGCCTCCTGCCAGACCCCCGGTACTTCCCCATGTGGCCCTGTGTCATGTGCCCTGACTCCTGTTTCTAGGGATCTGTGAGTACAAACTCCTTCCTTCATGATCATCATTTCCATCTGCATGCCTTACCACACCTGATTAAAACAAATCCCAGGTACATCTTACAACACGGTCCCTGACTCCTTGACTCAGATATCCAGTCAGCCCACTGGAGGCTACAGCACACTGGGGAGTAACCAGCACCACATCTCTCTCATTTTCAGATACGATTATGGAGATGGCTTGATGCCTACAGTACTCACTGGTCCTTGAATGGGAGATTGAGGTGACCTGATATGATGAAGTTTCACGGTCAAGTGGAGGGCCATATTCTCCAAGATAGTAGTTCTTACCCAAGGGAATATTAGAATCACTAGGGGAGCTTTTCAAAGCTACCAAGGCTGGACACTTGACCTAAGGGGTCTGGAGTGGGGCCAAGGCACTGGTGTCGATTTGGAAGTTTCCCAGGTGACGCTAACGTAGAGTTAGGGGCGAGAACTGCAATCCTGAAGTCTGGTGTCCCAGGTCCCTTACCAAATCTGCACTGGCTAAAAACCACGGCTTCTCACCTCTTACTTTAGTGCACTCTCAGAGAAGAGTGTGTGCCCTCTACCTAAAGAGGACAGGCCTCCCCCAAACTGCTGGATTTCCTTGTGCCTGGGGCCCTACAGATTAAGGGGCTCAAGCACCAAATCGAGAAGCTGAAGTCACAAACACCAGTCACCCTCTGCTCCCACTATTCATTATGATGTTGGTTGGAATACAAATTTAGCCCATGGTGGGTTGGTTGTGTTTGAACCTCCCCCACAAAGTTCTGTATGGGAAATCTAGTTAAGAGCCTTCTTCCTGGGGGAGGTTGAGTGTAACAGCTGTTCCTCACCAGGGCTGATGGTCCCGCCAGGATGCAGTCTGGGTGTTGCCCCTTGAGCCTAAAGCCTTTTATCCCCAGGGACCGACTCACATTTCACGCTGGCATCCAGAGGGACAGACAGCCTTTCTCTCCATCGCTGCTGACAAAGACACTTTCTGAGCTATGTGCACAGAAGCACCACAGCCTGGGAACTGGGGCTCATGTCACGCTTTGACACTATTTGGAAAAGATGTATCTTTACTATGGATTAGATATCCCTCCCTGCCTTCCTCTACTGTAGAGGCTGGAAAGCTACAACATTGGACTTCTCAGTGTTTCTTTCACCAAATGGGGCCATGTTCTGACCAAGAAGATGTAGAAGAAAGTCCCTGGGAAGGGATATCTTCCAGAATAAAAGGCACAGGCTCACTAGGAGAAAACCCTTGTCACCTTTTGTCTCCACCCATTCCCCTTCCTCCCTACCTGGAATGTGGATGTGATGTTGGATGGGTAGCAGCCATCCTGCGACAAAGAGGGGCCTAGCATGAGGTTGAAGGCCTATGTGGTAAGGATGGTGAAACAGAAAGATGGAAAGGGTCCTTGAGCTGTCAGATCAGCCTGGGACTGCCAGCCCTTCAACATGTTGCACGAAACAAATAAACCTGCTAAGTTCCTGGGGTAGGGAATTTTCTTCCTTGAACCCAAACACATTCCTACCTGACACACACATCAGTTTTCTGTGCTGGTTTTAAAAGTGTCGGAGGCTGATCTTCAGAAAGGCATCTTGATGTTGTGCAAGATAACTCAAGTCAATGACAGAGACCTGGTTTCTAGCCCTAGCTGTTCCATGTATGCATTTGGGGGCAAGTTATTTATTCTTACACAGGTGTGGTTTATCAATCTGCAAAACGGCAATCATATGTGTCTCACACAATGGGGGTATTCTAAAAATTAAGTGAGTTAAAGTGTGAAAGTATTTTTAAGACTGTGAAGAAAGGTCCCTGGGTCAAGTTTTGCTATCCTGAACAAATGGCCTCAGTGTTTGTTCCCAGTGGTTCCTGGAGTAGCAGTTACCTTGGCAGGCAGAAGACTTCCTCTAAAAGGCCCATCTCCAGCTGCCTGGATCCAGAGAGACAGGGCTCCTTGGCATCTCCAGTCTAGTCTAGGGACCCTGGGGCATGCACAGACGCAGCCCTCCTTCTAACTCGTGCTCTCTCCATGGCCCTGTAGAGACTAAGTTTGTCTGGAAATGGGACTGATTACAGGACCCTGAAATAGTGGGAGGAAATGGGGGCAGAGCTTCCTTTACAGCAAACCTAGCCAGCAACCATCCAGTTATCTCCATGGTGCTCCAAATGATGAGTGTCCCTCACTCCCTGGGGACATGACTCATTCAGTACAGCCCCGTTTGTTAGAGAGGACTATGTCTCATGGAGCCCCAAAATTGCCCCTTAAAACTCAGGCTTGATCCTGTTCTTTCTTTAAGAACTGCACAGAACGAGTCCTGTCCTTGCACATGGCAGCACTTCAAACATTTGAAGGCAGTTATCATAGCTTCACAAATACCTTTTGTTCAGGCTAAAGGTCCTTTCCTTCAACTGGTTCAGCTACCTGGGGCTACATCCTACACCATCTATACAAAGGTGCCCTTGAAAGGTTCACAAAGTGACAAGGAGACAGACATGTAAACAAACTACAGCACAACGAACGTGACATGCCGCTGGCTATGGGAACACAGGTGAGGGACTAAATACTTCCATGCAGAATGGGGCCGGAGTGGGGGTAAGGCTTCCTGCTGGGGGTGGGGGTTGAGGAGGAGGAATAAAGGATGATATGGCAAGAGCTGAGTGCTGGGGTCAGAGTTTGCAGGGAATTCGGGTCCCTGTCAGTGAAGGCCATAATTTGGTAGGACCAGAGTCACATTACTGGAAACATGGGGCCACTGCAGGTGAAACTCCTCTAAATAGAGATTAGCATTCTGAGTGTGACATTGGAAAAAAAAAACCCGAGGCTCAGAAGGATTCAAGGACCTGTCTGAGGCAATATACTTTAGTGATGTGACCTTCTCAGGCACTGTGTGACCTTGGATATGTTGCCTAAACTCTCTGGGCCTCAAGTTCATTACCTATAAACTAGAGATATTAATAATAATAGTGCTTTTCTCTTGAATTGTTACACACATTGAGTGAGCTACTAAATGGCTCAGAATAGCACCCTGCACGTGATCAGTAAATGCCAGTCACTGTGAACAAGTGAATGGCTTCTCTGGGATTGAAAACCATGTCCCTGGTCTCCCAAGTCCACCCTCTTCTCCCTTCACAGAAGGGCAGGTACAGGTCAGAAGGCGGAGGGACAGATTTGGGGCTGACTTCTACTTAAAAGACGGTATTTTATTTGTGTGTTGCAGACTCCTCCACACCCAGGTCTCTGGACACTTGTGCAATCTAAAACATACATACTACAAAGATGTACTTGTTGGCAACATGTTCCAGCATCTCTGAATCAAGTGCCTTCTGCCACTGTGCTGCCCAGTCCTCTGGGGATGCCGGTCCCTCCACAGCATCTGCCCGCTCAAGATGGCTGGGGGAGGGAAGTTCGCCTAGCTCACGGGATTCTGGCTGTGTGCCATGGGGGCACAGGTGGCCGAGCGGTGAGTTCAAGTCCTGGTGAGTTCACTGTACTCTCTCCACTCCCCAAAGCCTGTGCTCTGATCTATTGCAACTTTTCTGTCTTAATAAAGCTGAGGGACTTATTTAAATTTCAAAGTCTCATACGCAGCCAAGCAGGCAGAGAAATCACAGCATATCGAGTGATGAATTGAGATATGATCCTCAGGGCATGGGAGGGAGAAGAGGAGACGGAAGAAAAGGAATGGGAGATGAGAGCTCAAAAGCAATGCTGAGTGTGGATCACTTCTTCAATCTAGTTAGTTATCAGGTGGATATCTCCACCTCCAAAGCTACATTCATGTCTATCCCACTCACCAGCTCCTCCTCTGACTTACCTATTTCTATGAATGGCACTGCCATTTTGTCAGCTACCAAATTCAAAACATGAATCATCTTTTGGCTCTTCCCTCTCCAACCATGCCCAGTTATTTTTGATTCCCAAGTTTAGGGTCTCTCTAGACCCCATTCTCCCCCTCCTCATTGTCTCTGGCACCCAAGGGTGAGTCTAGACTTTCTCCTGCCTCTAATATTTCAACAGTCTCCTCACTGGCCTTCTTACCCCTCTACTCATTTGCGGCTGACCTGGTAAACCAGTTGTCTAGAAAACAAACAACCCAAAACAAAGCCTGATTGGCAATGCTCCCACATTTCTGTGGGTAAATATTCACACCACGGTCCATCCAAGCATCCCAGTTACCAACGTGAGGCCACAGAATGCAGAGTTGGAAAGAGCAGCCCGGAATTGGCCCTTGCAAGCATACAACTGCCCAATAATCTAAGGAACAGCCTGCCACAGATTTGTGACTTAAATATGAAGTGTGTAACCTGGCACTTGAGGCCTCCTATAGCTTGCTCTTGAGTCACCTGCCTGGCCCAGCCCACCACAGCACTACATGTGCCCACGAAGGCTGGGGATGCTTCCGATCGCCAGTATGGGTCTTGCTTCCCGGCTTCGGTGCCTTTATTTATACTGGTCTCTCTGCCCATCAGAAAATCCTTCCCATTCTTCAAGGCCCTTGTCAAGTGCTACCCATCTCCTCTAGGAAGACTTCTTCTGAGCCCCTCGAACCAGACAAGATGTTCTTAGTATCTGAACTCCAATAAGTGCGGGACACTTATCATGGTCTGCTATGTATCTGGCTCTAGGTGGGCTTCTCTTGGCCCCTCTTACTAGATTAGGATTTTCTCAAAGGTAGGGCTAGTGTGTTTTGGTTGTTCCTGAAGTGCCTAGCATATTTTCTTGCACATAGTAGGTGGTCAAGAAAGATTTGTTGAAATAAATGGACCCATTTCCTATACCAGGATGGGACACTGTTTATTTCTCCTGAGCTAGAAGAATGAAAAGATTTCTGAAAAGATTTCCCACAAGCCCTTTGTACTGCTGGTCCTGACACTGTGTTGCTTCCCGGGGAGCCTTTGCCTTTGTCTCCCAGCCTCAGCCTGGAGAAGCTGAAGCTCTGGTTCCTGACTCAGGCCTCTCACTCACCCATACCTCCCAGGACGTAAGATCAGCTCAGCCAGACTTGAAGCTTCCTCCCAAGAGCTGGTTGGATTGGCTCCTGGCTAGGGTTGGCAAATGCAGCATTTGCCTAAAAGCCAGACCTGGGCCTCAGCTGATCTAGGAAGCCTTGGCAGTGGAAACAGAGCTGGGGCCATTCTGCCAGGCCTGGCGCTGGGCTGTGGCTTGGCCTCCTCTGCTCTCGGCCTAAGCAGTCGCCAAGGCCCCTAGTGTGAAGGAATTTGAGTTCTAACTTTAGGTGGCTACGTGGCTGATGGCTGTGTTTGTGAATATCTCATTCCTACTTTGGTGGCCCAGCTGGTGGGAACAGAACGGGTAGTCATGGGACTGTCATCATGTGCTGTCCAGGTTAACATGTAGCATTTCTATTACTATTAACAGACTTTCTGCTCCTCACTCCATCTGTTCTCTGAAATAATTGCAGTTGTACAGACCATGCCTTCGCTACAGGCAAGCTCTGGGGAAGAGGATAGTGCTTTTATGAGAAAAAAAAAAGTGTTAAAAAATAACAGCAAACATGAGAAGAGAGTGGGAATGAAGCTAACAGCAGGTTTCCAATTTCTTTCGGATTCCGGCCTGCAAAGGTGGCGTTTTCACACTTGTTTGGGGTGACCAAGCCCAGCCAGATGGGGGTAAGTGGCTGGGCTGGTGGCTCACCCTTTTGGAGGTGGTGTTGGTCACCAAGGGATTTGGCCCCAGTGGAGGTGGGTGGACCCCTGGTCGGGCCACCCAATGAGGAGGTGCTGGGAAGGGGTGGGGACCTGAGGAAGAGACAGAGATGTTGTAGATAGCCTGGATGTCCTGCTCCAGGGATCTAGATGGGGTCCAGGCCTGGAAGAAATGCTGGGGAATCATGAAGTGCCGGTGGGAGGTAGAGGTTGTGAGGTGAGCGACTGGGTCTGTCTGGGCCTCTCTCCACACACAAAATGGGAGGGGATCATCTCAATCTCTGGTTGGGAGGGACATTAGGAGAATGAGGGGGTCCTATAAAATATTAAGAATTCTTCTGCTGGAGGGTTAGGAGAAGTGTAAAGGGTGATTAAGATGTGGTGTGTGAAACACAGGCATCATTAAAAGCTCCCAAACAAATACTTGTGGATTCCAAGAATTCTGATTTGTAAGCATAGTGTGTGGGGGTTCCGTCCCTTTGTGGGGGGCTAAACAAGGCATAACTATGAGTACAACAACCTGATGGGTCTTTGCTCTGGTGTCTGCCTTCCCAGTACCCAGCTTGTCCATGTGAGGGGCTCAGCACCAAGTGTCCAATTTCATCCTCTGAAACTAAAGAATAGTGGTCTTATCTCCCTTGCCTGAGCCCCCAATGGAATGGCCAAGGAGGAAGGCACTGTTGAGTTTTTAGAAGTGAATTTGATGGAGAAACAAGGAAATGAATTAAGGGAACACAGCCATGTGATTTCTAGGGCTTCTTCCAATTTCAAGGAAGTGTTTTGATTTGAAAGAAACCCACAGAACGGGACTGGTCAGCTGCAAAGAAGACATTTGTTGTGAAAAACTCGTGTGTGTGTGTGTGTGTGTGTGTGTGTGTGTGTGTACTCTATCCTTTTCCTGAAACCTATAAAATGATTTTTAAAAGATCCTGGAAAAGCTCAGGTAGAGAATCAGGGAACCATCTTCTGATGATGATCACAACGCAAAACAATTCTCAGACACTGGGTAGATTTTCTCTGCCTTTCCCTTTCAAATTACCCTCTAAACTGATCAGAAAGTTCTAGATCTACTCTAAAACTAGACTCAGTGAATCATAGATACTGATGGGCCTTCAAGAATTTTTGAAATATACAAGTATGAATTAAAATGTGGCACTGTTGGCTGGGGGAGTCCCCCCAAAACCTGGGTTCTTCTATTAGGAAACTGGAAAGCAGAGGGTTTTGAACTATTCCTGCCTATTCAGAAAATTCCAGATTAATCTTGGGAAAATCCACATTTTCTCCTTTGGCTAAAGACTTGATGGGAGAGAACATGAATCAGATCCTTGAGAGAATGTCTGTGTTAAAGATGAATGAATTTATATTGATTGTTAGTATGTTTGCTTCTACCACCTCCTTGGGGGCTCCTCCAGGTTAGGGGCTGGGGGCAGCCTCTTAGTGTCCTCTCTATCCATGAGGTGTACAATAAACATGTATTCTGAATGCGTGCATGAAATATATTACTAGTGGTACTTATGGCTAAGGACTTCACCTTCAAGTAAATGCTTGTCCATAAAAAGTGAACCCTAGATGTACAAACTGATGCAATTGTAGTAGTAAAAGATTAACAAGCAAATAATAGGTACCATTAATTGAGCTTTATTATATGCCAACGATTTCAAATCCCTTGCCTCATTTAATTCCACAGTGAACATGGAAGGTCAGCATTATTATTTCCATTTTAAAGATGAAAACACTGAGACTGAGGGTAATTGACTAACGTGCCCCAGGGCACACTATTTGTAAGTGGCAAAGGCAAAAATCAAAAATCAAATCCAGTTCTGATTCCAAAATTGGGGATCTTAAGTGCTTTGTTAATCTGTTACAGTTTTTTAAGGGGCTAAAAAAAATGGCGGGAAAGGAAAATGTATTCAGTCTTTCAAAAGCTTGTGACAAGTTTACTTTCAAAATTAAGAACCTTTGGGGCCAAATATTTTGTCATTGGTGGGGAACAGCTTAGCAACAGCAACAAACGAGCAACAAAAGGATGTCTCTCTCCATTCGCTTACAGATTAAGTTCTTTGGGGCTCAACTCCAGAACTTCTACACCGGTATGTAAATTGTGTGGGAGAGGAAGTTTACAATGGCACCCCCAGGTAATCGGATAATCAGGGAATCCTTTGGCAGGTGAAAATACCATGTGATGGGGATAAATCCGGGCTGGCCCTGAGAGGCTGTGCGAGGACGGAGATATGGACAGATGAGCTCCTGGGCTGGCTGAAGCCAGGCTGGGCCTGGCAGAAAGAATTCTGGGTATTTCTAGGAGGACAACTCAGAAAAGGATATTACAGTCACTATAGATCATTCCCTCTAGACACCAAGGGGCTGCTGTGACCTGCAAGGACACGGGAAGGTCGGGCTCAACCGGAAGGAAACACGTGTAAATTAAAGCATTGCATTTGTGTGGAGCCCTCATGTTTGCTTGGAGGCAATGTCTTCACTTTCACAGTGCTGCAGAAAGGTGCCACTATAATAGTCGAATATGAGGGATGGGATGAAGCCAGGAGAAGGAGATATGGAATGATCAAAGTATTTCAAATCACTAAGATTACAAATGTTCAAACCCAGTCTTGGTCATCAGATCCTGGAAGGTGGAATTAGAGGAAACTCTTTTTTTAGGGGGGGGGGTGACAGAGCACGCATGGGGGCAGGTGGGTAGGGGAGGTAGGGACAGAGGGAGAGGGAGAGAGAAAATCAAGCAGGCTCCACACCCAGGGCAACATGGGGCTCGATCTCAAGATTCTGCTATCATGACCTGAGCTGAAATCAAGAGTCGGACTTAACCGACTGAGCGACTCAGGTGCCCCAAGAGGGAACTCTTGATACTTGAAAAAAAAAGCAGTTAGAATAGATAAGAAGAAGCACTAGCCTACACAGTGAGCCATAAACTCATCTACGTCATTACCCAAGAGGTGAGACAGGTTGAAAATATAAATTGCCCTTTAAAAGTTTTGGACAAATCAGTGGGCTATCAATTCACAATGGCTTCTTGGGTAGATAGTGAATTTTAGGAAGAGATCCTTAAGGCCTGATAGCAGAGAGGAGAATAGGGCCAGTAAAAGTCTCTGGATGTGGTGGCCAGGGTGGCTGGCATTCCCAGCTGGGCAGACAATGGTTCACTTTGACCCAAGGTGCCGATTCTGATGTTCTTTTTGGGCTGAAGGAGGTAAGAAATATTATGCATATATTCTGAGAAGAGAGAAAATGGTGAACAAAAAGTAATTTCCTGATTCCAACAATTATGAGCCCACATAAGTTCCACAGGGGGAACTTCAGAAATCCCAGGGTTGAGCCCGTGGAGCTTTGGTGAGCTATGTCGATAAAGTGGAAAGAGCTTGCCTCTGTCACCAGCCCTAAGAGCCACAGCAAGGGTGTGCAGGGCCTAGAACCTGCGCAGCCCTCAGACGGGCAGTGCTTGCCTTAATGCTCTGTTGTTGCCATCTTGAAATTCTCAGTGATTTTTCATCTAGGGGCCCTGCAGTTTCGTTCTGCACTGGGCCCCACAAATGACACAGGCAGTCCTTGTTAGGATCTACTCAGCTGGCATAATAATAGTGGGGGAGTAGGTCAAAGGAGGACCAAGGGAGAAGGCCAATCGAGGCAGCTGGATCCAAATGATGCCAGGAAGGGGAACATGTGTAGAGTGGACAGTTTCCTAGGCAACTAGTGGCCCCATCTTAGTGTCATGCACATGCTTTGCTAAAAACGTTTCTTAATGGCAGGAATTAAAACAAGAGAAATAAGGCCCAGGGGAGCCTGGGGCACACCTGAGTTGTTCAATGACCTGCTGTATGGCCAATCCATGAACAGAACCATCTGGAAAAGAGGAAAAAAAAATAGGCCTTGATGGGCCTGGTTTCAAGTGGATGTTTTGTGGCTGAATGGCAGCCTTCCTCTTTCCCTAGCTTCACCCTCAGACATACCTGTTTGTTGGAAACAGTCTTAAGTAATGACTTTAGCTTATGACAAGGGCCACTCCTGAGTTGTCTGGGAAGCCTGAAGAGCCTGGATGCTGAATCAAGGGTGAGGATGATATTGTGAAGGAAAAAGAAAAGACACTCATAGGAGCCCCAGCCCAGGCTCACCCAAGGGCCACCTCAAAGTGACATTTCTAGCAACCACTTCACGCTCAGGCCTTGCCTTCTCCATCTTCAGAACAAGTTATCTCAAATCCTCCTCAGGAATCAGCACAACTTGGCACAGTCAATACTGAGATGGGTAGGAAAGGACAAATGATACTACAGAAATCATCAACTCTAGTGCTCATATTGTTCCAGAAATAATTACAGAAGGAAAATCAAGACGAGGCCCCCAAAATGTGTCCACAGACACTTATGCCATAGAAATTGGCATCTTTCAGCTTAGAAAAAGGAAGTTACTGTAAACTATGATGAGGCCATGCCACAAGGATATCTCAAATCACAAGGCTTGTCTGGTGAGAGAATTTCAAGTATCCCCATAAAGTTCCGCATGCTTTTTTCTCCTTTTTCACTTAACTGCATTCTAACTTCTCTACTCATTTCTATTTAGAAAATTAGCTCTGACGGGGGATGATGCTGGCTCTGGGTGTTCAGAGAGGGAGAAGTCCTTTCCAGCTAAGGGGATTTTATGGGTGTGCCCCTAACCCACTGGCAGAGCTGTTGCCTTGCCCACAGCAGGAGGCTGGCATATCTGAAACCTGACCTTGATTCCTTCCCTGCTCTCAACCCTATCCTTGATTGGACCACAGTGGGCACTTGGCCTGGGCAGGCAGTCCATAAACCACCTAGTGTCTGCCCAGCACAAGAAAAGCTAGGCTGGGCCAATCCTACTTGCCCCCAGCACTCTGAACCAGGTTCTCTAGTGGAGGGTGGTAGAAATCAGGGTCATATGTAGGTAAGAGTCATGAGGAGCTGGGATGACCAGTGTCCAAGGGTGAGGACAGCAGTGGGGAGGGAATTCCAATCCTGGGACTACCTGGGGCCTGCCTGCCACCTACTTCTTGTCTGGTCCTCACAAATTCCCCACATAAGCCTTCTCTTTCTTGAAGGGTAGAAGCAAGCTTCTTCGTGGAAGGGGTGGAGGGACAGATTTCAACTGGGCCCGAATGAGGACTTTTTAAGAGTCAGAGATGAGCAGACATGGAGTGGGCAGCTTGGGAGTAAGGGTAGGGTGGGGGAGAAGAGTAAATTCACCATCACATGGTGGGGATACTGTAGGGGAAATTGTAGGGCTTCTTCCAGTCCTGCCGTCCTATGAGTCTTCATGTATCAGAGGGCTGGTCCGTTCTGTATCTAGCTATCTATTGGGGGAAATGTTTTGCCAAACTTAAGGTTGAGAATCCATCCTAAATATTATTCCATCCAGGTTTATTCTGCCCTCATGCCCCATAAGGCACAGCTCACTGCCCCCACCCTACCCTAAGATATCATTTCTTTAGAACTCTGTCTTCTGACCAAACCATGGGCTCCTCTGGGCAAGATGCTCGGTTATCCTCAGGACCTGGCATGATGTCTGGCCAGGCTTGGAATGAATATATGAATCAATACATGAATGAATGACGTGGTCGGCAAGAGCTGGGACATACTGGCTTGGATTGCAGAGGCTAGGGTAGGGAAGAACATAGCAAAAAGGGCTAGAAATGCCAGGAGGAATGCCCTTTAAGTTGAGCTCAATGAGCTTCTCCTAGGCAGACCTCCATCCTTGGGTGTGTCCAGGGGACCCCCTTCTCTCCATGTCTTCAGAATGTTACCCTCCCATGGTTGTGGGCCCCTCAGAGACATAGGAAGGCGCCGCATACTCAGGAGGCAGATTGGTTTAGCAGGAGGGCCAATAGCCTGGGAAGTGCTAGGACCAAGAATTCTGATGCCATGTGACCTGGGCCAATCCCTCCTCCACTCTGTGACTCCTTCTCCAGGGTGGAAAAGGTAAAATGGGGCTCTTAGAAGGTAGGGGCTCCAGCTTTTAAAAATGCTGAATTCCTGATTGAGAGATCTGATAATCTTAGTTAACCCAACATGGGCATCCTTGTCACCCTATCCTGAGAGATCTGGTCCTAATCCCACCCCACCCCAGACCCCCTCATTTGGCTGTAACCCAGGGGTAACAGAAGATACCTCACTGTGATTCTAAGCCTTCTTTCTTGGAGAGGAGAAGGCTAGAGTGGCAGAGAGCCTAGGTCTATACCCACCAAAGCCAGATATGAGGTATGCAACCAATTCCAGAACATCCCAACTCTGTTCCTTCCTGAGAGGGAGCACGCCAGGCCTGGGGGGCTCCTATTCCCTGTCTGTATCTACCATGACCCATGAGTGGCCAATACTGGGCAGCTGCAGAAAGGGGATTTGATGCAAATGACACGTACGCATATAGAGTTTGCTCAGCCCTTGCCTTGGGCTCAGACCAAGTACAGACAGCATGTGCTTGCGATAACAGTTGCAAAAGCCACATAAAGAAGGGAATCTTAGGGACCCAGGCCCCAAGATAGAAGTACATTGGTTCTACCCCTGTGAGTGGTGTTCATCTCCACCCTATCCCCAAGCCACTTACTTTCCCTAGCAACGTCCCGTGACTGCAGGGAAGGCCTGTTGAACCATCCCTCTGGGGCAGAGAGAAGGGAAGTGGGGATATTATGAAGTCTGTTCTAGGCTCAGTCAACAAGCAGGGCTCAGAGCTGGAAGCCTGGTCGTGTAGCTCTACACTCTCATGCCTTGGCACATAAGTCTGTAAGGAGCTCTTTTCCTTTGGGAGATCTCGATCTTTAATGTATATGCTTGGGAAAGAGTCCCCCACTCCATCTCTCTGGTCCCTTTAAATCCTCACTCTCTTAAAGGTTTTATGGGGTCTGCCTGGCAGGAACAAAGAGCACTGCTGTGTGGAGAGAGGGAGGTCTAGGCTTGGTTCTGGTTTGGTCACGAACTAGCCAGATAACTTTGGGTCTCCTCATTGGTGAAAGGAAGGGTTGGAGGGGGTGGTAGGTTAGGTCCTCTGCTTATCTCGGGCTTTTTCTTAAGTAAGTGCAACAGCAGGGGCACCAGCCCCAGGCATATGTCATTGGGTGGGAAGGCAACCCCAGCCCCTGTCCCCTTCCCCGCGGGGGAGTGGGGGCAGCCGCCCCCCATTCCACTACTATTCTTTCTAACATGTGGTGCCCCAGAACAGCACCAGGGAACACTGGAAGTGCCGGAAACCAGAGGAAGGCCTGCATTCCATGTGGAGGAAGTCAGGGCCCCCCTGAGCATCCCGCTTGGCACCACCCCAGACCCTGAAATATTCCAGGAGAGATGTCTGGGTCTGAGGTGGCTGCTGGAGAACACTTGGGTTCTGAGCCTTCCACTCTCAGCGGGGGTAATTGCTGAACTCTGTGAGCCAAACACCTCGAAAGAGCTAAAATGACTTTAAATGCCTAAACATTTTAAAACAAACCTTACAACACAAGGCTTTTAAATTTTTTTTTTTTTATCCCAGTGCTAAAGCTCTTTCTCTCTCTCTCTCTGTGTCGCTTTCTCTTTTGGGGGGAATTCAAAAGCCGTTTTATGCCTCATTACCTGCACACTGTGAGTGATGTCTGTCGGTCCATGTGCTGTAAATACCTTAAATCATGCTTCATTAAGAATATCTATGGTGCTATTAAAGAGCTATAATAGACAACGAGTTAACAGATGATTAAAGATGAATTCCATTTGTGTCAGTCACCAGCCAGAGAGAGACGAGGGGCTGTAAGTTCTCAACTCATTATCCAAGGGAGTGCAGCTCTCCTGGTGCCCCGTCCTGGATTTGTGAGGAGTGGGAAGGCAAGGGAGGGCTGTCTGCTTGGCAGGAGTAGAGATGGGCCGCGTGATGGTGGGGTGGGCTGGACCAGGGGAGGATGAGCAGGTGGGACTCGCCAAAGGGAATGGAAAGAGGGAATCCTGCGGGGGCTCAGAGAAAGGGGTGTGTGTGTGTGTGTGTGTGCGCGTGCGCACGTGTGCATGCATGCACTCACTCCCAGGCACGTATGTCAGGGGCTGTGCTCACTGTCTGACAGCACTGTCAGCTCTTCCTGGCTGTTTCCCTGCACAGAGTCAAACTGCACTTGGAGCCATAAGAAACAGATCAATCTTGAATGCCTGGTAGCCAGAGAAAAATAGGCAAGTAGAAAGGAGGAGGGGGAGTCCCAAAGGAAGAGACACTGGATTTTTGGTAGTAGCAATGGAGGTAGGAATGAAGGAGAAATTTCCTTTCCTCAGCGGTGTTTTGGAGAAGAGATGAGTGTCACCAAGAAAAAAAAGGGTTTGACAAAAAGATGGGGCTGCAGAGGGGGTAGAACAGTTTCCTGTTGAAGAAGTGTCCCTTAAAGACAGAAGTGCACTGTTTCGTCTCTGATTTCTTCATAGAAGCACCTGGCCCTGCCATTCCAGAGTCAGAGTATCTCACTCCCCTTTGCCGTACTGTAGTCCACCCGCAGAGATCTGGAGAGCTCCGGGTGGCTTATTTCCCAGCCAGTGCTGGGGATGACACTGACTTCAGGCAGGGATGGATGGGTAAGCTCATACTCAGAAATGAAGATGAAGGCAGTTCTAACAGATGACTTCAACATTCTCCATGGATATTGCATTTCTTGCTGTCCATCCTTTACAAATTATTCTCCCATTTGACAAGTGGAGAAGCTGAGGCACTGCGTCAAAATAGATTACGGCTATTGCTTGATTAATAGATATCCTGTGCCTTCTACCTGCAAGACATATTTCTGGCCTGGTGGAGACCAAAGACATTGAGGACACGGTCCTTGCTCTCAAGATGCTTCACAGTCTAGCTGTGAAGGTGGAAATCCCACCGCATGGGCAGGGGAACGAGAAGCTACCAACCTGAGGTCAACCAGAGGGCAGCGAGATGGGGTAGAAGACGTGCAACTCGGTCTTAGCAGGCTTGGCTGGATCTAGTGCTGCCTGTGCTAATGATAACACACCACTCCTCCTGGCATCTTCTGACCCAGACGGTCTTTCCACACCCACTGCCAAGTTACACTGGCTTTGCCGGCAACGCTGATGTGTGGCATTATGCTATTCACGTCCCCAGTGCTGCTGTCATGCTCTGCGACATCCTGTGTGTCACCTGCCATGCTGTCTTGAACGTGTTACTTGGCCTGGGGTGTTACTACAACTCTTCACTTGTCACATCTACTTTTTATGAAAAAAAAAAAAAATTAAAAGATGTCAAAAGCTTCCGATTTCTTTCCCATGGATCCCAGCTGAGGCGTTCGTGTGTCCATGGCTTTAGTCTGTCTTCTGTTGCTGTTGAATGGCGCCAGCTTGTGGGTGGGGCTGGGAGAAAGGTCCTGAGCGTGTTCTGGGAAGCAGAAGTGGTGGGCGTAGGACATGGGCTGGTGCGTGACAGAGCCTCCCTTGCTTTAGGGTCAGGGTAGATGGGGTGATTGTAGACGGGAAGGAGAGGAGAGGCTGGTACCCAGTGGCCAGCATTTCAAACTACAGGAACAGGACAGAAGGGATGGCCTGGCGGGAGGAAGGGACTGAAGTGGATCTGGGAGAGAACAAAGCCACGGCCTCCTCACGGCAGGGAGCCAGTCTGCTGGCAGAGCTGGGAGGCCAGAGAAGAAAGTGGTGTTCAAATAGCCAGGAAGATAAGCAATGGTTGAGTCAAAAGCTACGATCTGGCCTAAGGGTTGGGGCGCCTTTTTAACAAAGTGACTTGAAGCTGTGCCACCTAGGAAGGGTTTTCCTTGGTGTGAAAAAGAGCATATCTTCATAGCAAGTGTGTGTGTGTGTGTGTGTGTGTGAGAGAGAGAGAGAGAGAGAGAGAGAGAGATGTTAGAAAGAACAAGGGCAATGGGCCCCCGTCTGACTGTGGAGTCTGCCATTTACTACTTCCTGTCTTAATTCTTCATTTGAATTATGGAGGTACTGATACCTTCGTGGTTTGACAATGCCATGAAGCGCAGATCTATGGAGCCACGTGTAGCTCATAAACACGAAGGCTGCTGCATGCCGAAGGTGCTTACTAAGAGCCCCAGCCTCCAGGACCCTGGGCAGGGGGTGGGGGAAGGGGCCTCTGCTGGGTTCCCAAACCCTCTCCTTGCAGTGGGATCCAAGTTTAGAAAGGAGTTGGATTCGGGTTCAGATTCCACCGGCTCCATGCCATGTCCCACTTCCAGGAAAAGAAACGGGTTTGTTGGAAAAAGAAAACCGACTCAGAAGGCATCTTGGGCATCCAACAGTTCTTAGGAAACAGCATTTGGGCAAACATCACTGAATCAGCAACACTTGGATCTGGTTTCCATTGACAGTCTCACAAACTGAAGATCGAGAGGCTGGGGACCTGGGAGGCAACTTTCTGGGGACAATGCCAAACACATCTTGCCCTGGGTGATAGTCTCTACTTCCTCCCTTCCATCTACGTCTGGCTTGCAAGGTGCCTCTAGTGAGTGCTAACACGGAGGGTTCTACAGAGACCTCTGGGCTTCCTGAGAAAGGGGATGCAAAAGACCCTGGGCTGAAAGTTCAAACATCTGGCTTGAGTTCCAGCCACACTGATTACTGGGTTACCCAATGCCCATTATTCGTGACTTTGTATTCCAGCTTCTTCTGAATTAATTTTTGACACTGTACACATTCCTATCAAGAAGTACTTTTGGATCCTCATTCGTCAGATAAACCCCTTTGGGATTTTAGAACTAGATGCTGAGATGGGAGATCATCTGGTATACCTTTATTATTGTACAAAGGAGGTAACTGAGGCTCAGGAAGGTATAGTGACTTGTCCAAGGCCACAAAGCTAGAACACTCCAGTGCTTTTCCACGGTGCCACCTACTGCACACTGGAGTTGGTTCTGAAGCTGACCGTGAGCAGAAAAATCCTTTCTCTTTCTTACTTGTTGGAATCCCATCACCCACACTGCCAGAAAAAGAGGACACTACACAGCTCCCCAGAAAGTGCAGGTGAAGACTAGGGGGAAGGGGGTAACATGCACTGGCCCTGATAATTGAATCTTGGTGCGCAGAGACAGCCAGGTGCACAGCAATTGAGTTAAGTGGAAAATGCCATTTCCGTATTGTTAGAGGCCTTCGCAGCCCAAGGCCCTGATCATTTACTCCAGGCACCTGGTGGTCTCGTGCATCTGACCCCAGCTCACAGCTGAGCCATAGGCCAGCTGGGATCAGCCGTGTGGGGCAGGGGAAGAAATTAATTTTCAATCCCCAGGGACCGCCATCAGTAGCTCAGCAGCCAAGGATTATACAGACCTGTAGAGAATAGAGCACAGTCCCTCTGGGGGAGTTATTGAACTCCCAAACGCCACCGGTGGGACGATGCGGGGTGGGGGGTGCTGCTGAAACAGACTTTATTGGCAATCCCATCACTGTGACTTAATGGACATCTCTTCCTGGAGATTTTGCCTCTTGCTGATTTCTCTTCCGAATATTTAATTTCAAACTCCTGCCCTCCACCTCCAAAGCATCAACCCTTAGACAGTAGAAGAGCTGAGCTTCTTTCTTCTTCCCCCCCCCCACCTGTTGTTTTGAGGCAAGAAATTGCTTTTGTGAAATGAATGGCCTTGCTCTGATTACATGAACGAATCTTGTGGGCTCCTACTCCTCACTTTCAAAGACTTTCAAAGGAGCACAGACCTCCCAGTTTCTTTCTGAACCCATGTAAAAGGGAGCCAGCCCTGGTCTACTTTCCCTCTGAGCCCACCTTTTCTAGTAGTTGGTAAATGAACAGCAGTTAAAAACACACCACAACAACGCCCAACCAGAAAGAGCCTGGAAAAATCTGTTTCCCAACACAAACTTGGTTCCAGCAGAGTCTTTTGTGAGTGTGAAGAAAATATGAATTATGGTTCCTGGCCGTGCAAAGTCCTCACTAAAAAGAAAAAAAATATAAGAAAGAAAGAAAATGCTACATCTGTTTCCATTTCACTTGCTCACATGTTGAAATACATGGATGAGGCATCCCTCTAAATTTACCAGGTCCTAAGCAATTAACAATTAAAAAAAAAAAGACTAAAACATGATGGCAACGTTTTTGAAAAATGCAAAATGCTAAGACGCGCGTGTTAATGTGTTCATTTCTACCGCGCTGCATTTCTTTGCAATCCTGGTGCTACAGGAAAAGTGGAGTGAGGCCTCAAAAAAAGGAACAGGGCATCATTAGCACAGTGAGATCCCTATCTCAGCCCGCAGCAATTACCATCCCGAGAAGCCTGCAGTCTGCTAGGCGCTTTCATTACCGGGGGAGTAACGGGTCACTCACCTCTAGCCCCATCTGGGGCTAAAACAAGCATTTTCCGCCCTAAGGATTCCAGCTTCATTTAAATCTGTAATTGCTTTGATTCCAGAATGCATGGAACATGGAGACTTCATGACTAAGAATTATATTAGTCAATAAGTTTGTGACTTTTATGAATCATTAGCCCTCAATTTGGTCCTTTCCCACACTGGTCTGAACCAGTGTAACAGATTTCTTTTTTCCACCTGTGGGGATCAGTGCAATTTCCCTCCAAGACCACCTGTTCCAGGGATAATTAGTTTCTCCGGGTCATGGAGGTGGGATGAAATCGGTGAACGCAAACAGGAGTGTTATTCTTTGCTTCCATACTAAAGGCAGTCAGTGCTGGGCACCAGAAGGAGTTTCCTGAAAATTCCTCACATTTATTGAAAGCTTTTAACTTTTCAAACTCCTTAACATCTATTAGCTCAAGGCTCCTGGTAGGCAGGTGCCTTTCTCCCCAGAGAGACGGTCACAACCTCTAGTCCTGTGTTCTTTAAATTCTATAATTTATAATTTGCATAGTAAGTTCCTTCCACCGAGGTGAGTCATTGTGACGTCCCTTTGGGGATTTGGAGCCCAAATCTTGGAGACTCAACACTCCTTCTCTGGGCTAAATACACGATGGTCTGAATCCATGGATGGTTCTTATCGGGGTGATTCTTATCTTGTCAGGGCAAAGGTAAAGAAACATTCCCTCCAGACCTTAGGAGGGACTGGACAGATCGCAGGAGATGTATCTTGGTAGGGACAGCAGTTATGCCAATTGCTGATGGTTTCTGATAAACTAGCTGTCCTTAGCAGGAACTGTAATCCCTTACTCCCACTCTCACCCCAACACCAGAATCCAGAGACGATGAGACAACGTAAAATATTCATGTAAGAGAAGAAAACTATCCATCCAGGGGCACCTGGGTGGCTCAGTCAGTTAAGCGTCTGCCTTCAGCTCGGGTCATGGTCCCAGGGTCCTGGGATCGAGTCCCACATCGGGCTCTCTGCTCAACGGGGAAGTCTGCTTCTCCCTCTCCCTCTGACCCTCCCCCCTGCTCATGCTCGCGTGCTCTCTCTCTCCCCTTCCAAATAAATAAATAAAATCTTAAAAAAACCCAAGAACTATCCATCCAGCATAGTTAATGGACACAATGCTTTATACAGATAGGTGATATCAGAGCCTCACCATGAAAAACTCAACACTCGATTCCAGGTGCTGGGGAATTGGGACACCTTCCCGCCCTTCAGGAGTATACAGAGTGGAAAAAGTGGCTTAGGGATTGACAGCGGGCTATGGGAAGGGGGCTGCTTCTGTGGTATTCATTATTGCTGCTGTTTCTGTCCATAAGGCTCCAGTTTCTACAGGAGATGAAGGCTGACTGGCACTTTCTCTATGTTTCCCCACATCTGCCAGGACAATTCCCTTTCCTGAGGGCACCGAACACACCTTCACTCCCTAACTGCCTCTGGGGCTCTATCGGGGCCTGGCACCCACTCCTCCTACACAATCGGCACACACAGCAGTGCTATGGAGGAAACGAGAAAAAAAATAAGTGGTGTTGCTGTAGGGACCCGTCTCAGCAACATCCCTGGTGGAAATGAATGTAATTGTACCTTGATGACACCCAGGGACATAAAGAACCTCCAAAACTGCCAGGAAAAGGCGGAGGAATAATCAGGCGCTGGGGCAATCAGGAAGCAGAAGAGTTAATGTCTTTTCTCCCCGTCTTCACTTGGAGAATTTGAATTCTTGATCAAGCGATTTGTCAGGATTGTTGTGTATTTACTGTAATTATAGAACATCAAATGTGCATTGACGTAATTACCATAAATATGTGTAAAGACATTATAACATGTAATTATGTCATATAATTCTTTAATAAAGCATGCAGAAGAAAAATTACTCTGCACATGCTCAGTGCACATCTTTTTCTTTCTATTTCTACTGAAGGTTTTATTTGCTCCACTTCCCCCTTCAAAATTACAGGGGCAGTTTTTCCCACTTAGGATTAACTAGCAGAGAATGTGTGTGCAGGCTTGTGCAAGTGAGCATATATGTGCATGCTTGAACACATACATACACACACACGGGAAGAAAAGGCATCTTCACAGCCCAGCAGAGGTGTCATGGCCCAGGTGTGAATAGCACAAGGCCCTGCTGATGTGGGCACTGCCATCATCATGGTGGGGGCAGCCAGCCCCTCTCCTCTCCCTTTGCCCTTGCATGGGCTGGACATGTCAGGGCACAGCCCACGTGGTTTGGTGGCACAGACAAGCCCCTAAGAGAGAGATGCTTGGGAAGACGTTGACACTATTCTGAACCCAGGGACCTTGTCTGAAGATGTGAACAGGAAGCAAAATCCCAGGGTGAAATGTTCAAGCAGAATCTGGACTTGTCAGATTGTCACTGGAAAGCTAGAACAGTCCTTTCTCGGCTCTCAGAGAGTCGAGCAGATGTGGGGTCTGTGTTCAGATCTATACCTTCCTTAGTCCTCCCTTTTACCCGCTGGGTCTTTTGGAGGCAGTGCCTCCCTGAAGCCCAGGGTTCTTGAAGTATTATGTTAAATAAGCGGGAGAGAATGCTTTAATGGGTGGGGAAGGTCTTCCCAACAATGATACCAAACTAGAAATCATAAAGGAAAAAGACTGATAGATTCAACTATGCCAAAATGTACAATCCATCTACAATCCCCCTCAAAACAACAATAACAAAAACACCATAAATACGGTAAAAAGCAGACAAAAGACCAACGAAATATTTGCAACATATATGACAGGGGATAATATCATTAATGTGTTAAAAAGCTGTGACCGATCGGGAAGATAAACATCTGAATAGGGGCACCTGGGTGGCTCAGTCGGTTAAGTGTCTGCCTTTGGCTCAGGTCATGATCCCAGGGTCCTGGGATTAAGCGCCACATCCAGTGGGGAGCCTGCTTCTCCCTCTCCTTCCGCCCCTCCCCCTGCTCATGCTCTCTCTGGCTCTCTTTCTTGCTCTCTCTCAAATAAAAAAACAAAATCTTTTTTAAAAAAGAAAGAAAAGCATCTGAATAGAAAAAATGGGCAACAATGGACAGAAAAATCACAAAATAAATATAAATGACCAAAAAGCATATGAAAAAAAATCTCACGTAACTCGTATGATCAAAGAGGGAGATATTATTTTTCACTTATCAACTGGTAATTATTTTAACAAATTATAATATCCAGCGTAAGTGAAGGGTTGAAGGTATGGGAATAGAAGTTGGTTTAACTCTCTTGGGGCTGATTTGGCACTGAATATCAAAAACCTTGAAAAGGAGCATACCCTTTGACCTATTAATTCCTCTTGTAGGATTACCCTAAGGAATTAAAAATATAGTCAAAGATTTAGGTCAAACTTTCCTGACAGCAAGTTATTTATAATAGTGAAGAGAAAAAGCCCTTGGAAACAACACAATGACCAACAAAGGGGAGTCGGTGAAATGAAGTCTGGTAGAGTCATAATCCCCTGGAATACCACTCAGCTATTAAAAATAAAAGATGAGGGTGTGATGACATGAATAGATACACAATTATGTGAAAAATTAAATTATAAACCAGTATAGGTAGTATAGATATAAAAGTTTTGGAGGAATTTACACAAGATATCATTACTACCAGTCATCTTTTAGTGTTATAGTATTTAACTCCTTCCTTCCTTCCTTCCTTCCTTCCTTCCTTCCTTCCTTCCTTCCTTCCTTCCTTCCTTCTTAAAAAATCAGAATAGTTCAAAATCTTAAATATTTGGGTTACTTGTAAAGCACACTAAGTGGTGTAACCCTATGTATACACGCGCACACACACACACACTTTGGTTTAATGCCCTGATGTGGCCATTTATATCACATGGGGCTCCTAGTGCATACCAAAAGCTACACTCTTCTCTCTGCCTTGGGCTCGCAATCACTCACCACAGAAACACTCATGGCCAGAGTCAAGTTCTTGAAGAACCAGCAGGAATGGAAGGGTAGGTGCACAGGGTATTTTGGTCTATGTGCAGTGAAAAAGCTTCATAGCAAGTAAATACTAGAACCAGAATTAGAAGCCAGGATGGTAGATCAGGAGTGAGCCTGTTTGGGAGGGTCTCTGAACTCAGGACTCATAGGATGAATCTTTGATCTGAAGCCACAGGAGAACCCTAAGTTGGGGGAACTTAGACTCGATTCTAGTGGGATGTTGAGTCCAGAACCACAGAAGGAGGTGCGAGTGAGTTGCTAAACTGAAAAGCCAGTAACTGAGGTCAAATACTGAAGTATTCCTAATGAGCTTCTCTCTCTGTCTCATTTTGTACGCATTTAGGGCAGTGTATTGAGTTAGGGAGTAGTGAGCCATAGAGATGAACAGGAAACACTATTCAAGAGGAGAGCTCTCTGTGAGAACTACCTGAAATAGGGGTTGTCCATGGCTTGACTCTGAGATGCCCCATGGTACGTGGTGCCTGGTGCACGGTCCATGTTTCATGCACTAAGGGTGGGGCAAGGTCTTTGTTGTTACCCCAAACATGTCTGGCACCATTTTCTAGAGCCTGGTGTCCATGTGGTAGAATCCTTTGAGGTGACGAGGGTTGAGGCATTTTGTTCTTGCTGCTATTGTAACTAAGGAGGGGTCCTCTCCAGTGAGAAGGTGTAGCTTCAGCTGTACCAACAACACAGTTGGTCAAAGCAGGATGGTGTGGGTGTAGAAATGGTGAAAGGAACAGTCAAGATTCCCACAAGTCTTCTTACCAAGTTCCTTTCTCAGAGGCTGGGCAGCAAAATGGCTAAGACATCAAATGAGTTTAACTGTTTTTAGCACTGTTGCCCAAGGAGGGAATTAACCAGGCTCTAACGAATGACCACTCAGTTTAAGGCCTACCATCAATCTCAGAACAAGAATTTTCTTCTTCTGTTTTCATCTTGGTAAATGCAGTGCTAAGGGGCTTACAAAATACACCTGCACAGGTAAATGTTTAGTTCCAGCATCCTTAGAGAATGTGCAGTATTATGTTAACATTCAATAACATTCACTCTGTTATTCAGATTTCTAAGTATGTCATCAACTCTATCCCATACATCTTCTTGATGTCCTTGGAAAGCAAGAAAGAAATTATTACACTCATTTTAGATGTGAAAAATGGAGACATAGAGAAGATAACTGGATCCTTAAAATTTCATATTAAATAAATAACAGCTACACGAAGAGGTCTGTCTTTGGCCATCTGGTTTGCAACTCCATCTAGAAGTCAGTGTTGCATGGGTGTCCCCATGACACCCAAACACTTACAAAGGAAAACAAACTCCAAAATGTCATAGGCCACTTCATTTCTACTTTCAACAAGTAAGCCTTTTGTCTTCCACTGAGAAAAGCCCAGCCGATGAAACAAAATAAGGCAGCGCCTACCAGGGAGCCCTATCATGAGGCCATCACACACGCCCCTGGAGACTGCACCCTGGGATGAAGTCAGGGGTGGGAAATTTGAGTAGTCTGTGACACTGAGCCAGTAATTTGCCAAGAGTTGAGCTTGTAGCAATGAGGTTGCTTACGAATATTCGATTTGAAAGGAGTCGGGCTAATCAGGGTGAGATCTCATTAGTTTCCATTAGTGCAGCTGGAGCTGAAACACTCCATGGGGGACCTGTTCAAACCAAAGGCAGCAGAGGAAGCAGCCAGAGGTGCCTGGGTGCAATGGGCCCTCACTGTCCCAGGTGAGGTGAGCCTTGGGGTCTGCTTCGCAGAAGAGTTTGGGTTAGCATAGAACTGGAATAATAGCTTGGCACACTGGCCCAGACAGTATGTATGCTGACTGTATAGTAGCCAAGGTGGAAGAGAATATTATAAGACCCACCTCAGCCATATATGGAGTCAAAGACAAAATTTTAAATTCCACTCTTTTTTGGCACAGCATTCAAGGCCCAGTTGGCTTCCATTTGGCCTTATCTCTTACCATGTCCCTCCCTCCCTGTGCTTTAAGTTCTGACCCTATCAGTTAAGCGTCCTTTCCTTGAACACATCCTACACTCTGCCTCTTTACCTTCCTTAACTCCTTTGTTCTTGCTGCTTCCTTCCCCATCTTTTTTTAAAAATTGTGCCAGAATACTCATTACATAAAAATGTGCTATCTTAACCATTTTTAAGAGCACAGTTCTGTATAAAGTACATTCACATTGATGTGCAACTGATTTCTAGAACTTTTTTCATCTTGTGGAAGCTGGAACTCTATACCCACTAAACAACTCTCTATTCCCCCCAGCCCCTGGCAACCACCTTTCTGCTACATGTCTCTAAGGATCTGACCACTTTAGGTGCCTCATATCGGTGGAATCAGACATTATTTGTTGTTTTATGACTGGCATAATGTCCCTAGGGTTCATCCATGTTGTAACATGGTAAGAATTCCTCCCTTTTTCATGCTGAACAATATTCCGTTGTATGTATATACCACATTTCATTGATCCATTTCTCTCTTTTTTGCCCTCTCAAAATCTGACTCTGTCTACAGAGCTTAAAACCCAGGTTACCTACTGGATGAAACTTTCTTCAAGACCCTCAGTTACAGCTAGCTAGTCATTCACAAAGATCTTTGGAGCATCTGCTCTCTACCAAGCCCTGTGCTGGCATCAAGAGCACAGGGGTGTCTCCCCTTCTAGTCTGTCCAAGCCCAGCTTCCTGGCACGTTGTTCAGGAAGGACTCCAAGACAGCCCTCCCTGGCCGTGTTCATGGCCCACCATGCTGCCTTGAGGTCTCCTTGATGGTTTTCCCATAAGCCATCTGCCTTGGAAGCTCCCGAGGACCTGGGCCACGTCTTCTCTCAGCATCCCCAGTCCCCAGCACGACAGATCCAACATAAGAAATAATCAATAAATATTTGTTCGAGCAGAGTTAAATTTGGAATGCAGGGCTTCCTGACTTCTAAGTGACCATGAGTGACACAGCTAGTGAGAAGTCGGTGCTCACCTCACTGCTGGAGCACTTTCCTGATCTGGGGGTTCAGCCACAGGCTGAGATTCTAATCCCTGATGGTGGAGTGGGGGCTTGATAAAAGTATCTTACCTTAGCCTGCTGATGTCAGCATGTGCAGAAGGAGACATTCGAGTAGCCCTGTAACAGCTAATAATTGTAGTAAGCTAAGGTATGTTGGGATCTTTCCATGTACCAGGCATTCTAAGTGCTTTCTACAGACTAACTGAATCCTCTCAACAAACCCCAGAGATAGGTTTTATCTGGGATAAACAAATATCTATTACTATCCCCATTTTACAAATGATGAAACTGAGGCACAGAAAGGCTGAATACCTTACCCCCTGCATCCAGAAGGGAAATTAAGTGATATCAGATTTGCCAGAAACTTGCCTGCAAACCCAGGCAGGCAAACTCTTCGTGCTCTGCTGTTCTGGTATGAACATCTTGCTTTGGCAGGATCTGATGTAGATTACATTTAGCAGAACCCATTCGAGAATCTCTTTAAAACATTAAAAGGGGGCCCCTCTGACGTCAGGGATCTGTTTTCTGTTTGGGCTCCTTCAGTGCTGTGCAGCCCATCTGGATTCTGAATTTCCTTAGGTCCAAGGGATGCCAACTTGATTAAAAAGAGATAGCAAGAACTGGGAACTTCTCTTGACAGGAAGGTGTGGGGTGGAGATGGTGGGCAGGGGAAATGAAAAGAAATGGAGAGAAAATTGTTTCAGTTGTCATTTATAATAACCTCGACCCAATCTTTCACTTGAGCAATAAGATCTCAGGAGCCATTTGTTAGGATTTGACCAGCATACTGGCTGGTTTAGGGAAGGGTGGGGCACCAACAGCGATTCTCTCCCCTTCTCCCCCAATCCCGAGTTCACTTCTTGTTGGGCTAAGCAGTGAATGAATGAGGCAGAGAAGGGGTGCCTGGGGAGCAGGAAGGAGGGGCAGAACTCAGGTGCTGTAGGAACCGAACAGAATGGCCTTGGAGGGAGGGGTGGGGTTCGGCCAGGGAAGCGACTGGAGGAGGGAAAACCACCGAGGTGGTTAGTGTTCAGGGACCAAGGAGACTGGCTGGACTAGAACGGAGAGTTTACAGTTGGCAAGTTGGGCTTTCTCTTATAACCCAGGGACCACTGTGGAAAACTGAAAAGGAGGGCAAGGCAGAGTTTTGGAAGATTAATACAGTTGCAGTCTGTCAGACAGGCTGGAAGGAGGACAGAAAGCAAGACCACGAGGGGACTGTGGTGGTCAGTCTTATGGCCCCAGCAAGGCTAGGTAGGCTACAGGGTCCAGTTATTCACTCAAACACTGGTGTTGCTCTGAAGATATTCTGTAATTGGAATTAATGCCCACAGTCACTTGACTTTGAGAAAAGGAGACCATCAGAGACGATCTGAGAGGGCCTGATTCAATCAGTTGGATTTCCCTGGAAGGAAAAGTCCTACTTGTGGGCTGCAGCGTCAGCCCCTGGCCAAGAGTTTCTGGCCTGCCCCACGTGACGGCCTGCCCTGCCTGACCGCCTGCACTGTGGATTGTGGGCTTGCCAAGCTGGCCACTGCAATGCTGCAAGCCAGCTCGTTGCAGTCAATCCCCTACTATGTAGCTCCCACAGGGTCTGTCTCTCCAGTTGAACCCTGACTGACACAGCGACAGAACACTAGTACGGTTCTGGACTAGGCACAGGAGACTTGACCAGACTTGAGATGGGAGACGCAGACGCAAAGACCAATAGGACTTGGAAGGGCCCACAGGTGTGGGGTGGGAGAAGCGGGAGCCGAACAGTAGTGACCGGGGGACACCAAGAGCAGACCTGGGTTCCTGCCCTCCCTCTTCCACTAGTCACACAAGTAACCCAATCTCTCTGGGTCTCTGAAAAACGCCAGCTTGAAATCATACCTCCAAGATGTCTTCCAGCTCTAACATTCTATGACTCTATGTCCTAATCAATTTTCTACAAGACGATCTCATCTTCGATAAAAAATGGGACTTTCTTCTAAATAAAGTGTATTTTCTTGTCCCCGGAAGAGCTTCTCAGAGATCACAGCGTCAATGGTTGTCTTCCTAAGTATCCAAGACTTAAAATAAAGGAAGAGATCAAGGGAAGACTTCACTGGATCCCCAAACAGCAATGGGGGTTATTCAGCTGGTAGAGGTGCTAGAAGTACAGCCATACTAAATAGAGGACAGAGGACTCTGTCAATATTCATGACAATTAATATTTATTGAGGGCTTACCATATACCAGATGCTGTTCTAAGTGCTTAAATAGGCATGAATTCTCCTAAACTTCACAATAACTCTAGCATGTACCCAATCTACGGATGAGAAACTGAAGTTTCGAAGGGCCGATGAGCCACTTAACTTCTCTAAGGCCCCACAGCTAGTTGGAGTGGAGGAGACAGGAATTTGAACCTAGACCACAGCCCACCCTTTTGACCTTCTATTGCCACGGCAGACCTCTTGGGATCTAGCACTGGGACAATGACCAGAGGAAGCTATTTGCAGCAAAAGGCACCACTGGGAAATCTTCTGACATGACTCAGACAACATGGAGAATTAAATGAGCCTCTCCTCAAATTCCTGCCACCCCAATATACAAAACTGCCAAATGTGAGTCCCTCCATGCCTCCCTCCTCTCTGTGGATCCCAAGGGCCACCACACACACCCATCTTCTCTACAGTCTGCTCCAACTGGAACACATTGGGGGTGTTCCAAAAATGGCTCCATGATTTTTTGGTTGGAAAATAGAGCCCTGAAAGTGGTAAGGAGGCTTCCTACAGCTTCTGAAGCTGCATTTGCTGCAGTTGGCAGCAATTTCTGATTCACAGTGCAAGCCACACAGGGAGGGTGGGCTTCCCCTTGAAGTGTGCATGGGGCTTTAACTTTGAGGAGCGTGAGCAGTGGTAAGGGTCCCACATGCCTACATCCGCCTACCTGCAGTTGCTGAGTATTTCCCACCCTTTTTTATGACGCTTAGATGATCAAAGCACCATTCATTCAACCAACATTCAGAAACAATGACTGTCTGTATTGCTGCAGGTTGCCCCAGCAGAGACAGAGGGTAGGTCCTGCCCCCCAGGAGTTCTGGGCATCCAGCTCAAAAGGGAAGAGTGCCACCTGTGTGACGATGTCTAGTTGAAGTCCTAGGGACATGTTTGCCCTGCAAGTCCAACAGTGGGCCACAGGGGGGAGAAAAAGATTGTGTCACCCTGGATTTACAGTTATGTAACTGTCAAACAGTTCCTCAGTGCTCCCTGTCCTCCTCGTGGCCCTCTCCCTGGCACCTGATCCAGGCCTTTATCATCTCTAATTGGTCTCCTGGCTCCCACTCTTAGCCCATCAGACTCTCCCTCCTGGCCATCAGAAGGATACATTTCAAACCCTTACCTGACCAGGTCCTTTCCCTGCTTACCCGTCTCCAGCCTCACCTTCCACCTCAGCACTCAAAACATTTTCACCTGTAGCAACTCCAAACTGCATCCTTCTCCACCCTGTGTTTTGGTCACAGAATGCCCCCTGCCTTTTGCTTGATTAACTCCAATTCTCAATTATAGACGCAGCTCAGGTGTCACCTCCTCCAGGAAGCCTTACCTGATTACAAAATAGAACACTAATAGCATGAACCCCTCTCCCCCTCTCCCCCTCTCCCTCCCTGGCTGGGTGAGACTTCTGTGCTCACAAAATGTTCTCTGCAGAAAGAGCTCTGTGGGGCCACCTATTTGTATTGTAATGATCGACTTTTATGCTCACCTCTCTCACTGGACCTCAACTCACTGAGGACACAGACTGTCTGACCTCTGAACTTAGTCCAGGACCTAGCACTGTGAAGTAAGAGGAGGCAGAAGGCACTGGCAAAGGCAGAACCACCAACAGGCCACAGGAAGCTTGGAGTTCTGACACTGCCTTGGTCTCCTCTCCATCCCTAATCCCATGCCTCAGTTTCCCCACTGGGAAAGTGTGGGGGATGGGGAAGAGGGAGCAAGATGAATCTAAGTTACTCAGGAGGCAGCAGCTTCCATTCATTAGCATTTGTAAAGGGCTCTGAGTGCTGCAGATGGAAACTGCTCAGGCAGGCAGCTTGTTAGGACTAAAAATAGAGTTGTGTAGCACCTTCTCGGAGAGAGCTCAGGAAAGGGTGGAAGGGGTGAGCAAATAGGTAGCCAGAGGTGGAAGAAGCTGACCAGGGCCTTGAGGGAAGTACACACCCCAGTAAACTACCGTGGGAGACACTGAGGCCACCGCTGAGCGCCCCTCTCAACCTGACCCCCTGCACGCACCATCTGTTTGGGAAGGTCACGGGCAGGTGGCCTGCCGTGCCCGGAGCCAGGGGACAGACCGTGGCCTTTTCACGGTCTGAGGACGGGACTGCTGTCCCCAGACGAGCTGTCTTCGCAGCAAGGGCGGGCAGCGCGGCAGGGCTCGCACCCCGGGCGGGTGGGCAGGTATCGCAGCGACAGAGGGAGGCAGGCAGGGGGCCCCCGCGGTGTCTGAGGCCGCAGCGCTGGGGTGCGTAGCGGGGCCGGGGCAGACAGCGTGGCTGGGGGTGGGACGGGGAAGAACCGCAGGAGAGGGGGAGGGGGCCCACGTCCTTCTGTGACTCAGATCTGACTCAATGCCATTTCTGAAACAGCCTGGGGGGGGGGCGGGGGGGAAGGTGTTTTTTCAAAATGACAAAACAGCTCCTTGCTCAGGGCAGCCCTGGAAGAGCTGCGGGCGGATGGGAATCACCCCGGGTCTCCCTCCAGCAAAGCTCTTGGCTGCCCACCCACGGGGGACTGGGGCTGCGACTGCGGCCGCGACTGCGGCGCCGGCGGCGCAGGGACCCTGGCCTCGCCGCCCTTTCCACCTGCCGCTGCCCGGGCGCCTGGCGGGGCGCGGGGCGACTGTCTTCCCCAGCGCGAGGTGGAGCGCGCCGCCACCCCCGGCCGCGCCGAGAAGGAGCCTCGGGGAAGAGCTAAAAAAAGGGAAGGCGCTGCTGCGGGTGCCGCCGCCCGCCGGAGAAGGAATTCCCTCCGCCCGGGCGCACACGCGGCCCCCCGCCCCCGCCCCATCCTGCTCAGAAAAGATCGGATTTTGCCGGAGAGTAGGAGGCAAAGGAAGCCTCAATTCTAGCCACCGCCACCTTCCCCTCCCCTCCCGGATCCCCGAGAAAAGGGGATAGGATTTCCCCCCCCCCACCGGATCTGGTGGGCTCAACATTAGGCCCTGGGGGAAGGAGAAGGAGCCTGATAACGGGGACACGGGTGGCAGCGGCGCCCAGGGTGGCCTCCTGGGCTCGGAGCCGGGCAGGGACCTGGGCGGGGGTTGCGCACCCAGCGCGGGGGCCTGCGCACCCCTGACTCTCCCGGCGCCCGGAGAAGCCAGGAGCCGCAGCCGCGCACCGCCTGCCATCAGGCTCGATTCTCCCGAACTGAGGGCAGCGGCTGGGGCGACTGTCGCCACTGAGAGCCGGCGAGGAGCCCTGTGAAATCAGGAAATAGTAACTTCACTCGCAAAGTTCTACCGTCTGCAGAGCAGGGCCACGAGTCGTCTTGCTTGTCTCACACTCGGGCTGGCGTCTCCATTTGACAAATGGTGAAATGGGAGCCTCGGAAGACGTATTGTCCCGCTTTAGCTAATCCGGGTAAGAAACAAGGCCTCTGACACAAATCTTTGATCCTGTTTCAGGAACTTGCATCTGATTCCTAGGGCTAGGCCTTTTCCTTTGGGGTCTTCCATGCATTTAACAAGTTGGGGATGCTTATCATGAGGAGCAAGATGTGGAGGTCAGAAAAATGAACAGGAGCCACTCTATGACCTTAAGGAACTCACAGTTGAGTGAGAAAAAGAGAAAACAAAATTATAGATTAAAATTCGGTGTAAACCACACTGTTCTAAACACGGAAACAGTTTCAGTAACTTGCTCAGGTGTCAGGACTGTGGTGGCCCTGCCAGGATTTGAACTCAGACAGTCTGACTCCAGAGCCCACCCACACAAACCACTATGCTAAACTGCCCTCTTTTCCCTTAACTATAGGGAAAGGGGGGGGGGAGCAGATCACAAAGCAGTATTATGGTATGCTCCCAATTAGAATACAGAAAAACGCTCAGGAAAAAAAAAAAAAAAAAAAAAAAGACCAGGAGAATACATGTCAAAATGATGGGTGGTTTTTGTTTTCTTCATTTTTTTTATAAGCTCCATATTTCCTACTCTGAACATGAATTTTATCATAAGAAGAAAAGCAATAAATGTTATTAAAGTACAGCTTGAGTGCAAAGCTTCCAAAAGATGGTGTGGCTTGAGTTTGCCCTAATGGAAGATGAGTTGTTAATTAAGTGGGAAGTCTGGGAAGGGCGCCCCGGGGGAGAGATCTGTGCGCCCCAAGGCTGCAAAGGCGTGGCAGGAGGCCAGAGGCCAGCAGGAGAAACTGCATGGAAGTCTGTGTGGCAGAAGTGAGGAAGGGAAAGAGTGGGAGATAAGACCTCAATCACATTTCTTGGGAAGCCTGTCAAATAAAGAATTCCAAACCCTGAATGTTGTCCTAGAACCTTCCCTGAGGGGTCAATTCCCTTGAGGATTTAAGGCAGTAGACCAGGAGTGGGCTGAAATTCCTGAAGGTTATTGTGTTATAAATCTTTTTCTGTCTCTGTCAGTGAAAAGGCTGGATGTAGGACATTAGACTCCGTCAACATATTTGGGTCAGAAAGCACCCAAGTGCTGGATGGAAATCACTGAGGATGGGCTGTTCCCAGGCACATTTTCATTAATCCGACCTTCGTGTCATAACTCAGGTTTACTTTTGCTCAGATCCTAGCCTGCAAAGACACTGCATCAGTAACCCCCCACTTGCTCCATGCTGCCCATCTCTCCGAGGTCCCTGGACGCACCAGTTCCAATATCAGCCTCGGCTTATTAAAGCACTAGATTTTCAGGTTGTATGGCAGGTCTTGTCCTCTGTATCCAGCCTAGGCCTCCCGAAGCACCCTGGTCTCCCTTTCTCTGCTGGACAACCCTGGGCAAAGGCCAGTTCACTGCTCTTCCCCCACCTGGCCCCAGCTCTCTCAGACACATCCTGACCCCAAGAGCTGCAGCACGCAGGCACAGGATGCAGAGATACGGCTTTTCCACAGATTCCGAGTTCCAGGCTGGAAATAGAGGGGCCTCTACTCACGTCATTGCATGAAATTCACCATCTGCCACTTGAACAAGAGAGGCTCAGGGATGTTTAATGTGAAAACACGGCTCTTCCTTGGGCAACTGACTGTACTTCAGAGTGAAGACCACAGCTGGCATGCTAACCCTGGGACGTGGGTTACCCATATGAGGGATTCGACCTAATATTGGTCTAGTGTGTGGTGAATTGATAGTAATAGCTCTCCTCTCTTTAAATAGCTAGCCCTGGGCACACATGGACCACAGAGAGCAGGACCCAGCTCCGCCTGGACCCATCTGGCATTGATCTGGCTGCTTGACAGGTGGCTGGGGGGCACAGCCAAAGGAGCAAGGGAGAGCTGAAGTGACTGTCCCTGTGGCCAGGAGGCCCCCATCAGCCTTCCCTCTCTTGCTTGAACTGCCTGGCAGGTGAACGGGAAGGCAAATGGACTGTGAGGAGCCCTTGTGATAATCCTCAAAACTCTGAAGGGTCTTTTTTACTGCTGCTGGAGAAAGAAAACACCACTCTGGTTTCCCCTTCTTGCTGACTTCTTACTAATGAGCAGTCAAGGTGTTTGGGGGTGGTCTTTCATCTGGTTGTCTCTTTAGTGTAATTTTTGGTAGCTTGGATTTGTTCACCTGCCTTCAAGCCTCAAGGGAGGCTAGAAGGAGCTGCCTTCTGGTGGGGGTGCCTGTTTTATGTGCTACCCTCCAGGGATCCCTGGACAGAGGTAGGGGTAGAGGAATTGGGTTTTATTCTTCTCCCTATTTTCCATAGCCAGCCCAGAGTCTTATACACAAACTCCCTTGAACTCTAAACTCATCTGTCCAACAGCCTACCTGATGTCCACCAAATTGTCTAATAGCACTAACTCAATGTGTCCAAAAAAACTCATCTCTGCCCTCACCCACCACCACCTGGAAATCTGCTCTGCCCTGTCTCAGTTAATGACATCCTTCCAGTGGCTCAAGTCAAAAATCCTGTTGTCATTTAGGATGCTCCTTTCTCTCACCCCCACATCAAATCCATCAGGAAAACCTTTCCCAGTGTTCCCTCTACTTCACTCCAGTCACATTGGCCTCCTTGCAGATCTTCAAACACACCAGGCACACTCTTGCCTTGTGGTCTTTGTACTGACTGGTCCCTCTGCCTGGTTTCTGTGTTCTCTTGGCATCCTCTTTCCTTAAACATCCCTTTCCCAATGAAGCCCACCCTGCCACTTAATTTAGATGGCAAACATCCCCCATGCCAGCACCTCCAATCTCCCTTGTTCTGCTCATTTTTTTTCACATTGGACTTACTTCTAGAAAGCTATATAAGATGCTTATGTAGATTTTTCAGTATATGTCTCTACATTTATTTTTTTAGTATGTCTTCTCTACCAGAAAGTAAGCTCTACAAGATTCAGAGTTTTGTCTTTTTTGTTCACTGATGCATCCCCAGGACTTAAAAAAAATCTAAGTGTTTAAGGAATGAATAAATATGTGTTGGTTTGAAGTGAAGGGTGGCCATAGGTCCACACATTTCCCTAGGAAGCCATGCCCCTCCACAGCTAGTATGGCTTCTCTGTAGCTCTTGCAGGAAGAGAAGGAGTTTTGGGTCTGCTGGACACACAGGAAGAGGGCATGAAATTGAATGGGGTCAAGAGACTGAGAAGACAAGTCATAGGCTGGGAGAAAATCTTTGCAAAAATGTAGCTGATAAAGGACTGGTATCCAAAATATACAAAGAACACTTAAAACTCAACCATAAGAAGACAAACAACCCAATTTAAAAATGTGCAAAAGATCTGAACAGACACCTCACCAAAAAAGATATACACATGGCAAAAAAAAAAAAAAAAAAAAGTGTAGGAAAAGATGCTCAACGTCGTATCATTACAAAATTGTAAATTAAAACAGCAATGGGATACTACCACACACCTATCAGAATGGCCAAAATCTAGAACACTGACAACAGCAAATGCTAGAGGGGAGGTGGAGCAACAGGAACCCTGGTTCATTGCTGATAGGAATGCAAAATGGTACAGCCCACTTTGAAAGACAGTTTGACAGTTTCTTATAAAACTAAACATACCTTTTCCATATAATCCAATAATCATGCTCAGTGATATTTACCTAAAGGAGTTGAAAACTTATGTCCACACAGAAACCTATACACTGGTATTTATAGCAGCTGTATTCATGACTGCCAAAACTTGGAGGCAAACAAGATGTCCTTCAGTAGGTGAATATATGAATAAACTGTGGTACACCCTGACAATATTATTCAGTGCTAAAAAGAAATGAGCTATCAAGTCATGAAAAGACACAGAGGAACCTCAAGTGCCTACTACTAAGTGAAAGAAGACAATACGAAAAGGCTACATATCGTATGACTCCAACAATACAACATTCTGGAAAAGGCAAAACAAATGGGAGACCGCTAAAAAGAAGAGTGGATGCCAAGGATTGGGGGAGGGAGAAATGAACAGTGGAGCTTAGAGGATATTTAGGGCAGTGAAACTTTTCTGTATGATATTGTAATGATGGATGTGTGCCATTATTCACCTGTCCAAGCCCAGAGAATTTACCATACCAAGAATGAACCCTAAAGTAAACAATGGACTCTGGGTGGTAATGATTACTCAACACAGATTCACTGATTATAATAAATGTAACATTCTGGCCCAGGGTGTTGATAGTGGCGGATGGGGTATAGGTGAACTTTCTGTACTTTCCACTTACTTTTGCTATGAACCTAGAACTGTTCTAAAAAAACAGTCTGCAAAAAAACCTGAATGGGCCCCAGGTCTTTCCAAGCAGTAGATTATCAGGCTCTGGATGGCTACTTCTCACCTATCCAAAGAAGCTCCTGGTCACTGCCAGAGAAAACTTCGGCATCAAGGATAGCCCTAGATGGGGCTGTGTAGGGTGGGGACACACCTGGGAAGATGCTCTGTAGATGCCCTGGACTTGTTCCTTTCCTGCTTCACTAGAGAATGAGGACAGGGACATAAAAGAAAGACTTTCTGTTGCTGATCCCACACCCCCAGTCCCAAAGTCCCAGGAGAAGCAGGTCCCTTTAATCCCCCGAAATGCTGCTGGTCCCTGGGGATGAGGAGTAGAGAAACAGAGAAGCAAGAATAGCTGGGACAGATGACCCCAAATGCAGGAACGGGAGTCCAGCCTCTGTCTGGAAGCTGAGGTCACACAAGCCACTGGATTTCTCTCCCTTCTTGACCCTCCAGTATTTAGCAGATCAGATCTCATAGCCCAGCACTTCTGTCCAAAGGACAATTCACATCCAGGCTTGGGCCCACGTGTTGTCACCCCCATCCCTATTATAGGAAATGTATTTTCACTCCTGCCTCTCATGGATACTGAAGGATCAAAAAAGGCCTCTCTGGAATAATAATAGGCACGACAGATTTAGCACTAAGAGATTTACATATATTATCTCATTTAGCCCTTGCAAGGTTCTTATAATATAGGTACAATATATTACGTATGAAATCAAACCACTTGCCAAAGGTAACACAGCTAGAAAGTGGTGGAGTCAGGATTTGAACCTGAGTCTTTCTAACTCAAAAGCTACCATCTCTGGGGCACCTGGATGGCTCAGTCAGTTAAGCATCTGCCTTCGGCTCCGGTCATGATCTCGGGGTCCTGGGATTGAGCCCCAAGTCAGGCTCCCTGCTCAGCAGGGCGTCTGCTTCTCCCTCTCCCTCTGCCTCTCCCCTCCACTCATGTTCTCTCTCTCTCTCAAATAAATAAAATCTTAAAAAAAAAAAGCTACCATCTCCTGCCAGTAGAGTTAAACAATGTCTGCACAGCACAAAGGCCCCCCAGGCAAGGACGGGACTGGAGGCTCAAATCCAGCCCCTGCTCCTCTTGCCAGACCATGCCTCCTGGACTAGGGAGGAATCAGGCCAAAAGACAGAAGTCCTTTCCATAGTTTGCACAAAGATGCTGCGTATGCTGGCCACAGCCTACATATTTGCAAGGAGCAGGTGAAACCTACTCCGTCCGGACAGGCCAGGATCACACGTGAGTTTCTCAGTAGGGCAGGGTAAAGCGAAAGAAGTCAAAAGCCTTTTTCTAAGTACCTTGGAAAACAAACAGGCAGAAGAGTGTTACTTCTATTGCTAAGATGGAAGGCATTGCTTCCAAACACTTTCAGTCTCCCTGACCATTTACCCAACAGCTACTTTGATTTCCTGATCCAGACTGGTTCCAAATCCAGATTCCTGGCTTCCAAATTCTTTTTACTAGATTAGGAAAGATTAGACACAGAGAGGGGAGAATTCCTACAGGCAAAGTTAAACTATAGCTTAAACTGAGCAAGTTTTCGCCAAAATCATCCTTCCCTGGGTGGGTATGAAGAGAAAGGGCCAGGACAATCTCCCAAAGCTGGCATCGTTACCAGAGAGGCCATACCTCGATTGTTCTTCTTAAACCCTTTACAGTCCTAATTATAAATTTTTTTCTTTCTCATCACGGTCAGCCACGGAGGAGAGGATGAAGAGGACACAACTTCACGTTTTCCCATTCAAGTTGATTTTACCAATATAGCATTTAAAGTAACCCTGCGTACAGAGCTGCAGATTAAGTATATTACACCCAATGCAACATCATCCCTGCCACGTTACCCCCTCAAATTTTATTCTTGAGAAAGTAATGCTGTCTTTAACACACTGATACTCATTTTAATTCTCAGAGATGAGTTCCCCTGCAGCCTGAGGGGTGCATGTGCAATGGGGAGGGGCAGTCCCAGATCTTGACCTCGGGCATGTTGGGGTAGATTTAGGGGTCTAACTAGGGTGTGAGCTTCAGGATTTGTAGGGTTGGGACCCTTCGTTGCTCCTCTCGGTACTCCTCTCAGCTGCCTGGTTATCGCCTTTGTCCCTCCCTAGGGACAGCTCAGTTTGCCAAGCAAATGGAGTAGCCAAACCAAGCCAACAATTCCAGGTCTTGATGTCTCAGTCCCCCTAATCACCCCTGTGGTCTGATGGGGCGGTTCCATCCTGCAGCTGCAACTCAGGGGTGGGAGGGAAGCATGCAGCCACCTGAACACAGATGCCAGAAGGACGGACTCTGCATCTCAACAGCTGAAGGCATTTCAGTTAAAAGAAAATAAGGTCAGGACAGGGGAAAGGGAAAGAAGTCAAAAGCCCTTTTTTAAGTACCTGGGAAAATGAAGAGGCAAAAAATTATTATTTCAATTACTATGAAAATGTATTTTATTAGAAGATGGGGATTCATCATTGACACTCAAAAGCCTGAAAAGCAATATCCAGCACTATAATACCCCGTCTCCATGCAGGGAGAATGAGTTATTAAATCAGAAGATGAATGTTTCCCAGTTCAGTTAACTGCCTCTGTTAAAAAAGAAATAGTTATAAACTTGCTCTGGGTCCCCAACCCCTCCCCATGAAAGCTGCTTCTTGCTAGCCCCCAACCCTCTGTATCTGCAAGGATCTTGACCCCTCCCCCTTTCACATTTCTATGGCATATGAAAATTCAAGAGTCAGAAAGAAAAAAATCAGCAAATTAAATGCAAACCGGAGTTTTTTTATTATTAAAAAAAAACAGTTGCATATAGTTCAATTGTTGCAAAGTGCAGCAATGTAAATGCGACGCATTCTTATGTATAACAGCTTTTCCTTCCGCTCCCATGGCAGCCTCAATAACGCTGCGCTTCTGTTCTGCATGAATAAATATGTATAAAATGTAACGCGGCAAAGAAATAAAATCCGATAACTGAAAGATACCATTTCTTAGGTTCTGGGAGCAACATGAGGCACCAGCTTTTCTGATTCTTTGGTATTTATGTGAGGAACTATTGAAATGATAATGTGGAATTTATTATTTTTTTCCAGGGGCAAGTAATTTTCAGTTGTTCATTAGGGCTTTAAGAAATGGAGGGCTTGGTGGTCTACCTCCCCATTTTGTTTTCTAGGCGGGGTCTCTAGCCGCTTCCCTGCTTCTCCCTATGGGGCATATACCCAAGGCCTCTACATCTTTACCCTTCAACGTGCTGGGAGTCAATCTTGTTAGCGAAATAATGAATTTATCCCTTGGAGCCAGCTGTGCGCAGCCTTGTCACCAGTGAGACTCAAGCGCGAGACGAGAGATGGTTCTCCAGCTCTCTGGAGCTGGGAGCTGGGAACGAGGGCGCGGACTGTCCTGAACCACTGCTTGCCCACAAAAGGTAACTCCACCCCTCTCTCTCCCTAGTTAGGAAATCAAGTAGCATATTATTTTAGTAATAATCTTAAACACAAGCCCTTTTTACAAAAGGAGATTGCTTACAAACTCGGGCACTTTCTACACTGTCGCACGATACTTAGAACCTCGCCCCCAGTCGGTCTTGACTGGCTCCTTGACTGTCTGAGAGCGCTGAGGCCGGCCACACTGAGGGGCCAGGGCCCACGCACGCCGCCCACAGCCCGTCTCCATTCACCCGGTCCTGAAACTGGCCACAGTCACAGGCTACGCTTCAAAACACAGCACAGCCTTTCCAGATCTTCTTGTTGCATTTACTGCTCCCTCCACCAGACACGCTCTTTCCCACGACTTCTCTAGATGTGGTCTTCCTAGCTGTCAGTACTCAGCTCAAACGTCCTCTCCTCTGTGAGCACTGCTTTTATGATGATGCAGCCCCTATGCATTCCATACGTTCTACAGAACTGTGTCTGCTGACTCTACCAAGTCCCTGCAGGGCAGAGACGGTGTCTTAAAGACTTCCTGCATCATCGATACGTAGTGTCCATAGTGAAGTTCCGCCAGTGTTCGCTGAAGGATTGAATGAATGAATTACTCAGAACAGACGGGATCCAGCTCATTCTTCAAGATTCTCAGGATTTGTCTTTAGGCCCCATTCCAGGAAAGGATTTACATGTGCTTACTTGGGAGCACTTGAGAAGCCAGAAATTCAGGAAGGAGGTCACTTTCCAATGATGCAGTGGTGACACGTCCCATCTCTACCTTAGCTCACAGCCCAGGGGCACTCAACAAACATGCCTCACTGATGACAGTGTATGCTTACAGTACTTAGACTGGTTAAATAAGCAGTACATAAAGTATATCAGTTAGAAGTTAATGAATGAGCTAGGAATTGTTTCCTCCGCTGCTTAAACATGATGTCTCAGGTGAGACATCAGCTTCCAGGGAGCAAAGCCAACACCTGGTTTGGTCTGCAAAAAAAAAAAAAAAAAAAGCAAATTTCTGTGACATTAAAGGTATAGAAAGGAAGCCTTTAAGTTTCAACGGATCCTCTTCTTCCATCACTGGGTGACCCTGGCCTAATTACTTAATCTCTCTTATCTTTAAAATGGGGATAATAATGGCACCTCCTTCATGCTGTCTTTGTAAGGATCTAAATGTAAATTACATAGCATGTATCTGGGACAGAGAAGCCCTCATAAACATTACCTATTTTAATTATGGCTTGGGTTTCTGGGATTTTACTCTGCCCTCACAGACATGTTAAATGGGCGTCATGTTTTGGATTCCCTCCCCAACCCACCCCCCAAACCAGGCTCTTCTAACAGAAAACAGTTGAGAAGTGACAAGGCTCAGTGATACCTCTCTCGGGTGGGAATCCTTAAACTGAGCCCCTCAGCCTCAGGTATATATTTGTGAGCCATTGCAACCATTTTGGTGGCTCAAAGACTTTTTCACTCCCTTGGACGTACATACTGATGAGGTCAGGGGACTTTGGAATAAAGGGACCATTAGTGTCTAACAAGCACATAATTAAAGAGCTACTTTTCCTGACTAAGATTCAGACCTGAGGGACCATATAAAGTTCATCTGAGCCTGCTGGGTTGGATGGTAATCCTTGCAACTTTCATGCCTTCTAGAGGTCGGGTTTGTTTGCCCTTATATAACCAATAACACAACCCAGGTACTGCGTTGCTCTGCATGGCTGCCCAGAGGTGGGAGGCACTTACTACAGTCTCCACAGCCAAACCGCCAGGAAGCCAGGCAGGGAGGAGAGAAGAAGGCTGCAGATTCCAGACGCAGTGCCTGGGAAGCCCGAGGCTCCCCAGCCCAGTCCAACCCAGCACTCAATTTCGGGGAGGCCCCCTACCCCACCTCGCTGTCCTGTTAGGAAACCTGCTGGGGACAACCACGCATGTGGGCAGCCGGGGGCTTTCCTCCATTGACAACAGCTTCTTGATGTAACTCTGCAGAACATGAGCTGCTTACATAAACACTGCCTCAGAGACACCTGCAGTGTGGGATGCTTAGTGGGGGAGAGGCAGAAAGACACAGGGTGAGAGGACAGCTCCCCCACCCCACTACAGAGGGGGACATTTACCCATCTGTCCATCCACCCATCCGTCCAGCCAGCCAGCCAGCCGCCGTGCATGGCTCAGTAGTAACTGGGAGTCAGGGAAGAAGGCGGTGCAATCAAAGGGCCTATACTCAACCTCTGTGCCCCGCGCCCCTGGCTCCTCCTAGACTCCCCTCTAAGTGAGATTTGGTTGGGCAAGGAGATCCTTGGGGTCTCCAGTGCTACTGCAGACTGGGTAAGGCTATCACAGGCACAGGAGGCTGACTGCACCAGCAACTCCTGGGAGGGTGGAGCCGGGGTGAGTGTAGCAAGGGAGGAAGGGGCTCAAGTCCCCAGAATGGAAGGTTAGAGAATACAGTAGTAAGAAGGCATTTGGGGGGCCTCTGCTTAAAACCTACACTGCAGGTGAAATGTGTATGGAAACTGTGGGAGGGGCTGGAGGCTAGGGGATGTTCAGAGGGCTCTGAGATGGGGTGGAACTGGGTGGTACCTCAGAAGGCACCCATCTCTGGGGCACATTCGCTTTTTGGCTCAGTTTACCTGACATGCCACATTAGTGAGATCACTATCAGTGGAGGCCCTGAGTTATTTGGTTGCTTAATTAGGATCACAAAGTAGACAAGAGGGCTCATGGTGCTCCTGGAGGCAGAGCCAGCTGGGAAGAGGGTCTCCTGCCTGCCTCCTCTGGGCTGCTCCTGAGTGGAGTGCAAGAACTAACAGGGGTGCATTCCCTAGCTTCACCACAGGAAGCTCAGAGTTTCTAGAACAGAGCAGCAATGTGAATGCCCAGGCCATGCTGGAAGGCCAGGGAAAAATATCCCTCCTTCTCCGAGTATTCTTGCTTTTTAGTGGTAGTCATTACGGTCAAGTCACCATGGGCAGACAGACCCTAGAGGCTGTAAGGGATCCTTTAGAATGATACTGGCCTGACTTCTTACCGGAGCACGATGGGTGAGAGCAAGAGCTACAGATGACGGCTCTTGTCCCCATCCATGGTATCTCCTCTGTCTACTTGGTTTCTTGGGGCAGAAAGAGAGGATGGGCCCTTCCCTATGGGAAAGGATTTGCCACAGCAAATGTTCCCTCATTACAGCTGATGGTGCAGTGCGGCGAGACAGGCAGGCCACACAAAGAGAGTTCCTATCTCTGGAAAGGCACTCCACATGTCTTCTTGTGAGATGTCTGCTTCTGGACTGTTGAGCCCATCAGACTGGGAGATCCCGAGAGGCAGGACTCGACCTTAGACATCCTTGTACTTCCAAGCCTCGTACTGGGCCTGGCACACACACAAGGCCCTCCATTAATGTGTCATGGACCCATGAATCAGAGACGACCGGCTCTCAGGGGGAATGTCAAAGAGGTGGAGAAAATGGAGACGATCAGGTTCCAACTCTTCAGTTTACGAAGGAAAAACTGAGGTCCAGAGAGGGTAAGCCACATCCTCAATCCCACACAGCTGATCCAGGTCAGGCCCAGGACTACCACCCCAGTGTTCTTGTTCAGCCCCACGCTGGTCGGGGAGGACGGTGAGCGCGGTGTGGGGGCGCTTCACGCGGGGGGAGGTGTGATTCCAGGCCTTGGGGTACACATACACTTGAAAACAAAACCGCATGATTCAACGCACATCTGCAGCAGCAATGCAATTATCTCTGAGATCTAAGCATTGATCGATGGAAGTTTTAATTACCAAAATCTCTTCATCCTCCCCCACAGAAGAAAAGAAATAAATATCTTGTGGTATGTTTATTTCATAAAATGTGGTAACATTCTACACCACACAGAGAGGCACGCTGCATTTGCATAAAAGGGGGTGCTGAACACCGTTTTTTTGTCCCTGCAGCTGAAAATATTGTCCAGATTGCTGCATGCACTTAAGTTTGGCTGCAAAGTGGAGCTGCTGCACCCATACTCGAGCCTGAGAAAGGCGCAGAGCAGGACAGTGTGGCCAGCTGGCTACGGGGCTGCATTCCGCCCTCTGGACTCTGGGGCACGGAACCAGAAGACAGCAGATAATGGGGAGCGGATGACGGAGCAAGGAGCATGGGCTGAGGAGCTCCACTGGCTCCTCAGTGTCACTGTGGCCACTTGGTCGCGGTCCCTGTCCATCTACTTTGCAGGGGTTTTGTGACAGTCAAATGACATGTGAACTTATGTTGAGAGGCTCCAACGGCGACATAAATGTGAGGTGTTATTATTCTGTAAGAAATATGCTGATAGGAACTATGTATAGCCACCTCAGAGTTTAAAAGGAAAAATTCTTCAAACTGCTCCTAAGTTGGCTATATTCTGTTTACACTAGGACAGACCTCTCTTTTACCAGCTATCTGAGCACTGCTTTGCTGCTGATACTACCTGAGGCCCTTTAAGAGCGGAGTCTACGTCCCTTCACCGAGAAGGTGACTGCCGGCTCTAGGAGACATCTCAGGGTGGCTTGTGCCCTTGTCCCTAGCCCTGCTTTTCACACTCAGGGCCAGGGGGCTCTCCCCACCTGCCCTTCCCTGCTTCTCATGTCTCAGCGAGATAGGCTGGAAGAGGCCTTTCTCTCCATTCTGCAGTCCTCAGTAAGCACTGCAGAGATGGGGTGTGGGGTGCCCAAGGTGGAGCAGTGACAGAGGGCATAAGCCCAATGGGACTCTGGTGGGGAGGAGTCCCAGCCCCAGGCTCTGCTTAAAGCAAGTGCTTCCCCTGCCGCACCAAGGCATTTTGTAAGCCCTGAGACCCAGCCGTGTCCCACAGAGAAGGGAGAGAAGGGAGAGAAGGGAGAGAAGGGAAAGCATGGGGCTTGGCCTGCTTGCTCGCACTTAGGCCCACTGCTCAACCTTCCCGCTTTGCTCCGCATGGGGGAGGGGGTGTGGGGACTGGGCCCTGCAGGCGGAGTCTCCCAGACTTCCCATACCATCAGGATTTAGTCCGGCTGGGTCACTGAGAGTCACTGACAAATCAGAAGGCAAGAGGAGGGAGAAGCCAGGATATTGCTACCCCTCCTTTTGGCTCCGGACAGTGTCTCTGGCCTTGGTTGTGTCTGCTAGGCCCTACAGGGCTCCAGTATCCTCAGGGATACCCCAAGCCCTAGACTGGTGACGCCACAGCCTCCCTTGTCCCTCAGCCTGGGGCTCCCCTGGCTTTCTGCTGTTGCTTCTCATCCTCTCTTCTGCTTCTCAGACCCCCATCACCTGCATAACCAATTTCTTGCATTAAATCCCCTCTGTTTTCATGGAGATTGGTTTTCTGCTGACCTGGCAGAACACAGCTGGTGGCTCCCTGAGTCCTGAGGGTTGGCCTGGTCACTGAAGGCAGTGGCAGCCCTCCGGCCTGATGGAGGACTTGTGCTTTCTCTGGGGTCCAGCGTTTTCCAACTTGTAGGCCTTGACACAAGGAGGGCCAGAGCCTGTCAGACAGGTGCTCTCTACAGAGACTGTATTTATTTGCTCCCTTTGCTTCTCTCTGTCCCCTTCCACCAGGCTGAGAGCGCCTTGAGTGCAGGGGACATTCATGGCTGTGCATCCTCACTGCTGACAGCCATGCCAAGAAGGCGAAGGACACAAAATATTTGCGGAAAGAAGGAATAAGGAAACCCCTTCAGTTCCAAGCAGCGTTCTCCCCATAGGGCAGTGACTTTCCTTTGGTGTTCAGTCTCCCTATTTGGGGTCACCCCTCCTAGTAGCACAATTTATTGCTGCTTGGGACACACTCCATCAAATCCTCTTGGGATGATCCTGCCCATGACAGAGAGAGGCAGCAGAGCACAGTGACTAGGAACATGGCTTTGGGCTTGAGACCTGGCTCCATCACTTACTGCCTGTGTGGCTGCCGGCAAGTGACTTCATCTCTCTAAACCGAGAGCGGCTGCCCATGCTAGGGTTGTAAGAACTAAGCAAGGTAATACTTCAGTAGCCTGGCCACCCCACAGCTGCTGACCTGTCATCGTCATCATCACCACCACCACCACCACCACCACCACCACCACCACCACCATCACTGGGAGAGTCTCAGCCATCTCATCAGGATGGATGGAGGACGGGGGCTCAGGAGACTTGGCCGGCTTCTCTGGTTTTGTGGATGTCACTGGTTTTATGGGAGGATTAGACACCCCCCCCATGTCCTTAGCTTTTCTGCTGCTTCTATCCTTTCCCTCAATTTTTCACAGAAACGAAGCATTTAGAATGATGATCAAGGCTGTTTCTTTGAAGGGCAGGAAACTGAAGCCCAGAAATGTGAAGCAGCCTCGCCAACAGCCACACAGCCTGTTCCTGGTGGAATCGAGAGGACTTCTGAGTCAGCCGTGGCGACGTGGCTGGTGCTATCCACACCCAGCAGCCCCAGAGGGAGGAGAGAGGAGGAGAAGCCTGGCGAGAGCTGCGCTGGTTGAAGCAGGGTAGAAGTCTCTCCTTCCTGGCCTCGCAGATCCAGGGGTGGGGTGGTGTTGGGGAGTATGCCATGGCTTTTCATCTGTGCCGAAGGTGATGTCACCGTGTCCGGCTTTTCCTCAGGGGGCTGGGGCAAGGGACAGGAGGAGGAAATGGTAGGAAATGGAAGGCAGCTGATGGTGTGGGGCTATGAAAGTGTAGTAATCATATCCTTTTATTCTATATTTTGAGGCTGCTTTGACACCTGGGGTTCTCACTGACCCTAAGGGGGACTGCCCCTCCCAGGGCTAGCTAATTCCTAAGAGCAGAACAACTCTTCCATATGCCAACCAACCAAACTGGAGCCTTTCCCCTTCAACCACCTCCTTTATCACACTCTGGGCCACCAGCCCCTACCCTATCTCCCTAGGGCCAGGTAGAGAGGACTAGGGTTGGGCCCTATGCCCCAGAGCCTGCTAAAATTATCCAAACTAGTCAGTTTGAATAGTTTACTGTTCACTCCTCCTCGCCCAGCCCTCCTGTGGAAGCCACAATAAAGGCTTCTTGTCCACAGTTCCCCCCTCACTCCCTCCCTTTGCCTCCTGACGGCCTCTGGTGCCTTCCTGTGTGGCCCTGTGTGGCCTGCCACACTTTCTGTCTCTAGGGATGTGTAAGTGTAAAAACTCCTTCCTTCATGACAGTCATTTCTGTGTCTGTGTCTTACTCCATCTGCTAAAAGCAAATCCCGGGCACCCTTAAAACCACGAGGGCATCCATACCAAGCAGGGATTAAATGCTTATTTAGAGGTTCAGAAATTTAAGACGTGCAAAGATCCTTATCACACCTGAATGATATCCTTGATCTAAGCCCTTTCTGCTGTAGAATCAGCCCTGAGAGTCCCTCACTCCCTCGTGTTGAAATTACTCTGAATAGTGTCTGTCACCATCGCTGCTGTCTGCTCCTCGCACACCCCCTGGACACACCCAGATCACTCGTCCAATACTAGCCGCTCAAAAGCTGACACCAGCCACCTCACTGTGCCCCATGGGCTATGACCAGATCTCACACCCCCAGCCCTGCATTTCTCTCCAGGGAAAACTGTATCTGCAGACTTAAAAAAAAAAAAAAAAAGTTGAGCCGAAGATGGCACAAAATTAGTTCCTTCGACAGACAAATTTGCTCCTGAAACACTCTGCCAACCTGCTAATGAGTCGTCTTGAACCTTGCGCGGTGTTACCTCTAATTTTGCAGCCTGCTAGGATTTGAGTTCTGTGGACAGCCTCACATTTGGTTTGGAATTATAGGCTGAATTGCTGCTCACTCCTATTATTGTGCTGTCAATCTTGTATTAGCACATTATAATATGGTACACTGCATGCATCTGTTCTGTATATCACGGGCCCTCATTGTCATTTGTTGAATCAGTTCGTCTTATATGATTGTTAAGCAATTATTTCATCTTGGGCGGCTTAAATTTTGATTACTGTATACTATTTACGGGGAATACAAAAAGAGGGGGAAAACTCCACCATCAGCCGATTTCACCAGTTCTCAGCTCTGGTGTTCACAAATGTTTATGTTGAAGTGCAAAGGTTCCCTGACACCTGGACCTATGCCCTTGAATCTGAGAAGGGAGCTGGGGAAGGGGATTGAGTAGCCATATCTCAATGAGGGCTGAAGAGACAATAAGGTTGGAGGCACTGGAAGAGGCATGTGGAAGTTTCGCTCTGTTTTCCATCCCTGGCAGGCAGGGCTCACACAGATCTTAAATCCTAGGGCCTCTCTAAAATGTGTATGGAAGGCACATGGTTCCATCACCTAGTTAAGAGCAGTTACGAAGGTTGAAGAGCTGCTATCTGAGATTCATAGCCCAAATCTGAGAGATAGGCCCTCCTAATTAACAAGATAAGGAAGACTAGAAAGTTGCTAAAGCTACCTGGCAGGGCTTGGAGCCTGCTGTCACCACCACGGATGACAGCATTTCCTTCTCTGCAGAGCCTATTATAATGTCAGGATGTGCATTCCAGTGGGATGGGGGAGTGCACTGGCTATTAAGGGGAAGCAAGTACAAATCATGGCCAAGCCACCACCTGGGAGGTTAATCAAGGAAGAGCCAACTGATGAGATTCACTCGGCTCACAACTCTTGAGGGCATCAGGAGAGGGAAGAGGGAGAAGGTCAGCCTCCAATTCCAAGGGTAGCATCTGTCCCCTCGACTTGGACTTCCCCCAAAAGTCCCAAGTGCCTTCTGACTTCCTTTTTACTCTTCTGAGCATGTTTCTCACTGTCCCCAGCCTTCACATAACCAGTTCAAATCCACACCACCTCCATATTCTCCCGATGTCTCTCCTTAATTTTGCTGCATTCTCCAATGTGGAGTCTTGCCTCATCCTATCCTTCCCCTGCCATGCCTGAAAAGTGTTCACCTTTCCTTTCTGCTCACACAAGTTCTACCCATCCTTCAAAGTGTAGCTAGGTTTACCTGCTCCAGAAAGCCTTACCCTGCATTGCTATCTCTGTTCTGAGTCACAGCAACATTTACTGTTAGATAATTTTCAGGTTGCATCTAACACAGAGTTCACTGCACTCTCCCAAATGAAGCGGACACTTCTTCTCTTCTCACTTCCTGGAAGTGAGAATGGAATATTATATGTCTTTGCACATTGGGCAAAGCAAGTGAAGATTTGAGATAACAGTGAAACCAGATACTATCTACCCCTAGGATATGTGCACCATCTTGCTTGATGCTAATCAGTAAGACAGCCCTTGCTTACTGAGATCTCGCTTGTGAAAGCTGAGTACTTTATGTGAATCATCTCATTTAATTTCCTCGAGGAAATCGAGGCTTAGTGACGTTAGGTGACTTGCTCAGTGTCCACAGAGGTACAGGACTGAACTAGAATTCAAACCTAGTCTGGGTCTGCCTGCCTCCAGCACCCTCCCTTTTCCTTTGAGACCAAACACAAAAATCAGGCTGAGACTGGTCTTTTCCACAAGATGAGCACTGAGTTCAGCTACTCTAGCTGCCAGCCTGTTGGTCCACTTTCACAGCTGTAGGCTCCGGACACTACTCTGACTCCTCTCTACTCTTCCAGGAAGCTGACACTGGCCTTTTCACTGAAGCAAACTCTTCACTGAAGCCATACTCTTTAGTCTTAGGGCTAAACAAACAAACAAAAACGCTAAAGGTGCCTCTCTTAGAAGGCCATGGGGCAGGCCGGAGGCATTACGGCACTCGCTGACTTCTGCAACACGGCTGCTATCGAAGCTGTTCTGGCCAAGGTTACTATGACTTTTTGAATGAAGTCAGGACTCACACAGCTTAATGAATACTCCTTGGTGGTGTTCACCTGGGGGTCCTCGGGAGAAGCCAGGCCTGTGTTCCAGGTACAAGACCAGGACACAAGAGTGTGGCAACACCCATGTTTGGGAATTGCTTTTTGCGCCAGCTAATGGGTCACTCCAAGGATCTACCTCATTACTTCCTAGTCACATATCACGTGAGGACTTGGATTTATCATCCCTTCTTAGGAGTCAGGCTTGCTCCTCTTCTGTGATCTTTAAGCATCATTAACATGGAATTACAGGTTAAGGAGGGAGGTTGTCTTTATTTGTTGATCTACTCACTCATCCACTTATTTGTCAATCATTTCTTTAATAACAAAGCCCTTACTAGACAAATACAGACTCTGCAGTAGATGGGCTCTGGGTCAGGTGCCAGCATTGGGTACTTCTGCACTTTAGAGAGACAAGTAGACCCGACCAGAGGCAGCCCCCACCGTGGGCTTCAACGCAGTGCCTGGCCACTTGGGTGTGAGGCAGCAAGGGTTCCTGATCAATGATCTGGCTCCATTTCCCCCCTTCCTTGACTGTAAGCTGCCACATTTCTGGAATAGGCAAAAGACAACTCCTAAATCCAGGCTGGTTATCAGGAGGCCACTTAATATAGCCCATAGCTCTTTGAATTTGGCCCTCAATTTCACTGCATCTGATCATACTATTGGTTGACAGCTGGGGACCTTGAGGGACTCCTAAATTTCCTGACCCCAGATTTTCTCATCATGGAATTGTAAGGGTTAAATGGAAATCATGTGTACAAATCCAGCACATCTGAAGTCTGGGGTGTCAGGTCAAGGCCAAGATGCAGGGGCAGGAAGGATGTGACCCCTTTCCATTCTGGGCCATACAGGGCCCTGACGCTTGGCAGCCCCCGGGCAAGGCTGCGGCCCCCAAACAGCATGCCTGCCCAGAACCATGGCCAGGTGGGGGCGCTGACCACTCTGTTCTAGTGGTCCAAATCTCCCACTCCTCACCAGGCAGCAACAGCAACAGGGACAGTGACAGAAATCTGAGATGGGAGGGGTGGGTGCACCTGGTTAAGGGCCTGGGGGAAAAGGGATGCTCATCTTCCAGCCTCAAAAATGACTTGATTTGACTTGAAGTCCCAAGATCTGAGTTTGACTTCTTTGGGTGAGTTTGCATAGCTATGCAGTAGGAATGATATTCCTACCACTCAGGGTGATTGCAATCAGGGCTTTGGGGAGAGAAGTGCCTTTCTCCGAGGAGGAGGGAGAGCAAAGGAGGGTCCATGGGAGTGAGAAACAGAAGGAGGGAGAGGATGGACCATCTGAACCCACAGAAGCCCCCTCAAAACCCAGAATAACAGTAAGGAAGCTGAGGGCGGGAGGGTGGGCTTTAGGGAGAGACCCTAGCCTTCATCAAGAGAAGATGCTGCTACTTTCTACCTCCTGCTCTAAGGCCCTGGGGAGCTCAGAGTTTAGGGAGATGATAAGTGGGAAAGAAAATTAAAGGCAAGAAAAGTCTAAGGAAGTCGTCAAAGCACAGCCAGGCGAACAGAACCCTGAAAAAAGGAGGTAAAAGGTAATGCCGTAAATTATAGCTTAAAAGCCTCGTTTTGGGCAAATTGCTTTTTAACAAGCAGACAAGCTCTATCAATAGCATCTACCGTATGTTTTTATAAAGTGCAGAAATATGTTTTTAAAAGGCCAGTAAATAAAGTTCCTATCGATTTGAACTCAAGTGTAATCTGTTTTTCTGTCTGCCACCAACACTGGTAATAAAGCAGAATCATGTAATACGGTATTTCAGGTAATGTGACTATACATCACTGCAGGGACGCTCTGCTCTGCAGCGATCTATCATTTTCTATTGGTATTGCTTAGCTGCAGAATTTATAAACTTGCTTCAAATTGATGCAATGTTCAATTTTCTTTTCCAATTTATTTTTGGTTGAGCCAAGCAATATTGAGGTCTCTGAGCAAGCCACTGAGCGCTACCAGATGTTACCTGGAAGACCTCACACTCCTTGGGAGGAGTGAGGAGACGTAAGCCAGCGCTCACCAGCCTTCACAGACAGGGAGACGGAAGGCCACGGAAGTAGATGTGCATGGAGAAGAGGCCTCCTTGCCAGGGGGACCCAGCAACAGTTGTGCTCTAGAGCCTCCAGAGGCAGAAGGGTGGAGGGCAAGAGGACATCTAGCAGAGAAGCTGTAGCAGTGAATGCTCTAGAGTCTGGGAATTTTGCTAAGATGTAGATGCTGATTTAGTCAGTCTGGATGAGGCCTGAGACTGCATTTCTAACCAGCCACCAGGGGTTGCCAGTGTGGCTAGTCCATGGGCCACACTGTGGGCAGCAAGTCTCCAGACCAGGAGCAACCTCGAGACATAGAGTCACAAATCTCAGAGCTGGAAAAGACCCCCAGACAAAGACCCAAGAAGTAATCTGGTCGATGCCCTGATCTTCTTATGGGGACAATATCATTAGCTCTATCTTTCCAATTAATTCCATTTCCTCCTCTGTGCTTTGGTACGCTGTGGTGCCCTTGTGGTTCCACTCATCACGTCACAGTGAGTGCCTAGGGAGTGAGAGCACCTAGAGACCACTCATGTTTGGAGACCACTGGGCAGATGTCAGGAAGTGGTGCCGTGTGGTGGAAAGGGCGAGTGTGACATTAGATAGGATGGGTTTGGATTCTGATTCCACCATTTACTGACAAGCAGGCTTCATTTAGGCAAATGATTTTACCTCCTGAAGCCCCAGCATTTTAATCAGTGACTTGGGACTAAAGTTCTTTCCTCAAGATCTACCCTCTCAGTAAATGCGATAACATATACGGAGAGCTTGATACCACCAGATGTTTAAGAAGGACCAGCTGCTCCCTTTGTATTTATTCAGTATGCACTTGCCAAATAGATGAATGAATGAATACTTCAGAGGTAGTTGAGACAAACAAAGTATAAGTGGCTCATACTAGACCATGAGGTAGAAAGAAGCCAGGGCAAAAGGCTGGGTAGGAGGGATGTAGCCTGGCTCCTCCTGCTTTCTATAATACCCCACCTGTTGGCTCCCATAGCCTCACCTCCCTCCAATGAAACTCAAGTCACAAATGCATGAAATACTCGTTTTGGCCTCTTGGTCTGGCATGAATTGTTGACCACCCAGAGGGTAATGCCACTTGGGGAATGAGGAGTCTGGGTGTGGGGGTGATAATATGGTTAGGCATGATAGTGCCTCTAGCATATTGTGGAATGTTCCTTATGTAGAGTTCAGGGTTATGGAGGCGAGTGTTGGAGTTATTATTGAGAGCAGTCTCAGAGAGATAACTAAGGCCCTTAGTAAAGCCCAGTTCACTGGACCCGTTCACAGGGCTGGGAAGGGGTGAGGCTGGATTATAATTAGGTCTTTTGACCCCGATCCACCATCTTTTTACCATACATCACAGGATCCTTCATATCTTAAGAAACCAAGAAAGGAGAAAGTAGAAGGGTTAAGGGTCATACTTAATTAAACCAACTTCTGAGAAATGAAAATTTAGTAGTCAGCCTATTTAGTGCTAAAATATATGAAATAATTTTCCAAGTAATATCTCTTACTTATGTTTTTTTAAGTTACGGTAAAATGCATCTAACAAAACTTTTTTTTTTTTTTAGAGAGAAAGCATAAGCGAGCACTTGAGAGCACGTGTGAGTGGGGGTGGGGGTGGGGCGGGGGAAGAGAGGGGCAGAGAGAGAAGGAGAGAGGGAATCTTAAGCAGGCTCCACACTCAGCACAGAGCCCCACATGTGGCTCAATCTCATGACTCTGAGATCATGACCTGAGCCGAAATCAAGAGTCGGGACACTTAACTGACTGAGCCACCCAGATATCCCTGCCTATCATCTTAACTCTTTTTAAGTACGCAGTTCAGTAGTGTTAGTACATACACTTTGTTGTGCAGTCAATTTCCAGAACTCTTCAGTTTGCGAAACGGGAACTCCTTGCCAATTAAATAACCACTGCCTGTTCTCCCCCCCCCCGCCCCAGCCCCTGGCAAACACCAGTCTACTTCCTGTCTCTATGAATTTGACTACTCCAAGTACCTCGTATAATGGAGTCACACACTATTTGTCTTTCTGTGTCTGGCTTATTTCACTTAGTATGATGTCCTCTGGGTTCATCTGTGCTGTAGCCTGGGTCAGAATTTCCTTCCTTTTTAAGGCTGAATAATATTCCTCTGTATGTATACGCCACATTTTCTTCATCCATTCAGCTGTCAATGGATACTTGGGTGTTTTCTCCCTTTTGGCTGTTGTAGATATTACTGTTCACATTGGGTACACAAATATCTCTTCAGTACCTGCTCTCAATTCTTTTGGATACATATTCAGAAACGGAATTGCTTGGTCATATGGTAATTTTATTTTTAAGTTTTTGAGGAACTCACCATACTGTTTTCCATAGCAGCTTCACCATTTTACATTCCCATCAACAATGTGCAAGAGTTACAATTTTTCCACATCCTTGCCAACACCTGTTCTTTTCCTTCCTTTTTTTAATAGTAGCCATTTCAATGGATTTGTGGCAGCATCACATTGTGGTTTGATTTGCATTTACCTAATGATTAGTGATGTTAAGCATCTTTTCATGTTTTTGTTGGCCATTTGCATATCTTTGGGAAAATGTTTATTTAAGTCCTTTTTCCGTTTTAAAAATTGGATTATTTTTTGTTGCTCTTGAACTATAGTTCTTTACATATTCTGGATATCTTTCATCAGATATACAATATGTACATATTTACTCATTCTGTGGGTTGCCTTCTTACTCTGTTGATTGTGATACTTTGACATAATTAAAAATTTTTGATATAGTTGAATTTGTCCATTTTTTTCTTTTGTTGCCTATGCTATTTATGTCATATCCAAGAAATCATTGCCAAATCCAACGTCATGAAATTTCCCCCTATGTTCACTTCTATGAGTTTTGTAGGTTTAGCTCTTATGTTTAGGTTTTTGGTCCATATGAGTTAATTTTTGTATATAGTGTGAGGTAAGGGTCCTAGGTTACATTTTAATGCAGATTTTTTTTCTTATTATCACTATGACTATAGCAACAAAATAGCAATCTCAAATTCCAAAATTTAGGAGGTAACATTTTGCCAAGGAGTAGCAGGAACATTAACAAGAATAAAATAGGTACATGTGACCAGGTCCACATTTCCTAGATTAAGTTTCTGAAGTTTCGGATGTTTCTTTTTTCTCCATTACAGGAGTTTGTTTGTTTTTATTATGACTCACAAGTGTATTACCTTGGATAAGCCACTTACTTTCTGAGCCTCAGTTTCCTAATAAATAAACTAGAAATAATAGTATCTCAGCCTCCTAGGACTGTGGTGACTAGATGAGATTCAGGTATGGGATACGTGCTCAAGTAATGTTGGTTTCTGCTATACTCAGTGCCTTCACCTGGAACATTCTGCCCTTTCTTATTCATGACAATACCAAGTAAACATCAAGTGGCTTAAAGGCTCATCTCTTCCACGAATGTTTTGTTGATTCAGGCTATTCATTCTAGGCTTCCTTTCCTTTGTCTGTCCTTGGCACATAGGGTGACCCTTTTGTTTTCCCTGACTTATAATAAGCCAAACCAAAAGAAGAAGCCTGTGTTCTGCTTCTAAAATTGATCTTGACATCTGAAACTAATGATGTACTATGTTAGCTAATTGAATTTAAATAAAAAATAAAATAAAAAAAAATAAAATTGGTCTTGACAGGCAGTGGGTGATCAAACTACAGACTGTATGCTGGCAGGCAGTATGCTTTGATGGATTAAGTGAATGCTGAGGAGCCCAGAAGATTCCAGGCCAAGTGATGGCTAAATGCCAGTTTCATGTGGAATTAAAGCAAATTCAAATTTCTCAGGCTTTGGTTTTCATAACTTGAAAATGGGCACAGTAATACACCATTGTGACATTAATGAAACGATAGTTTCAAAAACTACTAAGACAATTTGCTTTGCAGAGGCAAATAATAATAATAATAATAATGATAAATAATAATAATACTAAAAAAATTTAAAATGGTGATTACCTCAGGAATTCTTAACTTTTTAAAATCACAAAGCCCTAAAGAGAATGAAAAAAAAAAGTACGGACTCCAGAAAACACTTTGCAGAAGTAAATTTGCAAATAATTTAGGGGGTTTATGGCTTCCCTAAAGCCTAGCCAGGGTCTCCAGACAATAGACAAACCCCCGGATAAGGGCTCTGCTCTGTACCACTGAGCATACCAGCAATAAAATACCTGCTATGTGTTCCTCCTGCCTTCGGTTTGCTTTTTTTCCTTCCCAATCCCTATTCAGTCAAGCTTGGTACTTACATCAGGTTGCTGATTCCCACTGTCACTGTTTGAAGATGAGACTAGGAAATTATCGCAAATACTGTCACCCTAATGGATGTGGCTGTATATGGCGGTCTCTGTGTTGTCACCAGGTGAGGACTTGAGGATCACCCATGGTGATCCAGTGTTGAGGGGCAGCTTCATAGGTCTTGGGAGAGAGATGTAGTGACAGAGACATTCAGATTTACTGTTCTCAAGTCTAGTCACTGATCATGGGAGCTGAGAGGCTCCTGAGAGGTGGTGGCTGCTTCCTGATCACTGGGTGTAGTAGCTGCGGTGTGCTTTTGAAGCCAACAGCTCTAAGGGCAGCTTCCTGATTACCTGGCTTCCTCACTGGAGCAGAAAGAGCAGCTCCTCTGGTAGACCAGTTGGGTGGTTTTGTTCCCGGGAGAGTCATTCCTGGAGGCCCAAACTAGAGCCTACTCCTCTAGCCCAGCTAACAATTTTGTAAGCAGTGAATGTCCTCTATTAAGTACTTTTCTGCTTAAAATAGCTAGAGTGTAGCTCCAGTTTTCTGCAACTAAATGCCGACTGACGGTGTTTTGGGATGGAAGAGGGTGCGGGCAGTAGACCCTCATATTTGGGGTTGGTTACTGCCTGGTCCAGTCTGAAGACAGGTAAAAGTCATCTGCTTCCAGCCGAGATGGAGTAACGGGAGCAGATTCACCCTACGACCTGAGACAACTAGACAACTGAACAAAGCACGTGAAACAATGGTTTGCAGACTTTGGACATTGGGCAGAACAGGGCAGTGATCAGCGAGAGAGGGGAAACAAATGAGGAGAATCTACAATTACCCCCATTACCGCCTAGACAGAGTTTCCAGGCTGTAGTGCAGGGAAGGGGACCAGGTGGAGCCTGACAGTTACTCTGAGCTGAGGATACTGAGCTGGAGGTCCAAGGAGGTCAAGTTGCCTGGAATTCAGAGGGACTAGAGAGAGAGAGAGAGAGAGAGAGAGAGAGCTGTACAGAGAGAAACCTCTGGAAATTGTAGGGCAGCCTCCTTGTGTAATTGAGTACTGATGAGCACATGCATGTGAAGAGATGACCTGACACCACAGAAGGAACTCCCAAAAGGAATAGAGGGAAATATCTTCAGGGATCACACAGACTTAAGAACAGTTTGTATTCCTACCAGCTACAGTAAACAACAACAACAACCCCCACCCCCCAAAATAACCTCATAATTCATAAGGGAGCAGGTAGAACATGCAGCAGTGGGCCAAATCAGCTCTAGAAAAAGGCTGCTCTGATCCTACGTAACGAAGCTTAAAAACAAGCCTTAGAAGGATCAGACTGTTTCCAATGAATCTAGCTACATCCCAGAACAAAGCTCAAGAATATTTATAAGAGTATGAAATATCTCACATGCAACAAAGTAAAAATTCACAATGTCTGGCAACCAAAAAAACAAAAAACTACCAGGTATGCAAAGAAGGAAAAAATAGACACCGTAATGAGGACAAGAATCAATCAATAGAAACAGATCCAGAAATGACACAGATGATAGAAGTAGTAGACAAAGACATGAAAGCAGTTATTATAACTATATTCCATATGTTCAAGAAGGTAGGGATGCTTAAATATCCCAAAAGACATGGAATCTATTTTTTAAAAATTCAAATTGAATTTGAAGATCTAAAAAAGTGTAATGTCTAAGATGAAAAATACTTTTGACGAGGTCAACAGAAGATTATCGCACAGAATAACATATTTAGTGAACTGGAAGACACAGCAACAGAAACCATCCAAGATGAAGCACAGGGAGAAAAAAGACTGGGGGAAAAACCCAGAATAGCAGGTCAATGAGTGTGGGACATTTTCAAGTAGCGAAATATAGGGGTAACTAGAGTTCTTTGAAGAGAGTGGGGGAGGCAGAAAAAAATATTAGAAGAAATCATGGTTGAAATTTCCAAATTTGATGTGAGCCATACACCGCAGATTCAAGAAGCCCAACAAAAGAAATGCCAAGCCGAAGAAAAATGAGGAATCTACACCAAAGGTACATCATATCAAATTGCTCAAAACCAGGGATGAAGATGGGGAACAGGCTACATTATAAAATGTGACATTGGTGGCCCATGACATGCAAAAGATTCTCAATTATCAAGTGTGGTTGCCTAGAGTTAGGTGCCCATTAAAGAGAAGTGTCTGACTGGCAGAGTTGCAGGATAGTTGATTACGTTGGGAGTGATGAACACACAGAGTGGTATAAGATGGCTTCTTCTGCTTGAAGTGGAAAGATTCAAAAACAAACAGACAAACAGACTTGGGGTTTAAATTGACTCAAGGCGTAATCAGAAGACCAGGGAACATTTATTACTTCCTGGAAAGAACCTGTGGGAGAAAACCAAAACAGAATGGTACATCAGTGAGCTGTGGGAAATCTTGAGGTAGCCTGCAAGCTTTGGTGCCAACAAAACAAATTGCACATCAACTCTGATTCTGCAGGTTGCTGAGTTATAACCTCAGTTCATACTCATCAGATCTCTTCAGGGAGAGAGACTTGATGAGGAAAAATTGGGACCCTGTGATCTGGGATGCATGATTCAGATGGCTGAAGCTCAGACCCAACTGAGCCTCCCTTTCCAGCAGAAGCGCCCCTTCTTCTGTGCCTGATAAGGTTGATCTTGACTTGCAAGAGAATACCTGTTCTTGATGCCCACACTGACCACCCCTCATTGCTCCGGACCTATCCTAGAGTCAGATTTCAGCATACCTCATGGAGACAGGTATAAAGTCTGATCCCAAAACAGCAGACTTCCACACCAAAATAACTGGCATTTGTTTTCTTATATTTATTGGCAGAGACCTGAGAAAGATATGTTACCTCAGAAACCTAAGAAATACACTATATATATTAAGGTAAGGTGCTAGATCAGAGGAAAGAAGATAATCTGAGATCGGCCCAGCTTGATTAATATGAATTCTATATCCAAAGTGCTAGCTAGATCATCTGGGTGCGGATCTGTTTGCTCAGTGCATTCTCTGATGACTGCTGAACTCAATGGTATCCTATACTAACTAAAATTGAGGTGATCGAAATTCCCTCATATAATATAAAGGGAAGAACCCAAATACCTAGAGAACAATAGAAAAATTGTGGTAGGCTAACACATTGGTCCCCTTGTGTGTTCTCTAACTCTGTCCCGAGAACATACTTCCTTTGTGAGTATTTAAGAATACTTTGGTGAGGGGATACCAGCATTATTTTTTTCTTTGGTTGTCTTCAGAGTTTCTCTTTACCCTTGGTTTTCAATGGTTTGATCATGATACATCAAGATGTTGCTTTGTTGTTGTTGTTGTTGTTGTTGTTGTTGTTAATCCTGATTACAGCTCTCTGAGCTTCTTGGATCTATCAGTTTTGAAAAATTCTTAGCCATCATCTCTTCAAATATTTCTTCTGCTCTGTTCTTTCTGTATTTTATTTCTGGGACTCCAACTATATGTAGTTTAAACCATTCTCTATTGTTCCCCAATTCTTGGATGTTCTGTTGTGTCCCCAATCCTTCTTTTCTCTCTTTATGTGTGCTTAGATAATTTCTATCTATCCATCTTCAAGTTCACGGACTCTTTCACCAATCATGTCCAATTTGTCGATAAGCTCATCCTAAGTTCCATTTCAGAAACCTGTCTAGTTTTCCTTGATGGAGGTTCTGCCTTTTTCGTGAGATTGCCTCCTAGGGCATGAGACCTAGCCCTGAGCCCAACCTAGAAGCATGAGCCCTGCTCCCCACGGGCAGATTTCCTCATGCCAGTCTGGGGCATGAACCCCCAGTTACTGCCTATTGAGTGTTCTCTCTGCCCTGGGCAGGTCTGACATGTGGTGTAAGACAGCTGCCTTAGAGTTGCTGGTTATGTAGGTGCGGAGATAAGACATGTTTGCAAAACATCACATCCTGCCATTGAGTGTGATCAATGCCCTCGGAATGCAGAGTGACGTGGGAGCCCAGAGGAGGAAGATGAATTAATCTGGGGAAAAAAGATGGGGAGCTGAGTTTTAGAAAACCACGGTCATAGCCCAAGTGTGGTATAATGAAGGTCTGAATTAGCACGAAGCGCAGGTCAGAACTAACACCCATTAACAGAATTTTGCCCCTGCTTACCTATCAATTCATACTCAGTGGTTTAATTACCTGATGGCTGCAGTGTCAGTGGGGGTGTTATCAGGGTTCCAACCTGCTTGCTAGGGGTACCTTCAGTCTAAGCGGAGTCTTCCCTTATCTCCTGCCATCATCCAAATGATCAGTTTCCTTCCACCCCTTCCGCCATGGGTTTCCTGGGGCTGACTCAGGTGCACTCCTACACTAACTTCCCTGACATTTTGTCCAGTGAGATTTTTCTAGCTCTGGATACCTAAGAACCACATCACCCATTTCATTTCTCATCCCCCACACCTGTCCTTGGCCTCTCTATTCTTGTTCAAGCTGAGGCTCAGAATTTAATCAGACTCTCCCAACCTACTGTGTTCATTGGTAGAACCAGCATTACACAGAGGTTAGGAAGTGACAATTTATGATGGGGCAGTATTTCAGAAGTGCAAAATGCCTCAACCATCTTGCCATCAGATATATGAAGTCTCCAAATCCACAATTAGTCTCTTTCTTTAGCATAGTAGCTCTAAACTTTAATTGATGCGTAGTATATGATGGTTCTTTCTCTTTTTTCTCTACATACGTACATATTTATACATACATATATATATACACACACATATATATGTATATAGTTTCATGTATATGTAAAATTATATATATGTATATAAAGAGATCTATATAGATATAAATATATACATAGCTAAATCAAATAGCCCAATGTACTAAATATATTAATATATATATTTATATATAAGCACACATATCAAATATACTAAAGCTTAATGTAGACATTGATATAGAAAGGAAATGATTTAAGAAAGACTTAAGGGCACCTGGGTGACTCAGTTGGCTAAGTGACTGCGACTGCCTTCGGCTCAGGTCATGGTCCCAGAGACCCCAGATCGAGTCCCGTATCGGGCTCCCTGCTCAGCAGGGAGTCTACTTCTCCCTCTGATCCTCCCCACTCTGTGCTCTCTCTCTCTCACTCTCAAATAAATAAATAAAATCTAAAAAAAAAAAAAAGACTTAAGAAAAGTACGGGAAAAAAACTTAAAATTGAGTAAATTCCATATTTTTTCAGCTAATTGAGAAAATACAGCTTTTTCCCCCTCCTCCTCCTTCTTCCCTTTTCTTTCTCCTTCTTTTAATTTAAGACTGTTCAGTGTCTTGGCATGCAAAGTCCCTTGGGGCAGATAACATTTTAAGCTGCTATCAGTCACCACACTGGGATATGGTGTGTTTGAGATGAACAGACATAGACAGGAATAGGAGTGGGGGTGAGGGTGGGGGCAGAGAAGGAAGAAGAGGCTGCCATGTCCAAGGGGGAAAAGGACACGGTATGTGGAGGGTCAAGGTACCAAAGACAAGCTGTCTATGCCATAATTCTAGCCAGGTGTCTTGGCCACTTAACTCTCAAGAATTAGCTCTCTAGTTTTAATATACATAAAAGTATCACCAACTATTTTGTTTTTCTTATTCAAACCTTCCAACAATCCTAAGAGATGGGTATTATTAATCTTGTTCTATAGTTGAGAAGACTGTGGCTTGGAGAGGTAGACTTTTAGATCTACTTCTTTCTCCAGCCTAGACCTCTGCCTTGAATATCAAACGCATATGTAAATGCTCCCTCAATACCTCTCTGGATGTCTGATAACACTTCACACTCAGGATGTCCAGACAGATTGCCTGAGTTCTTGCGTGCACCCCCCAAACGTACTCTTCCCAGTCTTTGCCATCTACTACGGACAGAATGTTTGTATTCCCTACCCCCCACCTCTCCCTCCCGTTCATATGTTGAAGCCCTAATCCCTAATGTGATAGTATTTGGAGATGGGGCCTGCAGGAGTTAATGTAGTTTAGATAAGGTCATGAGGGTAGGCACCTCATGATGTTATTAGTGCCCTTATAAGAAGAATCTACAGAGAGTTCTCTCTCTGTGTGTCTCTCTTCCACATGAAGACACAGAGAAAAGGCAGCTGTCTGCAAGAGAAGATGAGAGAGCTCTCACCATAAACTGACTTGGTTAGCACCTTGATCCTGGATGTCTAATCTCTAGAACTGCGAGAATAAACTTCCCAGTCTATGGTATTTTGTTATGGCAGCCTGTGCAGAAAATGGTAACTCTATCCTCCCAGCCATCAAATTGCTATCTATTATGAAGGGTCTCAAACAAAGTGCTCTAGCCTTTGGTTTAGGGTAACTTTCGAAAGACCACCATGGATGTTTTTGCCGAAAGGAATGAGGTGTTTCCCTCATGCTCTGCCTGCCCAGGAGGAAGCTAGCGTTGGCCCCTGGGATGTCTTTCTCTTCTGCAGTTACTAAGTCTTTCTCAAGGGTCTGGTATGTATGAGACTCTGCTCATCAGAGAAAATTTGTGGTTGAAATATGCCAGCCAGAATGGAGGGCAGGACAGGCTAGGAAGCTCTGTGGGATAATAAAGAGGTGAATCTGGAGGGACTGGGCCCTGAGAAAGCTCCCTTACTCCCCGGAGGGGAGGAGCTCAGGAAGGCAAAGAAGGACGGGCCTCACCGTGGAAACTAGACTAGACAGGAAACTGAACCCAAGTCTCCCTTTGCTAGTCCCTACTGTGGATGTTTCCAAGGAAATGTGGCTTGATGAATTAAAGTCGACTGGACTGGACAAGCAGTATAGCATTGTGGTTACTGGCCGGCCACCAGTGCCAGATCGCTTGGGTTTCAAGCTAGCTCTGAGGCTTACTAGCTGGGGCAAGCTACACACCTGTTTCCTCATCTGGAAAATGGGCGCAATAATAGCACTGACCACATAGCATCGTGCGCAGATGAAAGGCTGATAGTACATAAAGAACTGAAGACCGCACCTGACACACAGAGGGAGCTGTTATCACACCCTGCTCTCGGGAGGTGGGAAGGCTGCCCTGAGCAAGCTTTACCCAGACCCAGGGAGCCGGGGGTTGCCAGGCATTTGGACATCATTCCCCCTTCCTTGTTGTTCCCCAACCTGCGGCTGTTCTGGGAGCCCTGGCCCTGGGGTGGCAGGGAGCGTGCGGAGCCTGTTCCTAAGTCTGAGCAGCCTGAAGTACTTACAGGAGGCAGCTGGGCCTTCCAAATCATTTATTCTGAAAAGCCAGAGCATGGACGAGGAAGTGGTTAAAAAAAAAAAAAAAGTTTGTTCGCTTTCCATTCTGGAAGGCTCTTGGTATGCACCCTGCAAGTCAGGGCCCGATGCTGAGCTCCTGGCACCTGCGACTCACCCTGTTACTATGGTGTCTGCTGAGCAGCCTCTGGGAAAAGCAGCTCTGGTTCTTGTTCCTTCTTCCCTTGCTGGGCTGGGGATGGAGGGAGGAGGAGTGTCGGCCATCTCATCTACGTAGTAGTATTAGAAAGGGATTAAAATATTGCAGAAAAATGGCAGAATTCATGTGCGTACCGCTCTTAATTTTTCAAAGAGCTTTCATGGGTTGTCTGTTTCTTGAACCACCTAACAACCCTGGGGCGGCAGGCATGCCACAGGAGGGAAGCCCGAACGTGAAGAGTTAGCCTTCTCACCTGTGGTTACCAGGCGAGTAGCAACGGGAGGAGCAGGGCACAGGGAAAGCAGGAGGCCCGGCTTCTAGTTTGGCCTCTGTCGCCACCTGCCTGTGTGACCTTGGACAAGATCCTTCCCTTCTTGCTTCGGCTTTCTCATCTGCACATTGAGGGTCATGATCCCAGCTGAGACAAGGATGAGGGATCTGAAACATATAACGGGCTCTCTAACCATGAGAGCCAACAGAAATGACCAATCTGGGGGTCACTTCTCCCACGGCTCCAGTGTCTAGCACGCAGCTGAGCATCCGAAAGGGTAGGAGGGAAGGTGAGAACTGACATTTAGTGAGCACCTATTGTGGAAAAAGCTCTCTGCACACAGACTGGTTGCTTTAGGAACATTTTCCCCTTTAAGCCTCTCTATGCAGATATTGTTATTCACGTTCACGATGAGGGAAGTGAGGCTAAGAGGCTGAGGAACCTGCTAGTTAGATACAGAACTGGAATCTGTACACAGATCTGTCTTTCGAGACCTCCACGGCCCGTGTGACGACTCTCCTATGCTGCTTTTCTGATCCCCACGTCTGAAAACTACACACAAAGGCATCTCGTACATCACAGGGTTCCTAGGCTGAAATGCAGGTGCTTGACTCACATCCTCATTTTGAGTCTATCTACTCTTAGTTTAGAAATAATTCTGACATACTTGATTATCAGCTTTTCCATATTACTACAGATCAGAAGAGATATACGGCTACTAATCATCTTTAACAGCAACAAAAAGCGACAGATGACAGGAGGAAAATTAATTTTTGAAATAATTTAACAGTGTTGGGCAGTTTTATGTAGAAGCAAATAACCCCACAATTTTCTTTGATCCCTCAGATTATCACTTGCGAGTGATCCTAAAAAAAAAAAAATTCAGCCCTCCCTGTGAAAAGAAAAGAACATGTATATTTCCCAGGCAGGAAAAGAAGCTCCATGCTGGGCGTGGCAGTTGGGCCTCCAGCAGCTCGGACTCCGGTTCCCCAAGATCCCTTCACCGCTGTCCGAGCCCCTGTCCTGTTCCACCTTTCCAGCCAGGGCAGAGCACAGACAGACCGAGGCGTTCATCCTTGGCACCACTGTGAAATGAGAGGCACATCCCGTATTCACCGACGACCCCAAGACAGCAGAAGACAAGCGGATGAAGAGAGCCACAAGAAACCAGGTGCAAAATAGCCATTTGCTCATCATTTGCATAATCGATAGACACTGATCTGGCCCCTGCCATGAGGCAGCACAGCCCCAGGGCCAAGGCTGTCAGCTGTGAAGTTGACAAATGCAGGGAGTGTGTGCGGTCAGTCTGCAGCTGGTGACCCCTGGGAAAGGCATGTGTCCCCTTGTGGTCCAGCCTGCCTGCATGTAGCTGAAGTCCTCCGCAATACCACCCCCCCCCCCAGCTCTCTACACCATCCACCACCAGCGTGGCATAGTGAGAGATATGTATTTGGTCTTTGTCCTGGCACCCAGCTCTGCGAGGACTCTTGGAATCTCCAGTGTTGTGTGTCTTTTGTATGCTAATGGGATGACCCGTGGTTGGGGGCCCCTAGACAGCATTAAGATGGCGGCTGGTCCCAGAAAGACCAAGGCGTGATTAGAGGGTTGGAACTTTCAGTCCCACCCCAGACCTTCATGGGGGCTGGAGATTGAGTTAATCACCAGTGGCCAATGATTTAATCATTCACGTCTTTGTAAATGAAACCTCTGTGAAAACCCCCAAATGATGGGTCCGGAGAGCGTCCCTGTAGGTGAGCATGTCAAGGTGCTGACAGGGTGGTACTCTCAGAAAGCGCAGGGCAGCTCCATGCAACCTCCCTCATGATTTGCCCTGGGCATCTCTTCCATTTGGCTGTTCCTTGAGTTGTATCCTTTTGTAATAAACTGGTAATTGTAAGTAAACTGTTTTCCTGAGTTCTGTGAGCTGTCCTAGCAAATTATGGAACCTGAAAGTGGGGGTGTAGTGGGGACTCCTGATTATTTAGCCAAGTCAGAGAGAAGCGTGGGTACTCTGGGCACCCAGTACTTGTGACTGGTGTTTGAAGTGGGGGATGGTCTTTGAGACTGAGCCCTTCACTGGTGGAGTCTGATACTAAGTCTAGGGAGTTAGTGTGAGGATTGAATTGAAATGCAGGACTCCACGTTGGCGGGGAGATGGAGAACTGGTTGTTGGTGTGGAAAAAACCCACACGTTTGGTGTTAGAAGTACTGTGGGGCGAAAACATTGCAGAGTGACTGAGGCAGCCGCGGAGTTCTAATTTCCTGTCCTAGATGATTGATAACCACAGGCAACCTCCCCTTCAGGGCTAGGTGCCCCCTGCCCACGAGGGGCCTGGCCTTAGCTGCATAGGAGTGCGCAGATGGGCCCTGCTAGAACACTCTCAACAGCTCCTGCCAACACACAGAGGAAATGCCCGTGCATAGCAGGGCACGCTCTGTGACAGGTGTTTGCAACGATGACATGGAGTCATTTAACAGAGGTTAAATTATGTTCATTAGACTGTTGAGGAAGGCAGGGTCATATGTAACCAATTTTAGAAAGACAGCCATACAGAACATGATTAAAATAAGAAGTCTGAGTACAAGGAGCAAGGTGTGATTGTCTGGAAGACGAGCTTAGAAAGAACAGCTCCCTCTCACAGGTGCTATTATTGTTTGCCATTTTTATCAAAAATCTACTTCCGGACTCGGAGCCCTACATCCTTCCTTAATAGACCATCACAGGTTCCCTGCCCGCCCCCCACCCTGTAACCTCACGGCAGGAGGCAGTGTAACCCGTGCTCCTGTGACCCTGGTGAGGATGACAAACCCCACCCTACTTTGTTTAGGGTCTGACGTCTTCTTAGCTTCTCCCCAGGCTACAGCCTCTCCCCACACAGCCTGGACACCCAACGCTGTTTCTAGCCCCAAGCCCTGGTGAGTGCCGAGCTCAGGACTCCATCCAGATCCTGCCTCTGTAGAAAGGGGACAGAGAACCATGCTGACTTCCCTAGGGTAGGGAACAGCTTTTGCCTGGGAAGTGTTAGGGTTCCAATGTGCCTAAAGTTTCAAAGAGCCTTATGCACTCTGCTCCATAAAGGGGAAAGAGAGTTTGCTAAAGGCCGGCCCCAGGACCCCTGCTGGAGGGAAGATGTATGTGACATAAAGTTTCCCCTGTAGAAGACAGGATCCAAACTCAGGGACCCGCGCTTCCACCGGGTAGCACTAGTTTGGCACGTGCTGTGGGTGGAGTGGAGGTGGGCATCGAACCCTGAACTTTGCTTGTTACATTGCCCAGACCTTAGAAATAGGGGTTTTGCAGCCTGATGTGCCTGAAGGCAACACGGGGGTAACAGGTCAGACACACCCAGGATGGCAGTGATATTTCAGGCACAAACCCCTGGGACATATCACTCTGATGGTCCCTATGCTCCCATAGTTTAAGTGGAGAGAATCACCCTCAGAAGCTCTGAATTGTTAAGAACAGAATTCATTTACCTGCTGAGAGGCAGCCATGATTTTGTAATTAAATACACAGATTTGAGAACCAAACAGCTGGGCTTCAAATCCTGGCCTCATCACCCGCCAACTGTGTGACTCTAGGCAAGTAGCTTAACCTATCTGTGCCTCAGTATACTTACCTGTAAAACAGGGATAATAATGGTTGTGAAGAGTAAATGGGTTAATATTTCTAAAGTGCTTAAAACAGTGCCTGGCACATGCCAGTGAATGCTAAATAAAACAAAATGATCCGGCAGAGACGGGATTGAAAAGATGAGGCATTTTCAATAAATATCACTGAGGCTCACATACGTGGATTCTCCCTTATGGCTGACTCCTGGCCTCAAAGGCAGCGACTCCTGAATGGGGCTGTAGGGGAGGGAGTGCACGAAGGGTTAAACCCCCAAGTGAACAGAAAAACAAGTTCCATCTGGTCCCTGGGACAAAGCGACAGCCTGCAAAGCCCCCAGCCCGGGCTCCTGCTCAAAGGACACATTGCTTTTTAAAATTCCAACTTGTGGCTGCCTCGATCTATAAATCAACCAGTTCTCCACACCCTAGAGCTCGGAACAGGATTCACAAATGGCAGCGAGACATTCATTCCGAGAATAGGCATATGAAAGTGACTTTGCACTCAGGGTACCCAGCCTCTCAGCTTCCTGAAAGGCCCTGGGGCTAGTGCTTCATCCCTGTCTTCCCTTCAGTGCAGGAATTGCTTGCCAGGTGGCCAAAAGAAGGAAGGCAAGATGGCAAGTGGTCAAGGCTCAAGCCAAGATTGGGATTTTTATTAAAGGCTACACTTAGGGCAAATGTCCCTGGGACTCGGTCACATCCCCATCTTTATCATTGACACAAAAAGGAAAAGAAAGCCACTTGCCCTATCTCCCCACACCACTGCTGGGACCCCATCTTTAGATACCAGGCTGGGAGCAGGGCAAGGCTGATTCATGAGAACAACCAAATACTCGACAGAGGCACTGGGGAGCCCTATGAAGGGAAGCAGGGGGCTTTTCGCGGGCTCCCCACCCCGTGGGCACACAGGGCAGCTTGTGCAGGACACCTGGAAGGGAAGAGGGTGACAGAATGAAACCCAGGACCCTCCTTGGGGACCTTTGCCTGGGGCAGGGCCCCTCCACTTTTACCACCCCCCTGGCAACATGCCCACACCCGAATAACACTGAATCCAGCCCCAGCACTAACCCTGCAGAGCAGGGAAGTAATTCACAAAAAGTTGGGCAATTCAAAGTTACAGTTTCCACAGCAACCAGCACTCAGACCATTTGGGTAGCTAAAGCTTTTCCTCTTAGCATTCACTCTTTTTCTCCCCAAATAGCATTTTTTTCTTATTATTAAAGTAATACATGTTCATTGGAGAACATATGGAAATTACAGACAAGTGTAAAGGAGAAAATAAAAATCACCCTTAATCCCACCACTCGAGGTGATCCAATGTCAACATTTTGATGTATTCTCCATTCGTCTAGGGTTTTTTTTCATGCATAAAAAGATATAATTTTTGAAAATTGAGACTGTAGTGAAATTACTGTTTTATCATTTGGTTTTTTCCATTTAAAAATATATTGTAAGACTTCCTGATAGCCTTAAATATTCATTGCGAACATGATGTTTAATGGCTAGTGGTACGTTTTCATATGGATAGAACGTATTCTACTTAACCAATCTATTGTTGAACATTTACTTGGTTTTCTTTTTTTCTTTTGCTATTTTAAATAATACTACAATGAACAGCCTTTTACATAAATTCGTGTGTATGTATCTGATTAAGTAATCAGATTAGAATAAATTCGTAGAACTAAAATTACTGTTCAAACACAATGAACATGCTAATGATTTTAATACGCATTATCAAATCACCCTCTGGAAAGGTTGAAGCAATTTGTACTTCTGCCTGTAACGTATATTCTTCTTCAAAAAAGAAAAAAAAAAAAAACCCAACAACAACAACAAAAAGCCCAAACTGCAAATTTGGTTGGTTTTAAACGAAGTCTGTACTAATAGAAATTACATTTTCCTTTCATTGAAGCATTCCCCGCCCCTCCATTTTTAATGAATTTTCCTGTTTCTGGAATCACCTATATATCCTTTGCCCTCTAGTTCTTTGGGGTATTCATCTTTTCCTTATTGATTTATAAGAGCTCCTTATGCATAAAGATAATAATCCTTTGCCATATTTGTGGCACATATGTTCTCTCAGTTTGTCACTGGATTTTTATTTTGTTTACGGCATTTCTAAAGTGTAGAAGTTTCAAATATTGTTGTAACTCACATCCATCCTTCTTTTCCTTTATGATTTTGTCCTTTGATTTTTATGCTTAGACAGACCTTCTCCGCCCTGCGACCAGAGAAATATTCACCTGTATGCTGCTTTTCCAGCTATTTCATGGTTGTGTGGCTTGTTTTAACATTGACTGCTCTAACTCCCTTGGATTTCACATAGAGGTGGGGTCTGAATTTGCTCATCCAACAGTCCTAAGTCTGGAGTCAGGTCAGAGATGGTTGCCAGGGAAATGCAGGAATTGACCTGTCTGCCGCTCCTGCCTTCCAGGAGCGCTCAGCCTGGCAGGCAGCTTTCCACGGGGCCCCGGGTTTTTGCTAGTGAATGGAAGAAATGAATAGCTGCTCTGCGATTACACACTGGAAAAGGTGCACCTCACGTGGCTCTGTTTCCCATCCGAGATGGGGGAGGTGGAGGATGGGGAGTGCCAGATGTATGGAGAGCTGGTGAGCAGCTCCAGTCTTAGCACGTTAAAAATCAGGGGATTGGATTCCAAACCTGAAATTAACTATCACTCTATTTGCAAGACGAAGCCAGAGGCAGTTCTGCTGGTATTGGGTATCCTCGAATACCAAGTTCTCATGAAGAGACCCTGAGGGAAGGAGGAGCCTGGGACTTCAGCTTCCCAGAGATGTGGACGGTCTCTTTTGTCCAGCCCCCCAAGGGCTTGAGAGGCGATAAGTACCAGGTGGGATGTGGCCTCCTGAGCACAGGGTGACTACCTCCAGCCAGCACCCGGGAAGAGGTTGCTGCAGGCTGCCCCCTCTGTCCAGCCTCAGGCGATCACTGCCTTCTGTCATCACTATTTCAGTCCAGCCCCCAAAACTTTTTACTGAGTGTCTTTGCTCAGTTTCCAAAGTCAACTCTACTTGTACTAACAAGCCAAGGGGTTTGTTTATTCATCCCACAGGTTTACTGAGTGTCTACTATCTGCAGACCCCTGGGTCTAGCCTTGTAGATCTATTCCTTTTTAACCAGGCATAAAATATTTCCCTTCTATCTCCCCACCCCCATTTTCTCTCCTTAAACCCCTAAAAAAAAACCCGTACAACCCTCTATCTTGAATCCCATGTCCTCCAGCCGTCACCCTGCCTCGGCTGTCATGCTGCAGGCTGCACTAGTCACCTGGACGCGAGAGAAGATTAGAATCACCACCATTTACTGAATGCTCCCTGTGTCAGCACTGAAGGCTATAAATACATGATCTCTCATAATCTTTATCCAATAACTTTTATTCAACAAATATTAAGTGCCTACCATGTGACAGAAACTCCTCTGGTACGTGGGATAGACTAGTGAATAAACCAAAGATTCTTGCCCTCAAGAAGCTTACATCCTAGCTGTGGGGTGGGGGGTGAGAGTAGACAAAACAAATGAACAAACAAGAAAAATGAAGATATTGTACATAGGTTAGAAGGTATAAATATGATAGAAAGAAGTGGGGAGGGATTAGGGGGCTCAGGAGTATCAGGGCTGGAGATGGGAAGGCCTCCTTGAGAAGATGACCTTGGAGCAGAGATCTGAAGAAGGTGAGGATGTGTGCCACAGAGATATAAGGAGAAAGGGCCCAAGGCATGCGTGGTGTGGGCAAGAAACAAAAAAGGAGGCCAGGTGAACAAGGCAAAAAATGGTAGGAACTGAGGTCAGAGATGTGAAGTGGGCCAGGTTCTAGGGTTCTGTAAGCCATTGGGAGCACTGTGGCTCTTACTCAGGTGAATCGGGGGAGAAATGGAGGGATTTTGAGCAGAGGAGTAAACTGATGTGACTTGCAGATTTCAAGGCTCATCCTGGCTGCTGTATCGAGAATACGCTGGGGGTTTGGAGCAGACATGGTGGCCGGGAGACAAGTTAGGTGGTTATTGTAATAACCCAGGTAGAGAGGGTGCTGGCCCTGGCCAGGGTGTTAACAGTGGAGGAGAGGAGAAGTGCTCAGCTTCTGGATATATTCTGGAAGCAAAGCCAAGAGGGTTTCCTGGTGGACTGGATGTATAATGGGAGAGCAAGAGCAGTTATTGATGACTCCAATATGTTTAAGCAACAAAGCTGGAAGGCTGGGGTTGTTCTTTGCTGAGATGGCAAATACAGCAGATGGAGCAGGTTTGCGGAGAGTGGGCACTTGGGGGTGGACATGTTGCATTTGAGGGGTCTGTGAGATACCCCAGTGGCCATGTGACTAGGACATCACAGAGAAAACTTCAAAGTCATGACCTTGGATGAGACAATAAGGGAGAAAGTGTAGAAAAAGATGAGAAGACCAAACACTGAGGCCTGGGATATCCTATACCAAGAGGTTGGGGAGGGGAGCAGCTGCCAGCAAAGGAGACTGAGAAGTGAAGAACCATAGAAGGTGTAGGCAAATCCAGAGAGTGTGGGAGGCAGGGGTATCTAGGAGGAGGAAGTGACCAACTGGGTCAAATGATGCTGGGCAGACCAGAAGGATTACGATTGAGAAATGACCACTGGGTCTAACCCAGAAATGGATATTATACCTGTTTTAAGGTGAGGAAAAGGAATCTTAGTGAGAAGATCCAAGGTCACAGAGTTATGAGCAACAGAGCTAGGATGTAAGACAAGGTCTGCGCAAAGCCCAGCCTGGCTGCTCCTCTTACGAACCCTGCAGGCTCCGAGTGCTCTCTAAACTAAGGGAGTAGCTCTGACACCCAGCGGTTCTCACTCCCACTGGACCAGGCATCCTCAGAAGGTTGAATAGTTTCTGCAGGTCAGGGAAAACTGGGGATGAGCAGAGGACAACTAGCACAACTGTAAAAGTCCTTTTAATGCCAGGTGGGATGTGAGAGGATTCTCAGAGCAAGCGGGTCTGCCTGGCCCTGCTTTCCTTCCAACTGTGCATTTCACGCACCTAATTAGGGCCTGGCTCCTGAGGGCTTTTCCAATTAGTGACCCCTGGTTTAAGGAATTCCAGTCCAAGGATATTTGTATTTGAGTAAAGGGCATGTCTACAACCAACTGGCAAAGGGAGAGATGGGGCAAGGGGTGAAGAGGCGTGCACACTCAATCCAAATCCAGGACCCTCTGTTTCTCCATTATTGGGTAGGTCTCCACTGTCTGCCCAGCTTGGGCAAAGCCTTCCTGGCCAGTTATGTGGGCTCGCCTTGCCTGGAGCAGGACGACAGTCACCTGTCTCCCTCTGGTGTTCACTCTTGCAATTGCAGCCCCAGGAGACAGCAGGAGGCTATCTACGCCTTCCCACATTCAGGGCCTGGAGAACCACGCCTAGGAGCCACTGGCCTGGCCCTCTTCCCTTCTCATCCCCTCTAGGCCTTGTCTGCCTCTGCCCAGGGTAGTTCTAGCACTCTAGGCCATGGGCATGGGCGCTCTGCCCTCCCAATTGCAATGGAAAGAACTCAAACATGGAAATTAGAATGTCTGCTGGCTTACCCTGGTTCTCCCTTAGGTTAGCAGTACAGACCTAGAGATGGGGAAGAAACCAAGGGTCTCTGATTTGTGCATACCCCTGCATGCCCCCATGTCCCACCCTTATCTCTCACTTTGCTGAGTTATTTGATACTGTGAGGCCCATTTGTAAAGGGAGGTAATGGAACAAGAGGAACTCTCCTACTTATTCCTCCCCTGCTTGCCTTAGGGGCTGGCTTCTTCCCTGGACCTGGAGCTGGATGGCTGAGGCGGCAGTTGGAAACAGCTCAGGTCATTTGGGGCACACTGCAGGTTGCCTTCTACTCTCAGGGGGATGAATCCATACAGACCTGGGTTCAAATCCTGATTCTGTCACTCGTGAGCTTTGAAATTTTTCTGTGCCTCAGTTTCCTGGCCTGGAAAATGAAGGTAATCATACCTCATGGGGCACTTAGCACAGAACCCGACCATGTAGAAAATAGTAAGTGTGGCCACGTAGTAAATGCTTGGGGACGACAGGGATGTAGGAGGTGCGGGAAAGAAGAGCACAGTAGAGGAGGCAGGGATTCGAGCCCGGGCTTCATCACTCCACTTAACACATCGGTGCATTAGGGCAAGCTAACGTCCACAAGGCTGTGAGGAGGCCCAAATGGGGTCTGGGCTCTGAGGCTGAGCGTCTTGCCTTTTCTGGCCATCCCTGGGCCAAGGATCCTTAGGGAAGGCAGAGACACCTGCCTGGCCCATCTCTCGGGACTGATCAGAGATAAGAACTGTCATGATAAGGGAAAGTGCTTTAAAAACTGGAACGCTTAGAATCTTGTTACCAAGAGATACCTGCTCTCCCCTGCCAGCATCCTGCCCTTAGCTCCCTATCATAGCACAGATCTCATTGCACAAAAACTGTCTATTTCTTGCTGTCTCCAAGCATACAAAGGACTCTGCCCTCAGGGAGTCTACATTCTAGTTGGAGAGACAGACAAGAAACAAAATGGTGGGAACGCCCAGGCTGACAGCAGGTGCAGGAGTGAGTGGATCCTGCCCACTCCAAAGACTTAGCAGAAACCTCCAGTTGAGGGAAGCACAATTCCCAAAAAAGGGAGCTAAGCCACAGGATGACTGGCCACTGTCTTGGGCCAGGATGGGTAATGTTGCCAAACCCTTGTGTGGTGAAGAAGGTGCTGGCACTGGAGTCAGGAGGCCCGGGTGGTAGTCTATGCTATTAATCCAAAAAAGCTATATACAGTAGGATTCCAACTATGACATTCTGGAAAAGGCAAAATCTATGTAGAGAGCAGAAAGATCAGTAGTTGCCAGAAGTTGGGGGATGAGTAGGCGGAGCACAGAGGATTTTTAGAACAGCGAAACTACTCTGTCTGATACTATAATGATGGATACATGTCATATACATCTGTCCAAACCTATACAATGTACAACACCAAGAAGGAACCGTTTGGTAAACTAGGCACTGTAGGTGATAACGACGTGTCAGTGTAGGTTCACCAACTGTAACAAATGTACCACTCCGGTGGGGGATGTTCATAGTGTAGGATGCCTGTGTGGGGGTCAAGGGGCACATAGGAAATCTCTGTACTTGCCACTCAATTTTTCTGTGAACCTAAAACTTCTCTAAAAAATAAAGTCTATGAAAACCTAAACAGATAATTTCCCATGAGCTGCTGTTTCCTCGTCTGTAGAACAGAGTCTGCTCCGCCTGGCCCACATGGCTGCAGTTAGGGCCAGATGGGATCTAACACAGAACAATGTGCTGGCCGGCGTTGAGGGTACACTGGTAAGACAGTGAGATGGGACTGCGTCCTGCCAGCTGCTCCACCCAGTGGAGGGCCCTTCACCTCCTTCTCCCCCACCCCACCCCCACCCCAAGACTGCAAGGGTTAACAAATAACATCATCACTCATTCAAACAGCCTCAAAACCCTTCTCTGCACTGCTCTTCAGGCCACACCATCTTTTCTTTCCAGTGAGAACAGGCAACAAGCTACTGTACATTCAAAATTCAATTATTCGTCTCTCCAAATGGCTCCCACAAGGGCCGGGCAGCTATTTTGAAATCCATGAAACCTCTGCTCACACCCCCTGACCGTCGGCTCTGAACAGATCCCACACACACGAAGTGCCCCACACAGACACTTGCTGAATGACCTTTTTTTTAAAACCAGGATACAAACCCAGTGAACTCTCTTTCAGATCCCACATGCCCCCTCCGAGGAGCGGCCCACACAGTTTTTTTTTTTTTTCAAAGAAACATTATTTGATCTGAAAAACATCTGGAACCTGTTTCCCCACACTTGACTGGAAGCTTTCAGCCAACATCATCTGCCCAACCACCGAGCAAACACCCTGTTTGCCTGAGCTTGGAGGAGCACCGCTGTGGACGGGGACAGGCGGCTTGATTAACAAGCTCCGGGAAGGTCAGGCTCGGGTCTGACCAGAGGTTTTGCAAACCCTGGAGCAGTGAGTGTAACGACAGGAAAGGTGGGTGGGAGGAGAAAGAGGACTGGAAATAAAGATCAAGGCCAAGAAGCTTCCTAATGAAGCCGCCCAGGAGCAAAACCCCAGAGGCACAAGCACTTCCGAGGTCATTCTTTCTACAGCGACAGCCATGCCGGTTCTTACCTTCACGACGCGCTGCGGCTGGCAGGCAGGGCCGGGGCTCGTGTTCGCTTGTGTCCCCGGCTCGCGCAACAGTGACCGGCGGAGTGGCAGACAGGAGGCCTCCGAGCTGCCCCAGCCAGCCGACGCGGGAAAGGGCCCCCGAGTCCAGCGCGGACACGGGGGCCACTCCCGCCTCCTCCGCCGTGAGCATCTCGGCGGCACCCATCTTGGCCGCAGAAGTAATCGGCCGTAAGGCAGCTTTGCCGTAAAAGATGAAAAGTCACGGGCAGACAGTTTTTGACCGTTAGGTTTTACTGCTGCATTTTATCCTATGTAATCTTAGCCCTCGTAGCCGTCCATACAGTGACGCAGAGTTTTCAACCCACATTTCTCATAGAAGTTTGGAACATCCATCAGTGGACATGGGACCAGAGGCCATAAGGAAACAGCAGTGTAGAAGGCTGTCACCTCGTCATACAAAGCTCAGCTCCGGATGTGCATCCTCGTATTTGGGAAACGATACCTCTCTTAATGAAGGAGAAATTTTAGTGAAAAGAGAAAAAGCGTGAGGCTGAAAAAGGAGACCAATCAACAAGAAAAAAAATGTATGATACCACTTTGAAGACAAGAACCTAGGTACAATCCACAAAATCAGTATGTGTAGAGACGTCATGAATCTGCACTATGCATTTTTAATACATTCAAATATTTTATATTTCACAATAAAGTCTTTTTAATTTTGTTATTCGTTCTTCATGTTTCATTATGTCATTTTTAATGAATGTCCCTCTTTTATTTTTCATGTTTTTAGCGTTTGCAGCAAAATTGCCTGATAGCCAATTAGCTGTGCAGCAAAAATGTTGGCAGCAAAGACGCTTAGGTATGAAACTATCTGCAACCCCATCCGTTTTCAAGTATCCAGATGGAGTCAAGAGGCAAAATTACGTAGCCGAAAAAGAGTGGACCGGAAGGGATCTAAGGCTGGTTCTCCTACTTTCCAGCTTTGGCAAGTGTGACCTTGGGAGGGCCCTTCATCTGCAATATGGGGATAATCCCTACTCAGCCCAATCCCAATACTGTGAGGAGGATCGTGTGAAATCCTACATGAGAAGTTTCTCTGCAACCTCAAAATCTGGCTGCAAGGGTTAGAAATGGTGATGAGCATTGCCGCTCTAACCCTCCAGAAGCCCAAATCCTTCTGCGCCTTGTACTCTTCAGACTACCTTATTGTCTCTTACGATGACAATGGATAACATTTACTAAGACTGTGTCGCAGGTTAGGCCCTGGCTTAGGGTTGCAGGTCATGAGTTCCCCCTACCACTCGGAGCCTCGCTGAACCCCTCACCCTGTCCTGGATTTACCATCTGCTCCCAGCCCCCCGTTCTGGAACTCCTCTCTCCATCCTCAGGAGTCGGGCCAGGGAATTTGCCAAATCTAATGGCTCTCCCCAACCTGGCCCTGCAGCTGCTTCTCCCACCCCCCCTGTCCTACCCCAAGTCTGAGCCTGGCGGCCATCCCATTCCATCCCTGCCTCTCTGGCCCTGCACCTTTCTGACCTCTGTCTGGGATGCCCATAAAGTGCACTTCTCACATTCACACCCAAAGCCCTTCCAGCCTCCAGATAGCATCCTATCTCTGTATGAGGGGCACTATTGCCTGCGCTCCGGCTCACAGGTCTGGCAGTCTGGGAGACCCCTCACCTGGTGACCTGGGTGACCACCTCTGGCACCATGAGCACACCTGCCTCTCCCTCCTCTTCCTGCTCACCCCCGTGCCCAGGCCTGGGGCCTCTGGAAACTTCTTCTGCAGGTCCCACCCTTGACCTCTGAGGAACTTGGAAATCTCTTGCCCTTTGTTTGACCTCTACCACCCCCGTGGTTCTTCTCAGATGTGAACTTCCCCAGTGGGCCTGTTAGCTCCAATTTCTGCTGCAAGGGGCATTGCCTTTATCACTGGCTCTTTCCTGCCAGCATTTCAATAGCTCAGGTGCCCCTTGTCTCCCTGCACACTTCCGGTCTGTGTGCCCGCCCCGCCGTGTCCTCTTCGCATTCACTCCTCTCTCCCTGACAGGGCTTGCCGACAGCCGGCTGGGTTAGGTTGGTACACTTTTTCCCATGCCTGTCTGACCTCTTCCGGCCAGCTGCAGGTGACCACTCTGTATCCTCCCCCCGAGTGAGTCCCGCCACCTCAAAGCTTCCACTTTCCACCCCCTGACACTGAGGACCCAAATCTAGGCCTCCGGCCCTGCCTGCTCTTCTCAGCAGACTCATGGGGCACCTGCCTCCGGGCGTACATAGGGTCCTCAGATTCAGCGTCTGCAGAGTCGCTGCCACTGGCCTTTGTCCCTGTACATCTAGTTCTCTTGTGTCCCCTGCAGGAAGCCGTAGTAATGGGACAGTGCCCTATCACCCCTGCCATGCTGATCATCATCCACCGCATGTCCCTTCACTCTCCAAAGCGTCTTGTTTTAGAGGACAGGCTATATCCTCAGCTTCACCCTTACCTGTCTGACCGTCACAGAAACCCAAGAGTCATACCAACCCTCTCTCTGCCACTATCCCGGTTCCTCCGGTCACCAAGGCCTATGGATGTCACTTCCTTATACCTCTCAAAGTCCATGCCACGGCTTATGCCCTCACCTAGATTGAGTGCTTCAGCAGGGTGCCCTCCCTGCCTCCAACCTCCTCTTTCTTCCATTCTTCCACCTGCACTGCCACGGTGACCTTCCTGATTCGCTAACCTGATCGCATTCACCAGCCCCTCCTGGGGCCCCCCTTCATGCTTTGCCTATTCACCGTCCACAGGTCAGCTCCGGTCACCTCCTCTTGGAGGCCTCCCCTGACTGCCACTCAGCTTGGCTGCCTTGCCCCGTCCTCGTGGTACCTGCAGCTCCTCTATCACAGCACTGACACCACACGACCCTGCATTTGCCAGCCACCTGTCTGCCTCCCCACCTAGTTTGGGAGCTCCGTGGTGGCGCCTTTTGTTTTTGACCTCAAGGCACTAACATGGTGTCTGTGTGTTTAATAAATATGTGTTAAGTGAATCGCTTCATATGCCTAACACTAAATCGTGCCTGGCTGCTGCCCTTGGAACAAATGCACTTGGCTGCCCCCTGCATGAATTCATGCTCCTCTTCTGCCCCTTCTGGCCCCGGATGAGCGAATCTGCCCCGTCCATCTGGGGCTGCTCTAACCAGCCTTACTCTGGCTGTCAGGAGCCCTATGTCCCGCCTCTACTAATCATTTTGTGATCGCAGCAGCCCTGATTTTTCTGTTCTGTGTGTAAAGAGAAGGATGGGAGGCGGACTAGTTAGCTCCCAGGTCTCTTTCAGCACAGAGAGTCTGTGACGCTGCCATCTATGTCCTGACTTGTGTCCCTGCTCTGGGCCCGTGAAGGCAAGGAGGTGGCCCCCAGGAGGCAGCAACACAGACGCTGCAGGCCCAGGGTGGCGTGGGGCTCTGCCCACCCCAGCCAGGACGAGGATGCTCAGAGTCTCCTGCTTTCTGGGAAGGAGAAAGGAGCAGAGCCTGCCTGGAAACCCAAGGGACAGCAGGACTCCTTGTTCCTTCTCTCTAATGCAATGTACATTCCCCCACTTAAAGGCAATTTCTTCACTTCAAAAGGATTCCAGCTGGTTAAATTCAAGGTGAAGAATAAGCCTCCGTCAAGAAGCTTCTCAGGGGCCTTTCAGTTTGCATCGTCTTGAGAAGGGATGCGTTTTAAGACGTTTGCCTCTTAATGTTTGTCAAAGCACCCAGGGAGAAAGCTTCTTCTTATTTCGACACCTCTCTCAGCTCTCAGGGCTGTTGGCGCAGGGACCATCCACATCTCCCTGCACGACTTTGCCTTCTGGGAAACCCGCTGGACTTGTCTCCAGGCTTTCCCCTTCCTAGCCACAAGCCCCCACCCACGCTGGGTGGAGGAGAGACTAGCGCTGGCTTTGGGGTCCACCAGGCTTACCTAGACACCCAGCAGCTTAAAAGGCAAACCATGGGACTCACACATCTCACAGTTCACACTGCAGGAGGTGTCCATTCATTCATTCTCTACTCACTCACCTGGTCAGCCAACGTGGGGTCTGCAGTGCTGGTAAGGGGCTGTGGGTGGTCTTACTTTCTTAGAGCTTATACACTGGCCAAGGCTCTGGGAGATAGAAATAAGCCACCACAATACAAGCCAGAGGAAGTAAATGCTAGGTCTGGTGGATAGGGGACATTTAAAAAGCTCAAAGAAGAGACCAGCCAGGGATGAAGAGAGGGCCAAGAGGGAGGCAGTCACGGAAGGCTTCTTAGAAGAAGCATTTTGCTGTGGTCAGAGTGTCCCAGAATGCAGGGTCCAGATATGGGAAGTGGCCTGAGCAACAGTGTGCAGGCAGGAAGACCTCTGGGAGGCACAGAGGCACTGTCCCGGTCCACTGCACCCCTCCTTCCAGGGCCTTGGGGCTTGCTTGGTGACAGGGGGAGAGGGAGCTTCCCAAGGCATGCCCCCTGGCAGCTGCTGCTTTGGTGGCATTGCTTTAATCACCTTTGAGACAAGGCATTGTCCCCACATAGCTGGTTGCTACCTGCTTGCCCTTTCTCATCAGGCCCTAGGCCCAGAGGGAACACTCTCCATCCTCTTCTCTGTCACTAAGGGCTCCCCTGCCTGCACTTTTGAGAGACCCTATTCCCAGATAGCATCCACTTCCTCTCCAACTTTACCAGTTGCTCTCTCTAGAGGTGCTTGCTCCCTCTACCCCTTCAGGAAAGCTCTACCCATCCTCTCATCTCCCACTGTCCTTGGCCCTTCCCATTGTCCTGTCTCCTCTTCACCACCACCCTCCTTAGCAATCACTGCTTTCTGTCCCAGGAAAGCTTCCATTCAGCAAGCCCTCGTCAGTAGTACCAGCATCCTGATGTCTGCCCTGAGGGCCATTGCCAGTGGGCCAGTGCTCAAGCCTTTGGAGTTGGTCAGGGTTTAAACCCTGGCTCTGCCACTTTCCAGCTCTGGACTTGCTCTGATTAATTCCTTCCACAGGAATTTCTCTCGTTTTTCTGACCCAATATCTTTCTCCCCTTCTGATAACTAGCATCTTGATTCTCCTTTGGAGGAACCATTCTCTTCTGGGGCTACCCAGGGTCATTAGTTCAAGGATAGGCATGTGATCTAAGCAGGACAAATCTTGGGGTTTTTAATGGTTGAAAAGCATCAATCTATTCCCATGGGGATTGATAAACTGATAACACAAATCTGAAGCTGATGGGGTTGTCTTTGCCACCACAAGGAAAGAGTCTATCCAGACATAAAACCAGCGTAAGATAAAGTAGAGAACAGGGAAAAATAGATTTCTGGTGGCGTTGTTGGGCACCTGGATCCAGCCATGCCTGAAGCTATCCCTGGAGTTTCAGTTTGTGAACCAACAATTTCTTCCCTCTTTGGCATAAGCCAGTTGGAACTGGCTTTTGTCACTTGCTACTAACAGTCTCAACTAAAGAAATACTTCACTTGCAGACCTGATGAAAACTTTAAATGAAATGACACATAAATAGTATCCAGTATAAAGTCTCAATTAATGGTGTTTTTCGGGAACTCTAACTGAATCTGCCTTGTCAAACATCGGTTAAATTTCCAAAAAAAAAAAAAAAAAGTCGACTTCTCTAGTAGTAGAATATTACTTTTTCCTCCTTTGTTTCCAATTTTTTCTCTGTGAAATCTCTACCCTTCAGGGCTTTCTTAACCACAGCTCTGTGTCCCTCATAAGTCTCCAGGTTTTCTCCCTCATCCCGCCTCTAGACTGAGACAGGGTGGGAAATTTCATGACCTGGTGGGGGTGAGGTCTTCTCTGCATTCCACGCCTATACCCCAGGACAATGCGTGTGGACCACGCGGAATCAAATGCACACTCCCCACCTTGCTTCAAACCAAGTACACCAGGTACTCAGAAAGTCTGCACTGCCATCTAGTGGACATCTGCTATAATATCACACAGAGTGGAGACCTTTGAGAATCCCTTCGGGGACAGTCACTGGGCTGCGAAAGTATTTTGGTTCGACCTCATTACTCCTTCAGTGGCAGAGCCAAGGACAAGTGAATTAATGGCGAAGTCGAGCAACTTGTCCCAGGAGCAGCACTCTCTCTTCCCTAAAGGACTGGGCTCCTGCCCCGCTTCTGCAGCCCTCCCCATCCTGATCCAAGTGTTAGAATCTTAGTGGCCTATGTTTCGTCTGTTTCTCCCACATGTCCACCAGTGTGACCCCGGCCAAGTGTCCCCAGGGAGGAGACTGACAGGTGCATGTGTGCACATGCATGTGCATGCATGGTCATGTGTGTGAGGCTTGGGAGGGTTGAGGGTGAACAGTTCCAGAAAGAGAGAAAAATCTACCCTCTACATCTGAGGACCCCCCACCCCAGAACTTGCTGTTTTGTTGTGTTTGTCCTGACCGCCATCAGGCCTGATCAACAGCAGCACTGACAGTCCCCAGGGCGGACGGACAGAGGGGAAGAGCCCGCAGTGGCCTCTCCCTGCTGCGGCGCACGGAGGGGACCAGAAGGCTGTGTGCGTGGTGTGCAAGGGGTCACATCCTGACCGTGGCCCTTCTGTCTCCACTCATTTGTGGCCTGATTCCTGGCCACATCACAGTCCTTGTATGTAGGTTGACCTGGGCACCTCCTAGTAAAATACCGCAGATGAAGCGAGAGTCACCCTCCACTGCTGACACTTCGGGGGCTCAGTGTGACCCAGGAGTCAAGGAAGAAAGAAACAGAGACCGGAACACTAGAGCAGTGCCCCCGGACCTGGCCTGGCCGCTGGAAGCAGCAGCCACAGTCCCACTTCCATGGCCCTCCCCCAGGCTTACTACATCCCCAAACTCCAGGAAGCTTCCAGAACAAGATAGTACTAGCATTTCCCAGTAGAAAGAATCGTTTTTTCCAATTCCTAAAAATGCTTCAGTTTTCTATTTCAGACATGTGTGAGCAAATGCTGAGATGTGTTTCGTATTGCAATGATGGAGTCAGGATGCTCCCCTCTGCTTGTTTAGCCTACGTGAGACGCACTGCCCATTACAGACTAGCTCCTCCGCATTGAGAAGCTCATTCTGAAAGCCCAGCCACCTTGCACCTTGAGAAAGGACTCCTTCTCTCCTCCTTCTCTCTGCCGTCTCCAAAGCACACAAGCTGGTCTCCACGTACACCGAGGAGTTCCACGTACTCTGGGAGCAGGCAAAGTCCCCGCAGAGCACCCTGAGACCCACTAAAGCTCTCCGTCTGCAAACCCCCATCACACCCCAACCTCCTCCAAAGCCATGGGGCTGTTCTCAGAAGGGCACATGCTTATGGCATCCGTCACCTGGGACCCCCAGACCCATCCCAGATGGCCCTGCACACGGCTTCAAGTCGCCCAGAAGAACAAGCTCAGAGGGAAACCAAGACCCATGGCCCTCCTCCTCCAGGCCAGGCTTGCTCACTTACCTCCAAGGCCCCAGGAAACTTGACTATGGGCTCAGCCCAGTGAGTGATCTTTTGTCTGTAGTTGTTGCAGTCAGGAACAAACATGCAGCCAACGTTCCCCAGCTCTGGGTAGAAAACTTCAAGGCCCCTATGGAGAGAGGGAGATGGTCAGCCCACGTCAGTTCTGGGGGAGAGCCTGGAGAGCTCACATGCTTCAGTCTAGCACCGTTGGGAACGTGGAGTCGAGTGCAAACAAATCCTAGGCCTGCTATGAAGTAGTCGTGGCACCTAACTGGTGTGACCAGTGTGGTTTAAGAGTTACTTGACCTCTTGGTGCCTCAGTTTGTTCACCTGTAAACTGGGGACACTGACAGTACCTCCTTATAGTGTTGGCGTGAGGAGTAAAGAAGGCAGTCAGTGTTTAGGACAGAACCAGCGTGTCATCAGGAGTCAGAAGGTGTTAACCGTCACCTGTATCTGCTTCTCAGAAAGAACGCACATACTGAGGCAAATCTGGTCAGTGTCTTTAAAGTAGGATCGGGTTTACAAGAGCAATATTTACACTTGCTTTCCACGAACGTTCTCTTTAAATGAAGAAAGGGTTAGCAAATGAGCACAGCCTTCTTCACGGAGACAGGCATCTGTCAACCCTAAACAATCCAGATCCTCTCCGTGTCTGCAATCCTCACGGGTAACTCCATAGCCCCCACCTTTGGGTCAAGCGTTGCCCAATAGCCTAGGCTCTCGACCTACCAGTCCCTGCGCTTTCAAAATGCAAATGTCTCCTGGGGTGTAAACTATGTGATCACTGAGACAGTAGTATGAATCCGTTTGTCTGCTTTTTTCCTGCAAAGACCTAAACAGCACGAATGCTCTGAGAATCTATTTCAGCGGGAGGGCTGCTCTCATAACTCCACCAAGGTTAGCCTTAAGGGCTCACCTGTAACCAAAACTCAGGGATGTAAACCAGGCTGTCAAATAGATATTTTAAAAAAAATCATTGTGCCAACTTTTTTTTTTTTTTAACTTGCCCTTCCTCTCTGTCCCTCTGTCATTTTTTATCACCAAGACCCAGGGTCTCTGTAGGGTACATTTGGTTAAGATGATTCACTGACATGGGGCGCCTGGGTGGCACAGCGGTTAAGCGTCTGCCTTCGGCTCAGGGCGTGATCCTGGCGTTATGGGATCGAGCCCCACATCAGGCTCCTCCGCTATGAGCTTGCTTCTTCCTCTCCCACTCCCCCTGCTTGTGTTCCCTCTCTCGCTGGCTGTCTCTATCTCTGTTGAATAAATAAATAAAATCTTAAAAAAAAAAAAAGATGATTCACTGACAGAGAAGGGGTGGGTTCTTAGCCTTTGCTGAAAAGCCCAGCGTGGCTGAGCAGCTCCGTCTGCCAGTGGTCACCCAGAGCTGGCCACGATTCCCTTGCTGGGGTGATGCCTGGAGGAGACCCAGTGAAGAGATAGTGAGGGAACAGATCTGGAGGGGGAGCTCCCAAGTTCTGGATCTGGGAGAAAGGCAAGGACAGCCTCCTGGTGGGGAGCCTCACATTCCCCTCCCGTCCCACCCTTCCGGTGGCTCCTGAGGTCCCACCTGGGGTGCTGGCAGCCAGAGCCTACCACATCCAGCAGATAACGGGCGCTTCTGCGGGCCAGCACCCCTGAGGAGCCTCGGGCCGGTTAGCTCAGCTTCCGGTTTGCTCTGCTCACTTGTTTCTCTTACCTCTTGGTGAGGTTACAGTAATTCCTTTTGGATGCCATGCTTTGGATGGCATTTGAACAAGTTTTAGGGATGGGTTTTCATTTTTCCTCACAGCAACATTTTTCAAAAATTTTTTTGAGAGAGAGTGAGAGAAGGAGAGAGCATACCCATGTGGCGGGAGGGGTAGGGGGAGAGGGGAAGAGAGAATCCTAAGCAGGTTCCACAGTCCGCTCAGAGCCCGACATGGGGCTCCATCTCCCAACCCTGAGATCATGACCTGTGCGGAGACGAAGAGTCTGACCAGAGGGGCCTTCCCCAGGGAACAAATGGGTCTCCTCTTTTTATCCTGGTAGAATTGCTGCAAATGTTAGAACAGTTAAGCAAAAGCAGCACGTCGATGCTCTCTGAGCGGGCCTCAAGCCACTGAGTGCGCCCTGGAAAGGTAGGTGCCAGGAGACCAGGGATTGGGTCCGTGCCCCCAGCCCTGGTCACACCGTGGGGCACTGCCAGCCCGGTGTCGGAAAAGCCCCTGTTGCTTCACACAGCAGGCAGGGCTGGGGGGGCATGTGTGGGCCTCCGTCCTGTTCGCAGTTTTACCAAAGGCTTGGGTCAGGACACAGAAGGCAAATCTATTTGATTTGTGAGCCGCACAAAGTTGATTAATAGCAGTGATCAAGTGTGTCATTGATTAAAACAGATGATCCAATCAGCCTAAAAACAGATCTGGACAAGCCTGAGATGAATGAATAGAACATTGAATTTAGCACGAACACGCTTTCGAACCTCTGCCTTCTTTTCGCACTGCCTTCCTGCTCGAGGGGTACGTCACACGGGGCATGTTCTGTCTCCAGCCCCAGAGCTGGGGCACTTCCGGGAGCACAAGGCCCTGGGAGCGCGGAGGGGAGGGCAGGGGGCTCTGGTCCCAGCTCGGTCTCCATCTCACACTGCATGGGGGCCGGGGAAAGGGAGTGGGTCCGGGGCATCACAAACATATTACTTCCTCCCATACGACAGTACCTCAAAGCAGCCTCTCCCAAATGAGTAAACAGACACCCAAGGAAAGGGCGGCAACTAACGCAGGGTCTCGTTGTTGGTGAACGGAGGGCACGGGACGTGGGTGTGGCGGACAGTGTCCCTGATGCCCCCAGTGATCCCTGCCCCCTGGTTCTCCCAGCTGAGTGTGACCCTCCCCTTGAGTGGGGGCTCGATTCAGCGACTCGCTTCGAAAGGAGAAGGATGTCACTTCCAAGATTATGCTGCAAGAAGACTGGGGCTCCTCTCACACACGCTCCCCCTCAGAGCCTGGCTCCAGGGGAAGCACCTGCCATGTTGTGAATGGCCCCACACACAGGCCATGTGGCAGGCAGGGGACCAAGGCCTGTCAACAGCTACGCCAGCGAGCTCGGGAGCCGAGCACCCCAGCCCGGCCAGTCTACCCCTTCAGATGAGGCCGCAGCTTTAGGGCGACCTCCTGAGAGGCCCCGAGCCGGAGCTGCCCCGCTGAACCCCGCCCCGAGAAAACGGGACGCGACAAAGGTGAGCGGCCGCTCCATTTGAATGCATTTGTGCGGCCGCGGAGAACTATCCCAGTGGTCTGTCTGACTCCCCCTGCGCCCCACGGCCTCCCCGGGGAGTCGTTGCGTTTCTCTGGGCTTCTGTCTGACAGGACAGTCGCTGAAGTCCCTTCAACATTGTAAGAAGCGGATCTGAGGCAAACTGCTCCCTGGGTGTCCCTGTGCAAAGGGCCCAGAATTGCAGCGGCCTGAAAGCGAGGATGACAGGAAGGCCCACGGAGGTCTGAGGGGGCTCGGTGGGCACCCCAGCCTCCCCTGCACGGTTCTCAGGGACCAAGTGTGGGGCGCCAGCCTTGGGAAAGAGCAATGGGTCTGTCTCCAACCGACACTTCCAGAAGTGGGGCCCAGAAGCCAGGCTCCCAGGGAAGAACAGAGGATGGAGGAGGACGCCCAGCTTAGAAGAGCTGTGGGTGAGGGCAGAGCATGACATCCCAGCATCTGAAGGGCCGTCAGGAGGCAGAGAAACAAAGCTTGTTTTGTCCGCGGCAGAACTGGAAGGAGGGCCGTGAGTGAGACAGGCGGCCCTGCCTTGAGACGGGACGTGCCCTCTGAAGGGGTGGAGCTTCCAACACCCCCCGGAGGGCTTGGGGGGCAGCTCGGGGCCTCCAGCAGAGGCGGCGGGAGAGGGCTGTTGAGCGGACTCACCCAAAGCGTGCGGGTTAGATGACCGGTTCTTTCGCTGCTGAGACTCAACCTAAGTTGTTTTTTGTCTTTTGTTTTTTAAGACAGAGAGAGAATGTTAAGCAGGCTCCATGCCCGGCATGGAGCCCAACATGGGGCTCAGTCTCACGGCCGGAGATCATGACCTGGGCTGAAATCAAGAGTCGGCCGCCCAACTGACGGCCACCCAGGCGCCCCCGAACCCAGGCTCTGATCTCAGTTTTTGTCGGTCTACTCAGGCTTACCTCAGGGGTAGGTAAGGTACTACTCTGGAAGAGCTTTTCTCTTAGCAGTGTTTTCCTACCGCTTGTCCCTAGACATAAAATTCCTCTTTTCTAGATTCGTGCCCTCAGCTATGAGGGCCTAACTTTAAAAATTCCCTTTTAGACTCTAAATACCATGGGAGGGGCGGCCTCTCTGGGGGCTCTCTTGGCCAGGCGAGAAGCCTGAGCTGAGCAGGGTTCTTGGGGAGGGGGGGCCCTAGCACAGGAGGTACTGACCCTCCTTGGGGGGCTGGCGTGTCCATAATGTGTTCTCAGTTAGTGATGATATTTTACCAACGAAAATCTTCAGCAGTCATGAAGACAAACCTCCAGTTTTGCGGGGATGGTTTATAATGGGACATTTCCTACCAAGCGACCTTAGTGTGGTAAGTTCGTGTTTCTCAAACTGGGGTTCTGCTGGTGTATTCTAGGCAGTCCTGAGAATGGCTCCTGCAAAGGACCCAAATTCATAGGCTGCACCCCAGCCCCCAGTGTGACAGCATCGGGAAGTGGGGGGTGCCTTCCACTAGGCGAGGGCATAGTAAGGAGGCAGCGGTCTGTGAATCAGGAAGCAGTTCTCACCAGACGCCCTGCTGGTAGCTCCAGAAGGATGGGAAGTAAATTTCTGCTGTTTGTGAGGTGCCCTGCGCCGGCATTTTGTTACAGCAGCCTGAAGTCGACTAAGACAACTCCCCTTTCCTCGAGTTTGAGAAGCTCCGAGCCCCTGGACGAAGGTCAGAGGCCAGAGGCAGGTGGGGAGTGTCGAGTGTACAGTCAGACAAGAGGGGCTGAACCCCGGCTCTGCCACTTGCAAGGTGTGTGAGCTCTGCGGACAACAGGTTCTTTGATCTCTGGGGCGGCCTCACCGGCAAGACGAGGATGCTCATACAGCCGTCCGAGCTCCCTCCAGGCCCCAAGCTCTCAGGCTAGCAGGGCACCAGCATGCGTGTGCGTGTGTGCACGTGTGTGCGCGCGTGTGTGTGCGTGCACGTGTGTGTGTGTGTGTGTGTGTGTGTGTGTGTGTGTGTGGAGGTCTGCAGGGCAGAGCCTAGGGCAGCTGGGGCCCAGGCTGGTCACCCCCAGTGACCGTACACATATCATCACTTTCTAAGTGTTCCACAGAGAACGTGGGAAGCACAGAGGCACTCCGTCGTGGGCCTTATCGTGGTCCAGCCCAGCTGACGTCCCCAGCTCCTGGGGACTTGATCTTCTGCCTACCCGAGTAAGATGGCTGCAGCCCCGGGGGAAGGTTCCACTCTGCAGAGTGCCTGGAGGCTTGGAGCCCATGTGAGAGGCAGCCACGTTCCCTCCTTCTCCCACACAAAACTTCACCCACAATTGTTTCACCAGAGTTTTAAAAATGTACTGATAAGAGCAGGGTGTGTATTACCTTTTTGGGGAGGGAGGAGGGGTTTCAGCTTCCTAACTTTTTAAGAGAAAACATCTATTTATCTTTCTAAAAGTCACATTTGTAAGAATTCAAATGTATACAAGGAGACAGAGTAAGAAAGGAAAGTTCTTCCCCACTCTCTCACTTCTGATGGCTTTAGTGGGACACCGGCCTCCTTGGCCACCAAACCGGCAAAGGGCGTTGGCAGCGAAGTGCCCCGGGCCACCCTCAGGATGAGCCATGGGTCCAGGACAATTGGGACTGGCTTTTCTAACTGGTGGTCAGTGAGGAGAAAGCTGACGGAGGCAGGGAGAGGCTCGTGCCCTCGGAGGGAAAAAGTCCACCCCTGACGCCCGGCCTCCTCTCCAGACAACACCCAGAGGCCACACTCCCTAAAAGGCCCACCTGTCCCACACTCCTGGGCCCTCGTCGCTGGAAGGCAAACAACCGCCTCTCACACAGGGAGAGACCAATCCACGCCCTCTGTCAACTGCCACTATTCTTTAAAATGCCACTTTGCTGGGGGGAAGGGAGCAGCCCGGGCTGCAGGGAGCGATGGTCCCTCAGGGTCCCAGCAGGGAGGGTGAAGCCAGCCTCTCAGGTCTGGAGGCCCCTGGGGTGTGAGGGGAGCTGACCAGGTCCGTACACCGTCTGGGGCCGGGAGACTGCTGTCTGGAAGGCAGGATCCCGTCTCAAGTTCTTTCCTTAATGCCGTTCTCCATCCAGGTGGTCTCGAAGCCTCACTTACTCTCTTCCTGTCCACAGAGGCTGCCTGAGCCCCCGGGGACACCCCTCCTTGAGATCTCAAGCCCCATTTTGACCTGCCCCCTTGCTTTCCGGAGTCCTGCCCAGCCTTACTTGCAGAGGACAGCATCGGTGTCAGACAGGGCCTCGTACAGACACAGGTCGCCTTCCTCCTCGTCTCTGGTGATCACCATCGTGAGACCCAGAAACAGGGCTGCCACGGCCAGCCTCATTGTCCAGTCCACGCACACCTGGAACAGAAGGAGCTTTTAGAGCTGCGGGGCCCTCTGCAGGGGGCGCCCTTCTCACCCTGCGCGTCCCTGCCCCAGGGTCCCCCTTGGAGGAACAGAGACCTCTGGTAAACAGAAGGAGAAGGGCGGCCGCTGCCTGGGCTCCGGCAGCCAGTCTGCCACCCGGACACAGGTATCTTGGGACGATCTGGGCCTGCTCCAAGCCGGACTCAGTTTGCAGTCGGCTGAGGCCCCTCCTCCATGGGAGCAGGGCTTTGCTGGCCATTAATCCCGGAGGCCGGGGCAGAAGGGCTTATATAAGCCTGTCGCCCCAGCTCCTCGTCCTGTCCCCGCCACTCGCCCCATGTGCAATCAGCTGGCCTTGGGCCAGCCTGCTTCTTTGGCTTTAAGGCAAACCCCGGGAGCTGGTGATCCCAGACTTTGGGTTCTGGGGTCCTTGCGAGAGCAAGACCTTGGTCGTTTTTCTAGGAGCAGGGCTCTGGCTAGGCTGTGCCCCTTGGACAGCTCTGTGTCCCCTGCCCACAGTTCCTGTGCCACCTGCCTTGACAGCCTTGGGTCTGACGGATGGTAGGTGGTTGGACGCGGTGACCCTGTGTAGGAGGGGCCGCTGCACTTAGGGCGGCCCTGGCCCTGAGGCCAGCTCCAAAGGGCCAGCTGAGGACAGAAGGGCTCCTCTGGCTGCACCTTGCCGCAATGCTGAACTCAGCACTCACCCAAAATAATAGTCTCTGGAGAAGAAACCAGCAGGGCTGCTGGGGAAGGGGGCAGCTTGCCTTGCGGTTGCCGGGCGCTGGCTGGGAGGAAGGGGGGTAGCAGCCTGCAGGAAGTTGCGTGTGGGACTCCGATGGGAACGGGGAGGGCAGGGAGAAGATCAAAGGCAGTTCTCCCACTGCCTTTCCAGTTGATCTGCTCCCTGTCTCCTCTGAGATGGGGTGTGGGGGTGTGCTGGGGGACGTTCCACCAGCTGGCAACAAGGACGCCTGGGTTCTGCTCTGAGCCCCGCCAGGTTGCTGGGGTGGGGGTGGGGGCAGGGGTAGGGGGGCTATGCCTCGCTAGGATGCACCACTTCTCCCTCTCAAAAACAAGTAAAATGCCCCCGTTGCTCCTGTGCCTTGCTAAGGAAGATGAGATCATAGCCATAAAGTATATGCAGCTCGAGCTTTAGAGAAACTATTTCGAGCGTTGCTTGCTTTCCAGCTGAATTCCTGCTTCCAGGATGCCGACTTCTAGCCAAAACCCTTCTTTGGGGTGACAACTCAAACACATTTCTCAATAATTAGAGTCCCTGATGTATGCCTAGGGCTCCCCCACAGAGGACTCATTCCCAAGGTCATTCCCCTCCTGGGAGTGTCTCCTGGTAGCCCCCTCACAAGACGGCTGTGCGGATGGAATGAACAAGCTGTGTATGTAAGGGCCTCAGGCGGGAATGGCCCTCGCCCAGGGAATGCTCGTCACTTACGCAGAGTGTAAGTACTCTTCCTCAGCTCCATCCATTTGTTCGTTCATTCATTCATTCATTCGCAATCCATCTCGCCAGTGGGTACTGAGTGCCTCCCCTGTGCCAGGCCCTGATATGATATTGGGTCAGCACGGTCCCTGTTCTAATGGAGCTTGCTGGAGAGCCAGAGCCACGGGGACAACGTTGCCAGCATGGTCTTCTAAGGCCAAGAGACTCTGGTCTTCAAAGTGGCAACCACTAGAGAAGCCAAAACTTTCCTGAATGCCAACAGCTCTTAGCACCAAAAGGGGTTGTCTAGAGGTGGGGGAGAGGCCCTGGGAAAGGGTTGATCCTGCTGAGTCTACCAGTGTCAGCAGTTCTTCTTTACTCAGGATGAGCCAAACTTTTATCATTGAATCCTCTGGATATGATCCTCTGAAGTAAGTCCTATTATTACCCCATTTTACAGAGGAGGAGACTGAGCTACAGAGAGGTTTGCTGACCCAGACCGTGGTCACATGGATTGTGAGTGGCAGACCTGTGATTTGAACCCATGCCATCTGCCTCCAGACTCCCTGCCCCTTACCACTCTCCTCTACTGCCCCCTCTTGGAGCTCTGCCGTGCCCTGTCTTTCCCCCTCTGTTGTCCCCCTCCATTCCCTTTGTTCTTGGAATGAAGCCCAGAATCTCCCACTTAGCCCGTAATGCCAGCATGATCTGGCTCTTCCTGCTTCTCTAACTGTGACTCTCTACTCCATGCTGCTGCTGCTCAAGGGTTAACTCCACTCAGGCCTCAAGCTCCTTCCTGCCCCAGGGCCTTCCCATGCACCGCCCTCACTTCCCACCCCCTTTTGGCGGATAGCTGAAATGTCATTTCTTCAGAGAAATGCCCTGACCCCCAGGTTCCATTCGATTCCTGTTACACAGAATCTTAGCTCCTTATTCCTTTCCTTGTTCTCATACGCTTGTGATGGATTATTTTGTAATTGCTTGCTTAGAGATTAGCCTAGAGTTCCCCACCCCTGGTCCACAAGCTTCTTGGGAGGCTGTACTGAGCCTGCGTCCAGCATTCCAAGCACAGTCCCTGGCTGTCTAGATGCTTAATAAATTACCGTGTGAATGCCTGACAAACGGGCCACCTCTATTTCTGATAGTTCAGTTTTCAAGTAACAGCTCCTAACTCAATAAACATCAGCAGGAAGCAACCACTCTGGCCCTGAATCCCTTTTGCTTATTTATCTGACCTTCTCTGGCTTGTTTTCTTCAGAGAGCTCTGACAGAGTGCAGCGGTTCTTGGCATTTTCGAATCTGATCTTTCTCTTGGGGATTCACAGGACTTCATACATGGAGTCCAAGATCTGGGAACCACATTCAAACCCAGGAAGGCACAGCATCCCCTTCCCTTTGCCAGCCTGCTTTGCTCAACTGCCTTATTTCTGGAAACTCCCATCTCTAGATCCCAAGGTAGCCACCCTGGGAGCCTACTTCCATGCCTCCAGCCATCTGGGCTGTAACCAAATCCCAATACTATCAGGGAGGCTGAGCCTGTTGGCTTCCTGAGATGCCTTGGTCCCTCCAAACCCCGGGATCTCCTGGGCCAGGGTTCTTGGAACACTCGACCCCCCTCCAGACCTCCTGTGCCTGACACCCCCACCCCCCTGCCCAGGTGTCACCTTCCTTCTCTATCCAGACAGATGTTCACGCTTTCCCTCTCCCTTAAATATTTTCACCTATGACCTCTGGAATCTCTGAATCTACTCCTTTCCTTCACTCTACATTTAAAAATTGAGATTTACATACCATAAAATTCACTCTTTTAACATGTACATTTCAGTGGTTTTTAGCATAGAAATCACTAAAGGTTTTGCAACCCTCACAAAGTTATGCAACCATCATCACTACCTAATTCCAGAACATTTTCATCACCCTCAGAAGAAGCCCCAAAGCACAACTCATTAGCAGTTACTCCCCATTTCTTCCTCTCCCAGTCCTTGGGAGCCACTAATCTGCTCTCTACCTGTGTAGATTTGCCTATTCTAGATGTTTCATATAAATGGAATCATACTACAGTTGACCCTTGAACAACATGGGGGTTATGGATGTCAATCCCCCACAGCTGAAAATCTGATAACTTTTGACTCCCCCCGGATTTAACTACTAACAGCCTACTGCTGACCAGAAGTCTTACTGATAACCTAAAAACAGTAAAATAACACAATTTTGTGTCTTATATGTGTTATATTCTGTTTTCTTATAATAAAGTAAACTAGAGAAAAGAAAACATTATTGGGGTGCCTGGGTGGCGCAGTCATTAAGCGTCTGCCTTCGGCTCAGGTTGTGATCCCAGCGTTCTGGGATCGAGCCCCACATCAGGCTCCTCCGCTGGGAGCCTGCTTCTTCCTCTCCCACTCCCCCTGCTTGTGTTCCCTCTCTCGCTGGCTGTCTCTCTCTCTGTCAAATTAATAAATAAAATCTTAAAAAAAAAAAAAAGAAAACATTATTAAGAAAATTTTAAGAAAGAGAAAATACACTTATAGTCTTGGACTGCCGAAAAATCGCATATAGGTAGACCCATGCAGTTCAAACCCATGTTGATCAAGGATCAACTGTGTATATAGTCTCTTGTGACCAGTTTCTTTCACTTAGCATGTTTTCAAGGTAACCCATGTTGTGTCAGTGCTTCATTCCTTTTTATGGCTGAATAATATTCCATTGCATGGACACACCACATTTCGTTTAGCCAATTACCAGTTGATGGACATTTGGTTTGTTTCTACTTTGGGGCTATTGTGAATAATGCTATTATAAACATTTGTACACATTTTGTGAAAATATGCTCTCAATTTTCTTGGGTTATGCCCAGGAGTAGAATTATTGGGTTATATGACAATTCCATATTTAACATTTTGAGGAACTGCCCCAGTCTTTTTATTTTCTTGATGATGTACTTTGTTGCACAAAAGGTTGTAATTTCAGTGGACTCCACTGAATTGCAATGAAGTCCAATTTATCTATTTCTTCTTTTGTTGTCTATGCTTTTGGTGTCATATTCAAGAAATTAGTGACAAATTCAGTGTCATGAAGCTTTTCCTCTATGTTTTCTTCCAAGAGTTTACCAATCTTAGCTCTTAGATCATCATTGATCCATTGTGTGTTAATTTTTTTAAAGATTTATTTATTTGAGAGAGAGAGAAAGAGAGAGAAAGAGCATGAACAGGGAGAGACTCTCCAAGCAGACTCCCCACTGAGTCTGAGATCATGACCTGAGCAGAAACCAAAAGTCAGAGGCTTAACCAATTGAACCACCCAGGTGCCCCCTCATTGTGAGTTAATTTTTATATGTTGTGTTGGGCAAGGTCCGTTTTTATTCTTTCAGTTCTATCCAGTTGTTCCAACACCATTTGATGAAAAGACTTTGCTTTTCCCACTGATATCACTTCACCTCTACCCCTTGCTGTAACCAGAATCTCTCTGACCCTTGAAAAGCAACTTCTCCTGAAGTTCTTCAAAGTGTGGAATGTTCAGTCTCCCATGCCCAACATGACTCAGGGTTGAGAGGTAAGGTTGACTAGCACCCCATTCCCCATTGCTGCTTCTATACCATGATCCTCAGCCTTCTTGTCAAAATCTACACTTCTTGAGGCTTACTCCATCTGAATCACTCCTAATTGGTGTTATCTGTCTTCCTATCACTCCTTGCCCACTGAAGACATTGCTACTTGGCATGGAAGCTTTCCCTTGCTCCAGATCTTGATATTAACCCTGGGTTAATGGAGATACCTCTTCCAACACTTGGAGATACCTCTTCCAACACTTCTCCCTCCTCTCCAGCCTCCTTTCTGGCAACTTCTTGGACACTGTCACCACTAAAAACCATTCTGTGCCTAAAATCTTAAATTCAAGCAGCCATTGTGATAACAAACTCTTCGTCCTTTGCTGTCACTTTGTTACTCCCACTGCATCTACTCTTCCATCTCATTCTGAACTCCAATCCCTTGACCACTGTCTTTTCTCCTTACCTATTCTGACTTCCTTCTCTCTGGTGCCTAGTTTCCTGTGAATCTTTGCTTCTACTATTCACTTGCCACCACTTAGTTCCTTCCTACTTACCCTCATGTTGTAGCTATTGGGTGTAACTCCAGTTTTGATCCAGTCTGCCTCGTCCATTGTGCACCCTTGCTGCTCCCCATTCCCTCTTATCTTCTCAGTACCTTTGTGCCCTCTACAGACCCTGGAGCAGGGGATGGGGGAAAATATTGTGCTAGGTGAAGGAAGCTTGTTACAAAAGACCACATATCGTATGCTTCCTTTTATATGAAATATCCAGAATAGGAAAATATATAGGGACAGAAAATTGATTCATGGTTCTTAGAGCTGTGGGTGGGTGGACCGGTGAATAGGGGAGATGGGAGTGATAGTGGAAAGGTATGGGCTTTCTTTTAGAGGTGATGAAAATGTTCTAACATTGTGGTAATGGTTGCAAATATCTGTAAATATACTTAAAAACCATTGGATTTTATACTTTAAAAGCCATTAAAGTGTACATATTTAGATTATACCATATAATTTAGTGAACTGTGTGGTATGTAAACATATCTCAATAAAGCTATTAAAGAAAAAAGTCCAGGTAACATCAGCAAAGTGATGGACTGGGAATACTCAAGCTCTCATTCTTTCATGGAAACTTCAAAATACACACATGTACACACACTCCAAAACCAAACCAACCAACCAACCAACCAACCAACCAACAAAACAAACACATAAAAACCCTAAAGCTGGCTGAGCTAGAAGCTCTGGAAAACAGTCTAGGATTAAGAGCAACCAAATGAATGCTCAATCAAAAAAAAAGTTGCCTTCAAAATGATAAGAAATTTCATGGTATTTTCACATGTTTTTGCCCCCACACCCTCCCCAGCATAGTTCAGTTTTGGTTTGGAGGAGACCGAAGCCCAGTTACCAGTTTCCTCTCTCAAATCAGAGAGAACAAAGCAGATCTTACTCCAGTGTTCTAATCTGTCTAGGGATTGCCTGAAGGACTGGTCTCTTCCTGGTCTAACTCAGATCTCAGGGAGGATAAGGAGTGGGTATTGCTTATGAAAGCTGCAGGGAGACTACAGACCTGCAGATATTTAGGGCAAGAGATTATGGATGGAGACATATAAAAGATAATATAGGCTCCAAAGAGAAGCTAGGGTGAAATTCTTGGGGGGAAATTAAGACATTTAAAAGAAGCTTTGTATATGGGGGACCTGAGAAAGCCACATTCAGGTCCAGGCAAGACACATGGTCAGAAAAGATGAGAGAGGATCTTAAGCTCTCAGGTTGGGCTGATCCCTGGGCCCAGAGAATGCCCAGCTAATTAATAAAGGTCTTCTTTGGCACACAGCCAGTCTGCAAAGACTGGGAAAGGTGGTTGTTTCTTTCAAACACACAATTTTCAACAACAACAAAAAATCACAAAGAACAAGAAAACATAACCATTCCAAGGAATAAAATAAGTTGACATAAACTATCCCTGAGGAAGCTCACACATCAGACTTATTGAAGACTTTAAAATAACTGTCTTAAATATATTCAAAGAGCTAAAGGAAAACATGAACAAAGAACTAAAGGAAATCAGGAAAACAGTATATGAACAAAATCAGAATACCAACAAAGTATAAAAATTATGAAAAGGAACAACATAAATTCTGGAGCTGACAAATGAAATAACTGAAATGATAAATTTACTAGAGGGATTCAATAGCATATCTGAGCAAGGAGAAAAAAGAATCCATGAATTTGAAGATAGGAACACTGAAATTATTGAGTCTAGGAGCAGGGGCAAAAAGAAAAAAGCATGAAGAAAAGTGAACAGAGCTTGAGAGATCCATGGGATACCATCAAGTAGACCAATATACACATTATGAGAGTTCCAGAATGAGGAAAGAGAGAAGGGGGCAGAAAGATCATTGAGAAAATAGTGGCCAAAAATTTACCAAATTTGACGACGTACGGGAATCTGCAAATGCAAGAAGCTCAAGAAATGCCAAGTAAAATAAACTCAAAGACACTCATACCAAGACATGTAATCAAAGTGTTGAAAGACAAAAAAATGAATCTTGAAAGCAGCAGAGAAAAGGGACTTGATATGTACAAGGTATCCTCCATAAAACTGACGCTTGATTTATCAGAAGAAACCCTGGAGGCCTGAAGGCATCAGGATATACAGTTGACCTGCAAACAACAGGGAGGTTAGGTGCACTGACCCCCATGCAGTCAAAAATCTGTGTATAACTTTTGACTCCCCCAAAACTTAAGTACTGATAACTGTTGACTGGAGCCCTTACTGATAACATAAACAGTTGGTTAACACAGGTTTTTGTATGGTCTATATATTACGTACCGTATTTTTACAATAAAGTAAGCTAGAGAAAAGAACATGTTATTAAGAAAATCATAAGGAAGAGAAAAAAATCCACAGATAAATGGGTCCATGCAGGTCAAACTTATGTTGTTCAAGGGTCAACTGTATTTAAACTATATAAAGGAAAAAAAACCTGTCAAGCAAGGATTCTATATCTAGCAAAACTGTCCTTCAAAAATGAGGGAGATATTAAGACATTCCCAGATAAACAGAAGCTGAGGGAGTTCATTGTCACTAGAGATTCCCTGCAAGAAATGCTAATAAGAGTCTTTCAGGTTAAAATGAAAGGACAGTAGACAGTAACTTGATGTTAGGTGAAGATATAAAGATCTCAGGTAGAGGTAAAGAAATGGGCAAACATAAAAGCCAGTATTATTACAATTTTTCTTTGAAACTCCACTTTTTAAAAAAAAATAGGATTTAAAAGTAATTATAGACTTTTTTTTTTTTTAAAGATTTTATTTATTTATTTGACAGAGATAGAGACAGCCAGCGAGAGAGGGAACACAAGCAGGGGGAGTGGGAGAGGAAGAAACAGGCTCATAGCAGAGGAGCCTGATGTGGGGCTCGATCCCATAACGCCGGGATCACGCCCTGAGCCGAAGGCAGACGCTTAACCGCTGTGCCACCCAGGTGCCCCTAAAAATAATTATAGACTTTTGCTAGCGTATAGATATATAAAGACATAATTCGTGACATCAATTACATAAAGTAGGGGAGTAGAGTTTTTACACGCAATTGAAATTCAGTTGGTATCAATTCAAATTAGATTGTAATAATTTTAGGATGTTTTTTGTGGTGTTCATGGTACCCACAAAATATACCTACATAATATACACACAAAAAAGTAAGAGGGGAATAAAAACATGTCACTACAAACTCTTTCAAAAGATTAAAGTGGGGGGAACACTTCCTAAGTCATTTTGTGAGGCTAACATTACCCTGATACCAAAACCAGACAAAGACAGTACAAGAAAGGAAAACTAAAGACCAATATTCTTTATGAATATTGATGTAAAAATCCTAGTAAACTGCATTCAGAAGCATATTAACAAGATTACACAACATGACCAAGTAAGATTTATTCCTAGAATGTAAGAATGGTTCAGCATAGGAACATCAACCAATGTAATACACCACTTTGACAGAATGAAGGAAAAAATCCACATAATTATCTCACTTGAGGCAGAAAAAGCATTTGACAAAATTCAACAACTTTCTTTTTTTTAAAAAATTTTATTTATTTTTTGCGAGAGAGAGAGAGAGAGAGAGCGTGTGAGTGGGGGGAGGGGCAGAGGGAGAAGCAGACTCCCCACTGAGCAGGAGGCCCGAGGTGGGACTCGATCACCACCCGAGCCAAAGGCAGATGCTTAACCGACTGAGCCACCCAGGCATCCAGTTTCATTCTTTTTTTTTTTTGACAATTTATTTTATTTTTGAGAGAGAGAGAAAGCAAGCAGGTTGTGGCAGGAGCAGAGGGAGAGGGAGAGAGAATCCAAATAGACTCCACACTGAACATGGAGCCTGACACTGGGCTTGATCTCATCACCCTGAGATCATGACCTGAGCTGAAACCAAGAGTCAGATGCTTGACTGACTGCACCATCCAGGCACCAACAACTTTCTTGATAAAACAAAACAAAACAAAACAAAACAAAACAAAACAACTACTCAACAAACCAGGAAGAGAAGGAAACATCCTCAACATGATAAAGGCCATGTGTGGAATGCCTATAGCTAACATCACACTCAGTGGTGAAAGACTCAAAATTTTCCCCAAAGATCAGAGACAAGACAAATGGTTAGTTTGCCAGGGCTGCCATGGCAAAATATCATAAATTGGGTGGCTGAAGCAGCAGAAACTTATTTTTTCACAAAGAGGTGTTATTACTTAATGGTTATAGATTTTATGTTGGGGTAATAAATATTTTGGAAACGCATAGGATGATAAATGTTCAACATTTTGAATGTAATCAGTGCTACTGAATAGTACTCCTAAGAAGTTAAAATGGTAAATTTTATGTATATTTTAGCACCCACACACCATACACATCCGAGGAACTAGTGGTCTATACAGCCCACTTTGGAAACCCTGACCTAATCCATTCTCCTCACTGTATAGACCACTTGATCGGCCTGTGTAGACTACTTTCCAAATATCCCCAATTGGCTGTGCTTTCTTCACTCTAAGGCCTTTGTACAAGCTGTTCTCTCTGCAAGGAGGGCCATTCTCTCCTGACCCATGACCCATATGGCTAACTTTTGCTTATCCTTCAGATGTTATTTAAACATCAGTGAGCCTTCCTTCAGTGAACCCTCTTAGATACCCTCTCATATCCACATACAGTCTCTGCAATACTCCCACCATGATAGTAAGTATCAGGCCATTTTTATTTGCCATTTACTTGTGCTTATCTACCAGTAGACTGTTACCTTTTGGGGGGAAGAACCACATGTGTCCTGTGAATTGCTGTGTCTGGCACCTAGCACAGTCCCTGAGGAACAACAGGTGCTCAATTACCGTTTAAAGAGGGAAGGAAATAAAGGGAGGAAGAGTGGACATAGAGCTTCTAAAGATCACACCTCCACCTCCACTAATTTAATTTGTGTTTCCCTGGAGCTCCAGAGGGAGTGCTTGCTCCTCCCTCAATAGCTTTCACTGATATCTTTCTAATGTTAGAGTTTTCTGTGCACGTATCTCATCCTGCGAGGGCCCCAGCTGTTTCTGCGTCCCCCACAGCACTTCGAATATAGTAGACACTTAATAACTAAACAAGCATGCACATCCAAAAACAATATGTCGTAAACAGAATATTCTGACTTTTTGTTGTCCTTCATATGTAAAGAGTAGGAAAGGACCATAAAGTCTCCCACAATGCACTTGAGCCATCCTTTAGTTCTCAACTAAAAAATGTTGCTTTTATGCATGTTTCATTTCAGAGGACCAATTTGGAAATTGTCTTGGAATGTAAAAGTATCAGACTGTAGTTTCTTTTGTTCTTATTTTAGGAAATGCTTGCTTTCTTTTTATCACATTTTAAATTGTAAATCTTTAACTTATCAAACAGAAGATGCACGAACTGGTGGTGTTGACAGGGGGTGGGGCATGGAGGCAGTGGCGGGGAGAGCTCCATAGCTGAATTTTCTAGCAGTTACATTTCCCAAGAGTGAGGAGACTATGAGAGTGTCTGTGAGATGAGCCCACCCCTGGCCTCTGAGCCAACCACTCATTTTATCCAAGGGTTCTGCTAGACCTCCAGCCAGAAGCCGGGAGCTTGGGCCACTTCACTCCAAGGACACAAAGTCTTCTCTCTGGGAGCCCCAGCTTTTTGGTCTCAGCAATCAATTATTGACCTAATCAGCCCACTGCCTTAGCCATATATTGTATTTATTGACTCACTTCATCCACAGAAAGGAAAGGCCCAGATAAGCTATGAAATAGTGGCATTTTCCAGGTTCATTTGCTGCCTTGTCATCCTCAGAAGGTTGAATATTCTGTCTGTCCTTGTGGAGGTCAGCCCTGAATGTAGAGCCCACGAGAGCTGCACATTGACCACCCCTCCCCTCCTTTCACGCACAGATCTGATCTCTGGGTCTTGCCACATGTCTACACATGGGAGGAAATAAGAACTCTTCTTCCTTGGAGGGAGAAATCAGACCCCACAAAGGAAAGAAACTTGCTAAGCTTGTTAGAAGTAAGGCCTGTCTGAACTGAAATCGGTAATGCTAATCCCAGCCCAGACACCAGTAGTGAGAAATGTGCCAAGAAGCCCTTTCTGGGAAAGTTAGAGGAATGTTTGATGCTCAGACACAAACATGTAGAAATGCCGAGTAATGGCCTCAAATCATATGAGGGTAAAGAAATCAGAAATACACCCTTAACACGAATTCTCTTAAATTCTCCAGGCCACAGTTCTCATCCCTGAGAACTTCTCATTCTCTCTGTCTCTCTGTCTGGCTGGTCCTTAGGGAAAGTCCCTGCATCCCCCAACCAGGGAGAAGAGCCCCTAGCACTTACCCAGAGCCGTGCGAGAGCTGTTGAGTGGTGGCTGCAGGGAGCTGAGAAATCTTGGCAGGTTTCTGGGCTGGACAAGGTGGGGAGCAAGTTCCCTCCAGGATGCCCCACAGTTTGGGCCCTTAAGGCAATCAGGGTCTGCCAGTGTTGAGAGTATGGGAGTTTTAAGGGAGGTTCCTGGAGTGCCAGGAGAGGAGGCAGCAGTTGGCCGTTGGGGAGGCAGTTGGGGAAAGTTCCAGGAAGTTCCAAGGAGGAGCTAACATGCAGGGTGGGTAAGAATAGGAAAAGAAGAATGGGTGGGTTTTCTGGCATTCCCTCTTCCAAGGATTCTAAGGTAAAGAGCAGAAATCATAGAGATGGTTCTCTTACCATTTTTCCTACCTTTCAAGATACATTGTGAGACAGGGAGAAGAGGCCCAAGGGCTGCACAAAGAGAGGGTGTGGAAGAATAGAGAGAAACCATTGAGACCACAGTCCCAGAAAGAGACAAACAGTGTAGAGCAAAACTCACATGGACACCGAGAGGAGAGAGGCGGGATTGGAAACCATACCTGGGGTGAAGCAAGAGCCCCTTCTCCAACTAATGTGGCCTGGAGCCTCAGAAGAACGCGGAGGAACAACACTTGTTCAAGCCCAGGACCTGCCCAGACTGCAGAGACTGTTTTTAGCAGGTGACATTCTACCAAGATGGGCAGTTGGTTCTCCTGTAACAGGTGATCAAGCCCGGGGCAAGTCCCTGGATTTCAGGACTTGGGTTACCTGCTGTTTTAAATGACCACATCTGGGACCGCAACCTTGATTTCCTTCTGGAAAATTCCTCCCAGGAAATTCAAGGAGTCAGTGGAAATCCAGACACCCCAGATGAATTAAGTCAGAATCTCTGAGGGTAAGGCTCAGACATCACTTTGTTTGTTTGTTTGTTTGTTTGTTTGTTTATAGTAGGCTCCATGCCCCCATGTGGAGCCCAGGATGGAGCCTGAACTCACAACCCTGAGACCAAGATCTGAGCTGAGATCAAGAATCAGATGCCCAACCGACTGAGACACCCAGGCGCCCTGACACCAATGTTTTAAAAGTGCTTCTTATGGGATTCTAATGAGCACCAGACCTGAAAATCACTGTTTTAAACATAGATTGGTGACAGGCATTTGCCAGATGCTGAAGGTACAAACATGAAGAAGATTCAGACCCTGCATCTGATGGGCTCACAGCTGAGCAAGGAACATACGCATCAAAACAAACTAGAACGAGAAAACTGCCAACAATGTGCTGAGTTCAGCCACGGAAGCATCCCTGGGGCAAAGAGGAAAGTGTATTAATTGTGCTTTATTTTATTCATTCAACCCCCAACAAGTTCTTTTACCCAGCTGTCACCTACAAGCCCGTATCCCCCTGCCCTACACCACCCCAGGGCCAGGCAGCAGGCAACTGGACACCACCCGCCTAGCCCAGAGCATGCCAGCATTATTCAAACTAGCTGATCTTAAGCTGTTTCCTCTGCTTCACCCCTTCCTTCCCATGGAAACACAATAAAGGCTCTGGGAGAGGGATTTCCTTCATCCCTCTGTGTCCCTCTGCCTCCTGATTGACCTCAGTGCTTTCCCAGGTGGTATGGTATGCCCCTTTCTCTGAGAAACGGTAAGTAATAAATTCTTTCAATGGCATTGACCTTTCTGTGTCATCACTTAGTCACCTGTATAAAGCAAAATCCCATGGTGCAATCAAGACAGAAGCTAGCTTACAGGAGTGACAATCAGGGAAGGCTTCGAGAGAGAAACAGAAGGGCATCGCACAAGCAAAGGCACTGGGGCATAGAAGGGCCCCAGTGGTTGGTGGACTAGAGCAGGATGGAATTGCTGGAGCACTGAGCACAAGTGACCAAATGGGGTGGGGGTGGGGACAGCATGCAAGTGGGGAAACCAGGGCATGCTGGGGAGTATACTCTTGCTTAAACAATTTATGCACTTATCTGCTCTCCAACAGGCCTCACTAACTAGCCCATTTCTCAGTTTGGGCTTGTGTGAGATTAACAAGGTCATGGTAGAGACCCTTCACACTGGCATCAACATTTCTGGCCCAAAGAGCCTATGGGAGGAGAGACTAGACTGCAGAGCCAGGCAGAGAGAGCTCCTTTCCCTGAGGTAGAGCGTGGGCTTTGGGACTGAATTGTGGACCTACCATTTTGGTCAAGCTTCTTATTCTCTCAGCCCATTTCATTAGAGTGGACGCACTAATACATGTGCCATGGTTGTCATGCAGATGAAGAGGGAAGGGGGAGAGCAGTTCTTGACTCTTAGTATATTTGCTTCCATCTTTCCCCCCTTCAACCGGGAAACATTGTAAATCTGATGGGAACAAAAAGAAACACGTTTCATCAGAACTGCAAGATAGCAGGTCATGAGATGCCAATCAGCAAAGGTTCAGTAAGAGCGTCTCTTATGGACGATCCCCGTAAAGTGGTCCTTACAGGTCTACAGAGGGGCCGTGAGCTCTGCTGGCTTAGCCAGAGTCAGCCTCCATCATCTTGCTGTACTAAATTGAGGCTTTGGAACTTTCTTGGTTCCACGTCCCAGGAAAGCCTTAAGAGGGAGCTGCAGAGCAAACAGATGTTGTAAATGCCACCTGAGTTCAGACACGCCTGCTCTCTCCTGCACCTCTCTGCAGAAAGGAAGGACTGGGCATGGATGGTGTTTTCTGCCTCTGCTCTCTGCCTCTAGGTGCCCTGCACCTGGGACACCTGGGGCCACTGCGCCTATTCCGATGACATGGACTGAGCGCTGACTATATACCTAGCAGTGTATGAGCATATAACCAGCACTATCTCATTTAGTCCTCCCCAGAACCCTATGACGTGGGCACCATTATTCCCACTTGACAGCTGAAGTTTGGTGTCACACAGTCAGTAAGTGGAAGAGCCAGACCCCAGCCCAAACCCGTCTGAATCCAAATTCTGTGTTCTTATTATCCTCACTAGGACGTCCTGGGCCATTTGCATCTCCCAATATCAGTCCAAAGGCCTGTTGATGCACACGTCCCTGTGCTACCACGAGCTCTGTCTCCGATTCTCAGTCACCCACACTGGAGTGGTCACAGGACATTCTGGAGCCACGCTTTTCTCCGTGTGTCGTCCCATTCACTAAGCCATTCTGTAGATGGACCTTCACTGGGGTCCCTTCCGGACCAGGTACCACACAGCTCGGAGGATGCATCGTCCTTGCCACCCTATCAGTGTGCAATTGGGGGAGATAAAGGGGTCTACACTGGGTTTGGAGATGACTTTAGTTGGTCCCTAGCGGGAAAGGTGACTGGAACAGCTGCCAGTTCAAGTTAAACATCCACTGGGCCCAAGCACGTACGAAGAAGTGTTGGAGCTCTGGGGGTTTCCTCTAGGATAAAAACAACACAATGCTTGCCCCCACAGTTTAATGGGAAAGATAGGTATTTACTTTACCAACAGTGAAACCAGGAAGTGATAAGAGCTATAAGGAAACAGTCCAAATAGTAGGGACACTGGAGGAAAATAAGACTGAACTGAGGAGGAGCTCACAGTGGAGAGGGTAATTGCAATGAGTCTCAAGGGCTGCTTACTCAGCTCATCCTTTTTTTCCTTGACGGGAACTGGAATTCATGCATCACGTCCTTCCAGCCTGCCTGAGTCCCAAGCTCTGACATCGGATTGTTTCCCTGTAGAGTCTCGTTAGATCAGCCTCCCTACACGCCTCACAGCTGCCCCTGGCTCAGTGCTCATGGCCGGGGCCTGCAAAGTGCCTCTCCAGCAAGCCCTTGCACCAATCCATCACTTCTGAGCAGTGGTTTGGTTGGAGGGCTGAATGCTGTAGCACTGTCCCGTGGAGGAGTGAAGGCAGCCAAGTCATTAAGTCCCAAACCACTGACAGCAAGTGAGTACAGGGAGCAGCCAGAGGCCTGGCCCGCATTTCAGTGTTCACAGACATCAGCCAAGGAATAAAGAGCAGGCCTGGAACAAGGCCAGGCTCTAGCTCTTCACTGGGAATGTCATTTGAGACCTCAGAGGAAAAATCAGGGTGGCCTTCCTGGGCCTTCTTACCCTCCTCTTCCCAGGGTCTTGTCCAGAATGCTTATCTGGGGAGGGAGCTTTGTAAGGAAAGTACCTGCTAAGATCAACGTGGATCTTTCAGGAACTCAGGTGGACTGCCTTATTTTATATGCGGTACCTATGGGTGTGATTATTTCCCAAAGCAACCCCACCCAGGTGGATTCAGGTAGAAGGGTTAGGGGAAGCCTTATCCTTGGTGGCTCTGGAGGACAGGTGGATCTAGCCACCCAGATGCAGGTTTCTAGTCTGTGGCTCCCAGTGATGGGATGACTGGTCCCTACCGGGCCACTGGAAAACCACAGGGACACATCAGCAAAATGCTTAGACAGGCCCCACGGTGCCTTACCAGGGCCACTGTAGAGGGGGTTCCATTCTCAGCACACCAATGGATTTGGATCAATTTTTAACCTGCGTTCTTTGGAGGTCTTCAGGAAATTTGGGGGGTCGGGGGGGATAGTTGGGAGCTCCAAACAGGAGCACTGATCTATTTTCTACATTAGGACTCTGCTTAGGATACGTATCTATTTCTATCTAGATAGATAGATATCACAAAAACATATGAACGTATCTTATCTATCTATCATCTATCTATCTATCTATCTATCTATCTATCTATCTATCATCTATCTATATTTTAACTGATTATGTTAGTAAATATTCAAGATCTCACAGGATTAATTGATGTTAACTCACCTCTGCTGAGCCTTTGCTGTCTGTTCTACCTTCTCTACACATGTTATCCCTTTTATCCTAACAGACATTTCATGAGTTATGGAGTGATATCCCCATTTTTCAGACAAGGAAACTGAGGCACAGAAAACATAAGAACCTTGACCAAGGTACACAGCTGACAAAAGGTGAGTTGGATTTGAAGCCAGCCATGTGGACTCTAGGCCTCTGCTCTTTCCCTCCACATTTTCCTGACCCATCCTCTCCAACTGTGAGGACTAGGGTTTGGTGTTTCTGTATGTTTATCAGAACCCCTGACAGCTTTGTGAATATGGCTGAGGTTGGCTTCATTGCCTAACCTCCCTCTGCCAAGCCTTGTGTGCCACTTCCATTGTTGCCTCTGGGCCATGAAAGACCTCCCCAGTCCACCCTGTGGGAGAGCAGTCTGATGGGAAGAAAAGGACCTTCCTCTGTGGCCCACCCTATCTGCTAATACAGCCTGGGTATTTTTTGTTGGTGTGAGAGGGAAAGTCTCCCGAAATTAGGAGTTTTGGGGGATGTCCTGCTTAGCCAAGAAAGGAGCACTGCTCACAAGGGGGCCCAATTCTGACCACCCCTTCTAGGAAGAGAGCCCCACTGTGGAGAGCTTCTTTCCAGACCCTATTCATGCTTGAGAAATAACACTCCCCTACAATCAGGCTCCCCCTGCTGCCCTGCATCTGGGACTCCTCTGGCTTACTCCCCACTCTGTTCCAGCTCTTCCTTCTACCCTGCCCTGGAAATGTCTGCTACCCTCCTGGGCCCTAATCTGACCTTTCTTCAATGCCCATCTCATGCTCATTTCCTTCTTCAAGCTTTCCATAAGTGATCCCCCAGACCTACAACCCTTAGGCTGACATATTATTTGGCTTTCTAGCTATACAAGTCTGTCTTCTCAGGTAGGTTACAAATTCCTTGATAGCAGCTACTGTGTGTTTGTATCAGCAGGGGACCTTGGGAAAACCTCCTTTTGAGTGGTTTGGGCTCCCCAGGTAGATGCCACTTGGTAATGATACTGTCTTCCGTTGGTTACCAGGTTGCCTACTCAATGAGTAGAGCCTATAATCCTTGGATTATAAACACATGACACTATGGCTTCCTCCAGTGGCCCTTGAAAGAGGTTCTTCTCTGTAAGACAACCAGTCAGCCACATTCATCAGAGCCCTCAAGGACAACTACCTCGAGAGTAAGAGCATAGGGTGGCCTCTGGGCCAAGACAGCAGGCAGCATCAGACTTACGTTTTGACCTGTTCATTTCTAACGAACACATCACATCTTTCGTATTATATCATTTCACAGTATTTTATCATATTGTATATCTCATGGAGATCTCATGGAGGGCCCATGGGGTTTGTTCCACCTTTGGAGTTAGGTGATTAGTTTCAACTAGAACAAGAGACTTTTATTTTTTATTTATTGCATTTTAGCACTGAGTGCTACACTTTACAGGCACTCTGTAAACATCTGCTGAGGAATCAATGGACATGGGGGAGCTTCTGGAAAGCTCATGTCTTGGCTCTGCTGAGTCAGGAACCTTCATTTCAGATGCTCAGTGTTGATTATACTGCCATTATAGTGTTGGAAAGTTTCCTTGCACTACTGAGGATACATATCGGAAAATGTGTTCTGTTTGGTTTTCTCCTGGCCAGCCAGAGCACTGTCACATACACGAGCATGCCTCTGTACTCAGGGCTGTGTTCCTGAAAAGGGCTCTAAACACTTGTGAATTGGAGCCCACTGTAACTGTTTATGTTCACATGGCAAGAGCTTATGTAAGTGAATAATTGCTACCTAATAATCATTTCCCTTTAGGTTTGCTTAAAACTATATGTCCTTCGTATATGATGGCTAAGGGATAATTTTCTCTCTCTCTTTTTAAAGATTTTATTCATTTATTTGAGAGAGAGATAGAGAGAGCACAAGGAGGGCAGAGGGAGAGGGAGAAGCAGACTCCCCTGCTGAGCAGGTAGCCCAACGTGGGGCTGGATCCCAGGACCCTGAGATCATGACCTGAGCCGAAGGCAGCCGCTTAACTGATTGAGCCACCCAGGCGCTCCGGGATAAATTTCAAATAAGGTAAAATCATCACTCTCGTGCAGATGTAAAGGAAACACATCTTACAATTTTTATTTAATTCATTGTTAATGAGGGAACTGGTAAGACCTTACAACCAGTTCAAAGGGCAATCCAAAGAATGGACACACTGATAGACCAGGAATATTGACATGAACATGGCAGCAAAACTTGCTTCTTCCACAGAGGGAGAAGGAAGTCAGTTGAACCTTCACCGCATGGAACTGATTTACGTGTCTGAAGACAAGAATTATTCTGCATGCTTGTGGCTGTCTACAGTTTATGGCGTTGTAAAATAGCGCAGGTCAACGAAAGGCAGAATCACAGAAAACCTGAAAGAGTGTGCTCCAAGCAATTTTCCATTGCAGACACTCAGTAATCTCATTAGTTAATTTTTTATTAAGATTTTATTTATTCATTTGGGAGAGAGAGAGAGAGACAGAGCGCAAGCAGGGGGAGAGGCAGACGGTGAGGGAGAGGGAGAAGCAGACTCCCCGCTGAGCTGGGAGCCTGACGTGGGACTCAATCTGAGGATCTGGAGATCATGACCTGAGCCGAAGGCAGACGCTTAACCATTTGAGCCACCCAGGTGCCCCTCTCATTAATGTATACAAAGTTTTTTACATGAGAGAAGTGATGTTTGATGTCAGTGGAGAAAGGACAGGCTATCCAATAAATGGTGACAGGGCAACTGAATTTCCGTGTGTAAAAATAAAATGAGATATGACACCATACTTTACACAGAACAAATTTCAGGGGGATTAAAAAAAGAAATATTGAAATAGAAACTTTTAAACCTTCTGAAGAATATATAAGAAAGTAACTTTATGATCTTAAGGTAAGGAAGGAAATATGACAGAAGAGACACAAACAATAGGAAAAAAGTGATAGATTGGCTATGTTTTAAACAAAAAATCTTTTTTTCATCAAGAGACCCCAGATACATAAAATCTTGCATTGCATATAGCCAATAAAGGCTCAGCATGCAAAATTCATAAAGAGTTCCTACAAATCAAATCAGGAAAAGACCAATAAGCCAGCAGAAATGAGTGGAGGGGGTTCCTACCACAGGAAGAGGCTGGAAGTACAAATTTCTTGAGAGTTGTACTTCGGCCGCCCCTCCAATGCCCTTCAGATGAGCACAAGCACCTCAAACCATTCAAAGGAGCCCAGAGAGATGGTGCAACCTGGAGATTTACTCAAAGCCATCTGTATCCCGCTCCAGCTCCTTGCCCAGATTCCCCAGGCACCAGACTGGTTAGAGACATTAACAATTGCAGTTACTCTGAAGATTCTCATAGCGGAGGCCAATTCTGTTTCCTTTATGGAAACCAGGATCCCATTCATTCATTCATTCATTCATTCATTCAACAAATCTTTGAGTGCCTACTTTGTGTCAGGAACTGAGGATATGGAGGGATGTCATCTCCTGGAGCTTTGTCCTCCAGGGCTGATGAAGGAGTCAAACCCTAATCACCAACGAGGGTGCCCTCCCAGACGGAGACAAACACCAAGGGAGAGCTCCTGGATCATGCTGCCCAACCCACTCCTGTGAGTTTGTAGGTTTTTGTTTGTTTGTTGCTAGTTAATTTTATACTTACAGAGAAGTTACAAAGGTAGCACAGAATCTCCTGGACACCTTTCACCCCCCTGCACCTAATGGTGACTAATATCTTGCATGACCAAAGAACAATTATCGAAACTAACAAATTAGCCTTAGTACTATGCTATTCATTAACTACAGAATTTATTTGGATTTCATGAATTTTTCCACTAATGCCCTTTTTCTCTTCCAGGATCCCACACTGTATTTAGCTTTCGTGTCTCCTTGGTTAGCACCAGTCTCTTCTAGTTTCTCAGTGCTATAAACTGAATATTTGTCTCTCCGCAAAATTCATGTCTCGAAGCCTGATCTCCAATGTATTGGAGCTGGGGCTTTTGGGAAATGATTAGGTCATGGGGGTTAGAACCCTCATAAATGAGGTTAGTGTCCTTGTAAGAGGCCCTGGAGAGCTTTCTCACCCCTTCCACCATGTGAACACACAGAGAGATGGGGTCCATTATGAACCAGAAAGTGTCTCTCACCAGACGCCCAATCTGCTGGCAACTTGATGTCAGACTTCCCTGCCCCCAGGACTGTGAGAAATACGTGTCTGTTGTTTATAAGCCACCCAAGCCATAGTATTCTGTTACAGCAGCGCCAAAGGACTAAGACACTCAGTCTTTCCTTGTCTTTCATGACTGACATTTTTGAAGCATACTAGTCAGATACTTTGGAGAATGCTTTCTCGTGATTCAGTTGAGGTCACACATTATGGGGAAGGAGATGGCAGAGGCAGCCTGCTCTTCTCAGTGCATCAGATCAGAGGGGTATGATGCTGGTCTGTTACTGGTGATATTGACCTTAGTCACTTGGTTAAGGTAGTGTCTTCCAGGATTCTCCAGCGTAGACTCAATATCTTCCTCTTTGTAAATACTAGGTGTTTGGGAGCATACTTTGAGATGATGCAAATACACTACTTGTGCTTAAGTGTTGCAGTGGGGTGTTTTTTAATCTCGTCCTTGCATTAGGCTTCATAGGACTGATTACCCCTGACGGTCAGCATCAACCCTGCTGAAAGTACACTCACTGCCCTTTCCTTTTGTCCACTGCCCATAGGCACAAAGAAGTCACGTTGTTCCCCCCAAGGGCATCGTGTGTGGGTTCACCCCTCACCAAAGACATGAGGAGCCTGCAAAGGCCCAGAAAAAAGGGCAGCTGGAAACACAATATATGAAATATGATAAGAATCTGGAAAGAATTTTAAATATGAAGACAGGCTGGGGGCACCTGGCTGTATCAGTTGATAGAGCATGTGACTCGTGATCTCAGGGTTGTGAGTTTGAGCCCCGTGATGGGTGTAGAGAGTGTGTTAAAGAAATGCATTTAAATAAATAAACACATACATACATACATACATACATAAAATGAGCCGGTATTTTTTTAAAAAACTAAAAAATGGGGGCATCTGGGCGTCTTAGTTGGTTAAGCGTCCAACTCTTGATTTCAGCTCAGGTCATGATTTCAGGGTCGTGGGATTGAGCCTGCGTCAGGCTCTAAACTCAGCACAGAATCTACTTCAGATTCTCCCTCTCCCTCCCCCTCTGCCCTCCTCCTGCTCATGCTCTCTCTCTCTCTCAAATCAATTAATAAATATTTAAAAAACAAAACAAAAGGGGGCACCTGGGTGGCTCAGTCGGTTAAACGTCTACCTTCCGCTCAGGTCTTGATCCTGGAGTCCCGGGATCAAGTCCCACATCGGGCTCCCTGCTCACTGGGAGTCTGTTCCTCCCTCTCCCTCTACTCCTTCCGTGCTTGTGCTCACTCTCTCTCTCTCAAGTAAATAAAATTTTAAAAAAATAAAATAAAAACAAATGAAGATAGGCTGAAGAAATTACCTTTGTTTAGCAAACTAGACAGGTGAAGGCTGGGAGGAAGAGGGCATGATAGGGTAAACATGAACTTGTTTGTTTCCTTAAAAACCTGATGAACTGAGGCACAGTGTGGCGTAAGAACAGTTTGAGGGATGAGGAGTTCATTTTAAGAATTAAAGCAAGGAAGGGAGCCTGGGTGGCCGGGGCGCCTGGGTGTCTCAGTTGTTAAGCGTCTGCCTTTGGCTCAGGGCGTGATACCAGCGTTCTGGGATCTAGCCCCACATCAGGCTCCTCTACTAGGAGCCTGCTTCTTCCTCTCCTACTCTCCCTGCTTGTGTTTCCTCTCTCGCTGGCTGTCTCTCTCTGTCAAATAAATAAATAAAATCTTTAAAAAAAAAGAATTAAAGCAAGGAAACTTGACTCTGTTACTCAAGAGGCTACAAGTTTGAAATGAGTGAGTGCTGTGAGGCAAGGATGCATTTCTGGATGGGTCCTGGAGGGGGGAGGCCAGCATCACACACACACACCTTGTAGCCACGCTGTCTAGCAGCTAGTGGGGCATGGTAAACCTTTGTGTGTGGCTTGGATGGAGGATCCGAGCCAGGCCAGCCGTCCCCAGGTCTCCATACGATGATTGGGATCCTGCCAGGCTTCCAGGTTTAGGAATCCATTGTTCACCCTCTTTGAACTCCTGGGGGCAGGGGTGGAGGTGGGAGAGAGGGTGTCAGGGCCACGGACACATGCTTCCTTTTTCTCCTCCCTGTTTGCATCCTGCCCTAACAAATTCTCCCTCTACCTCCCACTCCAGGAACAGCCTCATCCAACTGCATCCTGGGACCATGTATCATCTTTCTAGAGCAGAATTAAATCAAGGATCTCTTACGAAGAAAATAATTCGATCCCAGGATCAGATTAGCCCAGAATTCTGGTTATTAGATACTGGTTGTCCCTGACTCTTCAGGTCTCAGGTACTTGCCTGCAGGGGCCACCAAGAGTGGGTAGCCCATCCCAACTCTCTATTGACCCATGGTAACCTTGCAGCTGGAAAGTAATCGCAGATCTTGGCTCCCTGCCTTTTGGCTTGTTTGTGGCCATGGAGACCAGGGACTCGATGGTTTTGTTTTTGTTCTTCCTCATGGGGCTTTGTGAGATATCATTGAGATGATTCTTACAAAGTGCTCAAAGGTGGCATAGAGGGGAATGGGGTACATGGTAGGGATACCCTAAGTTGCACCTGTGTCTTTGGAAGTTACCTTTGAGAGTTTAACCTCAAGTTTGCTTCTTCAGTCTCCCCAGTGATTCTGTAAGTTATTTTCCACACTGACACGGTTTCCTTTCTGCTTACCCCAGTTAGAAGGACTGTATTTCTGCAGCTGAACCCTGACAGATGCAGGTCAAAGAGAGAAATGAGCAATAATGTAAGAAAAGATAGGGGCACTTGGATATCTCAGTCAGTTAAATGTCCAGCTCTTGATTTTGGCTCGGGTCATGATCTCAGGGTTGTGAGCCTGCTCAGGATTATTTCTCTCCCTCTCCCTCTGCCCCTCACACCCCATGTGCACACTCTCTGTATTTCTCCCTCCCTTTCTAAAAAAAATGTAAGGAAAGGGACATAATCATTGATATCAAGGTATTTTCAATTATGAGAACGTGTATAACACTATGCTAATCAATTTGAAAACACTGATAAAACTGATCGTTATTCAGAATACATGAAGGTATTCAAATTTACAAAATAAAAAACTCAAAGAAACAAATAATAATGGAAAATTGAAAATGTTATCAAAGAATTACCTTCAGGACACATACTAGACCAGGTGATTTTATGAGAAAATGATTTCTAAAATAGCAGGATATTTTATTTAACATCAATCGATGATTTTTTTTTAATTATTGAAAGTAACTCCTGGTTTCTCCTACTTTCCCAGAGCTCATCATCTATCCTTAACTCAAAGGCATTCACTGCTTTACAGATAATGGCAGGGAAGGCGGAACAAGAAAGGGGTTGCTCAGCTTTGAGTTTCAAGGCACATTTTGCCTTATTGGAGAGACAGAGCCTGAATCCCCAAAACACCTGATTTTCAAGAGCCACATTTTTGAGAAAGAAGTTATTTTTATTTTGTTTTGTACGTTAAAAAAAAACCTTATCTTTACAAATCAATGGCTATAGACAAAATCGCAGAGGGCACAGAGTTTAGGATCATAAAAGGACAGATTTCTCACTAGAGATTTGAAGGTGGTGTTCATAGACACCAAATAAAGAGTCTCTGAAGAGTGCTCAGCACCTTGGCTTTCTCCCGGTTGAAAGGGAGGGGCAGGCTAAGAGAAACCCCAACTACTTTGAAAGGAGTACCAGAGCAAAGAGGCCCACAGGCTGACTTTCCATGACCCAGCAAGCTTTGGAGGACGTGAAACAAACATGGTAAACTCAAAATGGTTGAGAGAGTCATCTGGGTGGATGGCAGGTGGAGATTTGTTCCCTATACCCTGGACAGTTGAGGGAATGCAAACAAGTCCTTGGGACCCATGGAAGTAGTGAGTGAGCCCATAAAGAACCCTGGAGAGTGGTGTCAGGACAAGGGGGATGCCGTGCTGGTGGGCTCACGGCCAAGCAGACCCCGGACCGGAGCCGGGTACACCTGTAGTGGATGCCGGCACATGGCAACGGGAGCAAAAGACAGGAGGTGCACCAGCATCAAAGAACCCATCTCACGCTAGAAAGATAAGTAAGCCTCCTAGAATTCAGATCGCCATGGGGAAGGTAGAGGAAGGGGGGGATTGGATTTCAGTTTATACTCTAAATTGACATGTTTTAATATGGAAGTGGCTAAAAATGGGGCACCTGGGTGGTGCAGTTGGTTGAGTGTCCAGCTCTTGGTTTCCACTCAGATAGTGGTCTCAGGGTCATGAGATTGACACCTGAGTCAGGCCGTGTGCTCAGTGCAGAGTCTGCTTGAGATTCTCTCTCCCTTTCCCTCTGCCCTTCCCCCTTTCCTCCTCCCACTCATGTTCTCTCTCTCAAATAAATAAAGAAATCTTTTTTAAAAAAACAGAACAAAGTGGCTAAAATTTATGAGTAAGTTTTCTCCCATCAGCGGAAATGGAGTGTCTTCAACCAAGTATCTGTCTTGAGAAATGAGAGTTACATATCTGTATCTCTGAACCTGTGTAAAATTCATACCTGCTATAAAAACTTAATAACGACAGATATTTCCCAAGTCAAAAAAATGGTCATAGGGAAACATATAGGAAGTTTCCCAGTACATTTTATAAAACTAGCACAAATGTGACAGTAAAACCTAACAAGTACAAAAGAGAGTAATTGCAAATCTTTCTTATGAATAGAAAAGCTAAAATGCCAAACATATTAGCAAGCCAAATCCAGCAATACAAAGAGTAGTTGACCATAACCAGGTTGGCTTTATCCTGGAAATGTAGGATGATTGAATATTAGTACATCTATTAATGGAATTATCCCTTTAAAAATTATCTCAATTCCAAAAAACCATTTGAAAATGTCAACTGTCCATTCTTAATATTAAAAACATATCTTAATGGAATGTTATCCCTTGCTCATGGATTAGAAGACTTAATATTGCTAAAATGACTTCTTAGAAATTAAAAAACTTTTGTGCATTGGGAGCCTGGGCGGCGCAGTCAGTTAAGCATCTGCCTTCTGCTCAGGTCATGGTTCCTCCGGTCAGGAATCGAGTCCCACATCTGGCTCCCTGCTTAGCAGGGAGTCTGCTTCTCCCTCTGACCTACCCCTCACTCGTGCTTTCGCTCTCTCTCTCTCTCTCTCTCTCTCATAAATAAATAAAATCTTAAAAAAAATTTTGTGCATCAAAGGAAACTATCAACAGAATAAAAAATGCTCACAAAATGGGAGAAACTATTTGCAAATCACATATCTGATAAGGGATTAGTATCCAGAAAATAAAAAGAATTCCTAAGACTGACCACAATAAAAAACAACCCAGTTAAAAAATGGGCAAAGGACTTGAATAGACATTTCTCCAGATACATAAATGGTCAATAAGCACATGAAAAGATGTTCAATATCGCTAGCTCATTAGAGACATGCAGGTCAAAACTACAGTGAGATACCATCTCACATCCATTAGGAGGCTACTACCAGAAAGTTACAAGTGGGTGAGGATGTGGAGAAATTGGAATCTCTGTGCACTGCTGGTGGGAATGTAAAATGGTGCAGCCACTATGGGAAACAGTATGGAGGGCCTTCAAAAAATTAAAAATAGCACTAACACATGATCCAGAAATTCCACCTCTGGGCATATATCTGTTCAAGGAGGGTAGCAAGAAGACATGACCAGGTGGCAGGATGGGTTAAATAGGTGATGGGGATTAAGGAGAGCACTTGTCATGATGAGCACCAGGTGGTGTATGAAATTGTGGAATCACTGTATTGTACACCTGAAACTAATACAACACTGTCTGTTAAGAGAGAGAGAGAGAGAGAGAGAGAGAGAGAGGGAGAGAGAAGACATGACTGCCAGTTGACCTGTAAACTGGGCAAGGCAATTGGAGGCTCTCACCCCACTCTCACCCCTCTCTCCTATCCTTGGAATGTGTGTTCCACTTGCCATGTCTGCTGCCAGAAACTGCCCCAAGGATATAATCTCAAGATAGAAATGTGGTGTTGAGGCAATCTGGACTGGGTACATGACTAAACCCAGTTAAGTCCTCTATACGAACATTTAAAATTCCAGATGGCAGGTGTAGAGATCTATTCATCTTGTAGCTGCCCAAGACAAGCCTCATAGGTACGGTCCCTTGCTTATCAAATCTGCCACCTGCCAATCTAGACTATCTAGAGTGGTCTGCCTCTTTCTTCGTTCTCTCCTTGCCCTCCCTGGACTAGGGCTGGTTTCAGATTATACCCAGAAAGCTACTGAGGACGTTGCAAGCCAACAGTACTCAAAAGAGTAGAAAACAGGACCTTGAAGAGATATTTGCACACCCCTGTTCAACAGCAGCATATTCAGGACAGCCCCAAAGAGGAAGCAACCCAAGTGTCCATCAGCAGAGGAATGGATGGACAAAATATATATGATACATTGTATCTACGATGGGATATTATTCAGCCTTTAAAGGGAAGGAAATTCTGACACATGCTACAAAATGAATGAACTTTGAAGACATTATACAAAGTGAAATAAGCCAGTCACAGAAGGATAAATACTTTATGATTCCACTCCTATGAGGTACTCAGAATAAGTACTCACACTCATTGAGACAGAAAGTAGAACAGTGGTTGCCAAGGCTGAGGGGAAGGAAGACTACAGAGTGTTTAATGGGTATGGAGTTTCAGTTTTACAAGAGGAAAAATGTTCTGAGGTGGATGGTGGTGATGGTTGCACAACAATCAAAGGTACCTCATGCCACAGAACTGTATATTTCAAAATGGTTAAAGTGGTAAATTTAGTGATATATATTTTTTACCATAATTAAAAGAAATATATTTTTAAAAATTAAAAACGACAACATCTATTAAAAAACTATAATTATATCAAGTCAATCTTTAGCAGGAAGCTCTTTCTAAACATATAAAAATAAACAACACCGCAGAAATGCAAACAATTATAAGAGAATATTATGAAAAATTATATGCCAACAAACCAGGCAATCTGGAAGAAATGGACAAATTCCTAGAAACGTACAAACCACCAAAGCTGAAACAGGAAGAAATAGAAATTTGAACAGGGCACCTTAAGTCGGTTAAACATCTGCCTTCGGCTCATGTTATGATCTCAGGGTCCTGGGATCGAGTACTGTATTGGGCTCCCTGCTCAGATGGGAGCCTGCTTCTCCCTCTCCCTCTGCCCCTCCTCCCCTTGTGCTCTCTCTCCCTCTCTCTCACTCACTCTTTCTCTTTCAAATAAATAAATAAAATCTTTAAAAAAAAGAAAGAAAATTTGAACAGACCTATAACCCGTAAAGAAATTGAAGCAGTAATCAAAAATCTCCCAACAAACAAAATTCCAGGGCCAGAAGTTTCCCCAGGGGAATTCTAACAGACATTTAAAGAAGACTTAATACCTGTTCTTCTCAAATTGTTCCAAAAAAATAGAAATGGAAGGAAAACTTCCAAACTCATTCTATGAGGCCAGCATTACCTTGATTCCAAAACCAGACAAAAACCCCACTAAAAAGGAGAATTACAGGCCAATGTCCCTGATGAGCACGGATGCAAAAATTCTCAGCAAATATAATCCAACAGTACATTAAAAGAATTATTGACCACAATCAAGTGGGGTTTATTCCTGGGCTGCAGGGGGATTCAATAATCACAAATCAATCAATGCAATACATCACATTAATAAAACAAAGGATAAGAACCATACGATCCTCTCAATAGATGCAGAAAAAGCATTTGACAAAATACAGCATCGATTTTTGATAAAAACCCTCAACAAAGTTGGGATAGAACATAACTCAACATCATGAAGTCCATTTATAAAAGACCCACAGTTAATATCATCCTCAATGGAGAAACACTGGAAAGCTTTTCTTCTAAGGTCAGGAATAAGCCAGGGATGTCCATTCTCACCATTACTATTTAACATAGTACTGGAAGTCCTAGCCTCAGCAATCTGACAACAAAAAGAAATAAAATACATCCAAATCAACAAGGAAGAAGTCAAACTTCTTTGCAGACAACATAATACTCTATGTAGAAAACCCAAAGGACTCCACCAAAAATTGCTAGAATACATGAATTTAGCAAAGTTGCAGGATAGAAAATCAACACACAGAAATCTGTTGTGTTTCTATACACTAATAATTAAGCATCCAAAAAAGAAATCAAGGAATTGATCCCATTTACAATTATACCAAAACCCGTAAGATACCTAGGAACAAACCTAACAAAAGAGGTAAGAGATCTGTACTCTGAAAACTGTAGAATACTTATGAAAGGAATTGAAGAGGACACAAAGAAATGGAAAAACATTCTATGCTCATGGACCAGAAGAACATTGTTAAAATGTCCATACTACCCAATGTAGTCCATACTACATTTAATGTAATCCCTATCAAAATACCACCAGCATTTTTACAGAACTAGAACAAATAATTCTAAAATTTGTATGGAACCACAGAAGGCCCCAGATAGCCAAAGCAATCTTGAAAAAGCAAAGCAAAGCTGGAAGCATCACGATTCCAGACTTCAGGCTATATTACAAAGCTATAATCATCAAGACCATATGGTACTGGCACAAAAACAGACACATAGATCAATGAACAGAATTGAAAACCCAGAAATGGACTCACAGCTATATGGGCAACTAACCTTCGATAAGCAGGAAAGGATATCCAGTGGGCATAAGACAGTCTCTTCAACAAATGGTGTTGGGAAAACTGGATGGCAACATGCAGAAGAATGAAACTGGAACACTTTCTTACACATACACAAAAATAAATTCAAAATGGATGAAAGATCTAAATGTGTGACCTGAAACCATAAAAATCCTAGAGGAGCACACAGGCAGCAACCTCTTTGACTTTGGCCACAACAACCTCTTACTAGACATGTCGCAGGAGGCAAGGGAAACAAAAGCAAAAATGAACTATTGGGATTTCATCAAGATAAAAAGTTTCTACACCGCGAAGGAAACAATCAACAAAATTAAAAGGCAGCCTATGGAATGGGAGAAGATATTTGCAAATGATAAATCTGATAAAGGGTTAGTATCCAAGCTCTGTAAAGAGCTTATCAAACTCAACACCCAAAACACAAATAACCCAGTTGAGAAATGGGCAGAAGGCATGAATAGACATTTTTCCAAAGAAGCCATACAGATGGCTAACAGACACATGAAAAACGCTCAACATCACACACTCATCATCAGGGAAATGCAAATCAAAACCACGATGAGATACCACCTCACACCTGTCAGAATGGCTAAAATTAACAACACAAAAAACAACAGGTATTGGCAAGGATGCGGAGAAAGGGGAACCCTCTTGCACTGCTGGTGGGAATGCAGACTGGTGCAGCCAGCTCCACTCTGGAAAACAGTATGGAGTTTCTTCAAAAAGTTATAAATAGAATAGAATAAATATAAATAGAATAGGTAGTTATAAATAGAACTACCCTACGATCCAGCAATTGCACTACTAGGTATTTACCCAAAGGATACAAAAATACAGATTTGAAGGGGTACGTGCACCCCTATGTTTATAGCAGCATTATCAACAATAGCCAAACTATGGAGAGAGTCCAAATGTCCATCAACTAAAGAATGGATAAAGAATAAATAAAGAATGGACAAAGAAGAAGTGGTATATATGTGTGTGTATACACACACACACACACACACACACACACACACACACACATATATATATATATATATATATATATATATATAATGGAATATTACTCAGCCATCAAAGAGAATGAAATTTTGCCATTTGCAATGATGTGGATGGAGCTAGAGTATATTATGCTAAGTGAAATAAGTCAGTCAGAGAAAGACAAATATCATATGATTTCACTCATATGTGGAATTTAAGAAATGAAACAGATGAACATATGGGGAGGGGGAAGAAAGAGGGAAACAAGCCACAAGAGACTCTTAATGATAGAGAACAAACTGAGGGTTGATGGAGGGAGGTGGGGAGGATGGGCTGGGTGGGTGATGGTATTAAGGAGGACACTTGTGATGAGCCCCGGGTGTTGTATGTAAGTGATGAGTCACTAAATTCTACTCCTGAAACCAATATTGCACTGTACGTTAACTAGAATTTACATAAAAATTTAAAAAGAAAAAAATATATATTAAAATAAGATCTACATCAAACCAACACATATATGAGTAAAATTATAAAAATTTAATATGAAAGAAGTTTAGATTTTTTAAAGAAAATTGATCAATGGAGAGATACTTATATATCTAGTTGAAATACTTTAATATTTTTAAAATATCAGTTATTTTTAAATGAATTTATAGATATAAAGTAATTCCAATAAAAATCTGTGGTTTTAGTGCAAATTTAGAAAATAAATCTAAATTTCTTTTGGAAAAATTAATATAGCAGAATTGTCAAGAAATTTTTTTTGAAAAAGAAAGTTAATGGGGTGTGGAGCGGAAAAAAGTGTGTCTTATTTTTTTTTCCTGTAAAGCTATAATCATTAAAACATCATGGTGTTGTCACAAGAATAAATAGCTCAATGAGGTGGAACTGAAAGTCTAGGAGCAAACCTGAATATGAGTGGATATTTAACATATGATGACATTGAGATTTAAATTAGGTAAGTACAGAAGCTAGGACAATCGACTATTCAGAAAAACATTAATTCCAGACAGTTCAAATAGTTAAGCATGCAAGATGAAACTATAAAAGAATGAGAAAAATAATACAAAATATTTATATGATATTGGGGAGGGCAATGCCTTGCTAAGATTAAAAGCAAAGAAAAAAACCAAAAGCAAGAAATGGATGTTTCTTAAGAAAACTCCGAAATTTTTGAATGCCCATACACAAGTATAAAATTATTAAATGCCAATAAAAAAGATGAAAGTCAAGCAACAAACTAGGAAATATTTACAACAAATGACAAAAGATTAATATTCTTAATACATAAAGAGCCATTATAAATCAATATGAAAAAAGTATCATGGCCCTGAAAAATGAGTAAAGCTCACGGACAGTTCAAAAAAGAAGGATGAACACATGACTGGAACCATGTTCCTGCCCGCTAGCAACAGAGAATGCAAATTGAAACTGGGTACATTTTGATACATAATAAACGTGTATAAAGCCATAAAAATGCTTATGCAGTTTAGCCCTGAAATTCTACTATGAATTTACCCAAGGAAATGCCCATGTCTATGCAGAATTTTTTTTATAATAGCAATAGTTTGGAAACCATAAAAGTCTCACAAGAGGGAATGAGACTTTTTTTTAAATGATTGTATTTCATGTAGAAAATAAACCATTAGAAATAATGTTAAAAAATTACTAAGTGTGGTGCACCTGGATGGCTTTGTCGGTTAAACGTCTGCCTTTGGCTCAGGTCATGATCTCATGATCCTGGGGTCCTGGGATCAGCAGGGACCCTCCCTCTGCACCTCCCCACAGCTAGTGCGTTCTCTCAAATAAACAAAGTCTTTTTAAAAAATTACTAGGTGCTATGGAAAGATGCACCAGCTATAGCAGGGTTCCAAGAGGAACTTGATGGCACACTCACATGGGGATAAATCGAGGAGGAATGAATAAAGGGGCTGCTTACAAAGGTGAGGGCAGGGTAGGGGGACAGGTGTCGAAGTAACTGGGGGCTAGGAACAACAAACTGTCACTAGACCTCAGTGGCTTCGGGGAGGGAGGGCGGGGAGCACAGCAAGCTCAGTGAGGCACTTCGGATGCAGGATTTGAGGACACATTCACCCTCAGGGCTGTGCAAGGCACAGTGAGTACCTCCTTACCTGTTTGCGCCAGAGGCACCTGCCTCACCCCATGCTAGTCTGGCCCCGGGGGAGGGAGCTATTAAAGGAACCTAGAAGGAAGATCCTGCAGGAAAGTCTGCACGGAGAGGAGCAGTGTGACCTTTTACGGGGGGGGGGGGGGGGGGGGGGGCAGAGCAGCTCAAGGTGACCCCACAGAGAGGCTGCCTGAGAGAAATACCTGCTCTCGCTTTCCTCCCACCCTCTTATTTCCTGCAGGGCCTTCTTTCATCGGGCTCATCTGGAAGCCAGAGGACAAGGTGCCTTACAGTCGGCCTCTGGGACAGACCACAGGACAAAGAGCAGATCCAAGGGGCACAGAGACTTCCAAAGAACGACACAAAGTTAAGCAAAACAAGCAGGTTCCAAAGCAATATCTAAAATCCAATGCCTATTTTTTCATAAATTTTATTTAGGGTGTTACCTGGGGTGTAACATTACATTATGGTAGATTTTTAAATAGTTTTGCTTTTATATGTATTCGCTAAATTTAATGAAATAAGTGTCATAAAAAGAAAAAAAAAGAGAGAAACTTTCCACAAATCATAGGCTGTGGCCTTAAGAAGATGAAGTAAAAAGCCTGAATGAAAAAAGTCAAACTATTTACAGGGTTACTTTTGGGTAATGAGTGTTGATAGAGTGGTTATGTCTGGGGGGCAAGCGTTGTAGTTTTGCTTTTGTGTGTGTATCTTAATCCTTTTTTTCTTTGAAAATGTCCTAAAGTGAGAGTATGTCTTGCTCTCATAAATCCAGAAGCTATTCAGTAAGTAGATTGGAGAGAGGAGAATAGATGGGTATAAGATGGGGAGGAGAGAGAAAAGAATCTCCATAAACAGCCACCTGTCCTTCCTATGAGCTGACAACCCAAGCTCACTTATACTTACCTAATGTGTAAAATGATATGATTTCTCAAGCTCCTTTTGCTCCGAAATTCCTTTTAAAGAAGAAAACAAATCTTATCTAACAGACCTCATAACTTGCGACCACAGTCATGAGACAAGGCTTAAGTTGAGCATGAACTTGGAGGAGGAGCTGGGAGCGCCACCTCCCTGCAGGCCTGGGCATTACAGCTGACCGCTAAGGGCCCTTTTCCGGGCTCCAAGACCCGCTGCCCTCTACCTGCCTTCTCACAGAGGCCATATGTTGACCTTCTCTTCCTTCCCTGGCCACTTTGAAACCCAGTTCACTGTCTTCTACAGTCTCCTGTCTTCTAAAACTACAACGCTTGGGATGCCTGGGTGGCTCAGTCGGTTAAGTGTCTGTGTCTGCCTTCGGCTCAGGTCATGATCCCAGGGTGCTGGGATCGAGTCCCACATCTGGCTCCCTGATCAGTGGGGAGTCTGCCTCTCCTTCTGCCTGCCACTCCCCCTGCTTGTGCTCTCTCTCTGACAAATAAATAAATAAAATCTTTAAAAAAATAAAAATAAAACTACGCTTGCCCCCCAGAAATAACCACTCATAACTCTATAAACACTCATCACCTAAAAGCAACCCTTGTAAATATTTTGACTTTTTTCACCCAGGCTTTTTATTTCATCTTAAGGCCACAACCAACATATGATTTTTGGAATGTTTCTTATTTTTCTTTTTACGACATTCATTCTATTAAATTTAGCAAATATATAAAAGCAAAAACTTGGGTTTTGACAACCTCCACAGTGTGTTAGAGGTATTTTCACTGAACAAGGTCAATTGGTTACCTCAGTATTACAGCCAATATAGTCCAAAGGACTGTTTCTCCCCAAGTCTGTGTTGTACTTTCTTATGTGTGAGTTAGCATTCACAAGTGTGAGCCATCCAACACTATGGCTTCCTGGTTCCTCGACTGCCTCACTTTTTAAGGGCTTAACCTCTGTTCTGTCTCTACCACCCACTCCTCAGGACACACTTTGAAACTTCCCTTCACCCAGAACTGTTGCATTTCTGCAATCTGCCCCCTCGCATCCCTGCTCGGCCCATCCTTCTGGCTCTCCCACTCAGCCACTTCTTCCCACTGCAGCTGTTTCTTGGCCTCACGCAGTCCATCAGTCCTGCGCATGGCTTGTTTTCTGCTACCGTCATGTCCCTCCTTCCAGCTCAGGCTCCTCAATCTGCAAACACCAGCTCGATGCCATTTTTTAAAAAAGATTTATTTATTTATGAGAGATAAAGTGGGGGGAGGGGCGCAGAGGGAGAGGGAGAGAAACTTAAGCAGATTCCCACTGAGCGAGGCGCCTGACTCGGGGCTCCATCTCACGACCCTGAGATCAAGACCTGAGTGGAAACCAAGGGTCAGACGCTCAACCAGTTGAGCCATCCATGCGCCCCAGCACTTAAACATTCTTAAGCTTCCTCCACCTATAAAAGGTCTCTTTTAGTAGATGCCCCCTCTGGACTGAGGCATCCAATCCCAGCTGCTGGAATTCCGGGTGGCTGCCGCAGCTCACAGCCAACGCCCTGTCTGGGAATTGCCAAAGGGAGCTGCCCGGCCTCAGGTGACACCCATTCCCTGGGGCAGGCCACACCCGATGACTGGTGGGTGCTGGGGTATTTGAAACAATCTGGAGTTGTTTTAAGTGGATAGGGTAAGACATACTGACATGCAGAGGACTGTCACGAAGGAAGAAGTTTATACTCGCAGATCCCTAGAAACAGGCGGTAAGGCATACCACACAGGCGGGCACATGGGGAAGTGCAAGTTTCCATCAGGAGGCAGAGGGCTCAAGGGGAAAATAGGGGGAAATGTGGGCGGTAACCTTTACTACGGCTGCCATGGGAAAGGCGATGCAGGGCAGTGTAACAGGTTTAAGATTGGCTAGTTGGAATCATTTTATGGACTCTAGGATATAGGGGCTGTCCCTAGTCATTTGGTGCCTGACCCTGAGGTGATTAGGGCGGGGGTAGTGCCCCTGAGTGTAAGAACCCTTTAAGAGTCCTGTCAAGATGGCGGGTGAGGGTCTGGACTCTGGAATGGTTGGTTTGCATATGAAAGTCACGCTCACAGGGAAGGCATTTGCTATCTCTAGGAATTAGTAGCCGTGCCAGGGGCAGTCCCTCTAGGATCAGCAAGATGTTAAAACATGGGAAAATACAGGGGTACCTGGGTGGCGCAGTCATTAAGCGTCTGCCTTCTGCTCAGGGCGTGATCCCGGTGTTGTGGGATCGAGCCCCACATCAGGCTCCTCTGCTATGAGCCTGCTTCTTCCTCTCCCACTCCCCCTGCTTGTGTTCCCTCTCTTGCTGGCTGTCTCTATCTCTCTCAAATAAATAAATAAAATCTTTTTTAAAAAATGGGAAAATACAGCAAATAAAGAGGCATGATTAATACGGGGGTAAAGGCTCAGACCCCCCTTGCCCTGATTCTGGAACAACTATGAAGGGCTACCCTAGCACCACAGCTCCCAGAAGGCTCTGCCCAGGCCTTTGGGTCACTGTGCCCAGCTCCCGCCTCTGCTCCTCGTGCCACGCTGCCCAGGGAACCGCTGCCAACTAACCCTCATCTCAGCCTCTGCCTCCCAGGGAACTGACCCAAGATGGTCTCTGTCGCTCCCACAGCCCCCCAACCGCCCCCCACCTCTCTCTTTCCTTCACAGCTAAACTTCTTAGAGGCACAACCTCTGCTCCCTCTTTCCACGTGTACAAATCCACAGCCACACCTTCTTCTCGGTGGTTCTCAAACTTCAGCCTGAATCAGAGTCATGCGAGGAGGGTTTGTTAACACGCAGACTGCAGGGCGGCACAGCACCTCCAGAGCGTCTGAGGGGCGGCCGCAGTCTGCTCCCCTAACATTCCGCCATGTTGGAGAAGCCCCCGCCACAGCAGTCCCCCAGTTCTGTCAGCAGGAAGTCCATACTTCCTAAGGCTCTTCAGGAGGGGGTGGCTGTTTGCTCTGTCAGCCTCAGCTCTCACCAGGCCTTTCTCACTGTCATCCAGTCACTGCCATAGTTGTGCTTTCTCCTGGAGATATGCTGGCCCTGGTGCCTCTGGGCCTTTGCACATGTCTTGTTTGCTGGTCAGGTGCTTCCTCAACACCCTGACTTCTTTCCCCTGCCTGGCTAGCCCCCTTTCAGCTTCCTGTCTCTTTTCCAGTCACTTCTTCAGGGAAGTCTTGATTATCACCCAGTGAATGGAAAATGAATAATGGCGGAAGCACTGTTCTTTCATTATAGAAAAGGCAAAGGGAGAGTCCTGTGGGGAGTGCTGGGCCACACTGGTGGCTCCCCAGGAGGACAGGAGGGTGGAAGAGGCAGTGTCACCCGCAGGAGGAGGGGTGACACAGCAGGTGCTCTCCTCTTCCTTAAGCTTCCTCTATCCTTGAACTGACAAACACAGACTTGTCCCGCTCTCCTCAGTCCCCTCAGCCCACCCCCTGCACCAGCTCTCCCTGGGGAGTCACCCCCCTAACCCCTCACACCCTCCACCCCCCGCTCCGGTCTGGTGCTTCAGCCAGCTCTGGTGGGAGTCATGTGATTGCTTTGGTGTGCATGACAAGCTCCCCAGAGTGATGCTTTGAGGGGTGACCTTGTTGTCCAGGACAGAACCCGCTCCTTGCAAGCTTGCTGATGTCTGTAAGGGTTGGGCTGCTTCCCGGGCTTGGGGGTGGGGGCGGGGCAGGGGTGGGGGCAGGGGTACCCTCCCTTTTTCTCCACAGATACCTGGCCCCCATTTTCAGGTCCGGGTTACGTAACACCTGAGGAGAGCTACGCTCCCCGGTCACCCACACCTTTTCCCTTTCGTGGAGCGCTTCACAGGCGCAGCTGTTCTCAGAGAAGGTCTATTTTGGGAGCTGTTTTCATCTGACCTATATTAAGCACAGTCACAAGGCAGAGGCAAGTGGCAGGGTGCAGGGTGGCCTGCTTGCTCTTTGTGCTCCTTTAGTGTCACGGGTGAGAAAACCAGACAAGCCAGTGCCTACAGCTCGGGAGCTGAGACTTGGGTGGCCTGGCATCGGGCTACCGAAAGCTCTAGGCTCGGACGGCCCCCCTGTAATAGTGCAGGACTGGGCTGTCCCCACCCCCATTCCACAATTCTGGTTTGTGTCCCCCTGAGGCCCCGCCAAAGACAGCACTTCAGTCACTGCAGGGGTGGTCAGGGAGACATCGAGGTTCCCTGCAGGCCCAGAATTTACCAGGCGGGGAAGAGTCTGGGCCCGGGAAGTGCCGCCGGTAGAGTTTTAATTGGCCATGGAGCCCCTCGGCTGGCAATTGTTTTTCCTGGGTTAATAATTAAATCACATGACCAGCAGGGGGAGAGAAAGGGCTGCTGGGAGCCATCTGGCCCAGGTAGTGGGCGCCAACAGGTACTCCGTGGAGTCCCCACCGCTTCGAGGGCCTGTGGAGAAAATGACAACCGAAGTGATTCGCCCACTAAGTGTCCCGTTTGCCCCTCCTCAGTGGGGGCGTCTCCCGCACCGCTGTTTTCTCCCTGGGGGCTCTTCTGGTCTCGCTAGAAGCAGAGGCCCTGTTCCAGGGTCTAAAGCTCCGCTCCACAGCGCCGACCCCGAACTCCGGCACCTCCTCGCTCCTGCGGGTCAGGCCCATGTCTCCCAACGGCTGTTCCGCTGATAAATCCCGTGCAAAAATCCAAAGCAGAACTGCATGCCTCCTCCACGCTCAGCTCAGCCCCCACCCGAGGACACTGCTGTCGGCCTGGTCTTCCATGGGCCCTGCACCGTGTCTGCCTTTGGGGGACAGAATGGACACGGATGAGGACTTCTCGGGCCAGCTGGGGGGATGCTGATGTCACATCCCCTCAGAACTGCCTGGAGAGAATCCTGGCCTCGTACTGCGCAGCACACATCAGGGCTTCTGCTCCCGCCCTTTGCACCCAGTGAGTGAATGGCTTTCCTCGAGATGCTGAGTGTCGTGCACACCAAAGTGACCACATGAGTCCCACCAGAGTTGGCTGGAAGCAGCTGAGGAAGCGGGGAGGCCATTATCCCGGGAGAGTTGGGGAGGAGGGGGAGGGACAGAGAGAGGCTGTGGCAGCTGAGGTTAGCTGTGTGAGCTAAGTGCAGAAGTGAAAGGAACTTAGAAAACTTGAGTTTGGGTCTTGAGGGACCGAGGATGGCGGAGAGAATGGGTAGCACATTCTAGGCAGGGACACAGGTAGGGTACGGCAAGGCACATCCCTCACATGGGGCACATGGGATGCTCTGAGAACACAGCGAAGAGGGGATAGGAGAAAAGGGGAGCCGGGCTGAGGAGGCTTGGATTCAAAGGTGTCCTCCCATCTGGGTGGCCTCTTTCCTTCCTCTGATCTCTCTTCCCAATTCCTGAGGCATGATGAGCCCTGGCCACCCCGTCACCCCAGGGGGCTCTGGGGTGGGAATGTGGAAGCAGTAAGACACTCTCTGCAGGCCGAGGCAGAGACAGTGGCAGACAGAGGACTGCAGACCACCCAGCGGGTCTCCCAGGGCGAGGCCTCCTCTCTCCAAGGGCAGGAGTGCTTGGGAGGTGGGGAAGCCAGGACAGAACGACCAAAGGATCCTGAAAGCATAGCCAAATAGAAGCAATGGAGAGATTTGAGAAGAAAAGTCCATTTTGCTTCATTAAGGAATAAAGAAAAGGCAATATCATTCTCTACTCAGTGAAATACCAAAAAGAAAAACAACGGGGGGTGGGGAGAGGAGGCGGGAGAAATCCCAAGAAGTATCATTTTCAGCTAGGGTAAATGCCAGAAGCATTGTTTCTGTTGATATGGCATAATCTTTTTCCAAAGACAAAATACATATCAAGATGCAAGCATTCACTATTTGACTCAATTTCCCCTCTCTCAGCTAAGTTAGAACTGCCCCAGTGAAGAAATAAAGGCTCCTTGTGCACTGAGCACATGCTATTCAAAGGCAGGAAAATGACTTTCACCTCATAATACCAGCACTTCCTTCAGCACTTCGCTCAATAAACATTTGCTGAAAGACCAAATTTGCAAGGAAAGAAGCTCCTTGACAATTACAGGTCACCTCCAGAAGAACTGGTTAATTCCATCATGGTATTATCCATTGTTGGTATTAGGCAGCTGCTAAAAAGGTATGGATTTAAAAAGTAGCTGTAAAAGATATTTGGGGACAATTCAGGAACTCTGAGTACCAAGTTGGTATTAGATGATATTGGAGAGTTTTTTTTGTTTTTGTTTTTTGTTTTTTAAGTAGGCCCCACACCAATGCGGGGCTTGAACTCACAACCCTGATCAAGATCTGAGGTGAGATCAAGAGTCGGATGCTTAACCGACCGAGCCGCCCAGGTGCCCTGATATTTGAGAATTTTTGTTAATTTACTTCAGGGTGATGATGGTTTTGTGGTTATTTATGTAGGAGAATGTCCTTTTGGAGGAAATGCGTGTCGAAGTATTTCGAAGTGTCATAACGTCTATGTAGGGGCCAGGGATGGCCGGCCACCCTAAGATGGGCCGCTTTAGCATGAAGATTATTTTGAGTTAAAAGCAATCAAAACCCAGCAGATTCAGGAAAAGCTCTTTCCTCCCCCTCAACTGCCTAAAAAGAATTTAGATAGAGACCTGCTCCAGGAAGAGAGCTGTCACCATAGAGAACTACATTATGATGCGTGCCGGGTGTGGTGGGCAGGGAGCAACCTTACCAAGGCCGGTCTGATCCATGTCCTGTGTGTTCCGTTGTTTCTGAGGGGCCCCACACACGCTAGTTGACCGAACATTTGCTCTTTTTCATCTTCCTGTGAATTGCATTCCTCCCCTTTGAAGTCCCAGACCCCTACCCCTTCTTCTAAGTCTCTGTGACATCTGTTCCTTATTTTGTCTGCCCGTCTTTGGAATGCCATGTCTGTGTGGATTCCCTGTGTATATGAAATAATGTCAGTTTGATTTTTTTTTTTTTGAAAGAGAGATTGAGAGTGCCCTCACATGAGGTGAGGGAGGGGCAGAGGGAGAGAGAGAGAGAATCTTAACAGGCTCCACACCCAACACAGAGCCCTATGCGGGGCTTGATCTCAAAACCCTGAGATCATGACCCTGAGATCCTGACCTGAGCTGAATTCAGAAGCCACCCAGGCACCCCATCAATTTGATCTTAGTCCAGCTAGAAGGACCTTGTAGATGTTGCTTCCCAACATCTACAAGTTATTTTGAAAAGTTTTGGCCAAAAAAACAAGCATGAAAACTGTTAACAAATTGTTAAGTCTAGGTAATGGGAATGAATATTTTTTGGATTATTTCTTTTCAATTTTTCTCTGTGTTTGCAAACATGCACAACAAAACATTTAAAAATATTATGTATATCACACAACACAACATTTAGAATCAAGAAAAAATCTAAGATTGATAAATAAGCAAAAAATGTATAAAAAGCATATAACATGAAGATAATAGAACGGAAAACAATTGTCACTCTGGTGTTGAAATTACAGAAGATATCTTTTACTTAACTACCTGTTACGTCTTGTTATCTTTGAAAAGCATGTTTAAAAGTTATTTGCAATAAGCAATTCACTGCCTAACTTCCTATAGTCTTTACATATTGTCACGATATATCCACATACACGTAAACCTACTTTATTAGTCTTTTATGCACCAAGTTATTTAACATACCAAGTTGCAACTTTGTGTTAGCTTTTATCACTGACCCGTGGGATGCGATAAAACAATTAAAATACTGCTTGTACTTTACGAAAAAAACTACCCACATTTATTGCTTTGGTGACATTTTACAAGTGAAGGGAAAGACCTAGCAAAACATTTCCTTCCTTCTGTCCTACTCTTCTTCCCTCAACATTAATTAATTTGCTCATTATTTTGATTAATAATTACTTTTTTGGTGGGGCACCCGGGTGGCTCAGTTGGTTAAGCATCTGACTTTGGCTCAGGTCATGATCTTGGAGGCCTGGGATCAAGCTGGTGGCGTTGGGCTGCCTGCTCAGCGGGGAGTCTATTTCTCCCTCTGCCTCAACCGTCCCTGCTTGTGCTCTCTCTATCAAATGAGTAAATAAAATCTTATAAAAAATAATTACATTTTTTGCTTCTCTTCCCCCACCCCCTGTCAAAAGATATTAACGTACTTATTTCAAAAATCTGGAAAATACTAAAATATACAGAAAGAAAAATTTAAGACCCTTATTTTCAATATCCAGAAATAACCAGTTTACATTTGGTGATATTTCTTTTCATCCTTTTTCTCCTGTACGGATTTTTCTTGATTAATTGAGATCATGCTGATAAACAATCATGTGTCCGTGTGAGGGATGTGTGTGTGTGTGTGTGTGTGTGTGTGTGTGTGTGAATATACCATCTTATGAATATACCATCATTTATTTAAAACTTCCCCTGTTTTTAAGGCACTTTGGGCTCTAGACTGCATGTTTTTCTCCCCCACCCACACCCAAATGCATCTTTTGAAACCTCATTCTCTCTCTTTTTTTTTTAAATTTTATTTATTTATTTGAGAGAGATAGAGACAGCCAGCGAGAGAGGGAACACAAGCAGGGGGAGTGGGAGAAAAGAAGAAGCAGGCTCACAGCAGAGAAGCCTGATGTGGGGCTCGATCCCATAACACGGGGATCACGCCCTGAGCCGAAGGCAGACGCTTAACCGCTGTGCCACCCAGGCGCCCCCTCGAAACCTCATTCTCAATGTGATGGTACTTGGAATTTGGAAGAGGGGCCTTTGGAAGGTGAATAGGTCATGGGGGTGGAGCCCTCATGAATGGGATTAGTGTCCTTATAAAACGGACCCCGGAGAGATCCATTCCACCTTTGACCATATGAGGCTACGGAGAGAAGACTGGTGTTTATAAACCAAAAAGTAGACTTTTACTAAATCTCCCAGCGTGTTGATCTCGAACTTCCCAGATTCCATTACTGTGAGAAATATTTTTCTGCTGATTCTAAGCCCCAGCTTATGGTCCTCTGTTCTAACAGCCCAAATGGACTAAGACAGTGTTTTTCCTTCGTTCCCCCTCCCCCCAAACTACCACTGTTATGATCATCCTTCACATAAATCTTTTCCTGACTTCTGATTATTTCCTTAGATTTTGTTCTTAGAATTTTCTTGGGTCAAAATATATGTGTTCCTTTAATATATAAGTTCCTTCATATATATGTAAAGAGGGGAAAAGAACTTTTCCTCTGCCTCTTAGGTTTAGTAGCTGAGGCCTGCAAACTCAACCAACAAAAGACAGAGTAACAGGGGACAAAGGTTTTTTGAGGTCCACATGGAAGCCAACAATGAAGGAGCTGGCTTATTAAATGGTTTAAGTAAAAGGCTTCTGTACCTAACTTGTGAGGGAAAAGGGAGGGAGGGAGAAAAGGCTTCTGTGGGAAGAGGAAACGAGTTTTTTAGGAAAGACAACGGATTTTCAGAACATTCTCTTTCAGAGATAAGAAAGTTTGTGATGATGTTTGTCTGACAAGTATGAGTTGCCTTTCTGTCTCCTTCAGGGCTGTACAAATCCCCCAGAAAAGAGATTTGGGGTGGGTTTTATTTGACCTATTCTGGAAATAGATCTGCCCTGAAGAAAGAATTTGTGGCAGACTTACTTCCCAGAACTTTCTGCTTTTAGTCAAATAAGGGAAGCTCTGAGAAGCCTTCTTTCTGCAACTGTTGACTCTCAAACGTCTTCATACATTAAATAATCTTTTATTTTAAATAATCTTTATACCACCTCGGGGGCTCACATATACCATCTGATTGTTTTTCAGAAATGTTGTACTAATTTATACTTCCATCAAGCAGCGGGAGTCGAGTATCATCATTTAAAAAAAATTCTTACTGATTGGATAGATAAAAATTGATCTAATTTTTGCTTTCTAAAAATAACTGAGGTTAAGCCTTTTAAAAAATGCTCCCATATTTACTTCCTTTATAAAAATGAATTGTATTTGTGTGTTCTTTGCCTATTTTATTTGCTAAAAAAACTTACTGGTAAATAAAAATCCTTCAGGTTTTAAATGCCCAATTGTTACATTAGAATATTTACGAGCACAAACAGTGAAAAAAATTGTGTATTTATCTTACCAGTGTGAAGAGAAATGAGAATTCATTTAATCGTCAAATTCCTTAATAATTCTGAAAAACAGAAGGGTCAGCCCATTTCATCAGGACAATTTTGGTTGTTATCCTAGCTATCTTCAAAGTGAAAGTCTGAACTAATGTCCAATACCAAGTTTTTTTAAAAAACAAACTCTGTGGATATTTAAAATTAGAGCTCCAAATTCCAAGGAATCCAATCTTCTAACAGCTTTGTGTGACGTCCCAAATACTTAAATCCCAAATTACAACTTTGGGTTTCTGCTTGATTACATGAAGTGCATCTCATCCCAAAGCTATGACCCCAAAACAGCACCTAGCATTCGCCCAAATTTCCCATTTTTAACATTCCCTTTTAGCCATAGGTAATCAAAACACTAAATGGCCCTAAGCTGCCTCTTTCAAGTGTAAAACCTTATCTGCAGAGATTGAAGCAAAAAAATTTGTTCACGACTTTTCCGATTTTAAACTACCTACTGATTTTTCTCTGAGATTTAGAAATGTCTTTTTTAGAATTCAGCTGCTGCATATATAAAAGGTCTGCTTGTGGGAATGTGTTTTTTCTTTCCGATCTCATTTCCTATTGTAGAAGCTAATCGCCCGTGCCTGGCACCGCGCCCGCCATAACTAGTTCAATAAATGTGGCCTGGAGCTGGTCCGACCACTGATAAAAAGCGAACCATCTTTTTAACGCTGGTTGTGCTGATAATTATTTTCAAACCCTTGCTGAACTATGGCTGACTGAAAGAGACCTCATTCCCCAACGGGAGCCTCTGGAGCCGCAGTGACCTCCCCACCCCCACCCCCTTCTTGGCTTCCATGGAGCCTTGTGATACTCTCCTCACTAGGGCAGGCCCTTCGAGATTGTTCCAAGTAGGCTGGTTTTGAGAGCTGAGTCTTTTGCCAACCAGATTCATTTGAATCAGCCACCGTCCCTGCCAGGAATTCACAGCTGGAGCTGGAGCTGGTGCGGGCTCCTCCTGTTGGGTGGGGGGCAGGTGGGGGGAAGGGGAGGTAGGATGAAAAGGGACAAGAGGTAGGTACGGACTGTGCAGCTCCTTTCTCCTCCTACCTGCCCCCAAAGCAGCTCTTGTCTGCTCTCCAGGGGTTGCAGAGCGAGCGGTAGGCACACTCTGGCTGGCGTGCTCTTGCGGGAAAGTGTCGGGTTCTCCAGAGGAGCCTAAGCTCGGCCCTGAGCCCAGTCAGCTGAGCTCCAGCTGCAGCAGCACCGTGCTGCTCAGCCCAGGCAGCCCAAGGTCTGAACCGCTTCACGCTCAGGCACAGCGGGCCCTTTGCTCTCAGAGGCCCCGGTCCGTAAATGGTGATGTCAGAGGCTAAGCACTGAAGCCCGCCCAGGCATTTGTGCAGCAGAACTAGAAGAGAGAAGCCTTCCATTGCTCCCAGGGATCTCTGGCTCTGTCCTCCCCCCATTCCACCGAAACCACGTGCAGGAAAACTTAGAGGCTACTGGTTTGGGGCTCTTACCTCTGTTCCCATCATGCAGGCCAAAGGAGGCCCTGGGCAAGATGGCAATGCTTGTCTTGGAAACTCTCCCCAGCCTCCTGGCCTTTCCACTTGTTGGTGGAAGCTCTGCTCCAGTATCTCCTCCCAGCTATCCACTGCCCCTTCCTGCCACTCCCTCATTCTCAAGTCTTTCTGAAGTACCGAGGCAGAACTACCTCACAAACTAGACTCTAGATTCTGTGCAAACTCCAATCCATTGGTATAGGTACCATCTTTCTTGTGAGGCACCTTCTGGTCTCGGTTTAGAAACAGTGAGTACCAGGATTAGCTCAGTTGATCAGCTCTCCCTGCCTCACCCATGAGTGGGCACATAGACACCATGTAGACATGTTCGTACCAACATATAGACTATTTTTATACCAACCCAGTGAAATAGAGTTCAAATGGTTTCTCTCTAAAGGGCTGAAATGTTGAGATTGATAATTTGGCCGTAGTAAAGCATAAGTATGACATGGGGGGATCCTTGGTTTTGGCCATACTGCTCATAACCTATGCTTTTATTTTCCACCCTAAGGAACAAAACGGTTTTCGTAGGGGATTGACTTATTTATCATTTAAATAACTCATTTCACAATTTTTTTTCTGGAATTTGAGCGGGCCCATTTGGAATTTTGTTGGGTTGTTAGGGGCCCCCTCATGGTATGCTTATTCGAGGGTGTACAGGAGTCTCTTCCTGAACAAGGATGCACCTGGAGAATCTCTACTGGCAGGGTGATGGCCGTGATCTTCAGTAGAGAACTCCGCTCTTCAATAACAGGTTTGGGTGTTTGGGAGGCGCACAGAACAATTTCAGAGTAGTGTGAAACACACACTTGGTTTTCTTTATCTTCTAAACGTTCTACTTGAACACGTACAAGTTCTATGAACTTATAAAATCGGAGAAAAAAGACATAAAAGAGAAGGTAATGCTCTATGGCATGATATTCTGTACCAATTTTGTATTTTAGATATCTATATCGATTGGTGGTAAAACTTTTAGTGGTTCTTAATTTTTCATATTTTTCTGAAATTATCAGTATTTGTTAATGAACATGTGTTAATTATAAAACCAGAGAAATATTTTAAAAATAAAGTACTGGGGCTCTTTTCTCAGCCAAAACCCCAGTTGACAAATATCAATTACAGAGAAAGGTCTAAACAGGAAGGGCAAGCTTAACATGTTTGAGAAAAAATATAGAAAACTATATTTATCACCTTAGGCTAAGGAAGGGTTTCTTAAGACACAAAATATACTATCCATGAAAGAAACCTTGATAAATTCAACTGCAATATAATTAAGAACATAGGTTCATCAAAAGCCTCCATAAAGAAAGTCATATAACAAGCCACAATTCTGGAGAAAATTTTTGTCACACATATAGCTGAAAAGTTAGAAATGTTTTTTGTATATTAAATACATTAATACTTTAAAATATATGAATATATATAATATATAATATTTTTCATAGAATTGACAAATATTAGTTCCAGATATGTAAATAACTCATACAAATCACTGATGGTAAGAGAATGATGGTGTCCAGAAAATGGGCAAAGGACATGAACAGGCATCTCACAGAAGAAGAAACACACATGTACCAAAAGGTTTGAAGATACCCACTCAACCTTGTTAGTAATCAGAGAAACACGACTGTCACTGCTGAGATACCGTGATGCACCCAGCAGAGAGGCCAAGGAAGAGGTGAGAATGAGGAGCAGCTGGAAGCCTTCTTCACCGCGGGTGTTCTGGCTGCTTCGGAAAATGCTTCCATGCAATCTTGTCAGGTTGAGCAGGCGCTTACCCCATAACCCAGCAATTTCATTTCTAGCTATTTACCCAGTGAGAAATGTTTGAACACGTGCACTTGGACAAGCACAAGAATATGCAAAGGAGCGGTTTTCATACTAGCAAGGACTGGCTGGCAGAATGATTCGCCACGGCCCTGGGAATCACCCTGCCCTGCAGATGAGGGCCCCGTGGCCACACACAGCGGAGTGGCCCGATCTTAGTAACACAAAGCTGAGAAAAGACAAGTCCAACAAGATGACGCTCGTACAGTGTAACATCCGTTCTCAAAGCTTAAAAACAAGCAAACCTAAGCAGCACCTTATGTAGGGATGCCCACACAATATGATAGAAAATACTTTAAATCTTCAGGGAAATGACAAACACCGGATGTGACTAGGGGCTCCTGTGCCGAGAGGTTAGAGGTGGGAAGGAGGAGTCCCACACGTGTGGCTTCAACCGGGCACTGCGCTGCTTGTGTTATACTTTTTAAGTCGAGGAAGAGGTTTGTGATTGTTTGGGTCCTTATTATGTTTTATGACTTGGATATGTGTAATATTTTAGTGTACCATATATTATGTCACCTAAACATATGAATGACTACAGAAGGAAATACGTGGGATATCCAAAACCTGTAAGTGGAACTCCTTTGATTTGAACTCAGTTTAACTTGGAATTCCAAACTGTTAAACCTACCTGGTCATGATGTATTACCTTATTAACAGTGCTTTTATTTTGGGGGAAAAAAATCCTGATTAGAATCATTGGCATGGGTATTGAGGCACAGACTCATTTCCTTAACCCCACCCTTTACTTCTGTACATCTTCCCAAATGAACATGTTCCCCTCAGTGTGGCTAAGAGGGAGAAGGGGAGGAGTACTCAAACATGCTTCTCTAGCGCCCCCTACAGACCAGATTTATCCTAGCAGCCAGTAGGGCGTCCACCAGACCTCTGGGGGGGGGGGGAGGCGGGGGTTGGTGGTGCTGACATCCTCACCGACAGGCCATCTCCCCTGACACTGGCCCATGGTTCTTTTCACTGCACTCACTCTTTGGGGCTAGACCATGGGGGTGAGGGCTTTGTTTCCCGAACACACTGAGGGTGCCCCCAGCCCTGCCCCATGCATGAGCTCCCAGGCGTCAGCCGATCAGACTGGCACAGAGCCCTTTTCTTAGCAGGGGCCTGGAAGGGGCAGGGTGGGACTGTGAATCCTTGAGCCCTGGGCCGCTGGGGAAGATAAGTGGAGAACAGTCTGGGGAAGGGATGGGAAAAGCAAGCAGCTCCTGGAGAAGTGAGGATAGCACACAGAACCCAGGGGGCCACTGAGCGCTACCGAAGCATGCACCAGGGTCCCAAGGGAGGTAAGTGCTGTGAAGGCCATGGGGATTCTCTCCCTTCCCTGCTGAGGCATCTGATGGGGACAAGTCGGGGTGATGGCAGAAAGCATCCCAGCCCGGTGCACTGTCATGTCAACTCCGCCTGCCCCTCTCCACAATCCCAGCCAGCACCAGCCCCTCACATCATATTCAAAATGGGGAGATAACAGAGTCCAAGCCATTGCGAGAGATACGTAAGCCCCATCAACCGAGTACAAGGCCATTCTTCTTAGCATTCGATATGAGGGATATCAAACCTTTAAGACTCACAAAAGTGCAAATTGAGATCCAGAAATTGATTCCAAGAAGCACTGTGGCCAGTCTAGGTTTTGAACTCAGTTGCTCAATCGTCTCGAGCGTCCTGACTGGCCAGACAGGTATGTCTGACCACCATAAGCTAATAGCTTTTCCACTGTTTGTTTTCTACCTGAGTGCAAATGACAGCAGCAGGAAGAAAGCCTTCCTGTCCAGCAACACTCTCCTACTCCCATCTTGCTTCTCCAGCCTTGCTCCCCTCTATATAGCCTCCAGCTCAGGTCGCCAAAATTCATCACTGGTGGGGCTGAAGCAACAGTGTTGTTCCCTGGCTCTGGGCCAGGCTCCCAGGATGTGCGTCAGAAAGAGACAGTGAGTGAGATTCCAAAGCAACGTGAGTCACCAGGGAGGAGGAGAGGCCGGGAAGAAGTCGGAATGAGAGCCTGAGGGCAGACCAGAAAAAGGCCCTGGGGGCCAGAGGCTGGGCCAAGGTATCAAGAATGCTCACCAGTCCAAAGCTGGGAGTGGGGCCTCCGGCCCAAGTGGCTTATCTCTGGGCTCTGCACAGACCTGGACAGGGAGGCAACTGACCAGGAGGCTGGCCTGCTAGTCCCACCCCTGGATACGGTAACCATGACCCTTACCTGGCTCCCCATAGGCTGGCCTTTGGATCCCAGCCCTTAAATCCATGTATTGTTTCCTCACACATTCCCTCCCCCTGACCTGGCACAGGACATTGCTTCCGGACAGGGAATGGAGATAGGCCAGCTGGGCCACAGAGGCAAGGCAGCAGGTAAGTCTATGACCTGCCATCCCGAGACACCCCCCCCCCCCCCCCCGCCACCTGGACCCTTTCTCTGTGCCTGGGGAAAAGAGAGGAGCTCCAGGTCTGGCTGCTCCACTGGTCCTCACCTGGTCCCTTCCAGAACTCCGGACAGCGAGCGGTTCTCAGAATGTGATCTCCTCAGAAGGAGGAAGATGAGAAGGCAGGAGGAAGGTGGGTTAAGAAATCGGGTGTCTTATCCATCAGGGTGCAGCAGCCCCTTGACTGTGGACCAGCAACACAAGGCAGCCGGTGCCAAGGCAGAAACTCTGTGTGTGTGTGTGTGTGTGTGTGTGTGTGTGTGTGTGTGGCGATTCCTCACGCAACGAGAGTATCAAGGGGCACTGTCTACAGGGGCCAGGAGTCAGGGCAGGCCTGGATTCTACTCTCTCCTTGGAACCTCGCCAGGAGGGAGGGGGAGCAGTGGTCTCTCCTCCAAGAGCCCTTATGGTCCTACTCAATCAGAGCTGCCAGTGGCTGGAGTGGAGCGCAGCAGCAGCCCGTGCTGCCGGGGCCAGCTCAGCCCCCAGGCCTGCTCTACCTTGGCCCTTCTCTGGCCGCAGTGGCCCCTGCCAAAACCCGGGAGATCTCCGCTCCGCTGGTTTTCCTGCACCTGGCTTTTCCTCACCGCTCATTCCGGGACCCTGCGCAGCCCCTCGATGTCCCTCCCCACTCCGGGAGCTGTCTGATCCTGGCCGCTGTAGGATCCATTTCTCAAAAATAACTGAGCAGCTTCCCTAACTCTAACCCCCACCCTCTCTTCCTCCCGCCCACCCAATCTGGCTCTTCTTTCTAGTCCCACCTGGCCAAGAACCCAGGCTTGCACAAGCAATGCCTTTCCGGGCAGTGGAGAGCCCCCAGCCAGTCTGCTGTCACCTCCTTGCAAAGCAGTAGCTGAGTGAGGGAGCTCCTTTTGCTTTCGGAAGGGACGAGGCTGAGACTGAGACTTCTCGGGGCCTGCGGATGCGGCTGTCCTGCCAGGTAACTCAGACGAGGGGCCGATGCAGAGAGGGGGGTGGCTGTGGACCCAGCGAATGCAGGGAGTCAGACCGGCTGAGGGGCTCTGTGAAGTGACCATTTAGGGCTCCAGCTGCCCCTGTTTACAGGTGACCTTTGCCCGGGGCTCTAATTCTGTCTCCTCCTTGTGCCTCCACTTCCAGAGCATACTTCTTTATCTGCAGCTGTTAAGACCTGTCCGTGTCTCTGACATATACGGAATATATATATACATATATTCCATCAGCTGGGTTAAAAGCCCATGCCTTGAGGCATGAAAACATTCCCACATTCTTGACTTCTTCTGGGGTCGGGGTTGCGGGGTGAGTGGGGGCTGGAAGGGACTGAGGCCAGTCCCAGCTGGTCCATTTCTGCCTCTCTGCCTTCTGTCTCCCTATAGCAACCCTCCCTGATGGCAGAAAACATGTCACACGATAACCGCCCACGGTCAGAATCGCAAATCCGTGGGGATCGTCCACCAGCACCACCTGGCCTCACACATGAGTAAACTGAAGCGCAGGGATTGAGCTGGGGAAGGGGCCGCAGCACTGGGCGCCCCACGGCCACAAACTCCCCATGGGACTTGGCACACGCCGTTGTCTGGTCTGCCTCAGTTTTCTCAGATAAAGAGTCATTTTGATATGAATTAAGATCAACGCCTTACGTTCTGGGATCGAGCCCCACATCAGGTTCCTCCACTGGGAGCCTGCTTCTTCCTCTCCCACTCCCCCTGCCTGTGTTCCCTCTCTTGCTGGCTGTCTCTCTCTCTGTCAAATAAATAAATAAAATCTTAAAAAAAAAAAAAAAAAAGAACAACGCCTGAATGCTCTCAAGTCAGTGCATGAGGTTGGACGGCTCTCCTCTGAGGGGCTCGGCCTGCCGGCTTCGTGACAGTGGCAAGTCACACGGCTTCTCGAAGCTTCAGTTTCCTTACCTGCCAAGTGAGGCTCATAGCCCCTCCTCAGAGGATTGTTCTGAAGTGTAAATGAAGCAGTACAGTAGCCCGACACTGGCCATATAACAGGCTTTTGCTAAATGATGATGATTATGATTAGGCTTAAGCTTCTTGACGACCGGGATCCATCGTTATCGTTTTATAATCATCGCCATCTCTAGCGCAGCATCTGGCACTAGGTGGAGTTTAATATGTAGGCGATGCTTAAAATGAAAGGTACATGAATGAACAAGCAAACAAGCCTCATTTTGCCCCGGAGTCTCAGCGTGAGTAAGCGATGTGACTGGGGTTGCATGGACAGGTCATACGCCTTCGGCCTGGCCAGGTGGCCCATGCACTTCTGTTTGCGGCGCGGCCGCGGCCTAGGCCCCAGAGAGCCGGAGTGTGGTCAATGCTCCCAGCCCCGTGGCTCTGCGGTCCCGGTTCTGCGTGCATAGAATGGTGGTTGGGGCGGCTGTGAGCCACGGTTTGCTGGAGCCGCTCTGCCACCCCAAGGCTTCCCTGTCGGGGTGTGGAGATGGCGGTGCAAGAGTGTCCTTTTGGGGGCTGCCTCAGGCCCCAGGATTCCACCCCAGGGTGGAGCTCAAGCTCCCAGACAGCTCCCAGCACATGTCTCCTAGGAGAAAGAAGAGGGTGGGTTGGGAGAAAGGTAGGGTAAGCAGGGGTGAGCTTGTCCGGGCATGTGGTAAGCCCCAAACTACCAGACGAAGTTGAGGTGTACATGCAGTGGACTTTGAGGTGGCCAGACTGTGTGCAGGCACCCCACCGCCCCTGCCACTCTGTCCAGGGACCAGTGCCACAGGCTCTCTCTCTGAAGGACTGCCTGTTCTGTGAGAAGCTTCCAACCCTGAGCACTGGCTCCTCTACCCTCTGTCTCTGTGTCAGCCCTCACCCCCGCTTCACTTCATGCTTTGCCCTGGGGGTCCAATAAACTGGGAATGGCCACGCCCTTCGGAGCAATGCTTTGGCTGAGACCAGGTGTCCTGGGCTCTGTGCTCAGCACCCTGACCCTGAGAGGGGCTGAAATTTCCCAGGATAGCTGGCTACTGACTCTGGCTGGTTGGAGCCTGAGAGAGGACTTTCAGGTCCAGAGAAGTCCAGAGACAATGCGGTTGTCCTGTTGGTCCCTCACCACTTCAGGAAAGTTCTGCCAGCTGGCCATCCTCCTCTATTTGACCAAGCCAGAGCTGTGTGCAGATATTTTTCTAGAAACCTCTGCCCAGGAGGTGGGGGAAAGGAGAGGGAAGAATGAGGGGGTGGGGCAGCAAAGGAAAGAGAGACTGAGAGGCAAGGAGGAAAGGAGGAGAAGAGAAAGGGGGCCTTAACGGCGGACGGAGTAGGTCTTGAATGGTCCCAGACTTCGTGGAGGACGTGGAGCTTTGGGAGCTGGGGGAATTCTCCTCTTCTGGTTATAAAAAGTCAGGGCCAGAGGCTCCTTAGATATCATCCAGGTCAACTACCTGATTGTCTTGAGAACTCCAAGGGGACAGGAACCCAGTTCCAGAATGCACTCCAGCGCTTTTGTATCCCTTCCTTTCTCGTGTTGTTAGAGGTCTGAGTACCTAGAAGGCTCCAGGGCTAGGGCAAAGGGGTGCCGGGGTGCTCTGCGGGATCTGGCCTGGAGCCCTGCAAGGGGAGCCCAGAGTGCAGGTGAGGGCCAAGTCTCTTCCTGGGAAGCCCCACACGATCCTTTAACCTGGGTGCAAAGCAGCTACAGCCCGAAACTCATGTCTGGTTACTGACATGCAACAATGCCCAAGGCAGGGTCCAAGTTCTGGCTAAGCTGGCCTTGACAAGAACACTGAGCCTAAGTGTTTACTAAACAAACCCTGTGCTCTTCTCAGTTTTAATTAAGATTCCCTGTTCCATGCCATGCATTCCTTTATCTGGGGCAGTAAACAATAATATATACTCACAGTGGACCACCTCTGAGGGTCAAAATCTTTCCCATCCCTAACATGGATTGTTATCCCCGTGAGCTCTAGCAGGACCAGCTACGAAGGGTGAAGAGTGGGTCAGAAGAAAGGGGACTGGGGGCTCCTGGACACACCTCTCCCCTGGCCTCCCTCTCAGCCTCCGCCCTGCCCCCTCTAGAACACCGCAGCCACATGGAAAGCCACGGGGAACAGTTGGGGCTTTTTATAATCTTTATTTGTTAACAGTTCAGGCTATTTTTTTTCCTTGCTTGCAAGAGATGTCAATGCCTCATGAAAAAGTTGTGAAAAAAAACAAGTCTATTTTGGGGTGATCGGCCTCCTCAGAGCTTCTCACTTGCAGCTCTGCAGGGCTCCAGCAACGAGCCTGTCCTCTCTCAGAAGGTCTGCAGCCTGCTTGAAGTGAAGGATCTTGGGCCTGGCTGCACTGCAAGGGGGGTGCATTTTTGCCCCCCACTTGTAACTTTTCTGTCTACAAAGTGGGGCAGAAGTAACACCATGTGGCTTCTTTCTGCTGGAGGCCTGCCTAGTGTACTGTCCTGAGAAATAGCAGTGCAGGAGACTCGGGGTGGATCACGCATTGCCCCTGCGGCATTAATGGTGGTGGTGCTTGTAGCTCTGAAAAGATAGCAGCCCGAAAGCGCTCCCGCGTGTCCGCTGAGCAAAGAGCTGCCCCAGAGCTGCAGTATACACTGCAAGGAGGCCTCAGCCAGCTCTGGCTCCCTAGGAGGCAGGGCCAGGGTGGAGGGGCTCGGGTGGGTGGGCGGAGGGGTCTGCATGCTCAGATCGCTGCCCGCAGGGGCTGGCTGCAGCCTGGCCAGGCCAGACTGGGAGTGGATTCTTCCGCTCCTGCTTTGAGTTGCGCCACCAGCCCCACGGTGTGGTGTAGGAAGGCTGCAAGCGGCCGGCTGGGCTTTGAAGATCCCAGCAGAATTCTCGTTTGTGTTCCTTTCTCTGCCTCACCTGCTTGTTCATTTTCTCACTGGGCACCAGGGCGAAGGTGGGCATGGGGTTTCCCGACCCTGGTAGGTTAGCTGGTCAGAACTCCACACCCTCTGTGCTGAGGGCTCGCCATAGGCAGCCGAGGTAGCCTAGGCACAAATGGGACATGGGCCCCCACTACACAGGGATACTGAGCATAAGTCTATGAGGGGGAGAAGGTGGGAATGAAGGAAGAGTTAGAGGAATCACACAGTCTCTGATCTCAGCCCTGGAAGAGGCCGTGAATAGATCATCTGGTCACCCCCTGTCTTCAGGCAGGTAATATTATTATCCCAGTGGAAGACCGGAGAGATTAGTTTCCTTGCCCAAAGTCACACAGCCAGTTCCTGGTGGAGGAGAGACTAGAACTGAGGGTGGCACCTGTTACTGCAATGCTGCTCCTCTGCTTTGGTTTCTTTTCACTCAGGGCTCTTGGGGCTCCTATTGTCCACATCCCTGCCCACACTGGGCTTGGGGGGGTCTCCTCTTGCCTTAGCTTTCTTCTGCCTCATTGTGCCCTGCTCCTGGAGGGTTGTCACAGAGATGCCCCTCCATTATCCTTTCACAACACAGTACCAACTGCTTCCATAGATATCCAGCAGGCCTCTCCAAGCCCTTCCTTGATCATTCCCTATCTCTCCTGAAATTCTAGAATTTTCTTTGGCTGAACTGGTACCAAGATTGTGACTGACCATTTAAGGAAGCTGAAGCTGAAGATCTCTGCTTCTTACTATGTTTCTAATCCCTCCTTGCTCTGCCCCCAAATATTTCCTTATTCCATTCTCAACCTTGGCGGCCATCAGCTGATATTCTGCTGAGTCCAATTTGGGTCAGGAGCTTCTTCAGTGAAAAGGAATGCCAATAGAATATAGGCCTTTCATGCTAGGAACCCATAATAGATATCCGTGCTGGATGAACTGGACCCAACCCTTGTGCATGAGAAAACAGGCCCAGAGAGGAGAGGGAATTGTCCACCGTCACCCAGCTGGCTGAGGACAGAACCCAGGCCTCCTGATGGACAGCAGACTTCTCTTTTCAAACTACCAAACCAGTTCAGAAGGTGCAAATGCCTGCAGCATGAGATAAACCATGCGCCCAGTTCTTGACCCTCAAAGAGCCCCTTGGTTCCCTGAGGTAGCCTCTGTCTTGGCCTCAAGGCTGAGAGCCCAGCCCAGTGGGCCTGGGCAGCAGGAGCCACGATCTTGCCCTGAATAGACCCTTGTTTGGGCTAAATGAGCTGGTGGCATCTCTTCGGGTAACTCACAGCATGTTTGTTCCTTCTCTCGCTGTCTTCCCCTGCCCTCCCCATTCAGTTCTGTCCAGCTCTGCAGGAGCCTGGCGGGGAGCATAGAGCAATGGCGACTCAAAGACAAGGCCAGTACAGCCTGTGGAAGACCTCTCTGGACAGCATGTGAGTAGCCAGTGGGTGGTGTCAACTCCTTCCTCCTCAAGTGCCCCACCCAAACATTCATCCATCCATCAAGCACTTGTTGAGCTCCCATTGAGTACTAGCTGCCAGACCAGCAAGAAGGAAAGTCTCAAATAAACATGGTCCCTTCCTTAAACAGTTCTCAGTACTGTGAGGAAGAAGGAGACCTAATGACAGAGCAGTGTGATTGGTATTATTAAGGGAGCACAGAAGAAGGGCAGAGAACTTTCCTGACTTTGTAGGGGGTATTCATGGTGGGCTTCCTGGAAGAAGCGACCTCTAGGCTGAGACTTGAAGGACGAGTAAGCATTATCCAGGTGACGGGGTGGGAAGAAGCACAGTGTTCAGGCTGAGAGAACTGTTTGAGCAAAGGCCCAGAAGCATTCTGTCTCTTACGAAGACCTGGCGGTGCCCCCTGAGTCCTAGACTAGGAGGCTGGGAGACTCTAGACTTTCCAGATTTGGCTCCTTCACCCTGACAGGGCTCTGCATGTTGAGATCCTCTGCTTTTGCTCTCAGCTGGAACCAGGCACAGGGTGGCGATGCCATGTGCCCCAGACTACACGCTGCTGGGGAGACGGGCAGGGATTCATGTCAGAAGACCTGTGGGCCAGAGGCTCACGTGTTCCAGGAGAGGGTAGAGAGAAGAGAGATGAGTAGCCTGCCAAGAGGAGAGAGGCTGCAACTGTGTATAAAACAAATGGAACGTGCAGGCTGGAGAAGGACACATTGAGCTAGGTCTGCATAGCTTGGGCTGGCAGTGGGGACGAGCCTTCGGAGCCACAGGGAGAGGGGGGCTTGTGGTACTGGCTGTGAGCCTGCCACACAGGTGCCTTCTTGAGGACTAGGATGGAGAGTCTTCCCCCCGACGGGGCCTCCTCACAGGCTTCAGGAAAATGGCAGCTCGTGTATCTTTGCGAACGATGGTTATGGGCATCGTTGGAGGGGGTGCCCTTTGGGGACAGGCTCAAGGGGTTTACATCACCGGGAAGGAGGAGTCACGAGAAGGCTTTGGTGAAGGAAGAGAGGTTGGAGGAGGCTCTGACTGAGAATGCCTGAAAGGTGATGTGATCAGGAAGAACTCTGGTTTGAAGAAAAGCTGAAAAAGAGGATTGCGTGCCAGAAGTGGGTCTGGGAATGAAGGCGTTGTCCCCCAGCAGAGCACCTGGCTCTGCCAGAGATGGTTTGCCCAATGTGAGCAGGCGGTGCAACTTCATTTGGCCAACCTTACCCCTTCGAACCCCAGCAGTGCAGCCTGGTTGGGTAGTGAGGTTCGCAGGCTGAGCTGACTCTGTCTCCGAAGCCTCCACAGAGGCAGATCTGGAAGCCCCATGATTTGGGGCACAGGGCAATTCTGTTCTCCTGCTCTGTGACGTACTGGGGACATCCCTGCTGCTGGGATGCGTGAAAGGTGAAGCTGACAGGCTGGTGTTCTGGAGCTGGATGGGGGCCACTGGGTATCAGTGGGAGAGGCCGTGGCCTCCTGTGGCCCCATGCAGAGATGTCATGTATGGTTCCCTTTGGGGCAGTGACCTCTAGCACACAGAGGATGGGCTGAGGCTCCTCAACACCAAACATGTGGGAAGAACACACCTGCTCGTGTTTTAGTTTCTTTCCCATGCATGTATTCAAACCAATACTTTCTGTTCTTGCGGAGACCGAATCCTAACCAGCAGGATGAAGTGGCACACTCAGTCATCTCTAACCTCTTCTCCAGCTCTGGCTAGGTTCAGAAGGAGGTGGGGGGAGCACCCACCACCAATCAGACACTTACTGAACATGGACCAGGCCAGAAAGCACATTTATCACAAATACCTTAATGGGCAACTTCCAACTGTATGCATTCATAGGTGGAAGGCATACTTCAGAGAATACAAAATTCGTTTTTATTTGGCTTTTTTGGGGCAGGATTTCTCTTCCTAATCATATTTTTGCATAAACTAGTATTAAACTGGATTTGCATTCTCAGAGCACAAGCCTGAGGGGGTTAGGTGGGAGGCATGTCAGTCTGGACTTAAAAAATTGTCCAGAGGTAATTGACAAGATGGATAAAACCAGACTGAGCTGGCTACTGTAATTACCAGTAGTCAAGATCATCAGAATCAAACGAGCTTTGAACATGGAAACTTCCTTCGAGGACTGCTCATATTACAAATGTCATCCCTTATAACCTCTTTGTTTTACAGAGGAGTAAATCCAGAGAGAGAGCCCAAAAGTGTCTTCACGGCTAGTGTCTTCATGGCATTTCTTTTAAGAGGTCAGAAGTTATTGGTAAACTCCAGGTGGCAATAGGATGGGCATGGGATGGAAGCAGAGACTGCTGAAGAGGGAGGGAGGGGGAGAAGGCCTAGATGGGAAAAGGTACAGGTGATACAGTGACCCACTCGGAAACTCATGGGACACGGCCGGGGGAGGCACAGGCTGTAGCTGAATGGCTGGTGATCAAGGAAGGCAGGCCCTCAGGTGCCAGGAAAACTCTCAAGTCAGAGCAGGGCCTGTGTAGAAAGGCTGCGTTTCTCCCTCCATGGGCCAGGGGTGGAGGCCTGGATTTAAGAGACAAGGAAAATGTGTCAAGTTCCCCTCCCCGAATTCGTATCCCCTCCAGGGCTAAGATGCGGCTCAGAGTTCTTTCTCAGCCTCCCGGAGGAAAGGGGAAAACCCTGTGGGAGTCCAGCGAGGTTTTGCGCCTTGCCAGGTGGAGGGACGAGACCGCCATTGGTGGTGAGCCGAGACCCCCCCAGCCTCTTCCCTCCGGGCGGGGGAAGGGAGGGAGGGCGGGAGGGAGTGAGCGGCGCCGTGGGGCGGGGCAGGGGGCGGGACCGCCGGTCGCCCAATCCCCTTCTTTCCCCGCCCCTCCCCCGCCCCCAGACCCCTTTCCACCAACGGAGCTCCGCGGTGGGCGGAGCCTGTCACGGCAGCAGTCCTAGGTGCGATTTTTTCCCCCCCGTTCTTCCTCCCTTTCTTTCTTTTTTTTTCCCCTTTCCTTTTTTTGTGAATGAAAAAAGGAGGTCGCGAGCGGTCCCCGGGACTGCGGCGCTAGGCGTCTTCGCGGCCGCGCCTTGGGAGCGGCCGGGCGCGTAGCGGCAGCGGCCTCGCCCCTCTCCTCCTCAACGGTGCGTCGCCTCCAGCCTCCGCAGCCAGAGGACCCGCGGCGGCGGCGCGGCCCAGACGCCCGAGGTCTGGGCGGCCGTGCGCAGCCCACTCCAGCGTGCCTCCATGACACTGGGCGCCCGGGGCGCGGGGAGATGCTGATCCGAAAGAGGCAATGGCTGCAGTGCCGCGCGCGCGGCCGCTCCCGGCCCGCCGTCCGGCCTGGGCTGCTCTGTCAGAGTTTCTGATCTAGCGCGACCCGGGCCCGGAGCCTGTAGCGGCAGCAGCAGCGGCAGCGGCAGCGGCGGCGGCGGCAGCAGCAGCGCGGCGGCGCCGGCATCGTCCTAACTTGCACGCTCGGAGTGACCCCAGACATTTCACTAAAATGAGCGTGCTTAGCAGGAAGAGATGTGTTCCTTACACTAGAAATTACCCCGTCACATGTAGTGGTGTAAGTAAATGATTAATTTCTATTATGGCCGTGTTGTAAGCTGCCTGGAAACGCGCCGCTTCGCCCTCCTGTGCCCTCCCCGGCCCTATCTGCGCCCCTTCTGAACGTTTCCCCCTCCCCCCCGCCCCCGGCACTCCCTCTCCCCTTGGCTATGGCTTTGGCTGCTGGGGTCTCAGGGGGCGGGGACTAATCTTTTCCGGGTTTTTCTCGGGAAGGAAAATGACTTGATTACCTTGGCGTGTCGTGGCCTTCCTCTTTCCCCGTTTTTAAAAAAATTATTTTTAGTGTGCGTGTGTGTGTGTGTGTGTGTGTGTGCAGAGCAGCGTGTCAGGAATAAAGGTCCAGAGTGGTGGAAATGTTTCTGTTAAAAAACAATGGAATTTGGATGTTTTTGCTCGCCGTTCCGGAGATATTTCTTTCAGCCCAACTCCATTGCAGTCTGTGCATCAGAGTTCTGGCAAACTATGGGAGAAATGCTTAGCGTTGTTTGTTGATGTTTGAGAAGGTTTTTTGTGTGTGTTTAGGTTTGCATTTTTTGTTAATATGATCATTCACGATCCCTTTGAGCCTTGCTGTCCACTGGATCTGCAGGAGGGCTTCATCTCCCCGCCTCCCCAATATTACAATGTCAGCAACCTCGGTGAAAAGCCACCCTCTCTGGGCTTCTCTTTCCGATTCTCCCTTCCTCTCTATCCTCCGCAATTTTTACCTTCATTTTGAGGATATACCTCCCTTTTGCATTTTGTAAGATGCAGGATGTGGGATATTGGTTGCTAGGAGACAAACCAGGCTCCCAGGGAGATTCTGTCGTTTCCTTGACAACCAGACTAGGGCAGCCACAGATGAACAAGCCTCCTATCAGCTGTGGGAGGGAAAAGGGGGCTTTTCTGGGCTCTGCAAAGAGTGTGTGTAGGGTGTGGGGGTGGCACTGTTACCCGGTGAGGGTTGTAGCTAATCTGAGCGCACCTTGCCTTTGGCCTGGCTTGAGTACACAGAGCTGGGGGAGCAGCGGGCAGGAGGCTGATTGTGGAGAAGGGGACAGGGATCACGGGCCGGGGTGGGGAGCGAGCATCTATGTGACTCCGAGATCACTGAAGGAGAGGAATGAATTGGAGATTGTGATACCCAGGGCAGGAGGGCAAGGAAGCCATAGTCTGTGGAGGTTTGTCTAGAGGCTCAGAAGGAATGAGGATGAGGCAATTGTGCGGAAAAGTCTAGAGTCATTGAAGGAGAGAGTGCCAGAAGGGAAGGGGAAGTTGAGAAGCTCATTGAGTGGGTTGTATCATCATACATCAGCAATGATACAGTAAAGTAGCAATATTCTAGAGCAAAAATCATATTACCGCTGGCTTTGGCACGCTATCTCCGGTACAGGATCCCTGTTTAAGACAGGCCTGATTCGGCTAAAGAGTTTTGCCTGCTGGCTTAATTGGGCCAGTCTGTATCTTAAAGAGAGATAGAATTACATATATAGATGTGTAATCTAGCATTATATAATACCAGATTACATAAGAAGACAAATACCTCCTTTCCACCCAGGCTCTCTTGGCACAAATTCACCAAGATTCGGGAAACTTTCTTCCGAAGCTCTCATACCCATTTTCCAGAAGGGCAGACTGATGGCCAGAGAAGCAAAGAGATTTGCCCTTTCCTAGACACGAAGTTTCCTAGATCTGAAGTCAGGCGGTTGGGACAGGGGTGGAGTGGGTGAGAATGAGAAAAATAGGGAGGAAGTCCAAGGACAAGCAGGGGAAGGCTGCGGGAGCGGCTGAAGAGTGGATGGGGAGGGGCTGTTCAGCCAGAGGAGCACCCAGCAGGGCTGCTGTCTAAACTCCCGGTGGCCTTCCTACTTGTTGGTTGGCTGTCCCCTACTTAGAGAGGTGCATGAGGTGTGCAGGTGTATTTTAACTATAAACTCCCTGAATTCGCACCAGTGTTGCTCTACTGGTGTTCTGGCATCCTCCTCACTGTCCAGATGCTCCTGGGTTTAAGAACTGATGCCCCTCGTCCGTGCCTCCTCATCCCCCCTTCTGCTTCCACACCCACAGGCCATTCGAATCTAAATTTGAGAAAGAAGTTCTGCTGGCAGGTGGGTTTTGTAGTCTTTCTCCTCCAGCTATACATATTCTATTTGGGAGTCTGTTTTGTTCTTCAGCTATAGAGCAGAAACCACAGCCCAGGCGATTCCTTCCCAGTTGCCTGACTGAGACCAGGAACCATCAAAGTGGGGCTCCTGGTCCTCAGCTCAGGGGAGGAGGCAAGATGGTGGTTAGGACGATGGCTGCCCCACTGGGGAGGGTGAGGAGGGTGGCGGAGGCAGGGGGTATCTTGCAGACAGTTGCTCTGGAGACCAGGGAGGGGCTGCGTGGAGACCCGTTGTTGTTTCGAGTTCAGATCCTATAGAATTCCAAGAGGAAGGAGGTGCTCGTCTCATTGAAAAGTCCTTGCTGCACTTTTTGCTTAGGCTGCTGGGATGTATCTACTCGCGCAAATGCCAGTTGCCATCGTTACTCGGATGTGTCAGTTCTGCACTCCTGCATGCTGGCATCCAGTTACTGCCCGGCAGGAAGGGAGCTGCTCTGTTGGGGCTGGTGGCCTGGCTCTCTGGCTGGCTGGCTCAGCGGTGAGGGCGCCTGGACTGCCTCCAGGACACTTAGGAGCTCAACCTTCCTTGGCCTAGGAAGGAGTCCTGCAGGCTGCTGCAGCCCCCAGCTGACTTCGTGCGCACAGGGAATGTGAGTGGGAGCAGGCCAGTGACCTAGGTGAAACCAGGTTCCCTAACAATGTCTGCCTTGGACTTACCCCACGCTCCTCTCCTCAACCCTTTCAGGAGAGTAACTGCCGCTGGGACACTGCCACTGAAAGCACCCTTGCCCTCAAGCTGAGGGTCCCTTCCTGGTGACAGCTTTTTAAACATTGACATGACATTTCCACTACAGAAGGGCCATCTGTTTGTTAATCCCCGTCTGTGGGTGGACAAGGCACTCCCTCTGTTCAGCACAGAAGGAAACTGAGGCAAGCATTTGTGCAGAAATTCAGGCCCAAGTTTCTGACCCTCTGCTTCCCCCAGCAGCCTTACAGGAGCGCCAGGGGTCAGGGGGCTTCCAGCCTGAGAATCCTCCTCCCTAGGAATGGGAAGTACGCAAGGGGGCGTATCTCACTCTCCCTGAGGCTGCATGCAGGATGCTTAGAGGGCCTGTTGGAGCAGGGCGGTAAGGCCCATTGGCCTTGGAGTGGAGTCACAGGCCCGTGTTTGTCTCCACTGCCATCTCAAAACTGGGCCTGCAGCTGAGTGAGCCATACAGGTAACGTGACAGGCTCAGAGGAGGGGAGGAGGTGGCCCATGGGCTGTTCAGGTGCCTCCAGAGGGACTGGGAGGAAAAATTCTGGCATCTCGCTGAAGGAGGCTGGGGGCTAGCATTGAAGGGTGGCCATAGGCAAGCCAGGGCTTGAAAATCCACCACCAGGGAGCAAGGGAGGGAGGCAAAGATGGAGGACAGGAGAGCGGCCACCCAGCTCTGACGAGTCCATTAAATTTTAAAGTGGCCCTGCCCTCCGGCATGCTGGGAAGGGGTGGGGACCTGGCCAGGACTCTGCCTCTCTCAGCTGTTTGTTGTTCTGTTGCCCAGAGGAGGAGAGCCTGGATGAGGAGTGCGCTTCCCAGGTGGACTCTCCTCTTCCTGGGAGAGTGGGGCCAGGCCTGGGGTGGGTTCTGCCGTGGGGTCTCTCACAGGCCTCCCCCAGCCAGAAGCCCAGCGGGAGGATGGTGGCAACAGGAGGCAGACAAGCGGCATTCGTGGTGCCGCAGCTCCTTGCAGCCTGAGTGGGCCCCCAGCTTCTCAGGCCCCACAGAACGATCATCCAGAAAGCTGCCCACTCCCTTCGCCCCCTCTCCACTCAGATGCTGGTAGAGGGGCCAGTCCCAGCTGCGGAGAGCTGCTGGCCCTGGCCCTCAGGGAGCCGGCGTGCGGAGCCACCTTGACCACCACGCTCCTCTTCCTCAGGTCCCAATTAATGGATTCTGACATGGATTATGAAAGGCCAAACGTAGAGACCATCAAGTGCGTTGTGGTGGGAGACAACGCGGTGGGCAAGACCAGGCTCATTTGTGCACGGGCCTGCAATGCCACCCTCACCCAGTACCAGCTGCTCGCCACCCATGTGCCCACGGTTTGGGCCATCGACCAGTATCGGGTGTGCCAGGAGGTAAGGCTGCACGGCCGCTCGGCTGGGGGTCCACCCCATGGATTCGGGCTTCTTCCTAAGCCGGAGCGCAGTGTCTCCAAACACGGCCCGGCCTGTGCCAAGCTCATGGAGGCCCCTGGGCATGGCGCGGGGGCAGCTAAAGAGGAAGGAGCCCCAGGAGAGAGGGCTGACGGAAGCCCACCCCAGGGGAGGGATGCTTAACCGTTTGTGTTTGGCATGGCCGAGCTGGTGCCTGAGACCCAAGCTTTGCCTGGGACACAGCATCTCATGCAGTCACAGCCCCCAGTAATGGGGAGCACTGCGGTGAAGGGGGTTGTTGGAGAGATGAGGGCAGAGAGGAAAAAAGAAGCTGTCGGCCAATACCAAAAACAGAGGCTTGTAATGTGCAGGCGAGGCTGGGAACAGGGCAGGCTCGCTGAGATCCCTTCCACCCCAGGACAGTCTACCCTCTGAGAGGCTCTTCCCTTCCAGCCGGCTTAGAGCCCACTCTTGCTGTTGGCATGCAGAGATGGCACCCAGATAAAGTGCTGGGCACAGCACATGGAGGGGGCTGCCAGGACCCTAGCCAGCTCTGTCCCTCTACCCCCATGCTGTCTGGGACCCTCGGGGATGAGCCGGCGCCACCCTGAGCCGGCATGCAGAGGCCCCTAGAACCATTGCCCTTGATTCCCACTCCTCTTCGAACCCCCCCACACCCTACAGGTGCTGGAACGCTCCAGAGATGTGGTAGATGATGTCAGCGTCTCCCTCCGCCTCTGGGACACCTTTGGAGACCACCACAAAGACCGTCGCTTTGCTTATGGGAGGTAGGTAAGGCCTCTGGTTGGCTGCGGGAAGCCGGGTGGGTAGGTTTTCCCTGCCTTCCCAAGGAACAACAATGCTCTGAAATTTCAGCTGGGAGGAGGGAACAGAGAGAACAGCATGGCCGACCCTCACAGGGGAGGCAGCCTGGGGCAGTGGAAGGAGCCGGGTTTGGAGTCAGGAGTCTCAGCCCTGCTACCTATCAGCTCTGTGACTATGCACAATTAGGGGAACTGTTCTGAATTGATTCTCCTCAGCCACGGATTGTACAATGGTAATTTCTAACCCGTAAGATAGCCATGAGGTCAAAACGAGAGTTTTCGAAAGCTCTAAAATGCTAAATTAGAGGTATATAAATTAGAGGTCCTATTATTACACATTCTGCGCAAGGTCATGGAGCAGATGCATATGACAGACGTGGGATGTAGTGTAGTTTGGGGTGGGTATGTGTGTTCTCCCTTGTTCCAGGGACAGTAACCTACCAGTAGCTTTCCTTGCCTATAACCTCACTCTCCCACCCCCAGATCCGATGTGGTGGTTCTGTGCTTCTCCATTGCCAACCCCAATTCCCTCCACCATGTCAAGACCATGTGGTACCCAGAGATCAAGCACTTCTGCCCCCGAGCACCTGTCATCTTGGTGGGCTGCCAGCTGGACCTGCGCTATGCTGACCTGGAGGCTGTCAATAGGGCCAGGCGACCCTTGGCTAGGTAGGGGGTGCTGGTGCTAGGGAGGGGGGAGGAGGAAGATCGAGGGAGGGGTGCATATCCATGGCTCCCTGTTCAGCCCCGAGGGAATCCACTTGGCCTCATCCCTACCCTCCATTTGAAGCAAGCCATGCAGGGGCGGGGGGGCAAAGAGAATAGAGAATGCCCGTTCATTCATTTGTTCATTTGTTCAGTCATCCATCCATGCATCCACATATCCGTTATACCCTGTGTGGGCCATCCTGGGCTAAGCACCATGGGAGGGAAGGAGAAAACGAGGTAGTCTTTGCGGGAAGGGGCTTATGATCATGCTGGGAGATGAACTCCATATATGGCCATGTTAAAAACCAGCGTGGAACATTGCATGCTAATTGCCAGAGAGGTGGTTGGTGCTGCCACTGCTTTGAGGTGGGGAAGGCGGGGGGCTGGCATAAATACAGAAGGCTTCCTACAAGAAGAGGGGATTGGTAGCGGGCCTTGAAGAACTGGTAAGAATTGACTAGACAGAGAAGAAAGGGCAGGAGTCAGACAGAGACAGATCCTGAGCAGAAACACCACCCCTGCCCCAGTCCTCTGGGGAACAGGCAGGCTCTGGAGAGCTGCCTCTCCCTGCCCCTCCCCTGCCCCTCCTCCCCCACCCACATGTTTTGTTTTCCTTCTTGAATCTACCAGGCCCATCAAGCCCAACGAGATCCTTCCCCCAGAGAAGGGTCGGGAGGTGGCCAAGGAGCTGGGCATCCCCTACTACGAGACCAGCGTGGTGGCCCAGTTTGGCATCAAAGACGTCTTTGACAATGCCATCCGCGCAGCGCTCATTTCCCGCCGACACCTGCAGTTCTGGAAATCCCACCTCCGTAATGTACAGCGGCCTCTGCTGCAGGCGCCCTTCTTGCCTCCCAAGCCGCCTCCCCCCATCATCGTGGTGCCCGACCCCCCCTCCAGCAGCGAGGAGTGCCCCGCCCACCTCCTGGAGGACCCGCTGTGTGCGGATGTCATACTGGTGCTGCAGGAGCGGGTGCGCATCTTTGCCCACAAGATCTACCTCTCCACCTCCTCCTCCAAGTTCTATGACTTGTTCCTCATGGACCTGAGTGAGGGGGAGCTGGGGGGCCCCTCGGGGCCAGGGGGCCCCCGCCCAGAGGACCACCGGGCTCACCCTGATCACCACCACCATCACCACCACCACCACCACCACGGCCGGGACTTCCTGCTGCGGGCGGCCAGCTTTGACGTGTGCGAGAGCGTGGAGGAGGGCGGGGGCTCGGGTCCTGCTGGGCTCCGCGCCTCCACCAGCGACGGGATCTTACGGGGCAATGGAACAGGGTATCTGCCCGGGAGGGGTCGAGTACTGTCTTCCTGGAGCCGAGCTTTTGTGAGCATCCAAGAAGAAATGGCAGAAGATCCTCTGACCTACAAATCCCGGCTGATGGTGGTGGTGAAAATGGACAACTCCATCCAGCCGGGGCCCTTCCGGGCTGTTCTCAAGTACCTGTACACTGGGGAGCTGGATGAGAACGAGCGGGACCTCATGCACATCGCCCACATTGCTGAACTGCTTGAGGTCTTTGATCTGCGCATGATGGTGGCCAACATTCTCAACAACGAGGCCTTCATGAACCAAGAGATCACTAAGGCCTTCCACGTCCGCCGGACCAACCGGGTGAAGGAGTGCTTGGCAAAAGGCACCTTCTCAGGTATGGATTGTGCTTAGGAGCTGACTGCCAGAGGGCAGGGGACTTCCCTCCAATTAGCCTTCTGAAGAGTCCGGGTTGGTCCGATTAGCGTTCTGAGTCATCTCAGCTGCTGATGTCCTGGAGATACGGTGGCTCTGCTCCCGAAGCCTAGTACCCAAGCCCGAGAACTTGGTCATGTAGCTCTCTACAGCAGTGGCTTCAGAAGAAAGTGGGTTGTCTGGGCACAGTGTCGATCTTTGGGGTGGGTTCTCCCACATTCTTTCACCACATCCTCACGTGATACCTCTTCTCCTCCCGGACAGATGTGACCTTCATCCTGGATGATGGCACCATCAGCGCCCATAAGCCCCTGTTGATTTCCAGCTGTGACTGGATGGCCGCCATGTTTGGGGGGCCATTTGTGGAGAGTTCCACCAGGGAGGTAAGGCTAGGAGGGGAATAGGTGGGAAGGAGAGAGAGACTTCCACCCTCCCCACCTGAGGCATCTGCCATTTACTGGGACTTCCTTCAGCACTGACTGCGAGATGGCTCCCATAGCCAAGGATCTTATGATATTTCAAGACAGGGAATTATAGTGATGTCTTCCCTTTATGGTGTAGAAAGCACTTTTGATATATTATCGCCTATCTCACCTCACACACAACTCCTACACTTGGCATCGTGTTCCCACTGTATAAGGAAAGTGAGGCCCCGGGAAGTTAAGTGCCTGGTGCAAAGTTATATAAGTAGAAAGGAGAGGTTTGGACTTGAACTCAAGACTTCGATTCCTTGGCTCTATACGTTGTACCTTGCTTTCTCCCTAACACATGTGAGCCAAGTGGAAAAAATTCAGTGTGTGCCAACATGAATCCATCACTGTTTTAAATGTATGTCTTACCATTACTTAGGTATGGTGAAGCCCACGGACCAGGAGAAAGTTGCCATTGGACAGAGAGTTGTTTTTTTTTAATTTTATTTATTTATTTATTTGACAGAGAGAGAGAGAGACAGCCAGCGAGAGAGGGAACACAAGCAGGGGGAGTGGGAGAGGAAGAAGCAGGCTCCCAGAGGAGGAGCCTGATGTGGGGCTTGATCCCAGAACACCTGTATCACGCCCTGAGCCGAAGACAGATGCTTAACAACTGAGCCACCCAGGCGCCCCTGGACAGAGAGATTTTTATACTCCCAGGTGTCTGTAGGAGGGGGCATGCCTGGCACAGGGGGCCACACAGGGAAGCACCAGGGTCCGTCTGGAGGCAAAGGGAGTGAAGGGAACAGCGAACAAGAGCCTTCGCTGTAGTTTCTGTGGGAAGGAATGGGTGAGGCAGGGGGAGCAGGCTTAGGACTGGCTAGTCTGAATAATTTCAGCAGGCTTTGGGGCTGTCCCAAGTCAAGCGGTACCTGGCCTTAGGGTGGCAAGGGCAGGAGAGAGTGGCTGAGAGAGTGAGCCTGATAAAGGAGGTGGTTGGGGTGTGGACATGGGATTAGTTGATTTGCACGTGAAAGGCATGCTGACCGCCTCCTTTACAAGCCGTGGGAGGGGCAACCCCGCTGGGGTCAGCAAGGCCCCAGATGCCAAAGGAGCAGAACACAGACAATAAAAAATGCTTTGTATAATCACCTTTCCCTCTAAGCAGCACTGCTCCGACCGACTGTCTCGTCACTGTTTCAGCCACTTTCTCAGGAACCGAAAGCGGAAACACAGAGTTGTAAGGGGCCTATCAGTGTATCCTTAGAAATAGTCTCTTAAGTCTGTTCTCTCCTTTCCTTTCTCACAGCTGAGCAGAGTAGCCCAGGCTGAGGCCCTCGGTATTCTCTCTTTTCCTTGAATTCCCATACCGCTAGCTGTCACAGTTAACAAGGTACAGCTTTGTGCAACTGCTTGAGGTTCTGAGGGTCCGCACGCTGTTTTCTCGCCTGGTCTGGAATTTCTTTCCTCCCCACCTCTCCCCAGCCCCGCTCCATCCTGGTCCCTTAGTAAGAGCTCACCAAACACTTGAGGGAAAGATAGGACTATGAACGACACAGGATAGCATCCTGTGACAAAGAATAACAGTTTCTTAAGATTTCTGGGAAGGAGGTCCTTCCGGAAGGCTAAGTGGAGGGGTTGAGCTGTGAGCTGGTCTCCGATCCTTGAAGCATGAGTGGGATTGGCCTCCGTGAGTGTGAGACGAGGCGCTTCTGAGAGCCCCAGGGGCCGGCCCGCCCAAGGCACTTCTCGGTACCATAGAAGCAGCGTAAAGCTCCAGATGGCTCCCATGCAGCCCGGAGAGACTTGTGTCTAATGAGAAAGCAGTTTTTGTTGCAGCACAGCCCTCAAGAGATCCCAGGGCCCCAAAGCAGCAGCTTCAGGCAGCCAGTGAGAAGTCAGCTGGTGTTGGCTTTGCTCTTTCGTACCCCACTTGCACTGACCTCGGCAAGGCCAGGTGGGGCCGGGGTGTGGGTTCAGGTGGCAGGAAGGACTCCTTCAAACATCTTCCAAGACAGCATGGCTTTGGAAGCATGCAAGTGGGAATCCAGGTTCTTTTCTTTTTTTATTAATTAAAGATTTATTTATTTATTTTAGAGAGAGAGAGAGTGCAGATGTGTGAACATGGGGAGAAGCAGAGGGAATGGGAGAGAGAGAGTCTCCAGCACACTCCCCACTGAGTGCGGAGCCCCAGTGTAGGGCTCGATCTCATGACCCTGAGATCGTGACCTCAGCCGATCTTGAGAGTCTGACACTCAACCGACTGAGCCACCCAGGTGCCCTGAACCCAGGTTCTTTGAAACTGTCAGAGCGCTGCTCACGGGTGTGGTCAGCACACGGGCTCCGTACGGGCTTCTGCTCCGGGAGACAGGCCCTGGGGGGCCGTCGGAGCTGGCACAGGGGCGGCTCAGGGGTGGCTGCCCGTCCGGTGGAGCCAGCAGAAAGCCGGGGCCTTTAGAGTTTCCCGACCCGAGCTCCTCCTTCTGGAAAGCTGGGCCTCCCTGAGGCCTTCTGTCTCCTTGCCCCGCAGGTGGTGTTTCCTCACACGAGCAAGAGCTGCATGAGGGCAGTGCTGGAGTACCTGTACACGGGCACGTTCACCTCCAGTCCCGACCTGGACGACATGAAGCTCATCATCCTGGCCAACCGCCTGTGCCTGCCGCACTTGGTTGCCCTCACAGGTACCCGGGCCCCTGGGGGAGAAGACAGGGACCCCCCCCCCCAGCCTGATTTCTTCTCTCATCTGCATCCCCCCAGGGGACAGGCTGTGAGCACCAAGGGACTGCGTTTACATAAAGTGAAATGTGTCGCTGTGTCCTGGGGTTTGGGGAGGACGTGGATATAAAGCAGCACGTGTGAGAGACGTGCTTGATGGTGTCACATGGTCGGCTCTCCACAAAGGGTTTCGGGCCCAACCGAGGGGTCTCCAGTAGATGACAGCGCCTGGTGTTCCATCAGCTTCGCCTCAGCGGGGCAACTAAGTCAAGAGGAATAGAACACCATTCCTCATTGCTCCCCTTTGGTTCTTTTCCTCCTCCTCTGCCGCATTCTTTCTTTCTTTTCTTCCTCCTCCTCCTCTTCCATCTTCACTTTCTCTTTCTTCCAGAAACAGACAATAAACATTGACCTCCACCCCTAGTTCCTTGGAAAGCCCGTGAGAGCTGGAGCTCAGCTTTTAGAATGAACCCATCACAGAGGCCCTTGGCATGGAGCAGGGCCCGAGGCCGCAGGGAAACCGAGCAGCAGGCAATGGGGATGGGGGAGGGGGTCGAGGGGTTGGAGAAGAGGAGCGGTGCTATCCGGATGAAGGGAGTCTGGGGCCACCTGGATGAAGAGGGTGATGCTGGCTGTTGGAATTGCTATGTGCGTTGTGTTGGCGTTGGCACCTTGCTGCTGTTGCTATCAGCGTCCGTGTTCTTGGGCAGGTCCGGGGGCAGAAAGCAGGGCCTTAGATATTGAGTGGAGATTCAGGGAAGGACCTGGCATCGGAGCTGCCGGGGCACTGGACCGGTGCTCAAGACGGGGACTCGTACAGGAGGAAAAGCAAAACCATGATGAGAAATTAGTTATAGGATGGGGCTTGGTCATAGGAAGAAGGAAGAAATCATTGATCAGAATTTGTTAAGTGCTGAGCCTACAGAGAGAGTCCAGGGACCCTCCTAGTTGGAAACACAGAGGGCTTTAAGGTGGGAAGAAAGAGAGAGGCTTCTAAAGATCACAGCTGAAACAGGCTGTCCACCATAGCTGCCGTGGAAAGTGGAAAGTGGTGTGGTCTTCACAGAGCATAGGTAACTTCCAAACTCTTAGACCGAGTAATTCAACTTTTGAAAGACTATCTCCAAAATATGTATAAAGATGTTTCTGTAAGTTTGCTTCATCATGGTGGGCGATCAGAAATAAGTCAGCCGTTACAAATGTTAAACTGCACAGTTGCATGGAGAGGCTTCTAGAAAATACCCACTAAGTGACTTTTCCTGGGGAACGGTCCACATGCACTACAAAGCATACAGACGTGCGTCGTGCACGTGTCTTGTCAAGGATCAGCGGGAAATGTCAAGCATGGCACGATTGGTGGTGCTCTATGTTTTGGGAGATAGGCTTTCTATGAAGTTATTAATTCAGGCTTAAAAATTTTTTCATTGTTCAATAGAGCACAAATGCATGAAACATATGTTTAGCTTCATGAATTATTATAAGGTCAAAGAACTCATATCAAGAGCTAGCACCTTGCTGGCCATCGCAGAAGCCCTCTGCCTGTCCCTGCCAGTCACAGGTCCATTCCCGTCCTCAGGAGTAACGCTTTGCCTGTCACTCCTTTCTAGGGTATTTTTTATTGGCCTCCCTTCTTGCTCTTCATACTTTTGTCTTCCGTGTGTGCATCCTTACACACGATAGCATGGTCTTATTTTTTATATGCCTTTTAAAAATTTCTTCTAATCTAAAGCTTCCTTGTTCATTAAAATTTTTTTTGCCTTGCAATTTATCTATTGGAAAAAAACCCACTGATGTTCTAGAAAATCTAGATTTTTCACTGATTGGCCATTGATCTAGGGGCTCGATCAGATTCATATTCAACTTTCTTTTGCTAAAACTACTTCATAGGTTATTCCTGTTTTGTTTTAAGATTTTATTTTGAAGTAATCTCTACATCCAGCATGGGGCTTGAACTCACAACCCCGAGATCTAGGGTCACACGCTCCACCGACTGAGCCAGCGAGGCGCTCCATTTCTGTTTTTCATCAAGAAGCTTTGTCTCTTTTTGTGATCTTTTTGTGACGTTAGCAGCCACTGAGTATCATTGCGTGGATCCATTGATTTATGAGGTGTTGTGAGATGATAATATTCCAATTCAATCGTTCCTTCTTTGTCTGTCGGAATACTTTGGAAAAGAGAGCAACTTCCCCTGACCTTCTCTGCTCGCCCAGTGGTGTGGTTCATACAGGAAGGGCAGATGAATGCTTGGTTGTACCCTTTTATTTACCGGTCTTCAAGATAAATTTGTTTCCCATCACCCTTTGCGGGTGCCCGATTAGTTTTTATTTTTAAATATTATTACGAACACACTCAATTGGTTTCAAATAACTACAGTTATCTTTATTGAAGCTGAAATACCACACTGCACCTTTTGCCAGCAAGAGTCTCTTCAGGTCGGCTCGGAGTGAGCTTTCTGGTTACATGGAGTGACAAGGTGTTCCAGGTTCATTTTGTACAACTCTTGGCCCAGACCTGGAATCGGCCATTTCTCTGAGAAGTCTGTTTCTTATAGTTGGACGTGGTATTTCAAGGCTATAATCTGAGCACGAGGGATGCACGTTACTACTGTATTGTTTCTAGCTGTTGTTTCTAGGTCTTTTTCTAGAGCTGGGAATTAGATTTTAAAGTTTGTTTGTTTGAGAGGGAGAGAGCGGGAGAGAGAGAGCGTGAGCAGGGGTAGGGGAGGAACAGAGGGAGAGGAAGAGAGAGAATCTTAAGCAGGCTCCATGCCCGTGCGGAGCCTGACGTGGAGCTCGATCTCACGACCCTGAGATGATGACCCGGGCCGAAATCAAGAGTCGGATGCTTAAGGAACTGAGCCCCCCAGGCGCCCCCATGAGGATAAAATACCTCATGAGTTTGTACTGATGCAGTTAAACTTCAGGATTAAGAGTGCTTACTTCTTTTATATAAATGTCTTAACATAAAATGTAAGGTTTGTTCACAGTTTGTTATGAAATTTCAGTTAACACAAGCAACTAGATTCAATCCCTAGTTGTAGTTCCGAGTTCTCAGCAAACCTGAGAGTGACCAGCCTCTCCCGTCAGCATCAATGGCCGGTTCTGCTGCGGGCTTTCACCCCACACGCACCAGACTCCTGGGTGCAACAGATGTCGTTGGAACACGTCTCCGACGTGATTCTGACTAACATACACCTTCACTTCCCATCCCCACTCCGCTGGAAAGTCTTGCTGTGATCCCAGTTTTCTCACCGGTGGAGCAGACTTCACTGGCGTGTGGCCTTTCCCGGCCTGTTAGGACTTGCCGCTGGCCCTTCTCTGCCTCTGGCTGCAGGGGGTCCCTGCCAGGGGCGTAAGTGAGTGCACGTCCGTCCATGTGGTTCTTCAGCTGACTCCTGACTGTGTGTGTCACAGAGCAGTACACGGTGACCGGGCTGATGGAAGCCACTCAGATGATGGTGGACATTGATGGGGACGTCCTCGTGTTCCTAGAGCTGGCTCAGGTATGATGGCAGGGGAAGGACTTTCTCCAGCATTCTTCCTCTGGGCTCTGTCTGCCCGTTGGCCGTGACTGAGGGAGGCTGGCAGGCGGTGGGTAGGAGGGGAGCCTGCTGTTAGACTTGGTTCCCTGATTGGCCAGGGCCGTGTTGTCCTCTGAGCCGGAGGGTTCACTCTGACATGCCCAGAGGAGAGGCTGGCCGCGGCGGCCAGGGACTGAGGCATCGTCCGACCACAGGGCAGGGGACGGAAGCCCAGTCTCACGTGTGCACATGGTTGCAGCGTGCCTGAGGTCCTCGAGGACTCTTCATCTAGAAGGAGCTGCCCACCTCCTTATTCCCAAGCAAGGAAGCGAAGTCCCCCGCACGGCCCTCCGCGTGCAGGAGTTCCGCCCCTAGAGGCCAGCGTGGGAAGTGAAGCTGCAGCTTCGAGGCTCGCGGACACAGCGGGAAGTCGGCTCTCTAAGCGGGGCCGTAGGCCCCTCTGGCCCTGGGCGGGCGGGGGAGGACATCTCCGCGGTGGCCTTGGAGGGGGACGGTGCCACGCGCGTCTCTGGATTTCTGTGGGTGCTGGGGGCAGGACAGAGGTGACGTGACGGTGGCGGTGGTGGCGCCAAGGAGCAGATGAAATGTTTTCTCACACTTTCGTGTGGGTTCGCCTCTCGAGACGGGCTCGTTACACCTGCAGGGCTTGGCCCGTCTGCACCAGCGTTTGGCTCTGCAGACTGCCACAGGTGTCTGCGGACCCCGCCCCGGGCTCCAGCGTAGGTGCTCTTCTCTGTGTCCCCAGTTCCACTGCGCCTACCAGTTGGCCGACTGGTGTCTTCACCACATCTGCACCAACTACAACAACGTGTGCCGCAAGTTCCCCCGAGACATGAAGGCCATGTCCCCAGGTGAGCGTCTCCCGCGTGCCCAACGGGCCAGAGCTCTGACTTGACCCCGGGGCGTCCAAAAACTGCCAGAGATCCTTGGGCTGAACTTGAGCTTGTGGGTGGGGGGAGCACCTGGCAAAGGTGTATCGGCCACACGGAGGGGAGCCCAGGAAAAGAGCAGGACAGCTGGGGGCCTCAGGCAATTCACTTGACCTCTCGGGGCTTCTGTTTCTCACAAGTACAAAGAAGTGTGTTGGACTTCTGGTATTTTTCAGACCTGGTGTTTTGGAGGGGGGTATTTTGGTATTTCAGACTTCGTTGGTTTTTTTTTCAGAGTTGGTATTTTTCAGACAGGACTCCACGATAAGAAATATATTTTGTTGTGAGCCAGTACGCATATAGAAACTATGTCAGTTGTTTTTCATGCTGCTCACGGCCCACCACATTGATTTCACAACCTAGACATGGGCACAGCTTGGACCACCCGGGTCCAGCTGTCCTCTGAGGTCCCTGCGGTATCACCTCTGCTTAATTAGTATCTCCAGTCCTTCGGCCCAACAGGAGCTACACGGGCTCCCAGGACAGGTGTTGTGGCCCCCCGAGTTCCTGCCACTCTGCGGCGCCCCTCCTCCCGGTGCCAGGTCATCCCGCACCCGCCCTTCTCCCACCTGCCCCCTCCTCCTTTACACCCTGCGGGCATTTTCTTTCAAAAACACAGCTCCAGCCGCAGCACTGCCCTGGTCCAAACCTTCCACACCTGGCACACTTTCCAGAATCAGTCCGAACCCCTCAGCCTAGCCTTCCCTCCAGGCTGGCCCTCTGTCCTCCTGCAGCCCTCCCTCCCCTTCCCTGAGGAGCCAACTCTGCCAGCCGTCTGTGCTGCCGCCCCAGCCGTGCCCAGCACCTTGCTGCCCTTCTCCCTCCTCACGCCCCATCCCAGCCCAGTTCGTTCCCAGCGCAGGTGAGGCCCAACTAGGTTGTCCCCGCGTCATGGAGCCCAGCAGAGCGGAAGTGCCTTTCCCCAGCGCTGGCGCTGACTTTCTTAAAGAAGTTCTGCAGCTGCACGGAGGGCTCCGAAGGCAGGGCTGGTGGTCTGGTCCCTGGCACTGGGCGTGCCCCGGACGGAGGCCCCTGGCAGGTCTCCAGGGCAGTAGCATGGGGGTGGCGGGCGGCCCCCGGACCCCCTCCTCGTCCCGGTGCTCCTCGTGCCCCTCCTCCTGCCCGCCCTCTTACCAAGCCCTACTGCGCTGTGCTCCAGAAAACCAGGAGTATTTTGAGAAGCACCGGTGGCCGCCCGTCTGGTACCTGAAGGAGGAAGATCACTACCAGCGGGCACGGAAGGAGCGCGAGAAGGAGGATTATCTCCACCTGAAACGGCAGCCCAAGCGGCGGTGGCTGTTCTGGAACAGTCCCTCCTCACCGTCCTCTTCTGCGGCCTCCTCGTCATCCCCATCTTCCTCCTCGGCTGTGGTCTGAGATGCTGCCACCCTCTTCTGACCCTGCTGCTGTCTCCCCCACTCGCCTTTGCCCCCTGCTCTTCTGCATCGCCCCTCCACCTTCCAGGGACAAGGGGACCCACGTAACCAGGACCCTAAGGGCAGAGCTCTTCTCACCAGCCGACACGTCTCAGCAAGAGAGTAGGGGGGAGGAGGGGGCCTTGTGGATCAGTACAGGGACCCCCTGCAGGGGCCCCCCCCCCCCGTTCCAGAGCAGGGCGGGAAGCAGATGGCTGCTGGGAGGTGGGGAGCAGGGAAGGTGCCGAGAACTCTGGCATCTGACTCTGGGTCGGAGAAGGCTGGCTTCCTAGGGAGACTCTCCCAGCCGTGAGGCTGTGTGGCTCGGTCTGTGGAGGCAGCCCCCTCCCAGGGAGTGGCTGTGCACAGGGAGGGTCCTGCTCTCTTGGCCACGTCTTTCCACCCATGGACCTGAGGGTGACAGATGTTTTGTGGGCACTTCCACACAGCGCCTACTCAGATCCTCACCGGAGAAGTCAGGGTAGAAATTAGGCCTTCAGACCCAACTCAAGGCTTCCACATCCTGGGGTGCAGCTGCGGAGGCCAGGAGGCCACGGTGGGAAGGCTTGCTCTTGACGGGCATCCCTCCCTCCCAGGCCTGATCAAGGAGGGCAGAGCCTGTCCAGAGCTCCGGGCCCAGGAGCAGTGCCTCGTGGTGCAGTGAGAAACTTTTCCCTCCCCGTCCTTCACTACGCAGATCCAGAGATGAGAACCGAAGGAAATAGCTGGAACAGGGGGAGAGGAGAAAGGAGGAGGGGGGGTCTGGGCGCAGCAGCCCCGTCCTCTTCTGGGCCCCTCCCCCTGCCTCTGGTTAGTACAGTGGGGCAAAATTAGCAAAAAAACAAACAAAACAAAACTCCAAACAGCAGCAAAATCACCACCAACAAAAACATGTTGGCCTCTATCCCTTCAAAGAAAAAAAATAGCAGAAAAAGACCCTGTATAGCTTACAAACAGGGGCCTCCGTGTTGACGAGACAGCAGTGTAGGCTGCAGGATTGATTCCGGTGGCTGTGGGGAAAGGACTCGTCACCCGCTGTGGCTGAGGATGCCCAGGCCCTGCTCGCCGGCTCTGAGGACAGCACGAGTTCTGAGTTAGCATGCGGGGATTGACGCTTCGGGGGCGGGGGCAGGGGGGTCTCAGGGCTTGAATGTGGCATTGGACCCCTGCTTTGCCCATCATGAGAATCAGTTCTTCTCCTCGACTTCAGAGAGTGACTTCCCAGGATGTGAATGTGTTGGGGGTCCAAGGTCAGGGGAAAGGGCACCGACTTGGAGAATAGGAGTCCCTGTAACGAAGGACCACAGGACATGACCTCACTTAGTGCTGGTTCGGGGGGTGGGGTGCAAGGAAGGGAAGGAGGAAAAGGGGAGACTTGAGCAGGGGCAAAGCACAGTCAGTCCCAGGAAGAGGGGGACCAGACTGGAGGATTGTGGGGGGTAAGACAGCAGCTTGCAACCCCATGGGGAAAGCTGGGCCACATTTTACCTGTCCTGGTTTTGTGATCCTGACCCATATTTCACCCCCCACACCGTATGGCGACCTAAAAGCCAGAGGTCCACTGATGATGGGTGGAACCCTGGGGTGGGCTCCACCAGCAAGACCCTGGCTTTAGGTCCGGGGTCAAGCAAACGCAGAAACAGTTTTGTGGTACTGAGACTAGAGATTGATGGTAAGTCCTCGTCAAGAGAAGCAGCAGGAGGGGGCAGGCCAGGCAGGTCTAGGGTGGCTGCACCCCCATTGTCTGAGCCGCAGACTTCAAGACCAGAGCTGCCTCCCCTTCTCTGGGGTGGGTAGCCGGCTGGCAAGCCCGACGTGTGCTCCTGCCTGCTGAGTTCTCATCCTTGGCTTCAGGGCGAGGCTGAGGGAGCCAACAGGCAAAGGCAGGAGGCAGCTCGCGAGGGGGGTGCAGCTCTACACCCAGCACCCTCGCTCTGGGGAAGGGAGCCAGAGCTGGGGCCGTGGGGTCTCCTGGGAACTCCTGGTGAGAGGGAGAGCAGAAACCTAAAATCCAGGGGGAGGTGGAATGAGGGGCTGAGCAGCGTGGCCGGCCGATGAGGACGCAGAAAGGCCAAAGGGAGAGAGTCAGCGTGGCCAGGAGGTGCAGGGAACCCGTGCGAGAGGAGCCGCAGGACCACCCCAGCAACCAGGGTGGGCTCACCCCTCAGGGACCCACTGCCCCTTCCTAGCTGCAGCCTGGGTGCCCAGCAGGCCCAGGTGCAAGCCAGAGACTCCACCTATGGGGCTGTGAGGGAGCCAGGCCAGGGCTGGCAACCTCGCAGGAGGAGGGAGGGACGAGGGGCTGAATTCCAGTCCCCCCAAACCCTGGCATTTGGAAATCCAGGGAGACGGGAAGGACAAGTCACAAGAACACACCCCTGTACTCGTGTCACTCAAAGCTGCTTCACAGGAGCGTGGGAGGGTGGGGGAGAAAAAACACACACACCTCTTTTTATATAAGGTTTCATATTTAATTTGGTCATGAATTCATAAATACATGAGTATTTTGTACCTAATGGCCTGCCTTGTACTGTTCTATATGTCCAACAACCTCTTCAAAGGTGGCACTTCCACTGGAGAGAAGCATGAAAGGACACCAATCACCAAAGAAACACCAAGTGCCTATTGAGGTCCGAGGTCCGCTGGGACCGGATCAGCTTCGTGCTCTGACGCAGCTTACCTTAAATGAGTAAGCATGACCAGCACTGCTGGGCTCTCACCGCGGAGGGGCGCTCGGGTGAACTGAACGCTGACTGGCAAAAATTCATGACTCCTGAAGATACAAGCGCCCGGCAAGGAAGGGGCGGAAGGGGCGGCGGAGGCAGGAAACCTCGAGTCTTCCAAAAAAAGGGAAGGGGCAGGGGAAGGGGGGACCCCTGGAAGGAAGTGGGAGACGGAGGTAAACAGCAAGGCCATGAGGGTTGTGCCCCCACTGAACTCCGCTAGAACATCAATTCCCCGAACCGAAGTGTTCGGGCGACCCCGGTTTGAGCCCAGCCCTACCAGACTGGGCACACACAGACCTCTGAGCCGGGGAAGCCCAAGAAGCCTGAGGAGAAGCTCGATGCTATTATCCTGCCAGGTCTGGACTACAGCTGTAGCGGGAGGAGAGCTGAAAATGAAGATGGGGCTGAAGGTCCCGCACGTGACCTGCAATGGCACATGACGTAGAACCTACCTGCCGCCTCAGATCCAGCCCATCTCCCACCCCATCCCACGTCCATTGGGGAGAAGGAGGCCCACGCATGGGTGCCCCCGAACGTTTGGGGGCACCCACCCAAACCCAGGGCTGCCCAAGGACACCCCTTCTCTTCACTCTCCTTACTTGGAAACATCTGCCTATAAGTAATATAAATATTCATACACCCACAAAATTATCATGTTGGAAGGAGTTCAGAGCACTTCAGAAGTTTCTGGCCATTGGATCCTGGAAAGCTCAGGCTGCATATGAGGGAGAATGGGAATCCACCCGGGCCATCCCCAGAGGTGGCCTTTTTCGTCTTCTCCCTTTGTGTTCGTGCTCATTCTATGGTTGCCTGCTCCCATTCGGGTAACCTGTGCAATCACACTCATAAGCACATTGCAAAAGCTTCTACATGCTCATAGAAATATATACAAAAATATAAAAATAGGAAGATGCACATCTTGTAACACCAATAGATGTAAGCAAGGGCAAGCATGCCAACGTGACTGTGTCTTCCAATATAACAAACACAAGTAGAAAGGGCGATTCTGTTAGGATGAAGTCCTGTGGATTGAAAAGAACGGCACCCTAAAACAACTCGCTGTGCACATATGAACATACACAGGCACCTCGAACCTGATCCTGCAGGTTCACTTCCAGACCGCCCCAATGAGCAAATACCGCAATAAAGCGAGTCAAATGAATCCTTTGGTTTCCCAGTGCATACAAAAGTTATGTCTACACCACACTGTAGTCTATTAAATGTGCAATAGCATTATGTTTTTAAAAACCATGTATTAAACTAAAAAATATTGCTAAAAAATTGCTAACCATCACCTGAGCTTTCAGCGAATTGTAATCTTTTTGCTGGTGGAGGCTCTTGCCTCGATGCTGGTGGCTGCTGACTGATCGGGGGGGGGAGTTGCTGAAGGTGGGGTGGCTGTGGCAATTTCTTAAAATAAGACAACAACGAAACTGGCCACATGGATGGACTCTTGCTTTCATGAACGATTTCTCTGTAGCACGCGATGCTGTGTGACGGCATTTTACTCACAGTAGAACTTCTTGCAAAACTAGAGTCAGTCCTCTCCAACCTGCCAGCTCTAGCAACTAAGCTTATGCGATGCTCTAAATCTTTTGTTAACATCTCAACAATCTTTCCAGCTCTTCCCCAGGCGTAGATTCCATCTCAAGAAACCAGTTTCTCTGCTCATCCTCAAGCAGCAACTTCCCATCTGTTAGTATGATCCAGAGATGGCGGCCATTCAGTCCCGTCTTCAGGCTCCACTTCCTGTTCTAGTTCTCTTGCCCTTTCCCCCACACTTCCTCCTCTGAAGTCTTGGACCTGCCGGAGTGCATGAAGGCTGCAATCAAATTCTTCCAAACTCCTGTTCATGTTGATATTTTGACCTCTTCCCATGAATCACGAATGTTCTTAATGGCACCTAGAATGGTGAATCCTTGCCAGAAGGTTTTCGATTTCCTTGCCCAAATCCAGAAGAACCACTATCTATGGCAGCCACAGCCTTACAAATGTATTTCTTAAATAGCAAGACTTGAAAGTCAAATGACTCCTTGATCCAGGGGCTGCAGAACGGAGGCTGTGTCAGCAGAGAACAATGGTCGTCTCGTCTTACCTCCCCATCAGAGCTTGTGCGTGACCAGGTGCAGTGCCAGGGAGCAGTCATATTTTGAAAATCTTTTTTTCTGAGCGGTGGGTCTCAACAGTGGACTTAAAATATTCAGGGAACCATGCTGTAACGGGAAGTGCTGCCACGCAGGCTTTGCTGTTCCATTTACTGAGCACAGGCAGAGTGGGCTTAGCATAATTCCTCAGGGCCCTGGGATTTCCAGAACAGTCAACGAGCACTGGCTTCGACTTCAAGTCACCAGCTGAATTAGCCCCTAGCGAGAGAGTCAGCCTGTTCTTGGAAACTTTGAAGCCGGGCATTGACTTTCCGCCTCCAGCTATGAGAGTCCTGGCCGGCATCTTCTTCCGAGAGAGGCCGTTTCATCTGCACTGGAGATCTGTTGCTCAGTGTAGCCTCCTTCATCACTTATCCCAGCTGGATCTCCTGGAGAACTTGCTGCGGCGTCTGCACCAGCACTGGCTGCTTCGCCCTGCGCTCTGATGTTACAGAGACGGCTTCTTCCCTTAAACCTCACGGACCCACCTCTGCCAGCTTCGGACTTTTCTCCTGCAGCTTCCATGGCTCTCAGCCTTCGCGGAATTGAAGAGAGTCGGGGCCTTGCTCAGGGTTAGGCTTTGGCTTAACGCAATGTCGCGGCTGGTTCGATCTTCTACGCAGATGGCTCAGCCTTTCTCCACATCAGCAGTAAGGCTGTTCTGCTTTCTTATCGTTCATGTGTTCACTGGAAGGCACGTTTAACCTCCTTCAACAACTTTTCCTTTGCATTCACAACCTGGCTTTTTGTTGTGTGGCTTAGCTTTTGGCCCATCTTGGCTCTTGACTTGCCTTTCTCACTAAGCTTAATCATTTCTAGCTTTGATTTAAAGTGAAAGACATGTGACTCTTCCTTCTACTTGAATACTTAGAGGCCATTTGGGGTTATTAACGGACTAGTGGACCAGTCAGAAGACACACACCATTTATCAATTAAATTCACAATCTGATATGGGCACAATTCGTGGCACCTCAAAACAATTACAATAATAACATCAAACATCACTGATCACCCAGAACAACAGAATAATAATGAAAAGATTTGAAATATTGCGAGAATTACCAAAATGTGCTACAGAGATATGAAGTCAGCAAATGCTGTTGGAAAAATGGCACCAACAGACTTGCTCAACTCAGGGTGGCGACAAACCTTCAATTTGTAAAACATGCAATAGCTTTGAAGTGCAATAAAGTGAAACACAATAAAGTGAGGTATTCCTGTAACTATAATCCACGTAGAATCTTTCCACAATTCACTTTTCACACCCAGCGTTTTGTAAAAAGGTATTCCAAGCGCATTGAAAAAGTTCTAGAACATCCCAAGAGCTGCATGTTTTTGAAGTGGAATTTCTTCAAGTATTCACCAAGTATCTGCTCTTTCTTCCAGGCTGGTGTCCACTCATGCTTCCCCTTAAAGAAGAAAGGTAAACGAGGGAAGCTCAGATTCCTGAAAAGATTATTTCCATTCGGGGTACAGCAGAGCCTGTCCCACCTTCTTAGATGCACTTTCCAGAGCCCACCAGGTGGTTCTGGATTCTCTCCTTTGCATTTCTTTCCCCTCGCATTTCCAAGGCATCCAGTGAGGTGTTGACTGAAGCACCCCACCCCGTTTTGTTGAACCAGGACACCAGCATTTCATACAAGGTATACTGCGTGCCCAAAGCACGAGCTCTGGCCACAGGGATCTCACTGTCCCCAAGGCCCATCTGCCGTATAGGTAGCCTCCAGGAATTAAAGAACACAATGTTTGGAAAGCAATCAAAAGAACAGCCTCAGCCTAGGTTGGGGGAAAGCCACAGTGAGTTGGGAGCCACTTCAGAAAGGGCAGAGGGTGGGGAATCAGGCCTAGACCTGAGTGGAACCTGATGAGCTCCCTCTGCTGGTGAACCCACTGTTCTGCATCCCTTATCGCCTTCCCATCCCCAGAAAATCAGGTGCAACTGCCTGGGCCTCACTTGAGCCAGAGGCCCTGGGGAGAGTCAAAGTCAGCAGAGAGTCCTGCCCTAAGGCAGGGCTGATAGTCCATCTGGATAGATGGGTTATGGAGGGAGAACTCATTATGAGGTACGAGACGGAGGGTGGGTGAGACTGGGGGAAAAATAGGTCCTCCCAGGAGGGAAACTGCACTAATCACGAGAGGGAGGTCCTAGGGCTGCCCATACTTGCACCTGTGAATGAGATGTGCGTGAAATGCACTGCACACTGCCATCCACAGATACGTAAGGTGAGCACTGAAGAAAAGTATATATATTTTCTGGTTGTTGCCTTGAAAAAAACAGGTGATATTCTTTTTTTTTTGAGAGAGAGAGAGAGAGTGTGTGTGTGTGTGTGCACATGGGTGAGCAGGAAGGGTGGTGAGGGGGACGGTTAGGCAGAGGGAGGGAGAAAGAGAATCATAAGCAGGCTCCATAACCAGCATAGAGCCCAAGGGCGGTGGGAGGGGTCTCGATCTCACCACCCTGAGATCATGACCTGAGCCAAAATCAAGAATCTGACACTTAACTGACTGAGCCATCCAGGCGCCCCCGCCATTATTAATTCTAATAATATAGGGTACAAACCTAGCATATATAAAATCTTATCATTTTAACATGCAATCGAGAAACAAAAATTATCAATGGGATAGTTTATATCCCTTTTTTGTACTAAGATTTGAAATAGTTAATAGTTTACAATTATAGCTCAAATTTGGTCTAGCCAGTGGGTGCCCTACTGGTCAGCACAGCTCCTTAGGTGCCCTCAGCGAGGGTGAACATGGCCCTGAACAAAAAGGGAGGAGGGTGGAGGAGGATGAAGGAGGGAAGGACAGGGAAGGGTTAGGAGATAAAGGAGGAGAGGAGGATTTTGTTTCCAGATGGTGCAGTGACAATCAGCATAAGCCCCATCCTTCAAGTATTTGCCAAGTATCTGCTCTTTCTTCCAGGCTTTATGGGACTTAGATGAAGAATACATATCGAGAGGGAACTTTGGAAAATCTAAAGTATGGGCTTATGCACAAATGTGAGGGTACAATGATCAGTAACAATGTACCACATTGACAGCCTAAATAAGGGAATGAAGGTATCTGGTAGTTTCCATGGTGGGTGAAAAGGCATTTGGCTTAAAATTAAACAAAATTCTGATTTATAAAAAATACCTCAAAGGGGAGCCTGGGGGGCTCAGTTGGTTGAGCATCTGACTCTTGAATTCGGCTCAGGTCATGATCTCAGGGTCGAGAATCGAGCCCTGAGTGTGGCTCTGTGCTCAGTGGGGAGTCCGCTTGAGATTCTCTCTCTCCTTCTCCCTCTGCCCCTCCCCCCACTCGCATGCTGTCTCTCTCTCTCTCAAACAAACAAAATCTTTTAAAAAATACCTCAAAATAGGAAGGTGTATCCATAATAATATTTTCTATATGAAAGCAAGAGTCAACATCATTCCTAATCATGAAACATTAGAAGCCTTCCCAGTGAAATCAAATCAAGACCAGAACACCTGCTTTTCTAAGCACCTGAGCACCATTCTGTCAGTTCTGGATGAAGCAGCAATGCTTGAAACAGAAGTGAGGTAGGACCAGTGCGAGAGGGTAGAAATCATCATCATTATTGTAGATACGACTACAGATTTAAAACACCCTAAGGGGGGTACCTGGGTGGCTCAATCGGTTAAGCATCTGCTTCAGCTCAGGTCATGATCTCTGGGTCCTGGGATCGAGTCCCCACATGGGGCTCCTTGCTCAGTGGGGAGCCTGCTTCTCTCTCTCTCTCTTTCTCTCTCTCTCTCTCTCCCTCTGCCCCTCCCCCCTGCTCATTCTCTCTCAAATAAATAAATAAATAGAAATCTTTTAAAATAAAAAAAATAAAACATCCTCAAGTTTAAACTATAATACTTGAAAGTGAATATATGTCTTGATGAATGTTAAAAACATAGCAGAAACAACATGGAACATTCTCCAGAACAGATCACATATTAGGCCACAAAACCAGCCTCAGCAAATTAAAAAACACTGCAGTCATACTATGCACCTGGGATCAAGCCCCAAGTCGTGCTCCATGTTCAGTGTGGAGTCTGCTTGTTTGTCTCCTTCTGCTCCATCTTTTCTGACCACATCACTATGAAACTAAAAGTCATCCCCAAGAAAAAAAATCTAGAAAGACCACAAACACATGGAGGCTAAAAAACATGATACTAAACAGTGAATGAGGCAACCAGGAAATAAAAGAGGAAATAAAACATTGCATGAAAACACGAGGGTCTAAAACCTCTGGGATACAGCAAAAGTGGTTCTAAGAGGGAAGTTTAGAGCAACACAGGTCTACCTCAAGAAGCAAGAAAAATCTGGGAAGGAAAGGAAAAATAAAATAAGATAAAAACAGAGAGAGAGGCAAACCATAAGAGACTCTTAATTATAGAGAACAAATGAGGGTTACTGGAGGGAGGTGGGCCGGGGGATGAGCTAAATGGGTGATGGGGATTGAGGAGTGCACCTGTTGTGATGAGCACTGGCTGTTGGATGTAAGTGATGAATCACTAAATTCTACCCTGGAAACTTATACTACTCAATATATTAACTAACTTGAGTTTAAATAAAAATTTGGGGGAAAAAAAAGAAGCAAGAAAAATCTCAAACCACCTAAACTTACACTTAAAGGAGCTACAATAAGAATCACAAACAAAACCTAAAACCTAAAGAAGGAAGGAAATAATAAAGATTAGAGCAGAAATAAATCATATAGAAACAAAAAACAATAGAACAGATCAATGAAAATAGGAGGTGGCTCTTCAAAAAAAATCAATAAATTTGGCAAACTTCTAGCCAGACTTATCAAGAAAAAAAGAGAAAGGACTCAAATAAATAAAATCATAAATGACAGTGGAGAAATAACAACCAACACCACAGAAATACAACAATTATAAGAGAATATTACCAAAAACTATATGCCAGCTAACTGGACAACCTCGAAGAAATGGATAAATTTCTGGAAATACGGAAACTACCAAGACTGAAACAGGAAGAAATAGAAAACTTGAACAGACGAACAAATAGCAAAGAAATTGAATCAGTAATCAAAAACTCCCAACAAAAAAAGTCCAGGCCCAGATGGCTTCACAGGCGAGTTCTAACAAACGTTGAAAGAAGAATTAATACCTATTCTTCTCAAACTATTCTAAAACATAGAAAGGGAAGGAAAATTTCCAAATTCATTCTATGATCCCCACATTACCCTGATACCAAAACCAGATAAAGACACTACTAAAAAAAAGAGAACTACAGGCCAATATCTCTGACGAACATAGATGCAAAAATCCTCAACAAAATTCTAGTAAACCGAATCCAACAATACATTTTTAAAAAATCATTCACCACGATCAAGTGGGATTTATTCCTGGATTGCAAATGTGGTTCAATATATCACATCAATAAGAGAAATGATAAGAACCACATGATCATTTCAACAGATGCAGAAAAAGCATTTCACAAAGTACAACAATCACTCATGATAAAAACCCTCAACAAATAGATTTAGAGGGAACATACTTCATCACGATAAAGGCCATTACAAAAAACTCACAGTTAACATCATACTTAATAGGGAAAAACTAAGAGCTTTTCCTCAGGAATAAGACAGGGATGTCCACTCTCACCACTTCTATTCAACAGAGTGCTGAAAGTCCTAGCCACAGCAATGAAAAAACAGAAAGAAACAAAATACATCCAAATCAGTAAGGAAGAAGTAAAACCTTCATTATTTGCAGATGACATGATACTATATATAGAAAACCCAAAAGACTCCACCAGACGTGCCTAGGTGGCTCAGTTGGTTAAACAGTTAAGTGTCCGACTTGGTTTCAGATCAGATCATGATCTCAGGGTCCTGGGATCAAGCCCCAAGTCGTGCTCCATGTTCGGTGTGGAGTCTGCTTGCTTGTCTCCTGCTCCTTCTCCTCCTCCTCTCTCTCCCTCTCTTTGAAAGAAATAAACAAAATCTTTTAAAAGAAAAGACTCCACCAAAAAATTGCTAAAACTGATAAAGAAGTTCAGAAAAGTCTCAGGATACAAAATCAATGTACAGAAATCTTCTGTTGCATTTCTACATACCAATAACGAAGCAACAGAAAGAGAAACTAAGAAAACAATCCCATTTACAATTGCACCAAAAATAACAAGGTACCTAGGAGTAAATCTAACTAAAGAGGTGAAAGACCTGTACTCTGAAAACTTTAAAACACTGATGAAAGAAATTGAAGATGATACAAAGAAATGGAGAGACATTCCATGCTCATGGATTGGAAGAACAAATATTGTTAAAATGTCCATACTACTCAAAGCAATCTCCACATTTATTGCAATCCCTATCAAAATACCAACAGCACTTTTACAGAACTAGAACAAACAATCCTAAAATTTGTATGGAAACACAAAAGACCCCGAATAACCAAAGCAATCTTGAAAAAGCAAAGCAAAGCTGGAGGCATCACAATTATAGACCACAAGTTATATTACACAGCTGGAGTCAACAAAACAGTAAGGTAGTAGCACAAAAATAGACGCATATATGAATACAACAGAAGAGAAAACCCACAAATAAACCCACAATTATATGGTCAATTAATCTTTGAGAAAACAGGAAAGAATATGCAATGGGCTCAAGACAGTCTCTTCCGACGCCTGGGTGGCTCAGTCAGCTAAGCATCTGCCTTTGGCCCAGGTCATGATCTCAGGATCCCGCATGGGCTCCTTGCTCAGTGGGGAGCCTGCTTCTCCCTCTCCCTCTGCAGCTCCCCCTGCTTGTGTGCTCTCTTTCTCTCTGTCAAATAAATAAATAAAATTTTTAAAAAAGTGTCTTCAACAAATGGTGTTGAGAAAACTGGACAGCAACAAACACAAGAATGAAACTGGACCACTTTCTTACACCATACACAGAAATAAATTCAAAATGGATTAAAGACCTCAATGTGAGACCTGAAACCATAAAAATCCTTGAAGAGAGCACAAGCAGTAACTTCGGATACTGGCCATAGTAACTTCTTACTAGGCACATCTCCTGAGGTAAGGGAAACAAAAGCAAAAATAAACTAGTGGGGCTACATCAAAATAAAGTTCTGCACAGCAAAGGAAACAATCAACAAAACTAAAAGGTATTCTACAGAATAGGATAAGATATTTGCCAATGACATATCTGATAAAGGATTAGTATCCAAAATATACAAAGAACTCATATAACTCAACACCCAAAAAAACAAATAATCCAATTAAAAATGGGCAGAAGACATGAACAGATATTTCTCCAACGAAGACATACAGATGGCCAACAGACACATGAAAAGATGCCCAACATCACTCATCATCAAGGAAATGCAAATCAAAACTACAATGTGATATCACCCCACACCTGTCAGAATGGCTAAAATCAACAACACAAGAAACAAGCATTGGTGAGGATGTGGAGAAAGAGGAACACTTGTGCACTGTTGGCAGGAATGCAAACTGGTACAGCCACTGCGGAAAACAGTATGGAGATTCCTCAAAAAATTAAATAGAACTACCCTATGATCCAGCAATCACCCTACAGGGTATTTACCCAAAGAATATCAAAATACTGATTTGAAGGGACACATGTACCCCTATGTTTATAGCAGCATTATTTTCAATAGCCAAGATATGGAAGCAGCCCAAGTGTCCATCAGTTGATGTCGGATAAAGAAGATGTAGGGTGTGTATGTATATAATGGAACATTCCTCAGTCATAAAAAGGAATGAAATCTTGCCATTTGCAATGACATGGATGGAGCCTTCTCTGCCCCACCTCCCTTGACAAGGATGGTGTGGGAGCAGGACATGGGCTGGGGGCTCAGACACTGAACAAGGTGCCCTGGGGCCTGGCCACAGGGAGGGGGTCATTCCAACTCTGGGGAACCCTTAGGGAGGGGGTAGAGAAGGGAGAAAATGAAGTAGAAACAAACACATCAAATCTCTGTTGGGTTCTGCTCTGATCAAAGCTGTATAAACTCCCTGACCCTCTCCTCCTGACTACTGTCACTCATTCGAGATGCTGACCACCTCTCTGCCCCAGCTGGGGGCCCTGAAGACCTGAAGAACTGGCCTGCCCTCCTGGACGTGGTCAGGGACGTAAGGTGACCATCAGCCCAAGACAGGGGCTGTTGTGAGTCTGGCCCTTGAGATGCACAGATGAGGTGGGACATGGACGGAGATCACAGAGAACAAGACCAGAGCCAGATCCGAAAGAGCAAGAGGATTTAGGAGATGGAGGGCCTGTTTGGAGAGGCCAAGCAGGGCGTGTAGACAGAGAATGCCAGCACCTATTTCTTCCCCTCACCAGACCTTGGAGGATGGCCCTCTTTCAGGATACGTGGTCAGCCCCAGCGCAGGAGAACACTGCACACCTGCTCCATTCGGGGTCGCCAGCCATGGAGTTCCTGAGGAGGGAGAGGGAGCGGTGGGCAGCCTCGGGTCAGTAGTCACTGGCTCTCCAGGGACCGGAGCCTCCCCACTGGCCCGGGTACCTGCCTCTTGCTTGACACGCTTGAGGTCAATCCTGAGGGTGCAGGAACTGGCTTGGATCATCCCATTGGACACCAAGGTACAGACACAGGGAGGACATGGAGGGGACCATGAGATGAGAGGAGGAGAAAGAGGGAGCAAACTCCCGCTCAGTGTCCCTGACAAGAGCGGAGGAAAAATAGGCTTCTCCTGTCTGTAGGGTCAGGTCCCCTCATTCCCCCTTGTTGGGTAGGGAAGGATCTGAGCCACGCACTTCAATCCCTAGGGCAATGCTAAGTGTTCAGAGTTACACCTCCAGGAGTCGGGCCTTCTCTCAAGACCTGCGCTGAGCTTCCCTGGGCTGCGGGGGAACCCCTGTGAGGGGCAGTCTTTCCAGGCCAAGCGTCAGAAGCCCATTTGTCCCCAGGCTGAGCCTCTTCCTCCCCTCAGCCTTCAGTAACAAGGAACTTCCTGTACTCCACCTGTTCCTACAACCACAGCCAGCGCTGGAGTGTCAGAGAAGAGCAGCCAGTTGGCCCATAAGCCCCAAAAGCAGAGAAAAGAGGCATCTCGGAGAGGGAACAGGGGTCTGGGAGGAGGCAGCTTTAGCTACAGGCGAGGTCCTGTCAGGACTTTGTGGGCTGTGGCCACTTTTGTCCTCATTGGCCTTTTCCCAAGTAATGAAGTATTAAAAATGCATTTTATGGCTGAATGGAAAAAAGATTAGTATAATCCACGTCGTACTTTATTCCACTTTTTCTCCTCAGATTTCAAAAGGAAGCATTTCTGTGGGCCTCTAAAAGTATCAAGCGCCCTAGGAAGTGCCCAGTGGAAAACTCAACGTGGCCAGGAGGAAAAGGTGCTCCTGAGGGGTGGGAAGGGGCCTCCGAGGTGGGGTGTAATCTGAGAGACCCTGAATGGAGAGGAGCCCTTGGGTGGCTTCCTCAAACCCAGCCCTGCTGGAGAGACTCAGGGCCCTGAGCCATGAAGGCCGAGAGAGCCCAGCACCCACCGAGAGCACAGGGCCCAGGGCTAAGTGGGGCCTGGCCCAGGCCCAGACTCACCTCATGGCTCCAAGCCAGAACTTTTCCACCCACCCAGGCCTCTTCCATGCTGTACCTATATAGGCCCCACAAGGAGGGACAGATTTTACCCTTCCTCCAACAGATGTTCTAGATTTCCCTAACAGGTGGCATGCATGATAAAAGCAATTTCTGTTTTTATTTTATTTTATTGACCTAATACATAATTGTATGACAGGGTGTGATGAAGACAATTTGGTCTTGAAATCCAGGTTTCAGATTACACATTGGCCGTGACCGCCATGTAATCGTCACCTTGCACCCACCTCTGGGCAGGGGCTCCACACGTTCTGTACTGAGTCACATATGTTGCAGAGTAGGCCGAAAAGGGGGTGTTCGAATGATTGGTGAAATCCAATCCTTATGTGCATGCCTTATAATCTCTCTTCTGCTGCACAGGTTCCTGGGAAGAGGGTAGAAAGCTGGGGAATGAATGCCCGCAGGACACCCAGAGGCTGGCAGTGGTGGACGGACAGTCAGCTTTCAGGCACCAGTGGAACCTAAACAGAATCTAAATCTAATGCTCTACCCGACCTTGGTCTTTTCAATCCTGCAACTACCACGTCCGTTAGAGCCCAGCCCTGCCAACAGAAATATATTACAAGCCGCACATGAAATTCAAATTCATAGTTACCACCTTAAAAGAGTACAGAGAAAGTGGTCAAATTAATTTGAACAATGTATTTTTTAACCTAAAATAACCAACATATCATTTCCACATGGAATCAATATAAAACATGGAGATATCTTCTTGAATACTTCACTCAAAACCCATGCTTCCTCCGGCGTCCAGGGTGTGTGATCTGCCCCCACTTGTCCCTCCAACTTCTTCACCTTCCACTCAGCCCAGTGCCCCCTGGTTTTGCTCAGAGAAGACCAGTCCCTGCCCCACCCCCCAGGGGGCAATAGTGCTGGGGAGGGGTGAGGTGGGGGGCCTCCACCTGGCTCCCTGCACCAGAAGTGGCTCTCTGCATCAAAGTCACCATTCCCGGGGAAACTCAGCACCTTGTTTCTGCCCCACCCATCACTCAATTATCCTGAGGCTCTTTATTACATGTCTCTGACTAACAGACATGTTCATCTATCTGTCTGGATGCCATGAGCTCCAGGAGGCAGGGGCCCCTTGCCGTCCACTGACGCAGTGCCAGGCACACAGAAGACATCCAGTAAACACGCGTGGGAGAAGGGATCCTTAACCGCAGGCATCAGAAGGCTGGAAGGACACGCAGAGCAGGGGGCAAGGGGGGAAGGCCTGCAGATCAGTCTTCGAATGTACCTGCTGGACACGACCCCTCCCAGGCGCTGGGCTCTCAGCCCTGTGGGCCAGCTAAAGGCTGCTGAACTCTGTCTTGCCCGGTGGCCGGTCCTGGCTGAGGAAGTTGGGACCTGTAGGGACAAAGAGAGGACAGGTATGAGTGGCAGCCAGATTCTCCTCCCTCACCAGGCTGTCTCGCACATTCTCTCCAGCCCAGCCAAAAAAAGCAAACAGCTGGGACCTTTCCTCCAGCTCCACACTCTCTTGCCTTTGCATTCATGTTTGCCCTTTGGCCTTTGGTGCTAGCACGTGACTTACACTAGAAAAATTGTCCAGTATTCTTTTCTCTTGTAATACAATAAAGCATACTTATGCCACAAAACATGGGCACAGGAAGGTTTTGTAAGAATACAAAGCCACATGTGATGTCCTCAATTAGAGGCAGCATTCATTATTTTGTTCCTTATAGTTGTTTTATTTGACCATACGTGTGAACTCATTTTCTCTCTCTCTCTTGTGCGCAAACGCACATACACACACACGCATTTTTTTTTACAAATGAAGGTTAAGTTATGAGCACCCTTTTTAGAAATCAGGATATGGAGGGGCACCTGGCTGGCTCAGTGAGTACAGCGTGAGACTCTTGATCTCAGGGTTGCGAGCTCAAGCCCCACACTGGGCGTGGAGCCTACTTAAAAAAACAAAACAAAATAAAATAAATATGTGAAAACCAATTTTTTGAAAGCTATAACTGGAAATCTAATTTTTTTAATAAAGTGCTCATCTCTGGGATAAATAAATAAATATCAGGATATGGGATCACACGTTAAGTAATGAACTTCTAACTTTAACCTGACAAGCTTACCCCAAAAGGAGCCTGCCAGTGTCTCACAAAATACTAAAGAGTCACGCAGAAAAAGAGGAAGCAGCAATACAGAAATTGGGTCAGGGTCTCTCTGCTCAAAATGACATCATGAGGACAGCCAAAGAAACGTGACAGAATTAGCTAGTAGTACTGTGTCACTGTTAACGTTCTCAGTTTGAAGGTCGTGCTGTGGTTACTAGGAGAGAATGTCCTCATTTGTGGAAAACATACACTAAAGCACTCACGCATTGATCATGTCAGCAGCTCTTTTGCAAATGATTCAGAAAAAGGGTTTTGGCAGAGATTTTATAACTTTTCTTTAACATGGGGATGTTTTAAATTAGAAAGTTAAATTAAGCAAAAAGAAAGAAAGACAAAAGAAGGAAGGAAGGAAGGAAGGAAGGAAGGAAGGAAGGAAGGAAGGAAGGAAAAAAGAAAAGAAAATCATAAAATAAAAACTGCTTATTTGGAGCCCAGTTCAATTGACTGTATCTAAAGAAGATAAAACGCAGCCCTCTCCCACATAAAACCTGCCAAGCATTTGGTGATAGCTAAGCTCCTGTGTGTCCCTCGTGTTCTCCCTGTTCCAGGCTGGGCCTCCTCTGAGTCCAGGCAATGCGGGGTGTCCTTTCTCTTCTCCCATAATGCTTCCCACCTGTCTTCCCCATTTCTCTTCCTCAGACACTTTCCCTCAATATTTTCTTATGCACATTTTCAAGCATTCAGTTAAATCAAGGTAGTTTATAGTGTTCAGATCTCTTATGACTTTAATGAGTTTTCGTCTTATCATTCCATCAATTGCTTATAAAGGGGTCTTATAACCTCCCTTTCCTGTAGATTTTTGCTTCATGTAGTTTGAAACTGTTATTAGTTACATATACATGTATGATTAGTGACTCCCTGATGAATTAATCTTAACACTACAAAAATTCACTCTTACAAAGCTACAGAAATCTAAACTGTATGGTATTGGCATAGCATAAAAACATGGATCAATGGGACAGAATAGAGAACCCAGAAATAAACCCATACATATATGCTCAATTAATTTACTACAAAGGAGCTGAGAGTATACAATGGGGGAAAGGACAGTCTCTTTAATAAACAATACTGGGAAAACTAGACCGCCACATGCAAAAGAATGAGATTTGGTCACACAAAAATTAACTCAAAATGAATTAAAGACTTTGACCACAATACCCAAAACCATAAAACTCCTAAAGAAAGCATAGGTGGTAAGATCCTTGACATAGGTCTTGGTAATTATTTTTTGAATCTGACACCAAAAACAAAAGCAACAAAAGCAAAAATAAACAAGTGGGACTACATCATACCAAAAAGCTTCTTCGCAGCAAAGGAAACTATCAACAAAATGAAAAGACAACCTACCAAATGGGAAAAGATACCTACAAATCATATATATATAATATATTTAAAGAACATACACAACTCAATAGCAAAAATATAAACAATCCAATTAAAAAGTAAACAGGGCATCTGAATCACCATTTTTCCAAACAAGACATACAGAGGCCAACAGGTAGATGAGAAGATGCCCAGCATCACTCATCATCAGGGAAATGCAAATCAAAACCACAATGAGATATCACCTCACACCTGTTAGAATGGCTATTATTAAAAAAAAAAAAAAAAAAAACAAGAAATAACAAGTATTGGCAAGGAAGTGGAGAAAAGAAAACCCTTGTGTACTGCTGGTAGGACTCTGGAGTGGTGTAGCCTCTAGGGAAAGCAGTCTGGAAATTCCTTTAAAAATTAAAAATAAAAGTACCATAAGATCCAACAGTTCCACTTTGGGATATTTATCCAGAGAGAAGGAAAATACTAACTTGGAAAGACAACATGGAAGCAGCGTAAGTGCTTGTGGATGGATGAACGAATACAAAATGGTGACATGTATATTATCTTGTGTATGCATCCTGTGCAGTAAATCTCACCACTTGTGGCAATATGGCTGGACCATGAAGGCATTATGATAAGGGAAATAAGTCAGACAGAAAGACAAATACCATATGATCTCACTTATATGTGGAATCTTAAAAAACAAAACAAACTTCCAGATACAGCAAGCAGATTTGTGGTTCCCAGAGGTGGGGGATGGGGGATGATGAAATGGGTGAAGGGGGTCAAAAGGACAAACTTCCAGTTATAAACAAGTAAGTCTTGGGGATTTCATGCACGGTGTGCAGACTGTAGCTAATAACATTACCTTGCATATCTGAAAGTTGCTAAGAGAGGAGATCTTAAAATTCCTCATTACAAGAAAAAAAATTGGTAACCGTGTGGTGATGGATGTTAACTAGACTTATTGTGGTGATCGCTTCACAATATATCCAAATACAAAATCATTATGTTGTACACCTGAACCTAATATAATGCCACGTGTCAGTTATAGTTCAATTAAAAAACTCCACCCCCACCACCCATCCGGCAACCTCACATGGGCCTGTTGCTGTTCCGGAACCACCAGTCCCCCGGACTTGGCACTCTCCTGTTTTATAAGAACCATTTCACACTTTCTCTTTTCCTCCAGCACTTCCTGATGACCTTGCTTCTTAACCTCAGGGAGTAAGTAGAAGCTCTCTGTGGAAAACTTCCATGTGTTCATTCAGGGAATCCCCCCACCTGCCCACACCCTCTGCCTCCCCTCCCTTTAGGACAAATAAAGTTCCCTCTCTTTTTCATGATATTCTTTGGAAGTCAACTTCATCTGACATTAAGATGGCCCCAGCAGACTTATTACCCCTACTATTTGCATGGTATTTCTTCTTCTATCCTTTTACTTTCAGTATCTGTGTCACGCTTTTATATTGCATCTCTAATTGACAGTATGCAGTTGGTCTCCCTCTCTCATCCCTCTAGCCTTTTCTACTTTTGAATTGCAGTGTTATATTTCAAACATTAATATGGTTGAAATAGCTCTATAAGTTACCATTTGCTTTGTTTGCCAGTCTTTCCCCCCCGTTCCTCCTTCCCTGCATACTTTAATGTTAATTACTTTTTAGAATTCCATTTTATATGTGTATTGGCTTTTTCTCTCTTCATAAATCCATCATCTCTATTTTTTTAAAGATTTATTTATTTATTTGGGAGAGAGAACACGAGAGCGGGAGGGGCAGAGGGAGAGGGAGAAAGAATCTCAAGCAGACTCTGCATTGAGCGTGGACAGCGGCTCGGGACTCAATCTCATGACCCTGAGATCACAACCTAAGCCGAAACCAAACCTAACCAACTGTGCCACCCAGGCACCCGCATCTCTATTTTTTTTTTTTTAATTTTAAGTAGGCTCCATGCTCAACGTGGGGCTTGAATTCACCACCCTGAGATGAAGAATGGCTTGCTTCACTGACTGAGCCAGCCCGGCACCCCATCCATATTTGCATCAGGAATATGCAGTTGGTACAGGCGGTAAAATACACAGTTTGTGTCTATTGAAAAGGTTTCAGTCTATCAAAAGTTTCTTAAAAAGAGATTTATTGAGGAAGAATTGACACGCAATAAGCCGCACATAATTAAATCACACAACATGATAGATTTTGACCCGTGTCTACATCCGTGAAACCGCCACCACAATCAGGCTAACGGCCGGGCATCACCCCCAAAGTTTCCTCTTGCCCCTTGATAATCCTCCCCCCTGCCCTGCCTCTTTTGGCCCCTGGGAACTATTGACCTAGTTTCTGTCCCAGTGGATTAATTTGAAGTTTCTAGATTTTCACATAAATGGAAATAGAGAGTACGTACCCTTTCTCTTGGCTTCTTTCACTCTGAAACATTATTTTGAAATTCACCCATGTTGTTCTGTGCATCAACACCTCATTCCTTTTCATTGCTGAGTTGAACTGATGAATGAATAATGTAGTGTTAGCATAAAAAGTAAGAGACTTATAACAAGATAGATCAGTTCATCACTACTCCCCATTCTTTTTACAGTAGCTGTCCGAGGAGTGGCCTGTATGCATGTTATAAACCACACAATGTAACAACATTTGATTGTGTGCACTTTTGAGAAATTAAGAGAACATAACACTCCTTTTCATTTGACTCCATATTTCCTACTTCTGGTGATCTTTCTTTCTTCTTTCCTTAGCAGGCAGGTTTCCGTTGGTTGTCATCTGTTGGACCTGGAAACTTCATTCAGTCTGCTGGCAATGAAATGCTGCTATCTCCAAAATCACATTCATATGCCTAATTCTTAAGCCCTTTTCTACCCATTTACTCCTAGATTTTGTTGATGACCTCTGCCAGCTCTCAGGTTACAAAACCTAGAATCCACCTTGAGTCCCTTCCCTCCTCTTACCAAACCCAAGTCATCCTGTGCCAGTGTTATCATTGTTTCCCTCACACCTGTGTCTGCTGCCACTTCCCTCTTCAGGCTGATACAACCTAACCACTTACCCTAACCACTAGGACCTGTGCCAAATGCTGCTCAGGTCATGTTTGAGTTCATACATCTAGTTCGCCATCCAAAGATCAAACAATTTTCTCTTATAAACAAATATCTTTACAAGTTCTAGTTTGATCAGGGATCACCCACTGAAAAGTTGACACCTGGCTCCTGGAGCCTATGGCCTTGGGCAGTCCTCGGGATAATATTCACTGACTTCTGTTCTGTCCTCAACCTGCCTGTCCTATTTCCCACTACCCACATTAACATACTCTAGAACAGGACAAGATCATATCCTTATCAGTACAGAGAATTAAAACCCAAGTTATCCACCCATTCAGGGAAGGAGGTCTGGAGCCTGGTCAGCCATACTGGGCAAGGAGCATTAGGAACATGACAAGGCCCTTCCTTTCCTTAGGACAGATGTGGGTCACAGGAAGCTGAGGCAGAGTCACAGATCACCTGACGGTTGACAGAAGTGAAAAGGGCTTGGAGGGTGTGCCTAGGCAAAGGTGACAATGCCACAGGTGGCAGGGACACTGGTGGACATAGAGGGGAGAGTCCACACAGACAGGATCGGGTAAGAGAAGTCAAAGTAATGGGTGGGACAGAGAATGAGACATTCTAGTTTGTAGTCAATTCTGCTTGATGAGACCAAGGACACGGCCAGAGATCTAGGCTGTGCCAACCTGCAGACAGGCTCAGGGGTGAGTGTGTGTGCCTGTGTGTATGTAAAAGAGACAGAAAAACAAAGGAACACACGAAGAGAACAGAGCTCTGTGCATGTTAAGCGCTGTTTGTAAGTACGCGTTGTGACGTACAAACATTAGCCATGAGGTTGACTGTACTTAAAACCACATCCTCCAGGCCAGCAATATCATAACCTGGGACCTTGCAAGAACTCTGTCAGAGTTCAAATACAGGTGAATAACATTCCCTGACACCATTACAGCCTCTCTGGAGGTGGGATCAGGTGAGGGTGATGAAACTCCATGTCATTTTCCTTTAGTTATTTAGGTCCCTGGCCTCATCTCTTCCACTCGACTATGAGCTCCCAGGAGTGGGATAAACATGGGTCATTTGTTCCCCTCCCCAAGACCCCAGACTTTACCTGAGTAAAGGGCTCGTCAGCTGCTTGGTGGGTTAATAAGAACATGCTCCCCTAGGACACAAGGAAGGTGAGCCTAGGGATGGCCTCCTTGTAGTGCCTAAGGACAGTTTCCAAGCTGTAGCACAAGGAGAGGACCCAAAGGGAGCCCTGTGACTTCTCTTGAGGAGACACAGGCAGGAAGGAGTTCCAAGGGGCTGAATGCAGGGCAGTGAGCTGGAAGGAAGCTGCACAGAGAGTGTTCTGGAGGTGTGCAGGGGAGCCCATCCAGTGCGTGGGTGCATGCTGATCTGGGCATGCACAACAGGGACCCACCTCCGGCTGAGGAGAGACCATCAGAAGTCAGTAGGCTGGGGCGCCTGGGTGGCTCAGACAGTTAAGTGTCTGAATCTTGATCTCAGCTCAGGTCTTGAGCTCAGGGTCATGCGTTCAAGCCCTGCATTGGGCTCCATGCTGGGTGTGGAGCCTACTTAAAAAAAAAAAATTCAGCGGACTGGACAAGGGTTGAGGCTCACCCAGGGCCGGGAATTGTTTTTGCTCCCATTCATCTCGATGGATGAACAGCATAATAGGGTTACTGGCTGGTTATTAGAAGTTTCTTATTAGAGTCTTAGTAGTTAAATTTAGTCCAAGTAAGTTAATTGTAGCCCAGGCATAAAGTTTCAAAGGTAGTATCAGATGATTGAACTGGTATTCAGTTTTCTTAACTTTGATGAGAACAATACCCAACATTCTTTAAATGAACATTATAAAATTCAATTCCCAACAAAGTAAAATTGACAATCATCTAATAAAAATTATTTTTAGATTATATTATTTATTATTTAGATTAGATTATTATTTATCATCTAATAAAAATTACCAGACATGAAAAAAATTGGGAAAACATCTCCATAAACAGGAAAAAAAGTCAACCAATAGGAACAGTCAAGAACATGAGAGAAATAGTGGAATTTAGGCAAAAACGTTAAGACAGCTAGTCTAGATCTTCTAAATGCACTGAAGAATGTACAAGAAATCATGAACACTATCACAAGACAAATGGATGATATTAAAAACATCCAATGAAACTTCTAGATATTAAAAAAGTACAATGTCTGTAATGAAAAATAAACTGGATGGGATTAAGAGCAAATTAAGTCCTGCATACTATTAGTGAGCTTGTAGACAGAGCAACAGGAACTGTCCAAAGTGAAACAAAGAGAAAAAGAAGAGAAAAATGAACAGATCCTAAATTAGCTCTGAAATACTATCAAGGATTCTAACATAAATGCAATTGGAGGCCCATTAAAGAGAACAGACTACCAAAATATTTGAAGAAACAATGGTAAAAAAATCTTCCAAATTGGGGGCGCCTGGGTGGCTCAGTTGGTTAAGCGTCTGCCTTCGGCTCAGGTCATGATCCCAGCGTCCTGGAATAGAGCCTTGTGTTGGGCTACCTGCTCACTGGGGAGTCTGCTTCTCCCTCTACCGTTTCTCCCTGCTTATGCTCTCTCTTTCTCTAATAAGTAAATAAAATCTTTTTTAAAAATCTTCCAAATTGGATATAAACTATAAAGCCAAAGGTCTAAGAAATCCAATCAACTGCAATATCTGTATAAAGAAAACCACACGGAATGGTTAATTTTATGTCATCTTGACCAATATGAGGATAAGTGTGCCCAGATATTTGGTTAAATATTATTTCTCTATGTGTCTGTGAGGGTGTTTCCATAAGAAACTGACATTTGAATCATTGGGCTCAATAAAGCAGTTTGCCCTCCCAAAGTGGGAGGGCATAATCTAATCTTTCGAGGGCCTGAATGGAACAGAAAGGTGGAGGAAGGGAGAGCTCAGCCCTTCCTGTCTAATTGCTACAGCTGTGACATCCATCTTCACTTGCCCTTGGAGCTCCAGGTCCTCAGGCCTTCAGCCCAAATGAGAATCTATGTATTGGCTTCTCTGGTTCGCAGGGCGTCAAACTCTGACTGAATTAAACCACCCACTTTCCTGGTTCTCTAGCTAACTGGCATCAGATTGTGAGACTTTTCAGCCACGACATTGGTGACCAACCACCTGCAGCCTCATGGACGGATACATCTCCTGCTCACTCTTCAAACTGTACCTGTGGAAGGCACTCACCAGAGGGACAACTGAAAGCATTGGGACCCAGCAGACCTGTGGCCCTGCAATGCTATCACTGCCATCACTTGGTGTTTGGGCTCCTCTTGGTGTTTTTGCCTAAATTCCATGACCCCCTCGAGCAGAGCTCTGCACCCCGTTTTTCAGAAGCTCCTGCTTCTACCTCAAAGAGCCCATACTAAGATGCCAACACAAGCAGGTGGCAGCCACAGCTGGGGTGGAAACCATATGTTCTCTGACCCTCCCACATCCCCAAGGATGTGATTTGTCCCCCCACACAGCCTCACACAGGTGCTCACACAGCTCTCAGCAGTTTACTAAGGGCCCTGCAGACTTTTTTTCTCTTTCCCACTTTACACATGAAGAAGCAGGGCCAAACCAGGGGCAGGAAGGACCAGAGTGGGGCCACTGTGTCTAGCTCCAATATAAGGACCCATACAGTCTAACTGAGCTTCCAAGCTTCTGGACCTCACAGGTCCTACTGTCAAAGAGAGAGGGAGCCAGAGGGAAAGACCTAGAATAGAAGTGGGACCCTTCCAGCACATGCAGAGTAAGGATCTGGGGTTAGGAAAGAGCTCAGCACTGGGCCCCATCTGATGTAATCCTTCCAACAGCTTGAGGACACAGGTGACATCTCATTACAGGTGGACCTGGGGCCAGTAACTGGCCCCAGGTGACATAGTTTCAAGTGAACAGCTGGGATTCCAGTCCTCCTGCCACCTAATCAAGGTCTCCTGGTCATCTATTCCCAGAAATCTCACAGGCCCTTGAAAACCTCTGGTAGCCGCAAGGAATCAAAACCATAACATCGTGGTGCATCATTTTTTACCTTTTAGACTAGCAAAGAATGAAAGTTTAGTGTAACAAGGGTAAAAGGAAACAGGTACACTTATGCATTCCTTTTTTTTTTTTTAATTGAGACTTATTCTGTGGCCTAACGTGATCTATTCTGGACAATGTTTCATATGCACTTGAAAAGAATGTGTATCCCACTGTTTTTGGATGAAATGTTCTGAATATAGCTGTTAGGTCCATCTAGTCCAATGTGTCACTCAAAGCCACTGCTTCCTTGTTGATTTTCTGCCTGGATGATCTATTCACTGATGTAAGTGGGGTATTAAAGTCCCCTACTATTATTGTATTGCTGTCAATCTCTTCCTTTATGTCTGTTAATAGTTGCTATATGTATTTGGGTTGCTCCCAAGTTGGGTGCATAAGTATTTACAAATGTTATAACCTCTTGCTGGGTTGTTCCCTTTATCATCATGTGGTGTCCTTCTTTGTCTCATCACAATCTTTGTTTTAATGTCTACTTTGCTCCCCTGGCTTTCTTTTCACTTCCATTTGAATGGCAAATATTTTTCCAGCCCTTCACTTTCAATCTGCATGTGTCTTTAGGTCTGAAATGAATCTCTTATAGGCAGCATATAGATGGGTCTGGCTTTTCTATCCATTTCAGTCACCCTATGCCTTTTGATTGAAGCATTTGGTCTGATTGTATTTAAACTAATTATTGATAGGTATGTACATATTGCCATTTTGTTACTTGTTGAATGGTTGTTTTTGTAGTTCTTCTCTTGCTCTCTTCCCTTGCAATTTGATGGCTTTCTTTCTTGTTGTGCTTGGATTCATTTCTCTTTGTTTCTTGCATATCTATTACAGGTTTTGGATTTGTAGTTACCATTAGGTTCATATATAACATCTTACATGTATAGCAGTCTATATGAGTCGCCCTAGTTTGAAGCCATTCTAAAAGCACTAAATTTTACTACCCCCCACCACATTTTATGTGTATGATGTCACACTTTACTTCCTTTTATTTTGTGGATTCCTTGACTGATTTTTGTAGACATAATTGATTTTCCTGCTTTTGTGCTTTAACCTCCATACTAGTTTTATAAGTGATTAATCTACTACTTGCATCATATTTTTTCATTTACCTGTGATTTTTTTTTCCTTTCATAATTTTCTTACTCCTGGTTATGAACTTTTCTTTCCACTCAAATAAGTCCTTTTAGCATGTCTTGTAAGGCTGGTTTAATGGTGATGAACTCCTTTAACTTTTGTTTATCTGAGAAACTCTTGTCTCTCCTTCCATTCTGAATGATAGTCTTACTGGGTAGAGTATTCTTCATTGCAGGCTTTCTTCCTTTGAGTACTTTTTTTTTTATAATAATTTTTTATTATGTTATGTTAGTCACCATACAGTACATCCCTAGTTTTTGATGTAAAGTTCCATGATCCATTACTTGCGTATAACACCCAGTGCACCATGAGTACTTTGAATATATCATGACACTCCTTTCTGTCCTGCAAAGTTTCTACTTAAAAATCAGCTAATAGCTTTATGGGGTTTCCCTTGTATGTAACTGTTTTCTGGGAGCTGCTTTTAAAATTCTCTCTTTATCACTACTTTTGCCATTTTAATTGTGGGTCTTGGTGTGGACCCCCTTGGGTTAATATTGTTGGAGGCTCTCTGTACTTCCTGGATCTGGATGTCCACACTTACACATTTGTGATGTGAATGTAAAATGGGCACAAACTTCTTTTGGAGAAGAATTTATTGATATAAAAACAAAATCCTAAAATTATTTATCACATCGATACAAGTATAATTACTACCACGATTTTGGAATTAGCAAAAACAGAGCTAGTATATAATCTAAGCAGCTATGCACAGGAGGGAAACATAAAATAAACTATGGTTCTCTCATGCAATAAAATACTATATCATTATTTTTAAAAATAAGATAAATCTGAATGTACTGACATGAAACAGCTAATGTAATTCGTTATTAGTTCCATAATTTTAAAAGTTGCATCTTGAATACATAGAAAAAAGGCAAGACTTATGGGAGGCTGACAGGGGCATTTGGCATGCCAGAAGGCTTAGGCTTACATTCCCCAAACCATCAAATCCATATTTTTGACCTTGTCTACACAGGGCATCCTTATATTTATCCTGGAGACATACAAGCCTGACTAAAATAAGTCATTCATAAAGCAGTATAAACATAGGCCCTACCTAATATAAACGGATATTTTCTTTTATTTATTTATTCTTTTAAAATTCTTAACTAGCATTTTAAAAAAGATTTTATTTATTTATTTGAGAGAGAGAGAGCACAAGTGGGGGCAGGAGAAGGTAGAGGGAGAAGGTGAAGCAGACGCCCCAGTGAGCAGGGGCTCAGTCAATGCGGGGCTCAGTCCCAGGAACCTGAGACCATGCCCTGGGGCAACAGCAGACGCTTACCTGACTGAGCCCCCCAGGTGCCCCTAAACCGATATTTTAAAAATAAATACTGAAATGTTACTGCTTTTCTTAATTTATTGTTAATTTGTTCAATGGAAACATTTACAATTTTGTGATTCCTACAACCTCAATTTTGGTATTTTTGTTTTTGTTTTTGTAACATATAAGTAACCAATTGGCTGGAGTTTCCATTAGCCTGGAAAGTAATTCCAAGGAAGTATATATTTCTGTAAGTGTCTTCAGGATGCACACCCTTACCGGTTTCAATCTCAAAATCAAAATCAAAACAGGAGCTTCACACCAGTCTCCTAAAATAAAGATAGATCTGGGGTCCTGTTGTGTGATTATTGGTGGTTTACCTTGTGAGCCCTGTATGTGTTTCTATGGATGGAAGTGACTGGAAAAAGTGTGGTAAATTGCTCATAGTGGCCACTAGGGAGTACTGAATCAAAGGGAGGTAGGGAAGTTGCTTTTCTGTAAAAATCAATGGGAAAAATAGACACAGTGGGCATATTTTAGAATTTAAACTGTTAACCATAAAAATAAAATTCCTAGTTATTTTACCAGCAGAAGCTGCGTTTATTTGAGAGTAGCAGAGAATTGTAATCCAGAACAAACAAGCCAGGGCAAAACGATAGGCAACTTCCCCCAGAGGAAAGCAGGAAGTTGGGAAGCTCACATAAAAAAAGATAAAAATAAAAGCCTACTTGATTTCACTCAGATCATGATGTCCGGGGTTAGGATTGAGCCCCGCCTCAGGCTCCACGCTCAGTGTGAAGTTTGCTTGTCTCTCTTCCTCTGCTTCTCCTTTCTCTCTCTCTCTCTCTCTCTCTCTCATTAATAAATAAATAAATTAAATCTTTAAAACAAATAAAAAAGAAACAAAAAGTCTATTGGAGTAAACTGGAAGCTAGAAATATGGTGGCTTCTCATTGGCTACATTGTGACTGTCTCTCATTGGCTGGGCTGGAGGGCAGCCTGCCTTCCTCCTGCTGGAGTAGTAAACTAGTATCCACTGCAAGATCTGTCTTTTTCTGTTGGGTCTGCGGTTGAGAAGGTGTGGTAGGGCAGGAGAGTTCCCCTGGTTGAACTTCCTGATTCTGTTTCAGTGAGGTTTGCCTTTATTAATTTTCATAAAATAGAGACATAAAAAAGAAAGGGAAGGGGCTCCTGGGTGGCTCAGTTAAACATCTGACTCTTGGTTTTGGCTTAAGTCATGATCTTAGGGTCATGAGATCAAGCCCCCTGTATGGCTACATGCTCAACATGGAGTCTGCTTGAGAGACTTTCCCCTCCTCCCTCTCCCTCCTGCTCTGCTTCTCCCCCCACTTGCATGCTCTCTCGCTCTCTCTCTCTGAAATAAATAAATAAATAAATAAATAAATAAATAAATAAATAATAAACAAACAAGTAAGTCTTTGAAAAAAGGGAAGAGATAGGCACATCAAGGTTTGCTAGTGTCAAACTAAAATTGTCAGGAAGCAAGAATTTAAATAAAAGCATTTATTTAGGATCAAAGAATTATAATTTGGGGCACATAGATTTAGATGACAGCCCAAGTAGTGTCTCACTAGGGGGCAAAAGTCAGGGGTTTCTAAAGATAAAAAGAAAAAGCTTGTATATGTTGTTTACAAGAATTTTGATTGATGTTGAAAGAGGACTTCCAATACCAACTTTCTAATTGATTAAGTTCTTCTTTCCAGCTTATCTTTCCTCACCCCAGCTTATCTGATCACTCAGGCAAAAGACCTCGCTGGCTAAGCATTCAAGCCATGAACACTCCATGTGACTGACTCCAAGACAATGATGGACCTGACCTTTATCACCCAGCTGAACATACCCACCAACCTTTGTCCAACGTTTTCCTTACATAAACCTAGAATTATTTTCAGCACTGTGTAGACTGTTTTGAGGACGCTAGTCCACTGTCTTTTTGGTGTTGGCCTCCTTGAATAAATTCCTTTCTGGTTTCACCACCCCTGGTCTCTCTGCCTTTGGATTTTATCAGCAGGGAATGGCTGAACCTGGTGTTTGGGACACCTGAGCCGATGCTCTTGCACCCTTGAACCAAAGCTACAGTGTTGGTGGCAGAAAGCTAATCTTGGCTAAATGTAATTGGTTGCTAAGCCTATCACTAAGCAAAAGCCCTTTACTGTAACAAGTTGTAGGTGATCTTGCAGAATCCTTATAATTTTGCAATTAGCTCCAATTCAAAAATTCATGGTTCTACCTAGTAAGAAGGAGGAAGACCTACATCTCTTGAATGGCCTTCTGACTCCATTTTAAAACCCTTTGACATAAGGCACTCCATTTTGTTTCACCTTTCACACAGGGGAGTCTTCCTTGATTCTGGAATTCATTTCTGGGGCAGACAGACCTGCTTGGGACCAGGGTGGGGGGACTGGATAGGTGCTGTTGCCTAGAAGGCTCTTCTCTGGCTCCGCCCACTGTCAGTCCTGCCGCAACTTGCCCCTGCCCCTGGTGACCCCGGCAGGTACTACCACTGTGCTCCCCACTCCTGGCCACCAAGCCGACCTTCCTGAGCCAGGAACCATAGCACTCACTGGCAGCAGGACACCAAAGACGAGGAAGACAAAGGTCCTGGGGCCACTAAAGGGCGGCCTGGCCCCCTCAGCTGGCATGAGGTCTGAAGCTCACCTTTCCCTTGGCACCAGAGGCTGCCAGTGTGCTCTGCCCCACTGCCCCAAACCATTAGGGAGTGCTCCCTCTCCCAGCCACCTGGCCACCAGGCACGTTGCAGTCAAAGGTTGCCTCTGTCCCCACACACTGCTCTCTGCGGGTTCTGTGTGAATGCCAGAAGCTTCACCAACTTCCGCGCCAGCTGGTATTACGCAATCAGTGCGGAGCTAATTGGAGACACTGTGCCTTCTGCGCAAGCAGGGAAATTAGGCTCAGGGTCAGCACTGAAGGCCTTTCCTGATCTAGGTCCTTTTCTAGGGCCAATACCTCACTCCTTCATAAACCCTGAACTTCCTTCCTCTGACTACCATTTTCTGCTCACTTTCAGCTTCTGCTCCTTATCAACCAGGTGCATGGATGTCACTCATCTAGAGTCACTTTGCTGTTCTGTCCCAGTGTGAGGCTTGATCTTAGCATCTCAGTAGCAGCTGCCTGGCAGGAAGTAGGCGGGTGGTTGGAATGGACACAGAGGCCATGACCAGTGGCTCTGAATTCAGATTGTCAGTAGGCTTCCACATCTTCACCCATCACTACTTTGCACATTTGGGTAATTCCAGGTCCATCATCTGTTTTTCTGTCTCTGGTTTTCATGCTCTCATGTCAACCCTGCAGCTCCTGCTTCGAGTCAGGCTCTTCTAGCTGTCCCCACACACTCAGTGCTCTGCTGGATCAAGTTGGTGGGTGTGGTGGGGTCCAGTATTCCAAAAGCCACACAAGTCTAGATCCTTCTTTTGTAGTGCTTGCAAAGTGATTTAAGGGCTGGACAGTGAGTAGGAAAGGAGGGAAACCAAGGGAGCTTCCAGCTCCACCCCTTACATCAGTTTTGTGTGTACAATGGTAGAAGGAGTTCAAGTTCATTTTTCTTCATATATTGATCCAGTTGTTCCAACATCATTTATTGAAAAAAACTTTCTTTCCTCATTGAATAGTCTTACCACCTTTGTTGAAATTCAATTGACCATCTATATGGTCCATTTCTGGACTCTGTATTCTGTTCCATTGATCTATTATGTGTGTCAATATAGCATTGTCTTGATTGATGTCAAATATTTTTCTTAATCTATTGAGATAATTATATGGATTTTCTGCTTTATAAAATGATAAATCAAATTGGTGGACTTTACATCAATAGATGAGTGGATAAAAAAGATGTGCTATATATATACAATGAAATATTATTCTGCCATAAAAAAGAATGAAATCTTGCTATCTGCAATGGCATGGATGGATCTAGAGAGTATAATGCTTAGTGAAATAAGTCAGTCAGAGAAAGACAAATACCATATGATTGTACTCACGTGAAATTAAAGAAAGAAAACAAATGAGCAAAGGAAAAGAGAGAGAGACAGAGAGAAACCAAGAAACAGACTCTTAACTATAGAGAACAAACTGATGGTTAGCAGAGGAGAGGTGAGTAGGGGGATGGGTGAGATAGGGGATGGGGATTAAGGAGTGCACTTGCTGTGATGAGCACTGGATGATGTATAGAATTGTTGAAAGACTATATTGTACACTTGAAACTAACATAACACTGTATGTTAACTATACTGGAATGAAAATAAAATAAAATAAAATAAATAAAATAACAAATTGATGGACTTTACAATGTCAAACCTACCCCGAATTCCTGGGCTAAAGTTCACTTGCCATGATGTAGTATCCTTTTTATTGCTAGATTTGATTTGCTGACACTTTCTCAAGGATTTCTTTGTGTGTGTATCTATTGTGTATATATTGTGAGGGATATTGGTCTATAATTTTCTCTTTCTGTAATGTCTTTGTAAGGTTTAGGTATCCCACTGAGCAGGGGGCCCAACACAGGTCTCCATCCCAAAACCCTGGCAAATGCTTAATTGACTGAATCATCCAGGCACCCCTGACAAGTCAAGTTTTTTAAGGAATTTGTCTCTTATCTAAGGTGTCAAATATATTGAAATAAAGTTTCTCACACTGTTCCCTTATTGTCCTTAATGATCATAATGATATCTTCTCTTTTAGTCTAATTTCAGTAACTTGTGTTTTAGACAATTTATAATTTCAGCTTGCTCTTTTTCACCAGAGAATCTCAGCCTTGTAATTAGAGTGTTTATTCTAGTTACATTTATTGTTGTGGCCATACTTGGAAAATACAATGGGCCACAATTTCTCTTCATTTTACCTTTTTCTTAAAGGATATTTTCACTGGACATGAATGAATAATGGGGAAATAGGGTTTTTCACCACTTTGAAAATTCTGGGGTTCAATTTTTTTAGTCAGTTTTCATTCACTGTTCTTTTGAGTGCAAAAATTTTTTTCATGCACAAAATTTCCTCTTTGTCATTGACTATGATGTGCAGAGGTGTTATTTTCTTTATATTTATCTTTCTTTGGAGCTTTCTAAGCTTTTGGAATATGTAAATTGATTTTTTTTACTACGTTTGCTACAATTGCAGCCAATTTTTCTCACTTGTTCAGCCATTTCTTCTGACTCTCCAACTTCACATATATTGCATGATATTACCCCACAGGTCACTGAGACTCTGTTCCCTATTATCTTTCAATTCTTTTTGCTTCTGTTCTTCAGACTGAATGGTTTCTATTTACCACTCTTCAAGTTCAGTCATTCTTTCTTCTGCATGTTCAAATTGTTAATAACATTCAAGTGAATTTTTCATTTCAGATAATGGAATTTCAGTTCTAAAACTTCATTTTGGTTGTTTTATAGTTATCATTTCTATGCTGAGATATCCTATCTTCTAATCATTTCGACAATCTTTCCTACAGACCTAATGTATATTTTAAAATCTCTCCCTAAAAGAGATTCTATTATGAATCACAGCTAAGAACCACTGGACAGGCATGAACTCAACCTGGAAGGAAGAGATATATAATGGGGAATATCAGTAGCAGGCAATGTTAAAATGTTTATTAGCATCTGCATATTGTAATTTCATAAATATTTTTGAGCTCTCATTATGTACCAGGCATAATATATACAGAGATGAAAATATGTAGTATTTGCTCCAAGGGACTGGCAATCTAGTAGAGACAGTAAAACAACTATAATAAAATGTGGTATTAATGTGACATATTAAAAGTGCTCATATCCCTAAGGCCTTTTATCTTCTTTGGAGGAAAAACAGTAGGATAATCAGGAAAAAGAATGTAGGAAAGGAGAAGGGAAGAAAAATGAACAGAGGAATGTGTCATACTTTATTTATAAAGACTTCTTAAGGGAAACCTAAAAGACAGCAGAGGATAGAAAGTTAAGGACAAGAGAGGAAATTTTAGCCTCTGACCCTAAAAGCTATAGCAAATAGTAAATACATTCTAACTCTTTGCCAGATAAAAATAAAACCTCACAATAAAGGCTTATTTAGCTCAATTCCTTTTACCAGTACATCATGTCCAGTTTTCAACAAAAAAACAAGATGGCATACCAGAAGATAAACAAACAAACAGTGAAGAGTTTGAAGAGATAAAGCCAGCACCAGAATGAGAGACCAATATGACTGAGATGTTGGAATTACCACAACAGTAATTTAAAACATGCTATGATTCTAGAAGAAAAGTGAACAAACTGCAAGAACAGTTGGGAAATGTAAACAGGGAGATGGAAACTTTTAAGAAAAAGAAATCAAAAGGAAATGCCAGAAATAAAAAATACCAAATGAAGAATGCTTTTCAGGGGCTCATGAATAGATCGGACATGATCAAGGGAAAAATCAGTAAGCTTGAAGAAATGTCAATAGAAACTTTTAAAACCAAAGCATAAAGGCAGGGGGAGAATGAAAAGGGCAGAACAGAATATTCCAGAACTGTGGGACAATTAAAAACAGAGTAACATATACATAATGGAAATACCAGAAGTAGAAGAAAAAGAGAAGGAACAGAAGAAATATTTGAAGGAATAATAACTGCAAAATTCTCTAAATTAATGATAGACAACTAACCACATATCTAGGAAACTCAGAAAACACCAAGCAGCATTTTTTAAAAATCTATGCATATGCATGTCATACTCAAGGTGCAGAATATGAAAGAAAAACTATTAAAAGAAGCTTGAGGGACAAAGTACGTAACCTATAAAGAAGGAAGGATAAGAATTATAATGAGCTTTTCTTCAGTAACCATGCAAGCAAAAGAAAGTGTAGTATAATATTTATTTTGTTTTGTTTTGTTTTGTTTTTGTGGTCATATATGTTTTTATGTTTTTATAATAATTTATTATGTTAGTCACCATACAGTATATCCTTAGTTTTTGATGTAATGTTCCATAATTCATTATTTGTGTGTAACACCCACTGCACCATGCAATATGTGCCCTCCTTAATACCCATCACTGAAAGTGGAGTATAATATTTAAAGTGTGAAACAAGGGGTGCCCGGGTGGCTCAGTCATTAAGTGTCTGCCATTGGCTCAGGGTCCTGGGATCAAGCCCTGCATCGGGCTCCCTGCTCCACTGGGAGCCTGCTTCTTCCTCTCCCACTCCCCTGGCTTGTGTTCCTTCTCTCACTGGCTGTCTCTCTCTCTGTGTCAAATAAATAAATAAAATCCTTTTTAAAAATTAAAAATAAAAATAAAGTGTGAAAGGAAAAAACACACCAATCTAGAATTCTGTATTCAGCAAAATTATCCTTCAAAAGAAAAGAGAAATAAGACATTTTTGGATAAACAAAAATTGAGATAACTTGTTGCCAGTAGTCCTGGCTTGCAAGATACCTTTCTAAAAATTCTTCAAAAAGAAGGAAAAGTATTTCAGTCAGAAGTTCAAATCTGTATAAAGAAAGAAAGAGCATGAAAGAGAAGGAATAAATGAAGGCAAATTAAAATGCTTTATTTTACTTATTCTTATTTGATCAAAAAGATAGTTTGTTCAAAATAATAATAGCAACAAAGTAGTGATGATAACTTTTTGATGGGTGAAATAAAGGAAGGCAATGTTATAAGGGATGGAAGGGAGGAAATGGTACTACACTGCTATAATGTACTTGCACTACCTGTGAAGTGACTAAGTGTTATTTGAAAAAGCACATGGGACTAGTTTTAAGTGAATATTATAAACTCAAGTGCAACTACTAAAGAATATAAAAAAATAAATAAAACATATGCTAACAGAGAATAAAAAATGGAATCACATAAAAGGCTCAGTTAAACTCATAGAAGCCAGAAAAAGAGTGGAAGTGAAAAACTAAAAACAAAGAACAAAGGCAATGAATAAAGAACAGTAACAAATACGGTAATATTAATCCAACTTTATGAATGATAATTTAAAACATCAATCATCTGAATACACCAGCTAAAAGACAGAGACTGTTATACTGGATAAACATAAACACCACCTAACTGTATGATGTCTTCAGGGGGGAGAGGGAGAAAGAGAGAGAGAGAGGCAATTTAGACAGAGGTAGAAAAAAGTAAAAGCAAAGAGAAAAATACACCATGCTAACACTAATACTAGAAAGATGGAATACCTATATTAATTTCAGACAAAACAGACTTCAGGGGGGGAAAATTATGAGTGTTACAAAGGAGCAATATATGATTTTTTAAAAAAGTCAATTCTCCAAGAAGACATAACAATCCTTAACGTATATGCACCTAACAACAGCGTCATAATATATGTGAGGCAAAAGCTAATAGAAACGCTAGGAGAAAGAGATTAATCCACTATTATAGTTGAATTCTTCATCAGCCCTCTCTCAGATCCATCGGGCAAAAATCAGTAAGGACATAGCTGAACTCAACAACATCAATAAATGTGATCCAACAACAGCACAACACACATTTTTATCAAGCTCATATGGAACATTCACCATGATAGACTGGACAATAAAAAAAAAAACCCTTAAATTTTAAAGAATAAAAATCATACATATCTGCTTTTAGACAACAATAAAATTGAACTAGAAATCTACAACAGAAAGATAGATGGAAAATCCCAAAATACTTAGACATTAAACAATAACTTCTAAATAACACATGGTTGATAAAAAGAATGAATAAGAGAAATTAATATTTTGAACTAATTGGAAATGAAATAAAATTCATTAAAATTTGTGGGATGCAACAAAAACAGTGCATAGAGGGAAAATTATAGCAATGAATGCAGACATTAAAAAGAAGAAAGATCTAAAATCAGTAGTCTAAGATTTCACCTTAGGAAATAAGAAAAAGAAGAGCAAATTAAATTCAAAGTAAGAAGAAAAGAACAAATAAAAATCAGAACAGATATCAATACAATTGAAAATAAGAATATTTTCAATAAATATTAAAATAAAGAATATTAACAAAACCAAAGCCGGTTCTTTGAAAAGATCAATAAAATTGACAAACCTCTAGTCAGACTAACCTAAGAAAAAGAGGGGGAAGTTGAGGGGGAAGGGAGAGGGAAAGAAGACACAAATTACAAATATCAAAAAAGAAAGAGGGGCCATAACTACTGATCCCAGAGACATTAACAAAATGAAGGAATGTTATGAACAACTCTATGCCCATAAGTTTGATAACCTAGATAAAATGGACCAACTTCTTGAAAGACACAATCTACCAAAACTCATACAAGGAAGAACAGAAAATCAAAATAAGCCTATGTCTATTAAAGAACATGGATCAATAACTAATAATCTTCAAAAACAGAAAGCAACAGGCCCAGATGGGTTCATTGGTGAATTCTATCAAACATTTAAGATAGAAGCAGACAGGTCACCTGGGTAGCTCAGTCGGTTAAGCTTCTGCCTTCGGCTCAGGTCATGATCCCAGGACTCCAGGAGCCTATTTAAAATAAAATAAAATAAAATAAAATAAAATAAAATAAAATAAAATCACAATACTGTTTATACTAGCACCCCCCTCAATGAAATACTTAGGTATACATCTTAAAAAAAAAAAAGTATGATCTACATGAGTGAACCTATAAAACTCTGATAAAAAAAATAAAAAACCCAAAATAGTAGAGAGGTATTCTATGTACATGGATAGGTAGACTCGATATTATCAAGACATCAGTTCTTCCCAATTTGGAAAACATAGACATAGATCTAAAAGAAATCAGGAAAACAACATGTGAACAAAATAAAAATATTAACAAATAAATAGAAATTATAAAAAGACAAATAAGAAGATGGAGCACTTGAACAACACTATGAGCCCATTGGACCTAACAGACATATATAAAACATTCCACCACATACAGAAGAATACTCAAAGACACAAGGACCATTCTCCAAGAAGGACTATATGTTAGGCCACAGAACAAGTCTTGATAAATTTTGAAGGTTGAAATCATACAAAATATCTTTCCTGATCACTTGGAAGGACACTAGAAATCAATAGCAGAAGGGAAATTGTAAAATCCACAAATAAATGAAAATTAAACAACACAATTTAAACAATCAATGGGTCAAAGAAGAAATCACAAGGAATATTAGAAAATACCTTGAAACAAATGAAATAAAAAAAAAACAACATATCAAAACTCATGGGATGCAGTGAAAGTAGTGCTAAGAGGGAAATTTATAGTGGTAAATGCTTATAGCAAAAAATTTAAAAGTTCTAAAATCAACAATCTAAATTACCTTGAGGAATTACAAAAGGAAGAACAAATTAAGCCCCCAAAATGGGGAAACAGTAGAAAATAGAGAAACAGGGGCGCCTGGGTGGCACAGCGGTTAAGCGCCTGCCTTCGGCTCAGGGCGTGATCCTGGCGTTCCGGGATCGAGCCCCACATCAGGCTCCTCCGCTATAAGCCTGCTTCTTCCTCTCCCACTCCCCCTGCTTGTGTTCCCTCTCTCGCTGGCTGTCTCTATCTCTGTCGAATAAATAAATAAAATCTTTAAAAAAAAAAAAAGAAAATAGAGAAACAGTAAAAAATAATAATAATAATTAATTAATTTAAAAAAATCAATGAAACCCAAAATTGATTATTTGAAAAGATCAACAAGTGGACCAGTTTGTCAAGTGGACAAACTTTTAGCTAGACTGACTGAAAAGAGAGAGAGAGAACTCTACCAAAATTAGAATGGAAGTGGGAACATTAGTACTGATTATATAGACATAAAAATAATTATAAGAGTACCATGAAAAATTGAACACCTCTAATTGGATACATAGGTGAAATGGACAAATTACTAGCAACACAAAACCTGCCAACATTAATTTATAAGGAAATAGAAAATTTGAATAAACTTATAATTTGTAAGGAGATTGAATCAGTAACTGAAATCTCCAAAAAGACCTAGACCACATGATTTTACTACTTAATTCTACTACTCAAAAAAAATCTAAAGAATCAATGTGATTGTTATCAAAATCCCAAAAGTGTTTTTCACAGAAAGAGAAAAACCTATCCTAAAATGGATGAAATTTCAAGGGACCCAAAATAGCCAAAATAATCTTGAAAAAGAAGAACAAAGTTGGAAGACCCACAGTTTCTGAGTTTAAAACTACAGTAATCAGAACAGTGTGGTAATAGCAGAAAAAGACATTTAAACCAATGGAATAGTATATCAAGCACCCCCCGAAAAACCCATCATGTATATAGTAAAATAATTTCAACATAAGTCCTATGATCATTCAATGGGCAAAGGACAGATTTTTCAATAAACTGGAAAACTAGATACCCATGTGCAAAAGTATGAAGCTAGACCCTTACCTTACACCATATACAAAAATTAACTCAAAATTGATCAAAGGCCTAAACATAAGTACTAAAACCATAAGACCCTTAGAAGAAAACAGGGGAAAAACTTCATGACATTGGATTTCACAACGATTTCTTGGATATGATACCAAAAACACAGAAAACAAAAGATAAAATAGATAAATTGGACTTCATCATAATTAAAATGTTTTGCTGCAAAGGACACTAGCAACAGAGTGAAAATGCAACTCACTGAATAGGAAAATACAGATTTGCAAGTCATGTATCTGATAAGGGGTTAATCCAGAATGTATTTTAAAAAATGAACAACTGCTACAACTCAACAACAGCAAACAAAAAACCCAATGTTAAAAATGGACAAAGAACTTTAAAAAAAATGTTTATATACTCATTTATTCGAACCCATCAACGCATAGTTCAAGAGTTCCATGCTCTACTGACTGAGCCGATCAGGTGCCCTCCAAAATGAATAAAGAACATGAATAGACAATCCTCCAAAAGAGATACACAAATGGCCAATAAGCACATGGAAAGATGCCTAACATCATTTATCATTAAGAAAATGCAAATCAAGGAGTGTCTGGGGTGGTGCAGTCCGTTGAGCATCTGACTCTTGATTTCGGCTCAGGTCCTGATCTCAGAGTCATGAGATCAAGCCCGGCGTGGGGCTCCATGCTCAGTACGGAATCTGCTTGGGTCTTTTCTCTCCCTCTTCCTCTGTCCCTCACGCTCTGCCTCTCTCTCTCTCTCTCTCTTTCTCTCTGTAAAATAAATCTTAAAAAAAGAACATGGAAATCAAAACCACCACGATATACCATTTCATATCTATTAGGGTTGCTATTATTTAAACAAACAAACAAAACAAAATGAAATAATGTTGGCAAATGTGGAGAAATGGGGACACTTGTGCACTACTGGTGAGAATGTAAAATGGTTGCAGTCACTATGGAAAATCACGTGGCAGTTCCTGAAAAAAAATTAAAATAGAATTATCATACTGAAACAGCAATTCCACTTCTGGGTATACACCAAAAAGAATTAAAAGCAGGGACTTGAACAGATATCAGTACACCCATGTCCATAGTAGTATTACTCACATAAGCAAAAAAGTGGAAGTGTTTCAAATGTCCATGAACAAATAAATGTATAAACAAAATTTGGTTTGTATACACAATGGGATGTTATTTAGCCTTAAAAGGGAATGGATTCCTGACACGTGCTACAACATGGAAGAGACTTGAAGACATTATGCTAAATTAATCGACCTCTCACAGAAAGACAAATACTGTAGGATCCCACTTATATGAGATACCTAGGATAGTCAGATTCATAGAGACAGAAAGTAGAACATTGGTCATCCAGGAGCTGGAGGGAAAAATGGGTAATTACTGTTTAATGAAATAAAGCTTCAGGATGCAAGGGAGGAAGAAGATCAATGACGGTGCTGGTTGCACAACAATGTAAATGTACTGACTGCCACTGAAGTGCACATTTAGAAATGGCTTAAATGTTAAACTTTATTTATGTATATTTTACCACAATTTTTTTAAAAGATGAGCTCATCGTGGAATAAGGTGGGCTTCTAATCCAACATGATCACTGTCCTTATAAGAAGACATCCTTCTGAAGACACAGAATATAGGGAGAATGCCAAGTATTGCAAGCCTGGAATAGCTGGGGCCACCAGAAGCTGGAAGAGGCAAGGCAGGATCATCTCCTAGAGGTTTCAGAGGGGGCCTGGCCCTACCAACACCTCTAGCCACAGACTTCTAGCCCCCTAAACTGTGAAATAATGAAATTCTGTTGTCTTAAGAAAAATAAATGGGGGCGCCTGGGTGACTCAGTTACTTAAGCATCTGCCTTCAGCTCAGGTCATGATCCCAGAGTCCTGGGATCCAGCCCCACATCAGGCTCCCTGCTCAAGGAGGAGTCTGCTTCTCCCTCTGTCTCCACGCACTCCCCCACTCCCGCTCATGCTCTCTCTCTCTCTCCAAAATAAATAAATAAAATAGTCTTTAAAATGTATTTCCGCAAGAGTCAATAAAAACTGTATAGAAATACGTAAAGCCTCTTATCTTGCCAGCAAAGTTATGGACCGGATGTTTGTGTCCCTCCCAAATTCATTTGTTGAGGCCCTAACCCACGGGGTGATGGTATTAGGGAATGGGGCCTTTGGAAGGTGATTAGGTTTAGATAAGGGCATGAGGGTGAAGCCCCCATAATGTAATCGGTGTCCTTACATCAAGTGGAAGAGACACCAGGGCTCCCTCCCTCCATTTGCACACACCAAGGAAAGGCCAGGTGAGCACAGAGGCGAAGGCAGCTGTCTACAAGCCAGGAAGAGGGCCCTCCCCAAGAACCAAATCTGTCAGCACTTTGATCTTGGAATTCCTGGCCTCCAGCAGGGTTAAGATATAAATGTTTGCTGGCGAAGCCGCACAGCCACCCAGTGATATTGTGTTATAGCAGTCAGAGTAAGACATAAGTAAGTACAGAGTCAGACTAAGACAGTGTCCACTTTAGAAAAAGCCACATGGTGAATCAAGCAAATTGCTGGCATTGCACCATGTGCAGCTGCTTACGCTTTCTCTGACACTGCCAAAACTAAAAAATAGAAGACAAACAAAAATAAATAGTACAGCTACTTACGTATATACTGAGTCTAAAAGGTAAACCCGAAATAAAGTATGCAAACAAGCTGCAGGATTGTGAGGAGTCGCACCTGGACTTGGACCGGACCTGTTCCTTAGAGGATAGAGGTACAAACTATTACTGATTTAGACTGAGACACAAGGACCCAACTTTTCAAAAGATGGGAAAATATTCCCAGTCATGAAACATATGGTGATAACTAGGACCAGTTTTTACGTTGGAGAATACTTCTGTCTCCTCTCCCCCCACCCCATTCCATTCCTCGCTTCTTAAAGGTTAATTTTTCTCACTTGTCGAGGGATTAATGTGGTCCGAAGGGAGAGAACTCATTGGCAACTTCAGGTTTGAGGCATAAAAATCCATCCGTGTTCGTGTGTTGGATGCGTGTCTGTTGCTGGGTGATTGTTTTTGGTAATGTGGCACAAGCATGGTTCAGAGATATTTACTTTTCCTGTTTATCTTCTACTGGTCTGTACCCTGCTTGAGGAGGTGATTTTAATGTTTGTAATTCCACATGCAGTGAATCATACTGAATGTTTTTAGCCAAGAAGATTATTGCAGGAATCTCCCTGAGCACCGAATTACAGGAAATAAATGATTTCTCCTAGAACAGAGCAGTTTTATGTTCACAACAAAATTGAGTGAAGGTACAGAGTTCCTATATACCTCCTGACCCCTACCCACAGAGCTTCCCCCACTATCAACATCCTACAGCAGAGTGGTACAATTTGTCGCGATCAACCACCCTACATCAACACATCGTTATCCACCAAAGTTTACAGCTTACATGAAGGTTCACTCTTGGTGTTGTACATTCTATGGGATCTGGCACATATATAATGACATGTATTCATGATGATAGTATCATACAGAATAATTTCACTGCCCTAAAATTCCTGTGTTCCTATCATCCCTCCCTCCCTCCCAACTCTTGGCAACCACTGGTCTTTTTACTGTCTCCACAACATTGCCTTTTCCAAAATGTCACATAGTTGGACTCATATGTTATGTAGCCTTTTCAGATTGGCTTCTTTCACTTAATAATATGCCATCTTAATTTTCCTCCATGTTGGGGTGCCTGGCTGGGTCAGTCACTAGAACATGCAACTCTTGATCTCAGGGCTGTGAGTTCAAGCCCCATGTTGGGTGTAGAGCTTACTCAAAAAAATTATTTTCCCCCATGTCTTTTTATGGCTTGATAGCTGATTTTTTTATATTGCTGAATAACATTCCATTGTCTGGGATGTACCACAGTTTATTTAACCATTCACCTACTGAGGACATTTTGGTTGCTTCTAAGCTTTGGCGATTATGAACAAAACTGCTATAAACAACCATGTGCAGGTTTTTGTAGGGACATCCATTTTCAACTCATTTGGGAAAATGCCAAGAAGTACAATTGCTGGATTGTGTGGTAAGAGAATGTGAAACTGTCAAACTGTCTTCCAAAATGTCTATACTATTTTTGTATTTCCATCACCAACGACTGACAGTTCTTGCGGCTTCACACCCTCACCCGCATTTGGTGTTGCTAGTGTTTTGGATGTTCACCATTCTAACAGATGTGTAGGGAATTCTCATTGTTATTTTAATGAGAAATTCACTGGTGACATATGATGTTGAACATCTTTTCAAACATTCTGTGTTCCTCTACAGGCAAGATTTTTTTCTTCATCTTTGTCTTTCTGCAGTTTGAATATTATATGCCTGGTGTCATCTTATTTTGGCATGTATCCTGCCTAGTGTTCTCGGAGATTCTTGGATCTGTGGTCTGGTATCTGACATTAATTTTGGGAAACTCAGTCATTCGTATTTCAAATATTTCTATTATTTTCTCCCTTTCTTCTCCTTCTGATATTCCCACTGCATGTATAGTACACCTTTTGTAGTTGTCTGGTAATTCTTGGATATTCTGTTCCTTTTTTTTTTTTTTTTTTTTAGGTCTTTCTTTTCTCTTCGCTTTTCAGTTTTGGAAGTTTCTATTGACATATCCTGAAGCTCATGCATTCTTCCCTCAGCCATATCTAGTGTACTAATGAGCTCATCAAAGACATTCTTCATTTATGTTAACAGTGTTTTTGGTCTCTAACATTTCTTTTTTATTCTTTCTTATAATTTCCATCTCTCTGCTTATATTACCTACCTGTTTTTGTATGTTGTCTGTTTTTTTCTACTAGAATTCTTAGTTATTTTAAATTGCTGGTCTGATAATTCCAGTCTCACTGCCATATCCAACTCTGATTCTGATACTTGCTTTGTCTCTTTAAACTATGTTTTTTGTTCTGGGGTTTTGTTTTGTTGCCTTTTAGTAAGCCTTATAATTTTTTGTTGAAAGCAAGACACGATGTACTAGATAAAAGAAAGTGAGGCAAATAGGCCTTAGCAATGTGGGTGGTAAGGTGTGGGGGGAGAGGAAACTATTCTATAGACCTATGATTAGGTCTCAGTCTTACAGTGAACCTGTGTCCCTGGGTCATAAACTTCACAAGTGCTTCTCAGTAGCCCCCTCCCCAGCCTTTGGTGGGACAGGATGGCTAGAGGGAGCTGAAGTTGGGTATTTTCCTTCCCCATGTCAGTTAGATGCTAATAAATATCCCAATAGATTAGGTTCTGGGAAAATATTTTCTCTAACTGACAGTTTGGGGAGATTCAAAAAAGTGCAGAAAGGAAGGGGTGGGGCCAGGGGCCAGAGCACAGGGTATGCTCTGATTAGGGGTAGGGGCTCTGCCCAATTTTCCTAGCCTAGATCAGGGTCATGCCTATCCTGGGTCTGGTGCTGCATCTAATGCTTTGCTGAAGTTAGACCATTCCACTGCGTCTAATTTAAATTTTCAGCTGTTGCAAACCTGTAAGCCTATGTTTTGGGTACTATCCTGGGGTCTATAAAAATCAAGACTCTAAAAAAATCCGGAAAGGATGTAGAATTTTTCATGACATAAAGCAACAAATTTTATTATAGCCTAAAACCTAGATGTTTGTAAAATTAATTAATTTTACCACTATTGGACAAGGAGCTTAAATCCCAGGAACAACAGAAGTTCCACATTATTAATATTAGCTTAACCATTTTGTTTTCCACCATGATGGACATGGACAAAACAGAGACTTTCTTTGCCAGTGGACTGTGCAGAATATGCTGCTAGTCTCGTCTGTTCACCACAACTTCTGATATCCAGATGTAATTACTGGAGAAGTGTGCCACAGGACAGGTGTTGATCAAAAGAATTCATCCCCAAATAGCCTCTTTTCCCTCCAAAGAAGAATAATCTTACCCTGGAGGGAATTCAGAAGAAATCAGAAGCAAAAAGAAAAGAAGACAAAGAGGAAGAAGAAGAAAGAGGAGGAGGAGGAGGAGGAGAAGGGGAGGCAGAGGGAGCAGGAGGGGGTGGAGGAGAAAAAGAAGAAGGGAAAGAAAGAAATTAGAAGCTGCAGAAGAAAAATGCAAGTCTCATGAGCTGAAATCTTGAAGCAGCTTGCTGAGAGGGGAGAGGATGAGAAAGAAGTGCTTCAGAAAGCAATAGGAGAATGAAACTTCAGTCAAATGTCCTAGTCTGGTACTGGTTCCCAAGGAAATTTTTTCTTGTAGGTCTCTGTTCCACTAAGTTGTGATTCTCTTTTTCTGCCTGTCCATCTCCCCTAAGTTTGTAGTAGCAGTTTGCCCTTTGATTTCAAATCTCTTAGATGGATCTAAGAAGAGTTGTTGATTTTTAGTTTGTTCAGCCTTTTACTTGTTGTTAGGATACAGTGGTGACTTCCAAGCTACTTATATGCTGACTGAAAATACAGAGCCATTTAAAAGGGAAAAGTGGGGAGGGGAGGAAGGTGGCAGAGTAGGAGGACCCTAGGTTTGCCTCATTCTATGAATACAACTAGATAATTATCAAATCATCCTAAATACCTTAGAAATTGATCTGCAGACTAGCAGAACAAACTCCACAACTAAATGTAGAGAAGAGGGTAGAAAGCATGGAGACACAGTTTGGGAGAAAAAATGGATCATGGCTGCCACAGTGGGGAGGTAGCCAGTCTCAGAGAAGGGTGAGAAATGGACTAGCACACAAAGGAGTGCACAAATCACCATAGCAGTTGTCTTGGAAAGTGAGAGGGGCCAAATTTCATGAATTCTTGCAACCAGTGGGGCTTAAAGCCTGGAATTTTAAAGGTCAACAGGCTTGGCTCTGATAGAGTCCGGAGGGCATTGGGACTCCTCTTGGAGAAGAAGGCAGGGCAAAGAGCCTGTGGACATACAGTGCAGAAACAGCAAACTGAAGAGCACCTGGGGCATACAGTGGGGAGGCTATTTGCTCATCTTGGAGAGGCAGCATTCACAGAGAAACCCCTCCAGGAACAAAGGAACTGGCAGGTACTATTTCCCTCACCTGCCCCTTAGCATAAGCTCAGGGCCACCTGTGGGAACCAGTGCAGAGCAGACACACACTACCTAACTTACCTACACCAAGTTCTACCTCCCTGTGCTCCAGTGGAACTGTCCTTCCCAGTTGTGCTGGCCTCAGTCCCAGCAGGTCCCCTGCCCCAAAGATTGACCTAAACCCCTGCCACAACACATCTCCCAACCCAAAAGTTTTGTAGGGCCTCAGTTCTGGTGACAGTGGTAACAGGTCTCATTCACAAGCACACCAGAGCACACTTAGTTAAAACTTACCATATTCAGGCCATAAACCAAACACTGCCCACAACAGGCAAAGAGAGCATCAGCAGATGACTGGCCTTGAAGGATAAAGTGGCCAGGACAACATCAGAGCACACACAGCATACATTGGAGACACTCTCTGAAGCAACAGGCCCTGGGAAACAGGGGTTACTAGGCAGCAGAGCACTCCAGGACCTCGTCATCATAAGGCTATTACCCTCAAGAACAGGAGACTTAGCTGAGTTTCCTAACACAGACAAATAGCACCAAGACTTAGACAGAATGAGAAGACAGGGAAACTAGTCCGAAATGAAAGAACAGGACAAAGCCATGGCCAGAGATCTAAATGAAACAGATATAAGTAACATGCCTGATGGAGTACTTAAAGCAATGATCATAAGAATAATCACTGGACTTGAGAAGAGTGGAAGACATCAGTAAGATCCTTAACACAGAGATAAAAAAGAACCAATCTGAGATGAAGAGTGCAATAAATGAGATCAGAAACACACTGATGTAATAGAGAGCAGGCTGTGAAAAGCAGAGGAATGAACTAATGATCCAGAAGACAGAGGAATGGAAAGTGATCAAGCTGAACAAAAGAGAGAGGAAAAAATGCAAAATGAGAATAGACTTAGGGAACTCAGTGACTCTGTCAAATGTAATAACACTGGTATATAGGAGTCCCAGAAGAAGAAGAGAAAAAGATATAGAAAATTTATTTGAAGAAATCATAGCTGAGAACTTCTGTAATCTGGGGAAGGAAACAGATATCCAGATCCGGGAATCACAGAGAACCCCCAACAAAATCAACAAAAGCAGGTCCACACCAAGACATGTTGTAATTAAACTGGCAAAATACAGTGATAAAATAAAAAAAAAATTAAAGCAGCAAGACAAAAGAAGACAGTAACATACAAGGAAAACGCCATAAGGCTATCGGGGATTTTTCAGCAGAAACATTCCAAGAAAAAAGTGGCATGATATATTCAAAGTGCTGAATGGGAAAAATCTGAAGCCAAGAGTACTCTGTCTAGCAAGGCCATCATTCAAAATAGAAGGAAAGATAAAGAGTTTCCTAGACAAACAAAAACTAAAGGAGTTCATTACCACTAAACCAGCCCTGAGAGAAATATTAAGGGGGACTCTTTGAGTGGAAAGACCCAAGTGAAAATATCAAGGTAGGAAACACAAAAGCAGTAAAAATGAATATTTCTGTAGAAAATCAGACAAGGAACTCGTAAAAAAAAAAAGGATGTAAAATATGACACCATATATCAGGGTGCCTGGGTGGCTCAGTAAAGTGTCTGCCTTCAGCTCAGGTCATAATCCCAGGGTACTGGGATCAAGCCCCGCATCAGGCTTCCTCCTCAGTGGGAAGCCTGCTTCTCCCTTTCCCTCTCCCCCTGCTTTTGTTCTCCCCTCCATCAAATAAATAAATAAAATCTTGAAAAAATAAAATATGATACCATGTATCTAAAATATAGGGGAGGAGAGGAGTAAAAAATGGGTTCAAACTTAAATTACCATCAACTTAATATAGACTGCTATTTGCAGAAGATGTTATATATGAACCTAATGGTAACCCCAAGTCAGAAACCACAAAAAAATATGCAAAGAATAAAGAGAAAGAAATCTGAATATATCACTAAAGAAAAACAGTGACCATGAAAGAGAGAAAGACAAGAAAGGATCAGAAAAATCTTCAGAAACAATAAAAAAACAAGTAATAAAATGGCATGAAATATGTATCTATCAATAATCACTTTGAATGTAAATGAACTAAACACTCCAATCAAAAGGCATAGGGTGACAGAATGGATTTAAAAAAACAAAATGCATCTACATGCTGCTTACAAGAGATTCATTTTATTTATTTATTTTTTAAAGATTTTATTTATATGACAGAGACAGCCAGCGAGAGAGGGAACACAAGCAGGGGGAGTGGGAGAGGACGAAGCAGGCTCCTAGTGGAGGAGCCTGATGTGGGGCTGGATCCCAGAATGCTGGGATCACGCCCTGAGCCAAAGGCAGACACTTAACAACTGCACCACCCAGGCGCCCCCAAGAGATTCATTTTAGAACTAAGAACACCTACAGATTGAAAGTGAGGGGATGGAGAAATATATATCATGTCAAAAGAAAGCCAGAGAAGCAATACTTATATTGGACAAAATAGACTTTAAAACAAAAAGACAAGGGGGCCTGGGTGGCTGAGTCGGTTGAGCATCTGCCTTCAGCTCAGGTCATGATCCCAGAGCCCTGGGATCAAGTCCCACATGGGGTTCCTTGCTCAGCAGGGAGTCTGCTTATCCTTCTCCCACTACCCCTCCCCCCGCCCCTCCTCTCTGTTCAAGCTCTCTCTTCCCCTAAATAAATAAATAAATAAATAAATAAATAAATAAAATTTAAAAAAAAATAAAACTAAAAAGACAAAAAGGACACTATATAGGGGAACACTAACAAGACAGTCCAACAAGAAGATATAACAATTGTAGGTAAAGCACCCAACATGGGAGCAATCAATTACATAAAACAGTTAATTACAAACATAAAAGAACTAATGATAATAATACAATAACAGTGGGGGATTTTAATACCCTACTTATATCAATGGACAGATCATTTAAACAGAATATCAACAAGGAAACAATGGCTTTAAATGACACACTGGACCAGATGGAATTAACAGATATCTCAAGAACATTCCATCCAAAAATAGCAGAATACACATTCTTTTCAAGTGCACATGGAACATTCTCCAGAATAGATCACATATTAGGTCACAAAACAAGCCTCAACAAATTCAGGATCAAAGTCATACATCTTTTCTGACCAAAAGGCTATGAAACTAAGAGTCAATCATAAGAAAAAAAATCTGGAAAGACCACAAATACATGGAGGTTAAATAACGTGGTGCTAAACAATGAATGAGTCAACCAAGAATGCAAAGAAGAAATCAAAAAGTACATGGAAACAAATGAAAATGAAAACACAATGGTCCAAAACTTTTGGGGTGCAGCAAAGGTAGTTCTAAGAGGGAAGTTTATAGCAATACAGGCCTACCTCAAGAAGCAAGAAAAATCTCAAATAAACAACCTAACCTTATATCTAAAACAGCTACAAAAAGAACAATAAATAAAACCTTAAACAAGTATTAAGAAGGAAATAATAAAGATTAGAGCACAATAAATGATATACAAACTAAAAACAAAACAAAACAAAAAACAATAGAACAGATTAATGAAACCAGAAGCTGGTTCTTTGAAAAAAAATCAATAAATTTGATGGACTGCTAGTCAAACTTATCAAGAAAAAAACAGAAAGGACTCAAAATAAATACAGTCACAAATGACAAAGGAGAAATTAAAAAAATACAGAAATACAAACAATTATAAGAGAAGATTCTGATGTCAACAAATTGGACAACCTAGAAATGGATAAATTCCTAGAAACATATAATCTGCCAAAACTGAAACAGGAAGAAAAACAAAATTCAAACAGATCAACAAATAGTGAAGAAATTGAATCAGTAATCAAAAACTCCCAAAAAACAAAAGTCCAGGGCCAGATGGCTTCATGAGCTTCTAACATAGAAAAAAGAGTTAATACCTATTCTTCCAAACTATTCCAAAAAATAGAAAAGGAAGGAAAACTTCCAAATCCATTCAATGGGACTAGCATTACCTAATACCAAAACCAGATGAAGACACTACAAAAAAAAGAGAACCACAAACCAATATCTCTGATGAACATAGATGCAAAAATTCTCAACAAAATACTAGCAAACCAAATCCAACAATACATTTTAAAAAATCATTCACCATGATCAAGAGGGATTAATTCATGGATTGCGAGGATGGTTCAATATTCAAAAATTAATCACCATGATACATCACATCAATAAGAGAAAGGATAAAAACCATATGACCACTTCAACAGACACAGAAGAAGCATTTGACAAAGTACAACATCCATTCATGATAAAAAATCCTCAACAAAGTGGGTTTAGAGGGAACATACCTCATCATAATAAAGGCTATATATGAAAAACCCACAGCTAACATCGTCCTTAATGAAGAAAAACTGAGAGCTTCTCCTCTACAGTCAGGAACAAGACAAGGACGTCCACTCTCACCACTTTTATTCAACATAGTCCTGCAAGTCCTAGGCACAGCAATCAGACAACAAAAAGAAACAAAAGTCATCCAAATCAGTAAGAAAGGAGTAAAACCCTCACTATTTGCAGATGACATGATACTATATATAGAAAACCCAAAAGACATTACCAAAAAAAACTGCTAGAACTGATAAACAAATTCAGTAAAGTTGCAAGATACAAAATCAATGTACAGAAATCTTCTGTTGCATTTCTATACACCAATACAAAGAAGCAGAAAGAGAAACTAAGAAAAACAATACCATCTACAATTGCACCAAAAATAAGATACCTAGGAATAAACTTAACCTGTGAAAGACCTGTACTCTGTAAACTATAAAACACTGGTGAAAGAAATTGAAAATGAAGCAAAGAAATGGAAAGGCATTCCATGCCCATAGATTGGAAGAACAAATGTTGTTAAAATATCTATACTACCCAAAGCAATCTACACATTTAATGCAATCCCTATCAAAATACCGCAGCATTTTTCACAGATCTAGAACAAATAATCCTAAAATTTGTATGGAAACACAAAAGACCCAAAATAGTTAAAGCAATCTTGAAAACGAAAAGCGAAGCTGGAGGCATCACAATTCTGGACTTCAAGTTACATTACAAACTGTATTAATCAAAAGAGGTACTAGCACAAAAATAGATCAATAGAATAGAATAAAAAACCCAAAAATAAGGGTGCCTGGGTGGCTCAGTCGGTATAAGCATCTGACTCTTGGTTTCAGCTCAGGTCGTGATCTCATGGGTCATGGGATTGAGCCCCACGCCTGGCTCTGTCCTTAGCAGGGTGTCTGCTTGAAGATTCTCTCCCTCTGTCCCTAACCCTACTCCAATAAATAAATAAACATTTTAAAAAACCCCAAATAAACGGTCAATTAACCTTTGACAAAGCAGGAAAGAATACACAATGGTCATAAGACAATCTCTTCAACAAATGGTGTTGGGAAAACTGGACAGCAACAAACAGAAGAATGAAACTGAACCACTTTCTTACACCATACACAGAAATAAATTCAAAAATGGATTAAAGACTTCAATGTGACACCTGAAACCATAAAAATCCTTGAAGAGAGCACAAGCAGTAACTTCGGATACTGGCCATAGTAACTTCTTACTAGGCACATCTCCTGAGGTAAGGGAAACAAAAGCAAAAATAAACTAGTGGGGCTACATCAAAATAAAAAAGTTCTGCACAGCAAAGGAAACAATCAACAAAACTAAAAGGTATTCTACAGAATGGGATAAGATATTTGCCAATGACATATCTGATAAAGGGCTAATATCCAAAATATACAAAGAACTCATATCACTCAACACCCAAAAAACAAATAATCCATTTAAAAATGGGCAGAAATAATGAATCATGGAACATTGCATCAAAAACTGGGGATGTACTGTATGGTGACTAATATAACAAAATAAAAATTATTTTAAAAAATTGGCAGAAGACATGAGCAGACGTTTCTCCAAAGAAGACACACAGATGGCCAAAGACACATGAAAAGATGCCCAACATCACTCATCGTCAGGGAAATGCAAATCAAAACTACAATGTGATATCACCTCACACCTGTCAGAATGGCTAAAATCAACAACACAAGAAACAAGTGTTGGTGAGGATGTGGAGAAAGAGGAACACTTTTGCGCTGTTGGCGGGAATGCATACTGGTGCAGCCTCTGTGGAAAACAGTATGGAAGTTCCTCAAAAAGTTAAAAATATAACTACCCTATGATCCAGTAAACACCCTACTGGGTATTTACCCAAGGAATATGAAAACAGTAATTCAAAGGGACACATGCACCCCTATGTTTATAGCAGCATTATTTACAATAGCCAAGTTAGGGAAGAAGCCCAAGTATCCATCAGTTGATGATGGATAAAGAGGATGTGTTATATATAGACAATGGAATATTACTCAGCCATAAAAAAGAATGAAATCTTGCTATTTGCAATGATATGGATGGAACTAGAGAGTATAATGCTAAGCAAAATAAGTTAGTCAGAGAAAGAGAAATACCATATGATTTCACTCAGATGTGGAATTTAAGAAACAAAACAAAGGAGTAAAGGGGGGGGAAAGACAGAGAAAAAGAGACAAACCAAGAAATAGACTCTAACTATAGAGAACAAAGTGATGGTTACCAGAGGGGAGGTGGGTGAGGGGGTGGGTGAAATAGGTGGTGGGGATTAAGGAGTGCACTTCTGATGAGCACTGGGTGTCGTATGTAAGTGTTGAATCACTATATTATACACCTGAAACTAATATAACACTGTACATTAACTGGAATTAATATAAAAACTTAAAATATTTTTTTAAAGGTTTTATTTATTTATTTGACAGAGAGAGAGACAGCCAGAGACAGAGGGAACACAAGCAGAGGGAGTGGGAGAGGAAGAAGCAGGCTACCAGCCGAAGAGCCTGATGCGGGGCTCGAACCCAGAACACCAGGATCACGCCCTGAGCCAAAGGCAGATGCTTAACGACTGCGCCACCCAGGCGCCCCAAAACTTAAAATATTTTTTAATTAAAAAATAAAAGGGAAGAATGGAATAGAAGACAGTGAGCTTAAAAAGGGATAAATTATTTGGCGTAAAAGTGAACAATTTCATAAGTGGTTACTGAGGCATTCTAGAAGATCATAGTTATGAGCGGGTAGAGAGCAACAACTTCCTGTGATTTACATGCTTTGAAGAGATAAGCCAGGGGAGTTCCCACAGCTGGAATTGCTCTAACCAGTCTGTCTGAGTGTGTAGGCAATTGAATTTAGAGGCATTTCAGCTCAAACCGGTTAAGAAACAGTAAGTCATTCAAATAAATAAAAGGTTTGATTATTGCACTTGTACATCATATTTGGATAAATGTTCTTATGATATAAAGGACAGGCCCTGATGATATTGTTTCTTCATTGTTTCTTCAAACCCATGGTTTGATTAAATTCATTCATTTATTCCTACAACAATCTGAATCCTTATAGACATGCACACACTGTTCTAGAAGCAAACAAAATTAAGAGCATCATCCCTGCCAGCAAAGCACTTAACCTAGTTTGACAGACAGGCACATAAATGGAAACTCAGACAACAATGTGGGACATGAAATGATAGGGAAGCATACAGGTATAGAAAGATAAGAAAAGACACCCAATCCAGCGTGGAGCTGGAAGGAAGGAAGTGGAAAGAAAGTGATCAAGAAAGGCTTCTAGAACATAGCTCTGCCTGAACCGAATATTAACAAGCCTGGCTTCTCCTTCTATAAATTTCATAGATTATGAATAATGTATTTTTTACTTCTCCTTTAGCCAAGTCCTAAAGGTTGTGAATTCAAGAGATCAGAACTAGAAATAACCAGAAAACATAAGAGGGCATGCATATTTCTACTAAAATAATGAGGCACCCCCAAACCCACAGGGGAAGTGACATGGAGCCCTGTGCAGCTTTATAGAGGTGATGCAGTGTTTGAAGTCTCCGCGATGTTTGCACATTATCCCAGGAGGGAGGCTGCTCAGGCGTCATCAAAAACATATTGGGGCATCAGTAACTAAATATTCCTGCCATGAGATGGTATCAGTGATGTTTAGGGGGCATCTTGTTCTTCAGACTCCCCAGAGCTTCTGCAATCACTCACACCTACAGTAGATATTATATTTAGAATCAGAAAGTGGGCACTAGAAAAAAAATCCTCAAGGTCATCGTGTAGAACATGTAATTGACAGAGAAGGAATCTGAGAGGAAACCTGCTTGCCTGAGGTCATGCAGCTATTTACTGAGATGAAACCAAGATGCAGGTCTCGGTCATTTATTTATTCATTTAAATAAATCAAATGAGGGCACCTGGGTGGCTCAGTCAGTCAAGTGTCTGCCTTTGGCTCAGGTCATGATCCCAGGGTCCCTGCTCAGTGGGGAGACTGCTTCTCTTTCTGCTCCTCACCCCCACTCGTGTTCTCTTTCTCTCTCAAATAAATAAGATCTTTTAAAAAAATCAAATGATATCCAAATGCCTCGCTCTGTGCTGGGTACAGAGTATGAAATTTAGACTCATTGATACGTCCCTACTCTCTCCCATCCAACCTCCTGCCACAAATTTCATATGGTTTCACTCATAAATACTTCAGCTTTATCTTCAAAATATAAATACTTTTAATAAAACATAACCTCCATATTATTTCACTCAAGATAATTTGCTAAATATCATCAAATATCCAGTTAATATCGAAAGTATCTGGTTACCATTGATGAGTTTTTCTGATTATTCACGCAAATTGGATCCAAATTAGATCAATACCATTGTGCAATAAAAGCTTAGTCTTTGTTACCATTATCTGTTGAAGATACAAGGTCATTGGCTGGTAGAACTCCCCAGTCTGGATTTTGCTAATTGCAACCTCAGTGTTCATTTAACATGTACCTCTACCTTCTGAATTTTTAACTTCGATGAGCTACTATTTAGATCTATTAGCTTGATCACTTTCAGGTTCAATTTTTTTTTTTTTTTGACAAATGTACGTCCTGGTAGCTCTGTGTCCTTGCTATCACATTACTTCAGGAAACATGTAATGTCTGGTTGTCTTTCTGTGATGTTCAAATGAATCAGCAGGGGTTGTCAAACTGATCCATCCATTCTAAACTTCCAAGGGTGCCATGTTAGATAGGATGTTCAGACAAGGCCTTTCTGAGGAAGAGACTTTTGAGCTGTGACCTAAAAGATGAAAAGGAGCCAGTCGTGCAGAGTAGAGGAGCATAGCAAGTGGAGGCCCTGAGATGAGAAAGAGCTTGTCATATCCCCAGTCGCCCCTTTGAGGATTAGCGGAGCTTTTCTTTCTGTTCACCACTACTACCAGTGGCTCCCCCAATGTCTAAAAGGTGGAGGTGGAGAACCCTCTCCTTAGAGGTTTCAGGAACCCAGTGGCACTTTCTGTGCAGGTGGCCACAGGTACATAACTTTGCTCCCCTGAAAATGCTTAGGAGCAGGATTGTTTTGACTTAGACTCAGAGACTTAGCTGAGAAAACAACCTGGTCTCTCTCATGATACAAACCAGCCATTTTACTGAGTAGCTAGCATGACAGAAATGTGCTTCTTAGAGTACACCTGGGCACTAAAAAGTGGTAAGGATAGATTTTAATCACTAATATACTATTACAATAGGGAGGGTGTCCAGTGCAAATTTAACTCAACTTCTTTATACACAGGTGACTAGGCTTTTCAAAGGAATAATAAGGCAATAGGCAGGAGAGTGAAGGAGTCTCAGTAGAGTCAGGTCAGTGATAAATTACAAATCGCGGGAAGGAAAGGTGGTCCCTGTGAAATGCATCTGGGTTTGCTGACTTGTAGAAATTGGAGTCTTCCTCTCCCACAGAGGGTGGGGCACAGGGGCCCCATCTTCAGGTGTTGGCTGGAACAGACAGTAAAATTTTTTGAGAACCTTGAGTTTTCTGAGGCAGCACTTTAAGGGGGCCTAGGGTCATCCTAGAGATGTGGTCTTGAGCTGTTAGAAACTGTGGTAGCATTTGTTCAGGTCTTTATAGGCCAAGGTTGACAGGCCTAGTCAAGAAGAGGGTTCAGAGAAACCTAGCTGGAATGTGGTCAAGGAGAGACTTTTTGTCAGTTGTCATAAGTATCAAATGGGATATTGACCTGAAAATGCTACAAGGAATGCAACACATCAGTTTCAGTTGACACGTTCATTCATATATAGCCAATCATATCCCTTCTCTTCCTTCAAAATGCTTATTAAAATTCATCCTTACAACTAAGTTCCAACCACTAAACATTCTGCCACTCGGTGATAACAATATGGGAAACAAAGGCAGAAGAAAAATTATTAAATTTCCTTACTATTTACAGCCCATTGACAAATACTTGAAACAGGCAGAGTGACATTCCTCTAGGGACTGAACTGCCTCAATGTTGACACTTTGCTAAGGGCAAAATTCAATCTTAGCTCAACCCCCAGGACCCTGTAGATCTTCTTTTACTTATAAAAATTCCTTTGGAAGCTCCCTTTATCTCTAACCCCTCCCCTCTCCAAGATATAGGTTAGGCATTATCCTCCAAGCATATGGTCCACTGATATACATCTGAAGGGTCTCAAGACTGAGGGTTTACTAAACAACAATAAAGACCTTTCCTAACAATAGCTAGCCCCCTCGGGGCCCTAGAAACCTTGTTTCCAAAATACCTTGGAGGTTTGTTCCATCCCTAATCCCCCTCCCAACTGAAGTATATAATGGGCCACTCTTCATGACCCAGTGCAGCTCTTTCTGCCAACGGATCCTGTCCCCGTGCTTTAATAAGACCACTGTTTTGCACCAAAGACATCTCAAGAATTCTGTCTTGGTCCTTGGCTTCGAACCCTAACATCTTCCGCACATCAATAACACCTACTATACTCTGCTAGGTATTTTACATATATCATAACATTTCCTTCAAATAGAAAGGTGAGACACTTGACCAAGGTCATACGGTCACTGAGTAGCAGAGGCCAGATTCATACTCAACTCTGGTGATTGTTACCCAGTTCCATTAAACAAGAAACACCTTTCATCTTTCAAGTCGTTCAATTAAAAAGAAAACCAATTTATTCTCAATACACTGGACATGTTCATTGCTCAAAAGACTTTCTGTAAGAATCATATATATGAGCGCTCATTCATTCTAACAAGATTCTAAGTTATTAGAAGGGCAAGGATCAAGCTGTACACCTTTCAGCTTATGAAGTATTTCTTCAGCACCACCATGTATCATAGCATAATATTTAAGCCATTGCACCTGCCTTGAGGGAACTAGGGAACAGGATACAGAATAGTAAATGCTAACTGTGCAGTCCAAGAAAGAGATCAACAATGAGTCAAGACAGTTGGGGAAGGTTTCAACGAAGATTAGAATTGAGTCCATCTTGAGGATCAGCAGGATATTGACACTGAGAAGGAAACGAGGGGGACTCCAGGGATGAAAGTGAGAAGCAAGAACAGTAGAAGCGTACATATCTTTCCAAAGTAGTGTATACATTGTTCACAGAGCTTGAGTGGCCGACGGTTGCTTATCGCTGACGTTACCATAAAAGAAAGCTATCTTGGAAGTTTAAGTGTTTGAAGTAGCGGCTAGTGGAAGAGCCGCATCGTGATTCACTAGCGACCCTGGCGCCTCTGGCGCCCCTTAGCGGGACGCTACAATTCCACTCTCTGAAGCCTCCACAATTTAGGTGCAGAAGCGTTAGCTTCTCTATAATGCGTCGCCAAACTCTATGATCCCTGAGGGGGCGGGACGCTCACTTACACGCCGCGCACGCGCGAAGCCCCTGGGCCGCACAAAGACTGAGGGAGGAGGTGTCGGCGCAAGCGCTTTGAGCCTGTCAGAAAATCGAGTCATCGTCCCGCCTCCTGGCGCAGGGAAGGCAGAGGGAAGCATGCGCTTAAGAAGGCCCGGGACTTATTTCACGCTGGGGGTGGCGATGACGTAATGACAGAGGAGGAGGTGGTCAAGGAACGGAAGCCGGGAGGGAACTAGGGCGGAAGGGGACCAGGGCCGGGGTTGTGTTCGGCGCCTTGGCGGGGCTGGGGTTCCGATGTGGTCCCCGGAGCGGGAGGCTGAGGCCCCGGCCGGGGGAGACCCGGCGGGCCTACTGCCCCCCGAGTGGGAGGAGGATGAGGAACGCATGTCTTTCCTATTCTCCGCCTTCAAAAGGAGTCGCGAGGTGAACAGCACCGACTGGGACAGCAAGATGGGCTTCTGGGCTCCGTTGGTGCTGAGCCACAGCCGCCGCCAGGGGGTGGTGCGCCTGCGTCTGCGGGACTTGCAGGAGGCCTTTCAGCGCAAGGGCAGTGTCCCGCTGGGGCTGGCCACCGTGCTGCAGGACCTGCTACGGTGAGGGCGGGCCCCGGGCAGGGGGCGGGGGTGGCTCCCTGAGGGTACCGCGCCCAGCCGAGGGTCTGGACCGCCGGAGCGGATCTGTGTTTGTTCAGTACGCAAGGAGGACAAGGAGGTTGGGTTAAGGGTGTGGAGGGAGAGGGAGACGGGGCATCGGGCAAATTGGGGGGCCAGGATTGTCCGATTAGATTAGATTGAGACGGTAGGAGGAGAGACCCGCCTGGCAGAGGTGACAATGACTTGTCTGGCCTGGAATCCCGTTGTGTAGTTATTTCGTAGGGGCTTCCAAATTTGAATTACCCCGGCACAGAAGGTCCGCAAGATAGGATTTATTGAACTAGAGGAAGGTCAGGACTAAGAAGAGGGCAGTCGTGGGGAAGAGGCCTGTGGGGATCTTGCCAGCAGCCCCCGGCACAGGTCATTTGTCCAGCATGTCTGGGCTTGTCCTTGGCACAGGCTGGTTGAAGCAGAGGACATGAAGCAGGTTAAGGGCTTTCCTGGGTACCTTGGTGCTCTGAGAAGGTTCTGTAGGTGTTACCTGTGTGACAGGTGCAGGGTTTTAGAGGTACCTGAGGCAGTAGCATGGATATGTTATCTAATAGATGTACCGCACTTAATAGTATGCAGGTAGTTTGCACACACCATTCATCTGACCTCCTCAGCAGTCCTGAGGGCGAGATGATAGAATTATCCTCCCTCAGCTGACAGAAGAGGGGGCTGAGACTGAGAGCAAGCGGCTTACTCGAGGTCACACAGTTAGTGAGAGGTAATGGCCAGGACTGGACCCCTAGTCTCCTGATTCTGAATCATTTGAGGATCACATTGTACATATGCTGAGAACAGCCTCGCTAGCATAGTACCTCCTTCGGTGAATGAAGAAAGTGAGCTTTGATATGTTGCTTTGAGTTTGCTGCTCTTCCTGATGAAGGGGTCTCCCTTCTCCCCAGTACTTTTCTATTGGCTGACGCTGATGGGACAAGCCATTTCTGAAACTTACTGTTTCTGAGAAAGAGTATGTGCCAAGTTGAGGGCCAAAGGGTCTGGGCTCAGATCTTGGCTCTGCCGCTTGCTCAATTTTGTGCCCCTCTTTAAGCTTCAGTTTGACCAACTATAAAATGATGATAAGATAATTGTCGTTAGGTTTATCGTGAGGATTTGAAACATAATCCTTACATAGCCCTTCGCAGAGTAATTGGTTCATGGTAAGCTTTCAGTAAATGTGGCTGCTTATCACCAGTACCATTAAGTGCTTAGGCCCTATCTCTGCCCTCGCTTAGGAATAGCGGAAAACCTTTTCTCTAACCATCTTTGTGTATTTCCTTAGGTCTTGCGTTAACACTAACCCATTATTGTTATTTTCATTTGATCATATGGAGCTTCGTTTGTAAAAGGAAGTCTCAAGGTAGGCTCTGCAGCCTTAATGGAGAGCTTGCATCTTGGAGCCAAGTTATACTTTAGATTTGGCGTCTCTCACCTCAGTCCTTCTATTTTCTCACTCACTAAAACGCCAACATCAACATCCATCTCACAGAGTTGTCATGAGGCTTTCAGCTGGAGCATAAACAGTGCTGCTCATTACAGCTGGCACAGCGTAGGTACCTAAGAAGTGGTGTGATGACGACCAAATTTGTCTCTTGGGGGAAGGTGGGAACCGGAATGGGACATTGCCTTAAGCCTACTACATGCCCTTTTCTTTCTTTGCCTGCAGTCGAGGCGAGCTACAGCGGGAGTCAGACTTCATGGCCAGTGTAGACAGCAGCTGGATCTCCTGGGGGGTTGGAGTCTTCCTGCTGAAGCCCCTCAAGTGGACTCTTTCCAACATGCTAGGTGATAATAAAGTTCCTGCCGAGGAGGTGCTTGTGGCTGTGGAGCTGCTTAAGGTGGGTGCTCAGAGCGGAGAGGTCTGGATGTCATCTGCGGTGATGACCGGGTGCTCCACGTTCCTGTGTGTATCCTTAGAAGGAGAACATCTTTTTCGCATGGTGACAGAGTTGGTAACTGAGTTTATCTGACCTTCTGTAGACTATCTAGTCGTTAGTTGGATTGTACATTTCAGAGGTGATCCTCTGTCTTGGAATTGTCCATAACATAGAGTTGATTACTTTCTGTATTTGTAAACATTAGTGATAAGCTAAAGTTTAGAAAATTCTTTGTCTTCTGTAGTTACTGGTATGAATTTCTCAGGATTTCAGAGGACCCTGTGACTTCAGCTTTGCCTTCTCTTAAAGCAGCAGACCAGGTTCAGATTTCCTCCTCTGTGGACTGTAACCCTCTCCCCTTCCAGCTTACCGATGGTCTTAGTTCCACTGAAGAGGCCACCAGGCCCTTGGTCAGCTTCCGCCTGGCCTGCCTTCCCTAGCCAGCCTAGAGCATTGCTGGTTCAGTGGTAGAATTCTCGCCTGCCCTAGCCAGCCTGGAGCACGTACCCAGCTTCTCTGCAGCTCTCTCGGGCCACCCGAGATGCCAGCACATCCAGTGCCGTAGACCAGTCCCACCGTCTGCCATCCCTGCTAGAGAAAATCATCCTGTCACCAAGACTGCGGTCCCTTTCATGGTGCCCAGCTCTAGGAGGGCCCTCGGAGCCGTTCCTCAGCCCAGTTTCTTATCCTTTCCCAGCCCGCTCACACTTGCCTTCCATACGCCACCCCCATGACTCTGCTGACATTTCACTGAGAAGGTAGAATCGCCTAAGTCAAGCCTTCAGTTTTCTGTCCTTCTGCATCGAGTTCAACATCTTTCTGAGCCTTTATTGCTCCCCAAGCTCAGAGGATGAGGTGTCTGTCTTCTCTTCCACACGGGCTCTTGAGTCTGTCTCTACCCTGCTGTCCCCTCATCCCATCAGTCTCTCTTGATCTGTATATTCCATCTCCCTTGCTTGGTGCTCTCGTTCCTCAGCCTCTGAACCCTCTCAAGGTTTTCCCATCACAGAGTGGGGTCCTTTGTGGGACCTGGTCACTACCTCGTTAGTGCTCTGTTTCTCTCCTTGACCACGTTTTGTTGTCACCACTTGCTGACCTCCCAGTGCTCTAACCCAGCGCACAGCTGCTTCAGCCCCAGCACTCCACCAAACTGCTCTGTGTGTACCTGTTGACAAAGTTGACTGAGCACCAGGTAGCAGAAGTATACCGTAGACAGTACTTATTTTTGAAACTCACAGACCAAGCCCAACCCCAGGACCTTTGCATAGCCCCAAAGGCTTCCTCACAGCTGGAGCCAGCTCAGCATCTTCATCCCTCATCCCAACAGAAGCTCCAGTTCACCTTGACAGACCCCCAACCCTCTCTACCTCAGATGGAGGTGGAGGTCTCCAAAATCTACCACCTCTCCCTGTCCCTCACAATTTGACCGAGCAGCGTGCATCTGCTTCAAGGGAAGGGCTCTTTCCCCTCCCCTACCCACATGGTTATCCTCCCACCGGGCGCGCTGACCTCCAGGACTTAGCTAAGGCCACACAGAAACTGCAGGATGGTTTGTGTGGCTCTGGGCCAAGCTCCATTCCTCTTTGCAGTCTTTTACCTCAAGTGTTTTCCAACCTGGAACATAGGGAGGTAGACTCATTTATCCCCACAGATGGGGTTTTGGATTCATAGTCTTTTGAGAACAAAGGCAGAGATGGGGGTGGAAGTGGAATTAATAACATAGATCTTCCAAGAACCAATGATAATTTTTTAAAAATTTTTTATTATGTTATGTTAGTCACCATACAGTACATCCTTAGTTTTTGATGTTGTGTTCCATGATTCATTACTTGCATATAACACCCAGGGCACCATGCAATACGTGCCCTCCTTAATACCCATCACCGGCCTCTCCCAATCCCCCACCCCCCTCCCCTCTGAAGCCCTCTATTTGTTTCTCAGCGTCCATAGTCTCTCGTGGTTCATCCAACAATAATTTTTAACTGCAGTGTAGTTTAATCTTATTTAAGTAGAAAAATAAATCTCGCTCTGCAGTGGCATGGTACTGTTAAATCTGTACCCAGTTTACATCACGAAACAGAGCGCTTAACAGTTAAGCTCATTCCATGACACCTGCTTTCCATTATATGGTGACTTCACTGTTTTCTCCTGGGATGGAACCTTGCTTCCCTTTGTGAAACTGAAGAGTCTTATCTGGATATTTTTATAAAACAAAGCCTACTTCTGAGGTAAATTGATTTTCCCAAGTCTAGACGCAGAAAGCCAGTAACTTTTTATTTTATTTGAAAAAGTACAAAAAAGTAAAAATTGCCTCTAAATTTTGCTATTTAAAATAATTATACAAAGAAACAAACGTTTCCTTTCTGTTCATCCCATTTCCATCTCTTTGGGTGCATTCCTTTCTGTTCGTGTGAGCGCACAGATTTTCACATATTTTCTTATTGACCTTGTCCCACGCCATTGTATTACTTTCTGTTTTATTTTGTTGTTAGCATTTAATGCTTCCTGAAAATATTATTTACTTGTTTACTTATTATAATCTGTCTCTCCTACCAGAAAGGAGAAGCTCCATTGGCTCTGGGATGCTGAGAACAGAGCCTGCTACGTAATAGAGAGTCAGCAAACATTTGTTGAATAAATACGTGAATGTACACATACATACAAAAATATGCATGCTCACACACTCCATTTTTTCCAGAAATAGAATCTTATTTTACTTATTGGTCTGCAGCCTGCCTTTTTTTCTTTACACTTCAGTACGTTATGTGCGTGTTTCTAGGCCCCGACATAACACAGATCGACTTCATGCTTTCGGATGGCTGTGTAATAATACTATAGATACACCGCAATTTAAGCCGTAGTTACCACGCAGTTGGATGGTTAAGTCATTCCAATTTCTCTATTACCAAAAAAAAAAAAAAGAATACTTCTTTGACAGCCTTGTGTATACATCTGTGTACTTCTATTTTTATTTTTATGGAGTTAATTTCTAGAAATGCATATGTACAGAAATTGCCAAATTCCTTTTCAGAAGTTTGTATTGATTGACACATTTATTGACGTATTCAGTCTCCCCACATCCTTGCCAGCACTGGATAACATGAGTCTTTTAAATTTTGCCAATACGATGAACAAAAATGATGCTTCCTATTTGGGATTTGAGCAGGTTTCCCCCTGTCTGCTGGCCATTTACAAATCCCCTTCTGTGCATTGCCTATTTACATATTTTGTTTGTTTTTATATTGGATTGTTTGTCCTTTATATAGGAGTTTTTTTAATGTATTAGGGATATATATATATATATATATATATATATATATATATAACATATTTAGTGTTAGGGATGTAAATATTGTTTTCTGGTCTCTGTTTTGCTTTTCATTTTTATTTATGTTGTCTTTTGCCATATAGAAGTTTCCATGTTTCTATAGTCAGATCTTTCAAAATTTTCCTTTATGGGTACTGAATTTCTGGTCTTGCTTACAAAGGCATCCTCCAGTTCAAGGTTAATTAGATTTTTAAAATATTTTCTCGGGCACCTGGGTGGTTCAGTTGGTTAAGTGTCTGACTCTTGATTTCTTTTTCTTTCTTTTCTTTTTTTTTAAGATTTTGTTTATTTATTTGACAGAGAGACAGCCAGCGAGAAAGAGGGAACACAAGCAGGGGGAGTGGGAGAGGAAGAAGCAGGCTCCCAGTGGAGCAGGGAGCCTGATGCGGGGCTCGATCCCAGGACCCTGGGATCACGCCCTTGGCTGAAGGCAGATGCTTAACGACTGAGCCACCCAGGCGCCCCTAAAAATAGCACTTTAATTATCTTCCCCTTTACTCAAAGATTTTAAAGGTTTTATTTATTTATTTGAGAGAAAGTGAAAGAGTAAGAAAGCACAAGACGGGGAGGGGCAGAGGGAGAAGCAGACTCCCAGCTGAGCAGGGAGCCTGATGCGGGGCTCTATCCCAGGACTCTGGGATCACGCCCTGGGCCAAAGGCAGACGCTTAACGACTGAGCCTGACTCTTGATTTCAACTCAGGTTGTGATCTCATAGTCATGAGATCGAGCCCCATGTTGGGCTCTGTGGGGAGCCCACAGAGTCTATGGAGAGTCTGCTTAAGATTTTCTTTCCCTCTGCCCCTCCCCCCACTCTGTCTTTTCTCTCTCTTTCTCTCAAATAAATAAATAAAATCTTTAAAAAAAATGTTAAAAAATATTTTCTTGGGATGCCTGGATGGCTCAGTTGGTTAAGCATCTGCCTTCAGTTCAGGTAATGATCTCAGGGTCCTGGGATTGTGCTCCCCATCGGGCTGCTTCTACTCCCCCCCGCCCCTGCTGTGCACACGCGCTCTCTCTCTGTCAAAACTAAATCATCTTTAAAAAAAATTTTTTTTTCTCAATTTAAATTTCAGTAATTTGGCATTTGTTTTTGTATACCTGTTAAGGAAAAATGATTTTCTTCCAAACAGATAGGCAAATGATGTCTTAACATCTTTTTTTTTTTTAAAGATTTATTTTTTTATTTGAGAGAGAGCCCGAACAAGCGGTGGGAGGGACAGAGGGAGAGAAACTCAAGCAGATGCCTTGCTGAGTGCAGAGCCTGATGCAGTAGTCAGTCTCACAACGCTGAGATCATGACCGCTGCAGAAATCAAGAGTCGGATGGGGCGCCTGGGTGGCGCAGTCGTTAAGCCTCTGCCTTCGGCTCAGGGCGTGATCCTGGTGTTCTGGGATCGAGCCCCACATCAGGCTCCTCTGCTGGGAGCCTGCTTCTTCTGCTCCCACACCCCCTGCTTGTGTTCCCTCTCTCGCTGGCTGTCTCTATCTCTGTCAAATAAATAAATAAAATCTAAAAAAAAAAAAAAAAATCAAGAGTCGGACAGTCAACCAGCTGAGCCACCCGGGCGCCCCAGCATCATTTGTTGTTTACCATTTGTCTGTTGATGTGGACACCACACTGTTCTTACTACAGTAGTTTTATAGTAAGGATTATTATCTGACAAGGCAGGTAAATCAAATGAAAACTTTAGTCTCTATCTTATTAGACTCTTCTTTTGCCTTTGACACTGTTGACCACTCATTTCTTAAAATTTTCCATTTCTTTGACTTTGTTGTCTACCCTGTGCGTTCTCCTTGGTTCTCCCTAAGTGGTGCCCTGGGTCTCTTTTGTAAGTTCCTTTGTCTTTTAAACATTGGTCTTGACCTTCTATATGCTTGAGGACTTTCAGAGTTCTGTCCTGTCCGGGTGTCTCCTCTGAGCTTCAGATTTGTATATCCAGTTATCTGCTGTGTGTGTTTGCTTGGATGCACCCCAGGCATCCCAGACGTGTCCAAAATGGAATGTTTTGTCTTTCCCATAGAATATGCATTTCCTTCTGTGTTCTTTCTATTAATTAATAGCATCACGTCTACCTGGTCACTCAAGCCAGAACCCAAGAGTCATCCTGGACTGCACTTTCTCCTTCCACCCCATGCCCGGTTACTAGGGACTGCCTGTTTTCTCTTCTGAATTTTTCTTGAACCCATCCCTTTTCTGTTCCTCTCACCATTGCCCCGTTCAGTCCCTCCTGGTCTCTTGCATAAATGGTCTCCCTGCCTCTCAGCCTAGCTCCTACAGTCCAGCCTTCCTGCTTGTCAGCTGGATCTCCATTAATCCAGCCTTGTCACTTCCCTTCCAAGAGTACCCACCATCTGCAGAGAAAGGACAGCAAAGAAGATACTACAGCTTGTGTAAGAGAGAGGTGCTTCTGCTCTCCCTCCCCTTCCTGTCCACATCCATAAACACCGTATTGACTCATCTTCTATACCATTGCTCATGACCGTCCCCCTTCCTGAGATACCCTTCCCACCTACTTCACCTAGGAGCTTACTCACCCTTCGGAACTCTTCTCAACAACGATTTGTCCCCCCCAAGCAATCTCTGAACTCCTGGGCGTTCCTTCCTTAGATTTTCATAGCACTCTGTGCGTACCTCAGTTAAGTATTTCTTATTTGCGGAAGACTGAGAGAGTAATTTCCATGTAGGAGGAACACAGTGGCATTGTTTCTTGAAACTTGTGTTTCCTAGGCTCCTCACAAAACCCCTGTCCCACCTCGTTGTCACATATTTCTCTCTTGAGACTCTCTGTAGACTCAGTAATGCTCTTGTTTGCATTCTCGCCAGTTGGCATAAAAATGGAGAGACCAGCGTTGGCAGGGAATTTGGATGTCCTCTCCTCCACGTTCTTCAGTCTGTAAAAGGGATGCTGAGGACCAGTGAGACTGACTGGTCCAGGCCACATAGGCCGAGCTGAAAACCAGGCCTCAGCTCTCGGTCATGGTTATGCCACCACACCACCTTGGGCTCCTCTTCCTCCGCCGGGCCGGGCGACACAGAAACATAAAGTCCCAAACGGACACGGAGCCGGCTCCGTGTATCATGTACCTCCTTTCATCTGTACGCACCAGTCTTCCCTCCGAGGTTTACAAAACTCAAGTTCTTTTTCCTTTCCCAAAGCTGCTACTTTAGGGGAGGCAGGGTCCGAGCCCCCTGCTCTTGTCTTGCATGATCCTGGTTTGGACACACGGGGTCAGGCTCTTGGACACACGGGGTCAGGCTCACGGGGCTCCGTGGGCAGTGGCCAGGCGTGTAAGCACACTTGCCTCCCCTGCAGGAGAAGGCCGAGGAGGTGTATCGTCTGTATCAGAACTCCCCTCTCTCCTCGCACCCTGTGGTGGCCCTGGCAGAGCTGAGCACCCTCTGTGCGGGCTCCTGTCCGGATGAGAGGACCTTCTACTTGGTGTTGCTGCAGCTGCAGAAAGAGAAGAGAGTCACGGTTCTTGAGCAGAACGGGGAAAAGGTACGGAAGTCCAGCTGTTCATTCACCGACTCACCGATGGCTTATTAAGTACATACTGACGTGCCCGCCGGCCTTCCTGCCTGGGGATGTCTCAGCATTTGTGGTAGGGGCCCCAGTAATTTGTCCCTGTCCCTCAGATTGTGAAGTTTGCCCGAGGGCCACATGCCAAGGTCTCTCCTGTCAACGACGTAGATGTTGGGGTTTACCAGCTGATGCAGAGTGAACAGCTGCTCTCGCGCAAAGTGGAGTCCTTGTCCCAGGAGGCAGAGAGGTAACTACCCTGAGCTGAGCGCCCTCCAATCCCCACCCTGCCTGGCCCTCAGAGCCAGCAAAGCACTGGTGTCTGCGGGCTCTTTTCCAAAAAAAAAAAAGGTTATTGTACTAATTACAAAGTACTGACTGCTCAGTGCAGCAGTCGTGCAAAAATACAGACTATCACAAAGGAGAAAGAAATGAATTTTAATTCTTTCCCCCAAGATTACATCCGTCCACGTTATGTTTATGCTCTTCCGTGCCAGTATCCTTTTAACCGGTGTCTGTCGAGCCAGGCCTTGTCTTAGGGACTTAGGGACACCGTAGTGAACGAGGCAGGTCTCTGCCTTCCAGGCTCTTTCTGAGGGATTCCTGCTCTTTCCCTTACATGGGGAAGGCACCCCACTAATGGCACATGAACGCTTCTCTAAAACGTAGGCTAGACGGACGTTGAATTAAAATGCTCACTTGTCCTTACAGTGAGAGAGACCCAACATTGTGGGAAGGCCAGGGAACATGTCCAGAGCCATTGCTGGTGTTAAGAATCGAGTCTTTATCTCCTGGCTGCCGAAACGGGGCTCTGTTGTTGAGGTGCCTAGTTGGCACGTTCTTCCCTGGCGGCTGACACAGCTTGTCCTTCGTCGTTTGCCTTTCTCACGTGCATATGTTCAAGTTTCTATCTCAGCTTGCTGCGGGAGTTTGCCAGAGGGCTCTTGGGCATCGTCTTTCTGGCCATCGGGTGGAAGTGATTAGATTTTCAGATTTGAAAGTACCTTAATTAAGTGGGACTCTCGGGGACAATTCAGGACACTGCCACCCCCTTCCTACGCCACAGTCATCTTGATCTGTCCCCTGTGTTTCGTAGGTGTAAAGAAGAAGCCCGCCGGGCATGCCGAGCAGGAAAGAAGCAGCTGGTGAGTTTCCCCTTCTCTCCTGCAGTTGTGTGCCTGTGCCTTGGGCTGGCAGTGGGCGGTGGTGCCCCAGCGGTTCAGAGAGGAGCTTGGGGCACGAGGGGGAAACGTCTGCAGGTGGTCCAGGTACCACAGCTTGCGATGGTCTTACCATCTGAGAAAGCCTTGCTTCCCCTGGCCCTCTGGCCCGTCTGACCAGGTCTCCATGCCCCCCAGGCACTGAGGTCGCTCAAGGCAAAGCAACGGACAGAGAAGCGCATCGAGGCCCTCCATGCCAAGCTGGACACTGTTCAAGGCATCCTGGACCGGATCTATGCCTCCCAGACAGACCAGATGGTAGCCACTGCCCCTCTGCTCCAGTCTCGGGGTGGTCTCTCCGGCATGCACTCCTCATTCTCCCCACTGTAGCCGTGCTGTTTGGAGGAGGCCCGGGTTTTTCAGGGTAGTGTTGGGAGCTTGCTTCTCCTGTTGGGAAGTTTTGGCCTTGGTGAACATGGGATGAATCAAGTGCGGGTGGTTAAAGAAACAAAAAATGAAGCATGAGAGACTGTGGACTCTGAGAAACAAACTGCGGGCTTCAGAGGGGAGGGGGGTGGGGACTGGGATAGGCTGGTGATGGGTAGTAAGAAGGGCACGTATTGCATGGTGCACTGGGTGTTATACGCAACTAATGAATCATCGAACTTGACATCAAAAACCAGGGATGTACTGTATGATGACTAACATGATATAATAAAAAAAATATTAAAAAAAACACACACAAAAAAACAAAACAAAACCAAAAACCCCCAAAGTTACCATTTGGAGATGACACAATATTGGCACGTATTTTGCCCGGGGTTCTTCATTTGCACTGATAACTTTGCTTTCTCTTTAGGTTTTCAATGCCTATCAGGCTGGCGTAGGAGCACTAAAACTCTCCATGAAGGATGTCACAGTGGAGAAGGCAGAGAGCCTTGTGGATCAGATCCAAGAGGTACAGGAAGGGGCCAGGGAGGAACAGCTGCAGAAGGAAGTCAGTGAGGGCAGGTGTGACTGGCTGCACTTCCTCTTTCCCAAACTGCACTCTTTCACTTGTGCACTTGAGGAAGATTGTCTTGATTCTCAGACGGGGCAGCACTACTTGGTAACCCTGAACATTGAGCCCGAAAGACCGAGACCCCCAGAGGTGGCTCCCTGCGTTCAGGGCCTTGTGCTTTTCTCTTACAGCTGTGTGACACCCAGGATGAAGTTTCTCAGACTCTGGCTGGTGGGGTGACCAACGGCTTAGGTGAGTTGACAAGCCAGTTCTTTTCTTCCTTCCTTTCTAAGAGGCCTTCACTTCCTTGCGCTGTAATGGGTTGGATCATAGATGTACTTTTCCTGGTGCAGACAGGGCTCTCCTCTCTGGGGCTCACCCACGGCTGTAGTTAGAAGGAACTGTCGTTCCCCCCCCTTGGTAGATTGTACTGTTGTACTGTTAACCTCTGGGCTGCAGCGATCTTGACTCATTAGACTTCCGACTGGAAGATCCTCCTTCAAGGGCAAGGGGAAGCAGGGTCAGTTCTGTGGTGTTAGCAAAATATATCCCCTCGATGACTTAGCTCTGTGTGTGGGAAAAGAGTATTTGCTTGGAGGTGCCCTCTGCCTCCCGACTCAATGACTTTTCCGACCTACAAGGAGGCCTAGACATCTTTAGTAAAGATGAGCTGAGTTATGCCGTCCTCAGTCCTTGACTCATGAATGCATTTGCTCCCTGGACTTTATATGTCCTCATGCCATCTTTTCTTTCCAGATTTTGACAGTGAGGAACTGGAGAAGGAATTGGACATCCTTCTTCAGGATACCACCAAAGAACCTTTGGATCTGCCTGACAACCCCCCTGAGACATTTTATACCAACAGTGTGCCTAACCCTAGGATCTCGGATGCTGAACTTGAAGCTGAACTTGAGAAACTGTCCTTATCAGAGGGAGGTATGGAGCTGTACTCCCAGGGTTGCCAGTGGGCATGGGGCCCTTGGTTGACAGTAGCCAGGCACGGGGGTAGTGAGTCCCAGCCCCGGTACTCAACTGGCCAGGGTACCAAACCCCATGAGGGAGTTGCGGGCTCCTTATTTATGTGAAGACTCCGACCCCTTAAACACCAGGATGCTTTCGTCCTACAGGTCTGCCTGGTGTAGAATTCAGTCATTTCTTCTCCTTACAGGTTTGGTCCCAAGCAGTAAATCTCCAAAAAGCCAATTGGAACCGACTCTCTAAAGCCATTCTAGGACCCTCAAGTGAAGGACCCTCGTGTAAAAGAGAGACCAGGCTTGTGTGTGTGTACATAGTTATTTAAATGAGAAACTCTCAGAGTTTTTTGGGAAGAGGAGGAAGGAGAACTACTCTGATTTATCTGGATGCTACCACTCACTACCGGACAGATGTAATTTCTGGAAGCGTGCTCACAAGGCGTGCTCCCAGCTGGTGTCATGGACCCGCCCTCTCATCTTTATAGTGCCACAGTTTATACAGTCGTGTGTTTGACCTGTCGTCTCTCATAGCCTGCAGTTCTTGCCATTGGCTCAGTGAGGTTTGTCTCCACCCACCAGCTTTGTCCCAGCCAATGAAGGTGAAAGAGTTGCAGCTTTGCCAAATCAAAACCAGCCCCTTCTCCCCACCCCACCGTTTTTTTCCGAGGACTTTATTCCGTCTGTAAGGTCAGGTAAACAACTTGTTCCAGTCCTACTCTGTTTGCATTGGCAATGCGAGGAAGGAGAACCAAACAGCTGCCACTTTATGGAGGAACGTGCAGTGTGAAAGGCTGTTCTGGGGGGTCACTGGCCACATTTTCCAGGTGTTCAGAAAAAGAGGGCCGCCCTGAGTGTCCGAGTCACGACAGCTGGCGAGGGGGCTCGTGTAGCTGGTGGATGCTGCCGCCTCTTCCATCTTACTCAGGAGATCTGCGGACTGGAGAGTTATTCTTAGTCTTTTGACCTTGAGGGGGAGAAGCCCAGGTGACTCTAGGGCCCCAGGTGTCCAAACTCCATATTTTTTTTTTAACAGGGCGTAATGTTTGCTGTGCCCCCACCATGGAATAACTTGCATATAACTTAAGTATGTGTATCAGAACAAGCCACACAACCACACACCTCCCCTTCTTGAGCCCGGCACTCAACAACAGGTTCTTGGTTTGAGCTTCCGAAGCATTTCGCTTTGTAGCCCATTGCTCAGGGCAGGGGATCTGAGCCAGGATGTGCAATAGAAGCAAAAGACTGTGGCCTTCTGCCATGTCTGCTGTGTGCTTCCCCGGTCCTGCGCTACACCTGTCCTGCCTCCTGACGTCCTGTCTTCCTACTTCCTTTGGTGGACTGGGGAGGATGGTCCGGGGAGGCAGACAGGAGGGTCTGAATGTTCTGGCAACAGGGAGAAGACAGGAGGACAGCCACACTGCCACTCTGCTGCCACAGTACAAGTATTTCTGCCTGGAGCCCTTTGCCCTGTCCCTCCTCCTCGAGGTGCTGCAGAGCCGAGGGAAAGAATTTGCTCCAGGCCAGGAGCATGAATTACGTTCAATTTCTCTCCTACTTGACCTTGGTAAATCGAAATGTTGGGGGTGAAGAGAAACAATCACTATTTTTTCTTTTTTATCTGGTAAATAATTAAAAGAAAAAACCCGAGCGCTTGTCCTTGTCTCTTCTTAGGTTGTACAGTGTCTTGTGCCTTCATGCCTCCCCATCCGCACCTGCAGCAGAGACACGCTCAGGGTCTTGGCTGAAGGCCGCGGGAGAAGGACGTGGCTGCAGAGTGAGTGCTGAGCTGGGCGCTGCCGACTGCTCGCTCTCCCACCACGCTGTGTCTCTTCCGGGGGAGGAGGCGTTCTTTGAAGGGCCTGGGTTGCAGGAGGGTGCCATCATCTTGTTGATTATTTTCCATGGCCTGTTCTCTTTCAATGACCCAATCCCTCTGCCTGCTTTTTTAGTCTGGCCCAGAATTCACTCAGCGCCTGCTACGTGCCCGGTGTTTGCCACGGCTGGCGGGTAGGCTGAGTGCAGAGCTAGGAACAGGCTGGAAGGTCTACCACAGCACTGGGTTCACAGCTCTAGGGGAGTCAACGAGCCCAGAGCAGAAACAGCGTGGCCAGAGAACCCAGTGAAACAGGCCAAATGCTCTGAGGGAGGCATGTCCTAGGGACCCCCGGTCAAACTGAATGACCTGGACGTTGGGCGTCTCTTCTTATCTTGTCTCATGTTACTCTTTCTCTCACTGACCAGAGCTGCTGAGGAGTCCTTGTTGAAATGTTTTAGCCTGGTCCCTTGCTGTGCTGAAAGCAATGAGAAGATGTTGAGTCTGGGTTGGCTCAGAGAGAGCAAGGAGCCGCTGGCTGGCGGTGGCTGCGTTTCTGCACGTGATCCCCCAGGGAGCCTGAGTCCTGCATCAGGATTCTCTCCTCTTGAAGGAATGCACTTGGTTGATTAAGGGAACTGATGAATTTTCTCATGTGTGGAGCTATATTGGGCCCAGATAAATCAGGCTCGCATACCGCCCTGCTGAAAGTGGAGTGCCCTTCAGGGTACAAATAAAGAGCTAAGAAGTTCCCGGAATAAACACTTGGAGTTGGTGGGCTCCGGGTGGACTTCACTGAGGAGATGACATCCCAGCCTTCATTTCCCTTGAGTATTTTCTTGGGTGTTCAAAATCTTGTAAAGCAACTGAGTGTTAAAATATCCATCCGTCATTCTGCTTAGAACAAGTAGGCAGTGTTGGGGCGCCTGGGGAGTGCAATCGTTAAGCGTCTGCCTTCGGCTCAGGGCGTGATCTCGGGCGTTATGGGATCAAGCCCCACATCAGGCTCCTCCGCTGGAAGCCTGCTTCTTCCTCTCCCACTCCCCCTGCTTGTGTTCCCTATCTGGCTGGCTGTCTCTCTGTCAAATAAATAAATAAAATCTTAAAAAAAAAAAAAAAAAAAAGAACAAGAAGGCAGAAAAAATACGAATCAGGGAGTGGCTGGTCCTGACTGAGAATCAGGAAACCTAGCTCTAGTTCTTGCCCCAGCCACTCACAAGTTGTATGGCTCTGGGCCTGCAAGCCTCTCATTTCTCCATCTGCAAAGCAAACCAGACAGACAAGAGGACTCCTGAGATTCTGACTGTCTTAGTCTCCCTGCATATGGTCTGCTCCTCCTTTCTCCTGAACACCTGCTGCCTTGGGATGAGCCGGAGCCAGGGCCACAGTGATGCCAAGCCTGGAAACGAGGCCGGAGAGTCCACAGTCACTGCCTGCCAGGGGACAGTGTGGCAGTGTGCAGAGAGCAGGTGTGGGAAGAGGGGACACTCTACCCATCTGGGGAGGTGGGAGAATGGGGGGCGAGCACAGCCTCAGCTTCTCCTGGGCCTCCCTGAAAGGGGCTCTTAGCCTGTGCCCCAGGCGCTGGGTGGGCTCTCCAGTCAGACACCCTTGTGAGAGGGATGACTTCTCACTACCTGAAGGGCTGAGTCCAAGGTCGAGCAGGCAACCCCATCCCCTGCCCCTCGAAGAGGTCAGGATATTCTGGTTCAATGTGCTGGAAATGTCATCAAGGCAATCAGAAAAGAGAAAGAACAACAAAGTTGTAAGAAAGTTGAGGCAACTGGGAAAGCTACTGACTCACGAGGAATCCAACCAAAGCCTGGCTGTGAGGTTTGTGGGGGAGTTCGATAGCCTCCTTTTTTTGAGGGATTTTGTTTTCCCCGCCGATGTCTCATTCTTATCACCAACACCTCATTTTTATTCAGGTTGCAGCCCCTCTTTGGGGAAAGTGTGGTTCTCGCCCTCCTCCTGCACGGAAACAATACATGGTCACAGACACCTCGAACGGGAGAGCTGGAGGAGCCTCCGTGAGTGGAGGCAAAGCCTCCATTTTACAGATGAGGACACTGAGGTGTCGGTGACCTGCCCAAGGTCACAGAGCTCGCAGGAGAATTTAGGCCGTTGACTTGCAACTCCATTCTCTGTTAGAACAGGCTACTACTCTTAAAGCAGACTTTCAAGAATGATGTAACTCCCAAAATACTTCCCGTGGCTGGTGGGTCGTGCGTGTTAGTGCTTTGGGCTGGCGGCCGAGCTTCCTCCAGTTCTCACTACTACAATGACACAGACGTCTATGCATAGAAAGTCCCCTCTCGAGAGATACCAGCTGGCCAGTGTTCAATTTTTGGGGAACTCAAGGACAATCTTGGCATTGTTCCTTTGCTGATATTAACCATGAAGGTAACTCTTTTGACTTGTATTTTGCAGCAAAGCATATCAGCTGCGCCAAAAACAAACCCTAGCCACGGGCTGCACAGCACCTCCTAAAGGAGCCAGACGCAGAATCTTTGCAAGATAACCAGCGGTGTGCTCAGATGACTTGCTACCCCCAAAAGCACACTGTGAACTGCAGTATATGGATCGAACCTCGGCTAGTGGACTTCTATCCCTGTGAATGGTATGATGAATGTAGGCTGCCTTCCTGGGTTATCACGTGATGAGGTAGCCTAGAAACTTCCTTATACATGTGGGAAGAGTAAAATTTAGCTATTCAAAAATATCCTGCTGAAGTCCTTAGCCCAGGAAAGTTAAAAATTAATCAACATGATTCACATGGTGTGCCTAGTAGGTGTGAGCTAACCAATCAGTGGAGGAGAAGAAGGAAGTGTTAGACAGGTTCCCTGCCCTGCGGGTACTCAAAGAAGAGTATCTTAGTTCAGACTGCTATAACAACATACCACAGACCACGTGGCTTAGAAACAACAAAAATTATCTTGCAGTTCTGGAAGCTGGAAGACCGAGATCAGAGTGCCTGCATGGTCTGGTTCTGATGAGGGCCCTCTTCTGTCTGCAGATGGCCACCTACTTACATCCTCACTTGGTGGAAAGAGGGCAAGGGAGCTGGATGGTGTATCTTTTGAAAGGACACTAATCCCATTCATGAGGGCTCTATCCTTATGACCTGATCACCTGCTAAATGCCCCACCTTGTAGTACCAGTATATTAGGGGGGTTAGGATTCCAAGGACACAAGCATTCAGTCCATAACACAGGGTAATTCTATGATATGAGCATAACGACGGATGATTAGTACGGCACTAAGCATCTGCAGAGCAAGGGTTGGATGGGTCAGGAACAGAATGTCCAATCTTAGAATCTAGCTCCTATTTTAATGCAACAACATTAACAAAAAGCAATAGCCAACATTTATTGGGTACTTACTGTCTTCCAGTGTGAAATGACAGCTCTTCCAGACACTGCGTGTAGCAGACTGAGTTCTCCAGAAGTAGGCCTAGAGACAGAGTTTGGGGTCTCAGGGCTCACCACCTGTGAAGAGGAAAGGGAAGAAGATTGGGGGGAAGAAGAAGTCAACCCACGATGTAGGCTTGGCCTACTCTGGCAGGAAATTCTAGGATGAGTTTGCCCATTACGGTCCCATGTCAGGCAGAAACGGGCCAGGCCTTTATCCATCACCACCCCTCTCCCTCAGTTATCAGATTACCCTGGAAAGGGGGTGATCTCAGCTGGGGTGGCTTTCTGCAGATGGGGCAGCCCCTGAAGGAGCCGAAGGCTGGCTGGCTGGTGGCTGACCACACTCCCTGCAGCTGGGCAGCAAATCCTGGAAGAGAGGCCAGGGCAGTGCGTCTCCATGACTGCCATGTTGTGCTAAGCTTTTTGTGCTTCATCTTCCAATGAGACGGGAACTATCATTTCACAAATGAGTTAATGGAGGCTTAGAAATGGTAAATAATTTGTCCAAGGTTACCAATGGATGATTGTGATATTGTGATTTATAAGAAGACATACATAGGGGAGTTAAGATGGCGGAGGAGTAGGGGACCCCTTTTTCAGCCGGTCCCCTGAGTCGAGCTGGATAGGTACCAGACCAGCCTAAATAACCACGGAATCAGCCTGAGACGCAGGATGATGCATCTGGATCTCTACAAATGAACATCTCCAGCGCTGAGTATTGAGGTACGAAGAGGGGAGCTGTAAACCGTGCACAGATATCGGAAGATAAACGGAAGGGGGTGGGAGCCGCCGCGTTGGGGCGCCGGGAAGCGGCAGCCACCTGCACGGGGGAGCGGGCGGACTCACAGAGGGCACCCACGAGAGAGCGGACTGAGACCGGTGAGCCGTGAACGCGCGCCACCAGGCATCTCCCGGAACACCGGAATCCCGGTGTGCTCACGGGATCCAGACTGAGACCGGGAACTCCCGGAGCGCGCGCGGCGGCTGGCGGCTGGCGGGCCACGTGCACGGGGGAGCGGGCGGACTCGCGGTCGGCACCCGCGAAACAGCAGACTGAGACCCTGAACCGGGTGCGCGCGCCACCAGGCTTCTCACGGAACTCCGGAATCGCGGTGTGCTCACCGGGCATAGACTGAGACCGGGAGACCCGGGAGCGCGCAGGGCGGCCGGTGGCTGGCGGCATTAGAAACACAAAGGACAGAGACGCGCCGGCCCTGGAAGTGAGGGCAGGGACACCGGGTTGGTGCGCACATCCCGGGACGCTGCAGGGTTGAGCAGCACCAACAGTAATAGAGTTAAAGTGGCCAGAACATCAGTGGAGAACGGGCCGCAGTCCCTCTGTTCTGAGACAATGCAGCCTCTGCTGCTCTGACTCTCAGAAGAGGCATAGCCGGCCGCCAGGGAAAGCCGCCAGAGAACAAAAGCCTGGAAATACCGGCTCAGAGAGTGCCCATCCCCATCCTCCCTCGCAGGGGACACGGAGACTCTACCCAAACAGGGTTGCCTGAGTATCGGCGCGGCAGGCCCCTCCCCCAGAACACAGAAGGCAGGCTGAAAAATCAAGAAGCCCACAACCGGAGGCGCCTGGGTGGCGCAGTCATTGAGCGCCTGTCTCCGGCTTAGGGCATGATCCCAGCGTTCCGGAAAGGAGTCCCTCATCGGGCTCCTCCGCTGGGAGCCTGCTTCTTCCTCTCTCACTCCCCTGCTTCTGTTCCGTTCTTGCTGACTGTCTGTCTCCCTCTCTCAGATAAGTAAATAAATAAAATCTTTAAAGAAGAAGCCCACATCTCTAAGATCCCTATAAAACAAGGGGCATGGCCTGGGACCCAGTCAATAATTTGGGCTCTGGACAACCCCGCAACCTCTCCTCATCAGAATGACAAGAAGGAGAAGCCCCCCCAGCAAAGAAAAGACGGTGAGTCTGTGGCCTCTGCCACAGAAATAACGGATATGGATGTAACCAAATTATCAGAAATGGAATTCAGAGTAACAATGGTCAAGATAATGAGTAGACTTGAAAAAAATATTAAGGAAAATGTTACTGAGAATATAGAATCCCTAAGGGCGGAAATGAGAGCGTATTTGACAGAAATTAAAAATTCTATGAGCCAAATGCAGGCAAAACTAGAGGCTCTGACGGCCAGGGTCACCGAAGCAGAAGAAAGGGTTAGTGAATTGGAGGATGGGTTAATAGAGGAAAAAATAAAAATAGAAGAGGGTCTTAAAAAAATCCACGCCCACGAATGTTGGCTACGGGAGATTACTGACTCAACGAAACGATCCAATGTTAGAATCATCGGCATCCCCGAGGGGGTGGAGAAAAACAGAGGTCTAGAAGAGATATTTGAACAAATTGTAGCTGAAAACTTCCCTAATCTAGCAAGGGAAACAAACATTCGTGTCCAAGAGGCAGAGAGGACCCCTCCCAAGCTCAACCATGACAGACCTACACCACGTCACGTAATAGCGCAATTCGCAAATATTAGATCCAAGGATACAGTATTGAAAGCGGCCAGGGCAAAGAAATTTCTCACGTACCAAGGCAAAGGCATCAGAATTACGTCAGACCTGTCTACACAGACCTGGAATGAGAGAAAGGGTTGGGGGAGCATTTTTAAAGCTCTTTCAGAGAAAAACATGCAGCCAAGGATCCTTTATCCAGCAAGGCTGTCATTCAGAATTGATGGAGAAATAAAGACATTTCAGAATCGACAGTCACTAGCCAATTTTGTAACCACGAAACCAGCCCTACAGGAGGTATTATGGGGGGTTCTATAAAAGTAAAAAGGCCCCAAGAGTGATACAAAACAGAAAGTCACAGCCAATACAAACAAAGACTTTACTGACAACATGGCAGAATTAAAAGCATATCTCTCAGTACTCAGTCTTAACATTAATGGTTTAAATTCTTGCTTTAAACGCCACAGGGTTGCAGATTGGATAAAAAGAAATGACCCATCCATTTGCTGTCTACAAGAGACTCATTTCAAACCCAAAGATGCATTCAGACTGAGAGTAAGGGGATGGAGTACCATCTTTCACGCAAATGGACCTCAAAAGAAAGCTGGGGTAGCAATTCTCATATCAGATAAACTGGATTTTAAACTACAGACTATAGTTAGAGACACAGAAGGGCACTATATTATTCTTAAAGGAAGTATTCAACAAGTGGATATGACAATTATAAATATATATGCCCCCAACAGGGGAGCAGCAAGATACACAAGCCAACTCTTAACCAGAATAAAGAGACATATAAATAAAAATACATTAATAGTAGGGGACCTCAACACTCCACTTTCAGAAATAGACAGAACACCCTGGCAAAAACTAAGCAAAGAATCAAAGGCTTTAAATGCCATACTCGACGAGTTGGACCTCATAGATATATATAGAACACTACACCCCAGAACCAAAGAATACTCATTCTATTCTAATGCCCATGGAACATTTTCAAGAATAGACCATGTTCTGGGACACAAAACAGGTCTCAGCCGATACCAAAAGATTGAAATTATCCCCTGCATATTCTCAGACCACAACGCTCTGAAATTGGAACTCAACTACAAGGAAAAATTTGGAAGAAACTCAAACACTTGGAGACTAAGAACCATCCTGCTCAGGAATGACTCGATAAACCAGGAAATCAAAAATCAAATTAAACAATTTATGGAGACCAATGAGAATGAAAATACAACAGTCCAAAACCTATGGGATACTGCAAAGGCGGTCCTAAGGGGGAAATATATAGCCATCCAAGCCTCACTCAAAGGAATAGAAAAATCTAAAATGCAGTTTTTATATTCTCACCTCAAGAAGCTGGAACAGCAACAGAGGGACAGGCCTAATCCACGCACGAGGAAGCAGTTGATCAAAATTAGAGCTGAAATCAATCAAGCAGAAACCAGAAGTACAGTAGAGCAGATCAACAGGACTAGAAGCTGGTTCTTGGAGAGAATCAATAAAATTGACAGACCACTGGCAAGACTTATCCAAAAGAAAAGAGAAAGGACCCAGATTATCAAAATTATGAATGAAAAAGGAGAGGTCACGACGAACACCATTGAAATTGGAAGGATTATTAGAAATTTTTATCAACAGCTATATGCCAATAAACTAAGCAATCTGGAAGAGATGGAATCCTTCCTGGAAACCTATAAACTACCAAGATTGAAACAGGAAGAAATTGATTTCTTAAACAGGCCAATTAATTATGAAGAAATTGAGTCAGTGATAAACAACCTTCCAAATAACAAAACTCCAGGCCCGGACGGTTTTCCTGGGGAATTCTACCAAACATTCAAAGAAGAAATAATACCTATTCTCCTAAAGCTATTTCAAAAAATAGAAACAGAAGGAAAGCTACCAAACTCATTCTATGAGGCCAATATTACCTTGATCCCCAAACCAGGCAAAGACCCCCTCAAAAAGGAGAATTACAGACCGATTTCCCTAATGAATATGGACGCCAAAATCCTCAACAAGATACTTGCTAATAGAATCCAACAGTTCATTAAAAGGATTATCCACCACGATCAAGTGGGATTCATACCTGGGATGCAAGCGTGGTTCAATATTCACAAATCAATCAGCGTGATACATCATATCAACAAGAAAAGACTCAGGAACCATATGATCCTCTCAATCGATGCCGAAAAAGCATTTGACAAAATACAGCATCTTTTCCTGATTAAAACCCTTCAGAGTGTAGGAATAGAAGGTACATTTCTCAATCTCATAAAAGCCATCTATGAAAAGCCTACTGCAAATATTATTCTCAATGGGGAAAAGCTGGAAGCCTTTGCCTTAAGATCAGGAACACGACAAGGATGCCCACTCTCGCCACTATTATTCAACATAGTACTAGAAGTCCTTGCAACAGCAATCAGACGACAAAAAGGGATCAAAGGTATTCAAATCGGCAAAGAAGAAGTCAAAATGTCTCTCTTCGCAGATGACATGATACTCTATATGGAAAACCCAAAAGAAGCCACTCCCAAACTATTAGAAGTTATAGAGCAATTCAGTAACGTGGCGGGATACAAAATCAATGCTCAGAAATCAGTTGCATTTCTATACACGAATAACGAGAACGAAGAAAGAGAAATTAGAGAATCCATCCCATTTACAATAGCAACAAAAACCATACGTTACCTTGGAATTAACTTAACCAGAGACGTAAAGGACCTTTATTCTAGAAACTATAAATCACTCTTAAAAGACATTGAGGAAGACATAAAAAGATGGAAAGATATTCCATGCTCATGGATCGGAAGAATTAACATAGTTAAAATGTCCATGCTACCCAGAGCAATCTACACTTTCAATGCTATCCCGATCAAAATACCGAGAACGTTTTTCAAAGAACTGGAACAAATAGTCCTTAAATTTGTATGGAACCAGAAAAGGCCCCGAATCTCCAAGGAACTGTTGAAAAGGAAAAACAAAGCTGGGGGCATCACAATGCCGGATTTCGAGCTGTACTACAAAGCTGTGATCACAAAGACAGCATGGTACTGGCACAAAAACAGACACATAGACCAATGGAACAGAATAGAGAGCCCAGAAATGGACCCTCAGCTCTTTGGGCAACTAATATTTGATAAAGCAGGAAAAAACATCCGGTGGGAAAAAGACAGTCTCTTCAATAAATGGTGCTGGGAAAATTGGACAGCTACATGCAAGAGAATGAAACTTGACCACTATCTCACACCATACGCAAAAATAAACTCCAAATGGATGAAAGACCTCGATGTGAGACAGGAATCCATCAAAATTCTAGAGGAGAACATAGGCAACAACCTCTACGACATCTGCCAAAGCAACCTTTTTCATGATACATCCCCAAAGGCAAGAGAAACAAAAGATAAAATGAATTTATGGGACTTCATCAAGATTAAAAGTTTCTGCACAGCCAAGGAAACAGTCAGAAAAACTAAGAGGCAGCCCACGGAATGGGAGAATATATTTGCAAATGACACTACAGATAAAGGACTGGTATCCAAGATCTACAAAGAACTTCTCAAACTCAATACACGAGAAACAAATAAACAAATCAAAAAATGGGCAGAAGATATGAACAGACACTTTTCCAATGAAGACATACAAATGGCTAACAGACACATGAAAAAATGTTCAAAATCATTAGCAATCAAGGAAATTCAAATCAAAACCACACTGAGATACCACTTACGCCAGTTAGAATGGCAAAAATAGACAAGGCAAGAAACAACAATTGTTGGAGAGGATGTGGAGAAAGGGGGTCCCTCCTACATTGTTGGTGGGAATGCAAGTTGGTACAGCCACTCTGGAAAACAGTGTGGAGGTCCCTTAAAAAGTTAAAAATTGAGCTACCCTATGACCCAGCCATTGCACTACTGGGTGTTTACCCCAAAGATACAGACGTAGTGAAGAGAAGGGCCATATGCACCCCAATGTTCATAGCAGCAATGTCCACAATAGCTAAATCGTGGAAGGAGCCGAGATGCCCTTCAACAGATGACTGGATTAAGAAGTTGTGGTCCATATATACAATGGAATATTACTCAGCTATCAGAAAGAACGAGTTCTCAACATTTGCTACAACATGGACGGCACTGGAGGAGATAATGCTAAGTGAAATAAGTCAAGCAGAGAAAGACAACTATCATATGATTTCTCTCATCTATGGAACATAAGAACTAGAATGATCAGTAGGGGAAGAAAGGGATAAAGAAATGGGGGGGTAATCAGAAGGGGGAATGAAACATGAGAGACTATGGACTATGAGAAACAAACTGAGGGCTACAGAGGGGAGGGGGGTGGGGGAATGGGATAGGTCGGTGATGGGTAGTAAGGAGGGCACATATTGCATGGTGCACTGGGTGTTATACACAACTAATGAATCATCGAGCCTTACATCGAAACCGGGGATGTACTGTATGGTGACTAATATAATATAATAAAAAATCATTATAAAAAAAAAAGACATACATAGTCTTCATCCCATTTTTGGCACAGAGATCCTAAAACCCTTGAAATTTCCTAAGTGATGAGAGTAGTAAAGGAGTGTTGATATTCTTAACCGGCCCCTTTCAACCACACCTAAGTTTATGTGAATGAAGTGACTTTTGGAAAACACCTAAGGATGGGGGCAGGGTGCCAGAGGAACCAACCTTGAGATTAGAGGGTTGGGACCTTCAGTCCCTACACCCCCACCCCTCAACCTCTAGAGAAGGGAGCAGACCTGAAGACTGAGTGTGATCACCAATGGCCAATGGTTTAATCAATCATGCCTAAGTAATGAAGCCTCCATAAAAGCCCAAAAGGCTAGAGTTCAGAGAGTTTGCAGGTTAGGGAGCCAGAATGCATCCACATGTCACCGTGCTGGGCCCTAAACACCACCAGGCTAGAAGCTCCTTTGTTTAGGATCTTGCCCTACGTATCTCTTCATCTGACTGTTGATTTGTGTCCTTTAATATCCTTTGGAATAAACCAATAATGTAACGAGTAAAAGGGTTTCCTGGGTTCTGTGAGCTGCCCTAGCAAATTAATCAAATCTAAGATGGGTATCACAGAAACCTCTGATTTAGAAGCGCAGGTGACAACCCAGACTTGTGATTGCAGCTGAAGCAGGGTGGCCGATGGGGGAGGTCACTCTTGCTGGACTGAGCTTTTAACCTATGGAATCTGATGCTGCCTCCAGGTAGGTAGAGTCAGAATTGAGTTGAATTGTAGGACACCCAGCTGGCAGCCAAAAATTGCTTGATGGTGTGAGGAAACTTCTCCCAACCCCCGCACAGTGTAAATTGGGTGTAGAACCCCTTTTAATGATGGAAAGAGGTTTCAGCTAGGTAAATCCAATTTTTGCATTTCTCTTTTACTTTTCCTCTCTTCTTCGTTTTTATCCCAACTAGGTAAAGGTTGGCTCTCACCCTGACCCATTTATGAAACTCCAACACATACAGTGTTGATTCTTGTAAGCCTGATTGCAGCTTTTCTTCAGCTTTCATAGGAGTAAGTCCCTTTGATTATGAGAGCACTGGAAGAGAAACTTCTGGAACTCAGAACGGAGTTTGTTTTTATCTTCTACTTACCATAAGCACCTACTAGAGCTTGGGGGATGTGAGGAGGGAGTGGGATGGCGGGGCACTTTTTAAGATGGATCCAAATCTAAGCTGTCTTTACCAGTTTCCAGGATTGGAAGCGAGGGGCAGGCATCATTCTGGCCACTAAGGAGAAGACAATAGGAGCTGAGGCGAGAGTTCTAATTCTCTGTCACTAACACGGCAGAGAGGATGGGGGTTCTCTGGCGTCAGACCCCACAGATGCCTCCGTCACCTCACAAATACCACTGTAGCAACAGTACATTTCTTCTGGTCCTTCCGACTCCAGCGAGGGGCTGTGGAGAGAAAAGGAGACCCTTCTAGAAGGAAAGGCTCCAGAGATGCAGCCTGGAGATCTTGTTGAAAGTTGGGCTGCCTGCCCCAGCTGCCACTGTAGCACGTGGGTCTCGGAGGGGGCGGGACTCCGGGGGCGGGGCTCGAAGGGGCGGGGCGCCGAGCGCGGCCCTGTGGCCCGCGGGCCCTCGGGGAGAACGGATTCAAGCCCCTGCTGGCGCTTTTCCTCAGACCGTCTCCACGCTGGCAGGGAGCGAAGCTCGCGGCTCTGGGAGCAAAGGGTCGGCGCCCCCGGGGGAAGGAGGTGAGAGGGACCACTGCGCTCCGGGGAAGCCGGCGGGTGGACGCCGGGCCGCAGGGCTTCGGAGCCGGCAGCGCGGGGTGCCGGGCGCGGAGAGCCGTCGGGCGATAAAGTCCCGAGAGAACGCCGAGTCCGCTAGCGTGTGTGATGTCTTGCGCCCCCTGCCAGGGTCCCTGCCTCCCTGCGTCCCAGATAACGCTTTCCTCTCCAGCCGGTTTCTTGCGTCCCGATCCTTCGTGTCTTCACGTCCGTCCGCCGGCACAGACACTGGGCCCTCAGCCGCTGTTTGTGGCCTGTCGCCCTCTTCCGACGCTGGGAGGAGCCCGGGAGCCACTGACGGAAACCTCCCCGCTCCCTTCACAAGATAAGTCTGGGACAGCCAATCTTCGCCCTGTGCAGGGACCCGTCCCCTCTTCGGTGGCGGGATCCTGCCCTAGGCACCTCTTCGGGACAGGGAGAAAGACCCCCGCAGGAAGCCAGGGGGTATTTAGCTGATTTTAGGTAGAATGCTGGTGCGTCTGTCCTGGAGTCACGACTTGACCCTTGCCACTCATCTCAGCCCTGTTCCAGAGTCGCTAGAACTCCCAGCAATTAAGTCTTCCTGCGGGTGCCAGAGGTCCCGGTTCAGCAGAGGGCAGGGGTGGGGCAGAGGGGTGAGGAGGGCGCATTTCGCTGAGAAATATTCCTTATGTGTGCTGCCACCCTGAACTTTTGCCCCCTGCGTTCCAAGGTCACCAGTGTTCTCAAGTTCTTTCTGGTCATCTTGGACCATCTGGGGGCTTTGCTGGTGATGCCTTGGAAAGTGGCAGCCCAGGCTGCTGGCTCCTAGCCCTTTGGGGGCTTCTGTGGCGTCTGGGTGGGCTCTGACATCCTGTGTTTCACTGTCTCCATCCTGCACATGTGCAGCCACCTAAGCACTACGTGGCTGTGGCTGGCGCCTTCTACCACCAGCAGCACCGGACTCCCAGGGCTTCTCTAGTGGCCGTTGCAGTAGTCTGGCTGCCGTCAGTTTTTAGCTCCTTCATGCCTGTCCAGCTGCACTCTGGCCTCAGCAGATGGGGCAGGTGGCGCAGGGTGGATCCTTGCTCATCTCTACAGAGCCCCCTATGTCTATTCGAAGATGCAGCCCCAGCCTCAGACGCACCTAGGTGGCAGCCTCCTTACTGGCTATACAGGTCACCTACAGTTACATTTACCACCTCACCTGTCGCACTGTGCTGCAGCTGGTGAGCGCACCTGACTATTGTGGGGGGGGCAGCATGGGGACCCTATCAGCATCTACCCCAGAACACTTTCTTTAAGGAGACCAAGGTGCTAAAGACCTTGATTATCACCTTGGAGTTTTGTGTGCTGCTGGCTCCCCTTCTTCATTCTCGGCTGCCTGATGTCCTGCCCTGTTTGTTGGGGAGACTCCTTCAGCATCTTTGGGTAGTGTGGCTGGGCCAACTCAGCCCTCTCCTGTGGTGTATGCGTTTAACAGGCAGTTCCACCAGGCTTTTGTCTCAGCCCAGGGCTGTTGCTGCAGTCCCTGGTCCTCTCAGCTGTGCTGGAGATGGTCATCTTTGGCGATGAGGACAGGCCCTGCCTGAGGGAGAGGGCTGCTGCCTCCAGTGGAGGCCCCCCTTCTGTAACCAGCTCCCCTGGTCTAGAGGATGAGATGGCCGTGAGCCTGGTCCTCAGTTAAGAGAGCCTCGTTCCTGGAGAAGTTCACTGGTACTCCTTTATGCCCTGAGCAAATGGCTGAAGCAGGAGGTTATAAGGTGAGCCATGGAACTAGCCTGTGGAGTCTGGGTGGCTTGAAGCTGAGGAATTGAGAGTCTTAAGTTATGGTCACCTCTGCAGCGTTGGGGATGCCCTGTGGAATCTACAGGGCGTTTTGGTATCATGTTCCTGGACTCTAAATCACAGGACTCTCTCCGGGTTTTCTCTTTCATCGCTGTCACTAGTTCTCATTACATGGCATCAAAGCAGTCCTCATCCCAAAGTCTTGCTGGACAAGGCATATAGCCCTTGATCAAAAATATCTTTTCTAATTCCTCAAATCCTTGAAGGGAGTCAAAGTCTTTGATGCCACAACTAAAATGTGCACACTTTTTGGAGAGGCAATGCACTGTGTTATATTTACACTATACGCTACAGGGTGAATGACTGAAGACAAAGTACGTGGATGGTATGCCTTGAAGGGGAGGATCTGGGTGTGTAAGGGGACAGGGTGGAGAAGCGGGTAAATTGAGGCATTGATAGAAAACTTCATCATTTGGCCAGGAGCTGGCTCTGCCAAACCGCCTCTTTCCTTCATTGTTGCTGGGGTGTAGTCTGCAAACTGAGTTTACCTCCACTGGGTGGTGGTGATAGAGTTGGTAGTGGGTGATGGTAGTAGTGATAGTGATGCTAGCATTGGTAGTGATTGGTGGTAGTTGTAGCGGTATTGGTGGTGACTGGTGATGATAGTAATGATGGTGATGATGGTAGTTGTGGTAGGGGTAGTGATAATGATGGTGATGATAGCTGTAGTCGTGGTGGTGGTGATGGTGGTGGTGATGGTGGATAACGGTGGTGGTTGTGGTAGTGGTGGTGCTTGTAATGATGGTGGTGCCGATGATGATGGCAGTGGTGATGGCGGAAGGATGATTGGGCGGACCTAGGGGTAAAACCACCAGAGGGCGGGCTTGAGAGTCAGAACTTCAGAGTGAATCATTATACTCCAAGAGTTCCAGGATGAGGCTCAGAAGGGGAGTCACTTTACTGAGGTCACCCTGTGAGTGAGGGACCAAGAACAAACCAGGAACCCAGTACCATGACTCATGCTTATATGGGGGGCATCTGGACTAAAGGCAGCCCCCGTGCCCTAAGGTCTGTCCCTGGCCAGCGGGCACAGTTCCCTTGCAACTGCTGGCATCCTCCCCCCTTGGCGCAGAGCTGCAGAAGCCAGTCTTGAAGCATACTTGGCTAAGCCGTAGTTCCTGATTTGCTCATTAGCATACACTTTAGTTGGCCAACTAGTCCCTGGGGGAACTTGAGGGGATGAATCAATAAGCCGTGAAATTTTGAGGTGAGAGCGGAGGACCACGGTGCCTGGGGATGCTATGGCAGGAGGTCTTAGAGGGCGTGCTGCTGAGGATCTGAGAGGTGGACAGAAGTCACATTGCTGAGGCCAGCTCTGTATGTGGATTAACTTTTCCCAGTGCCAAGCGGGGAGCAGGCCGAGGGCCCCCAGAACCAGGCTCTGTGGGGACAGCTTTTTCCCATGCTGGACCCATGACCACTAAGTTAACATTATGACATCCTTCCCCTCCCTCATAGGGTAGAGGCTGGGCAAGTAGGATGGAATGGCCCCTTTTACTTTTGTCCAGAGATGATTTTGGATTGTGGAGGAAAGATGGCAAGACCTAGGGATAGCAGCCGGAACTGTGATTTTGTGGCCTTGGACCCTGGGTCCATAGCCAGAGGAGGTCAGGAAAGCCTTTGATCTGGCTCTTTCGGAGCTGGAGCTCCCAGACCACCTCACCTGCACATCAGAGAGCTACGGGGGAGGGGGGGTGTCCCATCTTGACTAGTCTTTATGTGCCACACACTGTGCTAGACACGTTATGTGGGTTTGTCATTATTCAGTATCCATTACTCGCTGAGGCCCAAAGTATTATTATCCCCATTTCACAGATACAGAAACTATTAAATAGAGAGAGATGGTTAAGGCTTTTGCCCAAGATCACACAAGTAGCCATGCAGTATAGACTGACCCCAATTCGTGCCATTGTGACCACTCTTCTGGCATAATGGGATAAAGGGGAGTTTGGGGATGGAATGTCTGGTTTTTTTGTGTGTGTGGCTATTTTAATAAATTACTTAGAGCCTGCTTCCTTCTTCTGTTGATGTAGGGATTTCCTCTTTCTGTACAAAGTACAGACATGCGTGGCCCCGGCCTGGCTCTTCCGTTGTTCCACGGGCCGAGATGCATGTTGGTTGTCACTGCGGTGGGTGGGTGTTCGGGGCTGCTCTCATTCTCACTCTGCCCTCACTCACACAGCCACTGTGGGCTGCCTTCCTGTGTGCACAGGGATGGGCCAGCGTGGCCCAGTGAGGTCAGGAGACAAGGCATTAGAGTTCTGGCACCATCATTTCCCCCAAGTGTGATGTAAGGCGAGGCATGTGCCTTTGCAGAATCTTTCGGGGCTGGGCCATTGTTTGTGAAACCTGTCTTTAACATGCCTCAGGCCTCCTGGCCTGTCCCCTTCCCTGCCTGGGTCGGTGAGCTGTAGGGGCTGGGGGCAAGTTGAACTGGGGCCTGATGGAAAGCTGCCTCTAGTGAAAAGGGGACAAGGGAGCTCTTGGGAATAATCTGGCCACTTGAGTTTCTGGGGCTTCTGGCTTGGTCGCAACAGCCATCAGTCCAGGCTGTCTGGCATGGAAGTGATGGGGGGGTTGTGTTGAGAAAGCCTGGGGTTTTAACTCTTCCCTGGTGGGTGGAGATTGCCAAGGGCTCTGTCCAGACTGCATGAGGCTTGGTGGCTTTGGGAGGGCCTTCCCTGTATCCCAGACCCTCTGCTTCACCCCGCAGCAGGCATGCTGACCCAGAAGGAAACTGAGTGGGGAGGAGGAGCCCGGGTGGAACTGGGCTCGGACCGGAGACAGAGGGAAACCAGGAGGGCTGCAGGGGGCTTTGAGTTCAAGTCCTCCAAGGGCTTGAACTCTGGACGCTGGGTGCACCTCTGTGAAGCTAGCTGTCACCACCCAGAACTCACCCGGAACTCATACCCTGTCCCAATTCTCCTGTTTCCCATCTGCCTGTTTGGGCTTAGGACCTAGTTTGTTAACGGACTTTGGAAACAGTTTAATGCCTGTCTCTTGCCTGGACAAAAAGCCCCTTGAAGCAGGCAGCATGCTTTATCCTTCTCTTATTCAAAGCTTGATGTTTTTATTCAGAAAGCACTAGAAAGATCGGTTTGGAAGCATGGCGGGGGCCAGGCTAGGTGCTGGAAACGAGAAAGATGGCTGTGAAGTTGTCAGCATAGACCTGACGGAGTTGCAGGAGCCACTGAGCCCTCGCAGGAGCCACAGGTATCTTTCGTTCCCACTCTCTTGCCTCCTGTCCTTTCCAGAGGCGTAAACTGGGGCTTCTGGAGCCAGGGACCATGGGGTCTGAGTGCCGGCTCCGCCATTTATTAGCTGTGTGACCTTGGGCAGATCACTTCTCTGTATTTTAATGTTTACATCTGTAAAGCGGGAATGATGCTAGTACTACCACCTAACATTGTTGTGAGGGTGAAATGAGTTGAATTTGTGAAGGGCACAGAGGGTGTCTGGCAGGGAGTCAGCCAGTTCGACACGTGTAAGCGAGCTCTCAGAGCCTTGCTGCCTCCACGTATGTCCTGGCGCCTCGTGTTTTCTTTGTTCATTTGTGGAATTCTTTCTTGCTAGTGGGTGATTGCGTTGGATGTCCTAACAGATACGTAAAGTAGAGTGTGCATTTTTTTTAAAGATTTTATTTATTTATTGGAGAGAGAGAGAGAACAGGGGGAGGGGCAGGGGAAGAGGGAGGGGGGAAGAATCTCAAGCAGACTCTGCCGTGAGTGGAGCCCAATGCGGGCCAGTGTAGGGCGCGTTCGGGGTTGATGTGGGGCCTGATCTCATGACCCCGAGATCATGGCCTGAGCCGAAACCAAGAGTCAGATGCTTAACTGCCTGAGCCACCCAGGCCCCCATGGTTTGTGTTAAATAGTGCTTGTGCGGGCATGAACTGTCACATGCTTTTCTTGACCTCTTTGTCTCTGTGTCCCTCGTCAGTGTTTTGTGGATAAGCTTCAGATTAAAAATAAATATTAAGATGTTCATACTCAAGTATTGACTAATAAAGAATGTAAAGACATTTTAAAGAATGAAGCAAATGAGAGTCAGGATTTTCATTAAAAATTCGTAATTTTTGTGTAGTTCTTAGACAAACATCTGTAGTCTGTTGCAAATTCACTCCCAAGGCTGGGCTGGGCTGGATCACGTGATCATCTTTCTTCTTTAATTATACATTTTCCCCCATCTTTTTTTTCCTTTTTGTTTTGCTTCATATCTTCAATAAAGCAAAAAAGGTACGGTTTTCCATTTGCCGTCCTTTACCGATATTTTTTCATTTGTGCTCTATGTTAGGTAAAGTTTTCATATCGTTATTATTTTTCTGTGATTTGGAAGCTGTAGATTATATTTCTGCCCTTTCAGTGGGTACCCTCAAATTTTTAGCATATTGATTTAACTGTACATTTTCTTTCTAACAAAGTCTAAAATTCTTCCTTATCTCTGTCTTTTCCCACTCAAGAACTTAAAGATGGTCTAGCTACAAAGTGAATGCCATCCTTGCTCATCATTTTATTGTTTTCGAGAACTTTCATTTGGCTTGAAGAAATCAATCTTATTGTGGAAAGTTTTAACTATATGTAATATTAGGGAAAATAGTGTACCCATCGCCCAGTTTTGGTAATGACCACCACTTTGTCAGTCTTGTTTCATCTATAAATTCTCACTTACCTTCTTCCCAGCATATTTAAAGATTCTAAGGCATCATACTATTTTCTCCACATACACTTCAGTATGAATCTTTACCAGATGCAAAAAGCAAAACTGCCAGGTTAAAAAAGAAAATTCAACCAAGTAAATGTGACGATCTAATTGGCTTTATTAAATCGTTCATGAATTATTAAATGGTTCATGAATGATTCATTCTGTCTAGCAAGTAGAGGGCGTTCTGCTGAGCTGGACAAAGGCAAGATTTTAAAGGCCGAAAGAAGGGCGCCTGGATGGCTCAGTCAGTAGAGCATGCGACTCTTGATCTCGGGGACCTAAATTTGAGCCCCACGTTGTGCCTGGAGTTTATTTAGAAAAAAAAACAAATAAAGGCAGAAAGAGGGCGTAAAAAAGAAGAAGAAAGTAATTTATGAGCAAGGAATGCATCGTATAGGTGGGGTTGCCCTCGTAAGGGGAGTGGACGGGTCGAGCAGTAAATTTCCTAGTATTGACCCGGAAATTCCATGTTAACTGGTTAAAGGTTACATTCCTGGAGGGTTGAAACTGCAGTTAGGTCAGGTATTACGCCTTGGTTTGCAGACTTGGGCCCTTAACTTAAGCGACGCGGTTTTGGGTGTATGGTTTCTTTTTGACAATTCCTCCCTTTTGAGCAGACCCTCAGCTTGACTGACATGCATTTTGATTGCATCACTCTCAGCTCCTGCCTAAAGTTCTCATAGCTGTTGTTGCTTTGTGCGGTACCCACAGGTCATGATGTTTTCATTTTATCTCTGTGATACGTACAGATTATGACTTCAGGTTTACATTCTTTAGGTCAGCCATCGCTTTGTTCCTTTTCTGACATTACATTCTTAGGGAGATCATTTGCTTAGTGGTTAGTGGCTATGAACTTGCACTTAAAGCTTTTTGAGAGAATACAACACGCCAGGGAGATTATTGTGATTACGATAAGCAGGCTAATTCCCAATATTTGGAGTGTACTTTGAAGCCATGGTCCCCGAGACCCAAAGCAATCAAAATCAAATAAGTCAGAGAAAGACCCCAAGGAAGGAGTCATCTTTTTAAGCCACGTGGCTTGTTTTGTGATCTTATGTAATTGAGTTTCAATTTCCCCAGAAGTGCTAATTCAGGTCCAGCAGATGGTGTTGGCCACAGCACAGAGGCCTCCCTGCCCCACTAAAAGGTAGCCAAGGGTTTATTAAGCCTATCATCCAGAACAATTTAGGCTAGAGAATCTAAGGATCTTTGCTGGGTAGCTATTGCCTTAGAAGCAGATTCTCCAATAATTTTAAGAATTAAGAAGTTAGCTTTGTTCACATGTATCCCTAACCAGGGAAGTAGGCACCTGCCAAAGGAGTGAATCCTGAATCATGAAAGCCACCTGCTAGGTCTTTTCTAAATTCTGAGGTGTTGACCAATAAGATGACTTATTTTGCTTGTGAAAAGTTACAGACACAGTTAGATTTTTCTTTTAGCCTGAAATAAAAGATTATTTTTTTGAAGATTTTATTTATTTATTTGAGAGAGAGAGCAAGCATGAGCAGGGTGAAGGGCAGAGGGAGAAGCAGACTCTCCGCTGAGCAGGGAGCCGAGTGTCGGGCTCGTTCCTGGAACCCTAAGATCATGACCTGAGCCAAAGGCAGATGCTTAACTGACTGAGCCACCCAGGAGCCCCTAAAAGATTATTTTAAATCCCAGAGGTTACCCCCCTTAATAGTGGCCTGGGAGCTAGAGGTGAGGGTGTTATCTTTCCAGTCCAATGCCAGAGAAAAGGAAAGGGAAATACAGGTTTCACGTTTAAAGTATTAAGTGTGATCCGTCATCTGGGGTGGAAGCCGTATTCCTTGATTCAGCTACGTCAGTCTGATTTAGAGGTCCCCACCATCTGTACAGGACTAGGTATCCGGTAGAACCTTTTTTAGCTGTGTGATGTGTACCCAAGGCTTAATACCTTTTAACTTGATAGCAGTGATGAGAACAAAGGCAAGAGAAACGAAGCTAAAATTAAATCTTACAAGTGGCAGATAAATCCCTGAGATGTACAGATTGTGACACTCCTACAGCTCCCTCAAGGACTTCCTTTAATGTTTTACGACCACAGCTTTGCTCTAGTTAGTGTTGCTTTCCTCTGATAATCATAAGCAATTCCTCCAACCAAGATATATGTTAGCAATCATCTTTCAAACAAATGGCCCACTGACATACAACTGAGGGTCTCACGACGGTTTTACTAGATAGTAGCGAATAACCTTATCTGAATAGCAGTGAGCCCCTCGAAGTCCTGGGAACCTTGCTTCCAAATTCCTTAGAGATTTCCCTAACCCCCGTCCCTAGCCATCCCTGACCCCCACTAACTAAAAAGTGTATAATCTGTTGTACCTCACAATCCCAGGGCAGCTCTTTCTGCCCACGGCTCCTGTCCCCATGCTATAATAAAAGCACCTTTTTGCACCAAAAACATCTCAAGAATTCTTTTTTTTTTAAGATTTTATTTTTTATTTATTTGAGAAAGCAAGAGAAAGAGAGCACGAGTAGGGTGAGAAGCAGAGGAAGAAGGAGACTGCCCCATGGAGCAGGGAGCCCCATGCAGAGCTTGATCCCGAGACCCTGAGATCATGACCTGAGCTGAAGGCAGATGCTCAACCAACTGAGCCACCCAGGCGCCCCAAGAATTCTTTCTTGACCATTCGCTTGCAGCCCCACATCAGCAGTGTTAGGTGGTCAGGAGTACTTGGTAAAGTCCTTTCCAATGGGGCTCATGGGCCATTTTCTTCCGATGACATTTTCAGAATACTGAGTCACCAGGCTCTAAAGTGTGACCAGAAGGATCCTTGGAACTTGTTGATAGTGTACTTGGGCGTAGGACATAAGAGACTTTCAGAAGCAGGTCATACTAGCACGAGACAACACAGGGGATCGGCAGAAGGTTGTATACTGATAGAATCCCAAGAAGTTTGCAGAGTTTTTCCTTGAAGCTCATACCATTTGTCCAGTGAAGTGGATGCCTCAGTCACTGGAGATCATAGGGATATACCCCAAATGGGAAATGGATCTTTTAACAGTTTTTTTGCTGTTGTGGGGACATTGGCCTTATAGCAGGGGAAAGCTTTAACTCATCTAGAAAACACACAGTAACAAGTATATACTGACAATGCAGCTGGGGTACAGAGGTCACGAGCACCTGGCTCCAGGGGTCCCAAACAGACTAGGTTTGGCCACTTGCCACTGACAGAATCCAAAGGCAAGGACATGAGTGGTGGCAAAACGTGAAAGTCATTTATTTCAATGTGGCCAACCCTGAGAAGACAGCAGACTAGCATCTTGAAGACTGTCTTCCCAGGTGCTGAAAATACTTCCAGGTTGATGTAAGGAAAATGTGGGAGAAAGGTTGGTGGGTAAGTGCAGGTGGGCAGTGAAGATCAAGTCCGTTATTGTCTTGGGGTCAGTCACATGGGGTCGTTTTGGCTCAGGGTAGTCATTGCTTGAGCGGGTAGTCGTGGTTCCCATCAGGGGATCCTTTGCCCTCAGGGTCATTTGCCTGAGTTATGAGATAAGCTGGACAGAAGAACTTAATCAATTAGGAAGTTTGAGGTCAATATGGAGGTAGTCGGAGTCCTCTTTCAATAATCTATACCAAGGGCGCCTGGGTGGCTCAGACCGTTGAATGTCCAACTCTTAATTTTGGCTGAGGTCATGATCTCAGGATCACGGGATCGAGCGCCATGTCGGGCTCCACACTAGGTGTGGAGCCTGCCTAAGATTCCCTCTCTCCCTCTACCCTTACCCCCTCCTTTCTCAACTCCCCCATCTTCCTTGCATACACCCACTCTCTCTCCTAAAAAAAAATAATAATCTATTCCAAGTGGCAGTTGAGTGAAGTCTAGCTGTAGGTGTTTAAAAGGTTCAGAGGGAGGAGGTCTGAGGCCTCTGGGAATAAAAACAGTTGTTTTCAGGATTACGGACCTGAGAAGTCAGACATTGCTGGTAGATGGTTTTTGCTATTTTGTAGAAGTCTTCCCACAAATGCCTACTCATAGTTTGAATCATCTTCAATGCACTACGGAGAATGAAGGAATGCAAAAGCCCAAACGTGGAGATTATCAGGGAGCTGGGAAGAACCAAGTGGCCGTCTTGGGTTCTCATACCCTGACTGTCCATTTAATTTATAGCCATTGTTTACCCACCTTAATTTCTCTGACTCAGGAGCAGACTGTTTCCATGTTATGGCAAAGGTGTGACCATGGGGGGGTCATTTTTGCAGAAGCAGAACAGACTTTTCCGCATGTGCCACAATCTTCATAGATCCTGCTGTTGCCTTTGCAGAAAAGCCAGTGACATATTGAAATTTCTTTCCAAAGATTCTGTTTCCACAAACCTTCTACGACTTTTTTTTTTTTTTTTAACATTTAGATTTTGTCCTAAGTTTTTCCTCTATAAATAACCAGCCTCACTTAGGACCAAATTACTTTCTTTTCCTCAACAAGAATGTGTTTTTTTTTTCTCATATCTTTTCTTACCAAAAACAGACATCTTACTTTCCTTGCATAGAGTTTTTTCCCTTGTTATTTCCAGTAGTCTATTAAATACACTTACTAGAATTCTTAACTCTTAGAAATCTTAATTTTTAGTGAAAAGTAAGTGGTAACTAATTATGAACTGTAATACCAGCATTTTCGATTTGTAAACTTACAAATATATTCTATAATTTCTAGAAGCGTATGCCTTTTAAAATTTTCCAGGATGGCATTAACACATTCAGGTATCTTTTAGTTTTCTATAATGAGAAGGCAACAGTTGATAAACCTTGATGTGGGAAACAAAGGCAAAAGAAAAATTAAATTTCCATAGTATTTACAGCCCAGTCACAAGTTCTTGAAACAGGCAGAGGACATTCCTCTAGGACCTCAGCTGCCTCGATGCTAATGCTTTGCTAAGGGCAAAAGGCAATCTTAGCTTAACATTATCCCAACCCCCCAGGATCCTGTAAGTCTACTTTAACATATAAAAATTCCTTTGGAAACTTCTTCTATTTCTACCCCCAACATATATGTTGGCAGTCATCCCCCAAGCATAGGACCCACTGATATAGATCTGAAGGGTCTCATGATACAGGTTTTATTAAATAGTAATAAGTGACCTTTTCCTAACAACAGCTAGCCCCTCAGGGTCCTGGAATCCTTGCTTCCAAAATTCCTTCCAGACTTAACCCTATCCCTAACCCCCTCCCAACTTGAAGTATATAATGGGCCACTCCTCATGACCCCAGTGCAGCTCTTTCTGCCCACAGGTCCTGTCCCCGTGCTTTAATAAGACCACCTTTTTGCACCAAAGACATCTCAAGAATTCTTTCTTGGCCTTCGGCTTTGAACCTCAACGATCTTTCTTCCATCAAACCTCTATGTTCGGTATTTAATGCTTTAGTATTTTGTCTTATTTGGAAATGATCTAGATATTTAATGAATTTAGCTTAACTAATTTAACCTCACTTAGCAAAACTTTAAGGCTTTAGGTTACCAAAAAGATTTGGGAAAACAATTTAAGTAGATCTAAATATTGCTGAAAAGTTTAAATAAACTTTTATCTTGTTTACATCTATTTAATTTACTTGTTCTTTTTTTTTTTTTTAAGATTTTATTTATTTATTTGACAGAGAGAGACAGCCAGCGAGAGAGGGAACACAAGCAGGGGGAGTGGGAGAGGAAGAAGCAGGCTCCCAGCGGAGGAGCCTGATGTGGGGCTCGATCCCACAACGCCAGGATCACGCCCTGAGCCGAAGGCAGACGCTTAATGACTGCGCCACCCAGGCGCCCCTAATTTACTTGTTCGTAATAACTATGTTTAGATTACTACACAGACCTCATTAAACATTACCCAAAGTGAGCCATTATCCTAAGCTCTTAGTTTTTGTTGATACATCTTATAAGGCGTAATATGAATTTATTTGGCTGGTAAACTCTGGTAGAATAAAAGTCTTATGTTTTATGTTGATAACTCTAAAGATATGTCTATTTTAATTAAATCATCAACCTTCAACTAGCTTTTATATTGAATATTTTCCCAGATCGTGTGAACCGTAAAACCATTTGGCTTAGTTTCTGTCTTTCCAAGAGTTTTAGAATGCCCAATCCTTATAAGCACTCGCCTTCAAACCAGCTAAACAGAGCTCTTTTACAAATTAATTTTAGCAGTACCATCTGGAGGTAGAAAAATATCTCACATTTACAACATACATATATGGACACACAAAAACAGATGCAGAGGACCTCATAATTTCTAATATTTGTGGAGGAGATTTTTAAGATTTTTATTTTGTTCCTGGACTTAACCTTAGGGAGGTCGTGCTAGACTTTGGACACAGGAGCCCTTTTAGCAGTTTATATTTTAAAAGGCCTCTTCCTTTTTTTCCTCCTTAAGTCTCAGGTGATCGAGGCCTGTGTTTACATTTCAAAAGAATGAGAAGGTGCACAACTTTAAGGGACAAAGAAAAAATGTCACTAAGGTCAAAAATTTACAAGTCTTTTTGATTTAAAGGGAACTTTTGGGATTGGTAAAGAATAGGTGAATTTTGCATTGCCTTTATTTTCTTATTTTATTTTTATTATTTTTTAAAGATTTTATTTATTTATTTGACAGAGAGACAGCCAGCGAGAGAGGGAACACAAGCAGGGGGAGTGAGACAGGAAGAAGCAGGCTCCCAGCGGAGGAGCCTGTTGCGGGGCTCGATCCCAGAACGCCGGGATCACGCCCAGAGCTGAAGGCAGACGCTTAACGACTGAGCCACCCAGGCGCCCCTGCATTGCCTTTAAAGCTGACCCCCCCCCACCAAAGATTTGTAAAATCAGGATAATTGTTCTCAATTCCTCAGAGAATTGGGTTGTAATTTGAATGACATCATAGGTTGATCCAACATATCCATCTACATTATCTTCAGTTTGCTTCTTTTCCTCTGGGTACATAGTTTTCATTTTAAATATTTCTGGCAGTATTGAATACTACCCCCCTCCTTGGGTGGGGCCCCCAAAGAGGGTGCAAAGAATATTACCTTCCCTAAATCCAGAGTCACTCCCAAAGATCGCCAAAATAAAGAACCAACAACCTGCTAGTCTCAGGTGGGCAAAAAACCAAGCTTTCAGTTATGCAAAATGAGACCTGATGAAGGCAGAGCTAGCCCTGTGAGAGAAGGGATCAGGAAACAATGGGTTTGCATTTGGAAAGGAAGAGACAAAGTGAAACTATTTTTCTCTCTCACCTGGGCACTGGAGACAATCAGAAGAACCGAATCTGGAGGGGTTTTCACCCTTCACTGGCTTCTACCAACTTTCCCAGGACCCGCTCTGCAGGCTCTGGTATCTATCAGAGGTTCCTCTTGGCTGTTAAAGGGAATAATGTAATAGTTTATCAGAAAATGCCTCCGTTTTATCAACTCTGGCAGGGGCCCATATGAGGGCCCTCCTTTCTGGGTAGATATGGGGGTGTCTGTAAGGCCGTTAACTTGGCAGCCTTTTGCTTATGGCTGTGTAGTCTTTTTAGTGGAAAAACAGCTCAGGATTAGTAGAGTGGGTTCTCAAAGGAGGAAAGAGGGGAGCAGTAGGAATTACATCTTGTTTAGTCTAGTTTTAGGCACCTCTTACATGAATTTTTCTTTAGCCTTTTGCAGTGAATCTTTCAATGAAACTGTTTTGGAACTTTGAAAATTTTTTGGAAGTTTCTGCCTGCCAGTTAAAACAGTTTGATTTGGACACCCGTTCTTTCAGGTGCACTTCCTAAATGATCTTATCTCATTGGGATATTCCCTATCATGGCCATTGTAATTCTGGGTTGTTCTTAGTAAAATTTTGCCACTTCTGTAGATAGTCACAGCTGCCGGCACCATAGTTTTTCGACATGAACTAAGCAAGTGTGCTGGAAGATGGTGCACTTGATTCTTTGGATTTTAAGGATTCCAGTAGCTAAGACTTTGTTTACATAAAACAAGACAATCACATGTGTACATTAACACACCAGCAATAACCAAAAGATGTCATTATGGCCTGGCCAAGAGAAGCCACATGTACCACCAGTAATGCCCAACATGTACTAAGCCTGCAGACTCCATTATGGAAACTGGGGACTGGAAATGGGGAAAGGACTAAACCAGCAAGCTGTGGTGGGAACTGGGGATTCCAACGTGGAATTGCCGGCTGCACCAAGGGCTAAGTGATGTGATTTGATGTGAGGTGGGGCCTGTGAGCAAATGGTCAAGAAAGAATTCTTGAGACATTTTTGGTGTAAAAAAGTTGGAGTTATTAAAGCATGGGGACCCGTGGCCAAAAGAGCTGCCCTGCGATTGTGAGGAGCAATTGATTATATGCTTTTAAGTTGGGAGGAGCAGAGATAAAGGAAGTTTCCAGAAGGATTTTCTTTTCTTTTCTCTTTTCCTTTCTTTGTTTCCCTAAGATTGAGAGAGTACGCATGCGGGTGTACACACACGTGGGGGGAGGGGCAGGGGGAGAGGGAGAATCTCCAGCAGACTCCCCGCTGAGCACAGAGCCCCAGGCAGGGCTCAGGGCTCATCCCACAACCCTGAGATCATGACCTGAGCTGAAATCAAAAGGTGAGCCGAAATCACCGCAACAAAAACTTACGATGTACTGTTTGTTGGCTAACTGAACATAATGAAAAAAAAAAAAAAACGAGTCAGACACTTAACTGAGCCACCCAGGCATGCCTCCAAAAGGATTTTCATATGTTAAAGAAGACTTACAGGATCCTGGAGGCCTGGCTATTGTCAAGCTAAGGTTGTTTCTTGCCTCTAGCAAAGCATTAACATTAAGACAGTTGGGGGGCGCCTTGGTGGCTCAGTTGGTTGACCGTCTGCCTTTGGCTTGGGTCATGATCCCGGGGTCCTGGGATTGAGCCCCACATCAGGCTCCCTGCTCTGCGGGGAGTCTGCTTCTCCCTCTCCTTGTGCTCCCTCTCGCGCTCTCTCTCTCAAATAAATAATAAATAAAATCTTTAAAAAAAAAAAAGACAGTTGGGAGTTCCTGGAGGAATGTCATACTCTGCCTGTCTCAAATATTTGTCAATGGGCTGCAAGTTGTAAGGAAATTTAATTTTATCTACATTTCCTTTGTTCTCCACATCCTAAGGACTGGTGCTGGGTTAGAGGTTCTTGTCAGTCTATACGGACCTGTTAGCCCTGGGCTGGAAAGCGGATGATGTCGCTAGGACTCACCAAGGCCGTGGAACCATGAACCAGAAGTGCTCGCGAGGTGCCACATCTGCTACTCATTGTCCCTGAATGCCACCAGAAATATACTTTGGATCCCCACAACTGCCACCAAATCTGTTAAAAAAAACAAAATTCATCCGAGTACATTTGAAGATCTAATTTGGCTGTATTCACTGATTCATGAATTGGGCAACGTCCCATCTAGCAAGTAAAGGGGAGCTGTGCTGAGCTAAACAAAAGAAAGGTTTTTAAGGGCAGAGGGAGAGCATTAAAAAAGAGGAGGAAGAGAATTTATTAGCAGGGAATGCATGGCTTAGGCAAGGTTGCCCTCCTAAGGGAAACAGAAGGCAAGTATCGACCAGGAAATTCCATGTTGGCCATGGAAGTTTATGTTCCTGGGAGGGGCGTTGGTGGTGGTTTGAAGCTGCAGTTAGATTAGGTATTAAATCTTGGTTTACCGACCGGGGGCCTTAACCCAGATGTGCTGTTTTGGGCCCGTGGTTTTCTCTTAACAGTAACCATAAACACCCCCTGACACGTAAGAACAACCCGTCATATTATCTAGTATCCAGCCTGCATTCATATTTCCCTGGCTTGACCAAACGTGTCCTTTTACACCTTTAGTAAAAGGGCTGACCTCTTGCATTTGGTTGACATGTCTTTTCTTACCATTTGTTGTTTTCAAGTGTTTTAGCATTTTGGTTTGCAAAATTCTTCTTTTGTGGGTGGTCTTTGCCTCTCTCTGAATTCTCTCATCCCTGGACGGTGACTTTCATTTGCCTCCACCCCTGCCACGGGGCATCCGGTTAAGAACCAGGTTTCTTCTTGGTGGCTGAGAGCCCTGTGGATGTTGGTGAAGCTGCTGGCCCAGTTGGCTGGCAGTTAGCTTGGCTCAGGAACCCCTCCCAAGACAATGTCTTTGGTCTTTGCCTTCCAGAATAAGCCATAACTCCCAGAAGTAGTCAAACGTAGTTTTATTCTGTCTAAGCGCATAAATGGGAAGCTCTCCCTCTGTCCCCTGGTGTTATGTGGTTAGGTGGCTTTGATCTCCCTTTCACGGGCACTTTTCTTCCCATTTATTGACAGGGACTGAAATCCCCGAGGGCTCTGCGGGTGTTCAGACCTGTAGCCCAGCTGGCTTACCGCTTCAGCCACCCTCACTTCCTGGTGTTGTCCAGAGACATGGGCCGTGTTTTTGAGTACAGCTAAATCTTTTTCCTACCCTACAGCTAACAAGGCCCTCTTGTGCTCCTTCGCCTCTAAGAGGTTTGTCTTAAAAAGCTCGGGCAGAAGTTACCTACTGGTCACTGACTGTCCTGATTTTCATTCTCGTAAAGTGTGAGTCCATTTAGGAGACTCTACTAGGAGTCCTGGAGAACAGAGGGAATCATATTCGTGGGGGAACGAATAGGAAATTTAGGGAAACGAAAAGAGACAGGTCTGTGGATCCTGGCGTCGGTGAGGTTGCGCGTTCCAAGTCATTGGCGAGCCCTCAAAGGAAATGGTTTGCGTGTTTTACTGGGGAGACTGGATGCAGGGCCCCAGGGTTTCAGTCTCAGGATAGAGTCACACAAGCCCTTCTGTGGCACAGAAGCAGAGAGCCCCCCAGAATCTGTGGGACCGCTGTGGTCTTTGACAGGATTTTAGAGGCAGCCACTTCCAGTGGGTTCCATATAAAAATCACCACAGTGAAAGAGCTCATGTGACTGTAGTTGTTAAACACAGAGAAGACAGAGCACCCTGAGAACAGCCAAAGGAAGGGCATCATGGGTGGAAGGAACAGCCATTGCAAAGCTCTTGCCTCAAGAAAGAACTTGTCATGGAGAAATAGGAGGTCAGTGGGACTGGGAGGTAATGGGCAAGGGAGGAGTGTGGTGGTGTGGGAGCTAGAGCCATACTGAGGTTGGGTGATTCAAGCACCTAGGGCGCAGGGCTTATGGAGGTGCGCTTACTCTTGGTCAGGTGTGTGCCTGGCTTGCCTCACCAGAATCCAGGCCCCAGTGTAGAAGGCCAGATAACTTAGAGCCTGGCAATAAGTTATTTGAAAGCACTGGGGTGCCACTACAGGATTTTATGTAGGGGAGAGGATGATATGATTTCACTGACTCTTTAAAAGATGGGCCTCTGGGTGGCTCGGTTGGGCATCTGCCTTCGGCTCAGGTCATGATCCCAGAGCCCTGGGAGCGAGCCCCACATTGGGCTCCCTGCTCAGTGGGGAGCCTGCTTCTCCCTCTCCCTTGCCCCCTCCCATGCTCTTTCTCTCTCTCTCTCTCTCAAATAAATAAAATCTTAAAAAAAAAAAAAAGATTACTCTCATAACTTGTTACGGGAAATCTTTAGAAGAGGCCTGAGGAGCGTGGCACCGTTTCCCCCCTCATGATGCCGAAGGAACAGAAAATAAAAAAGGGCAAAACCTCTCAGTCTTTTGGTGGATAGTTGCTAAATAATCCCTACAGAAGCTTGGCTGGAGACTGTAGTCAAGACACTCTCTCCCTTAATTAGTGAGTGAACAGAGTCAGCTCTGGGGCTCAATATTATTCAGATACTTGAAGAGTCTCAGTGTTGCCAGCAATAGAGTAGACAGAATTACTCTGCATGTCTCTTACGACAAAAATGCTTAGAATACTCAGTAAATAAGAAATAAATTTAGATGTATATCTGGTCATAGGATTGAGTAAATGAAAAAAAAATTTAGATATTGTTGGAAAACAAGATTCTCACTATAAGAGAAAGTGTCTATAAATAACGGATGGGAGGAAAAAGGGGAGAATGTGTTGGCTTGCTGGTGTTGGATTAGAATTAAAAAATCAGTATAGACTTATATTTGACAAAATCAAGAAACTCTTAGCTCTTTGAAAGGGCCTTGTATTAGTCATTGTTCTGCAGAGAAACAGAATCAATAGGTGATAACCCCCTTCTCTCTCTGTCTCAATTTATTATAAAGTATTGGCTCACATAATTTTGGAGGCTGGGATGTCCCAAGATTGCCATCTGTAAGTCAGAGACTCAGGAAGACCTGAGGGTCGGAGAGCCAATGATGTAGATGCCAGTCTGAGTCTGAAAGCCTGGGAACAGGAGCATGGAGGTCAAGAAAAGATTGACGTACCAGAACTCAGCAAGCAGAGAGCAAATTCCACTTTTTTGTTCTATGCGGGCTTTCAGTGGATTGGATAATGCCCAACCACATTGGAAAGGGCAACCTACTTAACTTAGTCCACTGATTCAAATATTCACTTAATTTCTCCAGAAACTCATTCACAGACACAGCCAGAAATAATGTTTAACCAGATATCTGGGGATCCTGTGACCCAGTCAAGTTGACACATAAAATGAATCATCAGGAGCCTAGAAGCAGTGGCATCTCAGGAGCAATTAACATACAGAAAGTCTGATCTTGATTTTAAAATATCATTTCCCAGTGAAAGGAATCAGAGATCCTTGGATAAATGAGTCTGAGGGCAGGGTCAGGGAAAGTTTAAGGTGAACTAGAATGTCTTGTTAGTCCAGAAAGGACGCTTTCAAAAACCAGCGGAAACATGTCAAAAGGACACAGGAGGCAGCTTGAAGGAACACAAGAATAATCAGGGAATCAAAATGAATAATGAGAGGAATGGTTTTTAACACCATATTTAAAAATTAATGAGTTTATTTTGATACTAACTTCAGTGATGATAATGACTGAGTTGGGGTGGGGGGCGTCTGTGGGATGGAGAAAGGAAAGCTCTCCTTAGAGAAGAACTAATAAACATCGAAGGAATAATAGAATTAGAACAATTACCATTTTGCAGCAATCACATCAAAACTAATTCAGACAATAATAGCTAATTTAGACACTATTGAGCAAAGTATTTTTGGGAACAAGGACATTCAGACAGTCTGAAAGTATCACCCCTTAACTTATTAATGACGAATGAGGAGAAGTGTCTTTTTAATGGGTAAACCAGGTAGATATTAATCAAATAATCAAACATCATTACCGCAAATGTAGAAAATGGCATCATGTTCCTCCTAATAAGATGGACTGAGAAGGATACAATATTAACTGTGTACAATTCTTGACCAAAAAAAAGTTTACTGTGAAACTAAGAGTAAAATAATCAGACAAATCCACAGACTTTTAAAATGTCAATGTCATGGGGTACCTGGGTGGCACAGTCGTTAAGCTTCTGCCTTCTGCTCAGGGCGTGATCCTGGCGTTATGGGATCAAGCCCCACATCAGGCTTCTCCGCTATGAGCCTGCCTCTTCCTCTCCCACTCCCCCTGCTTGTGTTCCCTCTCTCGCTGGCTGTCTCTATCTCTGTCAAATAAATAAATAAAATCTTTTTAAAAAATAAAATAAAATGTCAATGTCATGAAAGACAAAAGGCAGGCACACTGTTCCAGATTAAAAGACACAAAAGAGACAAGACATGTAAATGACATGTGTGGCCTTCAACTGGATTAGAAAAAAAGACAGTCATAAAAGACATTATTGGGACAAATGGAGAAATTGGACTGTGTATTAAAGTACTATACCATTCTTAAATTTTCTGAGTGTGGTAATTGTATCATGATTATAAAGGAGATGTATGCAGAAGTGTTTAGCAGTAAAGTGTCATGATATCTGTGACTAACTCTCAAATGCTTTAACAAAAATTTTAAAAGTAAATAAATGGTGTGTCTAGTTTGTTCTTTGTGAGATTTTTCTGTGGGTTTGAAGTATTTCAAAATAGATGGGGGAAAATAATGAATAATTGAGGTCACAAGAAAGAAAACCTTAAGGGACAAGAACAAAAAGAGAACTTAAAACTACACTGTGGCTGCCTTCAGATGGGGTGTGTGGAAACATAGGGCACAGAATTTCACTGTCACCCAGAGATAAAGATGAGTCCAGAAGGCAATGCAAGAAGAGGGCTGGGAGCAAGACTCCCCTATTAAACTGTGACCCTCAAAGTACAACACCTTCCCTCAAACGGTGAAGTAGTAAGAAAAGCTGTCCTCTGGGACAGGGAGATGACAAGGAAGCATGTCAACCTCAACTTGGACTGAGGTGGAAAAAAAGTATCATCTGGGAAATTAGACCCACAGATCTGCTCACACCGGTTTGGGGTTTAATTTTTTCATTTTTCATAAAATATTACAACTACCGAGATGAGAAATAAAAAGTGGTTCTATATGTGTATTTTAGCACAATTAAAAAATATGGTCCCAGACTATTGACACCATGACTATCTGGAAGGGGCAAAGGCAAGACAACTCTTAAGGCTGTATAAAATCTGCACGGATAAAACTGCTGAAGATGGGCTCATGGCTCCAAACTGTAAAATATACAAGGAAACAAGCCACCATGAGTGAAAGCTAACACAGAGAATAGCAGGGTTAGAGCCCAGAACTTCAGCTAAAGGGATTCACAGCTTATAACTATAAAAATGAAAATATACCAGGGGCGCCTGGGTGGCACAGTGGTTAAGCGTCTGCCTTCGGCTCAGGGCGTGATCCCGGCGTTATGGGATCGAGCCCCACATCAGGCTCCTCCGCTATGAGCCTGCTTCTTCCTCTCCCACTCCCCCTGCTTGTGTTCCCTCTCTCGCTGGCTGTCTCTATCTCTGTCGAATAAATAAATAAAATCTTTAAAAAAAAATGAAAATATACTAAATAATTTCAAAGCATAAAAAGGAGTCAAAACAAAAGAAAGTAATACATTGTGAAAATGACTAGGCAGATTTTTTAAAAAAGGACATAGAATTTCTAAAAATAAAAGTATATTCATTTAATCACCAAATCTCAATGAGTGGGTTAAACAGCAGCTCTGATATATCTTAGAAAAGAATAAGTGAACTGTAAATGGAACTGAGAAAATTACCCAAATGCAGAATAGAATGATGAAAAGATGAGAGAAACACTAGGTTTCCAGTGTTCTCTAGACCTTCCACTAGGTGGAAGGAGGAGGAGGAAAGAGAGAACACAGTGAAAAGGTCTATCATGTATCTAACTCAATGTCCAGAAGGAGAGTTTAAAGATGGAAGAGAAACAATATTCAAAGAGAAATCAGTGAGTGTTTTCCAGAACTGATGAGAGATACAAATGCAGGAAATAGATTCCAGATTAAGTAAAAAAAAAAATTCATACCTAGTTCTAGATCCTATAGACATCACAAAGTTAGTACAAGTATTGTGAACAATACAATATATTAAAAGTTGTGGAGTGCCAGCATAGCAGTGCTTAGCCTTAAATGCATATACCAGAAACAAAGGAAAGTTGGAAAACCAGCAGTCCTCAGCTTTCATCTCAAGAATCTAGGCAAAAATAACAAATCAAACCTAAAAAGCTAGAAGAAGGAAATAAACATAGATATTGATGAAATGGAAAACAAAAGCAAAGAAATTTACCAAACCCAAAATCTGGTTCTTTGACAAGATGATTAATATTGAGACATCTCTAGCAAGACTGATCAAGAAAAAGAAGACAGCACATTACTAAACCCAAGTTCAGCTGCCTGTCACTTGAAAGCCCATTACTCTAGAGATGAGTTTTTTGCTGTTGTTGTTTTTAAAGGTTTTATTTATTTGACAGAAAGAGAGTGAGGGAGAGGGATCACACAAGCAGGGGGAGCTGCAGGCAGAGGGAGAAGTAGATTCCCTGCTGAGCAAGGAGCCTGATGTGGGGACTCGATCCCTGGACCCTGGGATCATGACCTGAGCCTAAGGCAGACGCTTAACCCACTGAGCCACCCAGGCACCTCTGAGAGTCGAGTTTTTGACTGGAAAGAAATTCGAGCTTTATTCAGGAGCCCAGCAACACAGGGAGAAGGCAGACACTTGACCAAAAGCCAACTCTGAGGTTTCTGCCTGGCTCTTGGGTTTTTTAAGGGGTTTAGGGTAATCAGCAAAGGGAGTACAGTGGCTTGCAACATTTATTGATTTCGTGCAGACTTGCTGATGCCAGCTACAGTATTATCTCAGTGCTTCAGGGTTGTGTGAGAGGGTCCAGTTCTGGTTTCATGATGTGCAGGAATACTCTGTTCTTTTTGCAGAGGAGGGCAGGGTCTACAGATGCACAAAGCCAGGTCAGTAAAATCATTTGTGTGACCTAAAGAAAGAAAAATTTGTATTTATATTGCTAAAAAATGGCTGGGCTAGTCAGAAAGCCGAGACATTTTCAGACTTGCTGGCCTCTGTGGCCTGGGAAAGTTTGGTCCTTCACTCCTCAAGGCCTAGTGGTCTGCAGATCTCAAAGAAAGTAAATTAGTCTGTTACTTGTCAAAGGCCTTCGGTCAGCAAGTAAGGAGTGTGATAAGTTAAAGCAAGTCAACCTTTAAGACTGGTTGGAGTGCTGTTGAAAGAGCATCACTACAGATCATACAGTTAGGCTACAGATGTTAGGAATAACTTTACACTTTTAAAACACAGCTTACCAAACTGACAGAACAAGAAATAGAAAAGTTGAATAGTTTGATATCTATGGAAGAGATTGAATCCATTGTTAAAAACCTCACAAAGAAAACCGCAGGCCAAAATAGCTTCACTGCAAAATTTTCCAACCATTTAAAGAAGGAATAAGTTTTGCACAAACTCTTACTGAGGAATAGAAAAACAGGGAACACTTGCCAACTCATTTACGAGGTCAGCACATTCTAGTCACAAAAGTCTGATAAGTATATTACAAAAAAGAAAAGTAATGCATCAAGATTAAGGGCAGTTTATTCCAAGAATACAAGGGAAGTTTAAGAGTTGAAAATCAATCAGTTCACCACATGAAAGGGAGAAACAAGAAGAAAAAAAACCATATAATTATCTCGACAAATTAGGAAAAGCACTTGATAAAATTCAATACCTATTCATGATGGGGGGGGGGACTCTTTAGCAAGCCAAGAATAGAGGATAATTTTTTAAAAATCTGGTAATTATCAACTATAAACCTACCAAGAGTATCATATGCAGTGGTGAAATATTGAAAGCTTTCCTGTGGATGTTACAGTTATTCAACATAGTACTGGAAGTTCTAGCCAGTTCAGTAGGGCAAGGAAAAGAAAAAGTGGAAGGACTGGAAAAAACGAAAAAAAAGCTGTCTTTATTCACAGGTGATACAATTGTGTATATAATAAATCCAAAGAATCTATAGATAAGCTACCTGAAAGAAAAGTTAATTTTAGCAAGATCACTGGACACAAGCTCAATATTTGAAAAGTCGATTATATTTCTATGTATTATCAACAAATATAAAATAAAAGAATTTGAAGATATTATCTGCGATGGCCCCCAAAATACCAAATTTCTGGGGAAAAAATCTAACAAAAGAAGTTGAATACCACTTCACCAGAGTTTCTCAACCTTGGCGCTATTGACACTTTGGAGTGGATAAGTATTTATAAAATATTTTTATTTATTGAGAGAGAGCACGCACAGCAGGCAGAGGGGCAGAGGAAGAGGGAGAAACAGACTCACTGCTGAGCATGGAGCCTGAAGTGGAACTTGATCCCGTGGAATCAAGACCTGAGCTGAAGGCAGACATTTAATGGACTGAGCCACCCGGGTGCCCCTACTCTTCCACGTCTTAAACTCCTGGTTTCTACTCTCAACTTGACCTCTACCCTAATTCCACCAGCAGAGGGAGCCCTCTGTTCCAGGTGTGGGCTCAAGACGATGCCTTTTCTACAGATATTATCAAAACAATAAAACCGAGTCTGCTTTTTTTTTATTTAAAGATTTTTTTTAATTTATTCGACAGAGATAGAGACAGCCAGCAAGAGAGGGAACACAAGCAGGGGGAGTGGGAGAGGAAGGAGCAGGCTCCCAGCGGAGGAGCCTGATGTGGGGCTCGATCCCATCACGCCGGGATCACACCCTGAGCTGAAGGCAGACCCTTAACCGCTGTGCCACACAGGCGCCCCCTAAGTCTGCTTTTTATTATCACCATCTGCTGGCAATTCTAAACTGTGTGGGTAATAAATGCTTTTCTGAAAAAATAATTTATCGGTCTAAGTTCAAAATAATGGCTGTGGTTGTGTAAGCTTCAAATGGAACTTACATAGTACTGTCTTTAGTAAACCTTATACTTGGAAGCTAATTCAGGGAATTCACAGTGATACAGTGGGCTGCCACACATTTATTTTGAAAGTAAGTTCTTGGGGTGTTTGAGTGGCTCAGTCAGTTGAGTGCCTGCCTCTTCATTTCTGCTTAGGTCATGATCTCAGGGTCCTGAGATGGACCTCTGCACTGAGCGGGGAGTCTGCTTGGGATTCTCTCTCTCCCTTTCCCTCAGCCCCTGCCTCCTGCACTACCCTCCCCCCCCCCCCGCCCCGCCCCGCCATGGACACAAGCAGTGTCTCTAGAATAAAAAGATCTTTTCAAAAAAGAAAGAAAGAAAGAAAGAAAGTTCTTAATAGTTTGGAATCGTTAAAGCTCATTTTAGGTACATTTATGTCTTCAGTCATTATGATAACACATATTCCTGTGTTTAAACAGTAGATTCAAAATCGGCCAGGATAGCACAGCAATTGTAAATACAAAAGAAATAGCATGAGTTAACAGTAATTATGTCATTTTAATTATGACCACTTGGAGTTTTACTTATGTTTAAAATTTAAAACACTGAGAGAATACAAAGTGTTTGGTATATTTTTGTTTGGTAAGTGCAAATTTTAGTTCATGCATGATATGTTTTACCAAATTTGAATATCCTTAAATTGAAATTTATTCTTTTTTTAATGTGAATTGTTGCTAAGCTAAAGAACAAATCAAGACAGTAATAATTAGTACTGATTTCTATGTGATTGTTAACAATAATAATTTTGTTGTCTAGAGGAGGAAGATGTTTAAAAATGACCCACTCCCCAGGTAGCCAATATGCTGGTTGTGAATCCAAAATACTGAATCTTTCATCTCTGAATATACGTATATAAGGACAAAGTTTACTACGTCCTGGGGTGCTCTCTATCCTTGCAGTTTGAGAACTGGGTGAGGAAAAAAATAAGCCGTTTTTTCTGGCCTGCAGAGGGACAGTGAGGAACATATCAGATGAACTATGGCCGTCTTCATAGTAAATCAGCTGATGTTCCATCTGTGGTTCCACAGAAATGGCTCACATGTGGGGTTTTACTTTACTGAGTTTCTGTGAATATTTTCTCTTTTCAGAGTCGTGAAAAGGAGTGACTTCCTAATTATTCATCCTTGAGCCCATAAAGGGGTCTTAGGGAGTGAATGCAGAGTTGGGCTCCTGGCCTCCCAGCCCAGCTTGAGCCCAAACAGGTCACACCTACATATCAGAGTCCACACGTCACATGCTGAATTGTGTTCACTCGGAGTTCATATGTCGAAGGCCTAACCGTCAGTACCTCAGAATGTGACTGTATTTGAATACAGCACCCTTAAAGTGGTGATTAAATAAAAATGAGGCTCTTGGAGGAGGCCCTAGTCCAATGTGGCTGATGTCCTTCTAAGATGAGATGTGGACATACAAAGAGACCCCAGGGGCCCACGTGTACACAGGGACAACCATGTGAAGAAGCCAGAGGCCAGCCCCCTGCAAGCCAAAGAGAGACGTCTCAGAGGAGACCAACCCTGCCAGCACCTTGATATTGGACTTCCGGCTCCCGGAACCGTGGGGAAAAAACCAAAAGTGTGTTAAAGCCACCCAGTCTGAAGTATTTTGTGCCGACAGCGCTAGCAAACTAACACATCAGGTGGCATTTGTTTGAACTGAGGGTTCCACAGCTAGAAAATGTTCAGAAATTACTAGAATAGGGGTAAGAGCACAGACTCTCAGACCATTCCTCTGGGTTTGAATCCCGGCTTTGCTTTCCAGCAGCAGAGCAATGGGGTGGGCCATTTACTGAATGCTGGGGGTCCAGTTTTATGTCTGCAAAGTGGGAGTGATAACCACTACTTGGGATTTCAATGGGGATGACATGGGGTAGTGTATGGAAAGTGCCAGGCCCATCGTGGGAGCCCAATAAATGAGGATGCCGAGCCAGAGCATTCCCCACTGCCTTAGCTCATGTAAGTGAGATATCTTGCCCAAGATGGCCACACTGGGGAGAGCTGGAAGTCTGTGGATTTTGTAATTAAGGGAGGGTCATTTTAAAAAATGTTTGCTCCGTTAAGTTTTAAAAATTTTGCTCAATTTGCATGTAGTGTTAACTTTGAATGGTTGGAAAGATCGAAAAATAAGTGTCTTCTCTCTGCTTATAAAAACAGGATATGTTTATACATATATTATGGAAATACACGTATTCTAATAGATATATTTTAGAAAATTTGTGTGAAAGGTGCAGGGTCTAGAGAAGAAAACAACTCATAATAAAACCACTCAGGGACAATCACTCCCCACGTTTTTGTTTTCTTTCAATATTTTTTTTTCTGTTGTCTTTTTTTAAATCAAGGACATCAATTTTGTGGCACATCTTTTCATTGAAGTTTTAAGCTTGGGCACTTCCTATGCCATTACTAAGTCTTCACATTCATTCTTTCCTCCTGTCCTTTAAGTCCCACTGCAGCAATAGGGTCTGCTGTGAGGTGGCGCTTGAACTGGGGAGAACGGATCTGGGTTTGGGTGGGTGTGCAAACACCAGCATTAGGTCCTCGTAAGGAGTCCCTGGCAGGAGCTTGGAGGCTGAGATGAGGATGGGCCTGAGCCTGCAGCCCACCAGTGAGACCCCCCACCCCGTTCCCCATCTGGGTTCCTGTTGTTCTGGCCCTTTAAGAAGGGAGCTAGATTTTGTCAAATGCTTTTTCTGCATCAATTGAGAGGATCATATGGTTCTTGACTCTTTTCTTATTGATATGATCTGTCACACTGATCCATTTGCGAATGTTGAACCACCCTTGCATCCCAGGGATGAATCCCACTTGGTCATGATGGATAATCCTTTTAATGTACTGTTGGATCCTATTAGCTAGGATCTTGTTGAGGATTTTGGTGTCCATATTCATCAGGGATATCGGTCTGTAATTCTCCTTTTTGATGGGGTCTTTGCCTGGTTGGGGAATCAAGGTAATACTGGCCTCATAGAATGAGTTTGGTAGTTTTCCTTCTGTTTCTATTTTTTGAAACAGCTTCAGAATAGGTATTATTTCTTCTTTGAATGTTAATCCCTGGGGAATCCGTCAGGCCCTGGACTCTTGTTTTTTGGGAGGTTTTTGATCACTGCTTCAATCTCTTCATAATTAATTGGTCTGTTTAAAAAATCAATTTCTTCCTGCTTCAGTCTTGGTAGTTTAGAGGTTTCCAGGAAGGCATCCATTTCTTCCAGGTTGTTTAATTGATTGGCATAAAGCTGTTGATAAAAGTTTCTAATGATCCTTCCTGTTCCATTGGTGTTGGTTGTGACCTCTCCCCTTTCATTCATAATTGTATTAATTTGACAAAATACAGCATCCTTTCCTGATTAAAACACTTCAGAGTGTAGGGATAGAGGGTACATTCCTCAATTTCATAAAAACCATCTATGAAAATGCAAATATCATTCTCAATGGGGAAAACCTGGAAGCCTTTCCCTTAAAATCAGGAACACGACAAGGATGCCCACTCTTGCCACTATTATTCAACATAGTGCTAGAAGTCCTTGCAACAGCAATCAGATAACAAAAAGGGATAAAAGGTATCCAAATTGGCAAAGAAGAAGTCAAACTGTCTCTCTTCGCAGATGACATGATACTCTATATGGAAAGCCCAAAAGAATCCACCCCCAAATAGAAGTTATAGAGCAATTCAGTAATGTGGCGGGATACAAAATCAATGCTCAGAAATCATTTGCATTTCTATACACGAACAATGAGACTGAAGAAAGAGAAATTAGGGAATCCATTCCATTTACAATAGCACCAAAAATCATACGTTATCTCGGAATTAACTTAACCAGAGATGTAAAGGATCTATATTCTAGAAACTACAAATCACTCTTGAAAGACATTGAGGAAGACACAAAAAGATGGAAAAATATTCCATGCTCATGGATTGGAAGAATTAACATAGTTAAAATGTTTATGCTACCCAGAGCAATCTACACTTTTAATGCCATCCCGATCAAAATACCAACGACATTTTTCAAAGAACTGGAAGAAACAGCCCTTAAATTTGTGTGAAACCAGAAAAGGCTCCGAATCGCCAAGGAACTGTTGAAAAGGAAAAACAAAGCTGGGGGCACCACGTCGCCGGATTTCAAGCTATACTACAAAGCTGTGATCACAAAGACAGCGTGGTACTGGCACAAAAACAGACACATAGACCAATAGAACAGAATAGAGAACCCAGAAATGGACCCTCGGCTCTTTGGTCAACTAATTTTTGACAAAGCAGGAAAAAACATCCAGTGGAAAAAAGACAGTCTCTTCAATAAATGGTGCTGGGAAAATTGGACAGCTACATGCAAAAGAATGAAACTTGACCACTCTCTCACACCATACACAAAGATAAACTCCAAATGGGTGAAAGACCTTGATGTGAGATAGGAATCCATCAAAATCCTAGAGGAGAACATAAGCAGCAACCTCTTTGACATTGGCCACAGCAATTTTTTTCATGACACATCTCCAAAGGCAAGAGAAACAAAAGAAAAAATGAACTCGTGGGACTTCATCAAGATAAAAAGCTTTTGCACAGCCAAGGAAACAGTAAAAAAAACTAAGAGGCCGCCCACGGAATGGGGGAAGATATTTGCAAATGACACTACAGATAAAAGACTGGTATCAAAGATCTACAAAGAACTTCTCAAACTCAATACATGAGAAAGAAAGAAATCAAAAAAATCGGCAGAAGATATGAACAGACACTTTTCCAATGAAGACATACAAATGGCTAACAGACACATGAAAAAATGTTCAAAATCATTAGCCATCAGGGAAATTCAAATCAAAACCACATTGAGATACCACCATATGCCAGTTCGAATGGCAAAAATTGACAAGGCAGGAAACAACAAATGTTGGAGAGGATGTGGAGAAAGGGGAACCCTCTTACCTTGTTGATGGGAGTACAAGTTAGTATAGCCACTTTGGAAAACAGTGTGGAGGTCCCTTAAAAAGTTAAAAATTGAGCTACCCTATGATCCAGCAATTGCACTACTGGGTATTTACCCCAAAGATACAGACATAGTGAAGAGAAGGGCCATATGCACCCCAATGTTCATAGCAGCATTTTCCCCAATAGCTAAATCGTGGAAGGAGCCAAGATGCCCTTCAACAGATGACTGGATTAAGAAGATGTGGTCCATAAATACAATGGAATATTGCTCAGCTATCAAAAAGAACAATTTCTCAACATTTGCTGCAACATGGACGGGACTGGAGGAGATAATGCTAAGTGAAATAAGTCAAGCAGAGAAAGACGATTATCATATGGTTTCACTCATTTATGGAACATAAGAAGTAGGAAGATCGGTAGGAGAAGAAAGAGAAGAAGAAAGGGGGGGTAAACAGAAGGGAGAATGAACCATGAGAGACTATGGACTCTGGGAAACAAACTGAGGGCTTCAGAGGGGAGGGGGGTGGGGAATGGGATAGGCCAGTGATGGGTATTAAGGAGGGCACGTATTGCATGGTGCACTGGATGTTATATGCAGTAATGAATCATGGAACTTTACATCAAAAACTAGGGATGTACTGTATGGTGACTAACATAATATAATAAAAAATTATTATAAAAAAAAAAAGAAGGGAGCTAGAACTCGCTAGCAAGCCTGACAAGTGGTGTCCTAGGAACTGAAGGACAACAAACAGCTTCGAGATTGGGGCTGGGGTGGGGACCCTCCACAACAAGGAATGGCATACATGGAGGCCAGTCAGATAGAGCAGGGTCTAGGGTTGGGTTTCTCGTCCTTTCTTCCTCTGTCCCCTTCACTGCTACACTTTCCTTTCTAGTCCCGCCCTTTCTCTTCAGCTTCCCCACCCCTGCCTTTCTTTGCCCTTCTGTGAGCATTCCCACTTCTGCTCCAGATGGTCTTCGTTTCTGGAGACGGTTCCTGCTTACTAAGAATTTCTTAGTTGATCTTAAAATTTTCTGTGGAAAAAAAAAATTGTGCAAACAATGATACTTTGATCTCATCAAATTTCCAGTCTTTCCAGTTTTCTTTCTTTCTTTTGCCAAATTGATTTTGCTAGGACCTCTAAGAGAAATGGTTAAAAAAGGCATTGGTGGGGGTGCCTGGGTGGCACAGTCGTTAAGCGTCTGCCTTCAGCTCAGGGCGTGATCCCGGCATTCTGGGATCGAGCCCCACATCAGGCTTCTCCACTAGGAGCCTGCTTCTTTCTCTCCCACTCCCCCTGCTTGTGTTCCCTCTCTCGCTGGCTGTCTCTCTCTGTCAAATAAATAAATAAAATCTTTAAAAATAAATAAATAAATAAATAAAATTAAAAAGGCATTGGTGAAGGGCTCCTGGCTAGCTCAATCTGTAGAGCATGGGTGGGACTCTTGGTCTCGGTGTTGTGAGTTCAAGCCCCTTATTGGGTGTAGAGATTACTTAAATAATAAATAAAATCTTAACAACAACAACAACAACAACAACAAAGGCATTGGTGAATATCCCTGGCTTGCTCTGAAATTAATGTGGTATTCCTAGTGTTTCCCCTTAAGTTCCAGGTGGTATTTTGACTCTTTCATTGAGATCCTTAAATGAATTTGCATAGAGTTGTCCTAGGTGTGAGTTTGGTAAAGAGTATAGAATGAGATTTTGCTCTTTGAATCAATTTTAATGTTCACAGTAGAATGGAATCTATCCCATTTATGGTTTTGCTACAAAGGCTTTATTTAGTCTTATTTCTAACATCACCTCTTTTTTGTCCATTTTTTAGGCTTTTTCCCCCCTGGTGTTATATTTTTTATCATATTTTGCTATAAGGTCAGTTTTTTTTATTAACTAATGTCCCCAGTCTCTGCCAGTTACTTGGAAAAAAATATTACTTGTTGGCTGCCACAGTTATACGCCCTTCCTCCTTCCTCCACACTTTAGAATGCATTTTGGGGTTCCTGTCCTAATCTACTGTGATAAAAAATTTTTTTATTTTTTTACATTCTGTAGCTCTTTTTTCAAAAATTATAATATTTGTATACCATTTTCTTGCTGTGATTATTTCACTTAACTAAATGTTTAAGCAAAGTAAATGTTTGTCATGAAATGTTTTCTCTCCTGACATCCCAGTTTGTAAGTCATCATTCATCCCTTGGTTGTCTGCATTATGTCTTTTAGTCACTTCCCAGGAAAGATAATGAATGTCAAAGCAAAGCTTAGAAACGTTTAGTGAGTCGTAGAACTAACTCACAAGTACACCAAAGACGGACATTAGATTCTTATCAGAAAACGAAGACGAAGAAAGAAAGAAAGAGAAAGAAAACAAAAAAAGGACTTACATAAGGGAAAGGGAAGAAGGGGGGGGAGCTGCCAGTCTACAAAGAGTGAATTTTGTTTTTCTGATTAAGGTGATTTATCTGGCCGCTATCAAAGAGATTGGTCGGGCAAGCTATTCTGGAATAGATTGACTAGGTCATTAGAGAAAACCGTTTCAGTTACTTGTGGATTTTCCAAAAGTCTTGAGACTTAAGCTATCCAGGACACGGACAGGCTGTCTATAAACAGAGTCTGCCGATGTCCTGGCATCCCCACCATAGACAGGCCAGGATCACTCAGTCCATTGCCCTCAGCAGAACTTCTATGAGAGATAGACTTAAAAAGCCTTTGCAGGTTTGGAAACATTTTCCAGTTGCCATCATAGTTTATAGATTTTTCTGGTCTTAACATTTTTCCTTTAAACCTCCACAGATACTGTTCTATTTTCTTCTGGCATATGAATTGCTAAGGAAATCTGCAGCCACTTGATTTTTTTTTCCCTTTGTATTCTGCCTAAATCTTGTATTTGTCTTTTTTTAATGCCCAGAGAAAAGAATTTTGCCATGATCAGTATCAGCCATTTGTCTGTCTGTATCTATCTATCTATCTATCTATCTATCTATCTATCATCTATCTATCTATCATCTATCTATCTATCTATCTATCTGTCATCTATCATCTATCTATCATCTATCTGTCATCTATCATCTATCTATCTATCTATCTATCTATCTATCTATCTATCTATCTATCTATCCATCTATCATCTATCTATCTGTCAACTATCATCTATCTATCTATCTATCTATCTATCTATCTATCTATCTATCATCTATCTATTTCTGGAACATGGTAAGCCACTTTAATCTATAGCTTCACATTTTCCTTTGTTTCAACAAAATGTTGCATTTTAATTTTTTTTTCTGTCCCAATAGTTTTGTTTTCTTCCTCAGGTATACTAATTATCCATATGTTAGATCTACAATGCAGGCCCCTGTATTCATATTTTCCCTAGCTGCTTTAATCTTTTTTGCTTTTTCTTTGAATTCCATGTAGTTTTAGGTGGTTTTTCATGAGAGTGGCTTTTTAGTCACAAAATATTTCTTAGAGTTATTTAGCTTTTAAGTTATATTAGTTTATGGAAGTAACGCATTTAAATATCTAGTTTTCATTGTTTTAAATTTCAGTTTATAAATATTGTCGTTTTGTTTGTATATCTGATATATTTTACAGAAAATGAGAACAATTACGGTAAACTTGAAATGACTGAACAAATTTATTTCTCTTAAACGTTTGGTCCTGGTCTTACTCATATTTATGAAATTCTTAAACATTTCATTTGCATTTATAAATTTAATATACTTGATCTTTCTTTTTTATTAATTGCAGATTTTTATTGAGCAAATGGTAGAGTTAAATGCAGTTGTAAGAAATAATACAGAGAGATCCGTGTACCCTTTACCCAGTTTCCCCCAGCGGTAACATCTTGCAAACTACAGTACAATATCACAACCAGGAAGTTGACCTTCGTACAATCCACCAATCTTATTCACATTTTCTCAGTTTTGCTTATACTCATTTGTGTTTGTGAGCATGTGTATTTCATTCTACATAACTTTATTACATGTGTAGGTTCCTGTATCCACCACCACAGTCAAGTTAAATAACACAACGATTCTTCCTGTAGCTTTCGTAAGTTATATCCGCTTCCTCTCCCCTCCATCAATCTCCCCCCATACCTCCTGTTTCTAACCCCTTCAACCACTAATCTGTTCTGCATTTAAAAATGTTGTCTTTCCAAAAAGGTTATATAAATGGAATATACTTAGTCACCTTTTAGGATTGGATTTTTTCACTAAATTGTTTAATGTATGTGTGTAAAGTTGTTTATTATATTTCTTTATTATACTTTTGGTGTCTGTAGGGTCTGTAGTGGTATTTCCTGTTTTGTTCCTGATATTGGTAATTTGTGTCTTCTCTCTCTTTTTTCATGTCATTTTATTAATCTTTTCAAAGAACAAGCTCTTTGGGTTATCGATTTTCTCTATTGTTTTCCTATTTTCAATTGCATTGATTTCTATTCATTTTATATGTTTTTCTTTCTACTTTTCTTTTTTTTAAGATTTCATATCTAAGTAATCTCTACAGCCAGCATGGGGCTCAACCTTACAATCCCAGGATCAAGAGTCCCATGCTCCACTGACTGAGCCAGCCAGGTGCCCCGCCTTTCTACTTTGTTTGAACTTATTTTGCTCTTCTTTATCTTTTGACTTGAGAGTTTTTCTTTTTTCTTAATATATGCATGTAGTGCTATCAGTTTCCTTCTTGGCACTGCTTACCTGTGTTCCACAAATTTTGATATGTTCTATTCATTTTCATTCCATTCAATGTATTTTTTAATTTTCTCCAGGATTTCCTTTTTAACCCATGGATTATTTTAGAAGCGTGTTTTTTAGTTTCGAATAGTTGGAGATTTTCCTGCTATCTTTCTGTTGCTTATTTCTAGTTTGATTTCATTGTGGTCAGAAAACAGATAACATATGATTTAAATTTTTTTAAATTTGTTGAGGTTTGTTTTATGGTTTAGGAAATTATCTGCCTTGGACTATGTTCCATGGGTACTTAAAATGAAGATGTATTCTGCTGTTGTTGGATAGAGTATTCTGTACATGTTGATTAGATCCTGTTTATTGTTTTGTTTTATTTTATTTTATTTTATTTTATTTTATTTTATTTTATTTCATTCACTTATCTTTTAAGTAGGCTCTATACCCAATGTGGGGCTTGAACTCACAATCCTGAGATCAAGAATCATGCTCTATCACCTGAGTCAGCCAGGTGCCACACATGTCGATTAGATCCTGTTGATTAATGGTATTGTTGACTTAACTCTATATCTTTGCTGATTTTCTGTATAGTTATTCTATCAATTGTTGAAAGACAGATGTCAAAATCTCTAACTGTAATTGTGGGCTTTGTCATTTCTCCTTTCAGTTCTATGAGTTTTTGCTTTACATATTTTGCAGTTCTTTTGTTTTGCACCTACACATTTAGGGTTGCTATGTCTTCTTGGTAAATTGACCCTTATTATTATATGATGTCCCTCTCTGTCTCAAGTAATTTTCTTTGCTCTGAAGTCTACCTTATCTGAAATTAATATAGCCACCTACTTTCCTTTGATTACCGTTTGCATGATAGATCTTTTTCCATTCTTTTACTTTCAACCTGCCTATATTTTTTCTATTTGAAGTAAGCTTCTTGCAGATAGCATATAGTTGAATCATGGTTTTAAATTGACTTTGACAAGATTGTCTTTTAATTGGTGTATTTAGAACATTTATATTTAGTGTAATTAGTGATATTTTAGGGTCTAAGTCTGCTATTTTACTATGCTTTCTGTGTGTGTGTGTGTGGGTGTGTGTGTGTATTTAGATGGGGGCGGGGGAGCAGAGGGAAATGGAGAGAAAGAATCTAAGCAGGCTCCTAGCCCAGTGTGGAGCCCAATGTGGGGCTCGATCTCACAACCCTGAGATCATGACCTGAGCCAAAATCAAGAGTTGGATGCTTAACCCACTGAGCCACCCAGGCGTCCTGTTTTCTTTGTTTTTTATTTCTGTTTTCTTTTTCCTGCCTTTCTGTGGGTTACTTGAATTCCGTATTGATTTACCAATGGTATTTTTTAAATGTCTCTTTATATAGCTGTTTTTAATGGTTGCTTTAAGTATCACATAACTTATCACAGTCTTCTGGTGTTCTCAGTTTACCAATTTGAACAAAGTATAGAAACCTTACCTCCCTTTATGTCCTTTTAACCTCCTCCATTTATAGTCAATTGTCTTAAATATTTCCTCTACATACATTTAGAACCATTAGATAGTTGTAATTTTTGCTTTAGCCATCAAGCACAATTTAGAAGATTCAGGAAGAGAAAGCAAGTCTAGTGTATTACTTATGTTTTTGCTTACTGTATTCTTTTCTCCATTGTAATGTTCTAAGATTCTTTATTTTATTGTTTCTTTTCTATTTAGAGGACTTCTTTTAGTTATTCTTTTGGGGTAGGTCTCCTGGCAACAAATTCTCTTACTCTTCCTTTATCTGAGATTGTCTTGATTTCTTCTTCGAATTTGATTGCTATGTTTTCTTGGTAAATTGACCCTTTGCAAATTTCCAAGTGGATTTTCCCCCAAATTTCAGAGGTTTTCAGCCATTGTTTTGACCACTTTTTCCACATCACCCTCTTTCTCCTCCCTAGGACTCCGATAAAATGAATATAAAATCATTTTGTTAAAGTCTCAGAGATCCTTTAGTCTCTGTTCATTTTTGTTTTCAGTCTTTTTACTCTCTGTTGTTCAGACTGGGTAATTTCTATTGTTTTATCTTCTAGTTCATAGGTTCTTTCCTTTTCCTCTTCCATTCTGCTACTGGGTTTTTTATTTTCATTATTGTATTTTTCAATTCTAAAATTTACTTTTGGTTCTTCTTTACATGTTCTATGCCTTAGCTGAGACTATTTATTTTTCATTTAGTTCAAATGTGTTCACAATTGCTTGTTGAAGCATTTCTTTTTTCTTTTTTTAAGATTTTATTTATTTGAGAGAGAGAGAGAGAGCAGAAGTGGGGAGTGAGAAGGGGCAGAGGGAGAGGGAGAAGAAGACTCCCCACTGAGCAGGGAGCCTGAAGTGGGGTTCTCACAACCCTGGGATCATGACCTAAGCCGAAGGCAGGTGCTTAACCGACTGAGCTACCCAGGTGTCCCTGTTGACGCATTTCTATCTTGGCTCCTTTAAAATCTTTGTCAGATAATGTAACATTTCTGGCATCGCAATTGCCTTTTCTTCATGGAGTCTGAGGTCTTTCTAATATTTGGTATCGCAAGTTATTTCTGATTGAATTCTGGACATTTGGGTGTTACGAGATTCTGGATCTTAATTGTATCTCTGTTTTAGCTGTCTCTTTTGGACACCATTCTGGCAGGGGCATGGCGGGCTTGCCTTGTTACTGCCAGGTGAGGTCTAAAATCCAGGTTCTCCACTCATCTGCCATTGACACCCGAGGTGGGGGTTTCTCGTTATTGCTGGGTGGGGGTGGGGATTCTGACTTCCCAGCAGACCTCCAGGGACACTTTCCTGGCTGGGAGAGATAGAAGTGCCTTGCTTCTCCCCACATGGCTTCCACTGACACCATGAGGATGAGGTGGTCTCTTGATTTCTGGGTGGTATGAAAGTCCTACTGTCCACTAGGCCTCCTATGACAGCACTCCAGTGGGGAGGGTGATGAGGAGGGTGCTTTTTTTACTGCTGGGTGGGGGTGAAAGTTAGGTTCTCTTGTGGTCTCTACTGACTGTAGGCAGGGCCCAGGTCTCATTACTGCCTGGAGAGCATGAAAGTCCCAGTTCCCTACTGGGCCTTCTCTGGCATTGTCTTGGCGGGAAGGTTGTGGCACTCTGTCACAAGTTGATGAAGGTGACAGTCTAGGCTCCTATTATGTTTTGCTGGTTTGAGTGAGGACAGCGTTTGGCTGGGGTAGAACAGTTATTGTCCGAAAGTTTTCTTTCTTGCTAGCCTGCCCTGAGAGAAAAAAGGTTTTTGTTATGTTTTTTTGTTTTGTTTTGTTTGTCTGTGTCTTTTGATGTTTCTGGATTGCTGGCTTCAAGCTCCAAGTCTGGGAATTTGAGGCATAAAGAAAACCTAGGAAATTTACCATTTCGTTTTTCCTTGAATCCTGAGGTCCCTAGCTGGTCTGCCTTCCTCTCTCGACCTTTCAGTCTCCTTATGTTCATTTTATATATAATGTCCAGGGTTATTAGTTGTATTTAGTGAGAGGAATAGGAAAAAGTACATCTACTCCATATTCCAGAAGTCCTCACTTTTTTATGCATATTAAACGGATGACTTTGTGGGCTATAAAGCAAAACATTTCTCTGTGCTGTACTTGGACAACTCTTGTTGATCTTAAAATACTCTAAATCCAGCCCTCTTTAATATTATAATACTGTTTGCCAACTTAGTCAAATACTCTTAACTGATGTGATATGGGTTGGGAGCAAATGGTCAAGAAAGAATTCTTGAGACTTTTTGGTGCAAAAAAGTGTTTTTATTAAAGTACCAGGACAGGACCCATGGGCAGGAAGAGCTATACTGGGATTGTGAGGAGCTATTGATTATATACTCTTATTTTTAAAAATGTTTTCTTTGGGGCGCCTGGGTGGCGCAGTCGTTAAGTGTCTGCCTTCGGCTCAGGGCGTGATCCCGGCGTTCCGGAATCGAGCCCCACATCAGGCTCCTCTGCTGGGAGCCTGCTTCTTCCTCTCACACTCCCCCTGCTGTGTTCCCTCTCTCACTGGCTGTCTCTCTGTCAAATAAATAAATAAAATCTTTTAAAAAAAAATAAAAATGTTTTCTTTATTTATTTGACAGAGAGAGAGTGCACAAGCAGGGGGAGCCACAGACCAAGGGAGAGGGAGAAGCGGGCTCCCTCCTGAGCAGGGAGCCCAATGCAGGGTCAATCCCAGGACCCCGGGATCATGACCTGAGTCAAAGGCAGACGCTTAACCCACTGAGCCACCCAGGTGCTCTGACTATATACTTTTAAGTTAGGGGTGAAGGGTAAAGACCAAAGTTTCCAAAAGGATTTTCATATACTGAAGAAGACTTATAGGATCCTGGAGGCCTAAGCTATTGTCAAGCCTCTAGCAAAGCATTAACATTAAGACAGTTGTGAGGTCCCGGAGGAATGTCTTACTCTGCCTGTCTCAAGTATTTGTCAACAGGTTGTAAGTTGTAAGGAAATTTAATTTTATCTCCCTTTCTTTTGCCTTTGTTCTCCACATCATTACATCTACCCATTTAAAATTGTGACTCTGAGATTCATTTCACTTTTTAAATTGTAATCACCACCTAATGTGTTAGATTCTCCAGTATGCCAAACCGTGCAAACATTACAAGGACTTTCGATAACAGTCATAAACTGGATATTCCCAAACTTCACCTTAAACACAAAGAGAACACGGCAGGAGGGAACTCTAGGTCCATCGCTTCAGATGGGACTGTTTGGGACCCCGCGTCCCCTGCATTCAGTTCTTTCATAATCTTTCAATCATACCTCCCGTTTTGGGTAAAATTCTATAGCTGTGCTATATACTATACTAGCATGCTTCTCCAACTGATTGGATTCATCAGATTTATTTCATTCCTGGTTTCTGCATCTGGCTCCCGGCCACCAAGACAATTCTACTGACATTCTAAAGATGGAGAGTCTTTATCCGGCGCTGTTCGCTGTTCGGGGAGCATGGGTGTGGCAGTCAGGCCAGGGCTAGATTTGAGTGAGTTCCAACTCCGCACTGGGTCGTTGGGTGTCCCTGGCTAAACCTGAGTTACTCTTGTACAGTAGGCAACAGTCTCCATCTGGAAGGGCTGCTGTGAGGATTTAATGAATGCAGTTTATACGGCAAGCTTTCTGTAAATAGTTGTCTTCTTTTCCACCAGCATTTACTCGGCGGCACTGCTTCGTCGGCTCGTTTTCGCTGCTTCTGTGATGAACGTCATTGCCTCTGTTACATCTTTCCGTGGCTCTGACAGTTCTCTTTCATCTCAGTCTGTTGGTTTATCCGCTGCGACATGGAAATCAGGCTTTCTTTGATTTCCTTGGGAATGTGAAGCAGTTATTAACTGGAATTTTATTCTCTTTTCTCAAGAGAATCTTCCAGTATACTCTTACCATCTATGCTCTGCTCTTTTCCCTGCTATATGCTTTTCTTCTTGGTTTTGGGTTTTTTTGGCTGTAGAAATTCTGTCTATCCTTTGTGCTGCTTTTTGTGCAGTTTACTGACCTCTGAGTAATAGGGCCCATTTTATCCTCACCTGATATTGTCCCAAAATAGTGTAGGTAGAAGCACTTTGACTCCCTTCCGCGTTTATCCAAGCGTCCCTTCATAAGTTCCACCCGTGGTGGAGGCCTGCATGCTGGCGCTTCTGTTTAGCCCCTGAGCCGCCTGACGAGAGTGTGGTAGAAGCTATTCCGGGGCAGCCTTCCTCTAGGAGCTTTGTTTTTACCGTCTCTCAATGTGTTGAACATCTGTACTGCGGACCAGCTCTAAAGAGGTGGGGGCATGGCTTGTTTCCTGGGTTTTTGATTTGTCCCTCGGTTTTGGGGAGAGATAGCCACTTTGTGGAGAAAGTTGGGCCTTTGTTTTCTGAGACCCCAGGCATATTTCTCCCAGGTCACATCTGGCCCCTCCCAGCCTCACGCCTCCTGGTCGGGGAAGCCTGGTCAGAGAAACAGTGCCATCGTGTGGCCACTCGGCATTCTCTCCAGGCCTGCTCCCATTTCATTCGAGCTTGTGTGGAGTGGGTGGGGCTGGTGGGGTCAGAAACCAAAAGGGTGTCTCTCTTGTTCTTCCTGCCACTCTCCCATCCTCAGCCCCCTCAGGGACTGCAAGCCCCTCCGGGCTGGGGACAGAGGACCTGTCAGGCCTTCAGAAGCTCCTCACGACCATGCTCAGAAAAGAGACTCATGACTTGAGTTCTCCCTGCACCGGGTTTTGTCTTTATTCTAGGCCCTTTTTATTCTTCAAACTATCTAGAAAGATAATTGTGGTAAATACGATATAATGCCACCATCTTCTTAAGAAATACTCTAGGAGAAACTGTGAGGAAGCAAAATGCATCTCAATTTTTCTCCATTTTTCTGTTCCCAGGCCTCTCCTCCCAGTCCACCTTTTGAGCTATGCTGTCCCCATAACCTTGCCCGTATCCCACTGCAGGTCACGTTCAGACTGTCCCATCTCTGTATTAAAACCTGGGTCTTAAGTGTTCTTAGCTCAGGGCCTTGCTTTGCTCTGAGGTTCTGGATTCAGGATGATCACGGGCTCACATTTCTGCACCTTTCAGGACACAGGAGGATTTCAACTCTGGTCTTCTAGATTGTAATAGCCAGGAGCTGTCTGATGGCGAGAATTTCAAGCCCCAATTAAGGTGGGTGCAGGAGTTAACTTGTGGATGTAGCAGGGTAGTATAATCTGATGGACTGCAAGTCACCATGCTAGTGTCTACCTCGCCCAGGTACACCTTGTCAGTGACCCCTTGGTGTCAAGCTGGACTTCTTTGAAGATTCCATCAATGAGGGCAAAAGAAGGGCAGTGATGGGCAAGAGGTGGTGAAATATTTGGTGCCCGGAAACTTCCTTCCTCCTTATTCCTCTGTTAGTTGCCTCGGGAAGGGAGCATCAAGCCGGAAAATCTGGTACCCCACGAACTAGCATGTAGGAGCCACTTAAAAGTGTTTGCTGAACTTAATCCTAGGAGACAGTGTGCTCCCATGGGCAAAAAACCCCCCAAAAACCCAGACCACGCCCCTCTGCCATTTCTGCGATGCCTCCCCCGGGCCGCGCGGTGGCGCTGTGGCTCCGCAGAGGCCGGGTGGTGCTGGGGCGCGCCGGGGCGTGCGGGCTTCCGGGGACCCTCAGAGCGGCGGCGGCGACGCGCGGGGCGGCTGAGGTGAGTGCGGCGTGCGGGCCTGGGGGCGGGTCGCCACCCCGGGCCGACCCCGCGCCGCCTGGGCCTCCCGCTCGGGGCCTATTCCCCCGGCGTGGGCGGCGGGCCCGCCCCAGGGAGGACGAGGCAGCGTGGGGCTCGCCCTGCAAGGGTGCACGCTTCCGCAGGGCCAGGAGACGCCTTCCTGGCCCCGCTACCGACTTGCCCGGGTATGCTGGGCACGTCCCTTCGCCGCCTCGGAGCCTGGCTCCTCATTTGTTAGAGGAGAGACCTTGGCCGCGGTGCCTCTAAGACCGTTTGGGCACCGCCACTCGAGGTTGTGAGTGGGCCCGGGGTCTGTGCTCTGATCCCGCCGGGTCCGACCGCCCCTCAGGCTCTCTCACCTGTCACCCTGGCCCTTCCCTGCTTGGACGGCGTCTTCCTCTCCTCCGCCGAGAATGACTTTGTGCACCGCATCCAGGAGGAGCTGGACCGCTTTCTGCTGCAGAAGCAGCTGTCAAAGTAAGTGGAGTGGGTGGAGGGGGGGCCCAGGCTGCCTGTGCGGGAAGGGCGGGTTCACGCGGAGCCACTTTTGCCCTCTTCCCAAGTAGCTGGTTCCTACCTGCCTCTGATCTTGGCCTTTGGGTTCAATAACCTGCTTGCTAGCCTCTCCCGGCCGCATCTTTCCTGTTTAATTCTCAGCATCACCCAGAGATGGAAGGGTGTTAGCACAGGAATGGAATGGTACCACTAACTCCCTGTGATAACCTCTATACTCGCGTCCTTTGCAGTCGGCCAGGGACACAAGGGGGCAGAGGGAGCCTAGTGTCAAGCCTCCTGTAAACTGGGCCTGGACCTGGTGGGGGTGAGGCCCTAGGTTCCTGCTCAGCACCCATTCCCGTCCCTTCCCAGGGTACTTCTTTTCCCCCCACTCTCCAGTCGCCTCCGGTACCTGGTCCACAGGACAGCAGAGAATTTTGATCTTCTGAGCAGCTTCTCTGTTGGGGAGGGCTGGAGGAGAAGGACAGTCATCTGTCACTTGGGTATCAGGTGTGTATCTTAACGCATTGGGGGCCCTCAGTAGCTTCTGTGGGTTGGTGCGTGAGCTGGTCTGGAACCAGGACCAGCAGCCTCCAGGCTGCTGCCTCTATCCCCACCTCAGCTGCTTAAAGGCACTGTCGCCTTCTGTTTCAGCAGTGGAGGAGGTGTGCGTTTGTGGGATTCATTTGGCAAATTCAACTATATGCTTGGGCCGAAAGAGAGAAAAATAGAGCCGTTTAAGCAGTGAGTGTTTGCTCTGGGCAACCACGGAATGTGAGAAGCACACCTGAGCCTCATGCATCAATGTTACATGTGCATCTCGAAGAATCTTATCATAGTGACTGTGATCCTAGTGTTAATGTATTTCTTTTTTTTTTTTTTTTATTAGAGAGAGGGAGAGAGAATCTTAAGCAGGCTCCGTGCTCAGCACAGAGCCCAATGTGGGGCTTGATCCCACAACCCTGAGATCATGACCCTGAGATCATGACCTGAGCAGAAATCAAGAGTTGGACGCTTAACCAACTGAGCCACCTAGACCCCCCCTAAGTTGTATATTTTTCTAATAACTAAGTTCCTAAATGCAAGTACTTTTAGCTAGCGTATACCCGAAGATTCCGCTTTCTCTGATATAGTTTATAACACCAGAGGGAGAGCTGGTTGCTTTGGGCTTCTTCAAAGCTGGCATCCTCTGCAGTGCCTTCCTCTGGTATTTTCAGGGGTCATTTTGGCTTTGGTTTTGGCCTAATGCTGACTCGAGAGCCTCATGCCTGAATGATAGGTAGCTCCAGTGAACCATGTCTGAAACACTGCTCTGATCACACCTCCTGTTCCTGCTCCAGGTTACCCAGCTCAGATGGACTCTCTGGCCCCTGCCACCTTCCTGCCTCCCAATTTAGCAAGTACCGCGGTCCTCGGCCCACTTCAAACCACGGAGCACCTGCTGGTCCTCGAGGGGCACGGGCCGGCCGGTGGCATCGCGGACGCAAACCGGACCAGGCTTTGTATGTGCCCCGAGTACTGCGTAGGCAAGGAGAAGGCGTACCATCCTCTACCCCAGGTCTCAAGGGAGACCCTCCAGCTGGTGGGCTCCTGGAGGAACCTGGAAATGTTGGTGCTGGGGACCTCACCTCCGATCAGGATCTCCCTGTGTTGATGACTCAGGCACCTGAGGACCCAGAGGGCCCAGACCAACACTGTGACAATGAGCAGCTACTGGACCCACTTGGCATTGAGTCCCCACAGCCTGAGAGCCACTCAGGGATGGGAGAGGGGTTGGAAATGGCCACACAGCTCGGGTCCAGTCTGCGGCTGGACTTGGACGAGGGGAATGGAAATGAGGTGGAGAAGCGCCTGGCGGCAGAGGAGGAAGAGGAAGAGGTGGAAGAGGAGGGGTCTGGCGGCTGCTCCGGGGACGATTACAGTGAGCTGCTACAGGAGGTGATGAGGCTCTTAAGCCCAGAGAAGGGAGGGCGGAAGTGAGGTGGGTGTGGTCAGGGGTAGATGGGGACCAGGGGTCCTGGAGAGGAGGGGCAGGGTGTGTGCTGGCTGAGCAGGGCTGGGTACTGGGTGATAGGGGTCCCTTAGGAGACATGGGGTGGAGCACCGGGACTTGCCTGAAGGAGTTGGGACTGACACAGTGGAGGGGGAAAGGCTCAGGGGATCAGGGCTGTGGATTTGGGTCCCCGTTTAACTGTGTAGGAGCTTTTCGACAAGCTCCTCTATGGGCAGCTCATTTTGTTTTTCTAAATCTTCATTTCCTCATCTGACAAGCAGATGCTTGTTACCTTTGCTTCACGAGGTAACAGATAGGCTATATGAGGAATTGCTTCATAAGGGACTACAAGCCTTGGTCATGAGACTGGTTCTTGTACCTGAAGCTTCGTGTTACAGATCTCATTTCCTTGGAAGTGTGTGTCTGCCCTGAGACTGGCTGTGGTGTTTGGCTGGGAGGGTGGGCATCTTTTATTATTACGTTACACACGAAGGGTAGAGACCAGGTAGACTTGCTTAATATCACGTTGTTAATAAGGGGAGGAAAGATCCTGGACTTCCCAGTTCTGTCTCTTACTTACTGACTGCATCTTTGGGCAGAATTAACCCTTTGATTTATAGTGCTCTTGTCTGTAAAGAGGGTATATAGAGTATAGTTTTCAGGATTCTATGAGATGTAATGCATGTAAATGCCAGTTCCCCAATGGGGACTCCATAAAAGTAAGGTACCTTCCCTAAAACTCCTGCCTCTCCACCTTCTAGCCCATTCTGCCATCATGCCGCCTTTCCCAGACCCCTGCCAGGTGTGGCTCCTGTGGGAAGCGGCTTGCGGTGCTCTGCTCCCTGCCGTGTGAGTCCTGCTTCTGCCTGCAGGGCTCCGTGTGTGGTTTTGAAAGCACATGTATGGAGCCCTGTGTGTCGGAGCTCCCCTTGCTAAAGGGTGTAATCTCTCCCAGATAATAGACAACCTGACTGAGAAGGAGATCCAGGTAGAGAAGATCCATGTAGACACGTCCTCCTTCACGGAGGAGCTGCCTGGAGAGAAGGATTTTGCCCACGTGGTGGAGATCTACGACTTTGAGCCAACATTCAAGACTGAGGACCTGCTGGCCGCGTTTTCCGAGTTCCAGTGAGTGCTCACGGGGCTTCAGGGAGGCAGGGGAGGCGGGCGCTAGGACATGGCTTTGTTGCTGGGGACATGTCCCCGCCCCTGCCCCAGTGTCTTGCTATCTGGAAGGAAGGGCAGAAAGTGGATGTGGTCGCTCTGGGCTCCATGCTCCTGCTGGCCATGACTGTACGGAAGAGGAGAGCTGGTTTTTAGTGGTGGGCATATTCGGCGGCCCTAGATCTGGTCCTGCTGGCACCTGGTAGCAGCCCTCCATCCTGCCCGCCGCACACCCACACGCCTGCCAGGAGCCAGGCCCCCCATCGGGATGCAGGACACAGGCAGCCCACTGCCTCCCCTTGTTCCATGTCCCGGCCACCCAGCCAGTCAGTCTACACATCGAGGGCCATTTCTGTGCAAGAACTGTTTCTGGGGTGAGCTGGGCCTGAATGCTCTGAGGCAGAGTCAGGGTGGAGATGGGCACCAAGGGGCTATGTTGCAAGCAAAGACTTCTGCTTCCCCACGTTTTTTGGATCTAACTCCAGTCTTTTCTCCTTTTTTTCTTCCCTCCCTTCCCTCCTCCCTCCCTTTATTTATGCTCATTTTCCTTTCTGCAGTCTCCTTTCTCTTTTTCTGCTTAGTCTTTTATATATATTTTTAATGATTTTATTTTCAAGTAATCTCTACATCCAACATGGGGCTCGAACCCACACCTCTGAGATCAAGAGTCACATGCTCCACTGACAGCCAGCCAGGCGTCCCTCCGGCTTAGTCTTTTAAAAATCCCTATCTTGGGGCTCCTGAGTGTCACAGTCGGTTAGATGCCTGACTCTTGGTTTCGGTGCAGGTCATGGTCTCAGGGTGTTGAGATCGAGCCCCGCGTCAGGCTCCACACTCAATGCGGGGTCTCCTTGGGACTCTTTCTCCCTCTCCCTCTGCCCCTCCCCCTTGCTCTCTTTCTCAAATAAATAAAATGAAAATCTTTGAAAAAAATTAAAAAATAAAGATTCCTTTCTTCATGCCCCCCCTTTTCTGACTATTTCCCAAACTGCTCTCCCTTGTGTCCCTGAGCCTGAGGAAGGCTGAAGGGGCAGGTTGGTGGGGCACGAGGGGCTCATCTGCTCTCACTCCCTAAAGATGTGGCCACAAAGGCCACTTGTGACTCCTTCAGCCAGCACAGGCAGTGCCCACAGAGAAACTGGGGCCTCAAACTGCTTTTGGCCTCTCACCAGCCCCAGACTCAGTGTGGCTTTCCTGAGCAGTAGGAAGAAAGCTGATGAGGAGTGACACGGACATGCTTATTTTATGTCCTGCCCTGTGTACTCAGCATGTAAACCCTTTGTCTCCACTGTAGACCCCATGCCCTTGGCCTTGCTGTGGCGGTGCCTGTGTGTAGCCTTCTTCACCCTTGTCACTGTGCTCTTTGAGCCCTGTCTCCCTCAGTTCTAGGAGTCTGGGACCTACCGAGCAACAGGGGTGATACTTGTCTTTCTGAAGCTAACCGTGTGGTCTTCAAGAAAGGTTGCTGCAAAGGGTTGTCTCTTTCACAGGGGAGATAGGAACTTGTCTTGGGCTCATAGTGTTGGAGGATTGGAGGTGGGAGGGGACTCCTTTTACAGAAAGGGTTTCGCCTCTTGCTTTCGTACTCACTCTGTCTCCTCTTCCTGGCACAGAGAGAAGGGGCTCAAGATTCAATGGGTAGATGACACGCACGCGCTTGGTGTCTTTCCCTGCCTGGCCTCAGGTAACGCAGCTTCACGGTGGCCTTGGCCCTTTCTCTGTCTGCCGTTGACAAGGGAAGGTTCCCCCGGGTCCGGGGTGCGGGCTCACCTGAGCAAGTGGATTGGCAGCCCGCGCCCAGCCCGCCCAGCCCGGAAGTTGAGAGGCAGCAGCGCAGGCGCCTGGCCGGGCAGCACCCTCAGGTCAGAGGCTTCAGAGTCCGGTGAGGTTTGCTGAGCACGTGTCACAGGCTGAGCTCTGGGTGCTTCTGCATGTGCGATGAAATCATATGAAAGTGCTCTTTTTATAGGAAAAAGCCTTTAAATTTAAGCTGGCAATTTCATCTGGTTCCCACAGCTGCATTTTCACTCAGCTTTCATCGCAGCCTCAAGAAGTAGGTCAGATTACTTCTGTTTTACAGGTGGGGAGACCAGGGTTCCCAGAATGGCAGCGGTCTGCCCCAGGTGATGAAGCCTCTCCGTGTCGATTCTGGGACCGTGGTGCCCCTCCCCCCTCGGCTGCTCTCCCGAGCCGCCCCGCCACACCGTGGCTCACTTTAGGTGTATTTATCAAGACCCCTGACCCCCTTGGCTGGGCTTTTCATAACCACGAGCTTCTGAACACCGGAGCTGGTGTGGGCCCAGTTCTCAGGAGAGCCTGAGGTGTTGAGGGAGCGGGAGGACCGGGGTGTGGAGGCTGCTGCAGCCCCACGGAAGGAGCTGACTGAGGGCAGGCAGGGAGGATGGCCACGGGGTGCAGTGGAAGGAATGAGCACTGGGTGAGGCGTGGCCGTGGCTGCCTCCTGAGCTCCCCCGAGCTGTGTGTGAGGAGCAGGTCCTGTCCTGGCCTTGGCGTTCTCGTGTGTGAAGGGCTGGCTTGCACCTGCCTGCTCTGATGTGCCATGGCCCCAGCACAGCTCCGGGCAGTGAGGGCATGCCCCGGGAGGATCTCGAGTGGGGAAGGGGGAGAGTTTATTCGAAGCTCCTGGGCTTTAGAAGGTGGGAGCCTGCCTTCCCTCATGTCAACAATTGCAGCCTTGCTGCTGTGGCTCCTGACCGGCCCAGGAGAGAGCATGGAAGCTGAGCTCAGAGAGCACAAGTGCCTTGTGCAGGCCTGTGCGGCTCTGGGGGGATGAGGTGAACAGATGGCGGCCGTCTCTTGCCTATTGGGAGTACTGTCATGGCCGCCCTGTCCCCGAGCTTTAAATGGGTGCATAAAGCAGCTCGGTGAGTTTGGGGTGATACATTCGTTCTTTGGCCCTGACAGGGCCTCACCAGGACGAACTGGGATGGTTCCAGATGTGTTTTCTTTCCATAGCCGCTGAAGCCCTGACCAAGGATTTTTCTGTGCTCAAGATCCGGCCCCTCACGCAGGGAACCAAGCAGTCAAAGCTGAAAGCCTTGCAGAGGCCAAGTAAGGAAGCCGGCTGTGTCCTGATGGGAAGGCTGTGTGAGCTTATGAGTGTCTGGTTGGGCAGGGTGGGGCCTTCCCTCGGATTAATTCCCTGTTCTTCAGCGCTCTGCCTTGGGACCGCTGGGCTACAGTGGCCAGACGGGTGCTCCTCCCATACCCCGGGACCCAGGGGTGCCTAGAGAGGAAGGGCCCCATTAGGGAGAGCTGTTTGCCATCTGCTCTGTTCTGGGCTCGCCCTTCTGTGCTTCCCTCTTCTAGGTGTTGCTAAGGGCAAAGCTTGATCTTTCCTGTAGGGTCATGGAACCGTATTTTACAGTGGGGTAAGAAGAGCTTGGATTTTAGGGGTCAGCCTTGGGTGTGATCCCACTTCTGGCACCTATTTAAGTTGATCTTGAGCAAGTCACCTAATGTCTGTGAGCTGGTTCCTTTCTCTGTAAAATAAGCAGATTGTCCAGGGTTGACTGGAGGGGTGAATAAAACAGCCCCGCAGACCTGCCTGGAGCAGTGAGGGGCACACCGAAGGTGCCAAATAAATGAGAGCGCCTCCTTTTTCCTCTTGTCCTTCCCGAAAGCATGATGGGGGATGTTCGAGGCCAGTTTTCTGTGGCTGCAAAGTGGCTGGCAAGCCTGGCCCAGAAAAGGCCTGCTGAGGCCATCTGATGCTCTCGTGGCCCATGTAGCCTTTGCCCCAGACTTGGGGACAATAAATATCCGGTCAGTCCAAGAGCTCCAGGTGTCCCATCTTGACTTGATTTCCCTCCCAGGTGGCCCAAACAGGGAAGAGGCCGAGGTGGCAGGATCAGGCGAGGACCCCCCGGGCATCTGGCCATGCTGTGGGCACAGCTGGGCCTTGGAGGTTGTCTCAGATGGCCTCTAGGCTTCTGTGTCACTGGGAAGAGCGGTAGCCATAGCCATGAATTCAAGTCCTCATCCTCTGGGGCTTTCCTTTTAGAGCTCCTGCGTCTGGCGAAGGCAAGACCACAGACAAATACAGCCGTGGCCAGGAGGCTGGTGGCCCGGGCCCTGGGGCTCCAACATAAGAAGAAAGAGCGGCCTGCAGTTGAGTCTTCTACCTCCCTGAGGCCCTGAGAGGCCCAGCAAGCCTGGACTGGCGCCCGCAGGACTAGGCCAGTGCCCCAATACCACAAGCCTTTACAGGCACCAGAATAGCCCTGTGCGGTTTATTAGGGTGTCCCTATGGGGCGTGGTGGGCTTTCGTTTGGTTTAGTTCCAGAAGTTGAGAAAAAATAAAAACTTGAAAGTTGCTTCAAAATGAAATGGTCTGCCAGGGAACGGTAGGGGGTGCTGTTTGTCTCCCATTTTAGACCTGGGGCTGCTGAAGAAATGGGTCCTCTAGGTTGGCCTGGAGGATCCCAACAGGGTCTCAAAGGCATTTTTGCCCAGTGTTTACCCAGTTTGGGGGCGGGGGGGGGAGGGAGGAGGTTCCCTTGTTGCATGACACCCACGCAGTCTCCTAACATGCCAGGCACCCTAACCTGCGCCATGTGCTGCGGGGCACCACCCCTCGGCCTGGTCCTCCGGTTACCTGCTGCCGCGGGCTACAGTTCTGTGACCATACACAAAGCCAAGAGGCAACACCTGAAATGGCCGCCGAAGTTGACTCCTTCACAGGACAAGGGTATCTTCAGGGACAAGGTCTCGGGTCACTCATGTTTCTGGTTTCGGTGGAGTTGGTGCCGAGGTGGCCCTGTTTGGTGCTCTGGGGTCATGGTGGACCCTTCCGCTTTGCTGGGCCACAGCATGCTCTCCATACAAGTGGGAGCCCCCGTGCCCTGGTGAGAGTGGTGAGCCCCGGCCGCCCACCCTGCCCGCTCTGGGAAGAGCCCGCCCCTGCTGGTGCGTCCACTCTGCACACCGCCCCTCCCTCAGAGCCCGGCCAGGGCACCGGCCTTGCGGGCGCCTCCTACGACGGTTTCAATCTAGGTGTCCCATCCCGTCCTCACACAGCTGCCGTGCCCCGACAGACTCACTAAAAACAAGTACGGGAAAGGTCAGGACTCGCATATTTGTGATTTTTGTGATCCTTAGACTGCTGCTGTCCGAAGGCAGGAGTCGGTCTTTGAAGACGCCCCGGGAACCCACCTCTAGCATGAACTCGAGAGAGTGGGCGAGGCTCCCTCCCCACCTACCGTCCGAGGGAGCTCTGCTGCGCAGGGGTGCATGCAGGGGCCCAAATGAAACACAGATGCATATCATAAACTTTTTATTCAAAGTTTCAAGTATGTGTAAGTGTCCGTGATGACACATGGCGCTCGGTGGGTGTCCTCATCACCCAGGACCCTGGTTATAGCACCGTTAAATCAGTTACCCACAGAGTTGGAACAACAGAAGAATGAGTCACTTACACAGGTGGGTCGGTTTTCTCTTGAGCTATACTTTCGAAGGCCCAGATGCCCAATATTAAATGCCACTAAATTATTTTGTGTTTCAAAGTCTGTGAAAATAGAATAATGGTATCTTGTAAGAGGATTTAGGAGTGGGGGGAGCACCAACTCTGAGCTTAGTTAGAAAACATGTGGCAGCATTATTTGTCTATGTGAGGATAATAGAGTAGAGGCAGTCTGTTTAATCGGAAGAGAGGTCTAGATATTCAGGTTGGCTAGAAGTGACCTAAGAGGAGGAAAACGGAATTCAGCCTGACCACCTTAGGTTGATAGCTCACACCACCACGTGGCAAATGATCTGTCGTGAGTTGAGTGGGGTGGTGTGCCACTTGGGGTGGACCGTGGTTTCAGTGGGACAAGCTGCTTCGGGGGTCCCAGACAAGATGGCTCTTGGTGCCCACAACCCTGCTGTCAGGCCCCATCCTGGAGGTTGTCCCAGGCTCCAGAGGTCAGGCAGCAGCCCCCAGCAAATGACAGGCACACCCCGTCCCCCCGAGCCTTGGACACGGCCGCAGGGGGTCGGGACAGGGCAGGGGCCAGGCTGGACGAGGGGGAGTGTGGCCATCAGTCAGACTGCGGTTGTTGGGGAAGATGCGCTGTGGCCTGAAGACAGGAGGTGACCTGGTGCTTTACCGTGTGGAGAGCTGGTTATTTATGAGTCCACTGAAGTGTTCAAACTTTTTTTCCGTCTCTTCGCTGAAGGAACCGCCTGAGGGGTGGGCATTGGGGAGACAGTTTGGCAAATCAGATGCTCAGCCTTCTCCCACATTGGAGCTGTGGGCCTCAGGGGCCCTGGAGCCACTGCCCTCCCCCAGGTGGCCTGCCGGGGCCTGCTCTGTGTGACACCCCCAGGGTGGCCACTATTCGCTGGCCATCCCTCGGGCCAGGCACAGGTCAGGTCCTCTGTCAAAGCTGAGCAAAGGAGTGGCTAACCCTAGTGAGTTTAGTTTTTGCCATCACAAGAGCAGGGGCCGTTGCTTTTCCTGCAGAAGGGGAAACTCTGCTTCCCCTCTTGTTCTCCAGTGTATGTATAATGCAAGGAAACCTTTCTCTACTGGTGACCAGAAGCCACAGTGGTTGACTAGCTTCTAGTTCTCCACAGAGGAAAACGATAACAGAGGCCACAAATTGCTGACGCCCACATGTTTGAGGTCACATGTGTAACGAGGCGATGGCCTCAGCTCCAGCCGGGTTCGGTGCCGCCCTCTCCCTTGGCCAGAGCTGGCTGCGAAAACCCAGCCTCCGTCCAGGCCTTATGTGTCTACAGCTTCCTTCCTGTGCGTGGAAATGGGAGGCTGGCTCCATTCCCCATGCTCTTTAACCAAATTAGGAAGCTGCTCGGGTTCCTCGACAAAGCAGGGCCGTTCTCGCCTGTCTGCTGGAAGGTGGGCTGCAGCGGACCTGGCAGGCCTGGGGGCTCCCCCCATGCTGAGTGCCCAGGGCCCTCACCTATGTGGCAGTTGTACATCCAGATGCGGTGGCCGTCGTAGCGGGTCCTGCACTTCATGATGTTGTTGCTGTAGTCAGACTCCGCAACCTCGTAGTTGGGGTTAATGACAACCTGGGGGCGAGGCAGATTGCAGCCGGCTGCTGAGTCCTGCCGTGGCCACCCTCCACCCCAGGCCCGGACCCCGCCGAGCCCAGCCCTGCCTTCCAGAGCCGGGGCGACCTCATGAGAGGGGGCATGGCCAGTGCTGGAAAACGAAGGGGTGAGGCCCAGAGGAGTGAGAGTGTGCGCCCCTGGCTGTCTGCCTCTGTGTGATTCACACAAATACCCCCTCCCACAAGGAGGGGTTCATAAAGGGGTTACCCTCTCCTGGGTGTCCTGGGAGGCTTGAGGCTAGTAGAGGCAGGAGTTGGGGACCGGGGGGGGGGCGGGGCACAGAATAGGCTGTTGATAGGAACTAGAAGGGAGCTGGGGAGCAGGATGTGCTGAGATGGGGTGGGGACAAGGACCAGGCTATGTGCTCCTGGAGGTGTGACCACACATGCCCCTGCCTCAGCCTTTGCCTGCAGGCCCCTGGAAGGCCACTTCCTCCTCATCCGGCTGTCTCCCGCCCTTGGCAGCACTACTGATGGCTGCACATAGGGCCATGTGGTAACGGAGAGGGTCAGTGAATCCCAGGCCAGGGCCATCACACAGCTAAAGCTCCGTGTCTGTCCCAAGGGAAATTTCCATTCATCTGAGGCACTGACATGCTCCTGTTGAGTTAATTAGCTAATTGTGTAGTTCAGGCGTCAGGAACACAAATGTGATCTGGGTTTGCCCGGCTGTGAAATGAGAGCACTAGTAGAGCCCTTCATTGTAGGGCTACATGCGACCACAGGGTTTAGGCACGGCCAGGCCTGGCATCAAGCTTTCAGTGAGCCATCGCTATTAAATAGATGGCATTTCCAGAACACATGATGATACCCATTCACCCAGCAGAGTGATAGCAGCCCTCACACATAAAGCCCCAGGCACCGTGTACGTGCACGGAGACATGGATAGTCAGTTTTTAAAATAAAGGGCACTCTCCTCTTTGCTTGGGCCTCTCCAAGTCTGCGGTTTTGGGTTTGTGGGTGGAAAAGTGCTTGGCTGTCTGATTTCCAGCCTCTGAAATTGCCCAGGAAGACTTTCAGAGCCTCTCTGTGGTCACTTCTCTGCAGGTGTTGGTTCTTCCCAGGGCCGTCTGCAGGGTGGGGACCGTGGGCCAGGCTCTGCGCTGGCGGAATGCCCCCTTGGGAAAGTTTTCAAGGCAGAATGACATATTTCTGGTCACCCACTTTGCCACCCAGCGGGTCCAGCTCGAGAGCAAGCCGGGTGGCTGTGTAGGAACGTGACAGGGCACCAGGGCGCCTTGCAGGCCAGAGTGCACCTGTGCTCCAGACGGGGGAGGCTGGGGATGCGGCGCCCCTGCTCCCACGCCGGTCAGGGCCCTGGCTGGAGCAGGCCGTTGTGTCTGCAGGGAGGCAGGAGAATTGTCCCCTCTGCAGAGCCTTTCCTGAGGCCAACTTTGCTGGGAGACCCAAGTCACAGACACTTGCAAGTGAATGGCTCTTTATGAGATTGCTTTCAGCCTTGACAGCACAGACAAGGCAGTGTGAGGGCTCTGGCAGAGGTGGGGGTGGGGAGGGCAGAGCCTGTGTCAAAGGACACCGCAGGTGTGGGGTGCCTTAGAGTCCGGGGAACAGCTTCTCGGCCTGAGGACCCGAACTGGCTGCACATGTACTTTGATCTGCAAGTGTCAGGTGTTAACTGAGTGTGGATGGCTCGGGAGGCTGCCAGTGCCCCGCAGGCGTGCATGCCTCCCATGCTTAGGTCACCTGTTGACCCTGATGTGCCGGCCCCGGGTGTAGGGCTCCCGCACTTCAGACAGCCTGGCCTCCCTGCACGCGTCTCGTGTTTGGACATGGGCAGGAAGGGGGCTGCCTCCCCCATCACCGGGGAAAAGGCCCCTCCTCCCATCAGCCGGGGCTGGACCCCCCCCTACCTGGAACAGGTAGTCTCCGGGGGGTACGTCGGTGATGTCGACCCACTGGCAGTCGATGTCATGGCGATACATGTCCCAGCAGCCCATGGTGATGCCCTGCTCACCGAAGTTGGCACACTCGTAATTCTTCTGGATGTCTGCAGTCAGGGGCAGAGAGAAGCCTGGTCACCTTGCACCCCGGCCCCACTGCCTCAGTGCCTGCCCTCTGCGCTCCCCTTCCCCCACCGTGCCCCAAGAAGCCCTGGCTGGCTGGGTGCTGTCCCCAGAGCCCACGCTCAGCAAATCTCTTCCTTCCTCCAAGCCCTCCAATCTCGGCTTCATCTGGGCTGGGCGTCCTGTCCCCACCGTGTGGGTTTCCGATCTGCTCTCATGGCCCCGGAGCCTCTTGCCCAATTCTCTACCCACATCCCATCTGTCCTTTTAGGGCCAGCCGAGTGCCCCTCTTCCACAAAGCCCTTCCTAGCCACTCTGGCATTCCCATTCGCTTGGGAATGAAGTGAGTGCTGACCTGGGAAAGCTCTGGTGGTGGTTGTTTAGCTTAACGTGGGGGTCATCTTGCCCCCCTCTGGAGAATCAGCACTGGGATGTGGGCTCAGGTCTGGTCTGTGTGTCTGGCACACGTAGGTGCTCCAAACCCACTCGTGTGTGTGATTTCACGGCATGGCGTGTCCATGACCGACTAACGCACATTTATGGAGAGGCTACCAGGTCAGGGCACTACTCGAAGCGCTGGGCACATGGGGAAGCAGCGCTGTGTCTCCCCCGAGCTCCGGTCAGGTCAGGTGGCAGGTGTGCCCACCCGTGAGGGCACCAGCTGTGGCGGCCTCCTCGAGGTGTGAGCAGAGTGCTGCCCCTGTCTGGGGGAGTCGAGAAACCCGGGAACCTCAGAGAGGGTCTTTTGGGTTTGTACTCGGAGGGCATGAGCCTGTGGGGCGGGGGCTCGGTGCTGGAACACAGGGAGAGAGGCTGTGGCAGCCAGAGGCGGAGGGGACCACGTGCCAGGTTTGGGCCTCCCGCAGGGGACCATGTGGACCCACCAGTGCCCATCGGCATAACCCTGGGGGATCCAGCACCTTCATAGCCAGGCCTTACCCACATGTCCCAGCCCCAAGCTGTAGCCACGGAAGGCCCTGAAGGGAGAAAGGTCACGGGGAGAGTCGGCAGTGGCCAGGGTGACAGAGTCCGGTGTCAGGCCTGGGCTCCCGGACAGATGGGAGCATTGGAGTTCTTCTGAAGCCACCCACACAAAGATACCTCCTTCACATTCTGTGTCCTCCAGGCAGAAGCTGGCTTTGTGGCCCTCGGCCACCTTGGTACCATTGAGGTTCAAGAGGTCATAGTGGGTGAACACTTCCATGCTGTGGTAGTGCCTGGAGCGAGAGAGAGAGAAAGAGAGGGAGAGGGCCTACAGGTCAGTGACCGGAGCCGCCGCCACCAGCCAGCAGCGGCCTCGAGCGGCCGCGTGGTCCAAAGGCGCGGCCTGTGGAAGAGGAGAGGGTGGGCGGGCCTGAGGCGAGGGAGGGCAGAAGCAGAAGCCGGAACCGTGCTGCGCCCCCGCCGAGGGGCCTCGCGCTCTCACCCGCAGGACGGGACTAACCCCACGCGCCGCGGGAGGCCTTGGGGGGTTGGCCAGGTGCGCTGGGGGGCAGAGGGCCTGCCGTGCGCCCGATACCTGAGGGCTCTGTGGTACGTGCTTTTCCTGAGCCTCCTGGGCACTGGAGTGGCTCCCAGCCCGTTGCTGTTTGCTACGCTTCCTGCAGACTGATAAAAGTGACTTTCCCAGGTCTCTGCGCAACTTTTCCAAGCGGGGGTATGGCGGGGAGTGAAAGAACAGGAGGGGAGGGCACGTGCGGGAGGGGGAAGAGTGGGCACGGGAGAGCCGGGGGGACCGGCCGAGACCCTCCACAGCCCGGACTCCAGGCAGCGAGGCCCCAGCGCACCGCACCAGCTGCGGAGTGAGCGGCAGGAGTCTGCGCCCCTCGCCCGGGACACGGAGAAAGGCAGCGGGGCTCTCGGGGCCTTGGGAAGGGGCGGAGCTTGGCAGGCGCCTGCCTGTGGGCTCGGGATGAGAGCGGAGGAGGGAGCTCCCGTGCCGGGGGCTCTTGCCCCTGCGAGTCGTTTACAGAGCAGTGTCCCGTCTCTTGGCTCCGGAGGACTGAGAACAGATGCGGATTCTTGGAAAGTGGTGCGCTCGGTTCAGAATAAACAAGGGAAGATGGCTGCCGTGTGCGGCCGCGGGCGGGCCAGGCCCAGCCTGAGCCGCAACGTGTGTATCACAGGCGTGTGCAACTCTTTGAACACGCTTGTCTCTAGCATCACTCGGACATGGGGCAAATGGGGAAACAGAAATACGAGGCACCCAAGTCACGCGGAGAAAAAGGAAAGAGGGGATGATCACAGGACCCGCTCTTAGGAGTCCGGCAAGGACTAGAATCAGAGAAACCACAGGAAGACCTCCCAGGCGGCTGGGAACAGAGGGGTACTCAGCACCTGTCAACTCTCCTGGTTACTCCCGCTCACAGTGGTACCACAAGTAGTATTTTCGTAACCACCACCATCACTACTGTTCCTGCTACCGGGCCCAGGCTTCCTCACCCCCCAGGCCTCACGGGGCTGGCCTCTGGCTCCCTCCGAGGGAGCAGGGGCAATCAGGACAGAGGCAAGAGGGGAATTAAAACGATAGGTTTTCGGAGAGGAAATTAGAGGCTCTTTCCCCCTTCCTCCTATGTTTGCTCGTGCTAAAAATAATGCCAGGAGTTCCTAACTTGGGCTTTTCCCAGGTCGCTCATGTTTCTGTAAAGCGATGCTGAGCCAGGGGCCCCCTGAGAACACTCACAAGGACACATTTTGTGGCAAGTCGAAGTGATGACTTTGAACGAGTCTATTTTGGCTTCTCGAAGGAGCAGGATGAGACATGAGGTCTGACTCATTGCCTAAAACATGTCTGCATCTTTCAGAGAGGGGTTTATGTTACCATGTTTACTGGCTGGAAAGACTGAAGAGAAATGGGTTTATGTTCCGTTGTCTAAACAAAATTCAGACGGAGTCCACAGATGGACTGTTGTAAGGCTGACCTTCTCCCGCTCCCCCTGCTTCCTGCAGACTTGATTTAAGAGTTTTCCCTAGCTCTTCAGTTTTTCCCCTGCGAACACGAGGAGGGAAACAGCTGGTTTGGAGCCTCTAGATTCCAGCTAGCTGCAGTCCCGGAGCTCCCGTGCTTTACCTCCGGGACAGGTGTGGACGTCACCCCTGGGGCCACGTCTCCCTCCCCACTGGCTGGCTGGAGAGGCCAGGACACCCCCCAGGCCCCCCAGGAAATACAGATGGGGCCCCCAGGAAGGCAGGAGGGCACATATCGGTGATAAGGGTATACTTCCTCTTTCCAGGCTGAGCTGCCCTGACCTTTGGAAGTCTAACAACGGGCCGGATCTGTGGGGTAGAACTGGGGAAATTAAAACTTTTAAAGAAATTCCAGGGGCGCCTGGGTGGCGCAGTCGTCAAGCGTCTGCCTTCGGCTCAGGGCGTGATCCCAGCGTTCTGGGATCGAGCCTCACATCAGGCTCCTCTGCTAGGAGCCTGCTTCTTCCTCTCCCACCCCCCCTGCTTGTGCTCCCTCTCTCGCTGGCTGTCTCTGTCAAATAAATAAATAAAATCTTTCAAAAAAATAAAAATAAAAAAAATAAATTCCAGAACCTAAGGAGAGCGAGAGTGACCTGACACTTGGTGGAAGTCGTTGTAATTTGGATAAAAGGAAGGATGGCCTTCTACCATAAGACTGCAGAGCTCGTCCTCTAAGACACAGTATCAGTGTCAGAAGCAGATGATACGTGGAAGCTAGAGCAAGCTAGTCCAGAGGAAGAGGGCGGGTTTGGGCATATCCTTTGTTATCCTAGGGCACTGGGGCCCACAGAAACTCGGAATCAGAGAGTCAGTGCGCACGGTAGAGATGTTGTCACCCTTCATCCTGTCCCCCACCAGCCACGTGTCCTCTGGTACTTCCTGGCTGACGCTCAGCGGCAGCTGGGACAAGGCTGCTGTCCCCATTGCAGAGAATACGGGGGGGGGGGGGGGAGGTGTTCCAGGTCCAGGAGGTGCTGTCATGAAGGGCGAGGGCCTCTGCTCGCTCCACCCCACCTTCCCCATGTGCTGGGAGCCCTCCGGCCAGAACAAGGCCCTATGGATGTGACAAGGGCCTAAAACTGGCTCCCAGAGGCCACACCGCATCTGCGGGGCTTTGATCCAACACGGGGCCTGCTCTGCACATGCTGGTAGCCGGGCAGAGTAAAACTCTCCCTCGGTAGCAGGGCTGTCCCCGACTCGCTGGGCAGACACCTGTGCTGGGCATCCACCGCCCTGCTCGCCAGCTCCCAGTGCCTCTCGTGGGGCTGCCTGCGGTGTGACACGCAGGGGCAGAGCTGCTCTGTGTCCAGGTCCGTCTGGACCCTGTGGGACCTGTGACATGACGTGCCAGTTAAACAGGTGTGGCCCCGCTCCCTAGGGCACAGTCAGGGTCATCGACCAAGGGCATGATGCATATGAGAGAGGACAACTCAGGGCATTTTATTCCATGTCTGGTTGGCAAGGAAGTTGCTAATGGGGTCAGTCTTTAGATTTCACTTGAAGGCTTTCAAAGAACATATTTCCTCATTGTAGCATTAATTGCATTGGGAGTGATAATTTTCCCCATGCATGCTAATTTGAGCCAGGGCTCTCAACTTTGGCTCCACAGTCTGTAAATCTGCTGAAATAGGATGGTAAATCTTCTAGAAATATTTTTTGAGTGGAAGAAGGGCCTGCTTTCATTAGACTCCCAAAGGGACGCAACAGAGGTTTGGGTCCAGAAGTCCTACTCAAAGGTCCTCCTACAGAGCCTGGAGATGTCCCCTGGAGCTCTGGAGGCTGGGGGCAGGGGGACCCTCTTATGCTCCCTGAGATCCCATGGTCATAGGTTCTCAGTTATGGGTGAGGAAGAGGCAGCTTGAAGGGACATATGGCCAGCATGTTTTTTCCACCCATTCCTCCCAAACCACCGATTGGAACATCTGTAAGCAAAGATGACGGGAAAAGCAGGGGGTGGGGTGGGGTAGAGATCGGAATGCCTGGGTCTCCAGATCAGAAGAAACACTTCCATGGTGTCACCATGTGTATTCTTGGAGGACAGACCACTGCTTGGAGAGCAAGCAGATGTCCCACGGAAACTCCCATCATGTAATGTCTGGGTGGACCACCACGTGTGGGACAGAGATGCAATTATGTCCAACTTAGAGCGGGCAGCGCCAGCCCCCGCAGCCCCAGGGCTCCCACCCTCTAAAGGAAATCAGGCACCAATCTGGTCACGACTTTAATTTTACTCTTTGACATCCACCCTGCAGAAGGCTGACATGCCTCTACATAGAGACCAAAAATTCTTTGGCTAATTAGGACATTCAAAACATATGGATAATAATTATGAAGGAAAACGAACACCCTAAGTTCTATGCTAGTCTTTTCTTTTGAAACAGATTGAACAGTTCTATCCCTAAACCTGTTTCTTTTTTAAAGATTTTATTTATGTATTTGAGAGAAAGAGACAGTGACAGAGATAGCGAGAGAGAGCACAAGTGGGGAGGGGAGGGAGAAGCAGGCTCCCGTTGAGCAGGGAGCCCGACGCGGGCTCGATCCCAGGACCGTGGGACCATGACCCGGGCCGAAGACAGACGCCCAACTGACTGAGCCACCCAGGCGTCACCCTAAACCAATCTGAATGTGACTGGACCATCTGTTGTGACATGGAGAAGCAGACGAGGACAGATTGCTGATGAAGATTCAGCAGAGGTAACAGAAAGAGCACACACTTTGGAGTCAGACAGATACGAGCTGGGGATCCCTGCCCAGCAACTTCCCGTTGGACTTCCTGGACAAGTCATATAAACACTGAGCCTCCATTCCCTTACCCTTGAGAATGAGGCTTCCATGTGCCCGGCACTCAGAAGGGGGTCAATAAATGTCAGTTCTTGTGCCCCTCACAACGGTCAGTATGTTTTCCCACTGGAAGGATGCCTAGTGGTCAGCTGGGCCGGGGCTTCTCAGACTTAGACGTGATATACACACGATCACCTGGTGATCCTGTCAAAATGCAGATTCTGATGCGAAGGTCTGCAACGGGCCGACTCTGCCAGCCCACGGGCCTCCCTGTGAGAAGCAGGGAGCTCTGCCGCAGAGACGGAGGGCATCCCGGGGGGGCACTCACTGTGGACCCCTTGGGGGCTTGCTGCCCTGTTGCATGGCAGGGCCTACCCCCTTCATTTTCAAAAGTGTGCTCTCTTCTGTTCCCTCTACCTGCCCAAGTCCGGACCCAGCAGGAAACTGAACAGGCTCGGTTAGTGGGCTCTGGATTAGAGTCAGAATCAAGGCAAAGAAACAGAAGAGATAAGGCAAGGCCATGAATCGGGTGGCTTCTGTTGGCTCCAGCTAGGGCTGGCTCTAGGATTTCTGTTCTTGTGCAGAACTAATAGCACTGGGGCCACATCCACAGGCTGAGGGGTGGCAGGGATGCTGGAGGTCCCGGGTGATGTGGCCCGGATGGCCTGACATCACGCAGCTGGTTGGAGGCACGGCTGGGTTGAGAGATCAGGGCTCATGACTACTGGGCCTAAAACTCTTGTCTCCATACCCACTACCTTCCTCAAGATATTTCAAATATATATATATTTTAAGGATATTTTAAAACATATTTTATTTATCTATTTGACACAGAGAGAGAAAGCACAAGCAGGGGGAGTGGAAGGGAGAGGGAGAAGCAGACTCCCGCTGAACAGGGAGCCCGATCCCAGGACTCTGGGATCATGACCGGAGCTGAAGGCAGACGCTTAACGGATGGAGCCACCCAGGTGCCCCCTCAAATATATTTATAAATGAACTCAGAGTCCCAAAATTGCAGAACCCCAAGCACCCTGCAGAGTGTGAACTTGCCGTAGATGCACTTGAAAACCATTGACCAAAGGGTCAGTGGAGAAGCATCGGGTACTGAAAGTTTGTTTCCTAATGTTCGGCACTGGAGGCAAGAACGAGACTGGGTTTGGGGAAGGTGAGGTGGGCCGGGGCAGCTGGGAGTAAATGTGCGAGGTGACTGTGGTGACCCGGGCCCCCTGTAATGTAGGGAGACCCTGCCTCCTGGATGTGTGGCCTCTCAGCTCTCAAAGGGACCCTGCAATTCTGAATCCTACGCAGGCCTGCAGCGTGTCGGGCCAGTGTAGGCTGCTGGCGATGCAAGAGGGCTCACCTGTGGCAGTCATGCCAGATCCACGCGTGGCGGCCGTTCTTGGGTCGGAAGTCGGACTGCCCGTTGTTGTGGATCTGGGAGGAGAAGCGCAGAAGGCGTCGGTAGCCTGTGGTGGGGTTGGTCTGGGCGGCCGAGGCTGAGAGGCAGTTCTCCTCCATGGCGCACTGAAGCATGAACATGGGGCGGTCCTCCAGGTAGGTGCTCTGCTGGACAATCTCCGCATTGAGGACCAGGTCAGGGGCAGCTGCGGAGGGCAGACACGATGTTCAAACAAGATGAGAGCCCCCTCACCCCTCCCAAGTCTTTTGCTTCTGATTCCTGAGCTGGGACAAACCCCCATCCCTGCCTAGCACCACCATCTGGGGCTGGCTCATAGTCTCTCAAGGTCACCTTTCTTGAAGAACGCTGCTCCAAATTCCTCTTCCCCTTCTCGAGAGTCCTCTTGGACACCTCTGCAGCTATCCGTGCAAAATGATGGGCAAAATGTTGACAACTGTTTAATTTGACTGATGGTGCACGAGGGTTCATTATCGTGCTCTCTCTACTTTTGGGTGGCTGGAGATTTCCCATAATAAAAAACAAACCACAGCAATGATATTGTGGCTGCCTGAGAGCGAGCTCAATGGATACCTTGGTGCGACCCTTCCAGGACGGATACACACAGAGTTTCTAACACACGTAATACTGTATGTAGATTTACAGTCTGCTAATACCGTTTCCCTTCAAATGTATCTTGACATATTTTCTTGTTAATAAATATCCATTACCACATGCATTTCATGGCTACGTAACATTGAATTCATAACCCTATCTCATATCTTTAGATACACTGGTTGCTTGCCATTCTCACCCTTAAAGATAAAGCTGTGATTAACATCCTGCAGTAAATCTGTGTATGTAACTTATAACTTATTTCTTTAGAATATATTTCTAGAAGTGGAATTGCTGGGCAGAAAGGCTGCATGTTTTCAAGGCTCTGATGCGTGTCGTTCCATTGCCTTCTTTTTTTTTTATTTTATTTATTTATTTGAGAGCGTGAAAGAGAGAAAGCATGAGAGGGGGGAGGGTCAGAGGGAGAAGCAGGCTCCCCACTGAGCAGGGAGCCCGATGAGGGACTCAATCCTGGGTCTCCGGGATCGTGACCTGAGCCCAAGGCAGACGCTTAACCGACTGAGCCACTCAGGCGCCCGCTCCATTACCTTCTTAACAGATCCTTTCAGTTTCCACTCACACTGTTGCTCTACATGTTTCCCCAGGGGCATCTTTTTTTTTTTTCCCTAAGATATATGTCTTTATTTGAGGGAGAGAGAGTGCAAGCTAAGTGAGGCACAGAGAGAGAGAGAGAGAGAGAGAGAGACAGATTTCCCACTGAGCGCGGAGCCCAACACCTCTCCGGGGCTCGATCCCACGACCCTGAGATCATGACCTGAGCAGAACTGAGTCCGATGCTTAACTGACTGTGTCACCCCGGCTCCACCCCCCGCCCCCGGCCCCAGTGCATCTTTTAAAACGAAGCTTGATTTACTCAGTGAGCACGCTGCACACAGCAGGTGTTAAGAAAAAATTACCAATGGCTTCAGTCTCTGTTTACTAAACAATCCTAGTAGAAGGTTTAGCTTCTTTACGAAATGATTAACTGGAAGTTTCCCTTTATAAGTCTATTCCACTGACTATTTCTAGTTCATTTTAATTCACAAAAGTATTATATATGAATTATTTGCAACAAGCCCCACCCTTTTTTTTCTAACAAGTTGCTTGTAATTTCTGAGGCGGGTGTGGGTCTGAGCTTTGCTTCCCTCAAGGTCACTAGAGCCTGGAACGCTCCCCGTGGCCCCCAGGCTGCACGAGGAGCATACATGTTCTCAAGACATACTTGTTACCCCCGGGGCCGGCAGCCTCTAGAGAAAAGCAAGTCCACCTGCGGGGTTTGGATGTGGAACTGAAGAGTCTGAAGGGGGCACACAGATGAGAAGTGGGGAAGAGAAATACTTCCTCTTGGGGGACACACACCAGGAGGCAGAGTGTCCTGGGCACACTTTTACTGGAGGGTGTGGTGAGTCTCTTGTTCATGGTCTGTACAACACTTGGTACTCAATGGACAGCCCCTGTGCTTACCTCTGAGCTGAGCAAACGGGCCTCCATCACTCGCTCCTCTTCCTGAGAGGAGGCCAGCCTTAGCACCAGCTCCGGAGTCTACAGTTAGTTGGTAGCCTGGGAGCTGTGCTCTTAGCACCTGCCATGCGATGGGGCCTCGACCTCCCTATCATCTGAAACATCCGCCAGAAGCTTATCCGAAGCGTGCATTCATCCACCCGTCCACCCCAAGTGTTCAGGCAAACCCTGCGCTAGGCTCTCTGGACAGTGCTGAACAAGGCTGACATTACGCTGTCTCCGGAGAGACAGACAGAAGCCCATATTAATTACTTACTTACAGTTGTGCCAGAGCTAGAATGAGAAATATAGGGGGTGTTGGAAATTATAACCGGGGGACCCAGACTGGGGGAGGAGGTCAGGAAGGATTTCCTTGGAGGCAGTTAGGTTTTAGCTGCTCCCTGGAGGATGAGCAGGGATTAGAGGAAGCAGGTCTGCAAGGCTAAGTAGCATGTGCCAGGCCCCTGAGGCATGAAGAGCACAAAGCCTGCATGGTTGGGCCACCGAGGAGGGGTGGGAGGTGGAAAGTGGCCCCAAATGAGGCTGGACAACACTTGCCTTGTGCAAGTCCCTGTGTTCACCTAAGTGCCTTGGGAAAGCCTGGCCGGGTTTGAACAGGACGGAGGTATGAGTGGGAGACCAGCATTGATTCTGGCTTCGGGGAGGGGGCGCAATCGGAGGGGCACATCACTGTGGGGAATCCCGCCAAAGAGCCTCTGCACTAACGTAGTCTGGAAGAATGGCATCTGGTCACAGGCCGAGACAGCGGGAGGAAGGAGGTAGAAGGAGTGGAGAAAACACGGACAGGTAGCAATGAGGATGGATTGTATGTGGCGGCGGGGGGGGGTCAGGAGGAAGAGAGAGAAAGGAAGACTTACAGATACAGGGTGGAACTGGTTGGATGAGAAAAAGTAATTGCAAAGGGTGGCTCAAAAAATATACTTCATCTCTGAATACTCTAACGTGCATTAAGCCAGATCCGCCAAGAGCTGTGTTCCTGCCCAAATGGCCACTGCCCCCCCCCCCCAGTCGTCACTCTGAGTGATGCCTTTAGCCTAACTTGCGGGGTTCTAGGAGCCCCATGAAACTTATTTTTCATCTGCCATGAGATGTCAAGGGCACTGTTTATCTCATAGCTGTCTGTCTTCATGAGAAATTCCATCTCAGAATCTAGAACAGTGGGCTTCTCTAATCTCATGGGTGTGTTTCTACTTCATGGACACTGTGACTGACATTAATGACCAGGTTTCCTTCTTTCCTTGGCCGTTAGGAAGCTCACAGTGAATTTTATGACCTCCCAACAGTAAATGTATAGGTCTCTACCCCTCTCTCTCGGTTCCATTTTGAGCCACTACCTTTTCGCCAACCCTGCTTTTCTCTTATGCTACCTTGAATTTTATTTAGGTTTATATTATGTTACTTTCCTCTTGGAATGATGGTAGATTACAAATATAAATAAATTAAGAAGCAAAGAAGAGGCCCCCGACTGCTTCTCTCTGCTCGGATGTCCTTCCTGGGGAGGCCAGTGATCTCTCCCTCAGACAGGACGGACAGCCAGCACTGTCTGTCCAGATGAACTCACGCCGGGGTGGCCAGGCCTGCCTTACAAGGCTTCGAAAATGCCAGGCTATCTAAAGGGGTCAATGGGTGCGTGAAGCTCACTAGCTCAGGTCTGACATCCCCTAGCTCCACGACGGTAAGATGGCGCATCATTGTCCCGTGCACGTGCCCATATTCACTGTCACATTTCATTTCCACTGTCTCAGAAAAACAGTAACTGGAGATTGGAGTGGTTAATCAACTCTGCCAAGATCAGCTAATAAATGGCAGGTGGGATCTGCTCTCAAGTTCTCTGGCCAGATCCGGGGCCTCTTGCACCTCCCAGATTGACAAGGGAGAAGGCTAAGCATGGGTTTATCAGGCCAGGGGTGGGAGAGCAGCGCGGGGGCCTCAGGAGAGCAGCGTGCCCACAGGGCTGCGTGGTTAGTGCTTCCTCCTTCTTCTCTCTCTCAGCGCATAAGGGAGCCTTCAGAGCTGGGCCGTTCTGAGTCCCGGCGGGGGTTCCCCTTCTATGTTTTCAGTCTCTCTAGGATTCCCAGGGACTCACCAGGAAGCTAAATTGTCTCCAAGTTGTGAAAACAAGCAACGCTTTTTGGAGAAGGGTGGGAGGAAGGAAGCCAACACACACCAAGCATGTCCTTGTTCTCCTTCCCTGGCCTCAGACGCGGCCCCCGAGGAAGGTGCTGTCTTCCTCGTTAACTGGTAAGAACAAGGAGTTCTCAGTGACAGAGCTAACCGGAGGTCACTTGGTCTACAGCGGCCCTGCCATTTGAACCCAAGGCTCCCAGACTCCCCATTCCCTCCCTCCCGCTTCTCTTCCCACTGTCAGCAGGCAAGTGGCAGGCTTGTGTGTGTGTGTGTGTGTGTGTTTGGGGGGAGTTCCTCCTGCCCCCAGCGCTTCTCACTTAAAACTAATCTCTGCTTTCCTCTCTGGCTCCACTCATGGCAGACGCCCCGAGCCTGGCCAGGAATATCCAGTGGGACTCTGGTCCCCTCTTGGATCCTGGCGGGGAGGGGGGGATGTGACCCTCCGGGACTCTCACTTTCTGAGCAGGCGACTCCGGCCCCGTACTGCACCGCGCCCTGGGGGCAGGCCACGTCCTCATCTTGGCGGCAGTGCGCCAGGGACAGCTCCGTTCCCGAGCACTTCACCCCGCTCATGACCACTTTGTTGCCGTAGGTATTTCCGTGCCAATACCAGGTCTCCTGGAGGAATCAAAAGAAATGGAAAGCGTGTCACCCCCCATTGTCACTTCCTCATATTCCGTCAACTTTCAGCCTCGGGAAAATCCCAAGGCTAAAGCCAAATGAGCCCATTTTTTTAGATGGAGACAGCGGAGGCCCACACAGCCATGTCCCCAAGTCATGCAGTTTGTTGGTGGCAGATTAGGGGAGACCCTCAGGCTCCGGTTCTGTCCCTGGTCCCCGTGGGGAAAGCGTAGCTAAGGTTTTGGTCAAACGGCTGTCCAATGTTGTGCGTCAGGAACAGCATGTGACTCCTGCTGCTCGGTCCCTAGCCCGGAGCCCAGGGCAGACATGACTAGTCCGTCATAGCCCTCTCTCCTCTGAACCTGCATGTGCTCTCAGCACAGTGCTCCGGGGAGACACTACCGATCGATCAGAATTGGCAGGAGAGAAGAAATCTATTCACACATGATAGCACAATATGCATCCATCCTATTCGTTCTGCTTACCTAGAGAACCCCCACATCCTCTAGAGAGAGAACCGGGGCTTCGAGAAGGGACAGGCTGTGTAATCAGTGGCAGATCCAGGCCCACGTCATGACCCTGCTGAGGCCCAGGTGTCTTAAGAATGAGCTGATCGGGAACGAAAATAGCTGGACGAGCGCTCTGCTGAGGAGCACTGGTTTTTCCTCTCTCTGGAGCCCCAGACAGTGCCTTGGCTTGTCCAAGCAGCATCAGCAGAGACGCTGCGGGAAGCCCGGAGCCCGGAGGGTGTGGGCAGGGCTCCCAGAGGCCAGTCCTTCTGAATGCTGCAATGAGGAGCCACAGGGCAGCCTCTGCTCAGGACTCAGCTCCTACCCTGGACCCGGCCGGCCTGCGGCGGGCAGTCAGGCTCTGCAAGCCTTCGGATCTGACCCAAGTCCCTCCCTAAGAAATCCTGTTCCGAGGGACAGGGCCCCTGGGCACGGGAGCTGGAGTTGGGTTAGCAAAGCAAGATGGGGGCTCCTGCCATTTTCCTCTTCTCCAAATACTGAGAAAGTCTCTGGAGCCAGAACACTGAGGACCTGGGACTATTCACTCCATGTCACAGGGAGAAGAAGGGATGCATGGGAGGGTAGCTGCTTTGCCCCAGATCATTATACAGCAGGCTGGTGGGGGTACAGATGGGAAGAGACCTCAAGCCTCCCATCTCTGCCCCCCCCCCACCAGCCTCCTTCTGACAATGTGTCCTCACGATACAGGGTCCAGAAGTCAATGAGTTTTGAAGCCAATACACTTCTTGCCTCTCCTCTGCTGCCTTCTGATTGGGGCAGGGGCTTAGCGGAGTCCCTCTCAGAAAGGGGCCGGCGGGAGGAGGGCACAGATGATGGGACAAGGCTTAGAGGTTTACCAGCCAATCAAGGGGAGAAGGTGTGAGTACAGACACCAGTTGGGAAACATAGTCTGGCCGGAGGGGCCTCCAAGGGAGTGAGCTAAGGCATCTGGGGTGTTGGGCCTTGGGCTCGGTGGTCTCCACTGCCCCGTAGGACTGAGTTGCTTCCCTCTGCACAGGCACATCAGCACACCCCAGAATCAGCCCTCAGCCCAGGGTGAATCCCAGCGCTCTAAGCGGACTGGACCCTGGAAACCAGAGTCCAGCCCCTTATTCTGTAGCGGGGAAACAGAGGCCAGAGGGGAACATGACCCACCCTAGGACTCAGGGCTGTGAGGGGCACAGCTGAGGCCAGGATGAGGTTCCTGTTCCCCCTCCCCCCGTCCAGGGCACTTTGCTGTCCACCTCCCGGGTAGCTGGGGAAGGCGCAGGGAAGGCAGGGCTGACTGGGAGGGGTAGGGCCACACTGGATGGGGGGTCCAAGATGGGGGCTTCTCACCTGGAACGCATTACTGGCAAACCCGAGGCCCAGCTGCCGGCAGACCACCATGGCCTCCACAATGCCCCAGTTCTCGCCACACACCGTCCCCCATACGAGGGACCCGTTCCTCTCCACCAGCACCTCCACCCGGCCCTCGTAGGGGTTCCGGCCGCCGTTCAAGCGCAGCTGTGGACAGAAAGAAAGGCAGAGTCACCAGGTGGGAGCAGAGGGGAGCTGCCCCACCGTACTGCCACCCGTCGCAACTTCCCCCAAGCCAGGGGGTCCTGCCTGGGACACAGTCAGAGTCAACAGCATCACTGAGAGTCTACACGTGCCTGCAGCCTGCCCAGCATGACCTTACGTATTAGGTCCCCACCCGCAGGCAGCCCCAGGCCTCGAAGCCTGTGCACTGACCCCCACCGCGCACCACAGCTGCACGTGCCTCTAACCCCTGCTCCCTTCCGTGAGACTACCGGGGAGGGCTGCCCTCAGAATCAGACTCCTGGGAGGATGCCTCAAGAGACCTTAAAATGTTGGAATTCCCCGAGACTTCTTCCGGGGCCCTTTTGTCAGCTGGTTCTGGCTCCCGATCTCATCTGCCCCACCCCCACCGTCTTCTCCACCAGAACTCCCTTCTGAGACCCTGTAGCCAACTGCCTATGTGACAGTTCCACCTGGCACCAGGGAGACCCCAAGTCTGAACTTGGCATCTTCTCAGCGTCCCCCTAAACCTGTGCTCGACCGCCCGCTGTTCCCTATTGCCACAAAAGGCTCCGCCGTCTCCTCCGGGGCAGCACACTTTCTCTACAGGGCCAGGTGGTATTTGAGGCTCCGTGGGCCGTGTGCTCCGTGTCGTCACCACTCAGCTCTGCCGCGCGGCTTAAGAGCAGCCACGGCTGGTGTGTCCATGGCCGTGCGTGGCTGTGTTCCAGTGAAACGATAATGACAAAGACAGGCGCGGGGATAGGTTTGGCCTGTAAGCTGTGCTTTGCTGATTCCAATCTACTCTGTTATACGAGCCGGAAATCCCAGAGCCGTCCTCTCTCTCCCCCCATATCCGGTCAAAACCTTCCTTCGAGGATGTGATCTCCAAAGTCTCTTTCCAATCCATCGCTTCCCTCAACTCCATGCAGAGCCCCCTGTCCCAGAGCCGTCACCTCCCGCCTGAGGCAGACCTCCTCCTCTCTCTCCTGGCTGCGCTCTGGACTTCATCAACTGACTGGCCAGAAGCCAGCGTCAGCTTAGAGAAACCTCTGCTGGTGTGGCTTCCTGGCTTGGAACACGGCAGCGGCTTCCCCTTGCTCCGCTACTCACGTTTGCATCCTGTTCTCCGACCCCCAGGCCCGCGGGCCTTCCTTCGGGTTCCACGGCTACCCAACTCTCTTGACCGGGTCACACAGGTCACACGTGAGCCCACTACCTACAGGTGCGCGTCTGCCCGGCCGCTCCTGGTTCACCCTTTCGATTCCGTACCCTGCGACACTCCCTCTCGTTGGGGTCAGTGGCCATGAACACACTCCGTCGCTGCCTACACGTCTCCTTCTTAGCATTTACAACAGTTACAAATCAAGCCAACTCACAATTTGTTTAACGTCTGTCTCCTCCGCTCGAATGTAAGCTCCCAAGGGCAGAGCTGTGTTTGTGTGGTTTCCTGCATCATTGATAATTAAGACAGCACCTCACAAATGTTAGGTTCTCCAGCACTACTTTTGGAATGAATGAATGAATGAATGAATGACCAGTCTTACGGACTGAAAGCATGGACCAACTTAGGTGACTTCAAGCAGAGAGATCTGGAGCCTGGGGAAGGGTTCTAAATATGCTGCCCTTAATCCAAACACCTTACTCTGCTTCCTTTATACACTTAGCAATGCATTCTTTTGGGACAGGCGTGATGCCTCCAGGAAACCCTGAGCACATTGGGCTGTTGGCTCGCCAGTCCTTAGCGACAGCATAACTCCTGGGGCACGGGTCGCAATTCTTATTATGGACTTTGGGGCTGCCAAGGTCAATGAGGTCACCTGGCAAACAGACAAGCCAAGGGCAGCATAATGCCAGGTCTCCCTCCCAGGCTTGTGGAGAGGAAGAATTAAATCAGATGATTCATGTAAAGTGCTCAGACAGGGCTCAGCACACAGTAAGTGCTTGAGAAATACTAGTCAGCATCCTAGCAATGATCTTCATTAGGGGGGAGTCCCATCAGAAATCTAAACTCTCTTCAGAAGAAATAGAAGGGGTCTGAGAAGGCAAGAAGAGGGCTGGCCTTCGGGAGGCCAGCGTTTGTCTTCCTGAGTGTTTCCGGGCTGAGAGTCTGGGGCAAAGGTGGGCACTGGACACGGTCTTAGATGTGGATCGTCCTTTACCCACAACTACCATATCTCTGGGTCTATGTAAAAACACAAATAAAATGAGCAGAGCCATTGAGAAAATCCCAGAATGGCAGAAGGCAGGCGACCCAGCTTCAACACACCAAGGAAGGGCCAGTACCTTGGGCAGGGCGTGTGTTGAAACCCATCAGAGGCATCTTTAGGTAACCACAGGCCATGCCCCTCCCCTGCTGTGGTTTCCAGCTGCCCCCCCCCCCAAGCCTGTGCACCCTGGGGAGGTGGAGGCCATGGTGTGGACCCTTCCAGTGGGCCAGGGGAGCACTGAAGCTCCAAACGCCAGCGGGCGGTGAAGCTAAGAGCAGAGTGACTTTCATTCGGGTTTGTTACCGTTTTTGAATTCCCTGTGGGCTGTGCCTGCCTTATTGACTATTCTAACAGTCAGGGGGACAGATGGCTCCTCCTGCTGCCCCCTTCCTAGGCCACCACCTCCTGAAAACTGACTTCATTTTGTCATCTTGAGGCCAACGAACTATGAAGATGGAGGAGATGGAAGAACCCCGTTTCACCGTCCTGTTGCCAGAGAGCAGGGGGGCTCCCAAGTTCAAGTCCCGCTGTGAAGGCCCCTGTTCCCGGGCTCTCTTTAGGAGGTCCCAGAGGACTCTCTCCCTCGTCCATCTCTGCCTGTGCAGCCCCCCGCCCAAGGTTGGTTGGCCACGTGGCAGCATCCCTGTCCCGCATCCTAAAGCCACAGGAAGTCTCGGAGGCTCTGGCTGAGGATCGTGGCTGCACGTTGACTCTGGGGTAAGGAAACCACGTGGTCACCAGTGGTGAGCTGGGGCCTCTCCTTGAAGCCCTTTCCAAGGCTCCAAGCTGTTCTGTGGTTCCCCAAGCCTGAGTAGGCCTGGAGCAGCCTCTGAGACGGGGACCAGGGTTCTACCTGGAAGGAGTCCAGGCCCTTCAAGATGCATTGGGGACCTTTTCTCATTTTCTAGAGTGGACTAGAAGGAGCAAGAGGCCAGCCATGAAGCTCTAACATGGCCTAGGACATAGCTCTCCATGCCCAGGGCCCCACTCTGACGTGCCAGCATTATGGAAACAGCCTGGCGCGCTAGCTAGAGGTGCTCTGACGTCACCAGGATTGGTGGAACCCCAAGGGGCCTGGGGTCAGCCAGCAGCCTCTGATCACCCAGTGAGGTTGCCAGGGAAGGTCAATCCTCCTCAAAGTTTCTGAAAATAACCCTGGCATTTCCTTTTTCTTATTCTTTTGGTTCTCGAAAGCAGCAGCCTGGGGTTTGCAAGAAGGGAGCGGAGCGCAAACGGCTACATTCTCCTGAACGTCAATAGGGAAAGCAAAACACTTGCAGCCAGTGGAGTCCGGCAAGGCTGCATCGTGTTTTGATAAGGTTGTGGTTAACCAGTCCCACACCTATTTTGGGAGGCGAGGGGGTAGGAGGAGAGGGAACACGACCCAGATGTCAGCCTGAAACGAAGCATGGGCACTTTCCAACTCACATTCCACACACGGGCTTGGTAACACGGCCAGGCCAGGCCAGGCCTGCAGCTCAGAGGTGAACCGGAGGTCAGCAAGGGTGGTCACCCGGTAAACCCACCTGCCATTCCCAGAGCCTCCTGGGCCTGGCTCCTCCCTCCCAGTGGCGAGAAGAATGAGGCTTTACGGTGGCCGGATGTCGAAAGCCACCCGGTTCCAAGTCTGTGGTCTTTAGTAGCCATTCAAGAGAAAAGTCAATTTCCTAATGAACGGGGGAGGCAGAGAAGCCAGGGACGTCACGCTCTCACCTCCTTATTTTCAGAGGAGTAACCTCAAGCCTCAAAGAAATTAAATAAGGAATCAGCCAGTGAGTGATGGTGAACTGACTTGTGTCCCCATGACATTCCTGTGCTGAAGCCCTCACCCCTAATATGGCTGTATTTGGAAAAACCGTGTTTCAAGACGTAATTAAGGTTCAATGAGGTCATAAGGGTGGGCCCCAGTCCACTATGACTGGTGCCCTTTAAGACGAGGAAGAGACACGGGGGATGCACACGGAGAGGCCGCGTGAGGCCACATGAGAAGGTGGCCATCCGCAAGCTAAGGAGAGAGGCCGCGGGAGCAACCAGCCCTGCTGGCACTTTGATCTTGCATTTCTAGCCCCTTGAACTGTGAGGACGAACATTATTATGGTGGAAACCTCCCCGTCGGTGGTGTTTTGTTATGGCGGCCCCGGCAAACTAACACCTTGGTAACAGCTGGGAGTCTCCAGTTCAGCCTGGCGTGGTTGCCCGTGCCCCTGGGAGCCCCGAGCCACGCCACGTGACAGGCTGGCCCGCTGCGGGGGCAAGACAACCCGTACGGCCCGTGGGACTTTCCTTCACAGGTGACCTTGCCCATTTCCTTCCCAGGGGATGGCAACCAGGTGTAAAACTCTCCCACGCCTCATGCTTGAGCTCAGGGAGCACCTGCCGCAGCCCCGAGGGCCCGTGCAAGCGTGAGGCCGTTGGTGCTGGGAGTGTGGTGCCTCCACTGGCATCACCGAGCTCACCGCCTGGCTCAGTCATCCCAACCACAAAACGCACCTGGAAAACATCACTTTCTTTGGCCTAGGTCTTTCATTGGGGTTGAAAACCTCACTCCACCCACCTCCAATCAGCCTAAGGGAAGGCTGCCACAGCATACCAGGACCCGTGGCACGTCACCCGCCCCGGCTTTGTACAGCTCTCTTGCAACGAACGCTGCCAGATAATTAGGGACGGCGAGCCTCTCCCACAGCTGGGGGCCTGTGGCCCGTGCTCCTACTCGTCCACAGGCAAGCGCACGGCTTGGCTGAGGGCTGCTCGGGTCCCATTTTGGGCCCCATCGGGCAGTGAATTGCACAACACATGTTCTGGCTGACCAGTTTGGCATGCTGGTGCCAAGGTCAGGAATCACTGTCGAAGCAAGAACCCAACGGGGGAGCCATTTTGTACCCTGATGTGTCTGCATTTGCTCATTTTTAAAGTAAGCGCTTAAGAAACTCTTCCGACGGGCCAGCCGGGTAGCAGATGGTGCATAGGACCCAACCAAATACATGGGACAGTGGAGAGCAGTAAATAGGACGGGCTGGGCCTTTCTGGAGGATTGGCTAGACCAAGAGGACTTCATCTTGCTGGCTACCCCCACGGGAGAGATCACCCAAAGCCAGGAGACACGATGTAGGTTTTTAGAGACTCCATCTCAGGAGAAGGGTGTGCCTCTGGTATAATGCTATTAAAGTTCTCCTTTCTTTCCCTCTGGTTACCAAAATACAGTCTTCTGTCCCAAACCATTGTCTGTATTGTGCTTACCCTTGTGTACCTTGTAGATCTGCTGTCGATGTAGTTCCTCGGGGTCCTCGGACAGGGACCAGGCCCAGGGTGTCACAGGCGCTACATACGGACCCTGAGCCCCTCACAGAAAAGGACTGCGTGGTGATCACCCCACATGTCCAGTCCCCGCGCAGGGTGTGGCACGCAGTGGATGCCCGACGTCTGCCACTAAGGGCAGTGCGCTTATCCATACATTTTCTCACTTGGCACGCTAATGAATGTCGTTAATAGTGGCAGCAGCGGAGCCCGAGCCCTTTCTGAGATCATCATCAGAGCACTCGAATGCCACCTGTTAGAAACCCTAAGCAGGAGGCTACCTGGCCCATACTTTCTGGGGCTCAGTGACCAAAACAGAGCACAGCCCCTCACCTTCTTCTGGAAGCCCATGGCAGGGATGTTACATCTCACGCCAGCATCTTCCTCGTGGTTGCAGCCCTGAGACTCGGCATTGAACTTGCAGTCTATGATGGACTTCTCATTCCCGGTGCACTGGATTTCATTGAGGTGGATGGGTCCTATCCCTGGGGGAGGAAAACAAACACGTGCCGCTGACAGCTTCTGAAGGCAAGTTTCTGGAAGTGGGCAAGAAAGTCCTAGACAGTGAGAACATGTTTCTCCCATCCTCAAAACTCTTCCAACTGCATCCCATAATCAGCTCAAGGATCCAGGCCTCCTCTCCTTGGAGAGAATTGTTTCTTGTCTTGGGATTCACTTCTCTCCTAAAAGTAAATCAAATGTGCTACTAACTTCCTGTGCGACCTTGGCCAACCCTCTCAGCTTCTCTGAATATTGGTTTTCTTCCTTGAATAAAGGAGCTGGGTAAGAAGACATCTAAGTTCCCTCTGCAACTTTAATACTCTGTGCATTTTGAACCCAAAAGGGGTGACTATCCCTATAGAATCAGAGTCCCCGCAGGAAAGTGAGGGCACACTCAAACTGGATGATTCAAACAGAGTTAGAAAAAGGGATTTTGAAAATAAAGGTAAGGGGTGCCTGGGGGGCTCATTCAGTTAAGCGTCTGACTCTTAATTTCAGCTCAGGTCAAGATCTCAGGGTCCTGGGATCGAGCCCCGCATCGGGCTCCACACTCAGCAGAGAGTCTGCTTCAGGATTCTCTCCCTCTCTCTCTCTCTGCCCCTACCCCGCCTCACATGCTCTCTCTCCCTCTCTCAAATAACTAACTAAATAAATCAATCTTAAAAAAAAAAAAAACGAAAAGAAAAGAAAGGTATGGGCAGAGTATAAGGAAATCACAAAATCACAACAGACAGTCCAACACTCAGAGGCTAGCAACAGTGGGACACAGAAACAGCCCCTCGGCCAGCGGAGTGAGGGGAAGATGCCAGCGTCCGACCTAGGAGAGCAAAGAAGCTATATGGAGAGGCCGCCTGTTAAGAGCCATTATCCATGGTCAAGGAGGGACACAGCAGCCTACAGGGACCTTGTAGGGAGAAGAGATAACTGGCCTCCCCCCTCTCCCCAGCCCATCTCCTGCCAGTGCTCCCTGCTGGGCATGCCCGAGTGTGGACAGGGGAACAGTTGGGCAGAGAGGGCAAATCATCTGGTAGGTGACCGATGGTGAACATGCATGGAAGCTGCTCTCACACGCACCCAGATAACCAAGGAGAGCCCCCCACTGCTGGCGAGAGAGAATTCCCAACCTGACCAGTGTCGGCTCCACTCAGCTCACAGGGCTACCTCCCCTCTGTCTAGCCCATCAACATGGATCGAAGCCCAGTTCTCTCCGGGAGTTCTGGGCTGCACTGACCCTCACATTGGTCCCTGCCCTGCCTGGGACCACCTCCGTTTTTCTGATCCTCATTCACCATCCTCCTCTCGCTTGGTCCTGCCCCTTAACACTCAGACATTCACCTCCCATCTTACAGCCCTGAGTCCACCGTCTGGCCTGTCACTTTTGTCTCCATCAGAGTGAACTTCTTGGAAAAGTTGTCTGTTTTGTCTCCTTTACTTCCCTGGCCAGCAGAAGGATCATCTCCCATCTGCTTCTCCGCCAGCCCTCTCCATCCTGGGAAGTGGTATCCATCCGGCCTGATGTTCTCGCCAGAACCCAGAGGTCATCTCTGGTACCCCCTCCTCCTCTGTGGTCGACAAGGAATCCACCACCACACCTGTTCGCTCCCCTAAATCTGGGTGCTTTGCATTTCTGCCATTACGCTCCTCCCGCTCTGTCTTCTCCCATTTGGACAAATGCAACAGCCTCCAGGCTCCGTCCTGCTTGCTCATTCTACAACATTTGCCACAGGGCAGCCCAAGAGTGCTGTTAATGCATATTGAATCAAGTCACTCCCCATTTTAAGTTCTGGAACGGCTTCTCACTGCATCGAAGGGTAAAATCCACAATCCCCAAGTGGCCTGTTTGCCACAATCTGGCCTCTCCCTTAGCATTCCGTCTCTACCCGCTCCTCCCACCTCCACCGCCACACCACCTCCTCTGGCTGCGTGACTGAGCTGAGGTTTTCCCCTGCCTGGACCCCCTGCCCGGCCCATCCTCCTCCCCTCCTCACCAGCTAACTCTCGCTCATCCTTCAGGCCTCAGCTTTGGGCACTTCCCTAGAGAAGACTTTCTGATTGCTGTCTAAGCTGGGCCCCCTCGTGCAGCCTCCCATCGAGGCCTCGGGTGGCTGTCTGTTCCATGTCTGCTTCCCCACTGGGTGGGAGGCCGCACGAGGGCAGGCATCATGTCTGTTCCTTCCGTGATTTCTGCTGTGGAGGTTTCCAGAGACACCCAGCATCTAGGCTCACCAAGGCCAAAATGAACTACCAGGAGCAACTTATGTTAGTAAGTGAGAGCCAAGTTTCCCTTTCCTCGTAAATTCACAAATTCACAAATTCAATTCACACACAGTAAAGCTTCCAATTCCTTGGAATTTTACAAAATTGATTAAAACACAGGACCACGGCTGGAAGCATCCAAGGCCTCAGAGTGGAGAGGCTGTGACAAGGCAGACCCCAAACAGGGTCCTCGAAGCAAGCAGGGGCCACAGCTCAGGGATTCAGGTGGACACAGAAACAGGTAGCAACCTTGGACTTAGCAGCCCGTGTGGGGCTTGTCTGACGACTGTCAGGAGGGCGATGGCAACAACGATGTATATTTATTGAGTGCTTACTAGGCCCCGGATTCTGTCCTACACACGTCACGTATATGAACTCATCAGATCACCAGTCAGCACAATGAAGAAACGGGCGGCCAGCGATGAAGTAAGTGGCCTGGTGGAGCCAGGAGGCAAACCAGGCAGTTGGCCCCACAGCGGGAGCCTGTGGGTTTCTGGAGCCATCGGGAGAGAAGAGCCCGCGGCTGGACGGGAGTGGCAGGTCGCTCTGGGAGAGCGCAGAGCGTTTGGAAGCGCCTGTGTTCTTCATCTGGGGCTGTGCTCCCTGCCCTCCTAGAGCACCTTCTCCTTTTGCGGACCTGACTAGAGGCCCGCCTCCCAGGAACACCTCAGAGCCGTCCTCCGCCATGGCTCTGCTTGATACCACCTCACCCACCCGCAGTGTTTCCTGTTGAGACCTCTCCCTGGGAGGCGAGGAGCCGGCGGCCGGCCTGAGACTGGAGGCGCCCTGCGTCTCCTTGGGAAGCGACGGGCGCTTTCTGAGCCCCACCCCCTCATGTGTCAAAGGCTAGAATAACCTCTCGGGCAGGGTGGGGATTATGAGGAATGGGTGACCCCGAGGACGGCCGGTGACCAGGGGCTCAGGAAACGGTATATAGTGTAGGTATCACTTCTTATATCTCACCACCCCGCTGAAGGCAGGCGACCTCTGAGGGAGGCTATGTCTCGTTTCCCCCACTTGACATGAGCTCCTGGGGAGCAGAAACCATTACCGTAAATGTTTGTGGAATACGTGAATTCTCCATTCCAGGGCCCAGCCCAAGCAGTCCTCGATGAACGCTTATGAATCACTGGCCTACAGGACCGGCCAGGGGAGGAAAGGTTTATGCAAGAGCTTTAGACTCCAACTAACAGCTGCCTGTCTCCCCCCAGTATAAATGTCCACACTGCTCTCAGACATCTGGAGATGAGGCCCCAGAGGTGGGGCCCACGTCCCTGAAGCACACGCATTCACAGCACAGAGACGGGAGAGCCAGTGTGTCTCACCCTCTCCCTGTACCCCCAGCTCGGCAGGGTGGGCGGTGTCCCTGGAGGCCCCCGGCCTGGGTGTACAGCGGAGCCTGCCTGGCGCTGTCTGTGGGCGCCTGGCTCCTTTTGCTGACCTGGGCTTGACCTGCATCCTGACTCCAGCATTCGGCTGCTCCTGGTTCTGGACTAACCCCTGAATGCTCCACCCCACGATGCCTTCCCCACCTGCTCTTTGGCCCTGCTCTTCCCCCAAGCACAAGCCCTGGCCCAGGGGACCACAGGCCAGGGGCGGAAGCAGGGCACTGGGGAGAAGCCCAGCCCCCTGGGGTGACGTCATGGACTCTAGACCCACAGTCAACTCCGTGGGTTACAATCACGTTTTAAGAGCACGGTAGAATATAGTAGGACATAGCCTAGTGTTTTGCATGTTGTAGAGGTAAGCGCTGTTTCCGGAAACTTCTGTTTCAGGTTTACGTGCATGGGCTGTTCCATCACATGTATTTCTGCTTAGGGATTTCAGGCAAAAGGCTTTTCCAGCCACTGCTCTAGAGCTGCCCCGACCAATACAGCCACACTGAGCACGTGCGCGTGGCCAGTCCAGACTGAGATGTGCTCTAGTAAAACGCCCACCTTAGACTTCACCCACTCGGTAAGCAAAATGGACACGATCTCATTAATAGCATTTATATGGATTACATGTTGAAATAATAATATTTGGGATACACTGGATTAAGGGAAATATATTATTAAAATTAATTTCACCTGTTTCTTTTTTTTTTTTTTTTTTTTTTTACATGTCTACGAGACAGTTTAAAACCACTTCTGTGGCTCATGTTATATTTCTATGGGACAGCCCAGGTGCAGAGTGCCAAAGCTTTTTTACCGAGTGATCCCACTTATGCAACTGGAAATCATTCATTCATTCATGCATTCATTCTTCATAGAATAAACAGCCTAAAGCACTATGAGCTGGGTACAGACTCAGCTCTGGGGACACAGAGGTAAAGGACACAGGCCCTCCCCCCGTGCAGCATGGGGTCTTGGGGGGACATGGACGTGGAAACAGACAGCTGGAGTCCAGAGGTGTGCAGGGCTCCCGGGAACACAAAACACAAAGTGTCTGACTCCGATCTAACATCCATCCTGGTGATAACAGCAGGTCTCAGGGAATCACAGGAGGCTGAAGCCAGACAAACCTGAAGAACCCGCAACCCTGGCTGTTTGCTCAAGGTCACTGAGCAAGGGCGGGGCAGGGCTGGGACTAGGACTCAGACTGCTCGCCTCTTAGTCCTTGCCTTTCACACCCAAGCTACGGGTGTGGTCACTGGGTCCACCAGCCAGAGCCGGGAGCGAACTGACCCCATCTGCTCTGTGACTTGACACTGAACGTGGACTTTTCCCTTCCTGCCTACCAGAGTTGACCTGCCCAGAGTGGCGGGAGATCATAAATCATCCAGAGGTTCTTTCAAGGACAGCATCAAAAATGCCAACTGTCTCTTTCTTCCAGAGTTCGGCAGGTTCCTGGAAACCTTTGGCTGCTCTGGGCAGTGAAATAACTAGGTCAGAGAGCACACGCCCACGATAGATGGAATGCTTATGTCAGCCAGGGCTTATTTGTTCCTCAGAATGAGTGGGCTTTGTTCTGCACGCCTTGGGGAGGCACAAACCAACACATCAGCCCATCAGTGACACGGACCGTGGGGGTATTCGCCATCCAAGGGAACTCCGAAGAGCTCACCATGACCAGGGAGGAAGAGGCCCGGCCTGCGGTTTAACCAAGGCTTCTAGGTGGCACGATGCAATGTTAGCGTCCAGCCTAGACCCCTAAACTTTAGGGTATGCCCAGGAAGCTTGCGGGATGTCAGAAGTGGGGTAGAGAGATGTTCTGAATACATGCGGACTGTGCCACAGTGGACATACCGGGAGAAGCCCAAATCTGAGAACTAATGATTTGGGCTTCAGATTTTCTCCACCACTAACCATGGGGGTGACCGCAGGCTTGTCCTCCTGTGCCTCCAGGCCTTGGCTGTTGGACTGGATGAACGGAGGTCCTCTCCAGCAGGGCATCTATGATTCCAGGACTCTCTCTCCAGTCCACTGGGCTGTTACTTCCTCCAGGCTGTGACCAATGACCTCACCACATTCCTCTCTGTGGGGCGACGGCCCTACGTCTGGCAGTCTGGAAACATCCTCTCCCCACAGGACAGGACGCCCCACCCTCCTTGTCAGAAAGGGAAGCTATCTGTCATGTCCTCATGTCACGTGTGCATCGTTGTTCTCAACGGAATGACCCACTTGAAAGCCTCTTAGACTTTTGTCCTCTGCTTAGATGAAAGATCTGTTCAGGACACTTAATGAAAACCAGGCCCCTTCTCGGTAGCATCACGTGACATCCGGAGAGGGCATCCTGTTCCCGGTCTCCGGTAGCAGGGAGAGAATGTCTGTGGTGCTACACCAGAGTGGGAAAGTAAGATGACCTTTGAGATGCTTGTGTGCTGGGGAGGGCCACGGCCGGGGGAATTCTGAGAGCCTGTCCTGGAGGAAGGGCCTGGGAATTCCAGCTTTCTCAGTGGGACAGTGGGGAGCACTGGGTTGCCAGCTGCGAGACCTCCATTAGAGTCGTCATTGGTGGCTAATATGTTGTCTCATCTTGGTTATTCACTTCTTTCTCTGGGCCTCAGCTTCTAAATTCATAAAACGGGGGGCTCAGTGTTCCCTAAGGCCCTTCCAGCTCTGACTGTTGGGAGAGGCCCGGCATTCTCTAATAGAGCAGCCGCCGCGGGAGGGACGAAGCAAAGCAGGAAGACCCTGAAAAGCCCGAAGCCAGCCCGCCTGGGCTGGGCTCCCCATGCCATGCTCCGTGGGAAGAGGCCACAGAACGCCTCCCCACTCCTTACCTTGCCCCAGCTGGGAGCCAGTGATGGCCTCTTTGGCACTTCCAAAGCCCAGCTCTCTGCAGACCACGCTGGCAGACACCAGGTCCCACTTGTCGTCACAGACGGTACCCCATTCTCCGTTCTTGAGCACCTCCACTCGGCCCTCCCCGATGTTGGCACCACCTCTCAACCGCACCAGGGGTTGCTGAAGAGACACACGGTCCTGCTGAGTGCAAAAGCTGTTGCACAATCGGCAGGCAGTCACTGCCCACTCCCCCTTCCAGCCGCCCCCCTCCACCGAGGTGCCCAGGCTAGAGGCGAACCTGTGCTGGAGTCGTGTGCATGTATGGGGGGCGGGGGGCTCACTCTGGGCCGTCAGCTCTGCTGCCAGCTCCCTTTGCAATCCTCCCCGGGAGCTGCTGTCCTGGACTATGGAGGAGCCCACTGGGGCCCTCAGGAGTTCACCAGCCCAACCCAGGCTTGGCTCGGGAGCCTTGCCACCAGCACTTTCCTCACTCCAGAGCCTCAAGCTTTAGAGCTATAGAAAGCAGCTCCTATCCCCAAACCTGGCAGATTCCAGATGGACCGGGGTTCTACCTTGCTTAGAACAGAGTGCTCCAGTCTAGCCCTGCGGGAGACTTCAGGGCACTGATGCTTACACCCTGCTGACGCTGCTCTGCAGGCTGGTGAGAAGTCGGAGCAGGGGGACGGGGCTAGAGCATGCGACCCAACCAAGAAGGCCGTGACTGAGACAATGGTCACTGCATGGGGGTGGGGAGCCCCGCGCCGGTCAAGCCTGCCCTCTGTCCGGGGGCCGTGCTCACACGCGGCTACTCTTCCTGCTACCGCTCCCTGATTCTACTCCAGGTCCAATCGGCCTGGCTCCTCAGAGGAGGCAGACCCCTAGGTGTGCAGAGAGGATGCGTGCTTACAGTTCGAATGCCCCTAAGTGCTCACCAACAGCCTGGAAGCCCAATTGTCTCGTAGGGTTTATCTAATCGCACACGCATAAGAGCCACTCTCCACCAGGGTTTTTATGCCACTGGATCACATGTTAGCAGGTGGGAGCTGGCTCACATGACTCCATCTGCCCACACACCCTGGTCTGCATCAACTTCCGAGCATGCGTGTGTGTGTGTGGGGGGGGGGGTGGGTGCGGGTGTGCATGCATGTCTGTGTATATGTGTGTGCATGCATGTGTATATGTATGTGCATGTGTATGCATGTTGTGGACACAAGTGTGCATGCATGCATGTGTATGTGTGCATGCATGCGTGTGCACGCATGTGTGTATGTGCATGTATATGCATGTATGCGGACACAAGTGTGCATGCATGCATGTGTGTGCACGCATGTGTGTATGTATGTGCATGTATATGCATGTATGTGGGCACAAGTGTGCATGCATGCATGTGTGTGCACGCATGTGTGTGTGCACGTATGTGTGTATGTGTGTGCATGTATATGCATGCATGTGGCATGAGTGCGTGCATGCATGTGTATGTGTGCATGCATGTGTGTGCATGTGTGTGTGCACGCATGTGTGTATGTATGTGCATGTGTATGCATGTTGTGGACACAGGTGTGCATGCATGCATGTGTATGTGTGCATGCATGCGTGTGCACGCATGTGTGTATGTGCATGTATATGCATGTATGCGGACACAAGTGTGCATGCATGCATGTGTGTGCACGCATGTGTGTATGTATGTGCATGTATATGCATGTATGTGGGCACAAGTGTGCACGCATGTGTATGTGTGTGCACGTATGTGTGTATGTGTGTGCACGTATGTGTGTATGTGTGTGCATGTATATGCATGCATGTGGCATGAGTGCGTGCATGCATGTGTATGTGTGCATGCATGTGTGTGCATGTGTGTGCACGCATGTGTGTATGTATGTGCATGTATATGCATGTTGTGGGCACAAGTGTGCGTGCGTGCATGTGTATGTGTGCATGCATGCGTGTGGGGGGCGCAGCTGTGCATGCATGTGTGTGTGGACGCAGGTGTGCATGCATGCATGTGGGCAGGAGTGTGCATGTATGCGTGTGTATGTGTTTGGGTGTGCATGCATGTGGGGGGCACAAGAGTGCATGCACGCGCATGTGTGTGTGTGTGTGTGTGTGTGCGTGTGTGTGTGCGTACCTGAGCATGTGTATGCTGGGGGGGCTCAGGAGGCTTCGAGGCTCTGAGTTACTGCTGATGCTCATTTGCTTCAACACAGAGGGAGCGGGGTGGCTACGCAGCCATTCTATGTGCGTTGGATCAGACCAGAGTCATTGTTCCACTTGGGCCTATGTGGTCCTCAGACCACATCCACCGATAGCCCGGCCACAGTGGCCTAGCTGGAGCTGGTGTTTGTCGGCATTCAGTACACCAGCCACCTTGAGGGCCGAGGCATCAAACCAGAACCTGTGTCTCCATCCTCCAGCCGAGGTTCCCACTCGGCCACATGGCTCTGCCCCACTGGCGGTGCCTCGTGGCTGCCGTGGCAGGGCGCAGTGATAGCACCCAGACTTACAGACCATGGGGACGGCTCTGAGCCTGGCACTAGGGAGAGAAGAGGGACGGGGTATGTGCAAAACACCTGGGATCTTCTAGCTTTAGAAAACAAACCAGACACCTGCTGGCTGTGGCCTGTTTGCAGTGGAGCTGGGCCCTCTCCATTCCCCTGATGCCCAGCCCAAGCTGTCTTGCATAGGTAGCTGTGACTTCCATGTTCTGGAAACTGCTCATATGGGCCGGTAGGTGGGAACAGCACATGGGACGGGGGGCGGGGAGGAAAGGTGGCTGCTCATTTATGAGGGGGCAGACCAGCCATGCCCCCCACTTGATGGAGGCAGAGTGCCAAATCACCTCACCCCAGCCTGGCACTGGCCGAGCAGAGTCAGCCGGCCGTGGAGGAAAGGAAGAAACCAAGGGAAAATGTGATGTAAGCCTCACTCCCCCCCAACCTTTTATTTTTTTTTAAATTCCTTTGGCATGAACTCAATTCCTTTGCTTTAAACCACACAGCAAGAGGAATTCCAAAACAGTAGGGTCTGGTATTCTGGATGACACACGAGAAAAGCTCAGACGCTCGGGCCGAGGCTGTAGGAAGGATGTGGCCATCACATCACGTGGCAGGGGGGCAAGTGAGAGTGTGTGGGGCTGCGGGGGTAGGGGAACGGCACTGTCCGGGGGTGTCTGTGTCGCCTGGCTGCATGCATGTGCCGTATGGTGGGCCTGCGCACTTTGGAGGCCCCTTGGGGACTGAGGGGGCAGGGATGGCCGCCTGCTGGAAGAGTCACGAAGGCACTCCAAATAGTTCCCATACCCCTTGGTTGATGGCTGGGCTCACAGCATTCATTTCACTCCTTTCATTGAAGACTTTTTCTTTTGTGCAAATACACCACCCCCGGCCTGGGAGAGGACACCCAACGTGGTTTACTGGTTCCTGCCCGGGTTTCCCATTTCCTTCAGATGACTGCTATCACCCCCCCTCCCAAGAGCAGGCCCTTAGATGCTGATGGGGAGAGCAGATGGCAGAGGGCAGAGCGGAAAGATGGGAGAGACAGGGAGAGGGGAAAGAGACACAGAATGAGGCGGCTTGAGCCCGGGGAGGGGCTGCTCCTCCCGTCCCATGCCCTGGACCCAGCGGACACACCGTCTGTCCCCATCATGGCCTTTCTCCCTCCTTTTACCGTGACGTGGTCAGAGCTGACTCGGAACTCATCCGTCCAGGTGAGCGTGGAGTTTTATCCGGCACGGGGAATCATTCCCTAATAGACGAGCAGCCACCCTTCCTACCCCGCCTCCTCCTCCTCCCATGTGCTATTCCCACCCACCAGTCCCATGAGAGCAGTTTCCAGAACATGCACATCACAGACAGCCTTTGATGGATATCGAAAAAAGGAAGAGGAGGAAAACGAAAAATGAATCTCCTCTTAATGATTTTCAATGAAAGACAGAGGAGCGCGCTTCCTCCGTTTCAGAGGCTGTGCAAGCCTGCCGTGGTCGGGACAGTTCACTTGTCCTAAGAAATCAGACCCTTGACACGGGGTGTTACTTACGTGAGCAGATGTACATCGACATGTCTTGCACGCACTCGCATGCGCACACACAAACGTGCACTCACGCACACGCACATACGTGAACACGCACGCAGGTCTGCTTGCATACATGGAACCTGACTGAGGGCTACAGGTGACACAGACATGGGAATGGCAGGTTTTCCTTGTCTGTCTTGGTGAAAGCTTTTTAAAATTTTTACCCTTTTTTTTTGCAGAACAAAACCAAAACATGTTTGGAAACATTTGTAGTGGAGTTCACGTGCTTTTGAGAATTATGCTGAATTCCCCACAACTTCAGAACACTGTCCTCCTCTGGGAGTTAAGCAGGACTCCCCACCCCTGCTTTTGTGCAGGGCCAGCAGACAGCGCACAGAGCCTGTGACAGTGGATAACAAGGTGCTCTCCTCTCCTTGGTATTTGCCCTCCACGGAGGGGACTCCGGTCTCAGAGTAGCAATGGTGGAAGGCCAGGCGGGGTGCTGATGATTTGGGGCCGGGGCCCAGCTGCTCGTCACACTCTAGAGGTGGCATCTATGCGTGGGGCCAGCCGTGACAGGCATCCTACTACATTCCTGCCCTGCAGGCAAGTGGTCTGAGTTGGGGCCAGCTCTCCTCATTCTCTCCTGGGGGGGTCCCTGCCTGCTCCCTGAACTGCCACCCTCCCCCCTCCCCCCACAACGCGCCAAGGAGCCAGACCTCTGGCCGCGTCCTCACCTCTGGCTTGTAGGCTTTCCGGAATCTTGAGGGCCCGTCGGGGCTGAAGACCTGGCCAGGCACACAACTCACCACAGCTGGCAGCCCATTCTCACAGGTGACATTCTTCACGGGGTCCAGCAACACCTGCGTGCCGAGCTTGCAGCTGGAGATGTGGGCCTCTGTGCCCGTGCAGTCCATGGAGAACGGCCAGTAGCGCTGTTTCTTCCGGGCGGCAAACATTCTGCAGAGGGCGGAAGGCAGCGGGTGACCAGGGCGTCATGACACCCACCCCTCATTCCTTCCACAACCAGGTACGGGGCCCGGGGCCAGCCGCCGTTCTGGCTTCTGGGGACCTGGGGGCGGGGGGAATGAATGGGTCTGGTCTGTGCATCTGGAGCTCAGGCTAGATGAGTGGGCGAGCACTGCTGAGCACCCCAGCCATGCGGGGCACCATGCTGGGCGCCGGGAGCAGGACCTGGACAGGCAGATGTGGCCTCCTTCCCCCGGGCGGTTCATATGCTAGGAGAGGAGGGACTCAGGAGTGGGATAACACTAAAGCCTACAAATGCAAAATGCAGATTGGGATCTAGAAGAGGTACGATTCCTGGTCCCAGGAAACCCTCAATCCCAGGCAAACCAGAATGGTTGCTCACCTAACCCTTCAGATCATTTCATCACGATTGGTTGTGGTTTCTTGCCTGCGTCCATGAGCAGAACAAGTTGAATGTTAAACTCTCTCCCAATGACATACAAGATCAAAGGTGTGGATCCAATGAGAAGCAATGAGAACAGTCTTAACATGGGCTGAATCAAAGTATAACTTGCCTGGAAATTAAAATGGTCATGAAACTTGGCCACAGACCTTATTAGCAAATCTTCACGTGGGAGCCAGTGAGGCTGATGGTGTCCCCGGAGCATAGCCCAGGGAAGCTCTTAGCCTGTATTATGTGTAAAGCGTTCCTTTTTCTGTGTTTTTGGAAGGCAGAATAAAGATCAGGGTGAGCCAAAGTGTTTTCTAAAACAATAACCAACCAGTAAGTAAGGAACTGGTTAACAGTACTGGGCCTCGGTTTCCTGATCTCCAAATTAGAAGCGGCAATGGGATCTACTTGATAAGATCGTTTATAATACTTGCCAAGCAATTAGAACTGCACACAGGAAAGGCTTCGTGTGTGTTTGTAAAAGAACCGACAGCTACCTTGGCTAAAGGAGAAACAAAGGGGATTGGAGAAGATAGGACTCCCCAGGGCTGCCGTCCTGACACGACTTTGGGAAGGACCAGGGCTTGAGCTCGGCTCTGAATGATGGTGGGGTTTGCAAAGGAGGAGGGCAGGGAAGACACCCTGTCCTCTCACGCTCTCCCAGCTCCCAGGGGTCTGTGTGCTTGTCCCTGCTTGGCAGAACCAGTGAGATGCCACAGCCAGCCAGGCAGCATCGTCGCCAGGGGCCCAGTGGAGGGGCCTCCCGGGGCAGGCTGGCCCAGGGTGGGGCAGAAATGGGGTCCTGTTTCTGCTTGGTAGGGCCAGACTGGAAGTTTCTGCTTCGTCTCAGAGTGAAGGATGTGAACGTAGAGGAAGGTGAAACCCTACAGACGCTGCCAATTTCTTTCCTTAACCAAAAATTTCGACTAGGAATAATTCTAGTGTACCTGTGTGCCCGATGACACAGAATCTTTGGAAAAAGGACTACCCTGGGAAATTCAGGATGTGTGCCCCACAGCCCTGTAGCCCACGGTGAAGAACTTTGCAGGAGGGCTGTTAATAATTCCAAGCACCGCTGCCCCTCCCCACTTCCTGCATACAAGACCCCTGCACTTGGAAACATAACCTCCAGCTTGTTCCCCACGACACCCCCACCTCGGACTGGAGAACACACTTGGGGGGAGTCTCCAGCTTGTTCCTCAGGACGCCCCCACGTTATGCGAGAGAGCACACTCGGGGGAGATCAGCTGCACAAGGACTGGCCAGGCCTCCCTGGCCTGAAACATCCTCTTGCTTCCAGGGTTCAGTGAACACCACCCTCACCCAGCAACAGATGTACTGAGCTCTTAATGTAGACGGAAGCACCCACAGCAAACACAGAACTGCTCCTGCCTTTCCCAGGCAGCCCTGCGTCCCTCTCACATCAGCTCACAGGAATGCGCCGTAGCCCTCCACTACACAGGCAGCAGCCCCTCCCCCCCAGTGATTCACCAGGGCCAGGCCAGGGGGTGCAGACACGAGTTGAGGCGCTGGGGAGGATGCGTGGACAGCCCGCCTCAGGCCTGCTGTTTGGAGAGTGACTGGAGTGAGGGGCGGCTTTGGGCCCAGGGGGAAGCCTGCTGGAGAAAGAGGTGACCAGGCCTAGGGCAGGGTAGCAGGAAGAACCCACAGCTGGGCTGCTGCAAGTAAAAATGAAAGGTCCTCCTGGCTCTTCTCCAGCCAAGGGAAAAGCCAGATTTTGTTAGGGATTCTGCCAGCTACTGTGTATGTCCATTCCAATGACAGATTCCAGAATTAGGGAAATAACCACAAGATGGGCTCAGAGACCCACTGGGCCTGAACTAAAACTCCATCGATCACCTGACCTCCATAAGCCCCTCCTCCGACTGGAGAGCCATAGTGACCTGTGAGTCTCCTGGGAGCGTGTCATTCAGAGCCTGTGTCCAGTAAAGTTCTGGTTATTTCCTCTTCCCCAAGGCACACTTCGGTAAAAGGCCATAGGTCCCTTTGGGGAAGGTTGGGAAATTGATTAACATGGTAAGTTTTTGGCAGTGTATTGGGGTCCTTTCTCAAGGGGACCCAGCCTCCCCTTCGTTCAAAAGGTCCTGGGTCTGTAAGTTGGCTCGGGGCTGGGAATTGGGGGAGGGGTGTGACTCTCTGTGTTTATGATTTAGGTTCGATTTTTGTTCTCTCAACCTGGGGTTTCTGTTCATCTAGAATGAGTAAGAATTCAGTAGGCTTCCTATCCATTTCACTTCTGGGAACACCGTCATCAACTAGCCCACGGCACCATGATCAATCAGCCCACGCCAAGGGTCTGCAGGTGTCAAGCTGCTCTGATGCCTGCTCCGATTCTGCTGTCATTCGGGGACCACGTCCGTCTGGCCTTGGGAGGCTGCGTGTTGTCACCTAGTCCCTCTACCCTGGGATCCAGTTAGGGGGAGGTATGGCCTATAGTGAAGAGCTTCCAGGGAACTCTTAAGAATGCCAGGGTTTCCCGCACAAATTTATTCCTCAGTCATAGGGAAAGTGTGTCTTCTGGACCCTCCCAGGGTGGGTGAGGTCTCAGCTGACAAATGTACTCCAATGTTCCAGTCTCCTTAAGCCTTTGAATCCCTTCCTCCGCATGAAACCAAGGAGGGCAGGCATTTCCGTTTCGCTCACGGTGGGCCACATTTTGGTTCACGTCTCAGCCAACCAACCAAATCGTTAAAGCTCTTCCTAACTCCCGAGACGTAACATTAGATGCAGAATCTCAGCGTAGTGAGCTCCCATCAATAAATCAATGTCAACTCTGGGATCCTGCTCTAAGAACAAAAATGACCACAAAATGCTCCTGGCTCCAAGAATGGGGTCCCGAAGCTTCAGTGTCATTAGCTTCAAGGAGCCTTCACGGCTCCCCGGACCACAGCATAAGTCAGCTCATGGCAAAGCAGCCCTTGGTGGGGAAACTGACTCCACTCTCAGTGGCCCTATGGGCACAAGGACTCTGAGGAACACGTGGGAACCACCTGGAGGGTGGACAGTGGTGAGCCGAGAGGCTCTCATGAGCTATGGTCCCGGCCCTGGGGATAACCGAGGCCCCTGAGTGGCCCCCAGACACACCAGTTAGCAGACAGAGCAAGAGGAGAGGCCTCAGGCACTGCCCAGGTGAATGAATGTCTAAGGTTGCAAAGCTCCTTTGGACCTGGTAGAGACTTGGAGATGGCTAACCCCACCCCAGACAGAATCACTTTGAAAACAATCTCCTCCCTAGGGTGAAGGGCCTCCCTGGGATTGAGGGATGTCAGCAATAGCAGGGACAGGCTGCGGGAAGGGTCAAAGGGAACTGGGGAAAGATGCTACTGGAAGGCGCAGACTCAGGGACCATACAGGGTGGCCCTCACTTGGCTCCCAGGCCTCTGCTGTCCATAGCCTCTCAGCACGGCTCACAGACCCCCTGTCCCCAGGCCAGCCCCACCCCAGCTCCCAGACTCTCTGGGCCACCCAGCCAGGCCCTGCCTCTGGGGGGGAGCAGAGCAGGAGCCGGGGCTGAAGAGGGCGGCAGCAGTGTGGAGAACACACTGGGCTCCCCTGCGGGCTCTGGGCGGGTGGGCTCTGGGACCCCCAAGTGCCCTGCCTGCAGCCCTGCGTCTCCTGTGCAGACCGAGGGCTTGAACCAGGTGATGTCTGAGGCTGCCGTAGGCCCTGGGAGTCCCAGCTCATCACGAACAGCTTCCTCCAGCCGCCTGCCATCACTGCCCCGAAGAGCACCACGGAGGCAGAAACTTCCCAGTGTGCCTTTCTCTTTTGGGGCTCAACGGTCAGTTGAGCCTCTGAGGCTAACATAAAACAAGTCTGCAAGGTTTAGCGCCCGCCCTCCTGCCCTCTCCGGCGAGAGGTCAGGAATTGGAGCTGGTTTTCAGCAGCGTCAGTTAATCATCTCCCAATGTGGCTGAGAACACCACCCACCACCATGGCCTTGGATGCCTCCCAGCCCTTTGGGGCCTTTTCCTGTCCCAGTTTGAACAGGGAAGCTGCACACAGGAGTATGGGAGGAGCAAGGAGAGGGTTTCCAACCCAGCCCACGAGAGGATCGCCCGGGGCACAGCGCCAAAACAGATCCGAGACCCCTCCTCGAAAGCAGCAAGAGGACTCAGGACCGTCCTCAGCTGGGGAGATGGCTTTCAACTGAACAAGCCTTGTGCTGCTTGGCCTTGGCCTGATGGCAGCCGTCCCGCTCCTGGGACTGGGCTGGGGGCTGTGGTGGGGCCAGCCAGGGGAGGGGTTTGCTTTTCTTGGCTCCAGTGGGTCGGAAAAGCTGAGAAGGTGTCCCCAGGGAAGGAGCTGACCAGCTGGCAGGAGTTTTCCAGAGACTCGGAGGCCCGAGACCACTCCACCTCCCAGCTGCCCTGTGCGACCAGGAAGGTCTGGGCCGTGTCTGAGGCTGAGGAGGGTGGGAATCGACACACCCCCAGGAGTGTGGTGAGCCTGCCCGGCTGCCAGTGCTCACCCCTGTGGCGGACTGGGGGCTCTAACCAAAGGCGGCCAGGCCAAGCCCAGGGAGGGATGGAGCCCGCCCGACCCCAGGGGTCTGGAAGGAGAGCCTGGCGTGGAACCCACGTCTCCTGACTTCGAAATTCCCTGTCCTTGGTTTGAAAGGAGAGACGTAGTGTCGTGAGTCTACACTCTCTAGGAGTGTAGACCCTGAAGCTGGAGACCCGTGTTCGGATCCTAGCTCTCCTGCCTCTCTCTGACTTTCTTTCTTCGACTGTGAAGCAGCCCCCTACTTCCTGGTGCTGTGAGGGTTCGACGGCTAGGAGCAGAGCCCGGCACCAGTCAGCACTCAGAAACAGACCGTCGTTACCCCAGGAGAGGAGAGAGGGAGACCCACTACCAACAAAGGGACTCCAGCGGCCAGCCTGGCAGGGGACCCAATCCCTTCACTGGACACCCCTCGGGGCAGGTTACTCTACGTCTCATTGGTATCGCCTCCCTTTACCCCTGGGAGATGCTAACTTTGGAAACCGTAACAGCACTGTAAGTTTAACTGGGATGCGTGTAACTGAGTCAAAGCGAACCATTTTTCAATTTCCTGACAGTTGCTGAAAGGTCCAGATTTCTCTGAATAATCATTCCCTGAGGAAAAGTGGACATGTCTCCTTAAGCTGGCATTGCCCTTGCCCCCCCCGGCCTGGCTAGTATTGTCCTCGTTCAGCCCCTGTGGTCACTACGCTGACCGTGCGCACCGAGAGGTGGGGTTTTTCCTGGCTGGAGCACCTTGCCCTTCATCTTGGCCCTCACCCTTCCCTCACCCTGCCTCCGTCATGTTTTTGGGGTCTGTCTCCCACAGGAGCGGAAGTTCCTGGAGGGCAGGCTTACAGGAGGGCCACGGGCAGGCCTGCCACGACGTGGGGCAGGAAGGACTCTCCTCTGCGGGGGGCCCCCTGGCAGAGTTGACCAGTAACCAGGCAGGGTGAGAGCCCAGGAGTCAGCCGCCCCCTTACTTGTACACTTTGGTGTTGTACGTCTTCTCCCCCGGGAAGCCAAACATGCCGCAGACCACTCGGGAATTCTTGGCTGTCCAGTGCTTGTCGCAGATCTGTTTCCAGCTCTTGCCGTCCTTCACCTCCACATAGCCCTCTGTCACGGGGGTGCGCTTGCGGTAGGCCGACAGGATGGCCCGAATCCGGATGTCCTCCACCTGGATGTTCAGGCTCTGGGAAGGAGGAGGCACGGGGCAGAGGAGTTACTTGCCTGGTCCGGCCATGAGGGGGGCCTGCAGGCCAGGCACTCTGCAGCCTGCCTCTGCCCTGCAGACCCTGGGGGGGGGGGGGGGCAGGCGTGGCCAGGAGCAGTCAGAGAGGAGCCCCAGGACCCCGGCGGCTTCTCCTACATCCTACGAGCGCGGACAGAGCGTGCGGCAGACTCCTTCCGTGGGTTCTCAAAATAAGTGCAGAAGTGAGAACGTGTTCTTTGACCTTGCAAGTTCTACATTAAAAACAATCTGGATTTGGGATTTTACGCCAAAGCATGTCTGCGTGCACACGTGTGCCTGTATGTGTGTGTCCCCACTAAGCTTTGAGTAAAACCGAAATGTCAGGTGGAGGAGCCTTGGCCATCTTGAGGCTGGTGGTGCCATCCCGCACTCTGCCTCGTCCCCTGGTGTGGGTGTTCCTCAGGCAGAAAACCCCAGGAGAGAAGGGGGAGGGAGGAGCTTTGTGTAGGGACTCAGGCCTGCCCCGCAGGAGGTAGGGATGGACACCGTCACTGAGCTGTGGCCAGGAAAGGAAAGATTCCAGATGACTTGAGGCCCTTGGAAAGCCCGCTCCTCACCCCCACTCCCACCCCCACCCCCACCTCCATCCATCTTTCTGAGGCAGTGACCAAAGAGTCAGGACCCTGACAGGAGGAAGCAGAAGAGGCTGGGCACGGGAGGGGGGACTCTTGCCGCACTGCATTGTGGGCTCTCCTCCCCACACCTCTGACACTGAGCGGCAATGTCCCTGCCCCACGCTTACCCCAGAGGCCCAGGGATTTGGAAGAAGGACAGGGGGCCTCAAGAGGCCAAGATGGATGAGAGGAATGGGGGGCTACTTGGAGTTAGTGATACCTGTGCTCACTCGATGTGCCCCCAAACACTACGGAAGCTCCCTCCCGAATCTCTTAGTTCCACCCCCTCCTCTTTCTTCCCCTGCCCTGTGGGACCACCACCGGCTCTTGCAAGGCTCCATGGGTCCCTGCCTCCATCTCCCTCTTCCATCCATCGGCTACAGGGCCAGCCAGCAGAGGCCTTTCTAAAACACAGAGAGATCTTGTTCCTTCACTGTATAATAATGCCCAGATTACTTAGTGAGGAGCCCACAGCCGGTCAGGACTGATGCCCCCTGTGCCTCCAGCCCCCTCACTGTCCCCAGCCCCAAATCTATACTCAGATCTGGTTAACTGCAATGTAACAACAACAGCCCATGTGCGAGCCGCACAAGGAGTGTTCTAGTGCATTCTCCTGCTTAATCCTCAACTAACAGAATGGGGTGTTTCGGAGCTATTGCCGTCCGTTTTCCAGGTAAGAAAACTGGTTGACTCTATTTCCGAGAACCACCTAGAGGCAGGGAGTGCAGTGTGAGGAGCTCTCCGAGCTGGGCCGGGGGGGCGGGGGCGGCGGGCACAGGATCTTGGCAACCTGAGTGCCTGAGCCCCTGTCCAGCCAGGATGCAAATGAACCACTAGGTTGAACAGAACCATTATTTGGGTGCCCGGGGATTCATGTCTCCTCACCCCGGCTTCAGGGTGCAAAGCCAGGCCCTGTTCCAGCAGCCCGGCAAGGCAGTGGAAAGTATGTGGGCCAGGAGTGATGGCATTTGGCCCCGGCTCCTGTCCATGCAGAGAGGAAGGAAAGTGCCAGGGGCAGGATTATGTTTGTCAGCTTAAATCCTGGATTCTTTACGGCCTCCATTCAGGCCACAGGACCTGTGCCACCAAGACACGTGGACAGGGACAAGCCAAGAAAGGGCCTGATCTCTGGACCAGCCTGCAGACCAGCCCCTCCTGCCTCTTCCCACCTCAGGAGGCGGGTCTGGAATTCCAGCGCCCTGCAAAATGCCCAGAAGGAAAGTTACCGCTGAGGCGCCAGCCCTGTGACTCCACAGGGCAGGCAGCCCGGACCAACTTTATTAAATTCCGATCCTTCCCTCCCCCATGCCCCCCTGCCATGGGGCAGCAGTGCAGGCTCACTAAGGGGAGATGTGAAATGTGACCCTCGGCACCCCAGCCCGCATAGTGGGGAGGGGACACAGCAGACCCATGTACCCTTGTCTTGGGCCAGGTGGCACCTCTTTCGTAGAAGCGTGGGGGAGGGGGAGCCAAGTGGGCTCAAGGTAATGAGGTGAAGAGAGGAGAATGTGTTAGAGCAAGGTGTCCTTGTCTTTATTCTCCCACCAACTCCCTGCCTCTGTGTGTGTGTGTGCGTGTGCGTGTGTGTGAGTGCGTGTGTGAGTGCATGCGTTCTCTCTGTGTGGGTCTGTGTGTCTCTGTATGTGGGAGTGGGAGGGTGTCTGTACACCCACGCAGTGCAGGGGAGGTCCAGAGAGGGACAAGCTCAGGGTCGTTCCTTCAAAATGGAATGTCTTCTTTTCTCCCTCCATGGAACCAACTCCTCATTCCGTCAGACTCAAATTCACTGCAGTCATTCATTTATTCATTCATTCAACAAAATTCAGTCTGTCTCCTCCATGGACCTGGCCAGCCTTCCTCCCTCTGCCGCAGCCACAGGGCCCTGCCTCTTCTCTGAATAACAAAAGCTGGGCGAGGGCCCTCACTTATCAAACACCAACCTATCGTTAGACAGCAGGCTCTGGGCTCCCTCAATTCCCATGACAACCCACGAGCAAGCCGATGGTACACCCGTGTTCCAGGTGAAAAATGAGAAAACTTGGCAAGATTTCACTTCTCCCAGTTCACACAGCCGGTAAGTAGGTAAACAAGGGTGAAGACTGAGTTCGGACTCCAACCCTGTGCTTGGGACTGGAGACCACTGGTCTCTGCCCTCCCATTCATGCCCCATCCAGTGCGAGGTACTGAGTCCACCCACACGAGGCGGGGTCAGGGGCTCGGCCTTCTGGGTGGTCCCTTTGGGGCCTGCACGTGTTCGAAGTCCATCCTGTGCTCCGGTGGGAGGAGCCATGAGTCAGACCAGAGTGTACGTGTGGGGAGAGCTGCCTCCCAGCTGCTCTTGGACTCGGGCCAGGGGGCAGCAGGGAAACCCTTCGTGGCGCACATTCAGGGCTCACTGCTCGCTGACGAGCTCCCACAGGCCGCTCAGAGACTTCTGTGCAGGAAGACACACACAGACACACAGAACTTCCCCCTTACTTCACTGCTGTGGAATCTCTTCCATAACCACAAGGGCTAGATTTTTCTTTTCCTCAGAAGCTCAACTCCAAAAGAGACGAGAAGATGTGAAACACTAAACCATAGACACACTTTTTTTTTCTCACAAAGAGCTCTCTAGACTTGCTGATTATACATTAAGCCCTATAGCCCAAAAGGTGGCAAAGTGTCTGGCATATTTTCAAATTAAAGTCTGAATGCTGTCTCTCTTGCCAGAGATAAGAGTTCACCCAGATCTCCAATAAGACCTTCTTCCAAGGAATTCACAGAACCTTCTAGACTTGTCCTACTCAGAACTCATCTCGTCCCCAGCAGGGCTCGAGAGTGATGATCAGACACTTCCAAAAGGGCAAATCCAGGTGCAGGGAGGTGAGGACCTGCCTTGCTTCAGCCAGCAGGCTGCTGGAAAGAAAGGCCGCTGCAGGAGCACCGGGGCAGGACTCCCAGTCTTGTGTCTGCACAACATTTCACATTTGCAGCATCTGTGAATGACTTGCAAAAATTCCACAATGTGACAGTCTGGGGCTGTCGCCAATGAGGAGAAATCACCAATTTTGAAAAGCTAGTTGAAGATTGCATCAGGTAAAGATACAGGGGGAGGCAAGGCAAGCAAGCAGCAAGCCTGTAAGGTCATACTTCACAACTGCAAAGCTCGGCACTGGGTGCGAAGCCCCCCCCCATCCTGGGAGGCATGTGTGTAAGGGCCCCATCTCAGCCCAATTATCTTCCTTCCCTCTGAAGGAATATCAGCCCCGGCCTTCCCACCTGAGAAGGCATCCCTGGAGAGGTGTCGAGGAGGGAGGACCTCGGTGATGAGATACACGAGTACGCAGTCATCCCAACGAGGACGCACGGCTGGTCCCACACAACCTCTGCTTGCCTAGCAAGCCTCATCCCTCTATTGCTAACGGCTTCCTGCATCTTGCTCTCTAAGCCCTCAGCTGCCTTTATTCAGCTGTTTCAAAAACGGGCCTTCCAGACCGAGATCCATTTTCCCAACCACCAGCTCGGCACCTTCCTCAGCACCTCAAAGCAGACACATCCAAGACACGCTCAGCCTTGCCTCCGCTCACCGAGTCAGGCTCCCACCCGTCCAGCTTGCAGACCACAAGCCTCACCTGCCTTCTGCGCCTTGCCCTCCTCAGACCTACCGCCCGGCCACCCGGCAGCGCCCCGTCTAGCCTTCCATCACTGGCCCATTCCCATCTCCATCTGCCAGTCAGGTGGCAACGGGAACCAGGGGGTGAAATGACCGAAGCCCTGTCATTTCACACAGGCTGAGTGCTCCCCGGTGTGGAGGAATCGCTGACCTGGTCTGCCTCTCACAGCACCTAGCCTACTGTGTAGTCGTGTCTTGCTCCAAACCTTTCCATGGCTCCCCAGGCCTTGGGCTCCCTGATCCATACCACTCCCTCCCTTCCCTTTCTCCAGCCAGCGACCTTCTCTCACTGCCACAGACATCACTCTTAAAGCCCAGCATTGAACCTCCCTGAAATTCTCTTTTCCTTCTGTCTGAGTCCTCCTGACCTCAGGGACAATCTCATTCATGCGTTTGAAACGTGTCTGAGTGCTCCTGGCACCGTGTGAGGCCCTGGGACGCACCGGCCAACCCGACACGCCAGTCTCTTGCTGTCACTCCTGACAGGAAACAGAGAGAACCAAGTCCTCCACGAAGCCCCCTTCTCCAAATATCTAGGCCGCAGAGAATGGATTTCTTTATTCCCCGTGCATTTGCTCTCTGAGTTGCTCAGAGTCCTTGGCTTATCCTGACTGTCTTATACTCTGATTATTTATCTTTCCAATGTGTTTTTGCCACCTCAGAATTGTGAGTTCCTGAGGGCGGGACAGTGCCTTATTTCTGTCTTATCCATGGCCCTAAGGCCAGACATGACACATAGTGGGTCCTCAAATATTTTTGGAACGGACCAATAATCATTTTTTAAAAATCCAATTACAGGAATTCGTCTTAGCTGAACATTGAACTCCCAAGCCAAAAATGTAGTAAAGACTCCCTTTATTCTTCGTTTAATGCAAAATAAACAACTAGGCAGCCCTTGCCTCTCTTCACAGCATAAGCACTACTCGTGTGACTTATGGATGGACAAGCAGAAGGTCTACACCCTCTCCGTGCGCTCCCTTGTCATTGGGCTATTAACACCCTCCCTTGCCTCTCAAACTCTGACGCTAAGGAAGTTACTGCGCTGAATTAAAAGCGGATCTGACCCTCAGCACACATCTAGATGGTTTAGCTAAATGGGTATCATCTGTAAACAGCCTGAGGCAAGAATCTGGCCACACTGTAGTTACCTCCTTTTTTTTTTTTTTTGAGATCTTATTTATTTATTTGACAGAGAGAGAGTGAGAGAGCACAAGCAGGGGGAGCAGCAGACAGAGGGAGAAGCAGGCTCCCCTCTCAGCAAGGAGCCTGATGCGGGACTCAATCCCAGCACCCCAGGATCATGACCTGAGCCAAAGGCAGACGCTTAACCCACTGAGCCACCCAGGTGCCCCTGTAATTATCTCCTTTTGATGATCAGATCAGCGTTCACAGAGTAAGGAGCTGAGTAAGAAGTAACAGTCTCTATCCGGGAACTCCCACTGGGTCAGATGGATGAAGGGGAAGAGAGAAGGCATGGCCGTGATCGCTCCTCCACTCTATGTGATGGAGGCCAGTCAGGTGGGGGTGGTGTGGAGAGCTGACGTCATTCTGAGCCACCAGAGGAAAAAACCGGCAGTCTGTCTGGGCCCTCCTGCTATAAATCAAGAGCCTTACAAGGCTGCTGGAAAATCGAATGCTCTGTATTTCCTTTTCCAACCTGAAAGCACTGGGGTAGGTAACAGAGCCTGCTTCTTCGGAGAACAAGCGAGCCCTGCTGTCTGCAGGAAGCTGGCAGGACACCTGCTCCAGCAACCAGTCCCTCTGACCCAGCAGGGGGGCTGACGCCACCAACCAGCCATGTCCTGGGCCAGACTCCCAACTGGGGTACCTACTGCTTCTCAGGGTAATTATCACCATGGTAACAAAGGCACGATTTGTGGAACTGTCCTTCACTAGCAGACTGCAATCTCCAGGAAGGCAAGGCTGTCTCCTTCCTCGGTCTACTCCCAGTGCCGGCATAGCGTCTGGTGCTCGGTGAAAACGTATCAGAGGAATGTATGACCAGATCCAGCATCCAACTAACTTAGCAACAGCCTCACGGGGATGGAGTTGGGGGGTGGGGATTCCTTGGCACTGACCCCTCCAGCATGGGCCAGGTGACTCATTTGAACTGCTGCCGTCCCCTGCAGCCCCACCCTAGCCACATGAGAGGACTGCCCTACAGAACCCATCCAGGGCAACATGAGTCTTTCTCCTGCCTGCTTCTCCCATCTTGCATCCCACGTCTAATCTTCCATGTTCTCTTCTCTCCCTTTCCAAGCTGCCACGGATTTCCCATCCAAATCTTCACGTTCGAACCTGGAGTCCATGCTGTCCATTTATTTATTTCACCTAAGATAAACTTTAATGCAACTTATTTATTTCATCTAACAGGTAAGTACAATGTTGCTTATTTACTTATTTCACCTCACACACAAATATAATAGTATTTATACTTTTCAAAGAGTTGTGTGAACAACACCCTGGCCAGGAATCAGGTTCCCAGGTTTGTCAGGACGTGCCCAATTTCAAGTATTTTGTACCGTGATCCGCATAAATGCCCTTTTGCTTTTCAGATGCTATGACCTATTTTTAGTCGGGAAAATAGGTCATCCTGGACCTACTTCTCTTGGGTTCCTTGTGGTGGCTGGCCAGCCCTGACCACATAGAGACTCAATAAATAGAATCATGGAATGTTAACACCAGACAGGATCTTATACATACACCCTTTAGCCCAAACTCCCTGTGAGCTACGAGACAAACCCAGCACAGCTATATCTGATGGCCCTGCTCAACGGGTCGGCAAGACTAGGGATTCAGAGCTGTGGGCTCCCACCGTAGCGTCCGGCACAAACTGCCCACTTGCTACCGTTTCTCCTTCTGCCACAGTGGGAGGTCATCCAGCTATCCCGCGGCCATCGGGGGAAGCAGGACAGACCCCCTTTCTTTCCTAAATCATCCAGTGCAACCTGCTACACCTACTCTTTGGTGGGGCGGGGGGGGACTTTCGGCTGGAAAGTTCTCAGACCTTCCTAGAGACCCCAGATGCTGGTGAGATAAGGCTGATGCTGAGAGGGAAACCTTGAAGCATTTTGGCAGCTGAGGGTGACTAATACAAACCTGGACTCCTGGAATTTTAAGAATTCACACCAGCCTCAGTTCCTGTGGTTAAGAGAAGAAAGAGCTTTTTCAGGTCTCCGTGCCCTTCCAGAAGGATATGAGAGCGTGGAGGGTAGGGGTACAAGATTCTCCCAGCTCTGGCCTCATTGTCCCTCTGTTGGCCTCTCCAGACCTCAGGGCTGCCTGCTGTCACAAGGAGAAACTGAGCTTGGGGGCCACTGGAAGGATGGGCCACACCTAAATCTCACAGCCTGGGGGTTTCCAATCAGTGCCGGTAACCTAACTGCCTTTGCAAAAGAGCCTTTAAAAAGTGGGTACGGGAGAAGGTGGTGTGGGGGTGTGAAGAAAAGGAAAAGATCTGTATGTTCCCTGATCTCACAGCACACGGCTCCAGCCTTGAGCCCTTCCATGAGCACATGACTTAGCAATGTGCAAAACAGCCAACGTGGAGAGGTCTACTCAGGAGGGCATCTGGATTTGTAATCTCTCCTTATCTAATGCTTTTTCCAACTTGTCCACTGCCACAGACAGGAAACAAAGCCTCTCAAGTTAAGAGCCTCTGAAATCCTGGGAGGTTTAGTTGGGGCTCTGTTTCCCAGGTTTAAAAGTGGCTCAGATGGAAGCAACAGTATTTTGCATTTCATGCTTTGGTCCTGCTTGCCTCTTTTTGAGAAGGTTTTGAGGACTGGCCTCTGACTCATTTGCCTTCTGAGAAGGCTGTTTTACAGTCCAGAGACCCAGGAAGGCTCAGGCACTCCGGACACACAGCTGCAAGTCTCAGGCTCCACTGGAACGGAACTCAGGGGCCCTGCCTTCACCTCTGGGGTCCAAGACAGGCTCCATAGCCAGACATGACCGTACAGTCTGTGCCAGAAAACCAGAGAACTGAGACTCTACCTGGTGACTTTTCTGGCTGCCGTGAACCAAGGCTGGCGGACCCCCAGGGCCAACCTACTGCAGCACTTCATAGTCTGCTAAGCACTTTGACAGAAATCATCTGAGTTTTTTCCTCTCCAGAATATTTAAAACGCCCTTGTAAATGAAGAGTGCATGCTGTGTCATTCTGATGGAGAAACCATTGCCACCCCGCATGACAGACTGTCTAGCTGGAAGGGACAGAATTCAACCAGCTCATCTTCAGAAAGAGAATGGACGTGCCCAGTGTTCTGGCTGCTGGCCAACAGGTAGCTCAGGGTCCAAACCTGTGAACTCTCCCTTGATGGGGTCATTCATATGAAGGAGATGTGCTTCCTCCCTTCTTTAGAAGGGAACTCATGAAGTGTCAAAGAGCCCCCGGGGATGCCCCAAGCAGATGGAGGAGTCCACTGGAAGCACAGTGAGCTCACTGAGTGAAATTCATCAGCCAGGCCCCAGGGCTTAGTGACTCAGGCCTCTGGCATTCCAAAGTGGGATGAACTTGGTCTAGACTGATGCTCAGTTTTCTTCCACTCTCTGCTTGGGGAATTCCAGTGTGCTCCGGAGAAGGCACAAGCCTGGGAGGGTCACCTCTAATGGTCCGTGATCTGCCCCCAATCTCCAGGAGTCAATAAGGACGGATGTTAGAGATCCTGGTCACACCCTTTCGAGGGTGGGAAGAGATGGGATGGGGGGTGGGGGAGGTGACCTCATCACGTTTTCATTAGGCCAGTCATTTGCACCTGGAGTCATAAGACACAGAGAAAGCATTAACTGACCTCTCATTTTGACCACGCTCCACTCTTGGCCACTTGAATTCATGGACCGCTACCTGGGGAAGTCCAGGGAGGGCCTTAGTGCTTTGATGTGGAAGAGGAAGGGCAGAAAGTCTGCTCCTGCTTTCAAGGCCAAGGTTGGGTGGGATCAGAAAAGAGGCAGGGAGAGAGCCAGAGCACAGAGCCCACACACCAGCGGGCATCCCTTCTGTGTGCGTGCGTGCATGTGCGTGTGCGTGCATGTATGAGAGAGAGAGAGATGCCGATTCACACAACGGTGCGCCCTGCCCACAGCCAGCTATGGGCACCCCTTGCGTGGGCTGGGTGTATTTTCGTAAATGCAGAGTAAGCAGGGATCTTAGAACTTGGCAATCACCTCATCCTGCTTCCTTCCCAGTGCAGGAATCTGGCTGCACATTCCTGGCAGGAGGTCATCCCATTCCTGCTTGAATGACTCTTGTGACGGGAGCTTGCTACTGACCGGGCAGCTCCATGAACTGTGGGGCAGACCTAAGTGTTACAGAGTTTTCACTCCGAGCTGAAATCTACGTCCCATTACCTTCTTACCCATCTTGGTTCTGGGTTAGAATAAACCACACATCTTCTCCATGGTAACACTGCAGATATTTAAAGAGAACCCACATGGCTCCCCTCCCCTCTCTTTTCTTGTCACCATATCTTCATTTCCTCATATGATATGGTTTCCAGACCTGTCTCCATCCTGCGGGTCCATCCTCTGGGTGACCTAGCTAAAAGATGGCCCCAGAACTGAACCCTGGATCTGTCCTTGATCCAAAAAACTAAGAGTTTAGGGGAAGAATTCTTCCGTCAGTGTATGAGTGCACATTCACGCTTATGGGTTTTTTTGATTTTTGTTTTTTGGGGTTTTTTTGTTTGTTTGTTTGTTTCGTTTTTGTTTTTTACCACTATATCATAGCTTTGGCTTATACAGAGCTTTTAGTCAGCCAATCCCCTTCAGGGATTTTAAAGATACAATCAATGCTTTTCAGTCACTCTCCTTGGTTTTCACTCCGTGGCTGATTTTTTTTCAATGAACCTTGACATAGGACCTTGTATTCATCCCTGATATATTACGGTTTGGGCCTATTATCTTAACTTACTGAGGTTTTGCTGAATCTCATTCAATAATGTTGTATTTCAGCAATCCCTTCTAGTTTCGTGTCTCCTACAACTTTTATCAAGGCATATTTTACTCTCCAGATAAACGTCTGCTGTTAGAGAGGCAGGAGCCAGGCCCCAGAACTACGGTTTGAGACCATCTGCTGTGTTCACGGATTAACCTACAGTCTTCCCGGGCACCATTAGTCATCGCACTGCGGCCCCACCTAACTGCACGTCCACCAGCCTACATCTCTTCCTCTTATCCACAAACATCTAATGGGGCCATTTCTGTAGCCAACAGGAATGATTCCATGACTTCAGCTACTGACACAAGCTTTTATATGAGGCATTTTGGAGAAACTTCTCAACATCCCACAAATATCCCCTGTAGGTGGGCTGGGCAGCTCCCTACCCATCAGGCCAGCTCTGACAGTAAGCATGAGCTCTAGCCACAAAGTCCTAGATGGAGGGGCAACTCTCAAGGCTTCTCCTCAGATATCTTGAGATGAGGGCCCTTTCATGACCTGTATTCGGCTGACACCAAAGGGAAGAGGTTCCAGGGACTGCTCACCATTTGAAAGTTTCCTCAGCGTGTGAGGCTGGACAAGAAACTCCCATTGTGGCTCATGGGAAACAGCCTGACTGTATAAAGGCAAGAGGGAGGGGTGCCTGGGTGGCTCAGTCGTTAAGCGTCTGCCTTCGGCTCAGGGCGTGATCCCGGCGTTATGGGATCGAGCCCCGCATCAGGCTCCCCTGCTGGAAGCCTGCTTCTTCCACCACCCCTGCTTGTGTTCCCTCTCTCTCTGGCTATCTCTCTCTAGGTCAAATAAATAAATAAAATCTTAAAAAATATATAAATAAAAATAAATAAAGGCAAGAGGGAGGCCTTCTAGGAAGCTGCAAAGCGTGGAAGGCGGTGGGAGTCTTCCCACCCTTCAAACCAGCCGTTCCCCATCCCCCTGGTAGTCCTGTCTGGGTTACTGTAAATTCGTTTAGGGTCTAGGCTTCTTGCCTTGAAATGATCCTCTAGCTTTCCAAAGGCATGCATCTTGTCTTCTCAGGTTATAAGGCCATGTTTTCTTTCCCTAATGGAGACCCAGACCATGCTGTGTGTATAACAGGCACCCAACAAATGTCCAGAGTAAAGACAGGAACTGAGCTGTTATGGTGGACTCTTAGCACTTCCAGAATAAAAACGTACTTCTTACTAGAATGTGGGGGGTCATTTATCTGCCTATTCTACCCAGTCAAGGGTCTGCTTTTTCTAGGAGCCAGATTCAATAAACACTTCTCTGTTGAAGTGCCATGCCCAGAGTCCTTTCTCCAGAATCATTTTTTCTAATGGCGGATGAGTCTTCTCATTCTCCCACCCGCAAAAACCCACTGACATTTTGGCCCATCTTCTCTTTATTCAAACCATCAATGACTTTCTTATACCCAGAAGCCTGGATCTTCACTTGACAATCCAACTGTATTATCCCGAGGTTCTAGGCTGAACACAGGCCCATTAAAGATGCTATAAATAAGCTCATTTTTCTATTAAGCAGGGTGATGCTGTGAAGGAATGATTTGCTTCTATGCGCTTCTTATCACTGTTTTTTTTTTCTTATCACTGTTTAATTTGATATTTGATCCTGGGAGATTCTTCACCTGTGGGGATGACGATCTGTGGTATGCATTCCTAAGAAGGAAATTTAGGGGTCGGAGACACTGTTCTGTCAGGTACCTAGCACTGTATCTACTGGATGCAATGGCGAATTAGGTACACCCCTACCCCCCAAGCAGCTTCCAATCTCCTCAGAAAGTGGGTGCTAATGGTCCCGTATGAGGTCATAAGGAGCGGAGATGGAACATGTGAAACCGGGCTGGACAAGCCCATCCTCCAAATCACAGACCTTACGGGAAAGCGAAGTTGTCATCGATCACTGGAACACTAACACGCATCAGCTCTTTGACAATCTCTTCTAACTCTCCCAGATAAAACAGCAGCATTTGAAGAGTGTCAGCTAGAAGCAATCTGATCCTGCTAGCTGAGAGAAAGCTGGAAATCCTTTTCCATGCTATAATGCCGGCTTGGACTAGTTCCCAGCGTACTCAGCGTGCTCTAGGAACATATGAGAAAAGAGTGGGACAGTGTGAGTCATGAGAGGAAAATGTAAAGACCACAGTCTGGGGAGAACTTCCTCTAGAGCCCAAATAGGGCAATTTCAAGTTGCCTTTCTTCAGCGTTGGTTCTGAGGTCAGCTGGGGGCTAAAGCACACCGAAGGCCCTTTGGCCTGGCTTCATGGCAGATCCCACAGTGCCTTGGGGGGCGACATCCAACATGTCCTGGAGGAGGCTGCCCACTCTGCCCGCCCTCAGCCCCACATACCTTGTACATAAGAGCAGTGCCATAAACGTTTGTGGGTTTTGTTGTTTGGGTGGAGAACTTATTGAAAAGCTAACTCTGAAATGTAGCCATAAATGTAGAAGGGTCACAAGCCCTCTGGCCATTTCCAAATGCTGACTTGGGTCAGGCTGACAACATCAGAATCATCTGAGAGCTCTTTCAAAACTAGTCTGGTTCCCTAGTGGGACTTCCGATTCAGGAGGTCTGGGGTGAGGCCCCAATAAGTGCGTTTTAAAAGTGACTCGGATCCCCAGCTAGATTTCGAAACAATGGGCCTTTGGTAGCCAGCCTCCGAGATGGGCCCCGATGGTCTCCACTTTCTGCATTCACACCCTTGGGTAGTCTCCTCCCACACTGCATACGGTTAGTCTGTGTGACCAACAGAATATAGCAGAAATGATGGTCTATTCCCTCCAAGATTGGGTTACAAAAGGCTGTGGCTTCCGGGTTTTGCTCCCTTTCTCTCTCTTTTGAATCACTGAATCTGGAGAAGGACAACTGCCATGTCTTAAGAACACTCGGGCAGGCCACAGAGAGCTCATGTGCAGACGATCAGAGGGCTCCAGCTGATGGCCAGGAACTAAAGCTGGTCAACAGCTGCGTGAGTCAGCTTGGGACAGGGCTCCCAGGCCCTGGTGACCTCATGAGAGAATGTGATCAGAGTCAACCAGCTAAGCCGCTCCTGGATTCCAGACACTTGGAAACTGAGATCATGAAGTCTATTGTTTGAAGATGCAAAATTTGGGGGATAATTTGTTCCACGGCAATTGATAACTAGTACGTTTTCCCAGCCCAAACGGCAAGCTCCTGGGCAGAGCACAGAGGGGCTTTCCTGCCCACCCTCCGTAGCTTCCCTTCACACTGCTCCCGCATTCACATCGCAGCCTTGGGCAGTACTGACCTACTTATCCCCGTTCATGCCTCGGGGCTTCCAGGCCTTCACCCGAGCCATTCTTTGTGTAGGGAATGAGCACCCTTTCCCCACTGGTGGCCTCCCCTTCTCCAGAAATCCTCCCCTCAGCCACCCTGCATCAAACCAGGTTGGCTGGGGCTCCCTCCTTAGCACTCTCTCAGAATTAGTAGGTGAGAACCGAGTTACATGGAAGAAGGAAAATATCCACGTGTGGGAGTCCTCAGGAGCACAGGACTTACCTCTATGTGGTTGACCAACGAATTGTCGAACTTGAAACCAGGAATCCTTTTGTCACTACACACCACGCCCACGTCTTCTGAGTGCTTGCAGTCGGTGACGCCCCAGCCGTTGGAGGAACAGGCCGCCAGGGTCGCCTCTCTGCCTGTGCAGTAGATATTGTCCAACCAGATGGGCCCTGAAGCAAGCAGAGAAGAGAGAGACCAAATGGTGTGTCCAAGTCGGTCTGAGTCTTCGCGGGCACCAGTGTCATCCACAGAGAGAGAATTTGTCTCTCATTTTGCCAGTTACTGTGGTCATCAATCATTAGTATGTTCCAGATATCGGATATCATTCTAGGGCATCTGGGTTCCCTTTCCAGAGCGGGCAGCTGATGTGATTCGGGGGTGTGTTAATGGAACGTGATTTGGAAACCAGATTTGAGCCCAGATGTCACGTGGTTAGTAGAACGGGCAGAGATTTTGGATAGTAAGCTGGGTTTCATTCTGGCAGAGCCACTTAGCTATATGACCTTGGTCAAAGCCCCTCTTTCTCATCAGACACCTCAGCTGCAGGGCTGTGTACAGATTAGAGATAATACGTGGCACGTGCCTAGTTTGTTGTTGGCCCATCGTTACTCAAACAAGGTGACCATGATGACGATGGCAATTCTAGTTAGACTGACCGTGGTGCAGGCCAGACTCACCTTGCACCTGCAGCACAGGCTGAACTCTGACCCCTCAGCAAAAAGGTAAGCTATCTTGCAACTGAGGGCTTGGAGTTTTTAAGGTATTTTCATACGTATCACCCCCTAACCTCCCCACACCTCGGGGACAGTCATTCCCACTTCCCAGGCACAGGGCTCTGGCTCAGAGGTGGCTTATCAGGCAAGGCCGCCCGCTGAGCCCAGAGCCTGGTCCATTCAGTGCCCTTCTCTCTTCCTGCTGTTTCCCAGCCACTGAATCAGAGACGGCCCTGCTCTGCTAACCCACGGAGCCGCCCCCTCACGTTCCAGAAGTCAGGTGAAGGCAGGGCTGGGAGACCCTGTGCAATTCTGCTGGCCTCCTGTGTCTCTGATTTGCACCAAGTAGAGACTTCAGAATGCAAAGTGCTAGAGGGTTTGTCACAATGAGATGCCACTTCACACCCATTAGAATGGTTACTGTCAAAAGGACAGAAAACACTAAGTGTTGGCAAAAGTCTGGAGAAATTGGAACCCTTGTGCACTAGTGGTCGGCGGGAATGTAAAATGGGGCAGCCACTATGGAAAACAGTAGGGTGGTCCCTCAAGAAATGAACAATGGGAGGTACAGGCTTCCAGTCACAGAGTGCAGAAGTCACAGGGGTGAAAGGCACAGCACAGGGAATATAGTCGATGGTATTGCAATAGCGCTGTGTGGTGACAGATGGTAGCCATGCTTGCGGTGAGCACGGCATAACGAACAGACTTTTCGAATCGCTATGTGGTACACCTGAGACTAACGTAACATGTGTCAACTATACTTCAATAAAGAAATAAATATTTTAAAAATAAAAATGGGATTACCATACGATCCAGCAAGCCCCACCTCTGGGTATGTACCCAGAAGAGCTGACCACCCTGAGACTATTACTCGGCCTTAAAAAGGTAGGAAATTCTAACACAGGCTACAACATGGATGAGGCATTATGCTCAGTGAAATAAGCCCGTCACAAAATGACAACAACTGTATAATTCTGCTTAGATGAGGGACTTGGAGTAGTCAAGTCCATGAAGACCGAAAGTGGAAAGGAGGTTGGCAGGGCTGGGAGAGGGGAGCATGAGGAGTGCTTGTTTAATGGGCACTGAGTTTCCGCTCTTCAAGACAAAATGTGTTCTGGAGATTGGTTGCACAACAGTAGGAATGTACTAATACTACTGAATTGCACACTGAAAAATGGTGAAGACGGCATATTTTATGGTATATGTATTTCACCACAATTAAAAATAAAATTTTTTATAGTGCTAAAGGGTTTTCAAAGAGTGATTTTTGTTAAGTGCCCCAACAAAATGAAACGAAACAAAATCAAAGGTCTCCTTTTTCTCATGGCTCCAGGCAGGACTCGACAGGATGATGGGGCCAGATAACCAGACTCTCTCTGCCTCGGGCCTGGGCACCACGCATCTTGGCCAGCTACTTAACCAAACCTATTTCCCATTTCTAAACTGAAAACAAGGATCCCCAACAAACAGGTTACCATGGAGATTTGATGAGATAATGTATGGGCCTAGTACATGTTCGAGCCCTTTCCCTTCCTCCTTCCAGTTACTCAGAAAAACAGGGAATCCCGTTGTTTCCACGCAGGGAAACAAGGATGCAAGGAAAATGCAGATACAAACACTCCCATTGTAGAGACGAGAAAACCGAGGAGAATCTGAGGTTCTTCGAGGTCAGGGAGGACATGGGGCTAGTCACTGACTCTGGGGCCCCGCTGAGATGCGTTTGCTGTGACGGATGGCTGGTCAGCGCTCGAACCAGCGCGCCTCAGACGCATTGTAGGGAACAACAAGCTGATTGAAAACATCTGGGCTGAGGGTTTCCAACTGGTTTCTCAATTTGGCCTTGCTTGCCAGCCGTCAAGCTCCTCGGAAACATATGTTCCCTAATCAATTGCTGCTTGGACAACAAACCAATGTTTGTCTTACTAAGTACTAGCAACGGAAAAGACCCTCCGCATCTGAAGCGCGGCCTCTTTGGAACATTCTGTGGCAAAGCTGCTGAAGGGACAGAGATGGTGAAAAGATGCAGGGCCCTTACTCCATCTGCAAGGAGAGAAACCACCCTAGCTCAGGGGAGGGGAAGCAGGACAGCGCGCAGCTGAAGGAACGAGGAGCTGCAAAGCAGACACTCCATGGCCTGCTTTACTCTAATACGGAACATCTGAAATTAGCTCCCTGGCGCTAAGGGAACGAACTTCCCCCGAAGAGCTGCTTTCCTAAGAAGCTTTCGCTCACCGCCAACGGCCCTACTCTTGACAAAGTCTCACTAGGTTTTTCAAAAATATTTTAATATTTAATATTAATATTTAATATTTTAATATTAATTTTAATACTTTACTTATTTGAAAGAGAGAGTGAGCGAGAGAGAGAGAGTACACGAGCAGGAGCAGAGGGAGAGGGAGAAGCCCCACTGAGCAGGGACCCCCCCCCCCCGCCGATGCAGGGCTCGATCCCAGGACCCTGAAATCATGACCTGAGCCGAAGGCAGACGCTTAACCAACTGAGCCACTCAGACGCCCCCTCACCAGGTATTTTTTTGTAGATGCCGGAAATGTAAATTTCTACATAGCCCAAGATAGCACTGCCAGGAACGATATACTAATCTGGCCCGATTCCATGACAATATTTTTCCCTGTATGGTCCCTGCCTATCATCTAGACCGTCAGCCAGCTCAGGCTCTGCCTGCTGGGGTGCAGGGTGGTCTGGGCACAGTTCCGTAGACGCCATCTCAGAGCCGCTAGGAAAGTGACACTTGGATTGTAGATGGGGCTCAGTTTTGGACACAAAAAGCCAGCCAATCAGAAGCCAAACCTCATTCTACTCTGTCCATTCATTCATTCTAAGAAACGCTTCTCCTGACAAAAGAAGAGATGTATAAGCCAATCCACAAACCATTTGGAAGACAGAGGTCACAAATGAAACTCTGAATGCCAGAGTGCTCCCTGTGTTGTCAGGACAATTGTTCATGTTAGAACCTCTGGGACCCCACTGGGGTCATCTGCTGGCTTTGTTGCTCTGATCTGAACAATGGGGGTGAGGGGCGTTGGGGGGGCCTGGGGAGGGATCAGATCTGAGCTCAGGTCTGAAGACAAGCAAAGGAGAGCAATCGCCTCTGGTTCAGGTTGCTCTGAGACCCATCCGGAGGGTGAGAAATAGAGCAGCTGTCCCCTCCAGAACCCTCCAAAAGCGTCCCTGAATTCCCCAAGCTCAGAGACACTTTAGGGGGAAAGACCTCTTGACAGTCCAGGCTGGAAAACCTGGGAGGGCCTGGGTGCTCTCCTGGGGCTTCATTACTACCGCCTGCATGTCAGAGGCGCCGGTGATAGCGGGCGCTCTGGAGGGCCGGCCGCGGCGTTCCCAGGGCACGCACAGAGCCCACCTGCAGGTTAAACTCCTTCCACGGGAGCACAGCCCAGGGCACTGGTCACATTCTCTGGTCCCTATGCAAGGACTGCTTGCCGACTGTTTCCAGTATTGTCCTCAATCAAAATGAATTAATCAGCTAATATTTACTGAGTGCCCAACACCTACCCAGTGCTAAGAATCCTAACCTGACGCTGAAGAACTCAAACACGTTTATATATATTTAAAAGATCTCTCATGATGCAAAAACCAAGAACCACTTTACGTAGACAACATATCCCCAAAGTCCGGGAGACATGATGGTTTACGATTTTTTTAGCATCTGTTTCTCCCTTCCTCTTTGATACTTCTCCTTGCCTAAGTCCTGCTGGTTTAATATCCACCTAGATGAGCCTCCCAGGACTCTTTGGCCTCTTGTTACTATAGCTTCTCTCTGCAGCATCTTCCCCTGGGCCTATGTCAGCCACTCTGCCACGGTCGTAGCCTAGACCTCGTCGTTACCAACAATGGCGCCCTTCCCAGTGTCCATCTCAACCCTTCTGCCGTGCGGCCGCATCTCCACCCATCCCCAAAAATGTTTCTAGCACACTCCTTCTTGTACTGCAATCTCCACCCTGACTCGTGACCCCAGCCGCCCTCCACACAAGTCCCCCACGCAGCACCATCCTACTTACCCAGCCCAGACTCCAGGGACCATGGTTTCAATTGCTCCCTCACACACTCCCTCTGCTCCCCTGAACTCTTCTCCCATAATCCTCCTTGGGCGGCAAAGTCTGAGCCAGGTTAACCTACCTCCCAGGCCACCCCGTGCCCACACTTGGGCAGGTGAACTGGGACAGGGGAAAAACCATATCCATCTAATCTGATGACAGGTAAACTTTATGTCTGAGTAGAAATAAAATAATGCTCACTGGAAAAACCCCACAGTCATTGGAAAGTATTTGTTGTAAAATACCTAGGCTTGAGAGCCTGGGATTGAAAACACACACCTGATGTTACCCCTGGAGCACTCAGCCAGCAGGATACATGGAGATGTACAAGTGTGGAGACATGTCAGAGGATTTTGTTTTTCATTTTGAAGTGGGCTCCATGCTGGGCGTGGAGCTCAATACAGGGTTTGAACTCACGACCTGAGATCAAGACCTGAGCTGAGAGCAAGAGTCAGATGCTTCACTGATTAAGCTACCCAGGTGTTCCAACATGTCCAGAGTTTTGTAAAAAACACAGGAAGTGGGCTTTAAAAGCCCAGCATTTGCAGGCTGCCTAGGTGGCTTGGTCAATGAGCATCCGACTCTTGATTTCGGCTCGGGTCGTGATCTTGGGGGTGTGGGATAGAGCCCAGTGTTGGGCTCCACACTGGGCGTAGAATCTGCTTGGGATTCTCCCTCTTCCTCTTCCTCTGCCCCTCCCTCCCTCCCTCTCCCCTCTCTAAAAAACAAAAACAAAAACAAAACCCAAAACACCAGCATTTGCTAACTCATCTTTGCTGCTTTAATGTCAACACTGCTAGGGAAGCCCAAGTCAGCTTCGGAGAACATTTTACTCTAAGTGTGGTCTCTTGGTCTGGTTACTCCCACGGAGCATATTCAACTGCACAGAGGTAAGATTCGTACGAGATGGGTTCCCTTTTTCCTATAATTTCTAGAATAACAGAAAGCAAGGGTTGGAAGGGAGCATAATTACAATCTATTTCAATGACTCCCAAACCCGACTACATATACGATCACTTGGGAGGGTTCCAAAAGTTAGTCCTAGACTCAAGCCCAGACCTCAACCCAGAATATTACAGGTTAGCCCTCCTCCCCACCCCCCACAAGGACTGAGCTCAGGGTTCTGGGCTCCAATACCTGCCCCCCCTCAAAGCTTTCACCAAAACATCTTTCTTTTTTTTCTCCCCCCGAAATATATTGATTTGAACTCGACAAGGGAAGAAAGAGTAGCCCAACCGAAGTTCGAAACCCAGAGTAGCTCTGTTCCTGTCACGGACGAGCCCAGAACAACATCTTAGTGTTAACAGCGTGAAGGCTCCAGGAAAAGCACAGTGGCGAGAGTCAGGGAACGTTGGCCTACGGGGAGCCTTTGTGAGAAAGAGCAAAAGGCACCCCTTCGAGGGGGTGACTGGAAGAAAGGCACCCTGTCCCCTGGCTCACGAGGCCCCCAGGCAGGGCGCATGGGGCCCCGGGAGCAGACGGACTCAGCCCTTAGTGAGGGTCACCAACCGGTCTGCCCGGGCCAGCAGGAGGCACTGCCAGGAGGCAAGACTTCCTGCGCCAACACCAGGGAAGTCCCGGGCAAAGCGGGACGGCTGGCCCCTGTACCCCTTCCCGGCACCCGTCTGTTCCCACCTTCCTGCCCAGATGCAGGGCTATGGGCCATTCACACGCGACAGCAGCTGCGGCTCCCTTTACAGGCTAACCACGCGCGGGACTGTTCCTGGCTTTCCAGCGACCCAGCACTCAGTTCCAAAGCACAGAGCGTTACCTTCCCCCTTGCCGTACGAGGCGCTGGCGGTCCAGGCCTTGGCCTCCACGTAGCCGAGCTCCCGGCAGACGACGTGGGCGGCGTGGATGGAGAAGTCATCGTCGCACACGGTGCCCCACTGGCCGTTGTAGTACACCTCCACCCGGCCCTCGCTGTGCTTCCTCTTCTGGCCCGCCAGGCGCAGCTGGATCTTCACCACGTCTGACGGCACCTGGGGCCGGTGGTACTCGGGGGCCGGCTGCTGGAAGTACTCGGGGTACTGGGGCCAGCCCTCGTACTGTGCCAGGCTCAGGGACGGGAGCAGTGAGAGCAGGGCCAGACAGCCGCCCAGGCGTGAGCCTCCATGCCTCTCCATCCCCGGCCTCTGACCTGAGCGAGGGGGCGCTGGGCAGTGAGGGGCAACAGGCAGGAGCGTCCTGGAAGACAGGGAGGGATGCAGGTTACCGGTCTAAGAAACATCCAGCTTAGTATTTAAAGCTCTTCACCTTCTGGACCCCACCCCTTCTCTTCTCCCACCTGTGACTCCAGTGGACGGGTGTGTGAATTCCTACTTCTTTTGCCCACCCACCTTTCCCTAGCTCTGAAATGCTTTTCTGCGGTGGGGCTCTGGCAGTCACAAGAGCACATTCACACTTCATTTGAGCACAGTGTTGGTTTTTTTTGTTTTTTTTTTTTAAAGATTTTTACGTATTTATTTGACACAGAGAGAGAGAGACAGCAGGCACAAGCAGGGGGAGTGGGAGAGGGAGAAGCAGGCTCCCCACTGAGTAGGGAGCCCGATGCAGGGACTCCGTCCCAGGACCCCAGGATCATGACCCAAGCCGAAGGCAGAGGCTTAACCGACTGAGCCACCCAGGTGCCCCTTGAGCAGAGTTCTTAAAAAGATCATCTACAGAGATGTGAGCAGCCTTCAGGGGAAGGAAGGAAAGATAGCATGATACCCTGGGCTGGCAAGAGAAGAGAGCTGTTCCCACTCCAGCCTGAGGGGCTGGGGAGGGAGTGGTTGTCAGCACCAGAGAGAATGGCCAAGCTGAGAAGGTCGCCTCTTTGGAACTGTGGCTTCAGGGAAGGGTCTTAAAGCCAAATCACAGCAACAAGAGCAGGAGGAAAAAATACCTGACCTCTCTCTCTCTCCTGGTCTCCTACTCTCTTTCCGGGGTCTCCTACTGGGCAAGCCCACCCTGCCTCCTGGGGCACAGGGGATGGTGGGGAGGGAGGGCAGCAGGTGGAAAGGGCAAGCAGAGGGCATCCAGGACATTCTTCCTCTTCCTCCCCACCTCTGTACAGCTGCTTCCCAGGGCTCAGACCCCTTCCTGCCTCCTTCATGCCATATCCCTACTGAAGTGCCCTCCAGGGTTCTCTCCTTCCGAGGTGGGCTCATTATCTAGACATGCTTCTCAACCTTTCCAGATACCTCCAAGTCCCCAGGTAGATTACAGACTTCTCAAGGGCAGGACTTGTAGCTCATTCTTTGGCTCCTCCAGAGTAAACCTTACAGGTTTACGGACATGTTTATTGAAGGAGAAAGTGATCTGGTTCCAGGGACTGAGCCCCTGGCGAGGTACGGAGCTTGAGAGTGCTGCATGGAAGGAGTCCCGTGGGCACTCTCTGGGCATTCCCGTGTGACATGTCCTCCTTCCTTTGGGACGTTAGCTGACTGGGACAGAAATGGCCTCTTTCGGGTGCAGAGAAAAACACCAGGAAGGATGCCAGAATAACACGGGCTGCTGTTCTCTCTACACACACCTGTGAACCCTCCTAGGGCTCTGCTTTCAGGCCCCAGGCCTTCAGACACACCAGCATGCTTCCCACCCACACCCCCGATCTCATTACACCGTGCACTCGGGACCACACAGGCAAGGTTGCTGAACGAGAAGGTCAGTGGCAAAGTCTCCGTAAAAAGCCCCCATGCAGAGCCTGTCCTTAGCTGAGCTGTGGTCTCTGCAAGCAGCAGGCTCAGACGGTCCTGATGCACGGTCCTGATGCCAGTGATGTCCTGGGAACAGTTCTGTCCCTTTTCACAGCGTCTGTCCCTGAGGGGTGCAGGGGACTGGGGCCAGTCTGCTCTTAGCACAGAGCGGAGGCATAAAGCTCTTTGTGGCAAACAGAGGAGGGGCTGAGTGGCCTGTCATCAGGCAAGGGAGGACCTGACAGCAGAGTAGGGGACGCACAGACGCTAGAGCCACACAGCTTGGGTTTGAATCCTCGTTCTGATACTAGCTGTGCAACATCGGGCAAATACTTAACTTCTCTGTGCCTCTCTGTGTTCCCTATCTGTAACATGGGGTAATACTATCTAGCTCACAGAAATGTCACAAAGACTGAATGAATGGCACATCGCCATTCAGTGCTACAGGAGCATTTCTTAAATAAAGAATTTAAATTCTCAAGATTGTGGTCACCATTCCCAGGTGGAGACTACCTAAGAATTCCACAGCGAGGATTACAGCAAGAGATAAATACTTAGGCCATCGGTCCTAGTCCTTCCATAATCCGGAGAGAGGGACTACTAGCTTAAAAGGACTGCAGGTGTGTCCCAGGAGAGGAAGCAGTCTTGGGATGTGGGGCCCCAGAAGCAGAACTGGGACCAGCAGGTGGAAGCTAAAGATATAATACTTTCTATTTTAACCAGGTACAAAGGGTTAGGCTAATCATATTCAGTTCGTGGCACCGCACCATCGAGGAAGGACCAGATAACTGCCCAGAACTGTCAGGATGGCCGGACAGTGCCCAGTCCCCTGTAGTGGGTGCGGGCTGAAGACGCCAGTGCTTGGGGGCCGGTCAGGCCCGAGGACTGTGGAAGGCCCCCCCAGGTCCACTGGAGATCCACCCATCGTCATCCTGTGACTCACAAGAAAGGCCAGAAAGTCACGGGAGGTCCTGCAATAGCCCCCTTCAGACACAGCCCGGCAAATGACAGTGTGGCTCTGAAGGGAAGCATCCTCACCTCCCCTGCCCTCACTTCATTCCCATCAGAGCACATTTGCACCCGCAGGCTCGATCAACTGTGCCTCACTGAAACCTTGAGGCGTGATGAAGAAGGCAGGGATCCTGATTCTTCTACAAGGGAGAAACTCAAGAACTAGAGAGGATTAAGGACTTCCCTGGAGTTGCACGTTAGCGCAGGCAAAGCCAGAACTAGAAATCCCAAGCTACCAAGACAGCAACAGTCCACCAGCACAAATTGTGCCTGGGGCATAGAAGCTTCTGCAGTTCGGCACATAGCTACCTCGTTGGCTTCAGTTCGAACTACCCTTCTCTCCCCGCTCTCACTCCAGACCCTCACAGGCCACCTGTCTAATCCTATCAGCCTCTACTCTACTGAAGCTTTACACCTAGATCGTGTCCCTATGCCCTCCCTCTCCCCCTCCCTCCAAATAGTGTATGTCACAAGCCCGCCCATTCTTCAAGGAAACCTTCCCAGATGCTCCCGTAGGGGCTAAAGGTGGGCCACTCCAAGATGGGCCACTTCAGCATGAAGATTATTTTGAGTTAAAAGCAATCAAAACCCAGCAGATTCAGGAAAAGCTCTTTACCTCCCCCTCAAACGCCTAAAAAGAATTTAGATAGAGGACCTGCTCCAGGAAGAGAGCTGTCACCATCGAGAACTACATTATGATATGAACTGGGTGTGGTGGACAGGGAGGAACCCTAGCAAGGCCTGGTTCATCCAAGTCCTGTGTGTTCCGTTGTTTCTGAGGGGCCTGAGAGCCCCCTCCCAACATTTGTTTAGCCAACATTTACTTTTCCATCTTCCTGTGAATTGCATTTCTTCCTTTGAACACCCAGACACCTACCCCCTTTCTTTAGTTCAGGAAGACATATGTACCTCATTTTGCCTGTCTCTGGAATTTCCATGTCTGTGTAGATTCCCTGTATGAATGAAATTATATTTGATTTTCCTCCCGTTAATCTGTCTTGTGTCAATATGACTCTTAGCCCAGCTAGAAAGGCCTTGAAGGGCAGAGAAAATTCTTCCTCTAGTCAGAATGAATGTCTTCTCTATTTCCTTTAAAATCGCATTTTGTTTGTGCTTTACACAATTAATCTTCCCAGGGCTAGTTAATTCCTTGAGATGATAACTCACAAGTGTACCTTTCATATGCAAACCAACCAATCCAGAGCCCTGTCCTCCCAACTACCTCCTTACCAAAATCTCATACTCGGGGCCACTATCCCTCGGCCCTAGTCACCCCACGGCCAGGTACCTGACAACTAGACATAGCCCCTTAGCCCCAGAGTGAGCCAAAATTATTCCATCAGCCAATCCTAAACCTGCTTAGCCTGCTTCTTAGGTCTCACCCATTCCTTCCTGCGACAGTCACAAGAAAGGCTCTTGCCCACAGTTTCCCCTCACTCCCTCTGCCTGGGACCAACCCTGGTGCTTCCCGGTGTGGCCCCCCATCGTGTGTCTTGCCTCCCGTTTCTAGGAATCGGTGAGTATAAACTTCTTCCTTCCTAACGGTTTATTTTTTAAGTGGCCATTTTTTAAAAGAAATCTTATTCTCTGGACGTGCCTATCTCCACACTGTTCCACCCGTCTTCTTGGATTCTCCAATCTGTGGGAATGGCCAGTGTTCAACTCCTAAATCTTTCCTAGAAAAGTGCTCCTGAACTTTCTGCCTCTTTTGTGAGGACTTCTGCTTCTTACTCTGGGGGATTGTAAAGTATTAGACCCAGATGCTTCTCTCTTCTTTCAAAAATAACTTTTATGCTTTTTTCTTCTGCAACAGTTAGCAAACTAGTGATAAAACTCCGGACAATGCAAACAAGTAAAAGGAAGAAAACAGTCTGCAGCGTCACTGATGGAGGGAGCCATGACCAACACCGCGCTATGTACCCCTCCAGCCTTCCTTTTGTACATCGGATATCCTTTCACACATTGGAATCGTTTTCTACATACTTGCTGTGTAAACTGCTTTTCCCATTTACCGGTCTATTGCAAATATTATGCCACCTTGACTCTTCTTTTACAAGAGTTTTATCCACATACCATAAAATTGGATAATCTTTTCACGAATTTTTTTTACTGCTATAAAACATTGTTGAAATTAATATCCTTGTAGCTAAAACTGTGCACAGTCTTGGGATGAACTCCAAGAAGTAAAATTGCTGGGTCAAAGAGCTGGCAAAAAGTCAACACTTTCGCAAAACTATATTAACTGCCCTCCAGAAAGACTGTCAACGCATACACCAGCCAGCGGTATGCAGATTTCCTCACAGGTTCAGAATTCTAGCTATAACCAGGTCTTCAAACCTTTCTCCATCTGATAAGCAGAAAAGAGTATTTTTGTTTTAACTAGCATTTCTTTTGTTACTAGTGATGTTGAATGCTCCCCCCCATTCTTATTGGCCACCTGCATTTGTCTTTTTTCTTTCTCCTTCCCTCCTTGCTTTTCTTTCTCTCTCTCCCTTCTTCCCTCCCTCCCTTTCTTTCTTTTTTTTGGAAATTCTCTCTTCACGCTTTTTATCCCCTTTTCTACCTAATGTTCATCTTTCCCTTATGGCTTTATAAAATCCATTTTTCTCATTGGCATCCGAACAACCCTCAGGAGGGAAAAACGGCCAGGTGAAAACCAACGTCCAAAAAAGCAAAGCCTGGGTGGGTGCAGAGCAAAATGCCCCGCAGCCTGGCTGCTCCTCCCAAGCGCCCTGCACTTGAGCTTGCGTTCAGCCCCGCCTCGGCCTGAGACCCCAGCTGCCCGCAGCAAGGCGGCCCAGCTAGAGGGCGGTCCCCCTGTTTCTGGCCACCGCCCGCAGCCTGCGGCGCCCTGGTGCCACGCGGGGAACGGAACGGCCGCGTAGAGCGGCCAGGCGCCGGGACGTTCGGGTCGCAGCCGCGGAGGGCGGGCCCCGGCCTGCGGGCTCTGCGCTCCTGCCCCGGGCGGGCGGGGCCCTCGGTCGGGCCGCCCTCCCAGCCCACTAGGGCCGCCGAAGTCCTCCGGGGCAGGCGGCCCGGCGTGGGCGCACATGTGAGCCCGTGGGGGCGCGGGGCGCGGCGTTCGGGTGCCCAGGGTCCCCGGAGGACGGGAAAGCGAGGGGACCGCGCTGACCCGGGGCCTGGACTCCCCGGCCCCGCGGCGGCCGCTCTGGAGCCGCGCCCGGGGCCCCCGCTGCCTCCCGCGGGACTCTCCGGGAACCAGGCCTGGTGAGGACCGGATGGGCTGGGCCGTGCCAGGTTCCGTGGGAGCGCGTGTCCCCTCTCTGCTCGCATTGCCCACGTGTGTGTGGAGGGGGTGCCGTTGGTGATCTGGTACCCGACGCGGCCCCCAGGCTTAGCACGGTGCCTGGCGCATGTGAGACCCTTTTTAAAGAAGATTTGGATAATAACAGGGTACAGCTGGCTCAGAGTAGACCCATCCTCATTCCTGGAAGAGGGGAGGGGGAGGGCAGAGACCAGGCGGACCGCACGCAGGCCTTCCAGATGGCTGGTGAGAGTCACAGTTTTACTTACAAACAACAGACCTCACAAAGGAGCTGGAACAGAGCACCAGGCAGAAGTTCTGAGATTATAGTTAGGTTGGCACAGTTCTATTACCCCTAGAAAACCATTTCCCCTTCTTGAGTGTTTTTCTCTGTAAAACAGATACACCATTCCGACCTGTGATAACAATTGTTCAGCCAGTGAAAACAGTGGCAAAAGCAGAGGAAGAACCTGATTGCCTTATCCTCACTTTTCTCTGGGAGGCGGGAGTCCCGTCGTGGCCGAGCTGTCCTCCCCAAACCCAGTGCCCTCATACAAAGTCATTACTTTCACCTGCTTTAGGTGCCTTGTGTGGATTCCCAGCTGTGAGGATTCATAGGACAGGAGTGAAGGAGAGCAGTCAAACCTCAAACAAGAAAGACTCCCTCTGCTTTCTGCCAGTGGTGTACGTATGTCTCATATCACGCACAGACTTCTTCCAGAAAGGGTCATTAGAGCAGGTGGGAAATGTCATTTTTTATTGAACAATTGCAGGGTTTGGGGCTGAATTTTCACAGCGCCTGCAGTATAGCTCCCTCTGTGGATTTTTCCTCTCAGAGGAGGTGACAGATAAGACTTAGGGTACAGACAACACACCCTCCCTTCTTTTCCTGCAAGAACGGAGGAACAGCCTGTCTGACCTCCTGGTTCCTGTGCTCCATCTCCTTACTCAGTTCCTTTCAGTTCAGAGAATCTTTATAAATTGTGCTATGTTCATGCAAAGTAGTATCACCACGCTTACTGAGTATGTCACTGAACACCTATCACGTCCCCAGTGTGGTGCTTGCTGCTGTCAGAGAGACATAAGAAATGGGAGGAGCACACATTCTTGGGGGGGGGGGTGGGTCCTATTGCCCCATCTAGAATGTAAATGCTGTCCTCATTTTCCTCCTGTTGTCTCTTGGGCTGGTCCTATCTCTCTGGAATGGGAGAATTAGAAGAGAATTTACTCAAGTTTTAAATAGGTGGGCCCAGATGATGGGAGTGTTAAGAGTTATGGGTATAAGAGGTCTGTGTGAGTTAGAACAAAATCAGAGGTTTTTTGCCAGAAGGGACCATGCAAGGGCCATTTGAAAGGGGAAGGCCATGTCCGGGGTCACTTAGCTAAGGAGCAAGAGCAGGGAATGATTTGTAGCTCCTGCTTCCCAAATCCAGGACTCCTCCCACTTCAGTACAAAGGTCAGGAGAGGCTATGGGAGGAGGACGGCCTTGAGCAGGGCTGGGAAAAAGAATTAGGAAAAGAAAACATGGAGTAGTCTGGTCCAGAGCAAACTACATGATTAAAGCAATAGGTGTGGAAGTCAGCAATCCGTGCAGAGACTGAAGGAGGTGGCATTTGGAACACAGTGTTTAGAAGGTGCTGGAAAAGAAGGGTGGGTGGGCAGACCTTCAGAGCAGGAGGGAATTCAGAGCAAGTCCATCGAGTCAGCAAGTCCATCTCATTTCATTTTATAGATGAAAGAAGTGAGGACCAAGTGTTTACTAGACTGGCCTACAGTCAATGGTTGGTAGTTAGCAGAGTCTTTTCTTGACCTTGGATCTTGGTTTCCAATTCTATCTCCTGTACTGGGACGCCTTTTTCTGTCCCTGTCTGTCCCCATTTTGTTTTTCAGCCAGGCTCTAAGTTCCTGGCTGAGGCCAGCTTGCAGAGGACTTGGAAGGATCCTGCTGGACCCAAGATGCAGCTGGGGGCCATGACAAGAGCTCGGGCTCAGTCTCTTCCGTGGTCTGAGTCCCTGGCACCCCCGCCTCCAGTCCCTCATCTGTGACATGAACAGGGTACGCTAGCACAGGGAAGGCATGCAGGTGTCGACTTGCAGGTCACATTCACCCAGCTCGTGGTGGCTAGCTAGGGAGCTGAGTGGCATCGAGACCTGAGAAGCAAGAGGGCTGGCATGGGTTCGTGAGCACTGCCACAGAGCGGGGCGGGAGAGGGGCAGCATGCCCGCTAGGCGTTTGCCATTCTAGGCACTGGGCAAACCATCTTAAGAACTTTCTGGTTCTCAGATTTTATGAATCCACTGAGGTCCTAAACGTCCTCAGTGAGAAGACTGTCGTTATGGGTTGAATTGTGTCCCCTGCCTTGCTCTGGTCAGTCTTTCTAGGGGCTAATCCCTCCCTCTCCGAACCCTGGTCCTGATTCTGCTGCTAGACCTCAGTAATGCTTCCTCCCTGGATCTCTCACGATGGCCAGCCGATGCTCTGCTGTGGAGCCCACCCCGAACACATGCTGCACCCCTCCGTGTGCACATCTACTCTGCTCCACGGCTGCTCTATTCACATCCGCTGATCGGACCAGAGGGCATCTGATACTTGATATGCCTCTCCGTGGTGGTTTTAAAGAAGCTCTCCTCTATGATCACAGGTCAAGGCACTATTCAAGTAAAGTGGATGGGAGGGGGCTTTTGGCTCCCTCGTCTTCCGACGTGTGGGTCCTCTTGCTCCTGGCAACCCTTCCTCTTCTCTCTCTCCAACCCTTCCTCTGGTATCTGTTGGCACCACTGGTTCCCCGGAGAGGTCTGGTGGGCATCTTGGAATCAGAACACATACGTCTGAATCCTGCCTTCACCATATCCAAGCTCTATTGATTTGGGGACAGTTTATTTTTAGAGCCTGAATTTTCTCTTTGGATTATGGAAATAACCTTCCGTGTGTGTGTGTGTGTGTGTGTGTGTGTGTGTGTGTGTGTGTGTAGATTACATGAAATAATGTAAAAATTCCTAGCACACAGCATAGACTCATTCACATTAGTTTTCTTCTTTCCTTCCTGCCAACTTAGAACCCCCGATTGTGGGTACTCGGTAGGTACTCAGCAAATATTTATTGAGTGAGTAAATAAAATTCCTATTTACATCTTCACACCCTACCCAAATTGCCTTTTTCTTCTCATCTAATTGCACTGGAAAGCAAGGTGATAAATTCATTCCTTGTGAAATTTTTGTATTTAGGAGTGTAACACATTAAAGAATAATTACTCTTCCAAGGACAGGGCACTTTTACATCGTAACAGGAACGCCTAGATATGAATTCCAATAGTCGAATTTTACATATTGTCCAATGTTAGAAGCAAGGGCAACAGGGTGTTTCCTGAGTAGGTGGACCCTGCGCATGCCCTTCAGATCAGTGCCGTAGCTGCCTGCTCACCTCGGATTCACTGTGAACTCGCGAAGGTGGCAGGCAGGCGCTGGGGTGATCTGTGGGAGATGAAGATCCCCTGGATGCTAACGTCTCACCCCACCAGCTCATCAGTACCGGTATCTAGACAAGAGGTGGGATCTGGGAGGGGCAGAGTGAGGCCCGGTCCCCTCATCACAGCTGATTTCCTGGGAAATGTGCCGACTCACTGTACGCACTTGTTAGCCCTAAAGGATGAGCCCCTAACCACCTGCTGGACTCGACACCCTAAGGGCCTGTGAAGGTCTGAGGCAGTGAGCCACACTGACACTCCGAGGGGAGAACAGCTGTGTCTGCAGGGTCCACACGGCAGCCCCACGGGGAGCAATGACTCCTCAAGACCCACCACCTCGAAGAAGCCAGCTCCAGCTCCTTCTGCCTTCCCACTTACCTCCAGCACCACCTTTAGCTGCGCTCGGGAAGCGAGAGGGGGCTGGGCATCATCTCGTGCTTTGAGCGGACCAGGTAGGCCAAGCATATTCCATTCCCTCTCTGAGGCCAGTTCCCAAGAGAGGCCAGCCTCAGGAAGGAAGGCAGGACGAAAGCTCAGGAGGCAGCTCAATAGCCTCCATCTTCCAGCAGAACATTATATTAGAAGGTGCTGAGAGGTAGACGTGCTTCGCCTTTGGGGGTCTGGTCATTTTGCTGTGCAAAGGTTGTGTGAGCAATTCCACGCTCGTCCCCCCACCCAGGGACATATAACATTTTCTTATTCTCTGCCTGTTTTATGTATTCATTTGCCCTCCTCCCCACCTTCTTCTACAAGCATGATCTCTGCTTTTATATAGAAACCTGGACACTGCATGGGCTGGTGTTGAAGGTGGGATTGTTACAGAAAAAGCTGGATTTTTTAAAAAAATTAATAAACCCTGTATTTATTGATCACTCATTCTGTATCAATTACTGTGTGAAAAGTGCCTTACAAGTATGGACCAGTTGATTCTCTAGACCAGAGCTTCCCAATAGAAATATAGTGCGAGCCACATATATGATTGAAATTTTTCTGGTAGCCCCATTAAAAAAGTAAAATGAAATAGGTGAAATTAATGTTAATGATATATTCTATTTAGCTCAAATATATCCCAAATATTATCATTCCAGTATGTAATCAATATAAAATTATTAATGAGATTCTTCACATTCTTTTCTTGTACTAAGCCTTTGAAATCTGGTGGGTACTTCACATTCACATTCACAGCACGTCTCAATTCGGTCACGCACATTTCAGGTGCTTGGTGGCCCCACTTGGTGGTGGCCGCCATATTGGATGGCAGAGCTCCAGGAAGCCCTCTGAGAGAGTGTGATGAGCACCCCGACTTCCCCCAGGAAAAACCAAGGGACAGAAGGGCTATGTGATTTTCCTAAGGTCACATGGCTAAGAGGTGATCAAGGCGGGACTTGCCTCTAGGCAGCCAGATACCAGAACTGATACGTTTATTCACTAATCTTCTTACCCCTGTGGCTGAGACTGGTGCACCCGCACTCTGGTATACCCGGCCTTGCCCAGGGACCAGTTTGCCTGAGAAGACTGCTTTGGGTTAAAGGATTTGAGCTTCACTAAGAAATGTACGAGGCTCCAAATGATGACTAACAAAAGCAAAAGAAAGCCTGAATTTTAATTTCAGTAAAACAAACAGAAGGGCACTATGTCTCTTACCTTTTCTGGTGCCTAATCTAAACAAATATGGTAAATTTTCCCTTTACCTTTCTGGACTTTGTGTTTTTTTTAAGATTTTATTTATTTATTTAACAGAGAAAGAGCACAAGCAGGGGGAGCGGCGGGCAGAGGGAGAAGCAGGCTTCCTGCAGAGCGGGAGCCCGACACGGGGCTCGATCCCAGGACCCAGTATCATGAGCTGAGCCAAAGGCAGACGCTTAACTGACTGAGCCACCCAGGCGCCCCTACCCTTCTGGACATTTGATGACATTTGGATTGATGGAAGACAAGTTCCTCCTCTTCACACCTACTCTATCCTGGTCAGAAATTTTATTCTGCTAAAGACATCAAAAAAAAAAAAAAAAAGGTGGAGACATCTGATCAAATGTGGTATCTGTGACCACAGCTGGGGGAGATTTTGGCAACAGGAAGATCTATTTTCAGCATTCACCTTTGAAGACCTCCCAGGTCATCGATGGCCCAATAAGGGTCCATGCCAGTGAGGACGCATTACCACCCAACATGGAAATTCCAGGAGCTTCCTCCACCCGGAACACAGGCCAGCTGGGTCCGCAGAACATTTCTGTAGCTTGCTCCCACATACCAAAAAGCAAGCTCAAGAGGGTTTCAGCAACCCTCTCCAGGCAAGCTGAGGAAAGTTCACGAGGGGGAAGCTCACCTTGGAGAGTGTTCTGTTAAAACCTCATGTGACTGAAGTCGAGGAACTACAGTAGCAGATGGTCTTAATTACTCACACAGTTTAGCTCGGGAGTGGGCCATCATCAGGGGGTTCAAGGCAAGATGCCCATGGACCGTAGTATGTGTTTAACACGAATGGGAGCCAGTGTGTGCCAGAAAAAAGCTGGCTGTGGCCGTGGCTTATCAGAAAGTGGTAAATTATCTCTCCTAATATTTTCTCACTCGGCTCTCGGCTAAGCAGTTGAGGACATTCTTACATTCAATTCAATCCACTGGAGGATACAACTTTCACACAATGGATGCTAGTATAAGCTTGGCCAACGAGAGGCTCTATGTCCCCAGGGGGTATCTGGGAGAGATAGGGAAAGAATTCTTCACATGACTGGGATCAAAGGTCCCAGGCATTCCTGACAAACCGGGACTCAGCTCACCTTCCTCAAGCGCCTTAAGCAACCCGGCACGCAGGGGCCCACTCAGACAGCCTGCACGTTCTTCCCCCATGGAGAATGGGCTGCATGCATTCCCACATCTCTGCTGTCAGTACACAGCATGGAGTAATAGTTTAGAGGCATGCAGAACAGACTTCAAATTTCATTTCCACTTCCTCGCTTTGCGACCTCGGGCACACTGAGATTTTCCAAGTCTCTGCATTTCAGCTGTAAAATGGATGCAATATGTACCTAAAAGCAAATTTTTATTTTTATTTTTTAAAGATTTTATTTCTTTATTTGAGAGAGAGTGAGAGAGAGAGAGCGCACAAGCAGGGGGGAGGAGCAGAGGGAGAGGGAGAACCAGACTGAGCAGGGAGCCCGATGTGGGGCTCTATCCCAGGACCCTGGGATCATGACCTGAGCCAAAGGCAGAAACTTAACAGACTGAGCCACCCCAGGCGCCCTAAAAGCAACTTTTTAAAGGGAGAACAAGAAACACACTATTTTTCAGGATTGTTATAAAAATCAAAGATCGTATTTCTTAAGTTCCTGATCCACAGTAGGTGGTCAAAAATATCAGGTAAAGTATTTGGGTTCAAACAGGTGCAGCCTGCCAGATCAAGGTCAGGCGATTTACGTGCCAACCGCAAGATGCTAAGCTGCGTATGGAAATGGCTGTATTTAATTTTGATCTTCAGATCTGGGGGAACTGGTAACTCCCAAGGATGAGCTTAGTTCCTCCTGGATCCAGCCCTTGGAAAAACTCCATTGAAAACTAGAAATATACATTTGCTCCAAAGACCATATGATACGGAAGAAAAGCTTAATTACCTAAGTCAATAGGTGTCTTCACATGGGCCGTATCACCAGGTAGGTGCTACCTTGTGTGAAGTTCAACGGGAAGATGGGCTCCAGCGAGCCTGCGGTCTCTGCAAATAAGACTTTTAAGTGGAGTCTAAGTCATCAATGCTTCTTGGTCTTGCTGGGGCCGGGGACGTGGTCAGAGGGAGGGAGAGAAAGTTTCTAACCCTGGGTCTTGTTCAAGTTTCTCATCTGATCATGAACAGAGCTTCATCAATGGTCTAATAAACATCATTCTTTGAGGACATCTTTAGCTTCAAAGCATATGTCACCGCAGGACTTTCCAGTACATTCTAGAAACACCAATTTCTAGGATTCCAAGAGTGGCACTGTTCTCATAATGGATAAAGATTTGAAAATCTTTTACTTAATTTTAACCAAGCAGGGCTCCAAAAGACAAAGGAGAAAATGTAAAAACTGGAAATTCCAGGGTCTTTTTCTTAAGCACTATTTCGACAGCTGAATCATTCTGCCTAGCAAAGAATATGACAGGCCTACTCCAGAGAAATCTGAGTCTCAAGTAGCCTTGGGACCACTCAAATGCTTTTCTTCCCCTAGAAGCAATCCCGTCTGAATCACTCCATCATCTACCTGAAAAGGGTATTCTGTCCTATAGAACTTGCCTGCCTAAAAATATTTTCTGAAAAGTCAGATGGCTATTGACTTCCCTGGTACAGCCTTAAACAACAAGACAAGCCATGGCCTCTTACCACGGACGCCTCGCTTTGTCGCACCCAGTCATGTGACCAACCGATTCCCAGTTAGTAACAAAGGCACGCACAGATGGGGGGGCACATTGTAAATATCGTTCACTGTGCGTGTGTAGTGCATTTAGCAGAAAGCCCTACCCTTACACAAGCTGATCCCCTCAACGGCACCCCCTCCGCCTGCCCACCAACAGGACTGTCTGGGGCCTCCGAGAGCAGGCCTCGCTCCAGCTTCGTATGACTGGGTCTGTCGTTTCTAGGCCTTTCGTAGGTAGGGAAATGCATCATTCCTCCCAGCCCTGGCTCCACATCTTGCGCTCTGCAGCTCCTAGGAAGGGGCCTTCCTGCGCCACACGGGAAGGGAAGCGTCACGTAAGCAAGGGTACCACTCCCCAGCCAGGAGCAGTGGCCCACGACGCAAAGGGCACTTGCTTAATGTTCGTTGAACAGTGGAGCACAGAACTCAACAGAATTCTTTCACCCAGACAGAATGCTCCACTTAACATCGCCGCCAGATGTCGGCATTCAGATAGGGGGTCAAGGGGTGGGGTGGGGGCTGTCTCCTTCATCAGACCCTCATGGCTAGGGATTCCTGCTGGATCAGCAGGAGTGATGAATGGTCCTCATTCACGGCCCAGGGCGCCCCATGGGGAGGCTATCCCAGCTGTGGTCCTGGTGCTGCTTCTGGCCTCACACGGAACACATTCCTTTGTGGAAGAAGGCTGCCTTTGGTGAATGGGGTGTGCTCAGAGAATGAGGGAAGCGGTGGGGGACGATGGGGCCCTTCTGAACCACCTCAGACAAGAATGCAGACTTTGACACCAGCCTCGGCCAGGGCTGGTCCATTTGGCCCCTGGCCAAAGATTCCACCTCAGTTCTGTCTATTTCTGGCCACGGAGCAGGAATGTTCAGGGCACAGGGAAACGGTGAGAAGGGAAGCATATAAAGCTGAATTTTTTTCATCCTCCAGAAAGAGGCCTTTGTCAGGCCTAATTTGTTGTGATCAACTGGGGTTCCCCACAGTCCACCTCTGGCTCTGGGTGGAATCTCATTTTAACCAGGCTCTCTGTTGGGGAGGCTGAAGGTACAATTTCCAGCTCTTAAAAGTGTGCCTAATGGAGACTGTCGGACCAGATTAGAAACATAGATAGCGTCTGTAAGAGACGCATTTTACCTTTACAGCACAAAGCCCAGAGAGAGAGGCAGCGAGCATCCGAACTCAGTGCTCCTGCTTGAAGGCGGTACTATCATAATGGCAGCGGGAACCGTGTGAGGCCAAGAGGCCCCCTGGGTTCAAATTAACCAATCCCTAGGCCCTAAGAAAAGGAAGACCTAGTTTGACTACGGGAGAACATACAATAATTGAAAGAACAGGGTGTTGGCCTCTAGAGTGGTCTCAGATTCAGATCTGGCTTCTGCAAATAGAGAAGGGCCTTACCAGCTTGATACTGGAGGTATCAAGGGCCCAGTACCATGACTGGCTCATGGCAATGCTTGATGAGTGGTGACTATTATAATCAGATAAAAATCAGCAAGAACCTGGAAAAAAATCCCAGGAGGGATGTCACCTCACTCATCAACCACTCTTAACACACTACTTGGACACCAGGTTTTAACCATCCCCCCTCTTCCCCTCCCTACACACACACTGTGTCCCAGAGCTAACGATCAGTAGCCAGACTGGTCTGAGTTTCTGCACCACTTTCGAAGGGGAGGAGAACAGAAGCCAGAGCCAGAATGGTGTGCAGACTTGGTCAGCAATCCAATCACTGCAAATACGTTGTGTTTTTAGGGCAGGAAGTGTCGTTGGGGATGGAACCCACTGCATGCAAATTCCGGGAGGGTAGGTCCAGGCCCAGACAGGTAGGGAGGGGTTTTGGCAGGGCCAGTAAGGGTAAGAGGAGTATACTGGGCAGGAGGTGGAGGGAGTTCTGGGCTACAGGGAGTCTACAAACCAGTTCTTCAAGGAGATGGCCCCTCAAAAGTGGCCAAGGAAGCATCTCCTGCTTAGCTTCCCTCATGCCTCAGGTAGGGCAAGTCCTAGCAGGACACACTCTTGGCTTTGTCCACCTTCTGTGGTCTCCACTAGCTTCCAGGCCAAGCTCTCATTCAAATGATACAACCTCGGCCAACAGCCAACTGTTCAGGCCCGAGGCCTTCAGATGAGAATAAGACCCCCGGGGCCAGCAAAGGAAGGAGTAGCCGGCACAGAGACCACAGCCCCATCTTTAGCTTGTCTGGAAATGTCTGGCTACACCGAGGAGGGGGTAGGAGGGCTGTTCTCAAGTTTGTTAAGAGCCTGCGATCTGGGATTCTGCTGTCCCTAGAAGCACTGGCTCCCTTCCAGAAGCCGAGTGAGTAACAGCAGCAGGCACCGACCGCCACATCACCAAAGCTGGCCGGGCTCAGCTGCACAATGCCAGCTGGTCCTGTGTCACCGGCGATCATTCCCGGAGATAATGGCATCTACAGAGTCGTGGCACATACACACAGACCTACAAGTTCTTGCCCTTACCGAGGCAGGCAGACTTTCTCAGCTACCTTTGGACCGGATCAGTGTCAGTGGTGTTGATCCTAAGTCTTTTCGGGGCCTCCTTCTGGGAATGATTCTATTCTCACTGCATTTCCAAGCACGGCATGGCTGCCACTGGCGGTTACAGGATGCCTCCACTCTCTATAGCGTGACACGCACCCACAACCCTGAGCTCTGGCCACACTGACTGAGGGCATGTGGTTCCCAGAAGACACCTGCTTCCACACTTCCCTGCCTTTGTGCTTGCTGTTCCCTGTTCCAGGACACCACTAGCCACCTCCTGAACACCTACTACTCTTTGTTTAGGAATATACCCACATGTGTATATAAAAAAAATCTTAAGGAACCTACTAAAAGACTATTAGAACTGGTAAGAGTTCAACAAGTTTACAGGAGACAAGATCAATATACAAAAGTTACCTGTTTCTATTCACTTTCAAAGAACAATCCAAAAATGAAATTATGAACTAATTCCATTTACAATAGCACCAAAAAGAATAAAATATTTAGAAATAAATTTAACAAAAGATATGCAAAATTTATCCTCAGAAAACTACAAAACATTGTTGAAAGAAATTAAAGACCTAAATAAGTGGAAAAACATCCCATGTTCATGAAGATGAACTTAACGTCATCAGATGAGAATACACACTGATCTACAGATTCATCAAAGTACCTACTAGTATCCCAAAGGACGTTTTCATAGAAACTGAAAAGCTGATTCTAAAATTTATGCGGCATTTTAAGGGATCCAGAATAGCCGAGACAATTCTGAGAAAGGAGAACAAAGTGGAAAGTCTCACACTTCCCACTTTCAAAAGGTAATGCAAAGCAACAGTTATCAAGATAGTGGGGGTACTGGCATAGACCTACATAGATCCGTGGAATAGAACTGAGAGTCTAGTAATAAGCTCATATATTTATGATTAATTCATTTGGACAAGGGTACCAAGACCATTCAATGGGGGAAACAACAGTCTTTGTAAAAAGAACAGTGCTGGAATAACTGGATAGCCACATGTAAGAGAAAGAAGTTGAGGGGGGCACCTGGATGGCTCAGTCAGTTAAACGTCTGCCCTCGGCTCAGGTCATGATCCCAGGGTCCTGGGATCAAGTCCCGCATCGGGTTCCCTGCTCAGCGGGGAGCCTGCTTCTCCCTCTCCCTCTGCCGCTCCCCCTGCTTGCACGCTCTCTCTGACAAATAAATAAATTAAATCTTTAAAAATAAATAAATAAATAAAATCCTTTTAAAAAGAGAGAGAGAAAGAAGGTGGACTCCTCCTCTGCACTATTTACAAAAATTAATTCAAAATGGATCAAACCCCTACATATAAAAGTTGAAGTATACAACTAGTAGAAGAAAACATAGAGGTAAATCTTCATGACTTTGGGTTTGGCAATGGTTTCTTAACTACGACACCAAAAGCAGAAGCAACACATTAAAAATGTATATATTGTACTTCATCAAAATTTAAAACTGCTGTGCATCAAAAGGCACTATTAAGATGTTCGTGAACCAGGAGAGCAGTAGTAAGGGTAGAAAAAGGCACATTGATCAAGTGTTTGTTGTACTGTTTGCGTGTCTGTCTCCCTTTAAGACTGTGAGCCCCCTAGAGGGCCCATCATCTCTGTATCTCCTGGGTCCTTATAGAATAAATGCTAAGTAAACGTGATGTGAACTGAGAAACAAAGAGACACTATCAAGAATGTGAAAAGACAACGCAGAGAATGGGAGAAAATATTTGTAAGTCATACATTTGAAAGGGCTCTAGTATCCGGAACATATAAAAACTCCTACAATTCAATAAGAAGAAGATAAGCAGCCAAATTTAAAAATGGGCACAGGGCTTGAGCTGACATTTCCCCAAAGAAGATATGCACATGCTCACTGACGCCTGAAAAGACGTCCAACATCATTAGTCACCAGGGAAACACAAATCAAAACTCTAATGAAATACCACTTCACACACACTAGGATGTCTAGGATTTTTTTTAAGCGGGGAAAAAGCAGGTGTTGGTGAAGATGTGGAGAAATCGGAAACTCCACACGTTGACGGTGGAAAGGGAAAATGGTGCAGCCCTTGTGGAAAACAGTTTGGCAATTCCTCAAAAAGATCAACACAGAAACGCCCATGACCCAGCAATTCCGCTCCTGTTTATGCAGCCAAGAGAACTGAAAACAGATGTTCAAACAAAGACTTGTACACTATAATGTGCATAGCAGCACTATTCGTAATAGCCAGAAGGTGGAAACCGCCCAAACGTCCATCGACAGTGACGAGATAAACAGAATGGGGTCTAGCCATACAATGGTCTATTATTTAGCCGTAAAAAGGTGTGACGTATGCATACCTGTCACAACATAAATAAGGCTCGAAAACATTACGTGAAGTAAAAGAAGCCATGTATGTGATTCCATTTATATGAAATATCCAGAATGGGCACATACAGGCAGAAAGTAGACTAGCAGGAGTAGAGGGGGGAGTGGGGGAGGGGGGTGGGAGGAGAAGCGGGTGACAGGTAAAGGGCACGGGGGGGGGGCCTCTTTCTGGCAGTGAGACGCCCTAAAATTGACCGCGGTGATGGGTGCACACATCTGTGAATACACTAGCATGCACTGACTTCAACACGTTAAATGGGTGAAGTGTACGATATGTGAATTACATCTCAATTATGCTGTTTAAAAAATCGCCTTAAATGACACCTCCTGTTAGTGGTATGTGTTTATGAAGCATCTGCCACACGACAAGCACTGTTGGGCGCTGGGAATTCAAAGACATATCTGCTGTGGGTTCCGCCCTCACGGAGTTCACCCGCTACTTAGAGAAGCAATAATAGTGCAGAAATAGGTACAGAAACGGAACAGGGAGGCGGCGATCACGCGTGGGGACGAGGACCAGGGAAAGCCTCAGACAGCTGACACTGAGCAGGTTTTGGAGGAAAGTTCGAGTTTGACACGACTGGGGGCGGGGGGGCGGGGATCATTCCAGGCAGCAAGCAGGGCAGGTCTGAAATAACACAGGGTATTTTGGGGAGCCGTGTGTGGTTCCAAGGGCCAGATGAAAAGCAGAAGTGTTGGGTGTGGTGAGAAGTGGGAGAGGTGAGGGAGGAGAAGCAGCAGAGGGCGAGCCGAGACGGAACTTGAATGTCATGCTAGGAAATGCCGACTTTTCCTTTTGGGGATAAGGAACCAATGAACGGTAAGAGGAAGGAGGGTGACGGGGGCAGATTCTTGACCTAGAGCGGGAGTCAGCAAACTACAGCCCACGGGCCAAATCTATAAATACAGGTTTTGGAAATGAAATGTTATTGGAACACAGCCATAATGATTTACTTGTTATCTGTGGCTGCTTTCCCACTAAAATAGCAGAGCTGACCAACAGCAACACAGCGCATATGGACTGTGAGGTCTGAAATATTTGCTATCCATCCCTAGAGAAAGCGTTTACCACTCCCAGCTCTAGAAAGGTCACTGGGGCCGTTGCATAAAAGATGGTTTCCAATGGGTTAAGACCGAGGGAAAGGAGGCCAGTGAGACCAGCACCTCTCCCGACCTGGGTAATGTTATGATGGTGTAACAGACGGCATGGGGGTGGTGGTTGGAGGGGGATGGGCGGGGCTTTGCAGGGAAGGAAAAATACCTGGAGAGTATCAATTCAAGTAAATCAAGAGTGCCTGATTTTTCTGAAAAGGATTGGAGACCAATGTGTGAATTTTAGAGTTTTTTTTCCTTCAGCATTAAAATGGTCTCTAAACATCATTTTTAGCAGAATGCTGTCAAACACCTGAATTCAAGGCAGCTTAAAAGCATTTCATTTAATTTTTTAAAGTAATCTCTACACCCAGCGTGGGGCTCAAACTCATGACCCCGCTATCAAGAGTCGATGCTCTAGGAACTGAGCCAGCCAGGTGCCCCCAGCTTTAAAGTATTTTAAACTTACTCCTACCCTTTGGTTACAGGCAGCTAGAGCAACTCTAACCGATGGTCTTCCTCTTCTCACGTGTTGCAACAAGCCCAAACTCCACAAATTCTTTGGCTGTGCTCTAAGGCTGCTGTTGGCACTAGGTGGGCACCAAGGGGTTGGCTGCCAGCCAACAGAATACTATTTTGACCGACGATTTCATTTTAAATACACGTGTCAAATATCATGCCTTATTCATCTTGGTGTCTCCTACGGTGACTGGCAGAGTGTCTGGTACACAGAAGGCCACTAATAAATCATTTTAGTTAAGAAGAGAGAGAGGACCGGGTCAGGAGGGAAGGAGGAAGGAAGGAAAGGAAGAAAGGAAGGCTGGACTTGGCCACACAATTTTCCCTCGAGGCTTAAAACTCATGCTCCGGCAGCAGCCGATGAAAGCGCAGTTCTCCAGGTGGGTGTGAGCCCCCTTCTTCCCGGGAGAGCCTGGCAGGCGGTCCCTGGTGGTCGTGTGCTAATACACCTGCAGCTGCAAACCCACACATGCGGCACCATCTTCCCCTAAGGAAAAAGTTGCTTACATCTCACAACTCATCTCGGGGCCTTTCACATTATAAACTGTGTTTTTCAAACATCTCTTCCAAACTGCCTCATGGTAGAGCAAATGAGCTTCCAATTCCCAGCCCGAGTGCAGCTGAAGGAGCCACACGCAAGCAAGGCACGCTGCTGACATCTCCTGCCTCCCCGAAGAACAGTGCCTTCTGGGTAACCGTCTAGTCTTGACGTAGGTGGTAGTCATGAGGGCATGTTCATCTTGTAAAAATTCATCCAGAACAGGTATTTGTACACCCATGATCACAGCCGCATTATTCCCACTAGCTGAGAGGCGGAAACAACTCAAGTGCCCACTGATGGATGAATGGAGAAAGAAAAAGTGATCTAGCCATACAATGAAATATTATTCCCTTAAGAGGGAAGGAAATTCTGACACATGCTACAACATGGACGAATCTTGGGGACACATATGTCAAGTGAAATAAGCGGGTCACCAAAAGACAAAGTACCATATGATTCCACTTATATGCGTACCTGGAGTTGTCAAACTTAGAAAGATGGAAAGTAGAATGATGGTTTTCAGGGGCTGGGAGGTGGGGGAATAGGGAGTTAGTGCTTAATAGGGACAGAGTTTCAGTTTGGGAAGATGGGAAAGTTGAATGTACTTCATGCCACTGAACTGTACACTTAAAAATGGATAAAACGGTGAGTTTTAAGTTATGTCTATTTCAGCACAATAAAAACAAAAACAAAAGTTTACACGTGTGTACGCTTAGGATCAGTGCCCTTTTACCAATGTATGCTATTCTCGGGGAGGGGGAGCAGTTGACTTTAAAAATGTACTCGATTTTATACTTGAATTTGAGTTAGATATTTAGGAAAAGATGTTCCTAGATCTTTGGGTCATGCGGGCACTCTGGAAAGCTATTCATCCCACTACTGCAGTGGTGCCCAGGACAAGGCCGGGGGGGGGGGGTGGAGTTCATGGATCCAAGTTCAAGGACAGTGTAAAGAAACTGAGCACAGTAAGGTGTTCAAAGTCATCGACGTTAAGTTCTGTTCTCATCATTCGTGTGCTTTGTAGGCAAGCAGCGTTATCTTCCCATAAGCTACTTTAAGCATTGTGTTGGGGACACGTCAAGGTGGACACATGGTAGTCTGCACAAAGCCTCCACGGGGCCAGCTGTGTCTGCTTGTGTAACGAAGAGTCTGACAATGAAAAACTAAACAAAAGGGCTCATCATTCACCCATGATATTACAATGCAAAGTTGAAGATACTCCAAACAAAGGGACCAAAAGCCTTGGGCAAGAAGAAATCAACTGCGACCCTAATTACATCCTCATTCTCTGCTGAGTTCGTTCTCACTCTACACGCATCCTTGCCACACGAACCTTGCCTGGGTATGCTGTTTTTGCCAAGAGAAGTGCGACAGATTTCTTTGAACTCGGGACAGAAATCTTATCTAAACTGTCACCCTCATGCTTTATGCCCCTCGAAAGGATGGTCCTCGTGCCTGAAGGCTTCTCAGACACCGGTGGCGAGGGGAAGACCAGCCAGCACACCTGGCCAGCTTGTGTTCCCCGCCAAGCACGCGCCACGCCTGACAGCGGGAGCACCGCTGGAATCACTGACATAAGAAGGTCTGAAGACCCACGTCACACCTGGACGTGGCTGCACAGAGGCTAACCAGCGCATCGCTGCGGACGCTTGTCTGTGCGATCTGCTTGGCCCGTCCTCCTCTGGCCCACGGTCGCTAGGCTCCCGCTGGTTCTGTGGGCCTGGAGCAGCGCAGGCTGCGGCCACTTCTGAGGCCTCAAGGCCCAGCCAGGGTCCACAGGGCAGGTGGGTCTGTGTGTCACGGCCATGCAGACTGCCCGCGAAGACCCTTCCCTGGAGGAGAAGGAACAGCTAGTCATCACAAGCTGTCCCGAACCAGGCAGCCCTGGGAGTGGGGAACTAACCTCTTACTGCTCCCAAAGCTGTAAAAGGAAGGAAGCCACTTGCCACCACTGACATGGAATCACGGAGAACTGTTCCCCTACAGAGCACGCCTATCGGCTACGGGGGCAGAGGACTGATGGCTGCCAGAAGACAGTGTGATTCCAGGTCAATGCCGTGCCCCGACGAGTCTCTACAGTTGAATAATGGGATTGAAGCAGCCAATTTCTCTGTCCCTGAATGGCTGTTTTACGGAAGATCTATTCATTCAATGTCTATTTTGGGGCAATGAACATATGAACAGAAAACCTAGGAGTGAAGAAATAAGAAATTCCATTTTCCCACACAGTCAGCCAAGGAAGGAGAATTCCAACTCATGAGTCTTACTAATAAGGTGTAAAAATGATTTATCACCCCACTACAAAGCAAATAAACACAAGTAATGAAATGGCTAAATGTACAAAATTCTGGTGTTCTGTATCCTCATCGGACAGCGGCAGAATAAACAAAGTTGTCTGTGAATGAAGGACCTCAGAGGGAAGCCTCTTCTGTCACTGGATTTAGGAATCTTCGAGCAAAGATGCCAGCTGCCAGGATACTGAGGCGATGCCCCAGGAGGGGCGACTGTTCTCAGGGAAAGTTTTTTCTGGCTTGGTCTTGTCCAGGAATTTCAGCTACGGTCCTTTCAGTCATCCCACTCCCAGACCCAGGAGCCCGAGAATGGAGGGAAATGCTGCTTCCTAGTTCAGAGAGGGCCACCCCGAGTCCTCAAGTGGGGCTCTGCTTTCTTACAGTTTCATAATAAGCTGGGAAGTAAACCCAGGCTTCCTGACTTTGCAGCTGATTTACCTCAAGAGCCAAATGGCCAATTACTAAATATTTACACAGGGATTTCTGATAGCAGGTGTATAGGAAGTGATAAGCTCAGTAGGAAGCCAGAGCCAAGATGAACGTTTTACAGAAAAGCTAATAGTCCATAAGCAGCACTGAGAAGCAGAACCAACGTGGCCCAGGAAGGAGGAGGCTGGGTCTGGTCCAGTCTCCGCCAATCACCGGCTGTGCCATCTGACAGCTTATCTCTTTGCCAGTTTACTCAGCCAAAAAATGAATTCCGGACCCATCTTACTCTTTAGTGGGACATCATAATAACCAAATGACACAGTGGCTAGAAACATAGCTTGAAAGGAATAACATATGACATGAACATAGATTATAAAAACCAACAGAACTCAGATCATCTTTACAAAGGCGTGTTGGAGAAAACTGGGAACTTTTTGCATATGGGTTGGGTATTAGATGATAGTAAAGAATCATTGTTAATTTTCTTAGGTGTAATTATGGCATCATGGTTATTCAACATTTTTCAAAATCACACTGAAATACATACAGATGGAATGATTATCAAATTTGAAATCTGGCATTTGCTTTAAAATACTTCAATGAGAAAAGAAAGAGCAAAGGGATAGTTAGAAGCAAGTGTGGCAGAATATTGATAACTTGAAGCTGGATGGGAAGATATGGGGGTCTTCTCTCTACTTCTCTGCATATTTGAAATTTCTCAGAATATAAAATAATTTTTAAATACACACTGCAGAACCTGGGGGACAGCACAAAGCTTCACCAATGGTCATCCCCAGAGCACAGAAAATCTGTTTCCCTCACCAGAAAGACCCTTCCACACTGGTCGTCCAGAGGTCAGAGAAGGACAGGGCAAAAGGCTAGGAGAAGCAAGGCCAGGAACCCAGCTGGACAGAAGACAGACGGAAGCCTCTTTGCAGAATTTTCCTGTTTGCATGCATCAAAATGTCAGCTCACCTCCAAAGTCAAGTGCATACTTTGTCTTCAGACCTAAGTTTCATATTCACTTTAGACCAAGTCACTTTTTAACACAAAGTTACAGGGAGACAAACATTCATGCTTACACACACCACTGACACTGGATCTTCTTGGGTCCCAAGAGCCCCAAGGGCCCATGGGGGCACGCACTTTTACATGGGTTTGATGGTCCTTCCTAGGACGGATACTAGGGACCAGGAAGGAGAACAGGACAAAAAGGGAGAGGGAGATGAATGATTTAGCTGAGGCAGGGTCCAGTGAGTCAGTCATTCATCTGGGCACTGACCAGGGAAATGAGCATTTTGACTTCCTCTTAAGCCCCATCCCCGACCATTTTAAGTACAGAGTACACCACATAAATAACTAAATAATTCCAGCAAGGGTGACAAATAGGCTTTGGGGGTTCCTGGACCGACAGGCTCGCGGTGGCATAAGGGAGAAGGCCCCATACCGACCAGCTGGGGGGGTCTTGAGCTCCAGCGCTTTTCCTCCTCTTCAAAAAGAAACGGTTGGACTGATTTTAAGAACTTCGCAGTCCAAAGATTTTAGGGGGCGAAATTTATTTGGGGCATGTTTCCGACTTTCATGCACATCGTTCTCCTCGCCTGGACCTGAGGTTTCTTTCCAAGCATACTGAGTGGTTCAGTGCCCCCCACCCCGCCAAGTTCCGCCGCGTCCCCTCACCCCACCCGGGTGGGGTGTTTTTTGGTGGTCTTCGCTTGTTTCTTCCAATCATTTCTATTCCAGCGCTGATTTATGGCGACACCTCCAGCAGGCTGCTACATTAGAAGGCTCCCAAATTTGGGGTTGGGGGAGGGTGTGCAGAGAGCAGTAGCCAAAGCGCCTGCGTAAAAACTGCAGGCACTGAGGACCGCCGGAGTATCCGTGCTAGACTTAAGATTTGGTCTACCCCCGGGGCGATCCTGCAGGCACGATTCGCGGGGTAGCTTGTGCTAGTTCTTTCCTACTCCAGGGCCTCTCTGTGATAACGGCGGGAGAGGTTCCCTGGTCCCCGGACGAGCCAGGGCGACGTGGGAGGGAATACCTCGCGTGCGGATCGCGCCTGTCCTCGCACAGGGCTCAGGACACTCGGGCGCTCAGCCGAGCCTTTCTAGCAGGCTGGGGGAAAGCCCAGTTCCGAGGCAGCGGCCACCAGAGCACACAGGCGCAGCCCCGATAGCCCCCACCCACTCTGCCCCAGCCCGGTGCGCTCCGTATCCCCAAAGCCGCAGTACCGGGGACACGCCAGGCCGACCCCCGCTCCCCGCACGCGTTCCACCTCCTCAAAAGCCATAACTCCGAGTGTCCCTGGCCCCACGCCTCACCCCCCTAGGCACCTAGAGCGCAAGAGCCTCGACGAGCTCCGTCCTGCCGGGTCGCGGGCGGCCCCAGCAAGCAAGGAACCGAGCGCCCTGCTCTCCGGGGCGCGCCGGCTGCATCGCCTCGTCCGGCTCGGTAGAGATGGGGCTGGGCGGGTCCGCCCGAGTCGGAAAGGGCACCCCGTTAGCCTGCGGGTCCTAGCATCTCTCCGAGCAAGTAGCCTTGGCTCGGAGTGCCCGCCGCGCAGGTCCCGGGAACCCCGAGCGCGGCCGAGAGGCAGCTCCGCAGGGAGTGGAGCCTGGAGACCCCGCCGGGACGCTCCCGCTTCCCTGCCTACCGCGGTGGGGACGGGAGGGGCAGGGAGCGCTCTTACTTGGCAGCAGGGGCAGGCACTTTCCACGATGGCCCCTCTCCGCGCCCGTCGCCGCTGACCCCCTTTCCCGAGCAGAGGGGGCGAGCCGACTTCTCAGGCCGCTGGAGAAAGCGGGCTCCAAGTTGCGGACGCCGCGGGCTGGAGTCGCTCCTTCACGCTTTTCCCGGTACTTTTAACGTGAGTCGGAAGGCAAACCCCTCCCCGGACCCACCCCCTTCCCGGGAGGCGGCCACCGCGGCAGGCCCGGCCTCCAGCCCCTTTTGTTGTAATTCGAGAGCGGCCCTCCCCGGGGCCGGAGCGGGCCGTGCGGGGGAGGCTGCGCGCCAGAGGGGCAGCCCTTCCCAGGCTTCTCGCGCCCAGCTTTCCCGAGCCCGAGAAGCTAGGCAGGGGGTCTTTCCTCTGGGAGATCTCTACCCACCCCCACCCTCAGTAGCTCCCGGAATTTAACTCTTCAATGCCCTTATCCACCAGCATTAGGGTCCGCACAGGACCCATCCTGGTCTCCAGAGAACACAATGCTGCCTGGCGCATAATAGACGCTCAGTAAAAACTGATCAATGAAGGAGTTCAGAAACTTCCATTCATCTCGCCTGGGTTTCTCCTCTATACGAAAAGCCGATTCTGAACGTGAAAACAAACAGCCCCCTTTCTTCCAGCAAGTCCTATCTATGGCCTTTGACAAGCCTCCCTCTCTGAGGATTGGTTTTCTCCTTTGTAATTAAAGGCTTTGGATTCAGTGACCTCTAAGGTCCTTCCCTGCATGGCAGGGCCAGGATTAACAAGCCCTGCGCGCAGGGAAGCGAACAGGACACAGCTAAGGGGCGCATATTGTGCAGAGGGACATTCCATTACTGGCTCTGAGGCTCACACTGGGGGCAAAGTGAAGGGCACCTTACAAGTTGGGGGAGCCCTCTGTGCAGATTGCCAGGGCTCCTGAAGCAAGAGCAGGGCTGGGCCCGGCAGGAGGCAGACAGTTGTGGGCCTCTGTGCAGGCAGAGCCCAGAGGGGACTGTCAACGGACCTCTGGTACATTAAGGGTGGCAATCCTCCTCCAGCTCTTTTCCCCGTCCTCTTCTCCCACCCACTCCCTCCCTAGCAAGCCCAGGGCACCAGCAGTGACAGGTGGTGACTCCCAAACTAGCCTTCAGGCTCAGACCCCTCTCTTCACTGTGGATTTGCAAATCCACTGGCCTTGGGGACATCTTCCCTTGGCCCTCTGGACATTTCCCATGGCCACCGCTAACTTAGCATGCTACCCCACACCTGATCCCTAACTCACAGCCCACCCCAACCCCTGTGAGTTCTGTTAGGCAGAAAAGGGGGCTCCTCAGGCCCTTCCTCCTTACCCTCCCCCTGAATCAATCCTCTGGTCTGGTAGGCAGTGGAGGGAGGGGGCAGGAGGAGATGGGTGTGGTTATCAAAGGGCAGCAGGAGTCCCTGTGGTGCTGGAATTTTCAGTATCTTGACTGCGGTGGTGGGTACATGAAACTACACAGGGGATAAAATTGCATAGGACTTAAAATAATAAAAAGAATTTTAAAAACTGGGCAAAATGTATATTCAAGTCGTTTGCCTGCTTTTGTTGAGTTGTTTATTTTCTTATTATTGAGGTATAAATATTCTCTGTATATTCAATATATGAACCCTTTATAAAATACATGTTTTACAAAATAAAAAAAAATGCATAGAACTTAATAAGAACTTAGTAAGCACTCACGTACAAGCAAAACTGGGAGAATCTGAATAAAGTTAGTGGATTGTATCAATATCAATATCCTGGTTGTGATGTTGCCCTATGGTTTTGCAAAATGTCACTGTCGGGGGTAACTGGGCAAAGTGTACCAGGCATCTCTCTGTATTATTTCTTACAGTGGCACGTGAATCTACAAGTATCTCAGTAAAATTTTTAACTGACAAAACAAACAAACAACCCACCCACAGGAGCTCCAGGGCCCTCAGGATGCAGTCTGATCGCCTTCACAGCTGTCAGGGGCCCCCAGAGGCATTTCCAGCTTGCCCATCTCTCAGCCACATTCTTTCCTCTCCCCCACGGGCCCTACTTGCTGTTCACCATGCTTGCTGTTTCACACCCCAGGGCCTTTGCACGTGCCATTCCCATGCCTTGTCTGCCCGGTAATGACTAATTCTTTGAGATCTCATTCAGTTGGCACAGTCGACACTCTACACAGTGCCTGCACATAGCAGGTGCTCAATATAACGCCAGTGAAATGAGGTTCTCTCCTCTCCCCTCACCTTTTTCTCTGATCCCTCCACTTCTGGTCCTACTCTTCATGCTAAAGCATTAACCCATATAGCATAAAATGAAAGGAAACTAACTTTGTAAACAATGTGTTGTCTGCTTGTGAAAAAAGGCAAACTCCTTGTGGAGCATTTAGAAAATACGAAAAAGTATAATAAAGAAAGTCGCCACCCTCATGTCCTATCACCCACAGATAAACACCTAACATTGGGCAGTATTTCCTTCAGGTTTTTTTAAGAATCACAGGTAGATACAGTTTTTGTACCCAGCATTTTTTTTTCTCTATTGTTTTTTGTGCATTTTTTCAATGTAGACCCCACCAGTGTCTAAAACTTCTGTGTTTGGTGACATCATTTCTCTATTGTTAGACATCAAGTTATTTACAACTTTTTACTAGTTTAAATTAGACCATGACAGTTATCCTTGGGAAAGGAATATTTATTGAGCAGCTACTATGTGGTTCCTGCAAATTGTTACAGTTGAGAAAGCGGAGGCTCGGAGAAGCTGTGTAATTTCCCCAGACTCACAGAACCAATAAGTGGTCAAGCTGTGATCATTAAAGTGTACTTAACCTCTCCTACAAGTACTCAGCGGCCTCACACCCGAGGCCTCTACAAGTCCACCTGTGCCTCGCCATGCCCCACTCCCAAGAGAAAATGAGTACTTGAAGCTTGCACAGAGTCGTTCATGGATACACTTTCAGGAACTGAACCGAAGACCTGGGAGGCCGGGAAGGCAGCAGACCTCTGTTCTAGATGAAACAGAATGCTTTATGTCCATAGGTCATCCATATAGTCCCGTGTGAACCCCCGCCCCCCCATCTCCCAGGCAGAGGCAGAGCCACGCAATGGATTCAGAGCCTGCGTCCACAGTCAGAATACCTGGGTTCACATCCCGACTCCACCACTTCCTGCCTGAACAGTGACTGTCTTTGCCTGGCTCGCCTCATCTGTAAGAAGCATCTCATTCAAAACGCTTCTAGAGGAGTGAAAGGGGCCGGATGCCCGGGGAGCCGTAGAAGAGTCCCTGCATGTGGGATTGCACTTAAGTTGCTGTTTGGCATCTGCTCCTGCAGGGCTGCGGGGCTGCGGGGCTGAAGGGACGAGGGCATGGCGCTGTTGTGGACTCTGCGGGAGCAGGAGCTGCAGACCCCCAGCAGCCAGAGGGAAGGAAGCCGGCACCGGCCTGCCACCTGCAGGGGCCATGGGGATTGCGTCCCCAGGACACACTCCCGTGATGTGATGGCTGAGTCCAAGGGTATGGACTGTTCTTTCTCTTTTCTCTTGGCTCTTGAGTTCAGTGGCCAAATCACCTTCCTAAGTCTGGGTATGTCCCAGAAGGGCAACCGGGGTCTCAGTGGAGGCCCAGCTAACATCCTCCCCAGTTTTTGCTCTCAGGGGGCTGACACACTCTGACAAGACACAAACTGACAAATAGGAACAATGAAATGGGGGAGAAGCCCGGTGGCAAGTACTATGGAGAAAACCAAAGTGGAGCCAGGACAGAAGTGAGGACAGAAGGAAGCACGGAGTGCTATTTCATCCGGCTGGCCTGCGAAGACCCTGGCTGACGAGGTGGCAGTTTGGGGTGGAAAGTCTTGCCTTCCTGCGGGCTTCATGGCACTCACCTTGCAGCACTGCTGACCTATGTGTCACTTTCTGCTTGACTTATACATGATTATGTATTCAATTTCTCTCCCTTATAGGACGATCACAAGCTCCCGTGGGCAGAGTGGCCTTGGCCTCTGTGGCCACCTGGGGAGCCAGCAGCGCGCCCTGCCCATATCACCAGCATCCGTGTTTGTCGAAGTGAATCAGATTGAACTGTAACATTTGAAAGCCTACATGATTAAGAAATCATTGTGGTCAGCATTATTAATGATTACGCACAGTAAGAAGAATGAAAAAGCTAGTAGTTTAAATTTATACAATCAAAGAAGAGGCTCCAGCTCGCCTACTTGTTAAGTTAAAAGGGGAACCTAGCAACCAAACAAACATTGGTTCCTTTGGGAAAGTGATTCGGAAATGCCCCGTCACAGCCAGGATAGTGGTCTGGTCTGGTACTCGCAGAGGGGATTGCAGTTAAAGCAGTCACGTTGGTCAAGTATTTCATATATCCCAGTGTCCTATGTTGGCCAGATATCAGACCCTGCTGGCTGGCTTTCTCAGATTCCGGAATCTATAGCGTTATCACAACCACTTTTAACGGGTGCAGATGGTTTCTAGGAAGAGCTTGGGGGGAAATGCTAGCTTCCTCCTGGCCGGCAGCGCCCCCTAGTGTCCATGTCTCTTAAGGCGCTGAGCGCTTGTACTCTTCAGGCCAAGTTCAAACTAAGAGGACTTGGAGAAGTCCTAATGCCTATCTCCTTTAGAGTCGCGCTCTCCGAAACCCGCAGAGCCCTTGCCCGGATCGCAGTGCGTGGGCCGGTTAGCAGCAGCGCCGCCAGCAGATCCAGATCGAGGCCTCTAACCCCGAGAACCACAAATCTGCTCAGAAAGCACAATGGTAAACTGCACGTGTGTGTAGGTCAAGGGCGCTTAGGCTGCCTCCGCCTTTTCTCCAGAGAGCACGTGTTTTTATATCGTAAAAGTATAAGCTTTTTTTCTAGGATGTGTGATCATTCTTTGTCACACACCTGGGACTAAGCTTCCTCCATCTCTCTCCTTTTCCTTTTCTTTATTATTAATTATTATAACAACATGTTTGAAGGTGCAAACCAATTTATTCGGGTCCCCAAAGCTTTTCAAAGCCTTCTCCAATGAAGAAAGCAGAGCAAGGCAACTCTTTATATTCTTCAAAGAAGAAAAATATGTCTAGAAAAGGGAAAATCCATTTTCCACGACTACCCTGCCATTTCTGTCCAGAACTTGGGTGGGGGGCTCCTTGGCTCCTTGGATAACATCTGGTGCTTGCAGCCCATTTGGGGTCCTGTTCAGCCTGATGTTGCCCAGTGCCTCCCCTGCCTAGCAGACTGACCAGGGTCGGTATAGTTTAAGGAGTCTACATAAAAGCACGCGTTCCACTTCTGGGGTTTGCTGTGTCTGAAATCCTGTCGTTAGAAATCAGTCTCATATGAATAAAGCACTGGTACACACAACAGTATGGCTGGGTCTCAAAAATATCATGCTGAGCGCCCCCTCCCTAAACAAGCCAGTAAGAAACCACGTGATCCCAGTCATAGGAAACTCTGGAAAAGTCGGCAATAAACTCCTGTGACAGAAAGCAGATCAGTGGTGGCCTGAGGCATGGAGGTGGAGGTTTGCCTGAGAATAAGCAGGACAGAACAACGTTTTTGGGGTGATGGAAATGATCTACTTCGTAACTGTGATGGTATTTACATTGGTATATGCTTTCTTCCAAAATTCATGAAACTGAACACTTAAAATGGACGAATTTTATTTTACAGAAATTACTCCAGAATAAGTGTTGTTTAAAACGTAGTCCTCTCTTCTGGAGCTCCTCCCCATTCTGATATCCTCTTTTAAAACGCAAGCAGTTTGGAGAAGGGCCACACAGGGTGACATGTGGGTAGGAACACAGCAGCTGGAGCCTGTCTGTGTGGGTGTGAATCTTCACTCCACTGCTTACGAGTCGCGGGAGCTGAGCACGTCATTTAACCTCTCCGGGCCTCGGTTTCTTCACTCGTCAAATGCCTCTACATTTTACTGCCCAGAATTCTTGTAAGGCTGAAATGTGTTCATAACTGTGAGATGCCTGCAGTAAAGTGCCTGGCGCATGGGCACCACCAGCTAGCTTTAAACCAATCTACACGGAAGTGTCTTCTTTTGTTTTGTTACTATGTTTTTTAGACTAGTGTTAGGTCTACAAAAAAATCGAGCAGCCAATACAGAGAGCTCCTCCCTATCCAACCTTCACACAGTGAATTTCCCCTCTTACTAACATCTTGCATTAGGGTGGTACATTCATTACAATTGATGAACCGTATTGACACATTATTATTATTATTATTATTTTTAAAGATTTTATTTATTCATTCGACAGAGAGAGACAGCCAGTGAGAGAGGGAACACATGCAGGGGGAATGGGAGAGGAAGAAGCAGGCTCCCAGCGGAAGAGCCTGATGTGGGCCTCGATCCCAGAACGCCAGGATCACGCCCTGAGCCGAAGGCAGATGCTTAACGACTGAGCCACCCAGGCGCCCCTATATTGACACATTATTATTAACTGAGTTCCATGGTTTACATTAGGGTCCAATCTTTGTGTTGTACATTCTGTGGATTTTGACAAATGTATAATGACATGTATTAATCATTATAATACCATGCAGAAGAGTTTCACTGCCCTAAAAATCCTCCCTGCTCTGCCTGTTCTTCCCTTCCTCCCCCCAACCCGCAGCATCCACTGATCCTTGTGCTCTCTCCATAGTTTTCTCTTCTTCAGAATGTCATAGAGTTGGCGTCTATAGCATGTAAACTTTTCAGATTGGCCTCTTTCACATGCTGATCCGCATTTAAGTTTCTCCCATGTCTTTTCATGGCTTGATAGTTCATTTCTTTTATGGCTGACTAATATTCCATTGTCTGGTTGTACCATAGGTTTTTTTTTAATCCATTCACCTACTGAAGAACATCTTGGTTGCTTCCAAGTTTTGACAATTATGAATAAATCTGTTATAAACATTCATGTGTGGTTATAAGTTTTCAACTCCTTTGGGTAAGTTTCAAGGGGCACAACTGCTGGATTGTATGGTAAGGCTCTGCTTAATTTAAATGGTCTAGCCACGCAATGGAATATTATACAGCCCTAAAAAGGAAGGAAATTCTGACACATGCTAAAATATAGATGAACTCTGAGGACATGAACCGTGAGGACAGGATAACTGAAATAAGCCAGATGCAAAAGGACAAATACTGTGTGATTCCACTCATATGAGGTACTTTTAGAGTAGTTGAAATCCTGGAGACAGAATGTAGAATGGTGGTTGCCAGGAGCTGGGGAGAAGGGGAACGGGAAGGTGTTGTTCAGTGGATACAGAGTTTCAGTTTTACATGATGAAGGAGACGGAGTTCTGAGATGGTATAGAGAGTTCTGGAGATGGATGGTGGCTATGGTTGCACAACATTATGAATGTATTTAATACCACCAAACTCTACACTTAAAAATGGTTAAGATAGTAAATTTTATGTTATGTGTATTTTACCATAATAAAAACCATAGGGAAAAAAGGCCACATAAAGCAGAGAAATTGTGGGGGAAAAAAGAGTATGTTTTGTTTTCTAAGAAACTGTCAAACTGTCCTTCGAAGTGGCTGTTCCGTGGAGCGTTTCCACCAGTGATGAATGAGAGTTCCTGTCGCTGCACATCCTCACCAGCACGTGATCTCGGCCATTCCAATAGGTCTGTAGTGGTGTCTCACTGCTGTTTTAATTTGCATTTTCCTGATGACAAATGATGTGGAGGATCTTTTCTTATGTTTATTTGCATCTGCTCGTCTTTTTGGTGAGCTATCTTTTCAGATATTTTCTCCATGTTTTAATTGGGTTGTTTGTTTCCTTATTGTTGAGTTTGAGTTCTTTGTATATTTTATATAGTCCTTCATGTGTATTGCAAAGATTTTCTCCCAGTCTGTGGCTGGGAGCTTTCACCAAGCACCTGGGGTATCAGACCTTTTTCTCGCCATCTGCGTGTGTGTGTGTGTGTGTGTGTGTGTGTGTGTGTAGCAGATAGGATTTGGAAGGAGGTGGGTACTAGGATTAAATAAAACTTGATGCAGTCCTCAAGAGGCTTATATTGTGATTTAGGAGAGGAGATCACATAGAAATTAAATAACAAGACTAAGCAGTAGGAGATTCAGTACAAAGTGGCTGCAGCATGCAGTGAGCAGCAATCAGAGGGACCAGAGAGTCCAAGAGGCTGCGTGGTGTCTGGGGAATGTGATGAGTGGGGGTGGGGCATAAGAGGAGGGTAGGGACTAGACAGGCAGGGAAGAAAGGTCAATGCCTGCCAGGCTGGGCCAGGTGGGAGTGGCAGGAGGGAGACACACACCTGGGAAAACAGCTTAATCCTTGCTCAGGGAGAGCTCTGGGACATTTGGGAGCAGGTGGGATGTGGCTGGGCATAGAGTGGACCCTGGAGATTTGGCAAAGGCACAGAACATGGGGTGACAGGTTCTGAAGACAAGCTTCACCCACATTATAATTTTGCTGCTCTCCTCACTTGCCACTTGACCGCTCCACCAGGAAAGTCTCCAGCAGGGAGAAGAGGGAGAGTCTTACCTAGCACAGTCATTTAGAGGGAGGGAAAAAAAAAAAAAGTTCCAAATCTCATTCCCAGACACCTGGCTTGTGCCAGTTCTGACCACCTTGTCTCAAAGATGCAGCTAAAACAGGGAGGGGGAGTGCCAGAGAAAAATGGGAGCTTTTCTGCAGAGTGATGGGCTGGCATCTGGCAGGGCCCCCACTCCGGGCCGCAGCCCAGCAAAGCATTGCCACCTCCCAGAAAGCATTTGAGCGGCCCAGCCAGGTCACTCGGGGTTGGCTGAGGACATAGCCTGACTCCATTCCATTCTAGCTACTGGCATTTATGAGGCTCCTGCATGCCCAGACCCAGCTTGGCACCCTAGGGGAGGGAGAGGAGGAACGAATCCTGCTCTGCCCACCAGCACCTTGCTCCTGGGGGAGAATACCCAGCACCAGCCCACAGAGGTGGCTGTCTTATTTTAAATACCTGGAGAGGGTAGGAGGTTCCGAGGAAGGCATGGTCCAGGAAAAAGTCTCCAAGCCCCAACAGCGCCAGTCACCAACACGGCAGGAACACTGCTGCGGACTGAACTGTGTCCCCCTAAATTCACATGCTGAAGCCCTCCCCACCCCCCCCCACCCCCACCCAGTTCTGATGGCATTTGGACACGGCTTTGGGAGGTAATGAGGTTAGATGAGCTCATGAAGGTGGGGCCCTCACGATGGGGTTTGTGTCTTTGTAAAAGAAGGAGATAGATCAAAGCTCTCTCTCTCTCTCTGTCCTCCCACCAGGTAAGGACACAGCAAAAAGGCGGCTGTCTGTAGGCAGGCGGGAAGCAGGCTCTTGCCAGAAACTGCCGGCACCTTGATCTTGGCTTCCAGGCTCCAGAACTGTGCAAGATAAATGCTGGCTGTTGAAGCCGCCCAGCTGTGGTATTTTGTGTCAGCAGCCTGAGCTGACTCGCACAAACACGCAGATGGCTATTCCTTCCCAGACCTCTGCCACCGCGGGCCACTGGCAACATCGTGACCCCGGGGCTTTTGCTTCTTTGTCCTCTAGCTTCACTGTTACTCCCCTCCTACACACAGGCTCGCTCCCAGAGCCCCCATCGCCTACCTTTCAATGCGCAGTATAAATTAAGATGCGCCAAATGTGTGCACAATGTCATATATCTCCAGCAGCCCCTTCCCTCGGCTACTGCCCTAACTCTCCTCCAGGTGCTCTGGGCCAGCAGGGCTTCTCAGAGTGTGCTCCAGGGGCCACTGAGGGTTACCAAGACCTTTGAAAGGAGTCCATGAGGTCAAATGACTTTTATGAAACTAAGACCTTATTTTCCTTTTTATTCTCGCTTTCTGGAGGGGCAATATGCCAGGAGCCACGGGCGCCACTTTCTCCAGACTGACGATCCGGTGTTCTGGAGCGCTCCAGTTAGGTTAGGCAATTTGGATTCCGGTTTCAGGTTTTCTCTTCAGGAGACAACGGGTTGAATTAGATATGAAGGCTCCTCCTCACTATAAAAATGGCATTGCTCTATTTTTTCTTTTTCTTTCTTTCTTTTTTTTATTTTTGGAATCTTGATGTTCTTTCTTGTAGATTGAGATATAATTGTGTCTTCCCCCACCTACCTCATTGAGCTATTGAGAAGGAGAAAGAGATTAAACATGCATGTGCTCTGGACAGGGAAGGTAGCTCCCTAATTATCGGGTGTGATTTTGAAGAGTGGGGCAACCCAAGACGCATCAGTGTAGTCAGAGGCCCGTCCCCCACTACCAGCCTCCTTGGTTGCTAGGAGACCATTGCTGGGAGGCTCCAGCCAACGCAGCCCGTCTCTCCAGCAGCTTCTACTTCAGGAATTGTAATCATTGTTCCTTAAAGAATCCCTGGAGCTCTTGAACTGTAGTAAAAAACCAAACCAAACCAAACCAAACCCCATTCTCTACAATTTAACATAAATAACTTCTGGCCTTTCAGTCTCATTCTCCTGGTTTTCCTTATGAGCCCATTATCTGTCTGCCTGTTGATCTATCATCTCAAAAGTTTTACAGCTGTGGAATATACCTACATGCATGGAAGTGCATAATATAGAAACATGAGCATAATGAACTAATATAAAGCAAACATCCATGTAATTACTGTCCAGCCCAAGAACTAGAATATTACTGGCATCCCGGAAACATCCCCGCAACACACATGCTCCTTCTCCAAACTGCCTCCCCGCCCTGAAGGTAAACACTCTCGCTCTTTTTTTAATGGTAATGACTTTCCTGCTGGTCTCGCCCAAGTCTCTTCTCGTCAGAGGCTCCAGGGCTCAGGCTGGGTTATGCCCTCCAGGCTCCTGGCTTTCGACTACTTCTAGATGCTGCCAATCCCCAACTGTGGACCTCTGGCCCGCTCCTCTCCAAAACTCTTCAGACGCCTGGTGTCCGACTCTGCTTCACGGCTCTCCTGGGTATCAAAGTGACAGCTCAAACTCCACTCCTGATCCTCTCCCCAAATCTGCCCACATCAGAAAGGGTAAGGCTATCCTTCCTGTTGACTCATTCACTTTTAACACCGCAGATTCACTGCAAACCCTTCACTGGATCTCCAGACTCCTGACCACGCCTCGCCCCTGTACCCATCATCTCTCATTTAGAGGACCGACATAGCGCAACTCATCACTTTGCTTCTGTCTTTGCCTCAACAGTTGATTTCAAGCCCACAAGCCAAGTCATGCTTTCAAAGCATCAAATTCCATCTCTGCCCTGACGTCACCTTGTGATAGCCTCCCATCACACCGAGAGGGAAAGCCAAAGTTCTTACAACTAGCCCACGAACTCCTATATGCTCTGCCCCCCAACTGCAGGCATCACCAACCTCATGTCCCCTTTGATGTCTCTGCTCCAGTTCCACCGCCCTCTGTGCTCTTCTTCAAATGCGGCAGGTCTGTTCCTGCCCTAGGGCCTTTGCACAGGTTCCATCATGCTGAAACTCTGTTTCCCAGGGTCTCCTTGGGCTTCTTCCCTCGCCTCCTTCAAGATTTTGCTCTAGAGCTATGTCCCCTGGAAGAACATTCTTGACTGTAATATTTTAACTTCCAGCCACCCCCCCCTTTGGCATTTCCTGGTCACCCCAGCTTTATATTTTTCCAAGTAGCCCTCAAACCTTCCAGCATACCATATACATTATTCATTTTCTTTTCCCCTGGCATGTGAGCTCTACAGGGGCAGACCTTGCTTTTTTTTTGCTTTTTCTTAATTTGTTTTCTTTTCTCACTGCTATTTCCAGTGCCTAAAACAGTACTGGTAGAATGAATGAATGGATTTCTCTGAGGCCAGGGGAGCCAGAGGAGCTGAGGCCAGGCTGGTCATGCCATCCCGCTTGGCACCTCATCTCAGCGCTCTCAATCACCTTCACCTCCTGACATCGCTCAGAAAATCCTTAGGTTTTCCTGATGACATTATAGACATATTCACTTCTTCCCTACAAAGTCAGAGAAAGTTATGTCCATTTGGCTGAGGGAAAACTGAAGCACAAGAGAGCGAGCATGCTGTTCAGAGTTCGGCTGTGTTGCAGCAGCTGCAGATTTCTTCAGTGTGTGTGTGTGTGTGTGTGTGTGTGTGCGTGTGCGTGTGTGTGTGTGTGTGTGTGTGTGTTGGGGTTGGGTGTTGTTGTATAAGAAAGAATTTGTCTGGTCTTTGTCCTTGGTTCTGGAGAGTAAGCCTCCAAACCATTGGAATGTCCCCCATATTCCGTGGCACCTGGGGGAATTCCAAACGTTTGGAGGCTTACTCTCTATCAGCCCTGCTCCCCTCTGTGTTGGTGTCATTTCTTCCATGGCAAAAAATTCTTTGTGAGTCTAGGGAAGATGGTGAATTTTTTTATTTCAGTTATTGTAATTTTTGGCTCCAGAATTTTCTTTTCTTTTCGCTTTTAGTTTTTCTCTCTTTATTAATATTTCCACTCTGTTCATACATTGTTTTCTTGACTAGCTCCACGTCTTCCTTTAGTTCTTTGAGCATCTTTAAGACAGCTGTTTTAAAGTCTTTGTCTAGTAGGTCTGACGTCAGGCCTTTTTAGGGAAAGTTTCTGTTGATGTATTTTTTCCCTTTGAATGGGCCATACTTTCCTGTTTCTTTGTATGCCTTCTGATTTTTTTGTTGACAACTGGACATTTCAATCCAATAATGTCTGGAGCTCAGGAAACTCTGGGAATCAGACTTTCACCTTTTCCTTGTGTTTGCTGGGGATTTTTACTATGGTTATTGTTTACTTTTTTTTTGATTGTCGTAGGCTGCCTCTGTGCCAGGGGTCCTCCTAAGGTGTAAAGTGAAGGTCTTCTCAGGTCTTTTCTGGGTGGGCCCTTTCCCTGGGCCCGCGTGGCCACTTCCCAATTTTGCTCAGGGATACACTGTATTCTATTAATTTATTTTCTTTTTATTAACTTATTTATTTTTAATTTTAAAGATTTTATTTATTTATTTGACAGAGAGAGTGAGAAAGAGCAAGAGCAAGCATGAGTGGGTGGAGAAGCAGCGGAGAGGGAGAAGAAGACTCCCCACTGAGCAGGGAGCCTGATGCAGGGTTCAATTCCAGGACCCTGGGATCATGACCTGAGCCAAAGGCAGACGCTTAACTGACTGAGCCACCCAGGTGCCCCTATTTATTTTTTTAATTGGCAGCTTTTACTCATGTGCCAATGAAGACATAAACTTACTCAGATCTTGATTGGAAAGGAGTGAACCTCAGATCCATTCTTGCTTCTTCTTGGAGACATACAGCCAATTAACTCATGAGGTCCATTGGATCCTCATAATAAGTCCATAAGGTGTGTAGAATAAAGAGGTCTCATTATTCCCATTTTACAAACAAAATGTAACAAGATGGAGAAATTTTTATTCATCCAAGTTTCAGCTGGAGGGAGGTGTGGTTTGGAAATACCAAAACTGCTTGGTGGGCTCCTCCACATCAGAGCAGCAGTGGGGGGGAGATGGGGCCACAGTTCTCCAGGGGCTGCCTGAGGCAGGGAGGGTCATGCTTCAGGTGCAGGCTTTGCAGGGTGTGCAGAGTGAGAGGGTGGATTTGTGGAGATGACACAGAGCTGTAGGCTCTCTCCCTGGGGGTATCCCAATGTCTTCAGAAGAAGCTCTGATCCATGAAAATGCTGGGGGACACTGGATTTCTCGACAAGAACTTTGAAGGTCATGGCTTGGCATCTGGATATGGTGTGGAATGGATCAGAAGCTGTACAAAAGAGCATAGGAAGGCACTCCAGGAAGGACAGATGTGAGAGACCCTCACCACTGTAGCTTAGTTTCCCCCAAAGGGACAGGAGGAACCCTAATGGACCCTGTGCTGCATTTTATTGGCACATCAAGCTCATTATAACAGTTTGAACTTTTTGGAGATAGGTAAAAAGATTAGTCCTCTTCCCCCCAAATCCTTCCCTGAAGTAAACACTGTAAAATTTGTGTATCCTTCCATGTGTGTGCTATAATTTGGACTCCAGGTGCCCAGAATCAAACTCTTCATAAGCCCTGGTTCATGACATACCCTGGTCATACGACGTCATACCATGACATACATCCTTGGGCCATTGTGCATGGCCAGGTTTATTTTGTTTCATTTATTTATGTATTTATTTACTTATTTTTTTGTTTAATTATTTATTAATAAAAGGAACACTCATGAGTACAACAACCAGCCAAAGATCTGGAGCATTATCAATGAATTACGTTTACCTACACAGCCCAGCTCTCTCATATTGTTATGATCTATACCTCCACAGAGCCAACCACTATCCTGAAGTCTGTATTTGTCAGTTTATAATTCTTGTTTTGCTTGTTAAATATCTATCTATTATCTATCTATCTATCATCAATCTATCTATCATTCTGGTTGGTTTTTGTGTTTCTCAATAGGGTATACTACTGTATGCAATCTTCTGGAACTTTCTTTTTTCATTCGATTTTATGTTACTGAAATTCATCCTGTTGAGTGTAGTTGAAGTACATTTATTCTCACTGTACTATAATATTCAATTATGTGCCTACACCACAATTTATTTTTCTAGCCTTTCAATGGGTCTGGATTGTTTCCAGTTTAATATAATGAAAAAACAGTGCTATCAGGAACATGCTTGTGCCTATCTCTAGTGTGTATAGAGACCTAGACTGCCATTTCTGGGTCCTAGATTGTGGAAATATCAACTTTCTATGATAATATCAGGATGTTTACCAGTTTCCCTCCCACCAGTAAGTTAGAAATAATCCACTTCTTCACCAAAATCTATCAGGCATCTTAAATTTTGCCATTTGAATGAGGGTAGAACGGTATCTCATTGTGATCTTGTTTGCATTTCCCTGATTGCTAGTGAGGCTGAGTATTTATTTCTTCATATGTTTATTCGCCAGATGGGTTTTTCTCCTGTGCCTATTCATTTTTCCCTTCGGACTGTTGGACGCATATTTTCTCTGAGCTGTTTGTCATTTTTGAGACGTCCCATGTTCATGAATTAAGAGGATAATCTCATAAAGACGCTAATTCTCTCCAAGTTGCTCTGTAAGTTTATTTCAACTTGGGTAAAAAATTCTACCAGGAATTTTAGAAGATGACATGGAAAAGCAACTGATCAAGAATAGGGCAGATACCTCCAAACAAAATGAATGAAGTGGGAAGAATTGACTCACCAGATTTAAAGATGTGCTGTAATGTAAAGTGTATTTATTAAGGAATTGTGGTATTGGCACAGGCGTAGACAAATTGACAATGAAACAGAACAGAGAGCCTGCAAACAATCCCACTCACGTATAGGTTTTTGATTTGTGAAAAGAGTCAAGCAGATGACTAGGGGAAAGGGACTATTGAATGAATGAATGAAGCTGGAAAATTTAGTTATCTGTATGGAAGAAATGGAATGAGATTCCCAGTTATCACCATACACAAAATCAGTCCCAGTGTATTAATAACATAAGGGTCAAAGTCAAAAGTTAAAAACTTTTAGAAGACAGTAAAGGGGATTACCCTTCTAACCTTGGGGTGAGAAAGAATTTCTTAAACTAAAAACTGAAAGCATAAGCCACATTTTATTGTGTTAAAATTAAGAATTTCTGTCCATCAAAATACAGCTTTAAGAAAGTGAGAATACAACCTGCAAACCAGAAGATATTTGTAACAAATATAGCTCCCAAATGCTAATATTAATAACTTCAGTGTTTGATCTATTATACAAATACATAAAAATAGATCATATATTTTTGAAATCATTTAATAATATATGAATTACCAGAAACTTGCTCATCTACTTAAAAATGTATCAAAGACAGCTTTCTAAGGTCTAAACAATACAGTTAAACCTAACTCACTCCTTTTAGTAACTGTAATATTTTGTAGTTTCATGATTTATTCAACCATTCATTCCACTGTGGACGAGCACTCAGAAGATTCCATTTCTGTGATCACAAGCAATTCTGTTTCGGAGTGTTTGCTATGGAGACAGATTGCCTACATTGGAATCCTAGTTTCACCCTAGCTATGTGCTTTACCAAGCCGCTAGACTTACGTTTCATTCCTTATGTGAAATATGGGGATAGTAATAACTCTTGCTTGTCATTGTTTGTAGGACTGTTGTAGGGATTAAATGAGGTTATGCACAGAAGGAGGAGTGTAGAGGCATGTCTGGCTACATCACGAAAGCTCAGGAATGTCAGCTATATATCCTGTAATATACACACACTTTTTTTTAAAGACTTTATTTATTTGACAGAGAGAGACAGCCAGTGAGAGAGGGAAGACAAGCAAGGGGAGTGGGAGAGGAAGAAGCAGGCTCCCAGCGGAGCAGCGATCCTGATGCGGGGCTTGATCCCAGGACCCTGAGATAATGACCTGAGCCGGAGGCAGACGTTTAATGACTGAGCCACCCAGGCGCCCCTATACACACATTTTTAAAAAGATTTGTTTATTTATTTGAGAGAGAGAGAGAGAGAGCAAGAGAGAGTCTGCTTGCACGCAAATGTGCACACACAGAGGGGAAAAGCAGAGGGAGAGGTTTTTTTTTAAGATTTTATTTATTTGAGAGAGAGAGAGCACGCGTGAGAGAGCACAAGCAGGGGGAGGGGCAGAGGAAGAGGGAGAAGCAGGCTCCCCGCTGAGCAAGGAGCCCGATGTGGGACTGGATCTCAGGACCCCGAGATCATGACCTGAGCAGAAGGCAGATGCTTAACCAACTGAGCCACCCAGGAGCCCCGAGAGGGAGTCCGCTGGGTGCAGAGCCCAATGCAGGCTCTATCTCACGACCTGAGATCACGACCTGAACTGAAACCAAGAGTCTGATGCTTAGGCGCCTGCACCCGGCGCCCCAACACACATTTTATTTCTAGGAGTGGGGTGACATAGCCAAAAGGGATGAGTGTTTTAAATTTGAGTTGATACTATCAGATTCCTCGTCCCAAAGATTGCAGCAGTTCATACCCCCACAGGAAGCAGGGCATATGAGAGTACCTGCCAAGTTTGCCATGCCCTTGCCAGAACTGGATGATACTGGTTTTGAACATTTGCCAATCTATGAGAAAAAAACCAATCACTTAACCTAATTAATTAAATGTTTGTCTTAATGTGCCCATCCTGCTGGATGTGTTCAAATTTAGGCATGTTAACCGGCTGTATTTCAGGTTCAATGATCCCCTTAGAGTGACCCTGAAGCAGAAGACCACTCCCGTGGCCACGTGGTCACAGCCATGGGAAGAGAAAGCGGAAAGGAGCCCAGGCTGGAACGCAGTACCACCTCCAAACTCCCTTAAGACGAGCACCGTACAGCATGTAATGTATGATATGACTCAACGACATTATGATAAAAGTCTTACCTTTGTTTTTTTTAGAGTATTTTGGTTCTTCTTGACCACGGGTTCCTCCATATAAATTTTAGAATCAGCTTTTCTATTTAAAACCCTCTTAGAATTTTAGTTGGAATTACATTGAATCCATAGATCAATTTGGGGAGAACCGATTTCTTATAATCGATATCTTAAGCATCTTTGCCAATGGGTATATTTTTTGATTTTTGGTCTTCCTTATGGTTTCTCATTGAAATTGTATAATTTTCTCTGTAAAGGTCTTGCTCATGTTTTGTAACATTTATCCTAAGCACTTTACATTTTTATTGCTATTATAAATGGGCATTTTTCAAATAACATTTTTCTTTTTCTTTTTTTTAAAGATTTTATTTATTTGAGAGAGAGATAGAACGAGTGGGAGGAGGGGCAGAGGGAGAAGCAGACTCTGCGGAGCAGGGAACCCAGCGTGGGACTCGATCCCAGGACCCCAGGATCACGACCTGAGCTGAAGGCAGACACTTAACCGACTGAGCCACTCAGGCACCCTCAAATTACATTTTCTAATTCTGTTGCTAATGTATAGAAATGCAATTGTTCTTTGGATATGAAAACCTTGCTAGCTCTCTTATTAATTCTAACAAATAACCTTTTATTAGAATCCATGTAGGCAAGCATATTATTTGTGGAAAATGATGCTTTTATTTCTTCCTTTCCAGTTCTTATAATTTTGTTTGTTTCTTTGGCCTCACAAACAGACCTGGTCATTCAGTAAGAGGCTGAGTAGAGGTGACTGTAGTGGGAATTCTAGTTTTGTTTCTGATTGTAGAGAGAATGTGTAACTCTCCACTGTTACAAATCGGGCTGGGTGCAGGCTGGGGTACATAACCTTTAACAGGGTCAGGGAACTCCCTTCTGTTTCTTGTTTGTCTGAAGATTTTAGTATTACAGGTATGTTGAATTTTGTCACATATATTTCTTGTACCTATTGATGTGATCTTTGTCTTTAATTAAGGTATTGAATTACAGAAATACATTTCTTAGTTTTTCCTTTTCCTACTGTCCTTTTCTACTTTTAGCATTAGGTTAGCCTCACAGAAGGAGTTGGGGAGTGTTCCCTCTATTTCATATTATCTGGAAAAGTTTGCATAAGACAGGAATTATCTGTTCTTTGAATATTGGTAGAATTTTCCTGTAAAGGTATCTGGCCCAGTGAGAAGATTTCAATTACCAATCCATTCGTTTATGAATGTAGGACTATTCAAATTCCTTATTTCTTCTTGAATCAGTTTTGAAAAAGTTGTAATTGTATGGCATTTTGTTCACCTCATCTAAGTTTTTAAACATAGTGGCATTAATATATTCCTATTTTCTCTGATCTTTTTAATATCTGCTTTATTTGTAGTTACAGCTCTCTTTTATTCATAAAATTATTTGTGCCTTCTCTTTTTTTCTTGAACAATTTTGCTGAAGATTTGTTCATCAGTCTTTTCAAAGCATGAACTTTTGGCTTTGCTGATCTATTTCTATGCTTGTTTGCTTTATTCTATTTTTTCGTTGTTATCCTTTTTACTACTTAGCTTATTAAGTTTTTTCCTGCCTTTCTAACGTATACATTTTGAGGCTGTAAATGTTCTTCTTAAGCAGATCATTAGCCACACCCAGCAAGTTTTTAGATGTAGTATTTCATTAATGGTCAGCTCTAATTATTCTCTAATTCTCAGTATGGTTTCTTCTTTGGTACACAGATTGCTTAGAAATGTGTTTTACGGGGTGCCTGGGTAGCGTAGTTGTTAAGCGTCTGCCTTGGGCTCAGGGCATGATCCCGGCGCTCCGGGATCGAGTCCCACATCAGGCTCCTCCGCTATGAGCCTGCTTCTTCCTCTTCCACTCCCCCTGCTTGTGTTCCTTCTCTTGCTGGCTGTCTCTGTCAAATAAATAAATAAATAAAATGTTTTAAAAAAATGTGTTTTACTTTTTCAAATATTAAGAGTTTAAAAATTATCTTTTGTTATTAATTTCTGACATAAAGATATTGTGGTCAGAAAACGTGGCCGGTATGAAATGAATTGCTCAAAATTTGCTAAGCTTAAATTTTGTAAATGTTCCACATGGGCTTGAAAAGTGTGTGTTCTATAAACGTTCATGTATTAAGTTTGCTTGGCGTGTTATTCAAGCTCGGTAAACTGATTTTTACTGCTTGATCTATTAATAAATAGGAGGACTGTTAAAATCTACTGCCATAGTGAATTTGCCCGTTTCTCCCACTGGATTCCCTACATTTGTCCAATTTACCATGTCATCTCAAGAACCATTTCTTCCTAGAAGATACTTAACAAATGATCCCCCACTGTTCTGGGTTAAGTTCTGTCCCCCAAAAAGATGTGATGAGGTCCTAACACCAGGACCCGTGAACCTGACCTTGTTTGGAAATCAGGTCTTGGCAGATGGAATGGACTTAAAATGAGATTGTACTGGATTAGGGTAGGCCCTAAATGATGAGTGTCCTTGTAAGGAGAGATCTGAAACACGGAAGAGACCCAGAGAAGAAGGCCATGTGAAGATGGAGGCAGGGCCGGAGTGATGCTGTCACAGCCAAGGGCACCAAGGCTTTCAGGCAAACCCCGGAAGCTGGGAAGAGGTGAGGAGGGACCCTTCTCCTGAGCCGTGGTGGAGAGCGTGGGCTTTCAGCCTCCAGAACCATGACAGTACATTTCTGTTGTTTTAAGCCACCCGATTTTGTGGTGATTTGTTGGGGCAGCCACTGGAATCTAATGTGCCCGCTATTCCAATGGGCTGACCTGAAGTGGATTTCTTGCTAGCCTGCCGCTCACACCTCACCGGCACAGCTCAGAACTCCTCTGTGCGGGAGTGCGGGCTGAGTCTGTCATGCTCAGGCTCAGCTCTCCAGGTCTTCTCAGGCCAAGCTCTGCTCTGGGGAGCAAGCAGTGCGAACTACCTGGTCACATTATCACCTCTCTTTGGTTCCCCATGACGGTGGAGTCCAAGTGAGAGCCTCGAAGCCTTCATATTCACTATCGCTATCACCTTGTACAATTCACACAACATTTCTGGGTTTCCACCGATAACATGAGCACTTTTAGGTTGGGATTATGTTGCAAAGGCCACATTGCTTCTTCAGTAGGGTAGTTCAGGTTCTCACAGGGAGCACGAGAGCGCGGGAGTTAGAGCAGCCACTAGGTGGCGACATCTCTTTCCGTAGCTGGTCCGCAGGCAGACTCCATCCCTGACCAGGGGCTCCTCGGCACCTGCCACTCAGGCCCCTGGTCTGGCTCTTAGGGGAAACTTTCCAGATGGGATGGCTGAAGCTGCACCTGGAAACTTACATCCAGGAAAAATGGTGGATCTGATACTTGATCGGTGACTGATTTGATGGCGAGAGAGTGTGATAACAAATCAAATAGAATGTTTCCAGGTTTCTGGTCCGAGTTACCAGCTGGTGCATAAAGAAAGGAGGTATGGGGGAGGAGGGGTTCATATTTGGACAGGAGTTTCAGGATCCTGTGGGACACCTAAGTAATGTCTGGAAGGAAACAGAAATCAGGGTCTGTAACTCTCAAGAGAAGTCTGGAAGGAAATACAAGGTAGAGGATGGGATCTTGGAGGCAGGATGTTTTCTTAAAATTAGCCCCAGCATAGTGTAGGGTCTAGAGTAGGGGCTGGAAAACTACTGCCCACGGGAAGAATTGGCCTACCACTGCTCTTTGTGAAGGAAAAAAAAAAGTTTTATTGGAAGAAAGCCACACCCATTCATTTACGTATGGTTTATCACCAATTTCACACTACAAGAGCAGTGAAGTAAGTTTTGGCCAGAAGTCGTATGGTCTGCAAAGCTGCAGTATTTACTAGCTGGCCCTTTGGTGAAAAATTTTGCTGACTCCTGGGCTAGAACAGCACTTCTCCACCTTCACTGTGCATTACGAATGACCTGGAGACCTTGTAAAATGAAAGGTCTGGTTCAGGAGGTCTGAGACCAGCCCTGAGTGGGCATGTCTATCAGGCTTCTGTAATATTGATGCCACTGGTCCCGGGACCGTGCTTTGAGAAGGGCCTAGAGCAGTGCCATCCAATAAAAACGTAAGTGCACAAGTCACTGAAGTTTCTAGTGTCCATATTAAAAAAGTAAAAATAGGTGGCAATAATCTTTTATTTAATTCAATATAGCCAAAATAGTATCACGTCTTTTATAACCAATAAAAACAAATTGAGATATTTTACTTAATTTTTTGTGCTGAGTCTTTGAAACCTGGTGTGTATTTTGCGCTGATAGCCCATCTCAGCTAGGACTGGCCACATTGCATATGCCATACTGGCCAGTGTAGCTCTCGAGTAGACAGGAACCAGGCTGCCAGATTCCAAAACCCAAGCCCCCATCTTACTAGCTGCGTAGCTATGGGTAAGTTACGTAACCTCTCCGTGTCACTTTCTCCACCTATAAAATGGGCGTCCTACACGCACCTCCTCATGGTGTCTTCAAGAGCACGTAAATTCATAACGTGTTTCAACAGCCTGCCAGGCACATTGTAGACCGCTATTATGCGGCTGGGATGATTCTGTACAGGAAGCACTTTCTTTCTCCCCAGAAAAGGAAGAAGACTGAGCCCTGCTTCCTGCCTCACACCCCGGGGGCAGAAGGTGGAGTTAAGAATATTCCTCAGTTCTCAGCCCACAGTTACCTCCTCCCACAAGGATCTCTTTTTCTTTCATTCCACAAATATTTATTGAGCCTTTACTGTGTATCAGATCCTGGGTCAGGCACTGGGGATAGAACACCGGAATGAACACAGAAACCCTCAGTGCCCATGGATTACATTCTAGTAGAGAGCTTCACAGTGAGCATAATGAATGTAGAGTATGCTAGAAGGTGGTACCATGGGGGGGGAAATGATAGGAGGATGGAAAGTGCTGGGGAGAGGAAGTAGTATCAGTTTTAAGTAGGTAGTCGGTGGGCCTTCTTGGGGCAGCAAGTCATTGAAGGTCCCAAGGCCAGTGGGGCTGGAGTAGAGTGAGTTGGGGAGAGAAAATACAGGTGGTCAGAGAGGGGTGCAGCTGGGGGAAGCACACTCTGTATGCTCATAGACCATTACAAAAATTTCGGTTCTTCCTTTGAGTGACTTAGACAGCGAACTGGTTGGATGCTGCCGAACAAAAGTCATTACCTGAATGAAGTTTTTCAAGGCTGCCACGCTGAAGGGACGGGATGGGATTAGGGTAACCAACCATCCCTGTTGGCCCTGAACTGAGGCTTCACTGGGACATCAGGCTCTTAGGACTAAAACCAGGAAAGACCTGGGCAAACAGCTGTGGTTGGTCAGCCGAAAACAGAGACCAGTTTTATCCTTTGTCCTCCTGCCATAACCAATCTGTGTCCTCAAAACATCCATTTTAATGTTCAAGAGATGCCCAGAGGGTGTATCTCACACCCGCATGACACAGTGTTGTGTGCCGTAATTACATAACGGCATATGCTACAAATCCCATTTCTTTGTTAAGTGTTCAACACTGTTTTCAAGATCCACCCATGTTGCTGTACTTGCTTGTAACAGCCGTATAGTAGTCTACTGTAGGCACCTGCCACTTACGGACCCAAGCGCGCACTTGCCTCCAGCCACGGCAGCTTGAGGAACACTGCCGAGAGCATCCCTCTGTAGCTGCCCTACGGCGCCCAGTAGACATTTCTCCAGGGAGCACTGGCCCTTGGACATAGGCACAGCCAAGTTTTAAAGCGCCTCCAGTTCGCTTTCTAGAGCGCCTGCAGCGGTTTACCTCACTCCCAGCAATACAGAAGTGACTGTCCCCACATCACCGCTGACCCTTAAAGTTTGGCATTAGAGGGGCTCTTTATTTTCATTTGCATTTCTCTGGCTCCTTCATTGATCTCTTCTTGTTAACCAGTTGGGCCTGCCCTTCTGTGAGCCACCTATTAAGACCCATAGCCCACTTTTCTTCTTCCTTTTTCTTGTTGATTTGCAAGAAACCTTATAAATATATATTAATCCCTTGTCAATTTTAGTCACTGCAAATACCTTCTTGGTCTGCCATCTGTTAGCTATGACTATGGTGGCTGTTGAACAGAAATCCTTACTTCTGGTGTTTTTTTCTTTCTTCCCTTTTTTTTTGAAAAATTTTTGAGAGAGTGAGAGCCTGAGTGGGAGAGTCTGAGAGGAAGAGAGCACAAGCAGGGGAGGGGCAGAGGAAGAGGGAGAAGTAGACTCCCTGCTGAGCAGGGACCCTGACGCAGGGCTGGATCCCAGGACCCTGAGATCATGACTTGAGCCGAAGGCAGATGCTTAACCTACTGAACCACCCAGGTGCCCCTCTTCTGATATTTCCTTATTCATCCTTTCTCCCTTACATTTGGTGCTTTAGGAGGTGGGGGGCGGGGTTAAAAAGTGACTGACTTTTAAGGGTTGAGTAAAAAAAAAAGCTGAAGTTATGCTTAGAGTAAGATCAATATACAGAAATTATTTCCTCTAAGCTGGCTTTGGAGAACATCCATCTTTTACTTTGCCCCTACTCACTTCTACCTGATTCTGAGGTTTCTTTCTCTCTTCAGGACTGAATGGGTTAAGAAGAAAGGAAGCCACCTGAAGTAACTTTGATTTTCCTAAGTTTTTGTAAACAGAGCTCTAAAAGGCACCACTCCCTTAGTAAGCTTCGAGCTGGGAGGAGGAAGCGGAGGGGTCGCTGAGAGGCTGGAGCCTGTGTCCCCCTGCGAATCATGCCGAGTGCAGGGCTAAACCTGCACTAAGCTCAGTGATCCTGAAAGAAGAAGGCAGATGGAGAATGAATGATTTGTAAAAAGATCTGCTTCACAAACCCTGGGAACCTAAAGTGGTGATGTGACAAAGAAACCAGATTTTGATTAGTACATTTAGGAAGAACTATATGTTACAAAGTATTTCTTCACCGCCTTAGTTATAAATATAAAAATACAGGAAGTAAACACATCATGACCCCACGTGCAAGGAGCTTCAGGGCCGGCAGACACACTGACGGACCATGGGCCCACAGAAGGTTGAAAGTGATTTAGACATGTAATTGAACAGAATGGAGAAAGGCCAGGAAGTTCCAGAAAATCCTCTTGTGCTGCCATGACCGAATAAAAACTTCACAAGGCTAAGTAGAACCCATTAAATATTTACGTGTCTCGGCCTTTTTGAATCTTAGATCTAGGTAATAAATAAAGCTTGTGCTGGTGGAAAAGCTGGCATTTTAGGAGAAAGTGTGGGGTGTGGTTCTTGGAGTTGAAGCTGTGAAATCACAGGCAGAAAGCATGATTCATCTTTCCAAAGTTGCCCACTTCAAACCCTGAGGACCATAGAGGCCAAAAAAGGTGAAAGGTGCTATCAAAACTACCAATTATAAGCCTGTGAGAATGGCCAGAAGAGCCGGCCTGGGTGCTTTCTAGAAATAATACAGTGAAAGAGTTCATCCCACACGGGGAATGAGCAGGAGACTGTCTCCTGTTGGCCACAGACCAACTCTACCCCCTTCTCCATTTTCCAGGAGAAAAAAAAAAGTCTCCTTTTCCCTCCATTTAGTTGAGTATATGTATTTAGACAAGATGCCGGTCTTTTTGTGACCATCACCATTATCTTCTGTGAGGAGCCTTTGGTATTTTTCTCAGGGCAGAAATCCTTCTGAAGGTTGGGTTTTCTTGTTTAGGCTTCTTATTTGGGTCTCTGACACACAACAGGCTGTTGACAGAAATGTTTAAGTGGCCATGAAGTCTGGAGCCCAGAGGTAATTCACCTGCCAAACAGGATCAAGGGTGATGGGGAAAGGTAGAGTGCCCCGTCTGGGCTGTGGAAGGGCTTAGTCCGCCTTAATGGACGTATTCAAGACGGAGGCAACACTGCACCGGGCAGGAGGAACGAACAGCTTGTGAAGAACAAATGAAAATGCCTCAACAGGTCACCTCTCCTTTTGTTCCAAGGAGGTGAGGTGGCCCAGTGAGGCCGTTGGGCTCTCAGACAAGGTGGGGCTGGGAGGACACTTCAAGGTATTTGGTTTCATGCAGACGCTGATGCTCCAGGCAAATGGCCCAATCTGCCATGTAGGCCTCTGGGATAAAAGGACACTCCTCTGTCCTCTGGTGACCCTTCCGTAAGAAGAGAGTCTGACTGTGATAGAGATGACGTTTGCGTCTTTGCTCCCAGACCAGTGTGAGTGTCAAAACCTGTGCAGACCATCAGCATTTCAGGATCTCAAAAAAAAAAAAAGAGCTACTGGTACACTCCAGATTCATGGGACAAATGTGAACAGGTGACAGACAAACAAAAATCCCAAACCACTGCCTTTCAGCCCTGGTAACATGGCGGTGGTCGGAAACAGGTACTTCTCTTCAATCAAGTGGAGTAAAATTGAAGACATCTTTATGTGCTTGACTATTTCGTGTATTTACCCTCAGGCCTAAAGACCTACATTTACTATACTACCTCAGAAATTATTTCAGTCCGTTCTCTTTCAACATTATCATCCCATTCCTCCTGCCTTCCGAGCCCCGTGACTCTGTGCTCACCTGGCACTCCCATTTTGCTCTGCTGGTCCCTCACCCCTTCCCAGACATATTTCTTAGGCTCTTCTTTTTGTTAACAGCTGGTCTCTTTCCTCTCCATCTGTCTCTATCATCTGTTTTTTGGGTTATGCCTCACGCCCATCCCCCCCCACCCCAGGGAAAACCTCTATTTTATATATTCTCAAGTAGCTGAAAGAGAGTTGTAGTTTCTAATAGTTACTACTAACAAGAGTGAGATTCACATTTCTCTGGAAGTAAGCCAGTGACTTTAAGCCTAGCTCTAACTGCAGAATTGTGTAATATAAAGTTAGCATTGTAATCGCTCTTTATAAGAACAAATGCATAAAAGTTGGTTAATTTCAGTTTTGGGGCTATATTCATAGTTCACAGGTATTCTAAAATGATAACCCTATCAACAGTTGTCTCACATGGCCTTTACTGTTGACACACGGGTGGATATTACACCTTGGTAAATATTTCTCCTTGGGTAATGCTTGGCTTTTGTGCTGCAGGACACAGAGAACATTCCCTCCAGAACCCAGACAGCAGGGCTTCGTTATGTGCACATAAATATAGCAAGTGTGTGAAGTCAGACTCAGACGATTTATTTTACTGAATTTAGATTCAAGTTCAACTAAGCATTTCAACAGGTAACCAGATTCGAACAGCAGAGAAAAATCTATTTCAGTCATAAGAAAGCAAGCTCACACAGAGTCTATGGGCCAGCAGATGAGCTTTGATTTTATTGGCTCTCGACACCCATTGTATTTAAGTGTGGCAACATGAGGTGGCCGAACATGGAAAATGATATGACACTACAATACCCCAAAAATAATTATTCTTACCTTGGATGGAAAACATCATTTAAATTAAAAAAAACCCAAACATTTAGAAGTTCTCCCTTAGTTTTTATAATTCCTAACTGTAAAATATCATCTCAGTAACAGAACAAAGAATTCTCCTGGGTTGGTCACATCATTCATTACTGAACAGGAAAATCAGTATCATAAAAAACAAAACACCGAAGTAGAAATAAATAACGAAATAATTTATGTGTGTAGGTAGTTCTGCTGCATTGCACATAACCACACAAAATCCTAAAGCTGATTTTTTTTTTAAAGCTTAGAAAACACATTTGCCTTTTTGAGTTTCTTGCTAAGTGACACATGCTTCTTCTAAAGGAAACTATGCAGGCCTGATATTTAAAATTTAAGTATCTGTCAATCTAGAGCTTGCCTACCTGAGTGCACAGGTATGTGGACAATGGGAGGTCAAGGAGCGACCTTCCCAGGCTCTGGGGTGGGGATGGGGGGGCAGGCCTAGCCGCAGGCAGCCTCTCCAGCTTACCCCCAGGCCTAATGCTAGCAGTTTAGTGCGAAAATATGCAAAAAAGCACTAGTACAAATGGGTATGTTTGTCCTTTTACTGTGATGTCCTTCAATGGACTATAAAATCCTTGCTAGTGTCCTCGGGAGGTTTAGAAAGAAGCATCGCACAGTAGGAGTATGGGACAACAGTGTTTCCTCTGTCACAATTCCAGCAAGGCTCAACATAAAGCACTTTTCTTCCACAAGGCTCTTAGCAAGCTTCCACTGGTCCAATTTCTTTTGTGTCCTATTCCAAGTATTCCCAGTTCCCTGCCTTCTTGGCCAGCCCTTAATTGATATGAATTCTTCTCCTGAATTAAGCTCCTCCCACACTTGCCTCACAGCCTGGCCCTCCCTAGCATCATAAAGACCCATGTGCGATCCTCTCAAGAACACAGCCCTCTCAGCATCACATAGTGGGCCCTCTCAAACAGCACTTTTTAAATCTGTGGGGTAGGGCATGTTTGCCAGCTTATGAGAAAACAGATCTTGAAAATAATCTAAAGGGGCGGGGGGTGGTGCGCCTGGGTGGTTCAGTCTGTTAAGCGTCTGCCTTCGGCTCAGGTCATGATCCCAGCCCGTGTCGGGCTCCCTGCTCAGCAGAGAGCCTGCTTCTTCCTCTCCCTCTGCCTGCCACTCTGCCTACTTGTGCTCTCTATCTCTGTGTCAAATAAATAAATAAAATCTTAAAAAAGAAAAAAGAATCTAAAGGGAAAAATAAAGAAGTGGAATTCTGGTGCATACTCAAATATTTTAAGATTAAAGTTTGGTCTCTTCTCTTGCCTGTCTTTCCATGCCCACAAACGGTAACTAGCTTCCTGAATTAAGAGAATGCCAATACATATTCTTTCTTGAATGGAGCTGTTTGTGCAGGGGTCAGCGAACATCTTAAAGGGACGTTTGCTTGTAAAGGGACGTTTAGTAAATATTTTAGGCTCTACAGGTCACGTATAGTCTCTGTTGCATAGTCTTCTTTTTCTTTAACAACCCTTTCAAAACTGAAAAACGACTCGCAGCTCAAGAGTCTTCTAGATTTTCCCTGTAGCCAACAGTTTGCCAAAGAGTTCTTTGGCAGGAGAACATGGGCACTTAACTATGTAAAGTATAATGCTGTTTGGACCTCGGAACCCTGCTTTGGGGATTTCTTTTGGACAGTGAGGTAGGTCCTTGCCGAGGAATCCTTAGACCAGTACAGCAGAACTCCTATTTGTCTCGATTCTGCTCCCCGAATGGTACAGACCTGGACCAAACTGGCACCCTTTATTTAAAAGGTGGCTACTTATGGTAGGAAGTCTTAATTTGGGCCCGTTTAAATCTGGGGCTAAGCTGGCTAATCCTTGCCTTGTTTTAAAGGCAAAATCACATACTCAAGGTGCCTGAAAAGTTTCATTTCCAGGTTACTTACTACCTGGATGGCGGTAGAAAAGCTCAAGTGTAAACACACTTCCTCTTCACCACTGATGCCACCCAGTCTAGAGAACAAGCCCCGTCCGAGGATTCAAGGGGAAGCACGCCAGCTCACTCTACTCCTGGGGTATCTAAAACACAGCTCATCTGTGGCTGGGTCTTGATAAGGAACAGTGTTTACCAGGGACCAAGCCCTTCAAGAGCTGGAGACCAGCGTTTGGAAGCTGGATCTTCCACAGGGACATTTACCTCTCTCCTCTCTAACATAAGAGCACACATCAGAGGCTGTACCACTACCGAGCTCCTCCGACCTTCTGGATATCCGAGAGACAAAGATTCTGCCAATCACTTTCTGTTAGAATATTCACTTTGAAGAGCAGAGAAAGAGAATTTGCCTTTCTTTTATATATTTGTGGTCTTTTCAAGTCATCAATACACTTATGATGTATGCCCTGCTTTAGATAGTTAATAAACAAGATAAAAATCCAATTTTTTAAGTAAAAGAAGGGCTTCAAGATCTGAATCCTTTCTCTAATGAATGATGTCTGGAGAAGCAGCTGTTGGTTCTCAAAATACATATTTGCTACCAACCAGATGAATTTAACTGTTCTGGGATTAAGAAATAGCATGTGTGCACACACACACTCACAAAAAGAACTTCATCTAAAAAAACTAGGTATGAGAATTCCCAAAGCCTCTAAACTAAATGAAGAGGTGAAAAACAATTGATCTCACATAAGCCAATCCAGTTGCTCTCTTTAGGTTTTTGTTTAAAATGTTGAACTTGTTCTCTCAAAATATGAGTTTATTTCTTGTATTAAAGTCAGACCCTTCTCTTAGTTTGGATTTATAGTGACATTACACCCATAGCCTCAACCATGACTGTAAGAAAGACAACTGGTCAAATTAAGTGTGGGGTCTCCAAGATAAAACTGCTGAGACCATTTTTCATTAAGGAGGGGAACAGCGACTTGAAGTTGGAAGAAACTGGAGCGCAATTAGACCAGCAAAAATGTACCACTAAGAAACGCTGACGTGTCTGCCTGTCAGTAGGCACTAGCTCCCGTTGCAATGACATCGAAACCAGTGAAACTTGATGGATTTTCCAACTCACTCAAAGACATAATATTCTTGGGCTGCTGAAAGGTGGACTGAGAAACTCATTACCTGTGGTCAGGAAAGACAATGGTAATGGGGATTTTTCTACATAAAAAGAAATGAAACAATAAATTCTGAAGTGTGTGTTTTTAAAAGAAAGAGCGCTGCATTCTCATCCTCTTTACCATTTCTCTCTCACACACACACACTGACACAAACATCTCACATACAAAAAAACATGTCACACGTTCTCTCACACACATATTCACACATACTCTCACACATATTCTCTCTCTCACACACATATTCTCTCACATTCTCTCACACACATTCATTCTTTCACACCTACATTCTTTCTCTCTTTTACACACACACACACACACACACACACTGCTCTAGTCATTATTTCACATCTTCCAAGACTATTGATTTTAAAAATAGTTACCTCCTTGTACCTATATTTCTATTTTGGATATGAATGGTTTTGATTTTTTAAGTCTACGAAGAAAACATACAGTGACAGACCTGAACAATAAATAGAAACTACACATCACCCCGTGCAGGTCGGAGCTTTTGAGATAGTCAAAAAGAGGACTATGATTCAGCCAGTCGGGTTCCGGTTCACAGAAAGCATCACTCGTCAGCGCTACCTCCTCTGATGGAACACAGCTCTGCCACTCCCTCCAATACCAAAGTGCATCTGTTTAAAATTTAACGTACCTCCAAGAACAACAGAAAATCTTAGTAGCTATCCTATGCAGCAGGAGCGCAGTGATTCTCCCGTCCCCCTGCTCCTCCACTGAAAGCTGTAGACAGACGGCTACACGCAATACTTCTGGGACAGCAGAGCTTACAAACCATGGATTTTCTTTTTGTTTCAAGGAACAAAAAGGGAAAGAAAAAACACCACCAAATGAGAATAAAGAGGAGAAACCCTGAGGCAAAATGGCTTTTCCTTCGGACAGTCTCCCTGCGCTCACAGGCTCCCGGCCATCTTCTGGGCCGGAAGGCCCTCCTCCAGCCAGAGCGCGGCGGCGGAAGTGCTGCGCAGCGTCCGCCTGTGAATGCGCCGGAGCCGCAGCAGGTAGAGCAGGATGGACAGCACGACCACCAGGAAGCAGCCCGAGAACAGGTAGTGATTGTAGACAAAGGAGAAGCCCCGCCAGTGCGCGTGACTCGCCCGGAAGGTCTCCTGCTGGATATCTCTGGCCGCAGGGAAACAAAAGCAAACAGCGCGGTAAGAGAACGGGACTCACCGGGCAAGCGGCGCGACGCAACGTGCGCAGGACCTGGGCCGCAGGGAGCTGCTCTAGGACTCGGCGCTGCAGACAGAAACTGGCACCGCCGTCTCTGCCACTCTGCCTCCTCACCTCTACGGTGGAGGCTACGTGGCCTCACAGAGGCTGGCTGTAAGTACTAACAAGAGAGCACGTGACGGTGCACTCGTGAGTCTGCAGCCCTTACCGTCACTGTCACACGGGCAACATCAGAGAAATGTAAAAGAACGGTGACAGTTTCACTAGCCCGTGGACGCCAGTGTGGAATGAGAGCACCGGTCTGTGAGCAGCAATACCCACCACTCACAATGGTTGCAGGTAACCCAGCTCAACGGACTGCTGGGACACGCTCAATTACATGAAGGGGGGAAAACCGCAAAAGCGGATTCCTCGTTTATCAGGGCCCCGGGGTTCTTGTTGGGGTCAGCGGACAGCCAGGTCTGTGAACGTGACTGGGGAAAAGGTCCATCTTTATCGGCCAATCTCTGACTGGCATTTCCACTAACCATGAATGCAGACAACCAACTACCGTAGTGTCAGCAGTACTTGTGACTTTGATCGTGGGGAAGCTCGAAGATCTTTTAGATCACACTGTGGTGGTTTGCAGATGCCTCAAAATATCGACACACGTCACTGTACTGAAATTACAGAAGTACTAGCTCCGCTGCCAGATTGGTTATTTCACGTGTTAACAAAAAAGAACACATCTTGCTATATTACAGACATGTTTTCTGTATTATTTTGATAAATATATTTCAATACGGTGGTTTCCTCTGTATCCTATGTTATTTATTTTATACCTTAAGAATAATATTTTGAGGAGGAGTCCAACGCCATAAAGGTAAAGAACCCCAGAATTAGTCCTTCTGTGCAGGGGTTAGGGAAAGACGCTTGAGAATAATCAAACACTTTTGTGCTGCATGTGATGGGATGGGTGGGGAAAACCAAAGTCAAACTTTGGTCTATAGTCCAGCCCACGGCCAGCGCGCACCCCAAACACCCGCAACCACAGCTGCTATGCTGTATCGTAATGCAGAAAAGCCTATTCTGTTTGATTCTTGTTACCAAATTCATAGCCATACCTTAAGGGTAAAAAACGGGTCCTATAAAGGATTGCTCCGAGCGTCCACTGAACCTCCTTGTCATAAACTTGTAAGGCTGTCTTTAAATTTTTATAGTTGACAGGAAACGAAAAGCCCCTGTGGAACACCTCGAACATCCAGGCCGATTTGAAGCACTGATACCTACAAACACCAAGCACAAACATAGGTGGGATTCATTTACTTGTCAAAATGAACCGTACACCGAGACGGCCTTCCCCCGCGGCCACAGTGGCTGCAAAGGCCTCACCAGGCCAGCACCCTGAGCAGCCAAACCAACCATGTGCACTTCCAGCTGATCGACTTGGTTTGTACCCCTTGTCCCACAACCCGAAACAGTTCACCTGCCAAAACTGGTTAACGCATGAAACTTGGTCTCAGTGTGATTTTATATCTTTGCCATGACAGATTTTTTTCCTCAGGCCTTCCATCATGTACTCTCTGACAAATATGGAGCAAGTTCCAACTTCTTTGGACCTCAGTTTCTTTATTATAAAATGAGAAGGCAGAAGGGTCCTTTTTAGCTCTGATATTCTATGATTCTAGATATTCATCGGAGGCTTACTTATTGCAAAGTACTAAGTTAGTAATGAGATATGATAGCAAATAAGATGGCCCATGTAGTTAAATGACTTATAATGACAGGATTTTTAAAAAGCAACAAATAATTATGAAATAAGGCAGAATCTGATAAACACCACTAAGGAGACATAATGTGTGCTCTGGAGACCGAGAGAGATGGAGTCTGATTGAATGGGCAGAGGGAGACTCGAAAGGGACAGAGTCTGACCTGACTCTGAGGTCTCGCCAGGACTTCAACAAGCAAGGGGTGAACAGGGGAACTCCAGGTGGAAGGAAGAGCAAAACTGAGTTAAAAACTGTCAGATATGTTTGGACACAAGTCTCTGTTGTCCCGTTTGAAAGGAGTCCAGGGTAGATGAGGAGAAACAGCGATTGAGGAGGATGCAAAAGTAGGATGGGGCCAGGCACAGCAAGCCAGGCTGTGGCTCTCGAAACCACGTGGGCTCAGCCCCCCAACTGCTTACTTTAGCCTGTGGAGGTCAGCATGGGAGGCGTAGAGTCCTCGGTCAAAGCGTTCCCGCAAGATTGACCACTTTGTTGCACAGTAGTCCTGGAAGAAATTTCACCCCAAATCAGTCATTGGCAAAGATTTAACAGTTTCTTCATTTTATAAAGAGTTTACTGAATACCTATTCATGACAAACAGATCCTTCCAGTTAGGCAACACAAGCTTAATTTCTATGTGTAACATGAAGACAAGATGCACAAGCTTCCAGCAAATACTTACCGATGAGCAAAGACAGTGCCTGGTCTGTCTTCGAATGCTACTTATTGTTATACAGAATTCTACTGCCCATGACCAACCTCTTCAAAACTGCTTAAGCTTCCCCCTGCGTGACTGCCTGTGACAGTCATAAACTTTTGGAAAAGTGAAGTTGTACTTTAGTTCGGAGTGGGTACCTATGTCTGTGCTCCTCGGTGCAAGGCTCTGGGAACACCAACATGATTACAAAAGGCCTGTCTTAGGAGAAGGAAAAGAGATGCCATCTTTTCCTGAAGTTATTTGTAATAATATTAATAGCTAACATTTGTTGAGCACTAAGTGCCTTTTCTGAACGTAATACTTAAAGCCATTCCTTGGCATGGCTAGGATTCCAACCTCAGTTCAAGGATGAAGAAACTGAGGCTCTGCGAGATGGTGAAACGTGCCACAGGGAACACAGAACAGCACTCGGTCGGGGGTGAGAGGCAAGGACAGTTATTTAGGGCAGAGGAAACACTGTGAACAAAGACGAGAAGGGAGGTAGCTTAGATGTTAGGGGAACAAAGAGCTGTCTGCAGTGATGAGAGGAAGGGTGTGCTAGGTGGGGAGAGGAGGCTCCTGGGTGGGGGGGGATGACATTTGAAAGCATTTGCAATTTATCCTGGTACAAAAAGAAGCCGCTGAAGACCGTAAAAAAGGAAAGGAGACTGACTTGTATCTTCGATAGAACTCTCCGGGAGTGGCGTGAGGGATGAATGATGAAGGGAGACCAGAGGCAAGAAGACCAACTGGGAGGCTCGTGCAGTAGTGCAGGTGACAGCTGCAGGCCTCACTAGGGCAGTGAGAGCAAGACAGAGTGGGTAAGGCTTTCAGAAATGATTATGCATAAAGCTATATGCTTGTTGACTGATTATGGGGTGCATGCAGCGAGGTGGGAATGAATGGCAGGGAGAAGTCTAGAACTCCTGAGCTTTGGAAGGTGGATTGGATGGCCATTAACCCACACAACATCATAGAACAAGGGGAATAGAGAGAGAATGGCGAGTTTGTTTTGGGACATGAAATCTAGTAGGCAGGGGTCAGGACTGGAGCCTTTTTTTTTTTTTTAAGAATTTATTTTTTGAGGGAGAGAGAGAGCGTGAGAGAGCACAAGCAGGGGGAGCGGCAGAGGGAGAGGGAGAAGCAAGCTCCCTGCTGAGCAGGGAGCCCGATGCAGGGCTCGATCTCAGAGTCCTGGGACCATGACCTGAGCCAAAGACGGATGCTTAACCGACTAAGCCACCCAGGCGCCCCTGGAGCCTCTTCCTGATGGGCAGTAGCAGTGACCCATGAGCATGGATGAGACCATCTAAGAGCCTGTAGTCCAAGGGCTGAAGGTAGAAGTTGGGCATCACCCAGGGTTGGTCAGGGGAACCCTTGAAAGAGCCTAAGCAACCGTCAGAAAGGCAAGGGCCAACAAGAGAACAGGGGTCCTGGCATCTAAGGGACAGGAAGGCTGCCAGGAGTGTGGCCAGATCATGGCTACATTATTACGCCGAAGTATACAAGTCTGCCATCTGGAAACCACTGATGATCAGAGCGGTTCATGGAGTGGTGGGCCGAAGTCAGCTCACTGGGGACTTCTGACTCCTGCTGGGACTATGTCTCTTGCTCAACCAAGGGAACAGGATCCCCAACAGGGTGTACTACACCCTCCCGTCCTCCACCTTCCCCTTCTCTTGACCCAGGCCTCTCAAAGTGCAGGAGGGACAGAAGCTGCCACTGTCCACACCAGTCTCTCAAAAGCATGCGGGGGAAGAGCGTTCCTTTGAAGGTTACCTTTGCAGCTTTAGTAAAAGTAGCAGCATTGTAATCCCCCCCCATTCGTAACACATCTTCAGTGCAATAGTAGAACTCCGAAAAGCCATAGAATTCACTGTTCTGGAAGTGAATCGGGGGCTGGTAGACCCCGTTGAGGGAGGTCTGTGTCTCATTCGTTTTATTCATGAAAGGCTGGATGGTCTCTCGACACAGGTCAAAGTCTCCTGTTCCCCGGAGGTACATGGTCTGTCCGTTTTGCTGGATTTCATCTTTAATGTCGAGGGGTAAGCAGGGGTCCAGGTACGGAGTATCAGGAGCCAGACCAGTCTGCTTCCCCAGGAGCCTACAGGACAAAGAGAAACTTGATTTGAGACTGACAGAAAACCGTGTTTGGAAGAAGTAGCTGCAAGTCAGTGTTTCTCAAGACATTCTGTGGACCGCGAGCTCTGCGAAGTGTTGTGTGGGAATGACAAAGGGTTCTGGGATCAGGAGGTTAGGGAAAGAGGTTCTTGAGCCCCTCTCGGAGATTTACCATCCATCCACATGTGTGTACAGTGGACACTGCAACAGGGTCCAGTGAAACAGCTATCTCGTCAGATGACCAGTGCTTTCTGTACCCTGGAACGTGACCTGGCGCTCTCAGCCCGAGCAGTGGTTCCTACGCATCTCTCGGTTTCAAGTTCACTGCAGCTGAATGCCCAGCAACTGCCTTGTTTCCAATCCTGTTCTGACACTAGAGCTTGTGGGTTTCAGTATACGGAGATGAAATGTGACCGTGGAAAGAAGTCACTGGCCCTGTCTAAGCCAGGCTCCATGCCTTAGATAAGGGCAAGGTGCTTGAAAACTGCTGTCAAATTCAGTATTAGAAAGGTCTAAAAAAATGGGGAAAATCGAGAACTGGTATCAAATTGCTTCACAAATGTCTGTTAAGCCCTTGGTAGTCTTTAAAGAAGCCAAAATGACCCTGAGACGAGCAGGTGCAGTGCATGCCAGGGCTATGACGGGTGTAGCCCAAGAAAAGACCTCCGTCCGGAGCAAAGACGGGCAGGTGAATACCTTAGTTAAGACAAAATGCCTGCAGGCTGATTCTATTTTGGACTCTCTGTTTTAACGGATTTTTAAAAATTAGTCAACTATTGATTCCAATTGCTGCAGGTAAGAGAGTTTCTATTGTAATACAAGGTTCTAAGAAGTCCCATGGAAAAGAAATCTTAACTGTCTGCTGAAATGCACTGCGCTTATGACTGACTCCCCGATGCAGTTTCTCCGCACTAAGATCTGTCATCCCACTGCATGTACTCCCCGCTACTCCCCGCTAAGCAACTGAGGAACAGAAAAGAGCTCACAACAACTAGGCTTACGTTAGTGTCTGATACCGTGATATCACGTGGGCCTAAAAGGTGTTTAAATATTACTATCAGTCACTCAACGGACAAGTTATTTATTCCTAAGATCAAGACAACTCAAAATGCACCTGAATGTAATAAATTAAGGTCTTTGCCATTAATTAAAAATGTCTTGTTTCTAAAGCTCAGTTGCTACTGATGGCAAAGAGATAACTATGCATTTTAAGGTTCGATTCATGAAATGTGTAAAAAATGATGACTAATGTTTACAATTATTATAAAAGTCCAAGATGGGGAGCCTGGGTGGCTCGGTCAGTTAAGCGTCCAACTCCTGATTTCAGCTCAGGTCATGATCTCAGGGTTGTGAGATCCAGCCCCACATCAGGCCCCACTCAGTGCAGAGTCTGCTTGAGAGTCTCTCTCCTTCTGCCCATCCCCCTGCTCACATGCATTCGCTCTCTCAAAAATAAATAAAATCTTAAAAAAAAAAAAGTCCAAGACTAGACAAATGTACTTCAACACTACTGTTTTTAGTTGCCCTACATCTAAATTAAGAAGGACCACTGAACTGTCCATTATACAAGTTTCTCGACATTGAAACCAATTAGTAAAAATTAGCATTGCAGGTGTTTCTCCAAAGTTCTAATTGAATCAACACAAAATATTTCTATTTAAGACTATTATAAAAAATAATTATACCAAAATATACCACATTTAAAAGAAACTACGGAACTACCATTATCTTAACTAATACCATTCAATGAATGTCTGGAGCAGAAAAAGAACAAGTTTTTTTTGTTCTTCCTATTCACATATGTGAATTTCTGGAAAATGTGGTACTGAATGGCTCTGCCTTGGTCTTTCTTAAAGTTCAGGCCTCCACAGGTTTATTAAGATTAAATTGATCAAGGAACTATATACTATCACTTATCTCTATGAATTGGGATATTTTCCCCCCTCAAAACTGATCATCAAAACAAAGAAAACTAAACACAGTAATTAATAGGATATTTTATATAACCCCAGATTTCAGACATTCATCCAAACAGCTTTGCTCTTCTTATGGACCAATTTCAAATAAATAATTGCTATATACTTAAACTTATAAATTTAAACTGATTAAAGTGTTGCTTTTAGGGACACCTGGGTGGCTCAGGTCATGATCCCAGGGTCCTGGGATTGAGTCCCGTGTCAGGCTCTTTGCTCGGTGGGGAGTCTGCTTCTCCCTCTGCCTGCCTCTCCCACTGCTTGTACTCGCTCTCTCTCTGACAAATAAATAAACAAAATCTTAAAAAAATAAAGTGCTTTTATTTATTTATTTGTATATATTTTCTGTAGCAGAATTTTTTGTAAACTCAGTTTTTTTGGTAAAAATCAGGGCAGTTTTATTTATGATGACAAGGTACAAGACTCCATGCTTAGATGCATGGGCGAGATAAAGCCTGAGCCCAGGCCTTCTGCTTCTCCTGGGGATTCCTGGGGGCAAACTTCTCCTGCAATGTCTTCCACATGCCTTTATTCATTTCCTTAAGCTCTTCCAAGGTGTCTGTGGACAGGATCAGCTTGTACTCTTCCATGTCTCTGGGACGAGGGTACTTGTGTTTGTAATAGTTTGAATGGAGTCGTGCTAAGCTCTCATATATCTGACCACAGGCCTTAGGCTCTGGAATCTGGGTATTCTCTCCCTCCTGAAAGGCCTGTGTTACTCGCTGCCGCAGGTAAGCGCCCAAGTCCCAGCCCCATTTGCGCTCATCCACTGGCCAGTCCTCCCAGAGCTTAAGGAAATCCTGGTAGTGGCTGGCTGCCATTTTGGGCTGCCCATAAACTCATTTTTAAAAGTTTCACTGCTAAAAATGTTTAAAAGCACTAACTTAGACTTCTAGATCACTTCTTTCTCTTGAATAATTTCTCTATGGTCTTATCCACTAAATGACTGCACAGGCTAGTTTTCCAGAACATCAGCAGAATAGCACATCATTCACTTCCCTCATCACTTACTGACAGTTTGCTCGTCACTTACCGCAGGCCTCCAGGACATCTGCAGTGGCCCAGGTGCTGAGTTTCCCAAGGACTGTGCAACGTGAAATACACTACCCAGGGCTCAGAACTATTTCAACACATTAACAGTGAAAGTCTAATCCAGGGAGGTATGAGTCTGAGAGATCTTCCTTTGGAGCCTGGAAGGATTCAGGGCCAAAGCTAGGATCCTGCTGTTCTTTCATTTCTCAGCTGACAAGGGGGACGAAAGCTGACGGTGTGGGTATACTTCTCCTGCTTGAGGTCTCCCTGCTTTGCCTGGATACGTTTTCTATGAGAAGAGCTCTAGGTTTGAAAGTGAATGCTGAGAAGTGCAAGGTGCTTTACCTGTTCTTTTGAACTGTGCTGGCAAATATTCGGTCTTCATATCTCTGTCGAGCAGCATTGCCACCAAACCCAAGAAATGTGGCCACATAGACTCGGTACACATGCTCAGTTTGGTGAACATCACAACCCAAGTTAAATTCAGCTAACAAGTTCTTAGCTACTTCTTCCTGCAGGACAAGGATAAAAAACTTTACTATTTTAAGCAATACAAAAACAATTACCCCCTGTGAAAAAGAAGGATCTAAAAAGATTCTCATCTAAAAGCAGCAAAAATTTCTGCTTCTGCATTTCCCAAGGACCCTTCTAAGCATCCTCCAAATTCAATATGATAATTCTGACGTAAGAAATTCCAGATGTGATGCACATCTGTGATGCTGTTGCTTTTTGTAAAGGGAAGTTAGCAATATAGTTCATATCCTCCGATCTAGTAAACCTACATAATTATGGAAGCCTATGCTTTAGAAATAATTCTAAACATCGAAAAGTCTCTACATACAAAGATGACCTCTCTGTTCTGTGAGAGAAAAAACTGAGATCTAAATCTACACTGTGGGATGCCTGGGTGGCTCAGTTGTTAAGTGTCTGCCTTAAGTGTCCCAGGGTCCTGGGATCGAGCCCCGCGTTGGGTTCCCTGTTTAGCCCACAGTCTGCTTCTCCCTCTCCCTCTGCCCCTCCCCCCTGCTCCTGCGCACTCTCTCTCATAAATAAAATCTTTGAAAAAAATTTTTTTAAAGTAAATCTACAACTCCAAGGAAGATTTAGTTAATTATGGTAATCAATAGTTTATGGAGGAACATGCTTATGCACTGTTAAACAAGGGACACAAAATTGTATAAACAATAAGATTACAACAACCATATTTGGAAAAAAAACTATAAATATGGAAAAATGAATGAAAAGAAATACACCAAAATGCTAACAATGATTTTTTTGGATGATGCACCCATGGAAAAGTTTTAACCCTGATTTTTCAGTATTTTTTCCAAACTCACTTTCTATGTATCTTTTACTTTGTCTTGAGGGGGAAAACATGACTATTAACAAAAAACGTAAGAGTTCTAGAGGCATGCCTGGACGAGAAGCAGGATACACAAATTGTAATATTTGAATTTACAAAGCATTTTTGTAAACAGCGTAATACATATACCAATTCAGTGAGTGAACATTGGGTGGCTGGCAATACGTCAGAGATATTATATGCGCTATCTCATTTCAGCTTTCTAAAAACCCTGTGTGAGAGGTGCCTGCATTCATTCACAGATGAAGAACCTAGCTCAAAGAAGCTAAGTGACGTGCGCTTAAGGTCACACAACTAGTGAGGCCAGCATGACCATGGAGGCCAGACTTTTTTAATCACTACACCCTGCTAGGGGAAAGTGTAGGAAACCAGGCTTTGGTAGTAATTTATAGCTGGGTGGAAACAGAGTCATAAAGACATGTAGCACTTCAGGAACGCATGTGGAAACCTTTCTGGTGCTCTTTATACAAGGCTGCCTGGCCTACTGGGAAAATACAGGCAGTGACTGCGAGCTCTGAGAGGCATGGGAGAAAACAGAGGAAACCCTAAGTTCAGAAATGTGCAAGCAGTGCACACAAACCTCAATCCTTTCTAGGAAAGTCAAAAGCTGTCTGAGCCTTAGAAGAAACCGCAGTACATTCCCCAAATATAACTTCAGAAATATGATGCCAGTACATTAAGTTTTACAGTATTTGTTGAAAAAGAAGTGACTGAAGAGAAAATAGAAACAAAAATCCAAGCATGTGACTAAAATTTATACCAATCAAAAACACTCAGTTCAGAAAACAAACCAGCTGACTTCAATGAACAAACACAAACAGCTTAGCGGAGGTTTGCGTGGCTTCCTCCTGACTCCGTTCTCCTGGGTTGGGAAGGTAGGGCCTCAGCAAGCATAGTAAAGATGTGTTCAGACTCAGAAAACAAAACAAAAATGGATGGAGACATGTTAAAGGTAAACCAAACCAAACAGAAGAAAATTTGTACAGATAGTAACCTGCTGTGAGGAGGCAAAGCTTACAGTTTTGGGAACTTCGTACGCTATCTGAGTTGACACGCCTCCCATGTCCAGAATACCGGCTGTCCTTTTACGGAGAATAGCTTCCCTGCTTTCGCTACCAGGAATGTTGACCTCCACAACTGCCTCCTCATCTGCAAAGAACAGGAAACAGCCATTGGAACAGAACCAGTCTGGAGAAGGGGATCCTCTGATGAGTCCTCTTGTTTTTCTGGCATTTTCACGCCCATTGGGGCAAACTCAGCCTACTCCTCCCACCTAAAACCAAGTTCATGGTGGGAAAGAGCAGCTCCTCTCTCTACTCTATACACTTAGCTGTCACAAATCTTTGCTCCTGGGGCACCTGGGTGGCTCGGTTGGTTAAGCATCTGCCTTCGGCTCAGGTCATGATCCCATGGTCCTGGGATCGAGTCCCACATTGGGCTCCCTGCTCAGCAGGGAATCTGCTTCTTCCTCTCCCTCTGCCCCCTGCTCATGCTATCACAAATAAATAAATAAAATCTTTAAAACAAAACCAAACAAAAACTTAGCTCCTTTTTCATCCTTTGGGAGTAGACAGAACAGCCATCATTTCCAGTCAGACACGTTGGTTGGAAACATGATACTTACCATCCTCAATATGTTCGAATCGTCCAAGGACAAAATTAATGCCAATCCAAGCATATACACCTATAGACATTTCACAGGGGGAAGATAAGAAGGATAAAATTTTAAGATACTTTGTACAACTCTTATCAACGCAGTTAGTGCAAACAACTCATTTACTTTACTCCCTGACAACCTGTGGACACATTATTTGAAATAATGCATTCCTACTGATGTATTTTATATTTTCCTAGTGGCTTTCCAAGAACTCCCAACTTTAAAATTTATAGTTTCCTATCATGTACATAAAAATAGAATTCCCTCAGTGCCAGCTTTCATTTGAAATTGTTCTGAAATAATGGAGTATTTACTTTATGGAGTTAAACTTATCAACTGCAAGGTTGAAAAAACAAATTAACTCTGACTCTTCCAGTTCCTTCATCTCTTGCTTTCACTCAGTTGCCGAGCCTCGTTCCCCTTTTACAACATTTCCTCTATCCAGTCTTTACCCACTTTCATTTCCACCTTGATTTAAGCTGTCACGAGACCTAGTCAATCTTCCTGCTCTCCTCCTGCACTCCAACCCACGCTATTCTCTGCTACTGGCCTGACCTCCAGAACAAGGCCAAACTCCACAGCCTGACAATCCAAGACCTCTCCAACTTGTTTTTATTGAATAAATTGGACATGTAACATTGTATAAGTTTAAGGTGTACACTGTGTTACTTTGATAGGTCTATCCACTGTAGTATGATTGCCCTTATAGTGATACTTACCACATTACATAGAGTACAATATTACTGTCTATACTCATTATACTGCCCATTAGAACTCAATGGCTTATTTATTACTTGTTCTAAGCTTGCACCCTTAAACACTATCAATCTTACCCCCCCATTCCCTGATAACCACCATTTATTGTTTTTTTAAATAGGTCTGACCTTTTCAGATTCCATAAGTAAGTGACATCAAACGGTACTATCTTTTCTCTGTTGGTCTTATCTCACTTAGGATAATGTGCTCAAGGTGTGCCCATCTCCTCACTAGCGGCAGGATATCCTCCTTTCTCGTGGCTTAATAATATTCCATTGTGTATATGTACTACATTTTTTTTTAACCATTCATCCATTGATGGGCATCTGGATTGTTTATTTTGGTTCTTGTAATGCTTCGATAAACATAGGAGTGCAAACGTCCTGTTGAAATCCTGCTTTTGTTCTCTTTGGGTATATACCCAGAAATGGAATAACTGGACTGAATGGTACACCTATTTCCAATTTTCTGAGGAACCTCCATTGTTTTCTATGGTGCCTGGACCAATTTACATTCCCACCTACAATGTATAAGGCCTTTCCACCACATTCTTGCCACACCTGCTATCTTCTCTTCTCGATGACAGCCATTCTAACAGGTATGAGATAAAACCTCATTGTGGTTTTGATTTAAATTTCCTTGATGATTAGTGGAGCTGAGCTTCTTTTTATGTGCGTTGGCCATTTTGATGTCTTTGGAAAATGTCTGTTGTTTTTTTTTTTTTAATTTATTTGAGAGAGAGTGAGCGAGTGTGGGGGGAGGGGGAAAGGGAGAATCTCAAGCAGACTCCTGCTGAGCACAGAGCCCAATGTGGGGCTCGATCTCAAGACCCTGAGATCATGACCTGAGCTGAATTCAAGATCTGATGCTCAACTGACTGAGCCACCCAGACACCCCATGTCTATTCAGTTTTTAATCAAATTGTCTCTTAATTTTTTAAAGTCATATGAGATCTTTTTATATTTTGGATATTAACCCCTTATACAACATACAGCTTACAAAAATTTTCTCCCATTGTGTAGGCTGTTTTTTCATTTTGTTATTTCTTTTACTGTGCAGAAGCTTTTGAGTTTGACATAGTCCTATTTGTTGGTTTTTGCTTTTGTTATTTGTGCTGTTGGTGTCATGCCTAAAAAAATCATTGTCATGACTAATATTGATGAGCTTCCTCCCTATATTTTCTTTTAAGAGTTTACGGTATCAGGTCTTATGTTTACTCTCCGATCCTTTTTGAATTAGTTTTTGCAAGTGATGGGAGTTAGGGGTCCAGTTTCACTGTTTAGCATGTGTTTCTTCGGTTTTCCCAGCACCATTTGTTGAAGAGACTATCTTTCCCCCATTGGGTGTTCTTGTCTCCCTTGTTGAGTATTAGTTGGTGATATAAGCTGCGATTTAATTCTAGCTCTCTATTCTGTTCCACTGGTCGACGGGTCCTTTTTTGTGCCAGTACCATATTGTTTTTATTAACATTGATTTGTAGAATGGTTTGAAATTGAAGCATGATACCTCCAGCTTTGTCCTTTTTTCTCAGGATTGTTTTGGCTATTAGGGGTCTTTTGTGATTCCACACAAATTTTAGGACTGTTTCTTCTATGTCTATGAAGAATGCTTTTCGTATTTTGATGGGGATTGCATTAAATCTGTAGATGGCTTTGAGTAGTATGGCAATTTTAACAAAATTAATTCTTCTGGTCCATGAACATGGGTTGTCTTTCAATTGTCTTCCTCTATTTCTTTCAGTCAAGTCTTGTAGTTTTTATTGTAAAGATCTTCCACTTCCTTGGTTAAGTTCATTCTTATTTTATTGATTTTGATGCCACTGTGAATGAGCTAATTTTCTTTATTTCTTTTTCAGATGCTTCATCATTAGTGTACAGGAATGCAACTGATTTCTGTATGTGGATTTTGTATCTTGCCACTTTATTGAAACTGTTGATTAATTCAATGATTGACAGCTTTTTTTACTGACTCTTTAGGATTTTCTATACATAAGATTATATTATCAGTAGATAATGACAATTTTACTTTTTCCTTTCTGATCTGGATGCCTTTTGTCTTGCCTAATTACTCTAGCTAAGACTTCCAGTACCATATTGAATAGGAGTGATGAAAGTAGGCATCCTTGTCTTATTCCTGACCTTAAAGGAAACGCTTTCAATTTCTCTCCATTGAATCTAATGTTAGTTGTGAGTTTGTTATATATGTCTTTTATTATGTTGAGGTATGTTTCTTCTACACCCACTCTGTTAAGGATTTTTAACATGAAAGGATGTTATATTTTGTCAAGTTCTTTTTCTATGATTTTTTTTGAGATGATCACATGATTTTTATTTTATGTCGTCCACTCTGATCTTTATTATTTCCTTCCTTCTGCTAACTTTGGGCTTCATTTGTTCTTCTGGTTCCTTGAGGTATAATGTTACGTTGTTTAATTGAGATCTAACTTCTTAATATATGCCTTTATTGCTATAAATTTTCTTCTTAGAACCGCTCTTGCTACATCCTGCAATATTTGCTATGTTCTATTTCCATTTTCATTTAATTTTTTAATTTCCTTTTGAATTCTTCTTTGACCCACTGGCTTAGAAGTGTGCTATTTAATTTCCAAATATTTGTAGATTTTCTCACCTTCCTCTTGATTTCTAGTTTCATACCATTGTGTTCAGAAATGATGGTTGCCAGGATTTCAATCTTCTTAAACTTGCTAAGACTTCCTCTGTGTCTTGTCGTATGATCTAACCTGGAGAATGTTCCATGTACACTTGAAAAGATGTGTATTCTGCTATTGGATGGAATGTCCTGTATTTATCTGTTAAGTCCATTTGTGCTAACATGTGGTTCAATTCCAATGTTTTTCCTTGTTGATTTTCTGTCTGGATGATTCATCCATTGCTGATAGTGGGATTCTGAAGTCCCCTACTATTATTGTATTGTTCTCTATTTCTCCCTTAAGACCTGTATTTGCTTAATACATCTCAATGGCAGGGTGTTGGGAGCATATATACTTATGTTTTATCTTCCTCATGTATTGGCCTGTTTATCATCATAAAATGACCTTCTTTATCTCTTGTTACCCCTTTAGCCTTCCAGTCCACTTTGTCTGATATAAATATGGCTATGTCTGCCTTCTTTTGGTTTTCACTGCTTGGAATACTGTCTGCCATCCTTTTACTTTGAGTGTATGTGTGTCTTCAGAGCTGAGTCTCCCATAGGTGGCATATAGTTGGGTCTTGTTTTTTTTTAATCTATCCAGCCATTCTGACTTTTGATTAGTAAGTTCAATCTGTTTACATTTAGGGTGATTACTGATATGTAAGGATTTACTACTGCCATTTTATGTTTTGCCTTCTGGTTATTTTGTCTCTCCCTTGTTTTCTTCCTTCTGTTAATGTCTACGTTTGTAAGTTTGTGGTTTTCCAAGGTTTCCACAGTTTGCTTAGCTTCCCCTTTTTTTATGTTCCGTGTCTCTCTGCTCTGATGTTGCTCTGTGGTTACCATGAGATTTACATAAAACATCTCATAGGTAGAACAGTCCTTTTTCTACTGATACCAATTTATCTTTGTTCGCCTATAAAGTTTCCATCCTTTTACTCTTCCCCTTTTATATTTTTGATGTCACAAATTATTTTTTTATGCTGTGATGTTGTGACCAAGTTGTAGTAGCTACAGTTACTTTTAATGCTTTTTCCTTTAGCCTTTTTACTTGTTTAATATATATTATTCCAAAAAAAAAGTTAGTTTTTCTATTTATCACCTTAATGAGACTTTTGTGTACCTTCCTCATTTCATTTCAGCTTTTCATTTCAACATTTCTTCTAAGTTGTATGGGGGTGGTGAACCCCCTTGGCTTCCGTCTGGGAAAGCCTTTGTTTCGCCTTTATATCCGAAGGATAACTTTGTCAGATAGAGTATTCTCAGCTGGCAATTTGTATTTTTCAATACTTTAAAGTGTCATTCCACTCTCTCCTAGCCTGTAGAGTTTCCGCTAAGAAATCTGCTGATACTCTGACGGGACTTCTTTTGTAGGTTACTGTCTTTTTTTACCCTAGCTTCCTTCAAAATAATTTATCACTGACCGTTGACAGTTTTAATGTAATGTGTCTTAGAGAAGGTCTTTTTGCACTGAGTTAAATAAGGTGGTCTATTAGCTTCATAGACTTGCATATCCAGTTCCTTCCCTGGGTTTGGGAAGTTCTCTATTACCTCTTTAAATATGCTTTCTTCTCCTTCTGGGATACCCTCTAATCTTATGTTGGCTCTTCTAAAGGAGTCTGATAGTTCTCATAGGGTTTCTTCACTTTTTAAAAATCTTAGTTCTTGCTCCTCTTTCTACGGGAAACATTTCTATATTCCTGTCCTCAAGCTTGCTTATTCTCTCCTCCATCTGCTCTATTTCCAATGCATTCTAGTGCATTCTTCATCTCATGTATTGAATTCTTCAGCTCCAGAATGTTTGGTTTTTTAGAAGTTTAATCTCTTCAGTAAAGTACTCCTTCTGATCATTAATTCTATTCCTGAGATCACTGTATTTGCTTGAGTTTTCTTATAGCTCATTGAATTTCTTTATAACAGTATTTTAAATTCTTTATCAGTTAGATTTAAATATTCCATGTCTTTGGGCTCAATTATTGGAAAACTGCCATGTTCTTTTTGTGATACCATATTAACATGATCTTTCAGTGTTTGATAAAAAGTGCTCTTTCTGCTGCATTTCAAGCCGTGGACACCTTTCTTATTTAGGTATGGCTTTTTTTACTTTGATTCTAACAGTTCAATACGTTGGTAATTTTAAAAAAGGGTGACCACAGAGTTGGTGGAGGTGAGTGCTTAGTACTTGGGGCTTTGAATGTGCCCACAGCCTGTTAGGGGATCAAGTGGGAGTGGGGGGGGGGGTTCCCAGAGGTCCATGGGTGATCCTCTTGCCAGAATCCTGGGGGCAGACAGCAGGAAACACATTCCTTCAGTTCTCTGTGCCTTCCTCCTCTTCCTTTCCCTCCTCTCAGTCACCGCGATCTCTGCTCGGAGAGATCACTGGCATGCGCTGTCGGGTAAACCCCTAATGCACCACCTTCACCCTCCACCTCCTCTGCTAGAAAAATCTTGTTGGACCACTGGTGCCACTGCCGCCACTTGCCTGGCTCCATAGGCTCCTCTGAGGTTCAAGCCACCCATTTGCAGATGGATAGATCTGTTGGGTATCCCCTGCAGAGCTGCTTTTTCTGAGTTATGGATGTCTGATTAGTTTTAAATCAAAAGGGAGAGAAAAAAGGAACAACTCATGCTGCCATGACACTGACATCACCAAGACCTGTCCAACTTTTCATATTACTACCACCTTTCAAAGGGGCCATAAGCCACTCAAACTACTTTTGTTCCCCTGTCCACAGTGCAGCTTTTCTAACCTACACTGACTCAAATCATTTCTTCTGCTTGGAATGTACTTCCTATCCCTCGCTCAGAGCCCCACCCTTACCATGCTCCAGCATGCTTATAACTGACTATCCCCTGGGGCACAGTTTAAACTGCCACTTGCTCCATGATGTCCCTAGCCAAGAAAAAAAATCTCCCTTTTTCAAACTCCCATGGTACTTTTTCCTTACCTTCCTTATGGCACCTAAGACTCCACCTCATATGACAGCTAACTGTGTACCTCACTTGTCTGTAAACAGCTCAATGGCAATATCTGAATTTCACCCAGTTTGTATTTTCTACAGTGCCTTTGATAGAGGAGGTATCTGCTGAAATGATAGATGATTTTGAAATAAATGCTTTTGTTCTCCATTTCTAGCAAACTACTCCCCAAAGAATATTTCACTGATTTGTCACTTCATTCTCAAGCAGAATCATTTACTTGAAAACAGAACTAATATTTTCTCAGTGTATCAAAGTCAAGAATAATTTCCCCTTTGTAGCAAATAAATCAAAAGTAGGCTCCAATAACACAGTAACTATCATGATTCCAAAAAGCTGTATACCTCAGGCAAGGAACACAAACCTTTTCTATCAAAATGAATCCAATGCATGTTTCCTAGATGCAGTAAAGACAAACGAAGCTATTTTTCTAATGGCTTAATGTTTGGATAATAACGACCAGTCATATAAGAAAAATCTTGCCATTTAAAAATAATATTTCAAGGCTATGATTTCCCAAATTTTAAGATAGTAAAAGTAATTTAATAAAGTGTACACTGGGAAAAATGGGGAGGATTTAAAGGAATAACTTCCCAAATTTCAAGTTGAAGACCAATATACCAACCTTCTTGTTTCCCTGAAATGACTTCTGCATGAGAGTCAGAAAACAGAAAGTCAAAGTGTACAGGGATATCAGTCAGCAGGTCCTCCAGGATGGCTTTCTGCTGGCTGCAAGACAACCCCAAAATTGACACATCAAAATGGACCCTACATTTTTCTGTTTTAAAAAGAGAAAAAGCAAAACAAAACAAAACAAAAACTATGGCTCTGGTATATCTTGTATGAAAACAGTAAACTTTAAAGCCAAAGTAATTCACTGAATAAAACTATTTAAGGAAGGAATTTCATGAGTTGTGTGAATTCCGTGATTCCCAGATGTAAAACTACAACTGCAATCCTTAAATTAATAACATAGAAAATCAGGGTTTTTTATGACCACTTTATAGGTTATAGTTTACTGTTTATGTTATAGTTTACTATTTAAAGTAATAAACAACATGAAAAGATTTTTGGTGAGTTAGGGCTAAGGGAATAGTTCTGGTACTATTCCAAATTTGAATAAAGAATTTTTACTGTCTTCCTTTTGGTGATGGTAATGGAAGAGGAGGAAGAGAAGGCAAAGGGACAGGAAGGGGGGGGAATACACCACCACCACCGCCACCACCATGGACCCCCCGCCCTGGCCTGGCCTCCCCGGCCCCCAAGAGGAAGATCACCTTTCAGGAAGGATTCTCATTCCAGCTGTGCAGAGAATGTAGAGAGGCGTCTCTTTGTGTTTTGCCCGTGGGACATGCTCTGCAGCAAAGTTCAAGAGTGGGGAAATGTAATCACTGACTTTCTCTGGAGAGGTAGCAAATTCTGAAATGCCTACAGGAAAAAAGGATACTTCTGTTAACAAGCTGATAGTTAACTATTAAGTTATGTTTCTTCAATGTGGCTCATTTGAGAGAAATTCTGGCTATACACCACACTCTCCTAGTTTTTCCCTAGCCCTCTAGCGACAACTTCCACAGTCTCTCTTCCTTATGTGCTGGTGGTACCAAATGTTCAGTCTTACGCTCTCTTCTCAGTTTCCAAAACACTGAGGCCCAATTGCGCAACTACTATGTGTCAGACGCTGGGATCGACAGCACGTGAGCTCACACACCTGCCCGCCAGAACGTGTTCCCACTTTGTTCAGGCAAGCTCACTCACTCCTTTGGCTACCACCACCATCTCTGTGTCTCCAATCTCCAAATCTCACCAGCAGCCACCAGATTGCGTTCCCAACCTCCAGATCAGTAAGAGGGAACTGTCCCCTAGACACGGCCAGGTGATTTTCCTCACAGACCCCCAAACTCAACATATATACATATACAAACCTGAACTCAACTTCCACTACAAATCTACTCTTACTGCTTGTTACCGACTCCAGTGACCACCATCATTAGCCAACCAGCAGCCCAAGCCAGGATTCTGGATAAAACCCCTCTCCCTCTCCCAATGTGTGTTCTGGGTGTCATGGATCACCTCTCCCTGCTTCCTTTCACATTATTTCACTTCTCCTCATCCCTCTGGCAGCCTGATGCAGCACATCCTACGTCCAGTCTTGGCGATCCCTCGACCACTCCCTATGCAAAGGGTATCTCCCTGGCTTTAAATTTTAGTCCAAAAATTTCTCATTTCACAGATTAGGAAACTGTGGATCCAGAAAGATTAAGTGATTTGTCAGAGCAATCAGCAAAGAACAGACCAAAAGCCAGATTTTTTTTTTAACTCCACATACAATGCTGCTTCGACAGACACCAAGCCCCAACATACCCATAATCTATTAAGTAAGAAAATTTCGAGAACTTTGATGAAATGCTGTACGTGAGAGTCCCTGCTTCAGGACCGAGAAGTGCCATAAAAAGGTACTTGAATTTCTACTTCCAACACTTTCTGTAGCATCAGAAAGAACCATGTTAAGCTTGGGATGATGTCCCAAAGGACGACTCCAAGGCATGAAAGATTTTATCTTATTTCAAGTGAGCAGTTTAATCACTGATGGAACCTGGTAAGTGAAGCTAGATGAAATGCAGTGTGCTTTACAGAGCTTTATTTTTCAATCTTCTGGTGAATTTTTTATTTGATCAACATTACTTTAACCCTGAAAATGTTTCTACATTAGGAGTACATCAAAATTTAAGGAATGGGGGGCGCCTGAGTGGTGCAGTCGTTAAGCACCTGCCTTCGGCTCAGGGCGTGAACCCAGCATTCTGGGATCGAGCCCTACATCAGGCTCTTCCGCTGGGAGCCTGCTTCTTCCTCTCCCACTCCCCCTGCTTGTGTTCCCTCTCTCGTGGGCTGTCTCTGTCAAATAAATAAATAAAATCTTAAAAAAAAAAAAAATTTAAGGAATGGGATAACAGAAAACTAAAAATTCATAGTCATTCATTAAGACTTATTAAAAAAAGATGATTTTTGTTCATGGAAATGTACTTTGTTATCAAAATCATGCTTATATGAGAGGCTGAGATTAAGTTCCCTCTCTTTAACCTAAGAAACGAGGTAGACATTTTGGATTTTCTGAGCAATATGCTGGTGCCCACCTGCCCAAACATCAAAGAATGATCAACTTGTTCAGGGTTGACTGAAGAAGGAAGTGGGGCCTAAATTAATCAATGAAGAATAATAGAGCCACAGTCTATGTCATTAGGAACCATTTTATGAGGAAAGGTATTTTATCATTAAAACTGAACCTCCTTTACATTTTCATATTTGAAAAAGAAGAAAATAAGCTAAGCTAATTATTTTTTTATCAACATTCTCTAATATTTTACAAGATAAGTTCCTTGGATTATTTGGGTTTAATATTTTACTATTTAACACACTAGCAAGATGAAATAAAAGTGCTGAATCTCAATTAAGATCTGTGGTCCACTGTCTTATTTTTTTAAGTTTACTTTATTGTTTTAGTAATCTCTACATCCAACATGGGGCTCGAATGCATGATCCTAAGATCAAGAGTCACATGTTCTTCCAACCGAGCCAGCCAGGCATCCCGTGGTCCACTGTTTAGATCAGTGATTATCAACTATCAAGACATAAACTGCCTATTGCAAGGTACTCCTGGACATCTTCCATTCCTAATACTTCTAACAGAAGGGCAATCCCCATGGAAACGGTGAACATACAGAAAAAGGTTGAGAACGCCTGATTTAAATTGTTTAATGGAGAAAGCAAATCCCAATTTTTACATAACACACTTAGAAACTGTGATATCTTTAAAAACTGGACATTATAACATCAGTTCTTCAAAGTTCTATAGTCACTCTTATTAAATAATCTAGACGATTAGAAATATATTGGGGGACGCACCCGGGTGGATCAGTCAGTTAAGCATATGACTCTTGTTTTGGGTTCAGGTCATGATCTCAGGGCTCCCTCTGCACTCAGCAGAGCCTGCTTGAGATTCTCTCTCTCCCTCTGCCCCTCCACCCACCCACATGTGTGCGCACGTGCTCTCTCTCTCAAATAAATAAATAAAATCTTAAAAAAAAAAGAAATATATTGGGTCACTTTTTAAAAATGAGGGGAAAAAAGAGAAATATATGCCAATGTATTAGAGTACAGATATCCACGAGTTATCTAAAATTACCCTGTTTTTAGGGATAGAGACCAATGGCTACCAAATAGGAAAAAAAAATCCCTCCATAATTAATGTCAACTAGCAAACACTTGAGTAGACACATGAGTAAGAAACTGTGATAAATGCTGCAGGAGACACAAGAAAGACATGGTTTGGGTATTTTATCAAGGAGTTAGTCACCTCATGTGGGACAGACAGAAGAGGGGAAAGAAAGTGAAACAATCAGGTCCCGGTGTGAGCTCTGAACCAGGGCGATGATTTCGGGAAGAGGAGTGAAGAACATGAAAGACCTCACAGAGAATAAAAGACAGAACCTGGTTACCAATCAGATATTTATGTTTTACGTACCGGGTTTTATTTTCATAACCACTGGCTTTCGGTTTTTATCCCTCATTTGTCTGATATCCAACAGATCATGAGGATTGCCATTGTGCCTTGGCCAGCAATAGACGAATATTCGAGATCCACTGCTACCACAGTCCACCACGATACCGTAGTTCACATTGGGGTTATTGGTGTCTGTAGCTTCAATGTCAGTAACTCGTGCCAAGTACCTTGTTCAGAAAAATGAACACATGCTTTTACTGAGACAGAGACTATCATCCTGAACCTTAGCAGAGCAAATGCAATAAATACACACCAAGTCCGTGAATTCTGAGCTGATTCACAGTGGCATTTTTACAACTGCCAAACGATTAGAGAGTCAAAAGAAAACAAAACGAGTGATAGTGATAAAGATAATCTAAATCAGATTCACAGTCACTACTCCTTTTAAGAAGTTCAAACAAGTTCTGAGAAGCAAAACTATTCCCAAACTATTGACATTAACTGAAAAATCAGCTTAAAAGATATCACGGAAGAAGCTTATGTTTAAATCCTCTTACGATGTGGATTTGGTGGTTAATGATTAAACAGTTTCCAACAGTTGAACTTTTCCTGCCATGCTGTATTCAGTACAGATTCTGTTTCCTACAGCCACACGCTCCTTCAATTGCAACCTACTCCCCAAAGTCTTGAAGCTGTGAAATGAAGCACCCCATCTAGAAATGTTTTTTTCTCTTACCTTTGAAACTTCTTGTCTCTGGATAGCCGCCCATACTTATTTCGGATTATAACAACAGAAAAGTATATAAGTGAAACAGCAGCAGCCAGGATGCTAATGACCATAATCTGGCGTAAATTGGTATTCAGAATTCGAGGACACCCCACTGGAGAGATGCTAAAATGCCAGGAAGCAGGAAAAAGACAGGAGATGCCGATCCTAAAATTCCAGAAAAACTGATTTTAAAGCAAATCTGCTCCAAAGAGGCCTCTCCTCACCTAAACTGATCTGAAGGTTAAGACATTTGGCTAAAGCCACCCCCGTTCTGCTGGGAGGTAGCTGTATGCCAGCATCTTTCCTATTGCTATTCTGCTGTTTTACTCATTATTATAAAACAACATGAATGAGAATTACACCCTGATGGTTATGACACATCTGTATTTTTTAACCTTTCTTGACAATATTATGTAGATTATTATTTGTACCCTGCTTTGTTCCAAAAAAAAAAAAAAATCAGAGACAAGAGTAAGTTCGATATGATAAATATATAAATCTGTAATGAACTCAGGTTTAAGGATGATGAGGCCAAAAAACAACTCCGTACAAAGAAATACATGTAATAAGATAGGCCTGTAAAGGTGGCCTAGAGGCCAAAACCTTGCCCATTAGATTAGAAACATAAAAACAGCTCAGGAGGAGGATTTTCTTAACCCTGAATCCCAAGGCAACTCCCTGATGAGTGAGAAAATGGGAGAAAAGCAGTATCTTTAACGTCTCCATAATAAAGTCAATAAATGAGTTTTGTATGTCCTGTGTTTTTAGAATTATTTCTGAGATATTTTTGCAAATAAACTCTTTTCTTCTCCATTTATGTTAGGAATAAGAGATTATTATTATTAGGCTTAAAACAACCTGCTTTTAGAATAAATGTTATTGTTTTGTGGTTAATTTCTACACTCTTCCCTTTAAAGAGTGCTTCCTGGACTAAAATACCTCACAGAAGGGGGAGATATGCTGCTAACCCAATGCAGTTTTCCACCTGCAGTATCTAGTCTCCATGTGGGCCCTTGGGCCACTCCACAGAATGTGTCATCCCCTGCCACTCCCCTGAGGCTTCCAGACAGTTATCCTATGCTTAATACAAGCCCTCACAGATTCCAACACCCCTGTCCTTCCCAGTAAGCTACGCCAACCCCTGCAGAATGCACCTGGCATGACACTTTCTGTACCAGGTGCCCAGTGAGGCCGGCAAGAACAAAGGCATGAAACAGAAGTGGAGCATCACTCTGAACACTTTTCACTTGGAATTTGGAATTTTTTTTCCTTTCAAGATCTGTTCCTGTGGTACCAGAACCTCGGGTTTTACAAGTGCTCGTGATGAGACACCATCACTCACCTCCCCATGCTGACGGACGAGAGATCAGGCAACGTTCTAGGAGTCAGTCCTCACACAACCTTTACAGAAATAATGGGGTCCTCCTGGAGTTAGAGACGTCCTGTTCCAGAAAGTGAGAAAAGTCACAAAGATGGCACAATCCAAGAAGACATCTATGTTCTTTTACCAACCACACATAATCTGGTACAGGAACCTTGCACTGAAGCCGTGAGAAGGTCTTATTCTGAGCACCGCGCTTCTAAGTCAGTTTCAGGCTGTCAGAGATGTAGGCCTAATTTAAGAGATGGTAACAGTCTGGCACTAGTTAGTGCTCTCTATCGAAAAGCCAATCAGTGACCCCAAAATACCAGCTCATCAAATAGGTAGAAATTAAGGAAGATTCGGGGTGGGGGTAGGCGGGAGGCAGAATGATTCACTGACCGGAATCTGAACTACGGACTCACAGGAGAGGAGGTGAGCTTACGCACAAAGCAGCACCCAAGGCGCCGTGCTCTTAGTCCCTTCCGGCGCTTCCGCTGCCGCTGCCTTGCGCTCCTCCAGCCCCCAAGCCTCAACTTACAGGGAAAACAAAGGCCAGCCGGGCTAACAGCCACGGCCTCCTTCTGACCTACTGGATCCATCCATCTTCCTTGGTTCTGTGGCTTTACCAGGCCTCTCAAGACAGCCGTCCCCCCCCCCCCCCGCCCCCGGCTTCCTAGCTCTTGAGCAGCTCCTTCTCAGGACGCCCCCAGGTCTCCTTCCTAAAGGCCTGGCTGCTCCGCCATGTGCTGGGCTTCTGCCTGGCTTGGCTCCGTCCCCCAGCTCTGATCTCTGCTCCTGCTCAACCTCATTGACAGCGTCAGTCAGTAGATCGCTCAAACACTTCTTTCTCCATCCCCAGCTTCTCTTCGAGCAACACATGCAGAGATCTTCAAGCACCTACGGATACCTCCAGCTTCCAACACTGCACGGGCCCATGAAAAACAGTTCGAAACGCCACGCTTGTACTGCATTCCTCCTTCCCTTCTCCCTTAACCTGCCACACCCTGCAGCCTCAGTCTCAATTCCTCCAAGCTGCTCAAACCAGAAACGAGGGAGTCAGGCCTGACCCCCTGTTCTCCTTCACCTTGAAGCACAGCCAGTTTCTTAGATTCCTCCCTCCATTTTTTTAACCTCACTTTATCTAAAATCTGTTCATTTTCTCATCTCTTGCCCAGTCTATCAGAACAGCAGCCTAACGAGTTAGCCTCCTACCTGCAGTGTCAACCCAGTGGCTCTCCAATACTTCATCCAAGACGTTTAGGCACAGATTCTTCAGCTGAAGTTGACATTCACCCCGTCCCTGCTCAGGCCTGTGATCCTGTTACTCTCATACTTGATATCCTCCAGTGCCTCCCATCACACTCAGAGTAAGTGCCGAAGGCTTTACTCTGACATCCGTGTCCATGGGACGTCGCCACCTGTCACTGCTCTGATTTCATCGTCTGCTCTCCCTTTTCACTCCATACCAGCCATACTGGCATCCCGGCTGTCTTCAAACATGCCGGGTGCTGTCTGGTGTCCGGGCCTCTGGACGTGCTGCTCCCTCTGCTTAGAAATCATCTGGGCAACTCACCTTCTCACTCCTCCCAGGTCTTCACTCAGTGTCACCTTCCCAGGGAGGCCTTCCCTGGCCACCCAATCTATCAAGCTGTCCTCTCCACCCATCTCTTTTATTTTTTCCCTTAGCTTTTACTTATTTATGAAATAGTTATATAGAGCTTATTATGTGCCAGGTGCTGACTTACAAATATTAATTTATTCCTCTTTATAACCCACAAGGTAGGCACTATTTGTGTAACATTTTACAGGAGAGGCGGAAAGGCTAAGTAACTTGCCTAAGGTCACACAGCTAACAGAAGATGATCGTATACAAAAAAGCTGAGATTCCAGCATGAGAACCCACACTCTTATCCTTGTGCTCTAACATGCTGTGTGTGTGTTTGCATTTCTCTTGCTCGTGTATCAAGCTCCACAAGGGGCCAGATTTCTGTCAACTTGGTTGACGGCTGTGTTCCCAGTACCGAAAAACCCTAAGAAAGTGCCTGGCAAAAAGTCAACTGGGACCCAAAAAGGTTATGAACTTACACACTAGAGTGATCTGTGCAAAACAACTGGTTATCCTGACACCTCCCCACCAACCAACTTTTCTTTCTTTTTTTTTTTAAGATTTTATTTATTTATTTGAAAGAGAGAGAGAGCATGAACAGGGGGAGGGGCAGAGGGAGAAAGACAAGCAGACTCTGCACTGAGCATCGAGTCTGACGCGGGGCTCAATCCCACAACCGAGATCATGACTTGAGCCGAAATCAAAAGTCAGATGCTTAACCCAGTGAGCCACCCAGGCACCCCATTTTTTCCCCACCTCCCTGCTTTTCTCTCCCACTCAGGAAGAAGTCCTAACTCCTTAGAATGGTAAAGGAGGGCTCTCATGGCCTAGTCTTGTGCTGTTCAACAGGGTAGCCATTGCCATGTGTGGCTATTTAAAGTAATTAAAATGAAAAATGCAGTTCCTCAGTTGCACTAGCCACGTTTCAAGTGCTCAACAGGCGCATGGAGCTGCTGCATTATCTCATCCCTGTCTTTCTAGTCCTATCCCAACAGACTAGACAGATATGTACCCTCTGCTTTAGCCGTACTAAACACAAGCAGCAAGTCACTGAAATGCCCCACATTCCTCCGCCTTTTCAGAATGCCTCTCTCTTTCGGGTCCATCTGTTGGTGCTCCTATGTATTCCCTGTGACACAAGTCAGGCCTGATTCCTCTGTGAAAGCATCCCTAGTCCTCACATCCCCAGGGCATTTGCTCATCACATCAGTGGGCTATTGTATTATACTTGTGGTTGACTTTCTCATGACATGGGAAGACTCTCATTGGCAGGGGCAGCCTCCTCTGTTTCCCCAATGACCAGAGCCTGTCACAGAAGCATTGTCTGCTTCATGGATGGCTGAGAATGGGAGAAGTAAAGATGAATCAAGTATGGACCCAGCCCTGAAATAATTTATAATGCAGTAGAGGGGATAAAACACATACACACACACACACACACACACACACGCAAACAGATATTAGAGTAAAAAGTATTAATAATGCCTACTTGACAAAAGGGGAGATTACTTTAATTCGTTCAGGTTTCAATATGATATTCGTATCATGCCATGATACAAAGTTTTGGGACAAACTTGGGACAAACAATATTTGTGATTTAAAAGTTTACACAAAAAAGAAGAAAAATGTCAATTACTGAGATGTTTAAATGAATTTTAATATGTTTTTATAAAGTAGCTATCTTTTAGCATTCAAATATGGTGAGATTACTACATCACAACTTTTATGACAATTCCAATGGTTCAAAAATTCAAATGTTAAAAATATGCACAAAATGTAAGATGAAAATGTACCCAACTCAGAATGAGTAAGACTTTTCTACAATTGACATCATGTCTTAATCCATAAGTGCAAGAAAACAGACCATATGAGTTTAAGACTTCTGAGTGTTTAAAAAAAATCCCTTCCCAAATACACAAGGCTTGGGAAAATTACTTGAAACATACATAACAAAAGGTAAATATCCCTGACATATAAAAGGTTCTTCTCAATAAATAAGAGAAACACTGAAATAGAAAAATGAGCAAGGGTAATTGGAAATTAACCAAATTAGAAATACAAATGGCTGATATAACTTCATTTTTATTTAGAGCAACATAAAGAAAAACAAGACTTTGCCACTATCAGATTGGTGGATATTAAAGTCTGACAATACTTTGCCAACAAAGGGGAGTACTGTCACGGAGAATCTAAACAGCTACTAACCTTCTGGGGTATGGGCATATGGGTAACATATATGAAAATTTTAAACATGCTTACCCTGTGCTCTATCACACAAAAATTCAATCTTAGGATAATAGGGTAAATTCACTAAAATATGTGTAGGAGGCCTGGGTGGCTGAGTTGGTTAAGGGTCTGCCTTGGGCTCAGGTCATGATGCCAGGGTCCTGGAATCAAGTCCCGAAATGGGCTCCTTGCTCAGCAGGGAGTCTGCTTTTCCCTCTCCCTCTGCCCCTTCCCCCTGCTTGTGTGCTCTCTTGCTCTGGCTCTCTCAAATAAATAAAATTTAAAAAAAAATACGTGTAAAGAAATTTGTGATAGTAGTGGGTGTAATAGCATAAAATGGTTACTGATGTGCATTTGGGGATGGGGTAGATTACAATGGACCATTTCTGCAGTGGTAGAACAAGATATGATTATTAAAAGTGATGATGCAAATCTTTATTTATTGACATGGACAGATATCCATGATATATTAAGTGAAAAAAACATATCACGCATAGAGCAGAGGAATGGAAGGGCAAAAACCAAAATGCTAACAGTGGTTGGTTACTGCCAAGTAGTGAGACAACGGATTCTAGGATTTCTTCCCTAGGTTTGCCTTTATTTCTTAAAGGGCATATATTAATTTTTTCAGCAGAAGAGACAACACAACTATTTTTAACAAGCTACCTTCAACTGATATCTCCAGTTTCCAGCATCAAATTCTCTTCTGGATATATCAAGAAAGCCTATCTCAAAAACTATGACATAGGAATTCGAATCTGAACATTTTAAAAAAATCAATAATTACGTGACAACTGAACTAAGAATGAAAGTATGAACATTCTAGTTAACAGCTTAAAGTCAAGGTCCTACGGGGAAGAAAGACCTTTAATGATTCAATGATGAGAACTTGGAGGGGATACGAAGGGCACAGAGGATTAACAAACCTGGCTCCAGATTTCAAGGAGTGTGCAGATTGGTTACAGAGAAAATTCTAATACCCATAAAATGATCAAGAAAATAACGAAAGGCAATGTTAAATTACCCAGACTCTTGCTATAACAGTTCGGAGAAGAGCACAGAGGAGGCTAGGGAACAGGAAAAGATTCTTGGAGGTGAGAGGGACACTTTCAATGGGAGAAGGGAAAAGAGAACACACTTCAAGGAAGTTGCACTGTTTAGAATGATCACAGCTAACTTGGTAAATGTTATTTAATCTGGTGTTTGTCTTAGAACTTTTTTTTGAGATACGCGAGGATTTTGACAAAAAGGATAAATAGATATTTTTGTAAATGACAAAATTTGTGCTTAAAGAGAGAGGAAAATAGGACAGCTTATAAACTGCTGAAGTAATTACTTTTATTTAGGACAAAAGTATGACTGAGTATTACCCAGCAGTCAGCAATATGGTAATCTGATCTCAAAATGTAAACTCCAATTGTATTTGTGGCTAAGAATCTTGGCACCAGAGTTTAGGAAGGCAAACTCTAATGTTACATAAAACTGCCATGTTTTTAACAGACCTAAATTGTGTTAGACCTACCACCAGAGAGATACACTGATTCATGATTTCAGCTAGTGGGAAGGCCCTCCTTAGCTGAACATTCTCTACTGGAAAAAAGTCCATAAGGTCATGGTTCAATGTCTCTGTCAGTTTCTCACTGGTAGTCCTAAGGAAAACAGTGAAAACAGTATAAATCAGTTGCAAAGTGAAATGGCTCTTCTGGTGAAAAATGCAGCATGCAATGAGACAGACACTAGCAAATTCTCAAATCACAAGCAAACAAAATCATAGACAAATGAGACTCTGGAAGAGCTAGACCTGCGTAAGAAAAGGTAAGATGACATGAAGAAAAGAATGATATAAATATCACAGGATTAGGAGGACCCTGAACAATCAAAAGGGCCCACAAACACTTAGGCAGAACTCTGTAAGAAACAACGGTCAGGGGGCACCTGAGTGGCTCATTAAGCATCTGTCTTCGGCTCAGGTCCTGATCCCTCCGTCCTGGGATTGAGCCCCTCGTCAGGACCCTACTCGGCAGGGAGCCTGCTTCTCCCTCTCTCTGCCGTTCCCCCTGCTTGCACTCTCTTTCTGTCAAATAAAATAAAATACTAAAAAAAGAAAAAGAAACAACTGCCTTGGGAGAGTGAGAAGCCAAAGTGAAGTGCTGGATGCTGTGCCTCACTGGGTTGTGGGGAAAGACATCAAAATAACTTCATTCATCCTTTGTTTCAAGAAGAATGCACATAGTTGCATTAATGATCTAGTTTCTTCAATATTTATTGTTAAAAATTTTATTTTTCAATAACCAGTCCTAATCAAACCCCTTCCTACTCATTTGCAAAATTCTGGTCCCTATTTTAAATGACCCTTTTCTGGTCACACTTTTCCTGCATCACCTCTGCAATTTCTGAAATCTGCAACTCTGACTTTCCTTAAGCTCCAATTCTACATCGTAAGCTTACTGACACCCTGTTACTACAACTTGTCTAGTCCAAATCTGGGGTCACAATCGTTTGGCAGAAACTAAGACCACCTTCCAAATTCTCCAGGCCTAAGTGGGTATCACTATTGACTGGGGTCACCTGGTTCTTAACCTTGAATCCTACTCATCTGTGTGTCTACATATTATATCGTTCATTGGGTCCTGTCAAGTCTTTTTCAAACACACATCTAAATCAGTTAGTTCACACATCTAAAATCCCCACAGCAGACATCACTACCTCAAGGCAGATTCTAGGCAGATCACCCACCTTCTGCCTTTATGCTGAATACCACACTTCAGAAACACCTGTGTAAAATGCTACCTTCAAAATATGATCAGCTCAAGAAAATTCTGGAGTCCATGGGTCAACACCAAATTCCTTGTGTGGCATCTGAAACCTTAACATCCATCAACTGGTCCCATCTAATTTTATCAGCTTCTCTCCTCAGCCCCAGGTAACACCGCTCTCCTGTAGTGAGGTGGGTTTCTTGTTGCCCGCATACACTCTTCTAATTCTTGCCTCTGGCCTTTACTAATATCACTTCTCCTAGTATGTCCTACTCTCAATATTACACTTCTTTCAAAGCACTGGTCCAATATTTTTCTTTGGTAAGATTTAACCTGTTTTACTTTCCAATGTTTTCCCACATTTTGAATCTTCTCTTAATTCAAGTGTAGTTGGTTTTTTTTTTTAGTTAATTAATTTATTTAAGTAGGGATCATGCCCAGCATGGGGCTTAAACTGATGACCCCGAGATCAAGAGTCGCATGCTCTACTGACTGAGCCAGGCAGGCGCCCCAAGTGTAGTTTATTTTAAATAAACATATTGAATAAAAACGTACAGAATATAAATCCTTAGATCAACTTTTTTTTTTTTCTTCTTTCTAGACTATAGACCAAGAGTTGGGATCAGGCCTTCCTATTAGACCTGGACGAATGAAAACCATAGATTCAATATGTAACAGACACAAGTGATTAATCAATGTTAAGGTAAACAGAGAAAGAAATCATTAAACCACTTATGCAAAGTAGTACCCCATTCTAAAATCCTGCTAATGTGTCAAACTGAATAAACCTAATACAAAGAAAAGATAACATCAAATACAAGATAACACAAGGAATATGATTCGTTTTAGCCTCCAAGGCTGGAAAAAAATTCATTAGGCAAAGCAAGACACGGTAAACGCTGCCATGTGAAATCAAACTAGGGATCTGAGTCTCTAATTTTGAATTCTTTAATAATTTCTCGTTTATCTTCTAGCATTGAAGTTCCAGAACTGTAAAGCATCTCTTTTCTTTCCTAATAGTGATAAATGTTCTCTGAAAATCCTCTACACCAGTGTTCATCTAACATTGTAAGTTCTGGGACATACTCTACAGAATGAGAACTGTGTCCTTAAAAGGTGTCCACGCATCACTCAAGTTTGAAAAACACTGCTCTCGCTATCACTTTATTGCTCAATTAGTTCCATTTTTCCAAGGAGCAGTCTAAAGCATAAAACTTAGTAAAAGCAGAGCAAAGCAAAACCGAGGCTGAAAGTACCAGTGCTAGGACAAGGCTGCAGCCAAGAGGCGCAGCATCCCCTCTCCCTGACCAGGTCCCGCCCCAGTGGGGGCCAGATCCGCCCACACTGCGCGTGAGAGAGGGAAAATCCAGCGTGGTCACCCAAGCAAGCGCGACAGCACCATGCCAGTTTCTCCTGCCAGGGGCTGGGGGACAGCACCTGCCTCCGGGGGTCACGGGGGCTGACCGCCGGGGCGCCCGGATGTGGCCGCGCGGCCCGGGCGGCGGGGGCGGCGCGGACGCCAGGAAGACCGCCAGCAGGCGCGGGGAGGGCTCCCCGGACAGAGGGGTTCGTCCGCGGCCCTCGCCGCCCCGCCGGGCCCCACACTTCAACCGTCCCAGGTCCGCCGGCCGCTTCCCCGCCCTCCCCTCACAGCGCCGGTAAGGCCGCCTCACCTGCTCGGCAGCGCTCGATTCGGCGGCCGGGGCTTCCGGCAGCGGAAAGCTGTGAGCGGAGGGCATCACGGCCACCGCAACGCGGTGGCGGCGGCAACACGGAACCGGCTTCCTGGAGGCTTCGCTCCTTTCCGGGAGCCGCACCGCCGCCCCGGCGCCCACCCGTGCGCGTCACCGCCCGGACAGGGAGCGCGCACGCCGGCGGGGGGGCGGGGGAGCGCGGCTCCGGGAGAGGGCCTGAGCCAGGGGCGGGGCCTGAGCCGGGATGAGTGACGTGGAGTGCAGAGCTGTGGGTAATCATGCCAGCGCGGCTGGGCTCAGTGAGTGTCAGAAGTGACAGGGGTAGCGCAGGAGTAACGGGTAGTGTGGCTTGGTTACCGCCAGTCGTAGCTGGTTTGGTAGTCAGCGAGCCGCACTGTGCTCACGACACCGCGGTTACCTTTCCTTTGTGCCCCCAAGGATTATGGAAAATAACACTTGAAAACCTAGGCATTTTAGCTCAACTCTTGTCATGTTTACAACTTAACCAGTAGCTATCCCCGTTTTTTTTTTTAAGTCTTTATTTAAATTCTAATTAACATACAGTGTAATATTAGTTTCAGATGTACAATTTAGTGATTCAACCATTAAAATCCAAGAAGAGAACACAGGCAGTGACATCTTTGACATCAGCCAAAGCAACTTGTCACTAGATACGTCTCCTGAGGCAGGGGAAACAAAAGCAAAAATGAACTATTTGGATTTCATCGAGATAAAACCTTCTTCACAGTGAAGGAAACAATCAAATTAAAAGGCAACCTATGGAATGGGAGAAGATATTTGCAAATGGCGTATCTGATAAAGGGTCAGTATCCAAACTCTATAAAGAACTTATAAAGCTCAACACCCAAAAAACTAATATTCCAGTTAAAAAGGGGCAGAAGAAATGAATAGACATTTTTCCGAAGAAGACATCCAGATGGCCAACAGACACATGAAAAGATGCTCAACATCACTCATCATCAGGGAAATGCAAATCAAAACCACAATGAGATACAACCTCCACCTGTCAGAATGACTAAAATCAAAGACACAAGAAACAACAGGTGTTAGCAAGGATGTAGGGAAAGGGGAGCCCTCATGTGCTATTGGTGGCAATGCAAAGTGGTGCAGCCACTCTGAAAAACAGTATGGAGGTTTGTTAAAACTTAGAAATAGAACTAGCCTGATCCAGCAATCGCACAACTAGGTATTTACCCAAAGAATAAAAAAATATTAATTCAAGCAGATACACCCACCCCAATGTTTATAGCAACAATGTTCACAATAGCCAAACTACGGAAACAGCCCAAGTGAATGGATAAAGAAGATATGATACATACATATATATATGATGGAATATTTCTCAGCCATAAAGAACGAATGAAATCTTGCCACTTGCAACAAGGTGGATGGAGCTAGAGAGTATTATGCTAAGCGAAATAAGTAGCTATCCCTGTTTTACAGATGGGGAAGCCTAGGCTCAAACCATCTAGTGACTCTGTCAAGGTCCGCATAATTGGTAAGAGTTAGGATTTCATCCTTGCCAAAAGTATGTTTTGGGGGAGACAGACTGCCCCCACACACAGTGGTTCTGAGAAGACATAGTAGGGTGAACACCAGTTCCTGAGATTGACCTGATGACCTGGTACTTAGTTCAAGGCCACTCTATCTAGCTTGACAAAAAACTGCCTTGAAGTCACAGCGCTGGAAGAGGCATTGAAAATCACAGCTTCCATCCCCTTTCCCTCTTTTTCTACAGGTGAATACATGGCTGTCCAAAGATAGGAAGTGACCAGCTAGCATAGCCACTTTAAAATGTTGTTGTTGTTGTTGTTGTTGTTTTTAAACGAAAGCCCTGGAAATATCTACGTCGTTATTTCTGTCAAGTAAAACAAACTTGGACAGTTAACATATTTCAAGCAGAATCCTTCTTGTTCCAGCACCAGCCTGGATCATCTCCTTGGAGTAATGTTTCATCCTTGGATTCTGATACTGTTCATGGAAGCAGGCCAGTAGTGACCAGGGAGCCTGGTAAATACTGTCTTGGGGTGCCTGGGTGGCTCAGTCAGTCAAGCATCTGACTTGATTTCAGCTCAGGTCATGATCTCAGGGTCTTGGGATTGAGTCCTGAGTTGGGCTCTGTGCTCAGCAGAGAGTCTGCTTAGGATTCTCTCTCTCCCTCTACCTCTCTCTGCCCCTCCTCCTGCTCTCTCTAAAATAAATAAATAAATCTTTAAAAAAAAAAGGTAAATACTTTCTTTTTACTATTGCTCCACATTAGAATCATAAAGCCACAGAATGTTCGAACCAGAGGGACTGTAGAAACTGTGGTCCAAACGACCTCCTTTTGCTGAGGAACCTGGACCCAGGGAGGTTGAGCGACTTGCCCAATATCCTTGGACACAAAGGGTGAAGCTATACCGATGGCTCTGACTCCTACATCAGTGCTCATTTGTGGCAATCTGTTTCTATTTTAAAAATGCCCATTTGGATAGCTTACACATTAAACACCTCTGTAATACTGGAGTATAGTTTTTAGAAGCTGAAGTAGTTAGCTACCAACATGTTGTGATTTTAGGGCCAGTCTCCCTCAAAATGATGTGCCCTGCAAAGTCCTTAGCATTTGAGATATTGATTTGGATTACGGTGGTCTCTCTTAAGGAGGCCCCCACTAAAATGACAGACTAGTGTTATTAGCATTTCTTGGTAATTCATATGTAATTACGATCTCATAAAAGCTAGGAAAGAAAAGTATAAAGAACGTATGAAAACATGTAATGTGGTGTATTCATTTCCTAGAACTTCCCTAACAAACTACCCCAAACTGGGTGCCTAAAATGACAGCAGTTTTTTTCTTTCACAGTTCGAGAGGCCAGAGGTCTGAAATCAAGGTGTTGGCAGGGCCATGCTCTCTCTGAAGACTCTAGGAGAGGATGTTTCCCTACCTCTTCTTAGTTCCTAGTAGTTCCCAGCTATCTTTGGCATTTCTGTTTGTAGATGCATCGCTCCAGTCTCTGTCTCTGTTGTTGTGTGCTGTTCTCCTGTGTGTCTCTCAGTATCCCCTCTTCTTATAGTCATAACGGATTTAGGGCCCAACATAATCCAATATGATTTCTTAATGTAATTACGTCTGCAGAGACACTATTCCCAAATAAGGTCACATTCCCAGGTTCTGGGTGGATATGAACTTTTGAGGGACACTATTCAGCCAGTACATGAGAGGACCATCCCAGTCTTGTCAGGGAAGACCTTTTTGAAGAAGTGGTATTTGAGGTCACACCCGTCAGATGAACTGGAATTAACTAGAAGAAGGATGAAATCTGGGTCTATATGAAGAAGTAGTACAGTAGAAACAGCAAAGATGCTCTGAAGGGGGAAGGAACACAACTGTCAGAGTGATCCATCAACTTATTCTCACTTATTAACAAAAGAAGCTAAAAACTAAGCTAACCAGAGGGGCGCCTGGGTGGCTCAGTCATTAAGCATCTGCCTTTGGCTCAGGTCGTGATCCCAGGGTCCTGGGATCGAGCCCTTCCAGGGGTCCTACGATTGAGCCCTGCATTGGGCTCCCTGCTCAGCGGGAAGCCTGCTTCTCCCTCTCCCACTCCCCTGCTTGTGTTCCCTCTCTGTCTCTCTCTCTGTCAAATAAATAAATAAAATCTTTAAAAAAACCCACTAAGCTAACTGGAGATAACATTTACTGAGTACTTTATTCTAGGCACAGTTCTAGAGTATTAGAAAACATTTCAAATAGAATGATAATGAAAATACATCAAAATTCATGGAATGCAGCTGAAGTAGCAGTGGGGAAGAAATGTATAGCTTGAAAAGTTTATTTTAGTAATGAAAAAATGTTTGAAATCAATTCTCTAAGTTTCCATCTTAAGAAGTTAGGATAAGAGGGGTGCCTGGGTGGCTCAGTCAGTTAAGCATCCGACTCTTGGTTTTGGCTCTGGTCATGATCTCAGGATTATGGAATCAAGCCCCACAATGGGCTCCACGCTCAGCGGGGAGTCTGCTTGAGATTCTTTTCTCCTTTGCTCCTCCCTTGGCTCATGTGCTCCCTCACTCTCTCTCTCTAAAATAAATAAAATCTCACAAAAAGAGAGAAGTTAGGATAAGAAAAGCAAATTTTATCAACCTTTTAAGAAAGGAATTATGCCAATCTTATATAAATTCAGAGAAATAGAAGAGGAGGTCAAAATGATCCTGATACCAACAAACAAAAAGGAAAGAAAATTACACATCAATATCCTTTATGGACACAGATGCAAAAATTCTAATAAAATATTGGCAAGTCAAATTCAGCAAAACCAAAAAAGGGTAAGATAGCTTAACTAAGTGGAATTTCTTTTTTTTTTTTTAAAGATTTTATATATTTATTTGACAGAGATAGAGACAGCCAGCGAGAGAGGGAACACAGGGGGAGTGGGAGAGGAAGAGACAGGCTCATAGCGGAGGAGCCTGATGTGGGGCTCGATCCCATAACGCCGGGATCATGCCCTGAGCCGAAGGCAGACGCCCAACCGCTGTGCCACCCAGACGCCCCCTAAGTGGAATTTCTTCAAGAAATGCAAGACTGGTTCAACCTTTCAAAATCAGTCAATGTCATTCATTACCTAAACAGTGTAAAGGAGACAATTCATATGATTCACATGATCTCAGTCAATGGAGAAAAAACATTCGACAAAGCTCAACACTCATTCATGATTTAAACCAAAAAGCTCTCATCAACTATAAAGGGAATGATCTTCCTCAGTTTGATAGGAAAATCTACAGAACTATACATCGACAGAACTATAGCTAACATGGCTGCAAGAGCAAAATACCTCATTACCTGTTTGGTATTTTAAAAGTGAAGAAGAATGTGACATCTGGACTGCAGAAGCCATCTCGCAACCATAAGGCAACAGTAATGCAGATAAGAAGGCAATACTAAATATGATGAAATAGAAAGAGTTGCTTGGGTCTGTCATGGCATCGTGAAACCACTGCCCTAATACCAGCTCCTGGGTCTATCTCCTCACTTCCTGTAATGGGAGGGAAAAAAAGCCTTTATTTATTCAAATTAATTTTGGCTGGATATTGCATTACTTGCTGTAAGGTCTTTAAAACTATTTGTGGACTGGTGGATTGAAAACTAGAAGGTCCTTCAAGAGGTCTTATTTCCCAGCTGCCTTTTCTTTGGTTAGTGTAGGGTCTATTTACATTTTATAGATGAGACAGCTGGGCTCTCAGAGGCAAAGCAGCTTGCACAAGATCCCAGGACCAAGAGACAGGATCGTTGAACGTGGAGAATATGAAACTGGGAGGTGGACACGTGAGCCCTAGCCCCTGCTATGCTGCCAGTTGATCGTGTAAGCTCAGAAAAATTTAGTTTACCTCATTGGTCCTCACCATCAATATGTTATTTTTAAAAGGGAGGGGGGAGGTAGCTAGGCTGACCTCTAAGGTCCTTTTCAGGTCTCAAATCCATAATTTCTAAGAGGCAAAAGAGAAGACGAGGAACAAGGTCCTCCTCTTCCTCCTCCTCCTCCTCTCCCTCCCTATGAAATCAAACATAAAAGAGCTCATTCCTCTTTTCATTGAACTCTGGATTGCTTTCAATTTATGCATATGGGAACCTTGATGAATGGCTCAGTATTTAACCATCAGTATTTCAAACCCAAACAGTATTTGTTTTAAATTATCTCTCGAAAAAAAGCCCTTTAACACGGCAATTGTTTGGCATCCTGCTGGCTTTGCTCTTCAAATGTTTTAACCCATCATTCCGGGGAGCCTAAGTTGGCCACACGGTCCCCCCAGGCAGTGTGGATGTTCAGGGCAGGTAACTGTGAGGTGTTGGGTGTCACAGAAACGAAGGAACCAAGGGGCCCCTGGAAATGCTGAGTCATATTGTTCTCCCCTAGTCATGTTTGCCTTCTAATAATTCACGCACAGACAAGTTTTGGAGCAACTTGGCTAATAATCCTATATCCTTGTACAGAATTTGTCTTCAAGGAGATCATAGCACTTGACAGACATGACCTCATTTATAAGCTCAGCATTCCTAAGGCAGGGAACCGGCCAAGAAAATTCTTATTTTATGGTGTTTTGTTGTGGAGAGAAAGTGCTTGAGCTCCAGAAAGAGCAAGTTACTTAGTTAAAGCAACATCACAATTCAGAGTTTCCTTCAACTTTTTCTCTTCACAGCAGCACGATCAACTGTACATAAAGGGATCATGTGAGATATGGGTCATTACACACACACACACACACACACACACACACAAGTAGGGAGTGAGTGGACATGGTTGCTGCTCAGGACCCACCTTCTGTTTTTGGGAACGGTACCTCACATTTCTGAAAGAATACACCCGTCTCACACTGGGTCCATTTGGGTCAGACCACATGACCCTGGCCTGATTAAGCAGAGTAATTTCGTCCCCTGACCACCGTGATTGGCAGAAACATCACGCTACTCTTATCAACGTAAGCCGCCTTCTCCATCTGCAGAAAGGATGAGATTGTGGTTTTCATGTGGTTTTTGTTCCATTTCACAAACCGTTCAGACTTGGGCAGGAGGCAGTGGGTTATTTATTGGGCCCCCTGAATCTCACCACTTCTGTGTTCCTTCCTCACTCCAGCTAACATACCACTGTCCTCCGCATCCTTCATTCATTCCTTATCACGCTGTGGGTAGAGTTGTAACTCGTAGGGAATCATCTCTGGGAATCAGTCGGTGATTAGATGTTATTGGCAGGTTGGCCTCATGCTACCTCCTGAGCACGACACCCCAAGGTCATGACTGAGTCCCCTCCAGCTTTTAAGGCCAAGTGCTAACACGTCTCTTCATATCCCCTGGTTCTGACATCCTTAACTGGTTGCTTGCTCCCAGAGTGTTCCTTATTTCCATGCCTCTCTGTCTTTACACATATTTCCTACGACTGGAATAATTTCTTCTTTCTTGATTGCCTATGAAAAAAAATCTATTCATCCTTCAGCTTGCCCCTCTGCTGCTGTGTTATTGTCAAGTTGTTCTTAACCTCCCAGGCAAGAAACTCTCTCTCCTTTATGGCTCAGCACCAACATTTGGTATAACTGCTGTTGGTCTTTGCTAATATCTTATTCCTCTGTGTATTCCTAGCCTGGAGCAAATATGAGTTCAATTCAACAAATACATTTTGTGTGTCCATGATGTGTTCCTCCCATGCCCTGTAAAACTAAGGCTCTAGCTACCTTGCCTTCCACGACAGAAAGAGATTTCACGCAACTCCTGCTGCAATGATCCTACCTTTGCCTGGTCTCCAAATTCATCCCTGTTTCAGATCCATGCCTTATTTTTTTAGAGTCTTTTAGAAACCACAGCTTTACACACTTTCCCATTTTGTAGTTATAAAGATACATTTTTCAAGTTAGGATGATCAAACACGCTCTTTACTTGTATGTTATCTGGATTTGTAATCTCCCGCATCTCTGAATAGATGCATGTACTCTTACTGCCCGTCCTACAGATGTTCGTGTCCATTCTGGAAGGGCGAAAACAGAAGGATTAGTCTCTTTAAAAAAGTAGCATGAAATAGGATGGAGGACACAAAGGGAACAATTACGGCGAGGAAGAGGAAAGATCTCTTTTTTCTTTTTTTATTGTGGTAAAATACATACAACGTAAGATTTACCATCTTAATCATTTTTCAGTGTACCGTTCAGTAGTGTTAAATATCTTCACGTTGTTGTGTAACCAATCTCCAGAATATTTTTGTCTTGCAACACTGAAACTCTATACCCATTAAATAACAACTCCCTAGTCCCACCTCCCCCAGCCCCTGGCAACCACCGCTCTACTTCCTGTTTCTGTGGATCTGACGACACTAAATACCTCATATAAGTGGAATCCTATGGTGTTTTTCGTTTGCGACTGGTTTATTTCACTTAGCGTAATGTCCTCAGAGTTCATCCATGTTGTAGCCTGTGTCAGAAAGTCCTTCCTTTTTCAGGCTGAGTAATACCCCTTGTGTGGATGGGCCACATTTTCTCTATCCACGCATCCATTGAGGGGCACTTGGGATGCTACCACATTTTAGCCATGGTGGATAATGCTGCTACGAACACAAGTGTACGGATACTGCTTTGAGACTCTGCTTTCTGTTCTTTTGGATATATACTCAGAAGTTGGATTGCTGGATCACATGGCAAGTCTACTGTTAATTTTTTTGAGGACCTCCCTACTGTGTTCCGTAAGGGCTGCACGTTTGCATTCCCACCAACAGTGCACAAGCGTCCCATTTTTCTCCACATCCTCGCCAACACTTGTCATTTTCATTTTACTTAAAAGCAACTTCGGGCTTGATAGGAGAAGGCAAGTCAAAAGAGAAGCTGAGACCTCTGTGAACGCCTTTCCTAACCACACCCTACCCTACACATCCACGTTGTGCAATTAACGTTCATCGCTAACAAGTTCTCTCTCTCTCACTTTTGTTCTGAGCTCTGCACTGGTTCAGTCATCTAAGTGGTCTTCCGACCTGCACCATCAGAAAAGTGTCATCAGATTATAAGCTCATGGTCAGGGCTGTGCCTGCTTAGGATACATTTCGCTTGGCCTAGAGCCCAGCACAGCTCCCACAGCTGCAGCCTTTAGAAGGCACTTTAGAAGTGAACAAGCCCTGACTTTCCTTGGTCACCCCGGGAAACTGAGGCAGGCCCAGTGTAGGTGGCCTGCCAGATACAGACAGTAGCGTACAAGCGATGGGTAATGAATGCAGCATCTGCTTTCACAGTTAACATGTCAGCCTCTGAGGAGACGGGCAGAGACAGGTGGTGTCCCTCAGGGCCGTGCCTAGTGTAGTGGAAGTTTCCCAAACACAGAACTGAGGGTGTCAGGCTCAGGTCAGGCTCAGGTCAGGCTCAGGTCAGGCTCAGGTGCAGCCTCCCAGAGCTAACGCCATTGGGAAGGACCTGTGTGTACAGCTGGATTCCCGCTCCCCTGGCAGGAAAGAGCCTGGCCTCCTGACCTGCCAGGTTGCTGTTTGCTGTGGTTTTTTTTTTTTTTTTTTAAGATTTCTTTATTTATTTGAGAGTGAGCAAGCATGAGCAGGGGGAGGGGCAAAGGGAGAGGGAAAAGCAGGCTCCCCACTGAGCAGGGAGCCCGATGCGGGGCTTGATCCCAGGACCCTGGGATCATGACCTGAGCCAAAGGCAGATGCTTAACCCACTGAGCCACCCAGGTATCCCCATTTGTTGTATTTTTTTTTTTTTAAGATTTTATTTATTTATTTGACAGAGAGAGAGAGAGACAGCCAGCGAGAGCGGGAACACAAGCAGGGGGAGTGGGAGAGGAAGAAGCAGGCTCATAGAGGAGGAGCCCGACGTGGGGCTCGATCCCAGAACGCTGGGATCACACCCTGAGCCCAAGGCAGACGCTTAACAACTGAGCCACCCAGGTGCCCCCATTTGTTGTATTTTTAAATGGTGGATCCAACCCCGCTTCCTCTGCGAGGAGCCTGCTGCCACTCCTGCTCCGTATCGGGACTTAGGTCCAGTGGTTTACATTTCTTCCTCTCCTCTCCTTTAATATAATGATTTTAACTGGAAAGATAATTTGAGAAGGTTAAGGAGAATATTTACCATGCCCTAACATAACACCTTGCTTCATTTTTTTGACACGTCTCCTTCCACGTGTATTGATCATTGTACATTTCTGCGATCATGGCATACCTCAGTCCACAAAGGCCGTGAGTAGTATCTACTTTGCTTCCACCTAATTGCTTGGCACTTGGTACAATTCCTGGTGTATTGCGTGTGGTCAATAAGGGGTTATGGAATGAATACTATTTTATAATATGCTGCTTCCATTTAGCATCATAAGAACATTCCCCTTTGTTTCCATAGCATGACTAATTGCAGTCTTTAATGCTTCCACAATAGCATGGGCTAGGAATTTATTAAAGGTTTCCTTATGTCGGAATTTTGAGGTTTCCTCTGTTGTCGTTGCTTTTACTCTTACAGATAATCTTATCGTGAAATTTTTAATGCACATCTTATTTAGCTTTTTTGGTATCTGTTTCAAACAAAAAATTCCCAAGAATGGAATTACTGTGTGTTTAGGAACTTTGGACAACTTTATGATTCAATAAAGATTTCTTAGGGAGCCAGCGCTTTCTGGTAGAGACAATCCATTCACGCCTGCTCTCCGGTGTATATCCACATATCTACTTCTGGAGTGTGTCCAGGTCGATGATGAGGGGCACAGAAGCTATCCCCAAGAGCCCCCTAATTCAGAGCTCTTTGAAGAGTCTGAAGACATTTATTGGAGGCCCACTAGGTGGGGCTGAATAATGTTTTGGTTTCTGAATAACAAAACAGATTATGAACAGAAACGGTGCCTTTCCCTCGGGTCCTGAAATAAAATCCCCAAACCTGGCCCCTATCAGAGCAAAGGCTCCGAGAGACAAAGCATAGCTTCGGGCGATTCTTGCTTTGATGCCGAATGAGCCTCTGAGATCTCCAGTCCGGAGGAGACCTGCGTTAGCTTGCAGGGCTCCTCTAACAAGTGGCCACAAATGACGACAATGCAAATTATCTCCCAGCTCTGCAGAAGTCTGGCATGGCCTCGCTGGGCTAAGAGCAAGACGTCCACAGGGCTGCATTCCTTCCAGGTTCTAGAGGCTGCCCACAATCTTTGGTTCATACATGGCCCACTTTCTCTGCCTTCAAATCCCGTGTGTCAAATCTCTCAGACTTATCTCCTATTGTTCTCTCTCTCTCTCTCTGACCATCGTCTAGAAAGGGTTTCTGCTTTTAAAGGGCTGATGTGATTAGATTGGGCCCACCTCAATCATCCAAGATAATCTCCCCATCTCAAGGTCATTAACCTTAATTACATATGCAATGTCTCATTCAACATGCAAAGTAATGTATTCGTATGTCCTGGGAATAAAGATGTGAACATTTTTGGAGGGAGGGTTAATCTGCCTACTGAGAAGACCTCAAATGGAAATACATTTTTAAATTAAAATACATGCATTCACGGAATATATCACATTATTCGTGAATGATTAATTGGGTGAATCAGGTACGAAGTCAGCATGAGCAGGGAGAACTCTTCCTCACCCCGCTGTATTCAAGAAAATCCTCCAGACGCCAGGTAGATTCTCCAAACCCGCGGCTCTGGACCATTGAAGCTGCCAGTCTCCCCTCCTGTCCAGGTCCAGGCTCTGCACTACTGCCCGCCCCGTGGAAGGTGGGGCCGGAGCTGAAACATGGCACACCAGGCAAAGAGAGAGGACAGGAGAATTGGAGGGAGGACCTGAAGGGAGCCGGAGCCTTGAGAGAGAGCTGAGGAGGCTCCTGTTTGCTAGGTTCTGGTTTATGGTGGCTCCTTTTGCAAGAACAGCATTTTCTTCCTTGGTGGTCTTCATGCCTTGGCCTTCTCGTGCTCCTGAATTTTTTCCACCTGGATCTCACGTTTAGGAAATGGCCCCCTGGAGAGGCTCTCTGATGAATGACCCCGGGTGTGCGAGCGTGTGTGTGTGTGTGTGTGTGTGTGTGTGTGTGTGTGTGTGTGTGTGTTGGAGCTGCAAGATGAGATTAACTGAGTCCTGTTTTTTTCATTTGTCACTAACATGAATGGAAGTACAAAGGAGAGTATAGAAGGGCATTCAGATTTCTTTCTGGAAAGCCTGGAAGGTCAAGGTGTGGGCTGAGAGAGGCCACTGAGTTCAGGGTTATAGATCTGATGGCAACATGAGCAGCCAGTGAATTTCTCTGGGGATGCTATGATGGGCTCTGGGCCTGGGGTTCAGGGCTCAGCCGGTACAGCTGACCGAGTCTTAGCTCCTCGCCTGTCCTGAAGGCATGTTGGCACCAGATCCTTTCTCAAGCCCGGCAACGAGACTTCAGACTCACCACTAGATGGCACCCCATCTGCTGCTCTCCCCCCACAGCGCAGCAAGGCGGTCAGAAACATGTGGTCTGAGGCCCATGCCCTCCGTGGAGCAGGGCCCATTACAGGACAGACAGGGTCGCTCACCAAGTTCTACTTCGTACACAGTAGTTTTGCTGTCCCTGGTTTTGCTGAATTCCTGTCCCTGGTTTTGCTGAATTCCATTTTGGTATCCACCAGGACCAAATGAGGCAGTTTTTGCTTCATTCTCTGGATCCAATCATAGGCTTAAAATAAATAAATAAATAAATAAATAAATAAATAAATAAATAAATAAATAAAAGATCCTTTCATTCCTGGGGCTCCAGAAAGAAAGTGTGAAAACCGATTTGTTTTGTAATTGTGTCTTGCTTATTTGTTTATAGGCAACACGGAGCCAGACTGACTTGGGTTTGAGCTTTGGCTCTCATCTTCTGGGCAGTCCTTTCTGGGCCTCAGTTTTCCTCTAAAATGAATCATCCCTGCCTGATGGGGTTGGCAAAGAGTAAAATGAAGAATGACGCAAGGTGTTCAGCACGGTGCCCGGCACTTGGCAGGCGCTTTTCTGTCTCACTTCTTCCCCAGATGGAGCAGGAGCTCTGTCCCATGCACCTGCGTCCGCTCGCAGCGGTCCTGGGGCCTGGCGTGTAGGCGCTCCTCCACATGTGCTTTGAACAAATGAACAAACTAGTTCAGGAACAGAACTCACTCACCTTACTAGACTAATCTCCTATTACTGAAATACCAAGTTTTGTAGAGGACTCAGCAGATCGTATCTCCTACCTGAAGTTTCTAATAGACTGATTATACGAGACAAGATTAATCAAGGCACATTTAAGAGTAAGCACAGGGGCACCTGGGGGGCTCAGTGGGTGAAGCAGCTGACTCTTGATTTCAGCTCAGGTCTTGATCTCAGGGTCCGGAGTTCAAGCCTCGTGCTGGATTCCTCACTAGGCATGGAGCCTGCTTTAAAAAAAAAAAAAAAAAAAGAGTGAGCGCAGAAGCCAATAAATTAAAAATGATTAAAAATGCATGGTACAGACTTTATAATTCAGTTTATAGTTCCTCCAACAGGGCTCAGCTTTTCAAATTCCGACATTCACAGTGCTAGTTTACATCTGTACTGTTGGTAGTAGGCTGGACATTTTGATGAGAAACAAGAAGACTAATTTTGCAGCAGGGACACTGTGCTTACAGGGCCAACTTGGGTGGGAATCCAGTAGACAGCATGAGAGCAGGAAGCTTCTGGGGATGGGATGGAGGTGCCTGGAGACAGAAAAAAGGAATTAAAAAAAAGGGAAGTGAGAAGATATTGAAGGTAACATTAAGCCAATGCACCGTTTGGCTGATGATTTTTTTCCCTCTTTCTTTGTGTGAATAAAGTCACAGAGTTTAAATCTGGAAGCTACTTTTCCTCTCCCACTCCCCCTGCTTGTGTTCCCTCTCTCGCTGGCTGTCTCTCTCTGTGTCAAATAAATAAATAAAATCTTTAAAAAAAAAATCTGGAAGCTACTTTAAAAGTGTTCTGGTTTGATCTCATACCCAAAATAGAAGCCTTTACATAATATCTCTGACTAGGGGCATTCAAATCACTGCTTAAGTACGTTTAGGGACAGGGAGCTCACCACCTCAGAAGAAAGCCCCCCTCTTGTCAAACAGTTCGAATTGTAATTACGAGATGGAAACTTGTCCCTCCCTTGATCACATTGGTGCTGATTCTGCTCTGGAGACCCTTAAATTAAGTTTCCTCCCTCTTCCCGAAGTCAGTTCTTCAGATTGAGAAGAGCTCCTGTCAATCACATCTCTCTCAACTTTTTCTCCCCTAACGTTCCCGCTGCTTTCAGACTTTTTCAAAGGACTCTTGCCTCTCTTAGACCACAAACTATCTGGAGCAGAGCGAGCGAACAATCGCCGGAAGGCCATCTTGCGCCTTAGCTTCCCGGCTATGCCATGGCGCACCGCTAGATGGCGCTAAGGACAAGGCCCCACTCTGGTCCTCTAAGACTACTATAAAGATTGCCCTCTTCCCCTAAGAAGTTATCAGTGCCAACCCCATCTTGCGTCGCATCCGTTTTCCTCAGTGGCCACCAGAGGCATTTGCAGTGACTCAGGACCACCCTAGCTCTCATCACAATCCTGGTCTGTATGTACCTGACATGGACATTCCTGTCCAGTACCGGCCCTCCTTCTCTTGATGACAGCATTAGTTTTCCTTTGAAAAACCATTTCCTTACTTGCCAACATGTGGTTCTGGTGAGTGCTGTCCACCATAAGCGGGCCCGGGATGCAGGCCTGGCCGATCAGAGATGCCTCCCCACTAACCACAGTGGATGGTTGGGGTTGGGATTTCACTGGTGTGATAAGGGAAGAGGCAGTGGCTGAAGACCATGTTTATCTGTTGGACAGCATCCACTACTCTGTGGGGAGAAGCTGCCTGAGAATGTAGCCAACGCAGAGGAAGCCCCCTGAGCACTTGTTTGGGTCCCTGATGCATCTGAGACTAAAGCCAGCAGTCCCGCTGGACTTCAGGTATGCGAGCAAATAACTTCTCTTTTCTTTTGCTTAATTAAGTTTGAGTTGGATCTCTGACATTTGAAACTGAAAACTCCTAAAATAATTCCTAACCTGACTCACCCTCCCAGCTCTCTTCTCTGGGGGCACATTTCACTGCGCCCTCTTGGAAGACATGTTGAGAGCTTGCCACATTCCCCGGTATATTCTCACCTCTTCCCTGAATGCCCCGCCCACCCCCTTTCATTAAGTGAAATCTGGCGCCCCTTCAGGACACTGGCTCCCTGCAGCACTCTCGGAGGACGGATTGATTTCCCTTCCCCTCACGTGTACCCCTCAGGGCCAGGACGTGGGTAGGAGCTCGTCTTGCTCTCTACCGCCATTTAAAAACCACTGCTTTTCCTTCTACTCCAAACTCTCCAGCTTCGCTTGAGCTCGGTGTCCACCTGTCCTTACTGCTCACTGATGACTTCAGCTCTTGTCTCATTGACCTCCCCCCCCCCCCCCGGCCCTCTCCCTGTCATTCTCAGCAACTTCAACAGCCACACGAATGATTCTTCCAACACGTGGGCCTTCATCACTGGGGCCACCCTAGACCTCCTTATCACCGTAACCACAACACATCTAAAAATCTCAAATTCATATCCCACTTCCTATCATCTTTTATCCTTACAGCTCACCTAACCAGCAGACCTCTGTACAAAATTCTTTGACCTTAAGACTACAAATTCACCCCCATATTCTGGATCCTACGGTCCATCACTGTAATCACTCCCCCGAAAAAATCCTAAATTCCTTGGCTGTCTTTTCTTCTATTACACTCACCATGTTGTATTTTTTAATGACTTATTTACACTGGCAGAATCCTTTTTGCTGAATGGCTCAGGGTTAGAGTTGGTCAAAAGTGAGGTTGTGCAAGATTTGGGAGGCAAAGTGCAATAGCAGCCATCATGCCCTGAAAGTTGTTGTTGGTGAGAGGCAGACACAGAAGTGCCAGAAGTTCCAGGTGGTACTGACTCTTCCCCTGTCTGGGTCTCCTTTCCCACCTGCTGGCATAGCTGATCAGGTGACACCAGGTGGCCCACTCTAGACACTTCGGTGTGAACTCACAGACACAGTAGCAGTGGAGAACCAACAATCATCCTTGGACTTCTACACCAGCCTCCTTTGTGGTCTTACTGCAGTAGCTAGATGTGGCTAGCTTCCAGAATTCCTACAGATGCCCACTCATTCCCCAGTGCTAGGGCTGGTTCATGGCTTTTCTCTGATTCTTCAGCTCTCAGCTCCAAATTTGGACTATTACTTCCCCAGCTCCTCCCAAGATTGTGTAAGTGCTAATTACTATAATAAGCTCCTTTTTCCAGAAAGCTTACTTAGTTCAATCCCAATGACACACTTTCTTTGAGCTTGCCCCAGAGAAAAGTATTGCTGGAGAAAACACACAATCCTACTAACTAGTTATCCTTTAATTCATGACTACATAGTAGTCATCTGATTTTGTCTGTCCAGAATCCTTTCCATCTTCTTCAGGTAATAACACCACAGTTTTGCTGGATGAAGTATCCCCCTCCCACTGAGCAATAGAATTGCTTGGTGAGTCTTACAATAGAATCATTGTCCATTGCCTCAATCTGGCCAATCAGATGCTCTCTCCTTGGAATCTGAATGTGGGGGGGATGGAACCCACTCATCCCAACAGCTGCTGTCTATGAGTTTTTGCTATGGAGTCCCTGGTAATCTGGTCCTTTGGCTTTTCCTAGGACCATGTGAACTCTCTCCATTCCTCCAACAGATTTGTTGCTTAACTTAGCTAGAGTCAATATCCGAGGCTTGCAGGAAACTCACATGGGCACTCTGCTCCGCGCAGCAGTCCTGCTGTGCCTCCCCCGTCAGTTGCAAGGCACTTATTTTACAACTTTCCCTTCTCATACCTCCATTCTGCTCCACCCAACTTTAGGCTCATTCTTCATTCAGAAAATGGAAGCGTGTAACATCTTCCTACTGCCAAGCCTGCAAACCTACTGGCAGTGGACTCCACCCTCTGTGCTCTGGACCCATCTCCGCTTGCCAGCTCAAAGATGACATGCCTCTCCTTCTACTCTCCTGACCGTCACTTACCCTTCTCTGGATCCTTCCCATTTGTCCTCATACCTTCCATCTTTTCAAGTACATCCTTCCTTGACTCTACAACCTCCACTGGGTGCATCCCATTCTCTGCTCCCCATCACAGCAAAACATCTAGAAAAGGTTGTTTCTACTTTCTCACTTTCCATTCTGTCTTCAAGCCACTCCAACTGGGCTTCCATTCTCAATATCCCAGCCAAAGCTGCTCTGGGATTATGGCCACAAATGACTTCCATGTTGCCAAATTCTGTGGCTACTTCTCTGTTCTGCTCTTGTGTGCTCCCAGCAGCACTCAACACAATTAGCCCCTCCCCCATTTTCTGAGATTCCTCTCTCTCTGACACCCCAAACTCCATTGTCCTCTGCCTCACTCATTGCTCTAGAGATGATATCCAACTCCACCATTTTCCCTCCTTTATTTCTTTCATAGTATTTATCATACTATAATTATCTTGCTTATTGTTTTCACATACTAGCTTATTTTTAGTATCTCCTTATATTCACACCAGAATGTAAAATTCTTTGGGACAGGAATTTAGTTTGTTGTCTGTACTGTTCAACTGGCACATAGTAGGTACTCAGTGTCTTTTGAAAGATAAGCATGACATGTTTCTCAGGCCTTTTATCATCAACTCTGAACTCCCTTCTCAACGAGGCCCTGACTCTTGGGCTCCTGTGTTTGTCTCTGCTTAGTCAAGTTTTAGCAAAAATTCTGGGTCAATTGAGCCAAAACTCCCACCCTTGATTTCTGGGCAAATTCCTTACCCTCTTACCCCTCCCTTCCCCAATATCTCACCAGTCTGGCCTGCCTTCGGCAAAAATCCTGTCAAGTTGGTTTAGCCGGAATCCCCTCTACCCCTCATGTTTCATCTTAGTAACTTTCCATCCACTGCCTCTGCTCCTGGGCTATAAATCTTCACTTGTCCTTGTTGTATTTGGAGTTGAGCCCAAGCTCTCTCCCTTACTACAAAACTCCATTGTAGATGTCCTCGCTGAATAAAGTCTGACCATATAGTCTTTAACAAGTATCACGAAAATTTCTTTAAGGATCCTATAGTTCTGTTAAGACAGCCTGAATCCACTGCTATTTTTGGCAACCACATCTAAGGCTGCCTCACTGAAGTACATGTAAATGGGGCCCCCTGGAGTTGTGCAACATGGTGGCTCCCATGTTGGCCAGCACTAAGCAGGGGGAGTTATATGCATTTTCAAACATTTTTAATAGACATGCTATTAAGTCAGTTTTCCTCCTTTCTCTGTGTAGTTTCCTCTTCTCCTCTTCTCCTACTCCTCTCCTCTTCTCCTATTCCCCCTCCCCTTTTTATATAGAAAAGAAATCTTTATACTTCTTCTTCGTAGAAGAGTTTGGGTCCATCCTTCAGGTCCACTGAGTTTGGAATCTTGCTTTTGTCACTCAGCACCTTAGTTACAGGTTACCTGAAATTTGGATAAGCCTGCTTTCTCCATTTTCATTAAAACACTGAACGGGATAGGGGACGTGGGTGGCTCAGTCGGTTGAGTGTCTGGTCATGATCCCGGAGTCCCTGAGCAGCTCCCTGCTTAGCGGGGAATCTGCTTCTCCCTCTCCCTCTGCCCCTCCACCCACTTATGCTCTCTCTCTCTCTCAAATAAATAAATAAAATCTTTAAAAAAGTGCTGAACAGGATAAAGTCAAGGATAGAGATCTGTGACACACTGGTAGAGACCTTCCCTCAGGCTGATGTGAATAGAAGTCAATCCTCTTTAGACTTCCCTTAGCACATTCTCATCTTATGCACACCTTGCTCTCAAATTGCTCAAAAAAGAATGTTTCAGAATAATGAAAATAATCAAATTGATTCATGTATAGAAGGACCCAACAGGGGCGCCTGGGTAGCGCAGTCGTTAAAGCGTCTGCCTTCAGCTCAGGGCGTGATCCCGGCATTCCGGGATCGAGTCCCACATCGGGCTCTTCTGCTGGGAGCCTGCTTCTTCCTCTCCCACTCCCCCTGCTTGTGTTCCCTCTCTCGCTGCCTGTCTCTATCTCTGTCAAATAAATAAATAAATAATCTTTAGAAAAAAAAAAAAAAAAAGAAGGACCCAACAGATTAGGTTTCAGTTCTCATCTCGGTACTTACTAGATCTATGAACCCGCACAGGCCACTCCAGTGCTCTGTGTGCAGTATCTTCCGTCTGTAAAACGAGGGTATCGTGGTTTTGAATTTAGTTGCAGGGCGCTGGATGAGTGGCTCTCTTGAAGTACACGAGTGCTTGAGATTGTAATTCTGTGACTCCCACCAGGTAGGGGCCTTCTCATGAACGTAGTGGTCTTTTGTCATCCCCTTGAGTGTTATTTATAGTAGTTAGACATTGGGAGGAAACCCTATTAACCACCAATAGGATATAAATTACGATATACATACATAAAGAGCTATTTCACAGTAATTAAAATTCATGTGGTAGACAGATTCTTAATGATGTGGAGAAATAAATGAAAATAATGATTTTATTTAAAAAATGATCCCTGAGCAATATGGAAGGAAGTAGATGAAATTGTCAAAAGTGGTTATTTTGGGATGGTAGGATTATTTATAATTTTTTCCATTAATTTTATTTAGCTCTGTGTTTTGACGTCTTTACACGAGTATATATTACATATACTAGTTTTAAAAACCTGGGAAACTTTTGGAGATACCTATAACATGAAAAGCTTTATAAATGTTTATGCCCTTTAACTATATGAATGTTATTTTGAGGACTTAATCTAAAGAAATAATTCAAGTTACAGAATATGCGGCCTACAAAGATGGGAATGTGATGTTATTTATAAAAGTATAACATTGGAAATAGTCTAGCAATGCAGGAGTGATAAGATAAAAACACATCATCTACTTAAAACAAAGGCAGACTTTTGAAATTGTGTATGTAAAGTCTATAACAACAAAAGCTTATGAAGTGAGAAAGTAGAATAGAATTATATTCTGATTGCAACTCTATTGTTTTTTTAAAAAGGCAAAAAGTAAAGCACTAAAAATAATCTGGACTATAGAAGAGTGATTGTTTTGGGTGGCGAGGCTCAGGATCATTGTGAAATGTTACTTCTACTTTTCTACACTTTCCAAATACGAGCGTTTGTGCAAATAGAAAAGAAATGTACATTTAAAACTAAAAAGTACCTGCTTTCTGGGAGGGAGACTGGTGGGTTGAGCTTATCTCTCTCTGAGGAGCCTCCTTGTGGGGTTGTGGGGAGACAGGACTGATAACTGCTGTCCTTGAATATTCAAGGGCCCCAGCGCCGCACCCCAGACTGGGGGCTCCGGGGCCCCAGTCACTCACTCATTGTCAGATGCAGCCTTCTCTGTCCCAGCCCCACACAGCCTGGGCCCCCAAGGTCTGGTCCGCAATGTAGGTCTCCCCCACAGGTGCTTGAAACCCCCAGAGAGATAGGGAGGGCGCCTTCTATCCACTCAGAAAAAGCCCCTTGTTCACTCATTGTACCTTCTCCTAACTCCTTCCGCATGGGACACTTTGGATATCGATGCTGATGCTGACGAATAGCTTACTGAGTTCCTAGAATATGCCAGTGATATGAATCCTCACAGTGAAGTCTGTGCACCCTTGAGAGATATGCAGACTCACCCTCCACCGTTTTACAGATCAGGAAGCTGAGATTTAGAGAGATTAGGCCATTTCCTCGAGATCCCACAGCTAGTAAGCGGCGGATCTAATCGACTATCCCTGGTCCGCGCTGGACCATCATGATGCAGGTTGCGTCCCCAGCCTCGGCTCCAGGCGGTCCTGTCTCCCCCTCCTCCTACAGGTACGACCCCATCACTGGCTAGGGCTGTCTTTTCCCACATCACCCTCCAGTCATCCTTCTCCCCCCAGCTCCCTGAGATCCGAGGCAGCAATTTCAGTGGCCTTTGCGTGTACCCCCCCCCACCCCATGGCATTCTCCCATTACCCCTCTGAATGGCATTTATATGACCAAACTGAAGCGATACAGGTAAGTCACAAGGCTGCAGTGCACAACCAAAATGTAAACTCCAGAGTGTCCGTTTATTTGTCACCGTCTTAGGTGTCCGTCGTGGGGCAGAATGTGCCTGACTTTTCTCTGTATCAGCCGCAGCACCTAGCACAGGGCCTGACACCTCATGTGAACGCAAGAAGTTTTCTGAACAAATGAATGAGAGAAAGAACACGTGGACGTGTTCATGCTATCACATATAGTTTCAGGTTCTTCCTCTGTAAAATAGATACGAGTTGGGAGCTGCCGGAGGGCAGGGAACGGATCGCATTCCTAGCGTGTCTCCAGCACTCAGTGCACTGTCCGTAGACCGGATGTAGAGTCAATAAGCCTCAGTTGGCTAGAGTGAGTTCCCCTGGGCTCCTGGTAGGGGTCTGAGAACGGGCGAAGCAAGGCCCGATGCATGCCAGGTCTCAGAGGACGTTCTGTTGTTAAGTTCCCCAAGTGGATTGTGCCGTATGCCCCCTTAGTGCAGAGGCCACGTGCAAAGTGTGCTCCTGAATCTCCAGGAGTGGTTCCCCCTGAGAGCTGGTCCCAGGCCTCTGCGCCGAGCTTCAAGATTCTAAAACTTGCTCAGGCCCAGACCCAGCTTCCTTTGGAGAACTGAGGCCTGGAACCACCCTGGCTTTCCATCGCTGTTTGCTAAGCAACTATGAAGGGTCAGGCACCGGAATGGGCTGCGGCCGCTTTTCAGGCAAGAGCCCTTTTAATTGCTTTGAACGTATGTCGGTGGTTAAGGAAATGCAGGAGGGTAAGATGACCCCCCAGGAGCGGTTTCCCACACAGCCCCTGACAGGTGCTCTCTGGGGGAAGGCTCTCCTGCCTGCCCACCTGCCCGGGAATGTACAGCTCAGAATATTCTAGCAAACAGCCTCGTTTTGCACTCATTTTCCTTTTCCCCTCTCAAGTTCCCTCCCTCTCTTCCTTGCCCACCACAGAACCTACATACAATCAACTCTCCAACAGCATTTTTGAGTGGAGGATGGAATGAGCCTTGTCCTCCCCTCCCTTTGCTCGCCTGCCCTCTCTCGAGTCACCTGCGTGTGCGCGCGCGCGCACACACACACACACACACATACACACATTTCCCCTTCAGCCACTCTCACCGCCATGCCAACACAGCAGCCTCGAGAACTACTGGAGTCTTTATCTTATTTTGCTCCCACATTCAGGGAATTCCAAAGGCTCAGGGTCACCCAGGTGCAAAAAGCCCTTCAAACCCTTGGAGTGACTCAGCAGCCGGGTGGTCAGCACAGGACCCAACCATCAGAGGGGTCACCTCCCTGCCTTCTTAAAGGGGCCATATTTAGCAGGTCTGCTCTGACTCAGTGGAAAAGCTTCATTTCCATCAGGTTGGAGGATATCAGGTTTCAACCAAGCGTACAGGTGTTCAGTTGAGAAGGGCTGCTCTGGCTGGAGACTGGAGGGCGCGCCTACTCTCCAAAAGCAGCATGGTGGGTGTGGGGCTGTCCCAAGCTCTATCATCTGAGGTACAGCTGAGAAGTCCCTTCCCAACTTTGAAACTCCTTGAAACAAACTGTGGGAGGGACCGTTGGCAATCACACTCTACTAGAAGTAAGAGCATTTACAGTTTACCAAGTACCTTTACAGACAAATATCGCGTTGGAGCCTCACCACGACTATCGGGGATAAGAAAGATTGTTATTACCATTTCACAGATGAGAAAACTGAGTCCCAGCAAGGAAGCAGAGCTTGTACAAGGCAGTGGTACAGCTGGAACTCAAACCCAAGTCTTCTGGATTCCAGAGCCAATCTCCTTAGTCTTACTGGTTTCCCTCTTTACTCTGCCCCCATTACGATGGCAGATCCCTCTGGTTTGGTAATTATCTCAGTGCTGAATTATCAGCTAACACTTTTGCAGTGACAAGCAGAGGTTCACTGAGGACATGATCACACTGTGACACCTGGGGGAGGGCTGCACCTGAGGACTTGGAAGAACCCCAAGCACGCCAAACCCCACCTGTCGGCCAGGGCCGTGCTGCGTGAAATGAGCCAGCCTACGCCTCGGTACCTATGTTTTGCCCCCCTGAGGTGAGATTTCCTCAGTTCCTTAGCAGGCCATCTGTCTCTCTGCCACCATTTCTTCCAGGGTGACAGGGGACTTCTGTGTCTGCATCCTCTCAGCTTCCATGTGGCTGAGTGGCCAACCCAGCTGAGTGTGGCCCGTCTCATCTCCAGGCCCGCCGAACAGCCACGTGCCCCATATTGTCCCGAGCCCTTTGCTGGAGGTGGCCGGGCGCCCCACACTGGCCTGCGGGAGGAGCCCGCTGCCAGGGGGGCATCCACGTCCGGGAGGAGAAGTCCCATCAGGGCTGGGCCCTGCCCTGCGTTATGCCCCTCTGTTCCCAGGTGAAGCCAGGTCACCAGCAACACTGAGCGCTGCCTCAGAATTGTCTCAGGGGCGCCTGGGTGGCACAGCGGTTAAGCGTCTGCCTTCGGCTCAGGGCGTGATCCCGGCGTTATGGGATCGAGCCCCACATCAGGCTCCTCCGCTATGAGCCTGCTTCTTCCTCTCCCACTCCCCTCTCTCGCTGGCTGTCTCTATCTCTGTCAAATAAATAAATAAAATCTTTAAAAAAAAAAAAAAGAATTGTCTCAAAGGGTCCCCTGCCGCTGAGGCTGGGAGCACAAACAGGGAGGGGCGGCCCCACCCATGGTGGTGACGGGTGCGGCTCCCCGGGCTGCTTACGGGAGCCGCAGGCCCTCTGTGCACCAGGAAGGAGGGTAGCTTCATTTCCCGCCGCCACTGCCCTCACCTCCAGGAAACTCGGCAGCAGCTCCTTTAGCCCGCCGTGCTTCCCGCCTCAGGAGCAGAGGCAAGGGACTGCCTGCCTTGTGCTTTCCCACATCTCTCATGACATTTCTCTGTTTCTCCACCTCCCCTAGGGACCCTGCACTTGCTCCTGTGGTAATTACACGATAACGGGAACTGACAAAAATAAGCCAGTGTCTACTGAGCCTATCAGGCTTAGTAAATCTTCGTAAATCTTCAGACCATGTGGAGTAGGTATCGCCACCCCCATCTTACAGCTGAACAAATGGAGACTCAGAGAAGTCAAGAAACTTGACCAAGGTCACCTAGCCGGTAAGTGGCTGCCTGGAGCCCCCACCCCCACCCCCTGCACTTGCCCATGTGGGCCTGCTCCACAGTCTGGATCACTCTTGACAGTTTCTCCCCAACCCGAATCCACCAATCCCGTATTCCATCAACCAGGCCCCCCAGTCAATACATGTCTACAGAGACCCCACCTCCCCACCCTCCACCCTCCACCCGTGGGCCTGGGCACCTGGAGGGATTCAAAAGGCAGAAAGCCATAGCCCCTGCCCTGAGTTGCTGAGTGACTGGCTAAGGAGACAAGACAAAGACCAGAAATTCACACCCAAATTCTTTGCCGCCCCTGCCAGGTCACTTCCCCGCTCTGGGCCTCAGTCTCCTGATCTGCAAAATGAGTGGGCTATACTAGGAGATCGCAAGTACAGAATCCTGCTTACCTGTGATCAGCTGAGCATGACCCACCTAATGAGAAGGTGGGGATCCTGGGGCCTGGGGACTAGGACTGTCCCAGGACATAGCTAGAACCAAGCCAAGAAGAGAAAACCACGAGATTTGACCCTTAGAAGAAAACTTGTTACTAAGAAGAGGACTAACACCCAAGAATGGACCCAGTGGAGGCCAGGTGAGTGGGGAGGAGGCTCACTGTCTCCCCGTCCTTCTGTGGCCCACAAAGCCCAGAGGGCATCCTGGTGTGGGCCTCCCCTGAGTTCTTGGGCGCCGAGGGAAAAGTAAGCTGTTTGCTTCTGATCCTTTCCCTTCCAGGGTACGGCAGGGTGCCCTGAGAGCAGTAAGCCTCTGGAGGAGTCATTTCGAAGCCGTTCTCCTTAGAAACAAGACACCGGGTTTGAGTTTGGGGGAGTGCAGTGAGGCACCTGGAGATCTGGAGATGAGGGACAGGCCCCGCTGACAGGCTGCCTTCCCTGCAAGGCATCTGGGTACAAATGCTCGCAGCTCACAGCGTGTCCTGAAGAAGACAGAGGGTTACGGAAGCGAGGGGGTGGGGGGATGGGGTAAAGGGGTGATGGGAATTAAGGAGAGCACATGTGTTGAGCACTGGGTGTTATATGCAACTAATGAATCGTTGAACACTACATCAAAAACTAATGATATGGGGCGCCTGGGTGGCGCAGTCGTTAAGCATCTGCCTTCGGCTCAGGGCGTGATCCCAGCATACTGGGATTGAGCCCCACATCAGGCTCCTCTGCTGGGAGCCTGCTTCTTCCTCTCCCACTCCCCCTGCTTGTGTTCCCTCTCTCGCTGGCTGTCTCTCTCTGTCAAAAAAAAAAAAAAACAAAACAACTAATGATGTACTATACGTTGGCTAACTGAACATAAAAAAAAAAAAAGGAAGTGTTGGCATTGGTTCTGGAGGAAGGGAATGAGTGGCTTGGTGATGTATTTTGTTGCAAAGTTTTTTCTTAGTGGTGTTGCCTGTTTTGCCCATGCTAATACGGAAGGCACATTTTGAAGGTGGGTGACAGTCATTGCCCCTCCTGACCCTGTCTTGTAACAATGGCTTATGATGTTAGATTTGTGGAGCAAAATACCATTTACATGACACTGCACACACGTTCTCTTGATTTGTATGTAAATTGTTATTGTATGTAATTAGAGCGAGGTGGGATATTCTACATAAGGTCCATTTTACAAGTGGGGACACAGAAATTCAAGGAGCTGATTTGTTTAAATCATCCTGCATGACATCCAGGGTGAGGTGAGCGCAAATGGTCCTTCCGATCTGAAAGCCTGTGAGCCCACATTCTCTTATATTTCTTTTCTCTCCTTCTTGTTCATCCCTTTGCTTTTTTATTTTTTTTAAAGATTTTATTTATTTGAGAGAGAGCGTACGCGCTCTCAGAAGGAGAGGGAGAGGGGGCATCTCCAGCTGACTCAGCCCTGACTTGGGGCTTGATCCCATGACCCTGAGCCGAAATCAAGAGTCAGACACTTAACCGACTCAGCCACCCGGGTACCCTATCTTTGCTCCCTTTATACCCAAAGCTCTTTTATATGTGGACCTCAGTTACTCCTCCAGCTAATGCTACGGAGAGCCACTGCTTTCTCTGCACTCAGCTGGGCTCTCAGAGAAAAATGACCAGAGGGTAGGCCTAACTACTGTCCATTATAGTCACATGAATCTACATTTGTGAGATGCTTTTAATTTTTAGAAATTAAAAAAAATCAGAGGCATCATTTCATCCCTGAGGGGGTGGGTAAGAAGGGCAAATGGGTTTAAAACTATTTCCTAAACACTGCTCTGCCAGGTACTTTACATACGGTGGCTCATTTCTTCTCGGAAACAGCCCTGCCTGGGAGCTGTGCTTCCTCCCCAGCTGGGTTACACAGCTTGCTCAAAGTCACTCGGTTAATAAGTCAGATCCAGGATTTCAAAGCAGACCCTTCCATGGAGGTGGCAGAGTGACACTGAAACTCAGGTTTTCTCACTGACCATCTAGCACCATCGTCCCCTCCAGGGCATGGGTCCATCTCACTGTAAATGCAGCGTAAACAACCCTCCCCCCAACTATCCAGGTCCTAATCTCTAGGACTTCATAGGGTGACAGGGACTGGCAGGTGTGATGAATGAAGGACACTGAGGTGGGGAGATTCGCCTGGGTTCTCCAGCTGGGCCCCTGTAATCACAAGGTCCTTAAAGGGGGAGGCAAGAAGGTAGAGGAGGAAGGAGGAGAGGTGAGGATGGAGGCAAGAAGGTGGAGTGGGAGGAAGGGGTCAGGAGACCAAGGAACGCAGGCCCCCTGCAGAAGCTAGAAAAAGCAAGGACACACCACCCCGAAAGCCTCCGGAAGGACCCCTCCAGGGTGGCACCTTGTCCAGTGAAATCGATTTCAGACTTCTGGCCTCCAGAACGCCAGGAAGACAATAAGTGTCTGTTGTTTTAAGCTGCAGGTTTGCGGTCATTTGTTCTAGTGGCCAGAGGAAACTGATACAAGTACTATTTACCTACTTAAGAGAAATCAGCTAAAGCCTTTGAAAATGTCCTTTTTTTATGCAAGCGATCTATAGTAATTCATTGTATGCAGAAGCCTGCGTCTCTTGGCTGGCTCCTGGATATTTGAATTAAACATCGTTTTAAAATAGTGGTTAAAGCCAAAACTGTACCGGACCAGACTTGACAAGGCCTAATTTTATAGTGGCGGTATGGAACTTTCGTTTATGTATTTGAAAGTGAGTTTTAAAATCTCTGTATCAGACTTGTAATTCAGACTGACCTCCCCTCAGTGTATCCAGGAAGGAAATATACTAAGTACACAGGACACAGAGACTAATACACTTAGCTGGGAGGAAAGAATTAGCAAGTTAATTGCCCTTGCCTTTGTGTTCACTTCCATTCTGGTGAACAATTTTTTGTTCAGTTACATATTTCTGTCTGAAATAGAGGTGTCTAATAGAAAGATGCATCTTTTTGGTAGACAATGTAATTTATCAGCATCATAGGCGTGATATAAATAGCTTATGATTCTAAATCTTTTAACAAGGCAAACATATTAACCATTAGCTTTGGAACCAGTGGGTAAATATAAAGAAAATTCAGTTTGCTTATTACTCTTCTCCTAGAAGGAGCTGGCCTGTGGATCTCAGCCTTACACTTGTGGATGTCCTTGTGTTTTTGTGTAATCGTTATTCACAAAGATGATGCTTATCACACATAGCTTGTGGAATTACCACTGACTATACAGATGACTGTTTGTAGTAATGACAGATCTGATTGTAACACTTTGGCTGCGAGCTTGGGTTTGAACAGTAGAATTCAGACACCTAACTGGCGTGGCTACGGTGTGAGTCATGGTGGTTATCGTTAGGTATTGATCCCCCTGCTTTTCGAAGCAGCTGGGCAGATGCACGCTGGGGTTCACTCGTAGTGGGTTAAACAGCAGAACAGGGACAAGCACCAGATACTTCCAACGGTGTCTGCCATGACTTTCCTGGTGACAGAACTGTCGGCCTTGTGTAAGCACCACGGCGGCGGGGCTCACAGCAGTGTCACCTGCTTCCCCCTCTGGAGCGACAATAGAAACGTAAATAGGAAACACATACTATAAATTGTTCATGAACTAGTGTTATTTGAATGACACTGACTTGGGATTGCAAGAGCAGCTGGAGACGTCACTGAGGAGAAGATGTGAGGCTCAAACTCTACCTTTCAAAGAGAGAGCGAAATAGTGGTCAATTAAGGGTCAGTACAGCCAGCCCGTGAGAGGCGGACTCGTGGGCTTTATCTGAGGTCTGCAGGTGGACCCTGCCAGGAACAGCTTGCGTGCTATGGAAGTAAATTTTGGGTCCCAGTAAATATCTTCTCTCCTCTACATTATCCTCGGGGTAGGACATACATAAACACTGTCAGATAGATTTCTAAACAGCCCACTGCTGTTGCTTGTGGCTTTTGTCACCCCCTCTGGAATGAAGTCACCAGGACCAAGTCTCATTCTTCTGTTGTGGCCTCCTCCACCTCTTGCCCAGCGCTAGAACCTGAATCGAGTTGCCAAGCCGGACGGATGCCAGCAGGAGGGTTTGGTGGGATTTTAAAGGAAAACTTAGGAAGCTAGAGAGTAAGGAAGAATGATTCTTTCCTACTCTCCGAATTTCCAGTGTTTCTCTCTTCCATCTGTTCTTGCCTTGAAATCCCTGCTAGAGTGTCCCCTCGTCCAAGGACAGGTAAGTAACTGGGGGCATCTCTAGAACTGCCAGAACTGTACATGACATTTCAATAACAGACCATTGCTACTTTCTTTGCTTCCATCCACCCGGGGGAACAAATCCCCAAAGACTACTCTACTCTGAGGCCAATGGACAAAGAGGTGAATGTACTCTTGGGCAGTGGGGGCCTGCTGGAGGGCTGCCATGGGCTACTGAGCCACTCAGAGCCCACAGTCCTGAAGATGGTCCAGGCCTGCCACTGTCTCATACACCTGGTGGGGCCAGGCTGGGGTGAGGGGGGACTGCCAGCCCAAGCCCGAGCCTCCCAGTGTGGTATCGCCGAGATGGGGCTATTTCCTCGCAAGCTGCTCTGCTGGTCAAATCCAAACAAGTGTGTGCGGGAAGGCTGTGAACGGACCACCCTCCCTGTGAGTATTGGGGCAAACGTGCACTCGCAGCTCCCCTTCCAGGAGCCAGGAACCCGTCTTACCCTTTAGTGACATTTGCCTCTTGTAGAAGAGGCACTGCCCCAGGAAGGGGCATGCTTTGGATCACACAGCTGTGGGCAGTGGGTGCAACAGAGCCCTTGGTCCATGACTCCTAACCCACAGCTCCGCCCATTGGGCCACCCCACCCTCCCTTCTACCTGCTAACAGATCCAACTGCTTTATCAAGAAAATACTTTTCTCTTGTTCTCCCATTTCTTCTTCTTCCCCCACCTCTACTTGTTTTTATTCCTATTTTATTTTGTCCTAGACACACACCCAAAATGTTTGGACTGGGTGGGCTGCTATCAGGGACGAACACATCTGCCGGCAGGGCTCACTCCTCCCTAACACCTGGCGTCTGCAGCGGGGAGATGGCTGCTGCCGCGGAATCTGGAGAGGCACAGCTGCGGTGTGGCGCCGCTGAGGGCTGGCTTCCTGCCCCTACAGAGGGTCGGGCTGATGCACCCCAGATGCATCCCCACCCTCACCCCAAACACACACGGCCCTGCAGCCCGTTTCTGCCGAGTCAATCCTTCTGTGACAGTCATAGCCTCGACCTGAAGTCACACATCAGGAATGGACCGAAAAGGGGGCTTCCGTGGGGAGGACTGAACACAACTGCTCCGGTTTGGAGCCAGAGAGCCTTCCTGCCCACCTACGGTGCCTCAGTTTCCCTATCTGAACCATCTACCTAAAAAAACATTGTGCTCTCAGAATAAAAACTTTGGAAAAACCTGAAAAATACAAAGAAAAAATTACCCACAAGTCTCCCATTAACATCTTGCTGTTTTCATATATCTTTTATGTAACTGAAGCACGTTGCATATACAATTCTGTATCTTGTTTTTAAACAGTAACCTTTCCTTATTGTAAATGTAATAGGTATTCATTATGTCGCATTCAGAAATTTCAAACACAACCTATTATTATTAATCTATGCCATGAAGCAATGTGAATGCTACCAATATAATAAACAATGTTAATCTGTTTATTAGGGGTGCCTGGGTGGCTCAGGTCATGATCCCATAGGCCTGGGATCGAGGCCCGTGTCGGGCTCCCCGTTCAGCTGGGGAGCCTGCTTCTCCCTCTCCCTCTGTTCCTCCCACCTGCTCGTTCTCTCTCTCTCTCTCAAATAAATAAATAAAATATTTTTAAAAAATCTGTTTATTAAGAAAAAGAAATTTCAAGCACAAGGAAAGTGACTTTTTGTTGCTCCACTGAGAAATAATGTTAATATGTTGATGTGTATCTTTTCAGTCTTTTTAACAAGCATAACATACCGAAAGGGGAAAAAGCACGGTAGATTCATACTTTACATGCCTTTTTTGTAACTTTCTTTTTTTTTTTTTTAAGATTTTGTTTATTTATTTGACAGAGAGAGAGACAGCCAGGGAGAGAGGGAACACAAGCAGGGGGAGTGGGAGAGGAAGAAGCAGGCTCTCAGCAAAGCAGGGAGCCCGATGCGGGGCTCGATCCCAGAACATTGGGATCACGCCCTGGGCCAAAGGCAGACGCTTAACGACTGAGCCACCCAGGCGCCCCTGTAACTTTCTTTTTCCACTTTATTCAGCATGAATAATTTTTATGTCTTTAAATGCTCTTTTTCATTTATGATGATAGAACATAGCAAATATGCTATATTTTATTTAACCAATTTTCTATTGGTAGCCCTTTGTTTTGGTTCTAACTTCTCATCAGGAACGGGGCTAACTGTAGCTGAATTTTTGCACTCCCCTGTTCTGCATTAACACCTCCAAATTCCCAGCGCCATCATAGATTATGGCAAGTTTGTACCTGATAGAATGTATGAAAATGCTCCGAGAAATACATTTGTCGCTACACAGATGTGACAGGTTATTGCTGTAGTCAGTGAATTCAGGGAGTCAGTGGTGTTGGTGGAAATGGTGCATGTTCTAAGCAAAGAATAAATAGTAAGAGCAAACACACGGTAATTTCTATGTGCCAGGTACTGTTCCAAGAGCTTCACGGTATTTTTTTTTTTACTTTTTTGAAGATTTTATTTATTTATTTATTTGAGAGAAAGAGGGAGGGAGAGAGAGAGAGAGAACATGCGAGAGCACATGGGGGGGAGGGGCAAAGGGGGAGAGAGAAGCAGACTCCCCGCTGAGCAGGGAGCCCCATGATGTGGGGCTCTATCCCAGGGCTGTGGGATCATGACCTGAGTGTAAGGCAGATGCTTAACCGACCGAGCCACCCAGGCACCCCAGCTTCACATTATTTTTAATATATTTAATCCTTACGGCTCTGTGAGCTAAGTACTATTAATTGACTTAGCTTTTAGATGAGGAAGTTGAGGCACAGAAACGTTAAGTATTTTGTCAAAGGTCACAGAGCTAGGAAATGGTGGAGCTGGGATTCTAAGCCAGGTTTGCTTCCAAGGCTACATGCGTAAACCTAAAGCAGCAGGTGACCAGGAAAAGACGGGGAGCGGCAGGGTGGACGTAAAGGGAGATTTTGGTGCGCCCATGGCATTCTGTGTGATAGTAATAGAGGCCGGAGAGAGGCTTATCATAAGGGGCTCATCAGCCTTCAGCCTCTGCCTCAAAGGTCAGAGCACTTTGATGATAGCACAGAAGTGATTATTTAAACCAAAAGTTATCTTTTAGAGATACGCACTGTATACTTAGGAACAAAAGGACGGAGTGTGTTTTGTTTGTTCGATGTGTTTTGTGTATAATCCTGATTGGGCTGGGTGCGTAATGAATGGACAGAATATAAGTGATATGCAATCAGTCATGAGTTGAATTTGTTAAAGCTGAGAGGTGGACTGTGGGAACTCTCTCTTCTCTCGTTTTGGCTTGCAGTTTGCCATGCAATAAGATTTTTTAAAAAAAATCTCGAATCATTGGACCATTCACGAGTGACCTTTGCAGGGATATTGCAAACCAGAGTGTAAAGATTCAGAGTAGAACATAAAGATAAACTCAGCTCTTTAGTGTAGCTTTCTGAACAGCTTCCCCAGTTGTTGACCAGGCTGAGGAAACATCCCCTAAGGGCCCACTTGCCCTTGTGAACCAGGGGAGTGAGCAGTATAAGTTTCTTCATTCATTCAAGAGGTGTTATTTTTCATCTCCAGCCCAGAGATGAGCTGTGAGGAGCACAGCTGAGTTTGGGAGACATGATATATGAATGAAAAGTTAACAATACAAGTGAACAGTTCAGCAAATACCCCCAAAAACCTTATAGGAAGCTAAGTGGGTACGGGAGGAGGACAAGTGCCCAGGGCTAGAGTTCTCCAGGGAGGGAGGAAGGGGGTACATGGAATGGGGAGCATGGAGGGGGCTCTTTGTCTCCAGTTACTCTCTTCACATCTTAGCGGCCTGGGGCTCAGGGCCAAGCCTGGGGCAGAGGGGGCAAGCGGGATGCGCCCACTTTTTTTCTTCCCCCTCTATTTTATAACCACTGGCCCTGGGCTCCTCTGGACACTTTGCAACGGGAGACCTGCTTTCCAGCTGGCTGAACCTAAGAGAGAGAAAACACCTCTCCTTCAACACCTTCTCTCTGCCTTCTGTGGTGGCAAAAGTTAAGACACACCAGGCTGCTTTGTATTTCCTCAGTGACGTCATTTGCCAGGAAGAATAGCAGTGTAAGAGGATATACGTAATCTACTCCCAAATGGATTTCACATTATAAGAGACAGATTAATCAGCAAAGAAAGCCCCAAACAGGTGAGGTAGGCCAGGCCCACTGACAGTGAACTAGTTGGAGAAACTTCTGTGCGCTGGGAAGGATCCTAGCACTCCTGGGGTCACATGCTCATCTGCTACCAATAGCAGCTCAGTGAGCTTCCTCCCTCCCCCACGCTCCCAGTCCGGCCTCCTCCCTCCCCTGAAAGCCAGAGTTTAGTTCCTGACTTACTCACTACGGTCTGTGCCAGGATTTAGGGTAGCAGAAAACACAGATCCGTAGCTCTGTAATTATACCTCCTTCTGGATTTCAGGCAGGGCCCATTTGTGAATATTTGATTTTTCCCATCTGGAGGCAACAGCAGAGGGACAATCGCTGCGGCTAGAGTGGCCCCCAGTTCCTTGATCTGCCCCCGCTGGTGTGGTATTACCACCACCCCCGCCCCCGCGCAGGGCACAGCTCAATGGCAGAGTCACCAGCCTCCTGCCCACGCCTGCGAGCCCCTGGGGTGCTGATGGCATGGCCTGGAAAGGCCAGCGGGAGGGCGATTAGTGAGAAGCTGCCAGGAGAGCCGACTGAAGCTTCCCAGGACCCCGAGGGGACTAGACGCAGTAACCGGGGTCCTGAGTGTTCATTTCCATGTCGTATGGTCAGGCACACACCCTGGCGTGGACAAAATGGAAATGTAAGCCCTCCCTGCTCCCAACCGGTCCTGAGAAACAGGGAGCGAGGCTGAGATGTGGCAAAAGCTCATTCATCTAATCCTCGGTCTGCCTGTGCAGAGGCGGGTGCCTGGAATAAGGCATCCTACCGGTGACTCACCTGGGGGTGTCGTCATGGGTGGGCAGGCTCCCATCTCCCCTGGGCTCGGAAGCGTTCACAGCACCCACAGTTTCACCACCTGGACTTTTCAGTTTTTCCACAGCAAGGCCTTTCCTTGCCTTATTCTTGGCTTTCCTACATTTTACCGAAGTCTGTTGGGAGGTCATCTGCCCCTGTGAGATTGGTTCACCCTCTGATGTGAAAAGGGCTTCAGCTATTTTCTTGATGACAAGGCCAAAGAGCTAAAGCCCGAGTCTGTTATCTTGGGCATGAATGTAAACTCAGGTGCATTCATTTTAAAATAAAAAGCCAAGTAAGGAATGAGCTACTCCCAATTTCGGCAGAGGTCAGAGGGAGTCTGCAGAATGTTGGTAGCTTCTACATTTCACCTTTGAAAGAAATGCTGGCTATTTTACAGCATTTCCAGAGGAGAGACGAAGATGTCGAGAGATCTAGAACCACGTCCTAAAAGCACTAATTTCAGGAATCCGGAAGGACCAGGCTGGGAAAGAAAACAGAAGAGACACGAGAATCACCTTGAAAGCAGTGAGGCCTCTGTTGGCTTGAAAAGGCAGAACCAGGGGCAAAGGGGGAGGGAATACCGGGAGACAGGCTTTGACTTCATAGCAGCAAGAACCTTCTAATGTTAGGCTTTTTTTTTTTTTTTTTAAGATTTTATTTATTTATTTGACAGAGAGAGAGAGACAGCCAGCGAGAGAGGGAACACAAGCAGGGGGAGTGGGAGAGGAAGAAGCAGGCTCCCAGCGTAGGAGCCTGATGTGGGGCTCGATCCCAGAATGCTGGGACCACGCCCTGAGCTGAAGGCGGATGCTTAACAACTGAGCCACCCAGGCGCCCCTAATGTTAGGCTTTTTAAACATGGAAAGAGCTCATTGAGGCAGTGAGTCAGGGCGTGGTTAGGCAGTAGCCAAGTGGAGGCTGGCTGGCCACTCCTGGCAGGTGCTTCAGGGGAACGCTGGCTGTGGGCAGGACGTTCACTCAAAGATGCTGTTATTCCATCGCTGTCTGAAATGCAAGTTCTATACTTCATAAATTCGATAAGGGGATATATGAAACATTTACTGTAGCTTCGTAGAAACATCTAGACTTTTTTTTTTCTTTTCCCAAAATGAAAAATGAAAGAAGGGGAACAAATGGAAACCGTGGATCATTTTTTTTTAGGTTACTTTCAGCATTTTGGTTTGATGGGCCTTTGTGTTCCTCTTAATTTCAGATCCTGTTTCCTTGCTTTTACTTCTACCCCTATGTCATCATAGTTTCTTTTTGGCTCCCTTTTGCACAGAAGGTTTTCATTTATGCCATGAGTGGTAGGGCTCTGGGACATGTTGGAGTTTAAGAGCAAAAAAAAATCTTTCATGTCTCACCTAGACTCGTAAGTGTCTCTTTAAATGTTCCCTCTCTTTTCCACCCACATCTTCTGGTTATGACCTTGACTGAGTTTAAGAAAAATCATTAGCATTCTTTATATTACAAGTAAAGGGGAAAGAAGCAGAATTGCCAGAGTAATTCTGGAGCAATGTACATGCAAGTGTAACCGAACTAATGTTGAAACAAAGAAAAGAAAGAAATGAGGAGTTTCCATAATACTAGAAATGACATATACCGTAATTACAATAATTAACATAATGCTGGCAAAAACGTACACATCAATTAAAACAGAAGAAAGTCTGGAAACAGACTCAATTCAGTCTATTATTAAAATCCCATTTAAAATCAGGAAGAAAAAGATGACTTATTAATGAAATGATTAACTCTTTGGGGTAAAAAGGGAGTCCCACCTCAGCCTTCAGACTAGAAAAAATTCCAAAAATAAAGCCAGGGAAGAATTGGGGGAGAATATAGGTGGATATTTACATAATTTGGGGGGAAAAGATTTTTAAAAATCAACGAATCTGAAGTAAAACATTAATGTGTTTAACTAAAAAATATCTGTCAAAAAACACAAAAAATAAAAGATAAAGGCAAATGACAGAGCAAAAAGGAAAGTGTTAGCAACATACATGAAAAGGAGTTAATATCATAATAAATAAGAAGTTCTCAGTAATCAGTAAGGAAAAGGGGAATATCTCAACAGAGGACAGAACAAGGCACATGAATAGTAAATCAACCCAGAAGAAACAGTGTGTGACAGCCATAAGCCAACTGAGCCTTGTGACCGATGGCAAATTAAAGCTATGAGATTCCATTTCTTGTCTGCCCAATGAACAACAATATTTTTAACGTAAATATTCAGTGTTGGTTTCAGTTTGCGAAGGAGTCTCTCCTATACTGATGTGTGGGTGAATCGATGCAAGCTTTTTGGAGGTCTATCTGGTAATATATCTCGAAACCCTGAAAATAATCAGACTCTTTGGCCGAGGGAGTCCACTTACGGGAATCTTTTTCTTAAGACATAATTAAGGCCGTAGGCCAGGGGTAAGCTGTAGGAATGTTTGTTTTGGCGTTGAGCAGAGAGCAATCTAAACATCTAACAACAGGTGATCGGTTAAGTCGGTTTTGACATTTCCTACATAGCCACGAAAGATATTATGGAAGAACCCTTCCCCACATGGGAAGATGTTCAGGGTAGATCTCCATTGGTGAGAGGACTGCCATTTATTTCGTTCCAGTTGGTTTGTTTTCTAAAATGGTATAAACTTCTAGTAAAAGAAGCAAGATTTCGTCTGGAAGCTTAAAGAACTGGAGTAGAATTGCGGTTCTAGGGTGCTTTGGTATTGCAAACTGTCCTCCAGGACACAACCCCAAAGCACTCAGCCTCTGGCCTGGAGAACTTGTCCCTGGAAAAACGGACTGATCCCTGCCACGAGCAGCAGGCAGCGCTCCCGGGAACTGCCCACTGTCCAGCGGCTTCCGCAGGTCTCCTCCCTGCCTGGAGCCCTGCAAGGCGTTGAACCGAAGATCAAGTCCAGTCCAGTTGCTGCCCCAGCCAGGCCCAAGCGCCCCAAAGCCAGCCAGTGGTGGCAGGGCAGGCACTGAAGAGCCAGTGGTCTTTTGGGAGAGACCCTTTGTTTCCTGTTCCCTCCGCCCCGCCTCCTCCCCCCTCTCCTTTCCCTACCCTACTCCATGGATAGGCTTAAAGCTAATACAATCTGGGAAAGGACAGCGTCTTTAAGAAAAAGAAAAGTACAAAATTATGAAATAAATTTTCAGTATGGGACCTCACCAGGGGTCCATGTGAGTGGGGTCTTAAGCTTCATAAGCTTCATGGTAGACCCACCTTTAATCTTGATTTCGGTTGCTATCATTCTCATGAATTTCCTTTTTGTTTTTGCTACATACATATTCCTAAACTATAGTAAGTGTTGTTTTATGTATTTTTAAGCTTTTTCTAAATGATATTCTCCATGATATTTGTATGGAAACTTTTTAAAAATATTTTATTTATTTTTCAGAATAGAGAGAGTGCATGCACAAGTGGGGGGGTCGGGGAGAGGGGGTGGCAGGCAGAGGGAGAAGCAGACTCCCAGCTGAGCAGGGATCCTGATGTGGGGCTGGATCCCAGGACCCTGGGATCATGATGGGAGCTGAAGGCAGATGCTTAACTGACTAAGCCACCCAGGTTTCCCTGTATGGAAACTTTTTTGCTTTTTTTTTTTTAATTTTAAATTTTTTTTATTCAACGTCATATTGAGGAAATGTATCCAGGTTGAGATGTATGGCTTTAGTTTCTATGAATTGCTATATAGTATTCCACTGTGTGATTATCAGAACTTATCCATTCTCCTGTTGCAATTTTTTCAGCAAAAATAGCAAGTTGTAAAACAAAAGTAGGTTGTGAAAAAAAAAGCAAGGCATAAAACAAACACACACACACACTGCAGAGTAAGTAAATTGGTGTCAATTTTTTGGTAAGACTAGAATAGAATGAGGTCAATAAAACATGATTTTGAGAAGAATCCAGGAATAATACTAGAAAGCTGATATATGGTGCATTTCAAATCGGTGGGGGAGAATGGACTATTTAATAAATGGTATTGAGAGAATCAGTATTTATTTTATTTTATTGTTTTTTTCAGATTTTATTTATTTATTTGAGAGAGAGAGCAGGGGGAGGAGCAGAGGGAGAGGGACAAGCAGGCTCCATGCTGAGCCTGCTTGGGGCTTGATCTCACGACCTGAGATGATGGCCTGAGCCAAAATTGAGTTGGATAATTAACCAACTGAGCCACCCAGTCACCCCGAGAGAATCAGTATATATATGTAGACCAAATAAATGAAAGCAAGTCTCTACCTTATATGATACACAGAATTATACTCTAGATGAATTAAAAACCTAAATCCTCAAAACAAAAATTTTAAAGTATTAGGGGAAAAAAGTGTGGGGAATATCATTATGATCCCAGGGAAAGGGAGACCTTGAGTACGTCATGGAACGTAAAACTTGAACAGTAAAAGTCCAAACAATGTAAATTAAGTTCATGAATAAATGTTATCTAAATTGTAAATAAGAAAAAGAGCTGTCCAGTTGACCCTTGAACAACACGGGTGTGAACTGCACAGGTCCCGGTATATGTGGATGTCTTAAGGTACAGTGTAAGTGTATTTTCTTTTTCTTGTGATTTTCTTAAACTTTTCTTTGTTTTCTCTAGTTTACTTCATTCTAAGAATACAGTATGTAACAATATAACATATAAAATATGTGTTAATTGACTGTTTATGTTATCAGTAAGACTTCCGGTCAACCACAGGTTATTATAGTTAGGTTTGGGGGAATTTAGATTATATGCAGATTTCCCACTGGGGATGGGGGAGGGCCACGCTCCTAAGCCCTGAGTCATTCAAAGCTCAACTACATAGCCAAAGATACCCCAAACAATACTAAAGGTAACCAGAGACTGAGCAAATTTTGCAACACATGTAACAAAGAATGAGTGTAATACATATATATGTAAAAGCCCATCCTTTACAAAAATGAGCAAAGGATATGAATACACATTTCACAGAAGGGGAAATACGAATGGCCGCAAACCTATAGGAAGACCCTCAAACAGTTTTCACCAGGAAAATACTAGTTAAAAGAATGGGGGCCCCTGGGTGGCTCAGTTGTTAAGCGTCTGCCTTCGGCTCAGGTCATGATCCCAGCATTCTGGGATCGAGCCCCACATCGGGCTCCCTGCTCAGTGGGAAGCCTGCTTCTCCCTCTCCCACTCCCCCTGCTTGTGTTCCCTCTCTCGCTGCCTCTCTCTTGTCAAATAAATAAAATCTTTAAAAAAAGATAATGAGGAGATGGCAGTTTACACTTACTACACTGGCCACATTGAAAGGTCTGGAAGGTAAAAGGTCATGGAGACTGCCGGGAAGCAAGAAGGTTCAGCATAGCAACTTTAAAGGCACCGGGGACACAACTTGAGACCCACAGTTTCCTCTTGTAGAAATTTAAAATAGAGAGCAGCGCAAAAATATACATAAGATATTTACTGCAACATTGTCTGAAGTAGAAAAATTGTTAACAATCCTAAGTGTCCCCTAAAAGTGGAGAGGACAAATAAGATGTGGTATATTCTTATAATGGTATACTACTCAGCAGTTGAAAGAAATTAGTTTGGTCTGTATATTAACGTGATTAGATTTCCAAAACATAGCTAAGTTGCAAAACCACACTTATAGTATGATGCTTCTTATGTAAATACAACCCACAAAATGTGTTCTATATAATTAAAAAACTCTGGAAGGAAACACACCAAACTCCCAAAAGCGGCTGGTCATTTGGATAGAGGGAAGGGCGTGGGATTATGCGAGGCGGTCAGTGGATAGTTTGGTTTTATATACGGTGTTCTGATTTTCTTTAAAAGGTGCATGTATTTATGTATCTCTTGTTCAATTAAAAATAAAAGATAAAAGATTGGAAGGATACATGTTTGCAGTCCTAACTCTTAGAATGCAATTATAAGTGGTTTTTACTTTGTTTTTTTTTTTTTTTTCTTATCTACATTTTCTAAAATTTCCACAATGTTGGTCCATCACATTTGTGGTCATTTTTTCTTTTTATAATTAAGAAAAAAAAATTTTTTTAAAGCAATCTCTACACCCAATGTGGGGCTCGAACTCATGACCTCAAGATCAAGAGTCGCACGCTTCGGGGCGCCTGGGTGGCACAGCGGTTAAGCGTCTGCCTTCGGCTCAGGGCGTGATCCCGGCATTATGGGATCGAGCCCCACATCAGGCTCTTCTGCTATGAGCTTGCTTCTTCCTCTCCCACTCCCCCTGCTTGTGTTCCCTCTCTCGCTGGCTGTCTCTATCTCCGTCAAATAAATAAATAAAATATTAAAAAAAAGAAAAAAAAGAGTCGCACGCTTCACTGACCGAGCCAGCCAGGCACTCTGAACACAGTTATTTTTTCAAGGATTGATGAAAGTTTTAAAAATTCTGAAAAAGTTAGTTTTAAGCTACCTTTAAGTATAACCTCCTCCTGTCCCCAGCTTAGATACACAGACAGCACTGAGTTTGGGAAGGGTGGCAGGTTTTATTGCAAAATTAGGTAATTCCCCAAAGTTTGGAAGTATAGAAGAAGATTCCAGGGTTCATTTAGCCAAGACTGGGTCAAGAGGTTCTAGGTAAATGGCTCTTGCCCTCTCCTCACCAACGTTCTATTACCCAGCACACCCCAAGGATTTGACTTACAACTTACTGACAATAAGTATTTAACTACGTTAAAGGTAGCTACTTTCCGGGAATGAGTCTTCTCAGAGGGCTGAGGGCTTGCTTGTCCTTTTAATGTCTTTTATATTTTTTTTTCATTGTAGTGATTTGGAGTAGAACTATTTCTAGAATTTTTTATCTACTTCTCTGCCTTTTTAAACAGAACACAGAACACCTAGTGACAGCTTTTCCCTCTTTGCCATTTCCCAAGGCTCCCTGAGTTACACCGTCAGTTATCTATTTAGAGCACCTCTTTCCTTCTAAACCACCAGGAGTTTAGAAGTTAACTTCTTGGAGGGGTGTAAGCGTGAGAGGCTTACACTAGGAGGCTTCCCTAAAATAAAAGAACACACAAACTTTATTTTTTACTTCCTTCTGGTTGTCAGTGGTGTTCTGAAGTGCCAGCGTCAAGTCTGGATGGGGGAACAGGTAGAGAGGAAAGAAGGGCGTCATTTATCGCTAGTACAATCTCTATCAAGGTCAAAGGTTTGGCTATCGGCACAGGGTTCCTGCCACAGAAAAGAGATGCCAACAGATGACATGTCTGAATAACCCTAAACTGAGACAGAAACTGGAGTCATACAGTATGTGCTACAAGATTTTGTGGTTTATATAAGAATTCCCCGAGAGAGAGCAAGTCTTTGCCAGAAAGCACCTCGTCCAGGTGAGAAAACCAGGAGTGTGCGGGGTATGCAGAGCCAGGCCTGTAATCTCAGGCCTCTGCTTGGCCACATCAGAAGTGGGAAGGTAAGGGAGTATGAAACAGGGCCTCCATGCTCAAGTATCACAGCAGAGGACTTTCCTTGTTCCTATGTCACTGTTGGCTTTTCTTCATGCTGCTGTGACCCAGAGGGCTGGGGACACACAACTAGATCCCAGCGCTCGGAGTGCAGGAAGTTATGGCTCATTATTGTTACCCGTGGTGGTGGTCAGCTGATCTAGGCGGAAGTGTCCCATGCCTTTCAGAAAGCGTGCTTGCTCTGAAGACCACGGGGCCGTGCATGTCGCTCCTGTGACGTGTATATGACACCGACACTCACAGAAATACTACCCAAAGGAAAGGGCCGGTTTCGAAGTCTCATCCGGGGGCCGTGATGCTCATCTCCACCCCATGCAGAGGGTCAATGCTGTTGCACCAAAGGTGTGGTGAAGTTGGAGACCCCAGGACAAAGCATGGGCGTCCGCGGTAGACGGGCTGCCTATGTCTCTTGGCTTCTTCCTCTCCCTGTGCCTCAGTCTTCCTTCCATCACTGGGGAGCCTCACCTGTTGCCCCACCTAAATTCTAGCCTTCTGTAAGGTGAAAATAAATCATGCCTGTGGAAGCGCTCAGAATTATGTGAGGAGGAAGGGGACTGTGTTAGAGGGAAGTACACTGGTGTCTCTCCTGAAAGGCCTAATCCCGAGTGGGGAGTTGGGACGAAGCTCTGTGGTTTGTTACCTGGTCCTCCTTAGAGTAAAGCTCAGTCTGAGGGTGGGTTCCCATTCTAGGAAATTTGGAACACCCACAGCCTTGGAAGGCCATTGTGAGAATGCTTAAACTTCCGGAATATTGGCCCCAGAAAGGGCCTGAAAGAGCAGTTCCCTCCTTTTATAGACAGAAACGGGGGCACAGAGAGGTGAAGGGACTTCTCCAAGGTCACACAGCTACTCCCAAATCCAAGCCTTCAATTTACAGGCCCAAGGTCCTTTTCACAGACTTTCTGCAAGTGGGGTCCTCTGATATTTCTTGTCCAAATCATCCTGTGTGTAAATGAGGGCACCGGAGAGACGGGGCCTGTAGAGATGAGAGTTGCTAAAATGCAGACTCCTGGGTCTGACCCCAGACCTCCTGAATGGTATCTCTGGGAGTGGACCTGGGAATCTGTATTTTAGCATCAAGCAATTCTCAGGCAGCTCTGCTTTGTTTCCACAACACCTTGAAATGTTGCTTCTTAATGATCTCTGCAGAGTAGCTACCGTTTATAAACTGCCTCCTAGAGAACATAAAAAGGACATATGCTACGAGTCGTCCCTGGGCAAGGCTACAACGTATGACAGTTAGCTATGTGTCCTGTAAGCACAATCATACAGCTGAATGTTTTGAGCAATCAGAGCAGCTCGGGACACACTTCATGTGGCACCTTTAAGAGCCTTTCTTCTCCTGGGTTCTGGGATGGGTGTGCTCGCCTTGCTGGTCACTCCCAGCTTATCTTGGCGTACCCACCACCCCTCGGAGACATCTCGCTTCATACACGTGTCTCTGGCCTGAGAGCAGATGGTTTCTGATGTAGGGCCCGACCCACCCCTCTCCTAATCAACCAAAAAGGACCTGGCAAGTCCGTGGGAGATAAATACAGCTGAGGTGTCCCCCGAGGAGCCCCTTGGAGGCTAACTATGAAATGCGAACAAGTGACGGACAGGCTAGCAGCTTCCACTTAGTGCCCACTAAGGGCCCTTTGTACAACTTCGTAGCTGTGCCAACGCTTCCAAACACAGTTCAATGGAGAGAGAGCGGGACCCGGCTGGATCCCTGCGTACTCCGCAATGGCTTGAACCTTATGGAGGATTTGTCTCTTGGGTGTCCATACACCTGATTGCCCCCCACCTGCCTCCCAGCAGGCCTCCCCTGACTCCAGATGGCCTTGGCTGCTCTTCCCTGCTCGCCTGTCCAGGTAGCACACAGGGACAACAGGGCCAGATTTCAAGAAGGAGCCCATAACGGGAAACCACTCATTGAAAGACAAACTTCATGTCAGCAAAACCTGAGGGCGTGGTAGGACAGGCCTAGAGAAGTTTCCTTCAGTCTGCACTTAGTTTATCTTTTTAAAAAATTAGGTTTTTGGCTTGAGAGCTGTAAGAAAGAGCTGTCGTTCTCATGTCTCTGAAAGTTGCAGTAGTGACCACGCCGGAGGCTCCAGGAGAGCAGGGGCTTGATGTCCCCACCACTCGGCTCGTGTCTAGCACTAAGAAGGGCCTCAAAGGTGATAAGCCAAGAGAATAAGCCACAGCCACTTCCTGCGGGGTGCTGTTCAGTAACGTGGTGGCGACTGACACAGACTTCCAGACTCAGAAACCCACATTTGTTGACCCCCAAGGGTACTCTGATTCCTCAGGCGGCTGGTTTGTATTTATCAAACACATGAGATTAATACTATGTGGAAGTAGGATGCCAGGTTACCCATACATTTGCCGTGAGACATAAATGTGCGGGGGCCTTGGCGCCTTCCCTCTCTGCAGGCAATTTTCATGGAAACCAAAGGGTGACCCAAATGGTGACAGGGTGAGCACAGAGCCAGAACCAGGACATTTGGGTGAATCAGACGTTTCTTGACATCCTAAGTATCAGGCCTTTACGTAACCATCAGCCAAAGGACGAAATCCTAGTATGCCGTCGGCTCTCACGCCCCCGTGTGTCCTGGCACCGGGGAGGCTGTCAAAGGATGAGACATTGAACGTTGCCTCTTTCCTCATCTCTGCCCAGACAAGTGCTGCTGAGGTTTCTATCTGTGACTGTCCTCTTACTTCTAGACTTTAAAACCCTTTCTGATTAACCCATTCTTTATTTTTCCCCAGTTTTATTGAGTTATAATTGACATGCAGCATTGTAAAAGCTTAGGGTGTATGGAGTAATGACTTGGCATGCATATATTATGAAATGTTGACCACGATAAGTTAACATCGATCATTTCATACAGTCACAGAAAGTTCCTGTTTTCCTTGTGATGAGAACTTTTAGGATTTACTCCACTAGCAACTTTCAAATACATCATACAGTGGTGTTCCCTATGCTCATCAACATTGAACATTCCATCCTGGGTACTTATTTCTCTTAGTACCCTCAGTCCATCTTCCTTTAATCCCTCCTCCCCCCACCCCTGGCCTCTGGTAACCACAAATCTGATCTCTTTTCTTAATGAATTCCGCCGTGAGATCACACAGGATTTGTTTTCCTCTGGCTGACTTACTTCACTTAGCTTAATGGCCTCAAGGTCCATTTATTTTTTCTTTAACTGAAATATTGCAATTTTCAACCAATTATTAGTCAGATTTTATGGACCTGGGCATTTTCTTCTCTCGTTCAAAAGACTGCTTACGTCCGATATATTGTGTGTAGATTTTCGAGTTTAGCACTCAGAAGAAAGCCAAATGTTCCTCATTGCCAAAGCTGTGAGAAGCACCGTCCTGTAGCCCCCACAGTCAACAAGCAATCATGCATTCTGTACTAAGCAAAAGTCTCACTAGATCCAGCTCCCCTTAAACATGCCTTTACTTCTCTTTCCTCTTCACCATCAAACTCTTTGAAAAGCAGAGACTAGACCTGCACTGTTCAATGGTTGTCACGAGCTCCACCTGCCTGGTAAGCATTTGAAAGATGGCTAGTCTGAATCGAGACATGCTCTGAGTATAAAATATGCACTGATTTCAAAGACAATATGAAAAAGAATGTAAAATATCTCATCAGTAATTACTTTGGACCAACTGAGAGGAATAAAACATATTACTAATGTTAATTTCACCTTTTTTATAGTCTTTTTAAAAAAGATTTATTTATTTAAGAGAGAGAGAGAGCGAGCATCCACACAAGCAGGGGGAAGGGCAGAGGGAGATAGAGAATCCCAAGCAGACTCCATGCTGAGTGCAGAGCCTAATGCGGGGCTCGATCCCACGACCCTGAGATCATGACCTGAGCCGAAACCAAGAGTCAGATGCTCAACCAACTGAGCCACCCACGTGCCCCTCTTTTTACATTCTTAATGTGGCTACCAGAAAATTGAAAATTACATATGCAGCATGCATTGTGTTTTTATTGGGCTGTGCTGGTCTAGACTCTGCTTCAAAGCATTTAAAGCCCATGGCAAATATACAGCACAATCCTCATAAAATTAAAATGGGCTTTGAGTCTATGCAAGAGCTTTTGTTCTCAAACCATCATTTACAGTCAGCTTTCAAGTAAGGGAGTACAGAAGTTGTGACATGAGAAATTATGAGGGAAATAACAAGGAAACTTGCTTATTGCCCAGGAATCTTGACCCTGAAAGAGCAATGATGGTACAGCCAATGCTGGGCCAGGCTTTCTGTCTGTCATGAGACATCCTGGTCATAGCCACCCCCTCAGAAGCTGTGTGAGGATGTGTCTTCCTGAAGGCAGCTTAGTGCCCTCTGTGACTGACTGGCAATGCCCATGGGCAGACTAGGAAAGAGCGGGAGGCAGCATGAAGTTACTGGAGGAGGCCAAGAGAGCGTGGGAAGACGTGAGCCCTGTTGATGGCTTGGCGTGACCTTGTGTAAGTCACGAAACCCTCTAGGTTTCCTCCTGGGTACAGTGTAATCAATGTGCAGTAGCACAGCACCTATTCTGGAGTTCCTGCACCTTCTTCCTCACACTTAGCATCCGGGAGGCCTTGGCAAGTTCCTGGAGGTCTCCAGGCCTCGGTTTCCTCACCTGCGAGATGTGGGCTATGGTATGGAGTGGGCTGTGCGGGCCATGCTGTCTAACCCCCACCGAAACTTCAGAATGCCCCTGGATTTTCCCCAGTATAGAGCCCCAGCTTGTTCACTGCCAATGGTGGGAGCTGTCTCCTTGTTTGTTAATTCATTTCTTGTTGCAGAAAATATATAGAACATAAACATTTCCATTAAGTATAATTAAATGCATTAAGCATATTCACCTTGTTGTGCCAACTTCCCACTATCCATCTCCAGAAATTTTCATCATCCCAAATGGAAACCCTATACTCTTTCAACAGTACCTCCTCATTCCCCCTGTCCCCCAAGCCCTGGTAGCCGCTGTTCTTTCTGTTTGTATGATTTTGACTAATTTAGATATCTCAAATAAGTGGAATCCTGTAGTATTTGCCCTTTTGTAACTGGCTTATTTCACTCAGCATAATGTCTTCTAGATTCAACCATGTTGTGGCCTGTATCAGAACGTCCTTCCTTTTTTAAGAGTAATATTCCACCGTATGTATACACCACATTTTGTTTATCTGTCCATCTATTGATGGACCCTCAGGTTTCGAATGTTACTGTCAATTCCTCCACACAGTGAGCTGGAGCCTGCCTTTCTGTGACTCACACCCATCTGCCCAGCTCTGCCTTTGGGGCCCACAGCCTCAGACTGGCATCCTTCCCATAGCAAGCCCTGGATTAAAAAAGAGGTCCTGAATCCTCACTGCCAACTCCTCAAAGACTAAGTAGTCTCTGACTATTTCATAATTTCCAGATGCTTTGCCATTGTGGGGTAGGTTGTTAGACCCACTTCAAGGCACCTGGGGGGCTCAGGCAGTTAAACATCTACCTTCGGCTCAGGTCATGATCCCAGGGTCCTGGGACTGAGCCCTGCACTGGGCTCCCTGCTCAGCCAGGAGTCTGCTTCTCCCTCTCCCACTCCCCCTGCTTGTGCTCTCCCTCTCTTTCTGTCAAATAAATAAATAGATCTTTAAAAAAAACCCCAAACAACAGGAATTATCCTAAACTGAGCTGACCTGTACTCTATTCTGGGAGTACAACCTCTCTTATCTTGACCCTTTACTAACGGCCGAAGAACCTATTGCCGTTTTTGGCAGCCATATTTCCTTGATTCGTTTATTGAACAAGTTTTATTGGGTGCCTCGTAAAGGTGAGGCCATTCAGGGCAGTTGTTTGTAGTTTGAGCTCCAGAGCCAGACTTTGTTGGTCAGATTCTGAGATCCATCCTGTACTTGATGCCATTGGGCACGTTATTTAGCTCCTCAGAGCCTCAGTTTCCTTATCTATAAAATAGGAGTAATAATAGGATGCACCTTATTGGGTTGTTGTGTGGATGAAATGAATTAGAACATGTGAAACATTAGAAGTGTGCCTGACACTCAATAAATGTGCTATTTCTCTGCTTGGGGCACCGTGCCCAGTGCTGGGGGCACAGTAGTGGGCCAGGCAGACCAGCTCTGGGCTTTTTGTGGTTTACAGTCTAGTGAAATGGCTGGACAAGTAAACCAGTACATGACAACTAGAATTTATTCATGGACCAACGTATAATTAAAAGATATGTTTTTTAAGTAGAAATAAACCCCAGTTGCCCTGCAGTGTATTAAGTCTTCTGATGAGAAAATTACAGGGTGATCTGGGAGCCCAAAAGTGGGACATTTAACTCACCTCCATTCACACTCACTCATTTCTTTCTTTCTTTCTTTCTTTTTTTTGGGGGGGGGGAGAGAGTGTGAGCTAGTTGTGGGGCAGAGGGAGAAGGACAGAGAGAAGCCCAAGCAGACTCCTTGATGAGGTCAGAGCCCGACGTGGGGCTCGATTCCATGACCCTGAGATCATGACCCGAGCCGAAGTCAAGAGTCGGACGCCCAACCGACTGAGCCACGCATGTGCCCCAACGCTCACTCATTTCTTAAAAATAAATACTTATAAGGTTCCTGTCATGTGTGAGGTACAGTTGTAGACTCTGAGAATTAGCAGTGGAACAAAACAAAGACCTCTCTCTTGCGAAGCCTACATGGTATTGGAGGGAGATAGACAAAAGCACAACGAATAAAACTATAAATAGAAAAGTCATACTATGCATTAATAAATGATAAATACAACTATTTGTCTATTGGCAGGTAGGGCTGGCATGATTCTTGGTAGGCGGGTGTTCTATGTAAACAACGAGGACTTTGGGATGACTCCAGCGTTTTTGGCCTGAGCAACCAGCTGTCAAGGTGTGGGATCAGGACGGCTTCCCAGAGGAGGGGACATGTCAATAGGGACTGGAAGGACAAAGCGTGGCTATCCAAGTGAAGAGAGCCACGAAAAATGCTCCAGAAGCTGGAGCTTGTGCCAACCTTACAGGCAACTACAGTCGTAAGAAGACTCGGCAGTTCTGGAAGGTTCAGGCCTGTTCGGTATATCCATACTGTGCAGGATTTAAGCATAAAATTTTCTGTTTTTAGAGATTTTAAAAACAACCTTGACTTTTAGCATTCCAGGAAGCTACTCCTCCCGGTATTGTGTCTTCTAAGAGGTTGATAAGTCTGTATTCCATGACTTTTCCTAGTAGTGGATTAAAAAAAAAACAGTTGAATCGAGCCTGGTCAAGGTCAGAGTCCTGAGTCACGCCTGCCTCCGCGCTGATACAGGTCCCATTAGCCAACCCTCCGGGGACAATGACAGATCGACCCGACCACACGATAATATTACACAGCCTGCATTTCTCCATCTTACTCCCTAGCAATAGCCCGCAGAACCAAATTAGATAAGACATGTAAAACTGCTGGAAAGTTCTCCAGAGGGACATCAGTGGCCATTGTTTACTGCGACTTGGCGGCCAGCTTCTGGGAATGGAGACGCACGGGGGCTGAGTGAGCATGAAGCTGTCACACAGCAGAGGGGGAAGGATTGCCGCCTGCACAACGTGCTACCGCAGGGCATCCCTTACGTGTACCGAGCTGATCAGGTTGAGAGACTGCTGTTGCTCTTGAGGTCACGTTTGTGGATGTGAAACCAATGGTGAGAATTTTAATTAGTTCTGTTTATTATAACATTGAAATGAAGCCTATTAAATTGAGCAAGTTGTGTTCATGCCCTGATTTTACACACTTGCATTTATCAAAAACGCTTTGACAAACATGTCATATACTTGCCTTTTGGAGGGGGGAAAGAGAACACTTAAGAAGCGGCATTAACTGCTGCCTAAGAGAAAATCTTTGGTGAACATAAGCACGCTATGAGACAATGTCTGTGGTTACAGTCAGACAAACTTTGGTCAAACATTAAAGGGGAATTGACATTTTTAAATACACACACACACACACACACATTACTTTATGTAACTTCTTTTTAAATCCTATGATGTAGGAATTCCTGCGCCCATTTTATAATTGAGACTCTAGACCGAGAGATGCTAAGTAAATCTTCCAAGGACATACAGCTAGGTAATGAGTGGTAAGTCGGGACTTCTGACTACAAAGTTCACCTTTTCTACTACGCTCTGCTTCCTCCTCAATGGACTGAGCACATGTTTATTGCTTTCCTGTTAAGAGCAGGAAGTTTGGAGCCTGCTGTCAGCTAGGTTCTGGGGATAGAAAGGAGTTTAGACCAGGAATTCTGCCTTCCAGCAACTTAATATCTATAAGGGGGACCAAGGCAGGTACTGAAATGAACCACAGTACAAAGCAGTGAACGATGAATGTCACGTGGGTGACGTAGCAAGGAAATCCTAGAAAAGTTCAGTGGAGAGAGATGTATGTAGGCTACTGGGGTCAGGGAAAGCTTCCTGGAGGAATGACGTTGCATTTATTCATTCACGTCTATTTAGTGATAGCTGACTCTGTGCCAGTCATATTTGCAGGCACTGGGGACCCAGCTGTGAAGATGTGACACCCAGTGTCTGTTTTCTCGAAGCTTATGGTGTATATGTGTGTGTGCACATGTCTGAGCGAGAGAGAGGGAGAGGGAGAAATGTGGAGGAGGGAGAGAGAGAATAAATAAACAAGATAATCTGAGAGAGCAATGGGTACTATACATTTTTAAAAAGGTGACTCAGGGAGGGCAGGGTGCCTGGCTAGCTGAGAAAGAGCAGCGTGTGAATTTTGATCTCAGGGTCTTGAGTTCAAGCCCCATGATGGATGGAGAGAGAACTGAAAAAAGTAAACTTAAAAAAAAAAAAGTGACTGGGGACTGGCTTAGATTGTTTTCTCTGAGGATGAGATCTTAGTGCTAATACTGAAAGGCAAGAAGCCACCCATGGGAAGAGCTGATAGGGGGACAGCAAGTACAGAGCTCTGAGGACGGAGCCAGACAAGATCTGTGGCTGGAGCCTGGTGTGCCGGGGACTCGGAGAGTGGGGAAGATGAGAGGGACAAGACAGGTGGGGCCAGAGCATGCAGGCTCCTAGAGAAGCAGCTTTGGAGGGTCTGGCTTCTTCCTAGGGCAGTGGGAACTCCCAGGGGGCTGCATGCTCCCTGAAGAATGTAGAGCTTGCAATAGCAAAAAGGAGCACAGATGTGTGTTGGCAACTTGAGGGTTCCTCTGTTTCTAACTGGCGGGTAATAATGGAGGGATAGGAGCCGTGGTCACTCTAGATTCAGTTCTAAAGGCGGGAGGAGGAGCCCTTCACTGAATTTTCTACACCCATGGTTCTCCATACACCTCACCCTTTACTCTGTATGGAGGGTGGGAAAGAGGATTAGTAGGATATTTCAGTTCTGGATCTGTCATTGACAAGTCTCATCAATACATGAGGAGAGGGTATATTTTTCCTCCAAAATAAATAAATATTTCCATATTTATAATTACCCATTGACTCACACATGTGGAAGAGTGTAGAAATCACAAGGGCCCAGCTTAGTGAATTTCCACAAAGTGAACACACCTGTGTACCAGCACTCAGGGAAAGAAACAGAACACAACCAGAATCTCAGAAGGGTAACACTGTGCTGATTTCTTTTCTTTCTTTTTTTTTTAAATAAAGATTTTATTTATTTATTTGACATGGAGAGAGAAGGGGAGGAAGGAGAGAGCAAGCACAAGCAGGGGGAGTGGCAGAAGGAAAGGAGAAGGCTCGTTGCTGAGCAGGGAGCCCAATGTGGGGCTTGATCTCAGGACCCCGGGATCATGACCTGAGCCAAAATCTAGGGACTGAGCCACCCAGGTGTCCCTGGAATTATGGCCTTCACAGTTTGTGTGGGGCGGGATTTTCCCATAGTCTGGAGCTTTAATTTAGGGAAATGTACCTTCCGGCCCATTCTAGGATGGCCAAGTTGGGAGCCTTGGATATTGGTGCTTCACCCCCCAACACAGTAGCTGAGGGGTTTGGACTGGGTGGGCTCACTGGGGTCTTCCCTTCTCTCCATTTCTGAAGGGGATTGTGGAGATGGATAACTCAGTGGTGATCCTTGGTTAACACGGAGAGGTTGCAAGTGCTAGCCCAGCCCCTGCTTTGTTCACTAGTGACCAGGGCATCTTTGTGTGTCTTTCAACCGTTAATTCACAATTGCTCTGCAGTTGTTCCTCGACAGCAGCTGAAACTGAGCCCACACCTGAAAGACACATGTGACCAGGGGTCAGGAGAGACACACCATGCATAATAGGATACTATGGACAGCGAAAACAAATATGAAACCCAAATGAAAAATCACAGCAGTTGGTGCTCCAATTTGCAAATGAGCTGCTTTGCTCAAGGACAATTCTTGAAAGCAGCAGGTATTTACTTAGTCAATCCTGATCTGTCTCCAAAGCACATGCTTGCTTGCTTGCTTGCTTGCTCTTTTTTTTGAAGATTTTATTTATTTGTTTTTGAGAGAGAGAGAGAGCACAAAGCAAGGGGAGCAACAGAAGGAGAGGGAGAAGCAGACTCCCAGCTGAGCGGGGAGCCTGATGTGGGGCTTGATCCCAGGACCTGGAGATCGTGGCTTGAGCCGAAAGCAGAAGCTTAACTGACTGGGCCACCCAGGTGCCCCCACAAAGCACATGTTTCTATTTCTCCTATATTCCCTTAAAAAGCACCTCTTTTATGCTCAGTAGTCTATTTGAGATGCTTGAAAATGGTCACTATACTGTCTGAAGGATCACCATCTCTTATTCATGAAGCCCAGAACTCAGTGTAAAACTCATGTGTGGCATTTGGCAAATGTGGGCACGTGCTAATGTGCTGTGTCAGGCAAACCTGGCCAGAGTGGAGGATTGATGACTATTGATTTTTATAGAGCAGCCATCTGAGATATGACTAATGGCAGCAATAAAGGAGTCTTATCAGCCTCAGGGTTTATATCAAAGGTGTGGAGTGAAAGAGTACTGAATGAAACACCTGGGTTTTGAACCCAGTTCTGCCATTAACCACTTTGTGTCCTTGGACAGGTTGCTTAACCTTTTGGATCTCTTTTGTGACATGTGAGATGAGACTTACAGACTATATCACATTCTAGGTCTCTTCCAGTTCCTGGGCTTTGCAACTTGAAGTTCCTAAGAAAAGTAGCAACCTAAGTTAGCATTTGTGTCATGGCCTTTGGAAGAAAAGAAAATGCCACTTTTTTTTCTCTTCCTGACAAACTATATTCACAGCCTTGGGATCTAAAGTGCAACATGCTTTAATTTCCTGGAGATCATGAGTCTGCAATGTTTTAATGTTATGCAAGAATATGGAGCTCTTTTAAAAGAAACTCTTACTCCTTTAACAAATATTGATTGCTTATTCAGCTTACATCCTCAAGGAACTTAAGATAGTGGTGGGAGTGCTAAAACATGGCTACTAGAACTGTAATGTAAAGTGAGAGGTAGCAAGAGCAATGGAGGAAGCATGAAAGTGTGACAGGGTTCAGCTCACTTCTTCCGGGTCAGATAAGGCTTCATGAAAGCAAAGCCATCTGAGCTGAGAAATGAGCACCATTTCAGCAGGTGGAGACATGGAGAGCCCTCCCTTAGAAGAGGATGTAAGGAAGGGACAGGGCTACAGGTTGACGAAGGTTTGGGGATGGGAACCAAGGGCTGGCTCTATGTGGGGTGACCATATGTCCGAGTTTTCCCAGGACAGTCTCAGTTTATATTTTCTGTCCTGGTGTAATTGTTAACAGCACCCCTCTTTACTCTCAAAAATCATCCCAATTTGGGGGCGCCGGGGTGGCTCAGTTGGTTAAGCATCTGCCATAGGCTCAGGTCATGATCCCAGGGTTCTGGGATCGAGCCCCACATCGGGCTCCCTGCTCAGTGGGGAGCCTGCTTCTCCCACTCCCCCCCAGCTTGTGCTCTCTCTCTCTCTGTCAAACAAATAAATAAAATCTTTTTAGAAGTCATCCCAATTTGGATGATAAACTATACAGTCACCATAGCTGTATGTAATTCTCTCTAAGAGGCCAAATGTCCAAATGGCAAATAGGATATTCAAGGGAGAAAAGGAGAGGAATGTTATTAAACAACCAGTGGGTCAGTGAAGAAAGCAAAGAAGAAATCAGAAAATACCTTGAGACAAATGAAAATGGAAACACAACTTTTCAAAATCCTTGGGATCTAGCAGTTCTAAGAGGGAAATTCATAGTGATACAAGCCTACCTCAAGAAGCAAGAAAAATTCCAAATAAGGAATCCAACTTTACACCTAAAGGAAGTAGAAAAAGAAGAACAAACAAAACCCAAAGTTAAGAGTAAGGAAATAATAAAGACTGGAGTGGAAGTAAATGAAACAGAGACTAAAAAAATCATAAAGAGCAATGAAACTAAAAGCTGGTTCTTTGAAAAGATAAAAAGAAATTGATAACCCTTTAGCCAGACTCATCAAGAAACAAAGAGGGCCCAAATAAATAAAATCAGAAATGAAAGAAAAGTTACAACAGATGCCACATAAATACAAAAGATCATAAGAGACTATGATGAACCATGATATGCTAACTAATTAGAAAACCTAAAAAAAAAAAAAAAGGATAAATTTCTGGAAACATACAACCTTCTAATACTGAATCACAAAGAAATAGAAAATCTGAATAAATTGATTACAAGTAATAAAATTGAATCAGGAATTTATAAACTCCCCCCCAAAAAAATCCAGAACCAGATGGCTTCACAGGTGAATTCTACCAAACATTTAAAGAAGAGTTGGTACATATCCTTCTCAAATTATTCCAAGAAATTGAAGAGGAGGGAATGCTTCCAAACTCATTTTTCAAGGCAAGTATTACTCTGATACCAAAACCAGACAAAGTCAACACACAAAAAAAGAAAATTACAGGCCAATATCCTTGATGAACATAGAAAAGTCCTCAACAAAATATTAGCAAACTGAATTCAACAATTTATCAAAAGGTTCATAAACCATGAACAAGTGGGATTTATTGCAGGGTTGCAAGGACAGTTCAACATCCACAAATCTGTCAAGGTGACACACCACGTTAGCAAAACAAAGGCTATACATCAGATGATCATTTCAATAGATGCAGAAAAAACATTTGACAAAATTCAACATCCTTCTATGATTACAAACTACAAGAAAAGTGGGTAGAGAAGGAATGTACCTCAGCATAATAAAGGCCACTTATATGTGGAATATAAAAAGCAAAACGAACAAACAAAATAGAAACAGAAATAGATTCGAAGATACAGGAAACAAACCGCTGGCTACCAGGGTGGGAAAGGGGTGGGGCGCAGGCGAAATAGGTGAAAGGGATTAAAAGGTACAAACCTGCAGTTATAAGATAAATAAGTCATGGGGTATAATGTACAGCATAAGCAATATACTCAGTAATACTGTCATAACTTCGTATGGTGACTGATGATAGCTAGACTTATTGCGGGGATCATTTCATAAAGCATAAAAATATCAAATCACTATAACATACATCTGAAACTAATGGAATATTGTATGTTAATTAGACTTCAATTAAAACAAGGAGGAAAAAGAGAGGAGTCAGGAATGACTCTACGCTTGCCATTTGGTTGCCTGGTAAAATACAGTTAAAAATGGCATTAGAAGGAATTGCCAATTAGAAGGAAAGATTATGAATTCAGTTTTGGGGGATTTTTGTTTTGTTTTTAAAGATTTTATTTATTTATTTGACAGACAGAGAGCACAAGCAGGAGGATCTGAAGAGGGCGAGGGAGCCTGATGCAGGATTCGATCCCAGGACACTGGGATCATGACCTGTGCTGAAGGCAGACACTCAACCAATAAGCCACCCAGGCATCTTCAGTTTTTCGTTTTTTTTTTTAAAGATTTTATTGATTTATTTAGAGAGAGAGAGAGAGAGAGAGAGAACAAGCCAGGGGGAGGGCAGAGGGGGAGGGAGAAGCAGACTCACTGCTGAGCATGGAGCCTGATGCAGGATTCGATCCCAGGATCCTGGGATCGTGACCTGAGCCAAAGGCAGACACTTAACCCACTGAGCCACCCAGGTGCCCCTATGAATTCAGTTTTTGATCAGAAAAATAGAGCTAGAGGCTGCCCTGTGTACCACTGACTCCAACCCCTCCTTTCATAGGTAAGGGAAATGGGGCCAAGGACATTAGCCAGGACAGGAACCCAGATCACCTGCCTCACCAACCCCCCTCCCCGCCACCGACGGCTCTTGCCTCTCTGCCTCACTGTACTGAGTTGAATAACGTCTTTCCTAAATTCATGTCTGCTAAAAACCTGAGACTGTGACTTTATTAGAAATAGGGTCTTTGCCTGATATAATCAAGTTCAGATGATGGCATACTGGCATAGTATGGGCCCCTAATCCAATATGACAGGAGTTCTTATAAGAAGAGGAAAATCTGGACGGTAGACATGGAGACACAGGGAGTGCTACGTGAGAGTGGAGGCAGAGGTCGGAGTGATACATCTACAAGCCAAAGAACGTTAAGCAGAGCCGGGATCCACCAGAAGCTAGGAAGAGACCAGGAGGGATCCTCCCTTAGAGGCTCTGGGGGAAGCATGGCTTTGCCAACGTCTTGGTTTTGGACTTGTCGCCTGCAGAACCATGAGACAGTATAGTTCTGTTATTTCAAGCCACCCAGTGTGTGGTATTCAGTTATGGCCGCCCTGGGACGCCGATGTGCCTTCTGAGCTTTCGGTTCAGGTGGAGTTTCAGATGGCACTGTCTGTGAGGCACACGAAAATGTGGGGCCTGAGTGCCGAGGAACGGTCGGGATTAAAACAGAGCTAGGGTGCGTGATGGAAACGTGTGGATGGAAGAAAGGACCAAAGGGAGGAAATGAAAGGCGCTCTGAGGACAGGGCGTGGAGAGACAAGGTAGAGGAGGCAGAGGGCACTGCCGGAAGTGCAAGAAGACACAGGAAGTGAGGGAGGAATTCCAGAGGAGGCAGAGGTCAAGAGGTCAGGACTGGACTGATTTGGCACTGAGGTCATTGGTGACCTTTCCAAGAGCTCCTTGAGAAAACTGCAGGGGTTAGAAACTGGCATGCAGAGGTTCAGGAGTGGGTGCATTGTGAGTACGGAAGGATAAGGGGAGATTACTCTTTCAGGGACTTTAGGATGGAGGGAGAAACAGGGCAATAGCTTAAGGTGTGGAGCAGGGAAGAGGGATTTTTTTAAGCTGTGGAGAATCAATTATATTTGTGGAAAAAGGTGAGGAGAGGGGAAAGTTAGGATGTAAGCGGTTGTGGTGGGTGGCTAACGGGTGGCCCCAGGTCCACCCATGCAAACACACGGACATGGCACCTCTCACCCAGAATTTAGCTAATGCTTTGCCTCCACTGGGGCCTCAGTGATAGTCTGCCACACCCCTGTCCAATTCTGGAGCCTTAAGCCATTCACTGGGAGATGGGCTCTTGAGTAGAGTGGGCATGGCAGCAGCACAGGGACAGTGTGGCCCCTGATGTGGGGAGGGCGCAGCTGACATCATTGGGTCTCATCAGTGAAAGTGGATGGGGCCGCTGCTAAGGCGGATGGCACGGGCATCCACAGAACGGGAATCAGGGGACCGTCCCCTAGCAGTGGGTCCCAGCCACATCACACGGACGATTACCAGTGGACTCAAGCAGCAGAGTCTGCAGAAGTGTGAGCAGGGCCAGGCTCTCGGCAGGTAGAGCAACCTGCCGATCAAACCCCCAGCTCTGACCCTTGCCCATCACCATCCTTTGAAAAGACAGTAAAGTGAATCAGCTCCGTGTTCTCTGGGTTTGATGGCTCTCACCCACTACTTCCTTATTTGACATGGGGCTCTGGAGTGAGACTAGCTTTTTGCCTCCATTTCGTCTTCTGTCTTATGGAGAGACTCATTCCAAAGTATGAATCACAGAGCTTTTAGGAAACACAGCGCTGTCCTTGGGAAAGTGAGAGATTCTGGGAATACACGGCCAGATACATAAATGGGAGGGATCCTGCATATCTAGAGGTCCTCGCAGCCCTCCCAACATATAAACCTGGATGAAAATTAATGGATATGTGGATGAGTGTGCACTGAGACAAAGACAAAATGCACCCCCCCACACACACCCTGGAAACCACAACACATGGTGTTTGTTCTAGGAGACATCCTACCAGCTGCAGTCGCTCCAAGGCATAGAGCCTCCTCTCTGGCAGACGAGTGTGTCCCTGATGGGAGCCACAGCATTGGCTGAAATCTGGGTAGGGTGTTAAAATGTCTGTGTGTTGCATAGGTGGGCAGGTGCGTACCAGAGTTGGAGCAATTATTGTGAAAAAAAAAAGTAAGATTTTGGAGAAAGTCTAGATCTCTTACCTCTGTACCGTTAACTCCTTTCCATTTTCTTTCCTCTCAATACTCCCAAACTATATATCCTTCACCATGAGATTTTTATTTTATCTTTTTCTGTGTTTCATTCACTGTGTGTTAAGTTCACTATGAATGCCTACGAACAGATGAGGAAGCATGCCAACCAATAGGCAAGAGCCACCTAGCTAGTAAATGGTGGAACCGGGGTTTGAACAGGTTCATGACTCCAAGGCAAGTGCTCTTCACCCCCTACCCTCTGTAGTTCCCCCTTTAGAAATGGAGGAGGCTGGCTCCCAGGTGGGCTAGGGAAGTATGATGACATCTTCAGAACTTCAACATTCAGGAACTTTACATAAGACCCCAGTGGAACCAGCCAAGTCATTCTGAGTCCCCAGGTCCACCCTATAGGACAGGATCACTGCTCTGCTCCTGGGTCCCTATGCTCTCCCTCTTTGTTGACAGTGTGGCCAAAGCAGTGGGTGATGGTATCTGGGATGTCAACTTCCTCCAAACAGGCCCTGCACAGAAATCTAGGACCAGGGCTGGCAGCTGTATTCTGATATCCAGGAATGGCTCCTTCATTATTATGCCCTCTTGCTACTATATACAATATTGTTAGAGCTGAAACCTAGGCTGGGCCCCCAGGAATAACTCTCAGATCCACATTGTCGAACTGGCTTCCCAAGGGATCCTCTTCCATGTCCTGAAAGGAGAAGAAGGCCACCTACTGAAGCTATGGTGTGGGAATCAGGAGGCTGCTACCATTCCTACTGCCACATTGCTTCTTGACATCCATGAATCTGGTGACCAGACACTGCAGTGCTGTTGCAATAGGAAAGCCATTGCCCACCCCAACTGCTCCTTACCCAAGTGTCTATGGCTTTGCTAGGCAGCAGGAAACATCAAAGCAGCAGGAAGGTGACTTCCATCTCCTTACTGCCTCCCAGATCTCTCCAGTTCATCCAACTGGCAGAATGTAATTCACATTTGGACTACAAGCTGCAAGGATCTGATAAATGTGGTTTACAAATTTCTAGCCACTGCAGTATAAGAAGGAGTTTAAGATGGATGCTGAGCACTAACCCACCATATCTACCTTATAGGATGAGAAAAAATATTGAATGCTTATAATTAAATATTCCAAAGATTTTCTAAATGGCTCCAGTTCAACATTTATTGAATGATATTTAAAAAGTCTGATATCTCTGAAAATTATGGGCCTGTTCACATTTGCCAAGTGTCCCCTTATTCGTCCAGAGGGTGACTTCTCTCCACCAATATCACCACTGCAAAATTCAGAAGGCTTCTCATCCATTAGGATATTATATCCTAAAAAAGAATTAAGTTATAGAAACAATATATGTATTATTTAGGTGTGAAAAATATAATAAAAATACCTTTAATCCTATGTCACCCTCACAATGGCCACTTCCCTCTTCCTGTGTGCATAATATTTACATCTTTGTAAATGTCATAGAGTTTTGTGTTGTTTCTTCACCCAACATCGTATCGCAATCATTTCTCATCTTATTGCATAATATAACCACAATTTTTAATGGCCCCATAATAGTTCAGTAATATACCTGTCATCATTTACTCAGCCATTCCCTTCTAGCCGAATATTTCAGTTGTTTCCAATTATTTAGTACTATAAATAGTGCTTTGAAGAGGAGCTTACACATATTTAGACTTCCGTGGCACATTCCCTGAAGTGGGACAACTGGTTAATAATATGTACTGGTTAAAAGGTATCCATTTTTAAATGAGTATCAGTGGCTTTTGATTAACGTTTCTTAAAAATCACCTATGGTAAAAGCAGGAAAAATTTTCTCTGCCAATCACTGAACAAAGAGCTTGCTTCTACCTGTGACATCCTTAGCATTTACCTTGGAGCTACTATTGGCGGCTACCAAGAATGGGGACTTGGTGCCCTTGGCCTTGAAGCCTAGATCGACAATGCTCACATCAGTGTATCTCAAATCCCTGAGAGGCACCTGGGTTGCTGCGACCTGAACCTTGGGACCAGGGCGAGGGGAGAGTGGGTGCAGCATCTTCAGGATCTCCCCGCCCTTTCATATCTCCAGGCCCAGCTCTCCTGACCAGAAGGCTGCTCTGGATAAGGTGTCTGGTATCTCAGAAGTGCCAAGTCTTAAGCCCCAGAACATGACCATTTAGATGTGTATATGTCATGCTTTCACGGAGACTTCCGTGGACAGGTCATTCCCCTGCTTTCTGATTTCTCCTCTTTCCGAGATACAGCAAGACAATATTGTTGAGATTGGAATAAAGCAGCCTGGGTTGCACTTTAAGAAGTCAGCTTGGGATGACTTTAAGAAACAGGAGGCAGTCTTAAAAGGCAGGTAGATGCAATGCTGCAAGAGTTTACTAGGAGCCACTTTGCACCTGACTGACAGACCAGTCTCTAAAGACCTCCCAGGCATATCAGCCCTGAGAAAAATGTGCTGAAGGTGCCTCAGAAAGGCTCAATTCTGATGACTACTCATGTCTTCATCAGTCCAGGGCAGGGTGGCTTTAAGCCTCTTTGTGAGAATAAGAAAAGGAACAAATTTTGCTCTCTGTGTTTCCAGTGAGGGGAAAAATATGTCAGTTAAGCAAGTGTTCTCCCCAACAAAGCAGCCTAGCACGGGACCTTGACTCAGTCTCCCGCACGGTCTACGTCCTCATGTTGCACAGAAGGAGGTGATGCACCATTGATATCGCGCAGGGTGTCTCCAACTCTAGAACTCCACTCCACCCCCACGTGCGCCCTCACCCCCTATCCAGCCATCACAACTGCTCCATAAATGGCATTCGCAGTAACTGTCCCACTCCAGGCCTTAGGAATGCCAACACTTGCTGAACAACACTGTTTGCAAAACCCCGGGCTCTGGGAAAGGATTATTCGTTGTTCCTGATCTCCCTCCAGCCCTAGGCATGTCCCCCCTGCGGGCCCGGACGACCCTCTCCATTGACCACCAGATCCCCTCCTCCGCCCAGTCGGCCCCAAGGGCGGCAGCAGCACCCTGGAGGGAGGTAGTACAACTTCCCGGGACACCCCAACGTCTCCTCTCGCCCCCGTCCGGTTGCTTGGAAATTTGCACTGGACAGTGACGTCACACAGGAAGGCGGGTCCCCAGTGTCCCGCACACCAATGGTGGGGCCGCGGCCGGCCTCTTCTTTTCCAGTGATTGGTGTCTCGGGCCCCTTTGCTCCACCCCAGCCCGCCATGGCGTCAGGCGCCGCAAAACCGGGGAGGTGGTTCCCACTTTAAGAAGTGAAGTTTTTCGCCCCCTCCCCCTCCCTGCCCACCTCCTGCAGCCTCCCGCGCCCCGCGGAGCTGGCGGATGGAGCTGCGCTGCGGCGGCGTAGGGAGCCAGGCTGTGGGGCGCAGGATGGATGGGGACAGCCGAGATGGCGGCGGCGGCTGCAAGGACGCCGGGTCGGAGGACTATGAGAACCTGCCGACCAGCGCCTCCTTATCCACCCACATGACAGCCGGAGCGATGGCCGGGATCCTGGAGCACTCGGTCATGTACCCGGTAGACTCAGTGAAGGTGAGGCTCGAGGATACTTTAGGGACGGAGCGAGCGGAGAGGAGAGCCCGCGCGCGTACGTTTGCATCCCGCGCAAGGGCAGCCTGGGGGAGCGCCCCGAAACCACCTCTCCTCCCGGCTGCGGCGGGCGTGGGGCGTGGGGCGCGGCACCCCGGCTCTCGCCGCGAGCGCGCCGAGCTGCTCCTTCCGCCGCGCGCCTGGGCCCCGGGGGCGTCCCTAGCCCACGAGGGTGCTCCGGCCGGCGCCACGCACCGCCGCTCCCACCGCCTTCCCAATCCAGGCTGCTGGCGGCGCTGCGGCGGGGGAGAAGAACTGGCGAGCGCCCCCGGTCTCGGTGGTGGCGGCGGGGTGCCCGAGGGAGGCGATCGGTGCAGCTTTGCACAGTCTTACCACGTCTGCCCACGCGATCCGCGGGCTCTGGGGTTCCAGCCCTTCGCGGCTCCCGCTGGCGCGCCCAGTGTCCGAGCCGCGGCGAGAGGCGTCCTCCGGTCTGTGCAGGGTGGCCACGGCTGCCCACACGTGCGCAGTTTCCGAGGGAGCTTGCCGCCGGGAAGCGCTAACCACGCTAGCTAGCGCCGAGAAACGTGGCCCTGGCTCCGCCGCGCGCCCTCCGGCCCGGGTGTGTGGCTTCGGCTCCCCGGGTCTCTGGGGAGGCGTAGGAGTGGCAGGGGCTTTGCGGTTCTTGGCAGCTCTCTTGGGAATACCGGTTCAGCTACGCCCTACGTGATCCCCTGTTCTCAGGATTTCTGCACCTCTTTCCCCATAAGTTCGGGCGGCCGAGCAGCCTAGAGGTAGGGCTCTAGGGCTCTAGGGCTCTCACCCTAGTGAGCCCTGCAGTGACATTTGCCTTCTCTTTTTGTTGCAGGGAGGAGGGCAGGCAAGGAGAGCATGTGCTATACAGCTCTTTCTGTGGGTTGTGTAATAGGCACTCGATTTGCCCGTCCCTTCCCCAGGTAGTTTTACGTGCATTTCTGCAAGGAGGCAGCGTTAGCCAGGCAGATTTTTCCTGTTAGACTGAGAGCTGCCTCCTGTCCGCCTGTTGAGGATACTGAATGGCAGGAAGGTAATGCTGGTATTGACATTTTGCACTTCTGTAGGCATAACTCATGGCATTCATCCAGTAACCCGGGGATTAACAGATGAAGAAACTGAGGCAAAGAGCCATGAACTCCCTCACCTGCTCAGGCTCACACTCCACCTGTTCCTCTGACTCCAGCCCAAGAGTGCTTGGGGACCTCTCTGGGTGGCAGCTCTCCTGACGGGCAGGGCCCACAGAGCTCCCCCACCGGCAGCTGTACCTTGTTGCTGATGTGGGCCCCACATGCGAGGTGTGAAGACCAGAATGTCTAAGTCAGGGTTTTCCCTGCCCTGGGCAGCTCTCTGGGAGCTGGCAGTCAGTGGACAGACAGGAATCCAGTGAGAGAAAGCATGGGCATTTGCAGTTAGGTGAGGCCCAAGCCTTTGATGGTGCTGCTGGGCCTGAGGCATCACCTCTTCGGACCGTCCAGCATCCCCAGGGGGAATTAAGGGAATGGTCTTCGCTGCCAGGGTTATGGAGGGCATGGGGGAGATCTTGCCTCGTAGGTTTTCACAGCTTCTCCAGGAAAGACCCTGGACAGATACCAGGTGGCATTTGTATAGGAAAGAATGCGTCACATGTAATAAAATTTCCCATATTTGAAGCTGTTGTGTCCAGTGCCTTGGACAGAGTGTGGGGAAAGTTAGGCGCAGGGAGATGTTATTCGAGTAGGCACCAGACCCACAGGGTGGCAGAGATGAACGTTCCATTGGGGAACTATGCCACATCTGAGGTTTTGCTGAGTGTGGTTCAGAGCATCACTATAGCTTATCTTTAGGATTAGATGTAATTAGTCATGCCTTTTCAACTCCCTGTGTCAGCCTAGAGAGGTATTCGTCTTATATGTTTAAATTGTGTGTTCTGTGTTTAGTTTCTTCCCTGCCCCTCCTTCTGCCCCGTAGACGTCCTATGTTTTAAACCAGGTGTCACTGTGTACTTAGTATTACTTTACATAGCAGTTTTCACCTGTGGATAGGTATCAGGGCGTGTGCAGTAGATGGAGCTGGTCTGGCTGCCCCAGACAACTCACTCACCCTATGGGGCTTGACTATAAAATGAAGGCCCCAGTTAGCTAATTAGTAAGGGCTTCTTCCGTTTTTAAGCATGCAGGTGTGGTTTTAAAGCCCTTGGTTTTTCACTACAACGTTCTCGGAAGGGTATAGCAAGGATTATTCTTTTCGTTTTTCAGCTGAGACAGAAGGCACAGAGAGAGAGAGTGAAGTGGTGTGAGCCCTGTTGCGTGATCCCAGGGAGGCTGCAGCCGAGTGCCACGGTCTGCCAAGATCAGCACGGTTGGCTGTCATGACATATCAGGGATGCATCCATGCTTCAGTCATGGAAATGCTTCACTTGGGGAAACCTCGACTGTGTTCTTCTTAAATATTTTGGGTGATGGAGACTGTGAGTAATGGAGTAAGGAGCCCTGGGTTAGGTTTCCAGCTCTGCCCCTAACTTGCTTCGTGCCTTAGGCATTGTTCTGTGCCTTAGTTTTGTGCCTGTAAAATGGGGGCTACAGGCCAGTTCAGTATTTCTCCCCGTTCTTAACCTGTCTCCCTTTCTACATACACAGAACACCCATTGTCCTCTTTTATGATACCTGAAATTCCACGGAATTTTTACAGTTGAAGCCATGTCAGTGTAAATTGTATGTTGGAAAAAACTTTGTCTCTGATTTTATATGGCACACATTTTGAACTTTGAATATGTGAGGTTAAGTGAGAGTATCAGGTGGTCGTGCTTTCCCCGGTTTTTCCATCCTAAGTGGTGTGGGCCATGGAAGTCAGTGCTGGTCACGTTGACCACTGAGCCAGACGAGCTCCTTGCTTTTGTGGTCATAGGGGCAGAAAGCCAACCTTACTAATGCTTAAAATTATTATGTTAAATATGCTTTCCCATGAAGTCCCATCCTACCCCCCCAGTGTCACTTTAATTACCTGTGTTTTTCAAACTGTGGGTTGTGACCCATTAATGGCATCAACATTTTAAGAAAGATTAGTCTCTCTAATGGTGAGAGTACAAAATACAAGTGTGTGTGGCATACAGTAAAAAGTGTTGCTTGGTGAAATTGTTTGGGTTGTGTGTGTGTGTGTGTGTGTGTGTCCCCTGAATGGCTGTGTAAAATCCCCTTCTAATGAGGGTTATGGCCAAAAACATATGAAGGATACTGAACCTGACGATCACAAGCTCCAGCAGTCTGTGATTATTAAAGGGTCATTTGGAAGACCTTCGGCAACTTTTCTGCTCTTTCCTGTGCCTCCTTCTCTCACTTAGTCCCTGGGGGTGGAGTGTGAGTGCTTTCTAATCCATAAAGGGCCAGGCCAGCGGGACCTCCTGTCAGTTCCCAGGAACTGTATGGTCTGCGTGGTACCAAGGAAGGGAGCATGGGGGCTCCGCAGAGCGTTCGCCAACCAGTAGTAATTCTTCGTTCCTTTCCAACTGGGGCTTTGCAGCAGGTTTTCCATGATTCTCTAGCCGGTGCTCCAGAGTGGCAAGTGGCGTGGTCGCCTAGGCCAGCACGTGGGGTGGCTGCGAGAAACCGTGGTCGGGAGTGCTCAAGACCGTGGGGAGAATGCCAGGTGGGTGGAGGAGGAAATTCCAACCAGATTAGGCACACCACTCTAGACCATGCTGAATCCCGTGGTGGTGAAAGCGGGGGGCAAAAGGAAACAGGAAAGATTTGAAGCGAGGGAACTTCCGCTGACCCTTTCTCGGCCCTTCCCTTTGCTTCTCAGGGAAATGCCGTCTTTAACTGTGCTGGGAGAAGCCCTCCTTCCCAGCCGGGTGCAGTCCCTGGGGAGCAGTGGACAGTGTGGGGGTTGAGGCTCAGTCTTCCCGAGCCTCAGCCCTCTCTCGAGGAGCCGGTGGGCGCTGAGCCAGTTGGAAACCTTGGTTGGCCTCAGGGGTTTCTGTAGCTGGCCTTGCTGAGCTTTGAGCAGCAGTGAGCTTGGAGGCAGGTGCCAGGACAGCTCAGCATTCCTCAACTTCTGAGTTTGCTCCTTGGGGTCCCAGAAATGCAGGCCGGCTGGTAGGAAGGGTGAAGGCAGCCGCCAGAGTCCCCTCCCACCCACTGCAGTGTTTTCAAAACCAAGTACAGTTCAGTAGATGCCATTCAGCTTCAAAAGGGCGTGAAATCCCAAATTGCCCGAGTTCTTGCAAGAAAATTATAGTGATTTTTCTGTCTCTCTTCTCCTGTCTTGTCTTCCTCAGGTTCCTCCCTTCCCTTTTTTTCTGTCCTTAAGTGGGTGATGCTTTTCTAAAAGGTGCATTGGAAGGGACATGGAGTCCAGAAAGGCATACTCTTGAACTCGTGTCTTTTTCTTTGCCTTGTGACGGGCCCTGCAGATGCCGACAGCAGATGCCCACAGCTCGGATCTGCACCTCGCGGGCCTGCCGCTGGAGGAGGGGGCAGACCTTCCCCAGCCCCCTCTGCCTGGAAGTGGGGGAGGGGCAGGCTGGGCCAGGGCTTGAGGGGGCACCCCTAGGATTCTAGTGGACAGGGAAGGCGCCCTCACCTCTTCAGTAGGGAGAGGCGATTGGACCTGAATGGGGGATTTGCCTGACTGCATCTTTAAAGCGCGCAGGGGTGTGTGCATGTCACACAGGAGAGGGCATTGCTCTGGGGAGTGTGTGTGTCCCGTATCTTCTGCATTTCTTTTGGGCATGTTTTAACTACCTTCGGGCATCTCATTCAGGAGAGCTTTTGTCCCATCTGCTCTTCGGAGCAATGACCGACTGTAGTCCACTTTCCCTTTTTGATGGGCATGGGTTTCTGACCCCCTTCCAACTTCAGGAGGGCTGCCTTCCCCAACCCACTGGATGAACTAGCTTCTGTGTTGAATGAGGCCTTTGGCAGTCTGTCTTAAACCCCAGAACATTCTGGCTCTCTTCATATTTCTCCTCGTACCCAACATTTCCTTCTCAGAGAATTTTCCTTTTCTTTTTTTAATCCTCAGTGAGCCCTCTGGCCCCCTCAGTGCTGGCTGCAGACACGCCTGTACAATCATGCAGTTTGCAGGAGCTCTTGGGCAGGGGCGGGCATTGTGAACCCTGGGCCTGCCCGTCCCCTCCCCGCCTCCACCTTGAATGTTCAGGGCTGACGTTTTCCATAGGGGAATGTATCTAATCACTTTGTCTTTCACTCTGCACCTCCCCTCAAGCTCTTTCTGAGCCGCATGTCTCACCCTCAGAGAACTATGTTGGGGAGAGTCAGATCCCTAGTCTGACTTACTGGTTGGGGCAGAACCGCTTAGCTTTTCTGAGTTGTAATTGCTTTGTCTGTAAACTGCGGATACTAATTTTCTCTCTGGTTTCTGTCTCCTGACCTAGCTTTCCATTGCTTTCTTCTTCCCTTATTTTTCCTCACACCCCGCGGAAGTTCCTTGGAACAAGCTCCCTTCTATCTGCACCGAATGTTCCTTCTGCCTCCCTGTCGTGATAGAAATCCAGCTCTTCTCCCGAGGCCACTCCTTCCTGGAAGCCTCTCAAGTGTAAGATTCCTGTCCGCTTAAGCCCGGGCACCTCTGGGGCTCCTGCCCTCTCACCGTGACTGACCAGCGTCTTAGCCTCCCCTCTTCGTTGGAGGCTCCAGTCCTTCCTCTTCTCTCTCTCTCATTTGCTCATCTCCGCCTCCAGGCTGACGTACGCTGAGGGGCAGGAGGCAGAGTGGTGAGGAGCAGGGACCCTTGAGCCAGACCCAGACCGCAGGACTGGGTCCTGGCTCCACTTAGTGTGACCTTGGGCAGGTCCCCCCTCACTCCAGTCTTCTCTCTGGGCCCCGTTTCCTGCTGGTGAAAAGGGGAAAGTGGCCGTGAGGGTTAAGTCCCTAAGCACTGATGGCAGAGCCTGCTGCATACTGGGTACTCTCTGGGGCTCAGTGCTCCCCTTCATCTCTGTCATCGTCAGCAGCTTAGTTTTGCAGCTACTTTCCCCCGTTCTCTCCGGGCGTTGGCATCTGGCGCACAGACTGCTTCCACCACGAGTAAATCCCGTAATCACTCTGAGGACATCCCCTCCTGCCTGGGCACCACCCGACTAACATCCAAACCCCTGTGTTCTTTATGCCCCTCAGGTTGATGACCTGTAACTCCACGGGGCCTTGTCCGAACCCAGAACTTTTCTGCCTCTGAGATCTTGGATCTAGATGTGTCAGCCTGGCCCCACTGGGCTAGGCCTCAGCCTGTCCCTGTCTTCCTCGTCCAGACGGGAGCCTGTGGGGACCTCTCTTTCCCTGCCTCGCTGGTCTGCCCAAGCCCCAGTCCTGGGTGACCCATCACCCTGTCGGGCAGTCAGGTCCTCCTGGAGAAGAATCACGTGTTTACTTCCACTGGTGCCCTGTGTGCCCCTGCCTCTGGGACCCTCAGCCTGTCCTTCTGTGTGTTCTGGTCAGTCTGTTTCCACCCTCCTCAGCAGCCGCTCTGGACCATGCTCTTGCTTCCCAAACTCCCATCCTCCTCTTTCTCAGCCCCTGCGTGGCGTCTTGCTCCCTAGTTCATAGAGAAACCAGGACCCCAGTCAAGCTCACGGTCCTGTCACTGTCCTTCCAACCAGTGTGCTGTTCCCCGCCTTCCCACTGTTATAAGGTAAGAGGGTCCGTCCTTTGTCAAACGTGAGTCAGTGGACCTGGGGAAAGGTGGTGTTGGGAACCACCCACGCGTTTCTGTCCTGCCTCTGTACCGGGGCGTGTGAGTGACCTCTCTCAGCTCAGCGTCCTTGTCTGCAGAGTGCGGATGATAACACCAGGCCCTACCTTATAGGGCTGTTGAAAGAATTGGATGAGGCATCCCCCGTAAAGCTGTGGCTGCAGTGTGTGCTGCCCGAGGGTGCGATAAATGGTCACTGTGGTAGTTATTTTGGTCATCTCTCTCGTGAGTAACTCGGTTTCAGTATCTTTAGCCTTCCCCTGACCAGTAATTCCTTCTTAAAAGCATTTCTACAGTCCACACTTGTCCCATCTTAAACAAACGCCGGACATCTCACCTTGACCCCATGTGCCCCAAGGGTTTTAAAATAACAAGTATTAGGAAAGGATCATTGACACCTGGTCTCTGCTTTTTCACCTTGTCCGCCCCCCACCCCTCACCAGCCAGGCCTTTGGCTTTGTGTCCACTACTCTGCTGGAAACCTCACGGAGGCTGCTAGTGATCTCCTTGCTAATAAACTCGGTCATTGTTTTCCTGGCCCCTCTGCTGGTCTTCCTTAGAAGTCAGCCTGCCACCCTCTCTTCTCCCCTCCGTTTCTGCCTGGGTCCCGGTAACTCTCAGATGGCAGATTGGTGTCTCTGGTCCGGTCTTTCTGGGAGCCGGGCTGTTACCTCACAGACATGTCGTAGATGTGGCTGCCTCGGTGTCCAGGACGTCCAGTGTAGACATCCCTGGGTCCTCTCCAACCTGGGCCCCCTCCCTCAGAAACTTTTTTAGAAAAGATTTTATTGATTTGTTCGAGAGAGCATGCACAAGCAGAGGAGAGGGGCAGAGGGAGAGGGAGAAGCAGACTCTCCGCAGAGCAGGGAGCCGATGTGGGATTTGATCCCAACACCCTGAGATCATGACCTGAGCTGAAGGCAGATGCTTCACCGACTGAGCCACCCAGGCGCCCCTCCCTCAGAAACTTGGTGATCCTCTTCAGCCTTTCTCCCCCCTCTGCCCATCCTCCCCCCCCCCCACTCCCCCTATGTTTTCAAGACCTTTCCATTGGTACATCTGTAGTAGGTTCTTGCCTTTGTTCTTCTCCCTCCCACATCTGCCACCTTGGTTTCGGGGACTCACTGTCTCCTTTGCATTGATGGCACCCCTAACCACCCGAGTCGCAACTGAGTACACCCTCCTTCCCCTGGTCCCCACTTCCCTGTTGCCTGACCCTGCTGTTTTTCTCCACAGCCCGGTGTTACCTTCTGACACACAGTGCCATTTACTTGTATTTATTACTTATATTCTTTGTCTATTTTATTCGTATTTAGACTATTATTTATGTTATTTGTGGTCTGTCTCCCCTTATTTGAATGTAAGTTCCCAGTGGGCAGTTTGCTCTTTTGTTCTCTGGTATGTTTCCATTGCCAGAAACCATACCTGGCACATAGTAGGTGCTCAGTTAAGGATTTGTTGAATGAATTACTGTAAATCATTCATAGCTGGTCCTGTTCGCACTCACCCCTGAGCCCTGCAGCTTCGGGCAGGTGCAGCTTTCTCTTTTTAAATAGAGAAGAGTCACAGTGCCCACCCTGCCCACCTTTCAGGTCTAGTTACTACATCTAGAAAGAAAATGCAGCCAGGTTTGCAATGAACTCTATTTAAACAGTGAACATAATTTAAAAAGTATAAAGCTCTCTGCAGAGGCCAGGTCATGGTTTTATCCAACTGGGAACCTGTTAAAAGGTAAGGTTAGCTGATTGGAATAGAAAATCCAGCCTGTTCTCCACGTGCAGCAGAGCCCATGCCAGGGGCTGAGGACCAGCCCCATCTTCTGCATCTCCTATCAGGTGGTCTCTCCACCTCATATGCCCCTAGTGGTCCCCGTTGCCTACAGAGTAAAGCCTGAACCTTGAGCAGTGTGCGGAGACCCAGACCTTCTCCCCTCTGACTTGTCCAAGACAGATAGAGGTGTTCTGTGAATAGTGGTTAAATGAATGTAGGCACAGCTGTTTAAAGAGATTGGGGGGGAGGGCGCCTGGGTGGCTCATTTGGTTGGGCGTCTGACTCTTGATTTTGGCTTGGGTGGTGACCTCAGGGTTGTGGTATCAGGCCGCCCGTCAGGCTCCATGCTCAGCAGGAGTCTGCTTGAGTTTCTCTCCCTCTGTCCCCACCGCAACCCCTTTGTGTGCATGCCCTCTCTCACTCTCTTTCTAAAATAAATAAATAAATAAATAAATCTCTCTAAAAAAAAAGAAGAAGAGATGTGGGGGAAAATAAGTACTTTGACACATGCTATGAAACAAAAGCTAGTTTTAATTTTTTGGTGTGTGTTGTTTTGCATCCATGTGTACGTTGCCCAGTAGAGCGACTTTCTCAGCCCTTTTGTTTGTCCTTTTTTTGCAGTAGAATTCGCAAGCCACAGCTATATCCCAGTGAGGCTGTTAATTCATCTGGCCACCCACTTCATTCCACGCTTACTGAGCGCCTTCCCTGCTAGTCTCTGTGCTAGACACCGGGCAGCAAAAATAAGTCCTGGCCCCAGAGCATTGCTCCCTATAATTAGATCCTGAGCTAAGGTGGCAGGACTGGTGCCCTTTGAGGGGAGGAATGGCCCAACTTGGTATTTGCTTTCAAATGGGCACAAAGTCTGGGGTGTCTGGACTCTGGAGTGCTCAGGCTGCCATCTTGCAGGTCCGGAGTCTGCCCGGGGAGTGTCATTCTGGCTTTTCTTACTGTGCAGTCTTGAGTTGGCTCCTTCCCCTGCAGGAGACAGTGGCCCTCAGTTGTCATACCCGCCCCCCACCCCCCGATCCTTATCCTCACCCCTGAGGTTGTTAGTCATTCTGGAAGCTGAACTTGGCTCCCAGAAGGTGCCTCTGAAAACATCCTCCACCCTACGAGTAACCCCAGACAGTCGGGAAGGGCCGTTGTCTGGTCACCAAGAGGTGTTACGGTTTCACATTCATGCTTTCTCTCTAAAGAGAAAACAAAACATGTTGAAATAGAAATCCCAGCAGCAGCTTGGCTGAAGCAAGAGTTGCATAACAGCTTTAAGAAACGTCTGGCCATTGTTGGGTCAAGCGGGGGGCTGCAGCTTCGTGTCTCTGAGAGGACTTCCTCTGGGGCCTCTGGATCCATCGGACGCGTCCAGCTAGAGACCCAGAAAGTGGCGGCACCCTCAGGTCTGGCTGGCAAAAGCCCCTGCCCTGGTTGCTCATTGTCGTGACAGCTTTGGTTCCCTGGCACGGCCATAAAGGCTCCATTTGAGATGCTCCTGTGGGCAGGGGCTGGGGAGGGCTGTGTGTGCTGGAGTGGAGGCCCATCGGCCCTATGAAGCTAAGTCCTGGTCGTGTCATGGACCAGCTTTGAAACCTTGGCCAAGTTACTTCTCTAGGCAAGGCTGGTGTCTCCTTGTCTCACAGACTACTAGTCTTCTAGACTAACATCATCTGCTTACCCACTTGACGGGGCTGTTGAGAAGCTCAGGTGGGATCACGTTTGTGGGCGGCTTTTGTAAAGCCGGACAAGCCCAGATAATGACAGATCGTATCGGAGGCAATATGCTTAATGATTAAGAGGAAAGGGGTGTGGGTTCACAGCACAGGGTCTGGGGCCAGACTGCCTGGGGACGGTGCCTAGACAAGCTGCTGACACCTCCCTCTGCCTAGTTTTCGTCATCTGTAAAACGGGGATAATCACGGTACCCACCTCAGAGTGTTGCTATGAGAATTAATGACGATGCACCTTGAATGTTAAGCACAGCGTCAGGTACCTGGTAAGCGTTCGGTTAACTTTAGCTCCTATGTCATTCCTGAAAGCGTTATTACTTGAACACCTGTTTATGCTTGTATGTTGCTTTTGCACTTGCGTATTGCACTATTTTTGTATTGTTCTCACCTGCATTCTGTCATTGGATTCTCTTAGCTCGCCTTTGAAGGTGGGAAAAAGCATGTGCTGTTTCTCATTTCACAGATGAGAAAACCGAACTTCAGAAGAGTGTGATGCTGTGGAAGTCGGGCATTTCCTGTTACTCCAGAGCCAAAGGGGGACAGTGAGGAAGGAAGCAGGTGGGAGCAAGCCAGTGAGGTGCTGGGGAGTAGACTCACATGTTAACGGCAGCAGAGCCCCCGAGCTGGGTTCTGAGACGAGTTGATGCGGCCCCAGCTGCATTCTTGGGACGGAGGAACTGCAGTTAAGGGGGCGCCAGCAGCGACTCGAAGTCCAGCGTGGAACGCGGGGCTCTAACGTATAAGCAGGAGTTCTTTGGTCAGCTACTCCAGTACAGAGGGCAAGGGGATGATGACAGATGGTTGTTGCTGTAGGTAATTTTGGCTCTGTCTGGCTTCTCTCTCTGGAGCGACTTGCAGCTGCTGTGGCCCCTTCTCATGTCAGCAGGGAGTTGAAACATGGGGCTCAATATAGTGATTTGAATTTGGTCTGGCCTGAGAATCCTTTTCCAAATCCCAAGATCAAGACGACCTGTTGGGAAGAGTACCACATCATTGTTCCTTGGTCTGCTAGGGCAGCCGTTGCCTTCACTCACACAGGGAAGAGTAGCAGTGACCATCTTGCCTCCCTTTCACCTCTGCTTACTGCCTCTAGAAGAAAATCGAGCCAGGCTTGCAGCAAACAAACCTTTCTACTGAGTGTTGTTTTCTTTTTTTTTAAGATTTTATTTATTTCAGAGAGAGAGGCAGAGAAAGAGCATGAGCAGGGGGACAGGGCAGAGGGAGAAGCAGACTCCCTGCTGAGCCCAACGTGGGGCTCGATCCCAGGACCTTGGGATCATGACCTGAGGTGAAGGCAGACACTTAACTGACTGAGCCACCCAGGTGTCTCAAACCTTCCTACCGTTTAAAAAGTATAAAGCTCTCCCTCCGCAGGTGCCAGGTCATGGTATTTATTATCAAACGGGAATCCTGTTAAAGGGGTAAGGTTAGCTCATTGGAATGGAACATCCAGGCTCTATTTCCAGCCTCTGTGGGATTCGCTGCATGGCCTCGGGCACTTCACCTCTCTCCTTACAGGGTGTCTCCCATCTGTTGAGTAAAGACCGGGGTGGCCCCCCTGCTCCCACCTCGTTCGCTGGGTTATACTCGGAGCATGCTCAGAAACACATTCAAAATTGATCAGGTGTGGCTGCTGAGATGAAGGCTTGTGAATGACGAGCCTCGGGCAGGGAGGACAGTGGGGTGCCCGGGGCAGTTAGGGCCCCGTTCATCTCTGGGGGTCAGCATTTTATAAACTCACTTTTACTTTTTAAGTGAGCCTGCCCCTTGAGTGCCGGGCATATGAGGCTGGGGGTTTTCCCACCATGGTCCCTCCTGTCTGTTTTTCTTGTTTTCTCACAACTGCTGTCATAGAAAAGTAAACGGGGAAGGAGGTAGGACACAGACGTCTTTGTCTTGAGGTCCTCCGGCCCTTGTTTCCGCCTGCTGCCCGCTTTGAGGGTTTTGTTGGCGCCTTGCTTGCCTCGGGCCTGGCAGGAGGTGCGGAAGGTGGTGGGTGGACACGGGCAGCCCGCAGGAAGCTTGCCAGCCAGGCCTGCTCAGGACAGGAACGCCCCGGCTACTGCCTCTGACTTGCCGTGGAATAGGGGATGTCCCAAGGGTGTCCCAGGGCTGTCACGAGCCTGGATTAAAGGAGCAGGGTGGTTAGCCGATGAGCAGTGCTAAGAAGTCAGACCAGAGCAGGGGAGCCTTTCCAAAGGAGAGATGTTGGGGGGGGGGGTGTACATGTGTGTGACGGGGGGGGGGGCGGACCCAGGGCGTGTCTTCAACTGAAGAACCAAGTCAGTCTCTTTCCTTAGTCACTGTCTCCATGGCTTATTTGCTAAATGTGGGCTTGTGTTAGCCTGATTCATGGAACAGTGGGAGAGTTGAAAGGCATTTGCAACAATGCAACTTCATCTGCTGGACTTCACTGAACGGCTAAATTAAGTAAGAAGTGAGGACATATGGAGAATGACTGTGTGTGCTGGGCACCAGGGAGCCAGAAGCCTCGACACCTGGGAGGTCTGTCCCCACAGAAGTCCCCGTGTGGCAGGGAGGACAGATAGATTGATGAATCCTTCCTGTAGTGGGTGTTGAGCCTGTCCTCAGGGAACCTGCCCCTCATCCGGGGGGGTCAGGAAAGGGGGCCTCCAGGAGTTCTCTCAGTATCTGTATCTAGACCACAGGGGATGCAGATGTTAGAACAAAGCCACGCCACTCGCTCTGTCCCCTAGGCCGTCACGTCCTGTCCCCGAGGTGCCTGGCCATAAGCAGGACACCTACACCCCTCTGACACTCTGCTTTTGGGGCTCTGCTCTGAGCCTTCTAACTGCAGAATCCACAGAGAAAGTTCTTGTGGTTTGAGGTCACCACACACTGGGGCCTCCACGTGGGACCTGCCCCCGGTTCTGAAGTTCTCTCGCCCTCTTTCCTGAAATTTCTTCTTTTTCTTTGTCATGTTCTGGGGTTTTAGTTCCCTATCTGGCTACCAAGTGACAGCCTGGTGGGTTTCCCTCCCTGAGTGGGACCTTTCTCTGCAGCGCTAAAGACCAGAGGAAGGTGGGAACAAGGAGGGACTCAGGCTGTCATGTCAAAGGCATTTCTGCTCATAATTGGCTCGTAATTAATGGGTGGCATTAGTGTCAATGCCAGCAGCAGCAGCAGCCAGATAAGTGGCTAAAAATTAAATACCGTCATGTGACTTGGGGAGGTTTAGGGTTTGCCTGAGTGACCTTTCCTGGCACAGGTCATAGTTTGTAGGGTTACGAGGGAGAGACTTGACAAACAGTGTAGGTGACTAGTGTGCTTTCCAGAGGTCGGAGGCTGATCTGTAGTACCGGGACCTGTTCCTGACACATACGAATGTTGTTCCTTTTTGCTTTTTAAAGGCCACTGTGGAGCTGGACGCCTTTCCCTGTCCTCTCTTCCCTGTCAGCCTGTCTGGCTTTGGTGGAGCCTCCTGGAAAATGCAGAGAGTACAGTTCCCCCGGGCTTGTCCCATCCGCCTGCGGCAGTTTTGATGAGAGCCTGAAGCCAGGCTCTTGAGGAATGTTCCCCCTGGTGTCTGCATTAGTCCAGGGTTCAGATGGAAGTTCCTGGAACTCGCAGCTTTTGGAAACCGAGTCCTGTTTCTCTAAAAGGCCGGTCCGGTGACATGGGCAAGAATCGGCTGACCCCAGGCCAGCCCTCTGTTTCTGTGTCTGCGGATTCCCCTGGCACAGGAGGCCTTTGTTACCAAATCTGTTTGCTGAGTGTTTTGAAGGAGGACGTGTGTGGGCCTTTTCAGTGTTGTTAGACAATGCTGAGCTGTTACCCAGCAGAGATGGTCCGGGTGGAAGCCAAGATTTGAACTGGTTGAAGTTCTGCTATAGGAAGTACCCTATCAGGACAAGAAGCTACAAGTGACACGGTTAAAATCCTACATAGTGTGTGAGACTTGAGAGCTTGCTTTTAATGTGATTGTGTTTCAGGGTTTTTTCCCCCTTATATCTTGGCTTCTCAGACAATAAACTGAATTAATGTACGCGTATTTATGCAGTCCAGGAAGGAAGGAGTGTTAAGTGAACTTTCTTCACAGGTGACTGCAAATTTATAGTTAGCACCCAGAGCTTTAAGAATGTCCGCTTCCAAAGTGACTTTTCATCACAAAAACAATGCAATAACAATAAGGAATATATTGACAAGTTGGTAGGACACTTAGTTCCTTCTGTGCTTCCAAAAGAATCTTTCGCGTTTCGGAAGGAGGTAGAGAGGGAGCTGGCCCTGACGTCGTCCTGATGGGGGGTACCCATCGGGACAGTTTCAGGTGGAAGCAGGTACCGGTTCTCCCTGGACTTAGCACTGTTCCTCCACAGCTTCTGAGGCCGGCGGTTGATGCTCTCCCTGACCTTGGGTAAGAATTCTCATCTTAAACTTCCCTAGAGTGTCTCTTTCAAGGGTCTTCTGTATTTTCTGATAATCCAGGCACAAGAAAGTTTCTGAAATTCTCTTTCATACCCTAAGAACTGAAAGTCACTACAAAGCTGGACTTTTACCAGAAACTGCTTTAAATTGGAAACAGATTTCTGATCTCTGAGCAGCCCGTTTTTAAGGGACAGGGAGAACCTTTGTCAACCCAGAACTTGAGCACAGAGGGAAGGGAACAAACTAAGGGAAAGCAAGGCAAAAGCAGATTCTTTCTGTACATCTGTGCACGTGACATTAGCATTCACCTTTTATTTTTTTATTGTATTTTATTTTATTTTTAGCAGTTGCCTTTTAGAGTGAATTGTGATTAGCTTAAGATGACCAGAGGCTCACCAACCGAGTGACTCTGAGAAAAGCACTTCACTTGTGCGAGTCTCAGTTTCTCCCTCTGTAAAATGGCAAGATTGAACCCAAACTAAATGATCTCTTAGGAAGTTTCCAGTTCGAAAATTTCCACCTTTATTTCCATGGGGCATTATAACTTTTGGACATCCTCTTCTGACTTTGAATGTATAGACTTAGAGGCACTTCTGTTTGGAGGAGGACGCTGGAAGACCCCTGCCCTGGAATTTCTACCAGGGGGATAAGGCACAGGGAGAGGAGCCAGCTGCCAATGTACCATTTGGGGGTCCCTGCATCCCAGAGTGCCTGCTAGTCCTTACTAGACTACTAGAAATTATAGTCTGTTTAATTTACTTGAAACCTCCAACTACAATGCTTAAAGACTGCAAACCATTCATTCAGGCAATTCCAGAAATGCTGAATGGCCCCACCCTGGAATCAAGGGGAGCCATGTAGCAAGCAGATGCTTCTGGAAGGCCCTGTTTATAACTCTGACTCCTTCCTGCCGGGGACCTTTTACAAGTTCACTACCAGGAAGCTGAGTCATTGAGGGGTCAGCTGGCATGGCCAAGGTCAGGCAGCGTTGCCAGCAGCACAGATGGGTTAGTCCAGATGACCCGAGTGTTTGGGGGAGCGTTGGGAATGACAGGGTGGGGGGGGGGGCTCCTCACTTGGAAGGCTCTTGGGCGTGTCCCCTCACGGTGATGGGAGCACCACTTCTCCCCATGGTTTGTGCTTCCGTTTAGGTTTCACAGTGAGAAACGTTCTCCTCTGTTCTTTACCTCCTTTCTTCCCCCCCTTCCTCATTCTCTGTTCCCACCTCCAAGGCTGGAGGTCACGACCAAACAGACTGAAGGGTGAAATGATCCTTGTTGCTGCCGTGGTTTTCAGGGCTCACCATGGGCTCAGCTCCCGGTGCTCTGCAGGCCGGTGACACCAGCCTTCTCGAGGCCTCTGGTTTCTTCCCACCTACCTGTGCCCCAGGTAGTCCCTGTGTCCTAAGCTCTACTTGCCCAACTCCCCCAGGCTTCAGAGTCCCTTCCAGGACCCCTCCTTGCCTTTGCTCTCCTCGCACCTTCCCCTTCTCCTTTGCTTCAGGGCCCTTAGACTTTGTCATTTTTTTATTTGTATGGTTTTTGGTTTACTCTCACTGTCCTTATAAGACAGCAGACCCCTTGAAGGCAAGGACTCAGCCCCAGAACCCCATGGGCACATTGATGACGTTTGTGCAGTAGGGAGAAAAACCCCGCTGTTTGACCATGCCAGTCTCCCGCTCTCGGTTCTGGAAACCCTTCTCGTCAGACGGCCTCAGTTTAAATCCTTTAAAGCTCTTGTTTCCAGGACAAAAGTTTTAGTCAGCATGAGAGCTCACCCATGATTGTAGGTCCCTGCCATTCCCTTGGGCATCCAGTAAAACTTAAATATGACCTCCCCAAAAGCTTGTGAAACAATTTGTACCTGCAGACATTTGTACGTGTAAGTGGATCCCGGAGGCTGAGAGGCGAATCTTTGGGATGTTTCCTTTGGTGCTTTTCCCTTGAAAAATACCCCGAGAACATCAGCATGGAGTTTCTGGTATTTTTGTCTTCTTTCTCTGTTCCTGGCTGGTGTGCAAGGTGTGTGAAGAAAGGGGGAGAATGTCCTCTCCAGCTGTGACCTGACCCCACCTGCACATAAATCAGCCAGCATTATGGAAATAATTGGATCTTAGCATTTGTGGGGAATCTGGCTTCAGTAACATCTGGGAAATTTACCCTGAACCCCTACTTAGACGTCTAGCATACACTGAACTCTGGAGCCCAGCTCTGATGGGGTTTCCATGCCCGGCTACTCCCCTGTGTGGGAAGCCCCAGAAAATGGTGAGGCGCATTGTGCTGCTGGACACAGCTAGTGGGTAGCCTTTGGGGGAGCAAGCAGCAAGGAGACAGCTATTTGGCAAGGGGAGTGCATGCGGGGTTTCAAGGGCCTGCTTTGTGTATGCCTGTGGGTGAAATTCTGTGTACCCGAGTCCTTAACCATCAGTTACTGAGCGTGTCTGTTCTGTGAAGCACCGTGTCCCCTCCTTCGTGTCCTCAGACTTCATGGGAAGACAGGCATGCAGACGCGTCACCTGATAATAATTATAAGTAGAGGAATGAGCAAGAGAAGGCTGGCAACAGGGCTAGTCTTTTCTTCCTGTGGATAATAGGCTAATAGTGGGGCATGCGTTAGAAGGCGTGGCCTCCATGAAGGGTGTGGGAGCTGGGGTTGCAGAAGCCGGCAGGACCACACTTGACTTGAGAACAGTGCGCGGGGCTTCGGAGGTGCCCGGCTGCCTGGGCCCGTCTGCGACGGATTCCAGGAGGGCTGTCACTCACAGCGCTCAGGACGCCCCCTCCGCTCCCTGGCTCTGATGGCTGTCACCCAGTCTGTCACATACTAACACTTGGCTGGGTTTTGACAGCTCCCTCCGTGCCCGAGCAGTTGGGGTACTGATCCCTGGGATAATATCTTTTGGGGTGGCACAGGCCAGTGGGCACTGGGCAGGGAAGTGGCGCCTCATTGAGCCTGAGGGCCAGCCTGCGGGAAAGGACGAGATTCAAACTCTGCATCTTAGCCACTTCTGCCTTCCGGGAAAGCTTTGCCTTCTGTCCGAGAGCCCCTGGGCTGACCTTCCAGGTGCTTCCTTCCAAGGCAGGCTCTGGAGCCAGGAATACTGCTGTGTCTAGGGGATCGCGCTGTGCATTCGAGACCCCTGGCTGTCTTCACCAAAAACAAACACACACAAACAAAACTGCTATCTCAGATGTTAGCGGAAGTCTAGGGAACTATTTGATTGTGACAGGATTTCAGATGATGAAGAGCGTGTGGAATGAGCTATGGATTATGGTAAAATACATATAAAATTTACCATTGTGACTTTTTTTCTTTTTTTCTCATTTTCATTAAGTTTTTAATTTTAATTCCAGTGTAGTTAATGTACAGCGTTATATTAGTTTCAAGTGTACAGGACCATCTTAACTTTTAAAGATTTTATTCATTTATTTTGAGAGAGAGGAGAGACAGAGAGCACAGCAGGGAGCCTGATGTGGGACCCGATTCCAGGACCCTGAGATCATGATCTGAGCCGAACCCAGACGCTTAACCGACTGAGGCACCCAGGCGCCCCCATCTTAACATTTTCAAGTGTGTTGTTCAGTAGTGCTGAGGACATGCACATTGTGCAACCACTCTGCAGAACTCCTTCATCTTCTTAGAGTGAAACTGTCCCCATTAAACAACCACGCCCCTTCCCCCCACCCCTGCAGCCCCTCGCAACCCCCATTCCACGTTCTGTCCCTGAATTTGTGATCTAGGTGCCTCATGGAAGTGAAGTCATACAGTATTTGTCTTTTCATGACTGGCTTATCACATCGTGTGCTCCGGGTTCGTACACGTTGTGGCCTCTGTCAGAACCTTCTTTCTTTGTAAGGCTGAGTAATAATAATGTGTGATAGACCACATTCTGTTTGTCCATCCACCCACGAATGGACACTTGGGTTGCTTCCACCTCTTGGCTAGTGTGAATAATGCTGCTGCGAACATGGGTGTGCAAATATCCCTTTGGGACCCTGCTTTCAATGTTTTTGTTATAAATCAGAAGTGGGATTGCTGGATCATACGGTAATTCTGTTTTTAAATTTTTTTTTGGTAACCACTGTACTGTTCCCATAGGGGGCTGTACCATTCTGCATTCCCACTGACAGTACACAAGGCTTCCAGTATCTCCTGGATTCCTCTCCTCCCCTCCCCTCCGTTCCCCTCTTCTCTCCTCTCCTCCTTCCTCCCTTTTAAATACAGGTGTTTTTTAAAGCTTCAAGTAGGCCTGATGTATAGTAATGTAGAAATATAGGTTTATCTCCCCCAAATAAGACACAACCGACACACATTTGTTTTTCAAAGGATTCTTTACCAGTTTCATAGGTTTAGACCGTACGAGGCCAAAAAGGACCTCCTTAGAGACATCAGTATTAACTCCATTGACCCATTTGACAGATATTTGCAATTATAACAGATCCATGAACAAAATAGAAGAAATCTCCCGTCTATTCCGGTGTTTACCTGCCAGTCGAAACCCATATTGATGCCCAGCTAGGCTAGATTGCTCCGAGGTCCTCAGGGATTTGAGGGCAGCGCTGGCCTGGAGTCTGGGTCTTCTCACTCTTGGAACAGGGCTCTGTCCTTTCGATCATACTCACGTTTAGGTGCACATTTTGGGGGGACTGCCCCTGTTTGGGAAAGTGAGACACACTTGGTGGAAACATCCGTGCCCTGCAGCACCATGTGGATTGATCCCCCCAAGTCCGAGGGACCTGCAAGCCTGCCCACACCCACGGTGGGGGCCCAGGTCCTACAGGGTGACCGTGGAGCCCAGGACCGGGGCAGAACCCACCGAGGACTGCCCGTGCCCAGTGCTGTAGCTCCTCTTGGCCCCAGCTGGCTATTTCTCTACAGTTCAGAGAGGAGCCAGTCCTTGAGCACGGGGAGGGCCCTTTCCACGGTGGTGACCTCGAGGGAATGGACTGCAGTCCACAGTGTCAGGGAACCTTGGGACTTTAGCCCTGGTTAAAGGTTTCCAGAACCGTCCTTGCGCTGAGCAGCCAGGCCCAGCGAGCCAGCTTTCCGGGGCACTGTCATCTTGGACCTTCTGCGCTGTGTAAACTGACACTGATGATTTTCCCTCTACCTTTCCGGCTACCCAAGTTCCCTCAGTTACGTAATTGGGATTAATGTAAGCAGTCAGGTCCGTTCATTTAGAAATTGAGAGCCCAGTAGGGTGAATGCGGGAGTGGGGCCGGTGGGAGGGACAGAGGCCCTCGTGAGTGCTGTGGGCAAATCCCCTGGCTTTTCTGGGCCTCGGTTTCTCTTCTGTTAAGAGACAGCAGAACCACAGCCTGTCGTGAGGGTGACTCAGGTAGTCTGGTCTCAGTGTGTGGTCATGGTGGGGGGCGGGGTGTTGCTCCCAACCAGGGCTGATCTCCTCCGAGGGAATGAGAGTTTTATGAAGGAATTAGAGTAAAAGTTACATCTTCCTAGGAATTTGCTGTTTATCCAACAAACAAACAAATAAAACGCCACACACGCCAGACCCCAGGCAAAGGGCTTGTCATTCATTGTTTCCTTTAATCCTCACAGAGATGCTAGGAGGTAGGTGCTGTTATGATCCCCCATTCACATATAAGGGAACAGGCTCAGAGAGATTGAATCACTTGCCAAAGGTGCAAAGGTGTGAGGAGGAAGCAGGCGGGGGCGTGGTTTAGACCCAGGCGGGGCCCTCGAGCCTGCAGCGCTGGCCCTTGTGGGTCTGGAATCCCGTGGAAACAAGAAGGCCACCTTGCTTTGTTCAGCCTCTTTCTGATCAGAGGGGGTGGGGGGTGCGTGTCACTCCTGTCCCTACTTTGTGAGGTTAGAGGAACTGGGGCATGGAGTCCTCAACACCAGGGCCCCTTGGCTGGCCGCTTCCTTCTGGGAACCTGGGTGCGTGTGGTTTATGGGCTATCCTACTCTGTAGTCCGACGTTCAGACCTGTAATGAGATCATTTATGCCAAACAGCCATTTGTCAGCAAGCAGGAGGAAAAGCCCCACACCTTCCCGGCAAGATTAAGCTAGTTTTGCTGGTGGTTCTTAATAAGATTTCAGAGCCATTTTATTAACATAGGTGGTGGTTTAGGGAACATGCTGGAGCCCTGACAAAAATAATGACAAAGGTGATAGACATGTGTTGAGCACCTCCTGTCCTGTGCCAGGTGACCCACGTGCTGAGAAGTTTTCTTGTGTATCCGTTGCAGAAAGCACGCGAGGGAGGGGTTTTCGCAGATGAGGGAACTGCCGTTCAGAGAAGTTGAGTAACTTCCCCCAAGCGGATACAGCTGAAAAACAGAATAGGACTTCGACTGCGAGGGGGTTGAGGACAGGGGACGTCTTTGTGTCCTCAGGTCCTAATCACAGAGTCAGGCCTAGAGTAGTGGAAGCCCACCGTGTAATTTTTGATTGAACGGATGAACTTCAAACCCTAGGGACCATCTGAGCATCAGGCTGGTGGGTGGTTGAACAAGACGTCTTTGAGATTCCACAGTTGGGATTTTCAGCAAAAGGCTGAAGGATGGTCAGCAGGGCAGGGTCTGGAAGTTGGAGTGCTGGCCAGTCCTGGCACAGTGGTGACCAGCTCTGGGAGCTTGGGCAAGTCACGGAACTATTTCCTCTTTAGAGAAGACAAAGTGGAGGTTGGGGGCTTGATGGGTGGCAGAACGCTGAAATCAAACAAAAGCCCGTAGGAGCCCCAACGTGCCAAACCATGACAGCAGAGCCGCCAGGGCTGAAGGTAGGGAGCGGAGCCTGGAATGGTCATGTGGAGAATCAGTGCCTGGGTCCTGTTCTTCTGCACGCAGGTAATCCCGGTGCCTTGGGGTGGCGTCATGTGCTGCTAGGGTATTTCCGTGTGGATTCTTGCATTAAATTTGTTCTTTGATGTGGTGTTGCGATGCCTCAGCAAGTTTACCTATGTGCAAGGAAAATAAAACACTTTTGAGAATGAGGTATTTCTTCAGTTCTGCCCCTGACATCTTGTCCTTACTTGTAGGTGGGGCGTTTTATAAGCCAATGACATAGACAAGGCTGCTGAGTCAGGGGAGGCCCTGGCGAGGCCAGGATCTCTCAGTGAATTAAATTCTTTCCCGAAAGCAGCCTGAACTTTGGAATATTCAGTCCTAGCCTTTGAATACTGTGGGAGTGCCAGGCTTCATCCATCAGCATGCCTCTCCTGCCCACGACCCTGGTGGGCAAATGGCTCCAGCTCTTTTTGAGGAGAGAGAATGGGTTTGTACTGAACGAGCCACTATTACCCAGTTCCACTTGGGACCCGTGGCCCGGCTGCTGGCCAGCCATGCGAAACAGTGAAGCTCTGTGACCTCCATGTGATTGGGCTCATGACTCTGTAAGTACCCTGCTTGCAGCGTGGACATAGATCCCTTAGGAGCTTTGTGGTCCAAAACCAGTGAGGATTTTGGGAACTTTGACGTAGTTGGGGCTACTCCCTCTTCAGAAAGGTCGGGTACATACGGGGTGATATACATATCACTTAGCGTTGTAGGAGAATCAGAGCACATCAGAGACAGGAAGGAAGTTGAGGTCACCTGTGATCCCTCACTGTCCACCCCCTAGCAGGAGGTTGGGTGGCCTCCTGGTTCAGAGCATGGCTCTGGAGCCAGTATGCCTGGCTTCCAGTCTGTGTGTACTCTATGAACTCGGGAGCTAGTTCCTTCTCCCTTCTGTGCCTCCCTTCTGTGCCTCAGTTTCCTTGTTTGTAAGATTGGGATAATTAGTTGCTAGTATGACTGTTTTATTGTTATGATTATTTTGTGAATAGAAGCATTGGGGCTCAGAGAAGCAAGCTGGCTTGCTTAAGGCCACACAATCCTTAATACTAGATGTGGGACTAGAATCCGGGACCTGTGCTAGAGCCAGAGGAGGTGGATAGGAGTGACCGGAGGTTCAGGCCTCCCCTCCAGGCCAGTGTTGTTCCCCTCTCGCATCTCCCGGTGGGTCACCAGTCCCATCCATGTACTCAGAACCCTGTTACCTGGAATCTTGGGAATTTTAGCACCTCTGGAGCAGCATTTAATCCTTTGGGCCAACCACAAACTGGCTGTTGTCAGTATGTCCTGGGTATGTTGGGTCTGAGCCAGGCACGGATTCTTTCATCCCTGCCTCGGTCTGCTGGAGAATCTTCTAGAGAAGGGGAGGAGTGACCAGGCTTAGCTTGTAGGATAAAGGGATGTGGAAATGTGCTTTGAGCCGTAGCAGGGTGGCGAGCTGCTGCCCGTGGGTGCGGGGTAGTGGCACAGTGGCCTTGCTCGTGGCCACAGCTTTGTAGAGAGCAGAGCGTGGCCAGCCTGTAACGGGACCTGGCAGGGAGGGCTTCTGTTGCAGGATCCCTTCTCCCAGGCGCTGGAGGTCCCATCCGTGTTGCTCACCGGGTGGCTCCTCCTGGCTACCGTCGTGTGCAGTATGTAACCACGGGAAACACTGGACTATAAAGTAAATTCCAAATGCCTGAGCAAGCTGTTCAGGGCCTCCCGTAGTCCAGCCCCAACCTGCCTTTCTCTCAGCGAACATTTATTGATTATCTAATGCTCAGCCTGCCTCCTGAGCCCAGGGCTACCTCTCCATCTGCACCTTACCTCTGCATTTCCCCTCGGACATACCCTTCAGCCATACCTTCCTCTGGCTCCCAGGCCCCCCTGCACATTCACATTCCCCCTTGACAGAGTTGTTCACTTCCTCTCCCCGCCCTGTTGACCTTTTATTTTTTTTTTCAATCAAAATAACATATGCACAAAGTCAAAAAATCAAATTAGAAAGATGGGATCGTAAAGACCGCTCCATTTCTTAGCAGTTGCAATACTGTTCCTCTTTCGAGGGACAGCAAGCGGCCCCTCTTCTGCCACACTTTCTGGGCTGTATGTGATCTGGGGTCTGTCTGACTCCTCATACTGTGGCCTGGTCCCAGGAGAAGTGGTGTTTGGGGCCGTGGCTTCTCCCCTGGTTTTGGTTCTTTTGGTTCTTTTGGTGGAAATGTGGTTCTTTTGGGTGGAATGCCTAAATACTTAGGCATTTTATCCTTAGAAACAGCAGTGCCCCGAAGCACACCTCTAATGGGCCCTGGAGGTTTCAGGATTCCGTCTGGAGAGTATGAGTGAGAGATGGTGCGACCGCTTCGCAGGCCAGACCCCACACTTTAGAGACAGCCCGCAACCAGGAACGTTGGAGTGTGGCTGGTCTGTTCAGATGAAAATCGGGCCTCCTGTGGGACGTGAGTGGAAAGACAGAGTGACCTTGCTGGTTTGCTCTTCCGTGTGTGAGTCTCCTTCCTCCCACCCTCTCCTGAGCATCAGGGTGACCGTGAATGGAGGGGTGTCTGGCCCTTCTGATAGGGGAGGCAGGGAAATCGGTGCGGACACGATTTAGCTCGAGGTGTGTTCCCACCAGCTCTCATCTGTTTTGTCTTGGTGCAGCTCTTCTCACGATGGGAGAGTGAGCTGGCCGTCTGCTGCTTTAAAATAGTGGTTCTCACCAGGGGCTTTCAGAATGTATGTGCCTGGAACTCCCCACGCACCACACCACCACATGCTTCATTCCCCTACCTGGTGCCCCCCTTTTTTGGGGGTGGTGGGTGGAGGCAAGGACTTCCTTTAAGGAGTCCTTTTTCTCTTGCTGGTTCCTTAACTTTAAGAGGATCAAGTTTTCCTTTTGATTAAAAAAAGAGAGACAAAGTACATTCTCTTTATGTCTATACTTTTGCCAATTTGGGAGATTTAAGAAGACATGATTGGGAATTTTGAACTTGAGAATAAACTTCGATGTGCCTCTGCTTGCCGTGACTAGTGTGGTTCTCCTTAAAGTATTTCCTGCAGTGCCCTGTTCCTGGTTAATGTGTGTGGGGATGGTGCCGGGCGGTATCCGCATGCCCCGATTTTGATGATTTCTGCAAGTGTTTTCAGAGGGCCAGGGTGTGATTGTCCGTCTTTTCCGTATCATACATAGTAAGGACGAGGTTCCAGGTCGGGACGCAGATTCTGAGTTGGAACCCTGAGAGAGCTGAAGGCTTTCCTGGGTGGGCGTGCTTCTCCTTGATGTGGTTTGGGTTTCTTCTCTGCCGTGCGTGCCTACTAAGGATTTTGGAAGGCAAGGATAGTACTTTCTGAGCCCTTGATGAGGTCTGTAGCTCCATTCCGGAAGACATTCTGGAAGACAGTTCTTTCCTCACAAAGCCCTGTGCCAAAAAAGCCTCTCTCTCCCGGCCGCCTGCAGGGATGTCCTCGGCTTGACACAGTCTGCGCTGGGTGGTGGTGGATGGGGGCTGGAGTGTCACCAGCAGACCCCAGTGCCGTGGATGGGCTGTGGGTGCAAGTGGGAGAGGTTCGGGCACAGGGCTGAAGGGTGAGACCGTGTGTCCACGGGCGGCTGGCTGTGGGCTGGGAAAATAGGGTGCGGGCTGCCGTTGGGACCTGCAGTCTGGCTTAGGCCATGGTTCCACTGCCCCCTGAGAACTGGTGGCAGACAGGATTGAATTAAATTTACTGATTTGACTGCTTATTTTGCAACGGACACTGAGTGGCAGACACTGGTATGATTTGGCATTTTCGTAGCAGTCTGTGGGTGCCTGAAGGGAATTTCCTTTCTCTGGGAGAAAGGCGGGAACAGCAGAGACTCCTGGGTAGCCTTTTGGGGCCCAGCCCTGGTCCCTCAGTGGGTGGGCATTGTGCTGTGATGTTTGCTCACACCATGATCCGGGAGCCCCGCACACACCCATTCCTGCCCTGTCTCCCCATAGCACCTTCCTCGAAGCAGGAGTGTGGCAAGGAGGAAGGAGGACTTGGAATTCGGGTCAGGTGGGAGGACAGTGGTCCTGTGGTCCCACGATGCTACGGGTCCTTGGGCTGGGCAGGATACGCAGGGAGGTCAGAGGTCTCCCTGCCAGGCTCTGCTTGCTCCCTTTGCTTTTCTTGCTGGGTGCCAGTTTCCTGTCTGACTAGGCAGGTGCCGAGCTATGTGTGCCCTCTGCCCAGGGCCCTTGCAGCTCCTGTCATACGATCCTGCGAGCTCATCTGAGGCAGAGCACACATTTTCCACTCTCCGCCCACCCTCCTCCCCTCAAGAGGAGAGCAGGGCAGCAAGGCGGGCTCATGCTGATTTGTCTTGGGGGGGGGTACGGGACACGTTTGAGCCAAGGCCCTTGCCCCTCCCTCCATCCTGGCCTTGCTGGGAGCTTATGGAGCCTGTTGAAGGCAGATACAGAGGTTGTGTCACCGGCGTGGAACCATGCTATAGAGTTGCCCTTCTAGAGCTGAAGGAGACTCGCTCCGTCACACAGGGAGCGGCAGGACGAGGCCCGAGACCCAGTCTCCTGATTTCTGGGCCAGCTACCTCGTGCTGCTCCTGGCCTTGCTGCTTTTGGGGCCTGTCTTGCAGGCTGCTCCTCCCAGGCGCTGTCTGTGCCTGGGCTGCCCCGGGGCATCCTCCTGACACCCCGAGCCGCTCTCTGCGCTTCCTGCGTCCAGGGCCCACACCACTACAGCTGTTTTCTCGAAGTGTGTTCCGCACGGTGGAACTGGTTATTCCACGAGACAGGGTTTCTGCTGCCCAAGACAAACTCGTAGCAAGTGCCTTGTTAAACACCATTCACAGGCCGCTTTCCTGAAGGACTTCCCAGAGCCTTTAACATGCTAATGTGCATTCCGAATTTCCAAGAGTGGAGAATTAAAAGGCCAGAATGGGATTTATTATAAAGAAAGGGCGTGCAGTGCAGCTGGGCCTGAGGAGGAACTGAAACCCAGGACAGGAAAGGCAGTTTGTGAAATTCTCTGACTCCGTCTTTTGGTTTGTTTTGGTTGTGCTTTTTAATCTCTGCCCTTTCTCTGTGTCTTTTTCCTTCTGTCTACCCTCACACTGGGCTTTTAAAAAAACATCACAGTAAAATCTACGTAACATCAACTTGCCATCCTAACCACGTTTGAGCGCCCGGTTCGGTGGCATTAAGTACATTCCCAGAACCGTACATCTTGCAAAAACGAAACTCTGTGCCCGGGGAACAACCCTGTTCCCCTCCCCCCCATTCTACTTTCTGTTTCTATGGTTTTGGAGACTCCGGGTACCTCATGTTATGGGGAACCAAACGGTATTTGTGTGTGTGTGTGTGTGTGTGTGTGTGTGTGTGAGAGAGAGAGAGAGAGAGAGAGAGACTGCCTTATTTCACTCAGCACCACGTCCTCCAGGTTCACCCAAGTTGTAGCCTATGCCAGAATGTCATTCCTTTTTAAGGCCAAATAATATTCTGTTGTCTGTATGAATCCCTTTTTGTTTATTCATTCATCCATCAAGGGACAGGACGCATGGGTGGTTTCCACTCACCCCCGACTTCTTCTCTGGTCCACAGATCGCTAAAAAATGCGTGGCCCTCAGTTGTACCTTTTACAAGCAGAGTCACTGAAAAACAAAGAGGCGAAACTGCTTCTCTCAGCCCGTCCCTCGACCATACTGGTGCAGACTGGCCACCCCTCTCTCCCCTCGAGCTCCTTTCTGGCACGAGGACGGTCTGTGTCCTTCTCCACTTATCTCCCATGTTGTTTGTTACTTATTTCCCCGGTGACTCTCCTTTCTGCGTCCTGGTGCCCGATCGAGGGCGGGTGCTCCCTGTGGGCAGGTTGAAGAAGTGAAGATCGCACTAAAGGGGCTCTGGCCCTGAACTTGGCCACGGTGGGCCCAGAGGGGCCCTGACTGAGTCCTCCATGCTCAGGGGCCACTTGCCTCTGTCCCAGGCCTGTGTCATTAAATGTGGCCTCCTTTGAGTAGACCCCTGGCTCCCTGGGACAGAGAGATACCCAGTTGTCCTTTTCGTGTCCACAGGGGGTGGTGCATTTTGGTTCAGTAAAATTTACTCCAGCTGCCTCACCCCTAATTTAAAAAGAGAGAGGTGAGAAATCAATCCCAAATTTCCCGATGTGAGCAGTTTTGTCAGGGAGAAGCCTTCCTGACACTATAGAAAGGGTGGGTAGGAGAAGAGACGGTCATCGTTGCCAGCCAGCTCGAGCAAGGCCTTTCCCATGGTGACCTCACTTTGGCTGCCGACAGCTCTCTGGGAGCTTGAGAGGGTATTATTCCACGCCCCGACATTGAGGACCCTGCTCGAGATCCCAGTGCTGGAATTCCGACCGACAAGGTCAGACTGGCTGGCTCTAAAGCTTCCTGCCTCTGACCCCCCCTCTGTACACACCGCCTCCTCAACCACCCCCCCTCACTTAACCCAGGTTCCCTCCCCTTCTGCCAAGGCTGGATGCAGGATGTTACTAGAAAGTGCTAGGGTTGAGAGGGCCCTTTTTTTAGGGTTTCTCCAAACTGAGTGATGACCAGAATCATCTGGGGAATTTAAAAAAAAAAAGTTTAGAATCAACATGTGTTGGAGTAGTGCCCAGATGAACATTTCTAAACATTTCCCCATGATTCTGGTAATCAGCCACTGTGCCAGTCCTCTCCATTTTCCAGTTGAGGACCCTGAGGACCAGAGGGATGAGAGGACATAGCCAAGGCTGCTTGGCCCTGTCGGAGTAGGGGTCAGGTCCAGAATCCCACCTCTCAGCTCCTCATTCCAGGTCCTGTGCGTCTTCTCACACTGCCACCCCCATTGTAAGGGGCTCCTCTGTTTCTACCGACTGGGACCCAAGGGAGGCCTTCACCACAGGCCGGTCTTGCTGTCCATGGCCAGAAATGGGCCGTGAGGGGTGGAGAAGGCAGCCAGCTTCTGCAGTCCGTCCCCAGGGGCCTCTCCTCTAGTCACAGGCCTGGCAGGAGCTACCCTGTATTGACAGGTCCCAGGGACAGGCTGCCTTGGCTCTGGGTGTGGTCAGCAGGTCACCCCTGGGCTTGAGAAATGCAGCAAAATGGGGACTTCTAATCAATAGGGAAGGGGTGGTGGGAGGAACAGGTAACTCCAGGAAAGCTACTCATATTTTGGGGGGAGAGTGAAGTAACGGACCTCATTCCCTCTCACCCCTGTTGGTAGCCTAAGTTGCACACGTCTGTTTGTTCATCCATTCGTTCAGCAAATATTTTTTGGACCCCCCCCCCCCCGCCGTGTGAGACGCTTTAATAGGCATCGTAGATACACTGTAAATAAGACAGACGCAGCCCCCCCCCCCCAGGCGCTTAGACCTCTGCAGGGTTAGGTAACTAGAACCACATCCTTTATTGTCATTAATAGTAACAATGGTCATAGACATTTAATTTTCTCCACCATTCTGTCACTGGAGGAAATGAAAGTGGGGAGACGGTAACCATCTAGCCCAGGGGCACAGCGTAAGTGATGGGATCTGGGTGCCGTCCCTGTTTGCTCTGTGCCGCCTCCCGCCTGGTGCTTCTGCTTTTCATCAGGGCAATTATAGGAAAAAGACGGTGGGCGGGCACTACAGAGCTTTGTCTGCTGTAAAATGTGAGCGATTTCAAGTGTCTTTGAGAATTTAGTACCCTGGGTAGCCTCAGCTATCCTGAGGAAGTGGTTGTGCCTCTTGCACACTGGATGCTTTGCACTCCCGTACTTGGTTCGCTCCGGCCAGGAGCACCCACGGAGCAAAGTCAGATTGATAAATTCCCTCCTTCTTCCCTTGCTCTTGTTTGCTTATAATGTATCCTCCATGATGAAGCCACCGCGAATACTTTTGGAGACATGTTAGAATAGAAAACAGTTCAACAAAAAGGCACAGGGACACTGAGCTCATCCATCCCCACCTGGCACTGCCCTGAACCTGGGCCCAGGCGTGGGGCTTGGGCCCAGGGGGTGTTTTCACCAGAAAACAAGGGGTAAAGTGGTGAGTTCTTTCGTTGTGGGTTTTTTTTGTTTTTGTTTTTTGAGGGTTTTTTTGAGAGAGAGAGAGAAAGTGGGGGAGGGGCCGAGGGAGAGGGACAAGCAGGCTCCACGCCGGGTATGGAGCTGATGCGGGGCTCGATCTCATAATCCCGAGATCATGACCTGAGCCAAAACCAAGAATCAGACCCTTAACTGATTGAGCCACCCAGGCGCCCCAAGTGGTGAGTTTTTAATTTAGCTAAATTTAATTTAAAAAACAGTCTTATAATCAGAGGTAGTCTTTGATTTTGGGGGGGAGGGGCATTAAAAATGTCCTTTCATAGAAGATGGTTGTAATGGAGGGCAGTGGTGATTGTTACTCATGTTGTTACTGTTTCGTGCCCTTTCTTGGCAAAATGAAAAGTTGCCAATGATGTGCCCATTTTCCTTGTGGTTTTTACTAACTGGTGACATCTGAAAATGACCATTAATTTTTAAAATTTGTTTATTTTTTAAACTCAAGTGTAGTTAAATGCAGCGTTACATTAGTTTCAGGAGTACAGTGTAGTGACTCAGCACTTCCATACAGTACTCAGTGCTCGTTACGGTACGTTTAGTCCTACTCCCTATCACCCAGTTCACCCACCCCCCACCCCTTCCCCTCTGGCAAACACCAGTGTGCGCTCTCTAGTGAAGAGTCTGTTGTTTTGTTTGTTGTTTGTCTCTTTTTTTCTTAATTTGTTCGTTTGTTTCTTAAATTCCATATGAGTGTTAATTTAAATCATTGGTTTTCACACTATTCCTCTGAGCCCTGGAATTGCTGGGTTGCTGGGGGGGCGGGTGCATAGGGGTGCCTGCCTCGGAGTGAGAAGAGAGCCCAGAGCTCTCCCCCCATTCTCAATTAGAGAAATTCTTCTTCCATTTTACATATTAGCTTTGGGTATGATTTTGTTTGGTGATAAAAGGATATCCCTGCTCACGGTTGGAGACCCTCTACTCTAGACTGTGTGTGTTGAGCAGAGAGGAGGAAGGCATGCTGTTGTTTTGCAGGACTGAGCCAGGGTGGGTCTTTCACCTGGCAGATGTTATCTCCTGTACCAGTCAGGGTTCTCCAGAGAGACCAAACCAGGAGAGAGGGAGAGAGAGTGTGTGCGCGTAGAGCCACCAAACTACACAGGGTAATCTGTTTCACTCAAAGTCTAATTTAATGATATAAATGTTAATCTCATCTAAGAAATACCTCCATAGCAACATCTAGACTAGTGTTGGGCCATAGTTGGAGCCATTGTGGGTACCATGGTCTTGCTATGTTGATACATAAATTAACTGTCCTACTTACTTAAGTGCCCTGGTCGTCCGATACAGATAACAGAGATGGGGAAAGCCGAGTTCTGCCTCAAGGAGGCAAGGCTACACACAGGAAGAAATTAAGAGCAGGACCATTTATATGTCAAGTGCTAACTTCTGAAGACAAAATGTAAAATGCATTTAGAGGAGCTGTGGGATGAGGTCTGGAGCACCCCTGGGAGATTCCTGGTGGGGGCTGAGCAGGAGCATTCAGAACATGGAAGTCTCAGGTAAGTGAGGACACGGACTCTGGGACCAGAGGGGGAACCACAGGATAAGAATGCTTCCAGTTGACTAAGCCTCTGAGTGTCTTAAGAGGTTCACATGTGTTTTTCATTTGATGTTTGTGACCATCCTGGTTTTTTTAATCGGGGCTTCCCGTGGTCCAGAGAGGTTAAGGGATTCCTCAGGGTCACACAGCTTGCTGGTGGCAGGGTACATCTTCCTAGTTCATATCCTGGCCCCAGCCTTCTTCCCCCCTGCTGGCCATCATGAAATCCATGCGATGTGCGTACGTGTCCAGGAAGGAGGGAATCAGCTCCTCGCCGAGGAATCCTGTGAAACTGAAAATGGACAGTTTGCTGTCACTCTCTCCCTGGGTCTTTTTTTCCTCTTTACCATCCTTGTTAACTTCCACCATTTTGTGTTCTTGCCTCCCCCCCCAGACACGAATGCAGAGTTTGAATCCAGATCCCAAAGCGCAGTACACAAGTGTCTACGGAGCCCTCAAGAAAATCGTTCGGACTGAAGGCTTCTGGAGGCCGCTGCGAGGCCTCAACGTGATGATGATGGGCGCAGGGCCGGCCCACGCCTTGTATTTCGCCTGCTATGAAAACATGAAAAGGACTTTAAATGCTGTTTTCCACCACCAAGGAAACAGCCACCTAGCCAACGGTATTTTGAAAGCGTTTGTCTGGAGTTAGAGAGCTCTCTCCTTCAACAGACCCTTCCCCAGGGTTCTCCTCCCTGTGACCCAGCAGCCTGACGCCTCATCTCCGCCGCGCTTGCTTACGAATAAAGAACTCTAGAGTTGTGTGTGCACACACACCCAACACACGCACACACACACACACACACACATGCTTTTTCTGTTCCCCTCCTTCGCTTTCTAAAGCCTGGGGGAAGTCGGTGACAGAGGTGTTTCAGTTTGCATTGTTGCGTGGGTTTTTCATTTTGTTTTTTTGTTTTGTTTTGTTTTTTTTTTAAGACATTGAAAAGCAATTAATGATCAGATCTAGGAAAAAAAACCCTGAATAGAAACAAAACTTTTCAATGCTGGATTCAAAAAAAAAAATGTTATCTGGACAGCTTCTTTGAGACTATTTAAAAACTGGTTCAACAGGTCTCTGCAACGTCAAGATCTAACTAAGCTTTAAAAGGTCAAGAAGTTTTATGGCTGACAAAGGATTTGCTGCAGCACAGGCCACCTTTCCCACCTTAAGCCTCTGGGGATCTGGGGATTTCGCCCCCATTCTCTGCTGTTGGTCTCGGTGGCATCTCTCAGCGAGCAAGGGCTGGAGTAGTTTTCCTTTGTTGTTTTGAGGGAGAGAGGCGGGAGGGGGCTTGGGTTGGTGGGCGGGCGGGCAGCTCTTTCCCCCTCTCCTGTGGGTTCTGCTTTGGTTGGTTTTTGTTTGGGGCATGGAATAAGGTGTCCTTATTTTAACAAAACTGATTTTTCAACACTGAAGAGATAAGAGTGACCAGCAACAGCTTTCCCCCCTTCTTTTTGTACTACTAAGAGGGAACCCAAAAGCATCCCTTCCATCAGCAAACCCTGGTAATAATAACTACCTGGCGGGTTTGCAGACATTTATTTTGCTTTAAAAAAAAAATGGGCCCCTGGTTCCATTTATCAAGACGGTCCCTAAGGGTCACCCTCTGATGCTGTCCCCCTGAGTCCGTGGCCTTAGGGTTTGCCTTGTGTAATGGTTTGGTCCCTGGGCCACTGAAGCCCTTGGAGGCGGTTGGATGGAACACAGTTCTGCCCAGCGCTGTTACCGCTTCGCTGCGATGTATGCTGTGGTTGCGTTTTGACCTTTCTGGTGGTAATCGTAAGTGTGTGCAGAGGGGGGAGGGGGCTTTATATGCATTTCTGAAGCATTATCCTGGTGTTGCTCATTCCTCCCACCTTCCGGGGCTAATCTTAATTGCTGGGCAGTGTCACCTGCCTCGGGAGGAAGCCCAAAAGCAAAATTCCAGGCCTGAATTAGAGTTCAGAAGTTCCTGGTTCTTGAAGCCAGGCCAGTGAGAGCCTCAAGATGGGGTCTGCTGTCTCCGAGACAAGTCATCACTCTGCAGCCCAGCCCTGGAAATCTGCCATACACAGAGCTTCCTGATGTCTGCTTCTCCTGCCTGTTTTCTTGAAAATGCCTGGATTTTATTAAGGATCTTTCTTTTTAAATTTCTTTTCTTTTTCTCCCCTCTTAGCTATATATATATGTCATCCCCTTTGCTTGCCCCAGCTCAAGGGCAGAGTAAATTAGTCCGTAGACAAAGGAGGGACAGGAGAGAATTAAAATCTGGACAGTTTCCCACGGTGGAAAGTCACTAAACGTGATTTCTGGGTGCCGTCGGCCTCAGCAGGTCTAACCTTTCCCAGCATTGGCTACACATCTGTAGGGTAGACATGTGCCTCATGGCACCTGTGTAATAGTCCCCATTTTTGCCAACCATTCAATCATCACTTTACGTTTTGAAGAGTCAGTGCTCACCTGAGGGCAACTGGGCATAGATTTTGCTTCTTAGAAAGCTCTGTGCAGGGTTCCATCTGATTTTAGGTTCCGGGAACTTCCTCAGAACACCTGGTCGCAGAGGGTAATTTTCTGGAGTTTGTTTTGCAGGGATAGCTGGGAGTATGGCCACCCTGCTCCACGATGCGGTAATGAATCCAGCAGAAGGTAATGCTTCATGGTCCCAGGGAATGGCAGGAGGGGATATGGAAGGGGCAGGAGAAACGGTGGTGGGTGGGGACGGAAGGTGGGACAAGGGGACTTCCGGCCCCCAGTCAGAATAAGCAAATTCTTTACCACATTAGCAAAGGCCTTGAAAAGGGGCTGGGCATTTGAGTTTATGGTGTTCCTGTTCCCTGTGGTCCACGGACCAGCAGCATCAGCATCTCCTGGGAGCGTGTTAGGAATGCTTACTCTAGTCCCACCCCAGACCTGCTAAATCGGTCTCTGGGGAGTAGAGACAGGGAGTCTGTTTTAACAAGCTCCCTTGGCTAGTCTTTGGCACTCCTGTAAAACCTGTGTGTACGTGTACATGTGTGCACAGGCACGTACACGCACTCTCACGCACACAGACACACGCACACCCTCTGGCCCTTATTAACCTTTATCAATCGTAGACAAATTTAGGGTGAAGCCGTCAAAGGCCATTTATTAGGGCTTAGGTTCAATTTGCTTTTTTAAAAGAGATCTGAAATCATTACGGACCATCCCAAACATACGCAGATGTGGAGCGAAGAGTGTTAGGAATGCCCGTGTGCGCCCCTCTCTACTCGTGATTTAACCTTTGGCCATCTTGTCCTAGCCAGCTCCTCCCGCGTTATCTTTTTTTTTATTTTGAATTTGGGAGCAGTGGAAAATGGTTGTCAGCCGTGCAGACGTGAGTCCTTAGCCGACTCGGGTCTGCACAGCGAGGAGCTTTGGGGCCTGCTACTGGGCATCCTCCCACCTGGGTTATTCTCGGTGTGACATGTATGACCCTCTCCACCTTTCTCCCCATCTGAAAATGGTCCCTTGCCAGAAGGGAAATCAGGGGTAAAACGTCAGCATTTTAAGTCTTGTGTTATGAGTGTGTCTGTTTTTGTCTTTTAAGGTGAAAATTTCTTATTTGCTCTCAGCTGCCTCCCATCCCCTGGCAGACAGGGGACTTGTTCTGACCTTCGGGGACTTGATGGGTCAGACTGGGAGAGGTGGGCTTCGTTTTTGTGTGTTTAGGGCCGTGCATCCAGGGACCTGGTCAGTGACCAGTTAATTAGCCTGTGTCACCAGGCAAGAATTTTGTTTCTGCTTTTCAAAGAGAAAAGCAGATATACTGAGTTAAGGACTTCATTTGGCTACAAGTAAAGCAGAGCGCACTGCATGTGTCCATTTGGCAGTGCAGGGGGCTATTACCACTCAAGCCTGACGGACCCCAGTTGGCCCCCAGTTGCCTCATGTCCTTTGACCCAGCAGTTACTTCTGTACTTTAAGCCAGGGTCTTCACTGGAGTTTGTCACTGAATCTGGGCTCACGTAATTCCAGTGTTTCTTCCAAGTGCGCTGTGACATGCAGAAGCTAAAACCGCTGTGTGCAGGCCACATGCAGAGAATAAAAGATGGGACACACGTGCAGCTGGGGTGGTGGAGGGCAGAGAGGCCAGGAGGGCGGGGTTCAGTTTTGCCGCAGGTGCGATGCTGGAGGCCTCTGGGATCCAGGGGATCAGAACAGTGAGTCTAGTCTGAAGTGGCTGCCTGGTTCGGGGACCACCTTCTGGGGGCTGCAGGCAGGAGACACTGAGCACCGGGTCCTGGGGCTACGTCTGCAAATGGGAGAGCCCGGAGCTGGCTTGTTTGCTCAGGCTGGGGCTGCGTGTGTGCTAGCTCTCTGGGACCTGGTACCGGTGTGTCTAAACTTGCTTGTTTCTCTTTACGGCTTGGCTGCCCATTTCGCTCCGACCCGGGGTGGGGCCAAACCCAACCAACCACCCCCCGACTGCCGGCGGCCCGACCCCAGTTGTGAAACAGCGCATGCAGATGTACGACTCGCCGCACCGGTCGGCGCTTCGCTGCGTCTGGACAGTTTGGAGGACCGAGGGCTTGGGGGCCTTCTACCGGAGCTACACCACACAGCTGACCATGAACATTCCCTTCCAGTCCATCCACTTCATCACCTATGAGTTCCTGCAGGAGCAAGTCAACCCTCACCGGGGCTACAACCCACAGTCCCACATCATCTCGGGCGGGCTGGCCGGGGCCCTGGCTGCAGCCGCCACCACCCCCCTGGACGTCTGCAAGACCCTCCTCAACACTCAGGAGAACATGGCCCTCAACCTGGCCAACATCAGTGGCCGGCTGTCGGGCATGGCCAATGCCTTCAGGACGGTGTACCAGCTCAATGGCCTACCCGGCTACTTCAAGGGCATGCAGGCACGCGTCATCTACCAGATGCCCTCCACTGCCATTTCCTGGTCTGTCTATGAGTTCTTCAAGTACTTTCTCACCAAGCACAAGCTGGAGAATCGAGCTCCGTACTAAAGGAACAGGCTGTGGGCAGTGATTCCAGAATCTTTTATTTTTAAAAGACTTGCCCTGCCTGCTTCCATTCCCTTGTCCTCACACCGAGATTGTTTTGGCAGGGTGTTGGCAAGGTGGGCCCTCTGCTCCCTGACGCCTGAGAGAGAGGGGACAGTGGGACAGCTGCTTACTGGAAGGCCGTCCACAGGGACGTCCGTGGTGGTAGGTGGGGGAAGACTTTGGAAGGGGAGTGAGGGACGGCTTTTGCCGTCCCTCCCCTGACAGGAATGTAGCTTTCCTGCCCCACTGTAGCAGTCTCCAGCCCTATAATCGCAGCTCACACGGGAGGGGAGAAAATGTGCAGTGACTGAAAACATTAAAGAAAAAAAGAGCATTCTGTATATAAAAGTTCTAGTATACAGTACAAAATAGATGGATAATGTTTATCCTTTATTTTTCTATGTAGAAGTTTTTGGGTGTGTGTGTGTGTGTGTGTGTGTGTGCGCATGTGTGCAAATAGGTGGTACAGCTAGGCATATCACGCTGTTTAAAAAAAAAAAATAGAGGGCTGAATTCTTCCATTGGGTTAAGTAAAAAGGCACCAAAGTGAAAAATTGCTGAATGTGGCCTAAAATTGTGTTAAGCCCCCAGATGGAAGTTTCGCTTGAATATAAAATAATAAAGTTTATATTTTGAATTTCTCTTTTCGTGGGGGAAAAAGGTACGTTGCAAACAAAATCAAAATAACGATATGTTACTTCCAGCTACTTTTTTTCTCCCCTTATTCAATCAGTCACCGTGTGCCTTTTCCTTTTGTCTTTCCCGAAAATTCCAAGACCAAAGATCTGGCCCTGGGGCATTTTCTCGTGCTGTAGGCGCGTACACATGCATACACAATGGTGTCAGGATGGGTCACACTGGAGGACGGTGGCCCCCAGCAGGACTGCGACGACTAGCCTTATTCCTGCTGACACCATTCCCTTCCGTGTCGTGAGTGATCAGATGTCTGCCTCCCTGGGCCAGCACTTAGTAGCTCTTGAAATGCGAAGGTTTTGTTACTTGTTGGAAGGCAGTTGGGATAAATCCTCTGTAGGACTTATTTCTGCTTTAGCCTTTAACTCCGGCACCTCAGACATTCGTGTGTGTGTGTGTGTGTGTGTGTGTGTGTGTGTGTGACTAAATCTGTGTCCCTGTCAAGTATGTCTGTGGCATTTGTCCGTCCCTCTGTCCACCATTAGTTCACCTGGCACGGAGCCCCTCACCTCGCAGGGACAGAGGCCAGGCCCTCCGGCCAAGCCCAGCTGCTGAAGGGAGACCTGGACCCTCGTGCACAAATCAGGCTGCCTCTGCAGAGCTGTCTTCAGCCTCACGCATCTGCATCAGCCGGGAACTTGAGGCCTAACTGCCTTGTTGTTTGAAATGGCGCGTCGGAGCCAGATTACCACTGAGAGAATGCAAGCTGGTTTCCTCTGGCCACGCCCTTTGATTGGCTGCCAGACATCTCCAAGGGAAGCCCAAATGGCTTCACTGTTTCCTTCTGGAGCCCTTTAAAAATGAGCAGGAAGCACGTGTATGTTCGATCTGGCGGGCCTGGCCCTGACCTTCGGCCTTTGTCCTTTGCCCCTGACCTGCCCCACGGTCAAGGTAGTGCACCTCGCTGAGATACAGATCCGGGCTCCTTTGGAGGCTGTCACTCGGCCAAGAACTCAAGGTGGCACTGGGACAGTTTTCATCTTGGGACCCTGCACGCTGCCTTCAGGAGTCGTTCTGAGGTCAGAGACGGAAGGGGGCTGTATCAGGCAGCTCCCACGTGTGCCCCACGAGCAGGACCTTGCTCCCGGGCTGGGAGGGCTCCGCTGCTGGCCTGTCTTACTTTGGAATTAACCACTCCCCACCCCCTGCCAGTTGGAAACCAGTTGCAGCAAGCCTCTGTCCCACCTGGGGGTGCAAAAAGCCCATGGAGACCGTGATGCTCTGGGAAGTATTTACATCCTCGACTAAAACATGCTGTGCATTACTGTTACATTCTGCAAAAGGAAGAAAACCAGAGAGAATTCTAAAATAATGATCCAACTGCTCTTTCTCATCCTCTTAAGATGTGCCACATGCTACAAAATATTCTCTCTTCCAGGATTTTGGTTTCGATTGCATTCTGAAAAGAAAACTGTTCACTTCTCTAGGAAAACTCCTTTGGGTAAGGCATGCAAGAAGGAGAGGCAGGAAGTGGGTTTGAGAGCTCTGTGGACTGAGCTGGAAGGTCTGCCCACGGCTCTCCTCTCACCGTACAGATGGATTGGCCGGGAAGTGGGGTGATGCCACCTGGCCTGCCTTCCCTACTGGACCTTCATGAGGCTGGATGAGCCGTGGATCTGAGAGAGTTTTGAAAGTGTGAAGCACTAAACAAATGTAAGTGGTCTTAATCTTGTGGGAATTGAATTTCCCCCTTGCTCTGAGCTCTGTGTTGTTGCTTCGTGCAATCTACAGTCCAGTTGTCAGTTGTGACTTTGACATTGAGAAGTAACTAACTAGGAAAATGTTGTCACCCCACCCCGGTGGCAACCAGCTTCACGTAATCATGGCACCCGCGTGGTCTCTCGTGCGTTTGGGGTGACCTCTGCAGTCAGGCACGCCCCTTGAGTACGGTGCTCAGGAACAGTGTGTGCACAGGCGTGAACTCTTACGCCCGGAACGCGATGTGATATTCAGTCCCTTGTAGATCAGAGTTTTATTTTAGAATAAAAAATTGATTTTTCTCAGATGTGATACAGCTTCAATCCACGACTATTTTTTCTTAATTTTGGATTGAATCTAGCTGTTTACTGGCCTGCATCCTTCTGTGTGTTCTCTGTTTCTGTTTTTGTGTTTTTTTTTTTAATGATGATGTCTTACCCATTCGCGGTCCTCGGAAGTCCCCCTAAAGCTGCATCTCCAACACATTGTTACGCCAATAAGGTTTTATTTAACTTTATTTGAGGATGATTGTGTCTGTTCAATGCGAATGTACTGCTGCTTCCTACCTGTGAGACGCACAATGTACAAGGGTGAGCAAGAGTTTCTTAGATGCCCGGAGCAAGGAGCGGTCACTGCCTCCGGTTGTTGCCAGCTCTTCGGAACAGGGACAAAGGTGTGTCTGTGCGTGGGGATATCTCAGATTTGCTGCTACAGCCGTGACACTGGGGCTAGAGAAAATAAAGCCTTGATCTTTGAAGTGGTGTGGGCTCTGTGGTGGGAATATTGAAAAAAAGAGGAGAGTGGATGGAGAGAAGGAGCCTAATCCGTGGGGCTGGTGCCTACTCCAGCCTCGCTCATGAAGAACCAGCTCCATGACTGTGGTGGAAAGTGCCATGTCAGCTCTCTTAGCACTGGAAGCAGATCACCACATCGGGCAGCCCGGGCACGGCCACATTGTCATGCCCGGGCAAGGCTGAGAGCCGTCTGGCTTTGGTCTCCACCAGAGGGAGGGTGGCGGCTTTCCTTGCTGGTGTGGGAGTGTGAGTGTGACAGGCTGCAAGTGTATGGTAGGCACAGCCCTGGTACCTGGCACGTGCCTGTTTTACAGACACACACACACACACACACACACACACACACACACTAACCTCTTTGCAGAGGTTTAATCACGGTCGCTCTTCATGGAAGGCCCAAGAGTGACCAGAATCCTCATCTAGTTCCTAGACAACTAAACCTTTTCTGGAGGTAGGAGAGGGGTGGAGGGAGGTCTCAGACCCCTTTGAAAAGCCAGGGACAAGTCTGGACTCTTGAAGCATCACCACTTAAGGCCTCAGGGTGGGTGGAGAGTCAGACTTGAGGCCAGGCTGAGAACTAGCCGTCGGCAAGGGTGCAGGGAGTGGGGGGGAGGGATTAGGGAGCGCAGGAGGCTTGAGGTAAACTCGCAGCTGTGTCATTTTACCGAAGGCCAACCCTGTGCTTCTCAAAGCTGGCTTGCGGCTTGTGGTCGCTCCCACGCCTCTGGGGTGGGTGGCAGGTATGGGAGGGCCTGTTTGCAGTACAGAGCCGTTCGGCAGATAATCCGCGTCTCGCTGCCCCTTGAAGTCCATCTGCCCCGCAGGCTGGGCTGCATCCCGTGAACAGAGCCTGTGTCTGGTGCCGTGGGGAAGACAGCCCAGTATAAGCTGCGGTTCCTGCCCTGTCCGGCCTTCGACGGCCCACTAGGGAGATAGAAGAGAAGACGTGGAAGTGAAACGGTAACCTAATGTCATTAGACCAAACTCCATGACCATGACTGACTTGGCCCCCGCGCCCCACCCCCTGGAGCAGACAGTGCGTTTCTTCCCAGCTCCGTGTTCGGGACTGTCCTCCTGCTGGCGAGAAGTCAGCAGTGGTAGGAATCTTCACGCCACAGAAACAGGCAAGTGCTACTAGTCAGGGCTCTGTCTTACCAGCTTTCCAGTCCACCCCTGCCGACACACAGCCCCGTGCTTGGTACATGGCAGCTGTTTGGGACATGCGTGCTGCGAGAAGGGGATGAGAGAAACTTGTCAACCTGCACCCCTTCAAGTGCTGGCCCTCCTAGTTCCTCCTGTGGCAGAGGCCGTCTTCGTCACTGAGGACTCTCTCAGCACGTCCACGCTGCTCAGGTTCCAGCCCTAGGAAAGCCATGAAGGGCAGCGGCTCCCTTTCCTGCAGGACCCAGCTCTCCTTTCTGTCTCCGCTCTCCAGGAGGCACTCCAATCCTACCTGCGAGAGTGGCCGTAAGGAGCAAACATCTCAGGGGAGAATGTAACCAGCCCAGAGCTGTACAAGAGAGAGACACAGGCACCGGGAGGGCGTGCGGGTGGGCTAGTACTGCTCACGGGAATGAAGCATTGTCTTCGGTCTAAGGCAGAATGCACGGGTGGGGCTACGAGTGACGCAAGCAACCAGCGAGGACAGCTCAGTTTGCCTCTGGCTGAGCGTTGTAGGTGGTGCCCTCGTGGAAAGCTGCAAATCGGAGCTTTGGCTGCCATCAGGAGGAGTGGGACCTTTAATCAGTAGGTAACGGGGAGCCATTAAGGGTCTTGGAACAGAGGACACCATGAGCTCGGCTTTAGGAAAAGTCGTCTGGCAGAAGTGGACAGGATGGAGTGGAGAAGGAATACCGAGGAAGCCAGGAGACGGTCGCTTTGGTGCCACAGTGAGACTGCCCGGAAGAGGGATAGTGGGGGGGATGGGGAGGGTGGCCGGAACAGAGTGCACGCAGCTGATGAGAGAGTAAAAGTGGCATCGACGGGGCTTGGGGGGCACCTGACTGTAGGGCAAGTTGCGAGCAGGGGCAGCGTCAAGGGGGTGACCCGGCTGGGAGGACTAGCAGGTGGTGGCAGGGAAGGTACCTTGTCTCTACAGCCATCCATCTCTTCTAGTCCTGATTCTCCTTGGCTGTGCACACCACCAGAGCTCTGAGTTCTCGGCTAAGAGCTGCCTCCTTAGCTCCCCTCTCTTGGCTTCCATTTCCCTGCCCTCCTCCAAGCTGCAGATCCAAATGTCCAGGTGCCTGCTGGAGATCCCCCAGATCTTAATAACACTTGTCCCCTAGCCCCAAGAGACTCCTGCCCCCTGCTGCCAGAGGCTTACCATGCTACTCACTTGCTCAAAACCTTCAAGGGCTCCTCATTGCCCACTGAACTTAAGAACAGGCTCTCCTACATAGGCCAGTGCCCGATTTAGCTTCCTGTGTGAAGGGATAAGGAGAAACAGGATAAGATAGCAGGATAGATGTATGAGATCCTAGGTCTCAATCTCCTAAACAGAGAAGTGCTGCCTTCTTTCTTTTTTTTAAATTTTATTTAAATTCAATTAATTAACATAGTGTATTATTAGTTTCAGAGGTAGAGGTCAGTGATTCATCAATTGTATATAACACCCAGTGCTCATTACATCATTTGCCTCCTTAATGCCCATCACCCAGTTACCCCAGACCCCCACCCTGTTCCCTCCAGCAATCCTTAGTTTGTTCCCTACAATTAAGTCTCTCCTAGGTTTTGTTCCCTCTCTGATTTCATCTTGTTTTATTTTTCCTTCCCTTCCCCTATGATCCTGTTTTGTTTCTTAAATTTCACGTATGAGTGAAATCATATGATCATTGTCTCTCTCTGATTGACTTATTTTGCTCCACATAATACCCTCTAGTTCCATCCACGTCATTGCAAATGGTAAGATTTCACTTTTTGATGGCTGAGTAATATTCCATTGTATATATGCATCACATCTTTATCCATTCATTTGTCGATGGACATCTAGGCTCTTTCCACAGTTTGGCTCTCCAGATCTTTGTTCCCACTAGGATGTCCTCCTCCCTCTCCTGTTTCCTCCCCACCTCCTCTCTCTGCCCAACAAAGTCCTATCTTTAAGGTGCCCTAAGATGGCATTTACTACTCCATTGCAAAGTTCTTCCTGACTCTTATATCAAATGTGATCTGTCTCTCTTCCTCTAGGTAGTGAGCCTACCTCGCTTTGCATTTTTGCTGCCATCTATCCAGGATGTGTGCCCCATGAGAACAGAAACTGCTGTTCATTCACTCCTTTTTCCACAGTCCTCCTTCCCCCACCTAACATCTTCCTCATTCTGCATAAGAGCAACAATCATTGTTAATTGTATTTAGCAAACTTCTGAAGTCCTGTTGAGTTTGGAATGCCTGTGGGACATCAAAGAAGGAGAGATCTACCCAGAAGGAATTACAGTATTGGTGCTCAGGAGCAAAGCTGGAGCTGGGGCTCAGGATTTGAGAGTTATCTGAAGGGGTGTGATGATGAAAGCCATGCACACAGATGAGAGCCACAGAGAGAACAAGAACCTTGTGGAATGCTCATATTTAATAATGAGAGAAATAGGAACTGGGAGACACTGGAGTGATCAGAAAATCATGAAGACTGCCAAGAGCTGAGGCCTTTCCAAAGGAATTCTACCTGCTTACGTGTAGTGGAAAAACAACCAAGGCCATTTTTTTTAAAATTTCAGATTTTTCTCCTTGCTCTTGTCCTCTTTGTCCCTGGCTTGTTTTCCCCTCCCCTGACTTTTGCCTTAGTTCCCTTCTAAATCCCACCTTGCCACATTCAGCTGCTTTCCCTCTCAGCGCCATTATTAATGTTTTGGACATAATATTCCCATAGCCTCCTAAGGTGATAATTAAAGAGGTACTCAGAAATGTACATCCCAGGATTGTTCATGAAAGCCAAAAGCTGGAAACAAACTGGTTATCTATCCAGAAGTTAAATGATTTGTAGAACATCCGGGCCATCCCAGTAGTTTAGTGGGAAGGGAGGAAATTTCATGACGTGTCTCCAGCCAGACACCGTATTTAAAATCAGACTCCCCCATACATTTATACAATTTGAGAATATTTCCAAACTTACTTCTCTAGCCTTGCCTCCTAAAAGCAATATTACTTGGGGGAACGTGTGAGCTTTCTTTGGTGAATGTGTGGATATGAGCTAGAATTCTGGTTTTCTGTTGATATGGCCTCGTTAGGAAGCTCTTCACTTATGTTCTTATTTACCCATGACAGTCATGATCTTTCATTTTCCACGGTAGGTGGGGCACCTGGGGAGAACCACTGGTGCTCTGCTGAGAGGACAAAGTGACACCTTAAGAGGGACAGCCCAGCCCATGTTCACTGTTCTCTGAAAGTTCTCTGTGGGAAGAAAAAATACAAATCCAGTTGATACTGGCAATGTTTTTGTCTTTGACTCATGGCCGTTGAAGCCTGCCATTGCTTTAGAGTCTTCATGAATTTCTACTGTTGTGAAGGACTCACTGCCGACAGCTCTTACTAAAAAGCAGAACCCAACGGAAGCTTCATGAAGCCTAGAGTGACAGAAGGAGGCATGGTGGATATCTGGGTTCCCCATTATTGTCACGTTGGCTCTGGTGGTGGCTGCCTTTAAGGAAGAAGTAGCTTAAAATGAAGAAATGAAGAGTAGTACTGACAACATTTGCTCCCATCGGTTTGTGGACTTGTGGAGGAAGATTCTGGCTTCCAGTGAATGATGAGAACATTCTCCTGGTGGATGCCTTTAGCTTGACAAATGACAAATACATATCCCAAGAGTCATATTTTGAGCTTAGTGCAACCATATGAGTGAAATATTTCAGCAATTTTCTCCCTTTCCTTAATTGTATCTGTGTAAAGTTTGGAATAAAATAATGGGCAAACTTTAATGAAAAACTCATAATGCCTCTTTTCTGGAGCACTGGGCTCCATGAGGTTAGTGGGTAAGTACTTTCAATAATGAGAGTCCTAGGCAAAAAAATACCCGAAGATTCAAGGCAGTGTCCAAATTTCAACTGCCTTGTGTCCAAGACTGAAAAAACATTAGTCTAGAAGCTGGTAAGACCTAAGTGTTAACAGCTTCCTTTGGTTCTTGCCTGATTTTCTAGCATTCCCAGTGATCTTATGCATGGTTTAGTTTATGTCCATAATAGTGAAACTTTATAGTCAGTTCATAGTCTTCAGGCAGGATCCTGGGTCTGACAGCCAAGTGTAGTGTATGACCCCCTCACTTGCCTCCCCACAAGCTCATGACATAAGTGAAATTTGGGTAAATTATTCAGAGGGTCATGGTTAATGGTACTGAGAGGGCAATCATACTGAGAGGAGCAGCCAGGAAACAAGAAAGTTCTAGGTGGAAAGATAGTACCAGATCCTGAGCCCATTATTCATCATGGTAGAAAAACCTCCTTCACGCAGAATGGAACCTGAGGTTCTAAGCCTCGTGGTGTTCTGATAAGCTAGGGTTGCCAAGAGCACTCATATGCAAATGTTCTTGGATTCTTACTGTCATGCTTCCTGTGAACCAGCTTCTTATTTTGAAGAGATTGTTTTTGTTGGTTTGACTTAGATCAAAATCTTCATTTATTGATGCTGTCTTGAATGTCCACCTTGGCCTCCATAAGTTTCTGGTTTTAAGATCAGCAAGTTTCTAAAAACCAGATTTGAAAAGCATGCAATTATCTTATAGTGAATACTAATCCATGGATAATTTCATTTGTTGCTATAATGAAGTAATTTGTTTGCTCTGGTCCATTTTAACCATTGAGCACGTAGCAGGTGGGTCAACATGTCCAAAGGCCTGGACACTAGTCCTGGAGCTCATTAAGTGTTTGGGAAATTTTGAGTGGCCTTGGGCATATCATTTAATCTCTCTGGTCTTCAGTGTCCTCATCTGCAAAATGAAAGGGGTGGGCCACATGTCCTGTAATAGTTCTTCAGCTGCAGGAGCCTCTGTTCATACAGTATAGGCTCTACCCCCGCTCTTTGTCTATAATTACAATATGATTACATGCTTTTTATGAGATTGGAAAGAGAATCTTCACAGACCTTTTAGCCCACCTGCCATAAAGAATCATTCACTACCACTTTTCTTTACTACTATTCACTTCTCGTTTCCTATACAATAAAATACAAAAATCCAGCAAATTTGTATAGGAAAATGATGGATGTAAGTGCATTTCGCATCCTTCTCTTTAATATGCTTTTGACTGCTACATCTCTGTGCAACTGTAATTCAATCATTGGTTTGCCTATATGACTATCTAAATTCTGAGCGCAGACTGTTCGTCCATGTTGAATTCTAGGCTCCCACAATGCCTGAAACAAAATAGGTCATAATGTATCAAGTGCCTGTGGCTTAGGGAATGTGATAGTAGTAATGCCCTTATTTTCACCTAGTATATGACTACAGGAAGACACAATGTGGTTTTCTGTGGCTTTTTTTTTTTAATTATAGAGACTGTATGTTTGAACTTAAAATTATACATGCATATACATATATACACATACACCCACATACATACATACATACATACATACATACACTTGATTTTTTAGAACAGTTTTAGGTTCACAGTAAAATCGTGAGGAAGGTAGAGAGTTTCCATATACCTCCATCCCCCACATATACATAGCCCCCTTCATTATTTTTTTTAAAAGATTTTATTTATTTATTTGAGAGAGTGAGTGAGAGAGAGAGTGCCCAAATGGGGGTAGGAGCAGAGGGAGAGGGAGAAGCAGACTCCCTGCTGAGCAGGGAGTCCAACTTGGGGCTTGATCCCAGGACCCTGACAGTTAACTGACTGACCCACCCAGGCGCCCCAAGCATCCCTCATTATTATCCCACCAGAGGGGTACATTTGTTACAACTGATGAACCTACATTGACACATCAATATCTCCCAAAGACCATAGTTTACATTAGGGTTCATTATTGGCATTGCACATTCTATGGGTTTGGACAGATGTATAATGACATGTGTCCATTATTAGTAGTCTCAGACAAGGTAGTTTCATTAGCCTAAAACTCCAATGTGCTTTTCCTATTTATCTTTCCCTCCCCCAACCCAGCCAACTACTGATCTATTTACTGTTTCCATAGTTTGCCTTTTCTAGAACGTCCTATACTTGGAATCATATATTATGTAATCTTTTCAGATGGACTTCTTTCACTTAGTTAATATACATTAAAGGTTCCTCTATGTCTTTTCATGGCTTGTCGACTCATTCTTTTTAATGCTGAATAATATTCCATTGTCTGGATGTACCACAATTTGTTTATCCATTCACCTACTGAAGGACATCTTGTTGCTTCCGAATTTTGGCAACTATGATAAAGCTGTTATAAACATCCATGTGCAGGTTTTTGCATTGAAAGTTTTTAAGTCCTTTGGTTTGAAAAGAACATGATTGCTGGATTGTTTGGTAAGGGTGTGTTTCTTTTTGTAAGAAACTGCCAAACTGTCTTCCAAAGTAGCTGTACCGTTTTGCATTCCTGCCAATGAAGGAGAGTTGCTCCTGCTTTACATCCTTGTCAGTGTCTGGATTTTGGCTATTTTAATAGGTGAGTATTTGTATCTCGTTGCTTTAATTTGCATTTCTCTGATGACATAATATGGAACATCTCTTCATATGCTTATTTGCCATCTATATATCCTTTTTGGTGAGGTATCTATTAAGGTCTTTGACCCATTTTTTAATTGGGTTGTTTGTTTTCTTATTGTTGAGTGTAAGAGTTCTTTGTGTACTTTGAATAACAGTCCTTTATCAGATGTCTTTTGAAATGTTTTCTCCCAGTCAATGACTAGTCTTTTCATTCTCATGACAGCATTCTTTGCAGAGCAGAAATTTTTAATTTTAATAAAGTCCAGCTTATCAATTATTTCTTTCATGGGTCATGATTTGGTGTCATATCTAAAAAGTCATTATCAAACCCAAGGTCATGTAGGTTTTCGCCTGCGTATTACATTTAGGCCTGTGATTGATTTTGCGTTAATTTTTGTGAAGGGTGTAGAGTCTGTATCTAGATTAATTTTTTTTTGGCATATGGATGTCCAGTTGTTTCAGTACCATTGTTGAAAAGACTATCTTTTCTTCATTGTGGTGTCTTTGGTCTTTTGTCAAAGATCAGTTGACTATCTTTTTGTGGGTCTATTTCTGGGCTCTCTATTCCATTCCATTGATCTATTTGTCTATTCTTTCATCAATACCACGCTGTCTTGATTACTGTAGCTGTATAGTAAATCTTGAGGTCAAGTAGTGTCAGTCATTTGACTTCGTTCTTTCTTCTCCTTCAATATTGAATTGGCTATTCTGGGTTTTGCCTCTTCATATGTACTTTAGAATCAGTGTGTTGATATTACAAAATAACTTCTTGAGATTTTGACTGAAATTACATTGAATCTATAGATCAAGTTGGGAAGAGCTGTCATCTTGACAGTATTGAATCACCTTATCCATGAACATAGAATATCCTTCCGTTTATTCAGTTCTTCTCTGATTTCTTTCATTAGAGTTTTGCAGTTTTCCTCATATAAATCTTGTACACATTTTGTTAGATTTAGACCTAAGTATTTCATTTTTGGGGTTGCTAATGTAAATCATATTGTATTTTGAATTTCAAAATCCGTATGTTCATTGCTGGTATATAGGGAGGTGATTGGCTTTTGATATGTTACAGCTCCTACTGTAACATAATATCATAATATGATATTATGATATGATTAACCATGTATCCTGCAACCTTGCTATCACTTATTAGTTCCAGGAATTTTAAAAAATCAATTCTTTCAGATCTTTTCCAAAGACAATAATGTCATTTGTGAACGGAGATAGTTTTATTCCTTCCTTCCCCATAGTGTAGTTTTTATTCCTTTTTCTTGTCTTATTGCATTAGCTAGGACTACCAGCACAGTGTTGCAAAAGAGTGGTGGTAGGGGACATCTTTGCCTTGATCCTCGTCTTATTGGGAAAGCTTCAAATTTCTAGCCATTAATTATGATGTTAGCTTTAGTTTCTTGGTAGATATTCTTTATCAAGTGGAGGAAGTTGCCCTCTATTCCTTGTTTACTGGAAGTTTTTATTATGAATGGGTATTGGATTTTGTCAAATGCTTTTTCTGCATTCTATTGATATGATCATGTGCTTTTTGTTTTTTAGCCTGGTGATGTGATGCATTACATTAATTGATTTTCAAATGTTGAACCAATGTTCATACCTGTGATAAATCCCAATTGGTCATGGCTTATAATTATTTTTATACATTGTTGGATTTTATTTGCTAATCTTTTGTTAAGGATTTTGCATCTATGTTCATGAAAGACCTTACTCTGTAGTTTTCCTTTTCTTGTGATGTCTTTGTCTGGTTTTAGTATTAGGGTAATGCTGGCCTCATAGAATGAATTAGGAAAAATTCCCTCTGCTTCTATCTCCTGGGAGAGATTGTAGAGAACTGGTATAATTTCTCCCTAAATGTTTGGTAGAATTCACTGGTAAACCCATCTGGATCTGGTGTTTTCTGTTTTGGAAGGTTATTAATTATTGATTTAATTTCTCTGGTAGATATAGGCCTATTCAAATTGCCTATTTCTTCTTCTGTGAGTTTTGGCAGATTGTGTTTTTCAAGGAAATTGTCCATTTTATCTAGGTTATCAAATTTATGGATGTTAGATTTTCATAATAATGCTTTATTATTCTTTTAATGTCCATGGGATCTGTAGTGATGTCCCCTCCTTCATTTATGATATTAATAATTTATGTCCTCTCTCTTTTTCTTAGTTAGCCTGGTTAGAGACTTAACATTTCCAAAAAACTAGCTTTTAGTTTGATTTTTATCTATTGATTTGTTTTCAATTTTATTGAATTCTGCTCTAATTTTTATTATTTCTTTTCTTTTGCTTACTTTGGATTTAATTTGCTCTTATTTTTTAGTTTCCTAAGGTAGAAACTTAGATGATTGATTTTAGATTTTTTTTCATTTCTAATAGATGCATTCAGTGCTATAAGTTTCCCTTTAAACACTGCTTTTAGTTTTTTTTTCACCTTAAATATGTACAATTTTTATTTGCCAAATGTACCTCAATAAAGCTGGAAAAATAGAGGAAAATGTGATGCAATGGGAAATTAGAAATTTTACTTTGACTGCTTATTAAGCATTCAGTAATGATTTCATATTATTATTAGAGACTCAATTTGGTATAAAATTGCCAAGTGGTTATGATGAGAACTTTTGCATCATAGGTAATGAATAATGCCTGATTGGGGAGTGGTGGTTATTATAGAAATCTTTTGAAAGCACATTGCCTTTGTGGAGTTTCCATTCTGCATCAGAGAAGTTCATCGTATGGAGTGTCTTGCCTCTATTTCTTCTGTTCTCACTCTGGTCTGCAGAGCCACTTGGGAAAGCCTCAGCATCGTCCTGCTCATGATGCCTTTTGTGATAATTCAGCCACATTATGAAGGTTGCCAGCTCCTACTGTAACTAAGATCTGGCATGCTGGGTCTCCCAGAGCCTTGGGGGAAGAAAAGTTTTTTTCTAACTCTGTTTCAGCTCTATCTATGGATACTTTTATCAGATGTCTTATAATAAGATCTCTTATAACTCCATCTCACAAATTTTGATAAATTATATTTTAATTTTCATTTAGTTCAAAATATTTTAAAATTACTCTTGGATTTCTTCCTTGGCCATATGTTATTTAGAAGTGTGTGTCTAAGCTCCAAGTATTTTCCAGCTATCTTTCTGACATTGATTTCTAGTGTAATTCCACTGTGGTCTGAAAGCAGACATTGTATGATTTCTATTCTTACAATTCTGTGAAAGTATACTTTATGGCCCAGAATGTGTTCTACCTTAGGTAAATGTTCTATGTGAGCTTCGAAGAATGTGCGTTCTCTTGTTGGATTAAGTAATCTATAGATGCCCGTTACATCCAGTTGATTGATGGTGTTGTTGAGTTCGACTATGTCCTTACTGATTTTCTGCTTGCTGGATCTATTTCTGATAAAGGGGCATTGAAGTCGTCAGCTATAATAGGGGACTCATCTATCTCTCCTTGATGTTTATTAGTTTTTGCCTTATGTACTTTGGTGCTCTGATGTTAGGTACATACACATTAAGGATTCTTTTCTTTTCTTGAAAATTGATCCCTTAATCATCATGTAATGCCTCCCTTTATGCCTGATAACTTTCTTTGTTCTGAGGTCCTGTCTGTCTGAAATTAATATAGCTACTTCTTTATTCTTTTGATTAATTTTGCATGGAATATTTTCTCTATCCATTTTTTAAAAAAGATTTTATTTGTTTATTTGACAGAGAGAGAGAGAGCACATGTGTGTGCATGTGCACAATCAGGGGCAGGCAGAGAGAGACGGGGAAGCAAGTTCCATGCAAAGCAGGGAGCCAGATGTGGGGCTTGATCTCAGGACCCTGGGATCATGACCTGAGCTGAAGGCAGGTGCTTAGCCAACTGAGCCACCCAGGCACCCCTTCATCCATTTACTTTTAATCTATATGTGTCCTTATATGTAAAGTGGATACCTTGTAGACAAAATGTAACTGAGGGTTGTTTTTGATCTACTCTGACAGTCTCTGTCTTGTAATTGATGCATTTCTAAACTTAAAAAAAAGTCATCCAAATAGTAATATCTGCAAAAAGTCATGATTATGTTTATATTGATTTTTTTCTATTGAGTAACTCTTAGTTTGAGGGAAATTCTGAATTTTGCAATGCTATCAAAATTGATCACTATATTAATATGGGGCTAAAAAACATCACAAATTATCAATTTTATAAAAGAAAAAGAGTTTAAAATAATATCACAAACTAAAAATATTTAATTTATAAAATAATGCAAAATATGTGTTACAAATTATAAAATATTTAAAAATTACTTCCTTTGTAGACAACTTTTAGCAAAGCATCCTTTCCCTTGTTACTGAAATTTTATTTGCTCACAAAAGGAAGCTGTGTTTCACCTAATATCCTTGAAAATACTCTTCAGATACCAAAATTTCCCTGAGAATTTCAGGGATTGATCAACAATGGGTTTGGGGTGAGGTGATAGCCAGCCTGATAGACTAGAACAGGGGAGGTTTAGGAGGATTGTAATCGTCAGGTCTGTACGAATTAAGAATTGCAGATGCAGGGGCGCCTGGGTGGCTCAGTCGTTAAGCCTCTGCCTTTGGCTCAGGGTGTGATCCCGGCGTTATGGGATCGAGCCCCACATCAGGCTCCTCTGCTATGAGCCTGCTTCTTCCTCTCCCACTCCCCCTGCTTGTGTTCCCTCTCTCCCTGGCTGTCTCTCTCTCTGTGTCAAATAAATAAATAAAATCTTTAAAAAAGAAAAAAAGAATTGCAGATGCAGGACCTCATAGATTACAGCAAAGATGGTTAACGTGAGAATACATTATCCCTACTGAGATGGAGCAGATTACTTGGGGAATGCAATTCTTTTTTTTTATAATATTTTTTATTATATTATGTTAGTCACCATACAGTATATCCCTAGTTTTTTATGTAAAGTTCCATGATTCATTACTTGCGTACAACACCCAGTGCACCATGCAATACGTGCCCTCCTTAATACCCATCACCAACCTATCCCATTCCTCCACCCCCCTCCCCTCTGAAGCCCTCACTTTGTTTCCCAGAGTCCATAGCCTCTCATGGTTCATTCCCCCTTCTGTTTACCCCCCCTTTCTTCTTCCCTTTCTTTTCCTACCGATCTTCCTACTTCTTATGTTCCATAAATGAGTGAAACCATGTGATAATTGTCTTTCTCTGCTTGACTTATTTCGCTTAGCATTATCTCCTCCAGTCCCGTCCATGTTGCAGCAAATGTTGAGAAATAGTTCTTTTTGATGGCTGAGTAATATTCCATTGTATATATGGACCACATCTTAATCCAGTCATCTGTTGAAGGTCATCTCAGCTCCTTCCATGATTTAGCTATTGTGGACAATGCTGCTATGAACATTGGGGTGCATATGGCCCTTCTCTTCACTACGTCTGTATCTTTGGGGTTAATACCCAGTAGTGCAATTGCTGGATCACAGGGTAGCTCAATTTTTAACTTTTTAAGGGACCTCCACACTGTTTTCCAAAGTGGCTGTACCAGCTTGCATTCCCACCAACAATGTAGAAGGGATCCCCTTTCTCCACATCCTCTCCAACATTTGTTGTTTCTTGCCTTGTCGATTTTTGCCATTCTAACTGGTGTAGTAAGGTGGTTTTGATTTGAATTTCCCTGATGGCTATATTTGATTCCCAGAGCGATCAATTCTTTTGCTTAACTAAATCCTTGAATTTTTATTTCTGGCCACAAGGTGGCATCTGATTTTCATTAATACAAGAATTACACACCTCTTCTCACCCCTCACGCTAGAAACCCACATCTGTCTCAGCTTCCGGAAGCTTATCGTACCAGAACGTTTTTCAAATGGCAACATCTCTATGGAAATTGCATTAACTTATGTTTGTCTAGGAGCCTTGAACCAAATCTTTTTTTTTGTCTGGTAGTCATATCTGTATGAAGCTAGGCTCATAACATTTTAAATTGTTGTAATCGATCATTGTGTTGAATATGTATCACAGTTTAGGAACCTTCCCCACGTCTTTCTTTGCCTTACAGCCAAGAGAGGAGGCACAACGTATTTTGACAAATATGCTGTACACGTTTTGCTTGTAATTGGGAGGGTAAAAAAAAAGCCTTACTCAAATCTAGCTTTCACATTGGGTCTATACAAGGTACATGCATGAAATAACCATAGAGGAAAAACTCGCAAGACAAATTGTCTAAGTTCCAGACCATTGTTATGAGTAAGGTCTCTAGATTCATGAGGGGAGAGCTCAAGTCTGACAGGTTCACCATCGCGCCCCCTATACCTTGCACAGTACGGGCACCTAGTAAAAACCAACAAACAAAAAACCAAAACAACAACAAAACTTATGAAATTCGTGGATGAAGAAGGCTGAGAAGTGTTTCATGGAAGAGTGGAGTGAAGCTGACTCTGAACTATGGGTGCAGGTCAGACGGAGAAAGTCAAGGTGGGGATGTGTGTTGCCACTTGGGGAGTCAGCGAGACTGCCAGGGCCCTGCTGAGCGCTTTCTCCAGGGGGAAGTTGAGAACCCTTTTAATGGACTGTTAAAATGCAACGTACATCGGGGGACAGTGGGGGACACCAAGAAAGACACATGGTACCTATGTAGATAATAATAGCAGGCGATGTGGGACACCTAGGCTAAGGGGGCATAAAACCTGAGTTGGATCTTTCAGAGCAGGAAGTGATCCCCTTGGCTGAGTACACGAGGGCTTGTTACAGGGTGAGGTATTGAAGGATGGGCGGAGTGAGAGTTAGCAAGGCTCTGATAGACTGAAGTAAGATTTCCCCACTTCTCTTTCTGCATTTTTACAGCCCCAGTATGGCAATACACACAGCGGTTGCCTCACAGAACAAAAGGAAACCATCATTTTTCTTCTACTATTTCCTGATCTGATTTTTTGCCATATAAATGGTCTGAGGGTTTTATTTTTCAATGAGAGCATAGGGGTAACGCATTGGTAAAACGCCATCAAGCTACAACAACAAAGAGCGGAAGATTTCAAAGCTTTTTGGCTAAGACTGTATTAATTTAGGATTGAAACTATTTGCATCATTTTCATTCCCCTTTTAGGATCCCTGTACTCAAGGGGCTTGCAATCTAGTTGCATAGAGAAAGCACATGCATGCTCAGTGTAGCAGATCTTGTGACCTGTGGAGCATTGTACCAGAAAAGAGGCAGCTCTTAGCCACCTCAGGGTTTTCTCTGAAGCTGAAGCAGGTCACTCAGCTGTGGCAGGTAGGACTTGAAGGACGAAGGGTGGGATAGTTGAAGCCTCCGAGGAGATAGGACTCCTTGGCTCTCAGCCCCAGCCTCCCCTCTTTAGTTAGGACAGTGCCCAGCACACACTCCACGGTTCCTCAGAGGATCCTGGTGGGTGTGAGGCCCCGTCGTTGAAGGCGGCAGCCGGTTTATAATGCATACTCGGCTGGGTTTCTTTCTTCCCCTCTCACATCGTGGACTCTCTTACTTCTGTTTTCTGCTATCATCTTCTAAATAAACTACCTGAGCTGAGGTCCTTGACTCGGACTCTGCTAAACCAAAACTTGCACATTGGCTTCCACGTGTTTCTAGAAAAGCTCGCTCTACAAGACAGTAAAGCGGCACCCTGCCGATGCCTTCATCACGTCTTCTATGAGCTCAGAGGAGGGGGCGCTAAAGGTGCTGGGGTGGGTGCAGTAGGCTCTGTGAGTGGGGAGACTGTCCGGCTGTTCTGCTGGGAGCACACGAGCTTCGAGTGGGGAGTGCCAAGGGAAGGCCATTCTAGGAGACATGGGACTATGGTGAGTGGGAGCTGCAGGTTTGGAAAAGAGCCAAAAGAACAAAGCAGACTTCTAGGCTAGGGAAGGAGATAGGTTTTAGATTTAGGGGCGGACTTAGGTGTGGTTGTGTTGGGCCTTGAGCCCAGGTGGCTTTCTTTGTTTGGGATTCTACCACAGGTGGTGGCTCTGGTTTTATTTGGAGTCAGGAGTGGAGGGAATTATTTTTCCATTGCAGACATCTTCCTGGTGAATTGTTAAGCCCAGATTGACTAGCTGAAGAATCTGATTTTTCCTATCCTGCTGGCCGGGGAGCCTCCTTCCCTGTCATGATCTCCTGTCTCAGCTTCCTCCAGTTTTCACTGAGCATTAGCCCGTCCTACCACGCCAGACAGTGTCTTCACTCTGACAGTTTGGGGCTTTAAGAAAAGGGTTTGACAAAGTGCCCTCTTTGTGTACTGACATCTGCATTTGCACCTGTAATGCTTTCTTAAGGTAAGCGCCGAGGGTAAGGTGCTTGTTTGAGTGTTGGCAATACCTCTCAGAACATTCTAGGTGCTCAGCAATCAGATGGTACCAGTCAGGGGTTGAGTTTCAGTCTCAGTTCTTGAGGGGACCAGGAGGCTCACGAGGGTCTCACAAGAGTGCCACTGCCTGACAATTTTTTTTAAAGATTTTATTTATTTATTCGACAGAGATAGAGACAGCCAGCGAGAGAGGGAACACAAGCAGGGGGAGTGGGAGAGGAAGAAGCAGGCTCATAGCGGAGGAGCCTGACGTGGGGCTCGATCCCATAACGCCGGGATCACGCCCTGAGCCGAAGGCAGACGCTTAACTGCTGTGCCACCCAGGCGCCCCACTGCCTGACAATTTTTCCTTGCTCTTCTGGGACCCAGTCGCTGACCTAGCTGCCACATTGTAGCTGGTCCATTGGTTCACTCACCTACCCTGACCTTGGGAAGCCCAACACAGTAGCAGTAAAACCGTTACTTTCTCAGTTTGGCAAAAGACTCCAGGAATTGCTTCTCCTGACAGCTTCAGTCAGCTAATCACCCTGCATATGTGCATTGTATTTTCTAGATTGCAAAGCTCTTACGTATACATCAGATTTCCTTCCTTCCTTCCTTCCCTCCTTCCTTCCTCCATCCTTCCTTCCTTCCTTCCTTCCCTCCTTCCTCCTTCCTTCCTTCCTCCCTTCCTCCCTTCCTCCCTTCCTTCAAGATTTTATTTATTTGAGAGAGAAAGAGTGAGATCATGAGCAGTGGGAAGGGAAGGGGCAGAGGGAAGAGCAGACTCCCTGCTGAGCAGGAGCCCGACGTGGGACTCGATCCCAGGACCCTGGGATCATGACCTGAGCCGAAGACAGATGCTTAACTAACTGAGCCCCCTGAGGGCCCTTTTTTTTTTCTTTTTTTCTTTTTTTTTTTTTTGAGAGAGAGATAGAGAGCCTATGTGGTAGAGAGTGAGCACAGGCTGGTGAGGAGACAGGGGAGGGCAGGGACAGTTGGGGGAGGGGCAGAGGGAGAGGGAGAGAGAGCATCTTTTTTTTTTTTTTTTAAGATTTTATTTATTTATTCGACAGAGATAGAGACAGCCAGCGAGAGAGGGAACACAAGCAGGGGGAGTGGGAGAGGAAGAAGCAGGCTCATAGAGGAGGAGCCTGATGTGGGGCTCGATCCCATAACGCCGGGATCACGCCATGAGCCGAAGGCAGATGCTTAACCGCTGTGCCACCCAGGCGCCCCATGGGAGAGAGAGCATCTTAAGCAGGCTCCCCACACAGTATGGAACCAGAGGTTGAGCTCGATCCCACGACCTTGAGATCATGACCTGAGTCAAAATCAAGAGTCGGGCGCTTAACTGTCGGAGCCATCCAGGCGTGCCTCAGCTCGCTTTCTCATCTTTAGCTAAGCAGGGTAACTATTGTTTCCATGTTATAAATAGAGAGAATTGGAAGTTGGGTGGCTTGCCCAAGGTGAAATAACTGGGTAGCATTCACAGCGGGAATTGGAAACCAAGACTTATTTACCACTAGACCCCAGTGCTAAGGGAGATAGCAAAAAACATAAGACCCCATCTCTACCTGGAGAATCCCAGAGTACAATTTAAGAGAGACCAGATAAGCAGCAATAAAAAAAGTGACACTGGGTTCCAAGAGCCAAATGAGTTTGACAGATGGTGTGTGATGTAGGCATCCAGAGGAGAAATTCCTCATGAGAGGTAAGGCTGAGAGAGAGAAAAGAAGGTGATTGGAATCCAGCTCCTTGAAACAACAAAACACACCTCTGTCACGAGTACATTTTACAGCTTAACAAGGTCATTTTGGACAAAAAGATAAAGACAGAAAGGAATGAATGAATAGCTTCTAAACAATTTAAGCAGATCTATGAATTACAGAGTATTAAGTAATCACTGAAATTGGCAATATTTAATCTAACTTTAAATGTTGGGAAGGACAGCTGTGACTTTCTGCTATCCTTGCAGGAGACAGGACTCAGTTGAAAACTGTGGATTTGGGGGCCATGAGACCTGGGTCCAAAAGTCTGCTTTTCGGCAGGGGGATCTTGGACAGGTAACTAAGAACTTCTGTACTTTATTTTCCCTCTCTTTACCTGAGGATGATAATTCTCAACATGAAAGAGTGTTGTGAAGATTGAATAGATAATATAAGTTAAACTGACTGCCACTAGGTGTTAGAAATCTGAGTTCTTCCTCTATTCAAACATTTTGGCCCCTGGTTGATGAAAACATTCTGAGGGATGCCTGGGTGGCTCAGTCCGTTAAGCGTCTGCCTTTGGCTCAGATCATGATCCCAGGGTCCTGGGATTGAGTCCATCGGGCTCCTAGCTGAGCGGGAAGCCTGGTTCTCCCTTTGTCTGCCACTCCCCCTGCTTGTGCACACACACTCTCTCTCTGACAAATAAATAAATAAAATCCTTAAAAAAAAAGAAAGAAAGAAAAAAGAAAGAAAACATTTTGAGCTGGACATACCACAGATTTGGTCCAGACGTGCCACTTCTGGTTTCACTCTGCAAGGCCATTGTAGGCATTACACACTATAGAAACAGTGCCTTAGGAAGACCAGCTTAACGGGGGACAGTGGGAATGTTTGGAACCCAAAAAGAAATGTGTTAATTTCAAAACATGAAAAGAAAACCACAAAATCAAAATTAAATGAACATTTAATTAAATGTCTATAAAACATTATATCAATGAGTCAACTGCTTCTAGCTCTTACACAGCTATGTAGAAATCCTATTTAATGTGGAATGTGGGTAAATTTAAAACATTTGATTTGATGTGGCGTGAAGATGGAGGAAGTCAGGCCTATAAAGTTGTTGAAACAGTTCTGCTCCTATGGCTAGTCCAGCCCTGGAGTCCTTCAGGCTGACCCTAGCTTGGCAGCCGGGTGAAGCAGGGTCTGGGGGTGTTAAGCAGTCCTCCTGACTCGTTACCCTCCTGCAACAGGTAATCAGATAGCATAGGGTGAGCCCGGCACAGGATGAGGAATGGATTGGACTAGGGGTCTGTGGACTTCCTTATTAGTGGATACTCTCTGGCTTCTTTTTCTTCTTCTTCTTCTTCTTCTTCTTCTTCTTCTTCTTCTTCTTCTTCTTCTTCTTTCTTCAAGATTTTATTTATTTGACAGAGAGGGAGAGAGAGCACAAGCAGGCAGAGCGGCAGGCAGAGGCAGAGGGAGAAGCAGACTCCCCACTGAGCAGGGAGACTACCACAGGGCTCGATCCCAGGACCCTGGGACCATGACCTGAGGCGAAGGCAGACACTTTACCGACTGAGCCATCCAGGCACCCCATTCTTTGGCTTCTTAATAATAAGATGATTAACAATTTAAATTGGACTTACACTGAACTTTATTTTAAAACTTTAGCATTCACTTACCCTTCTAGTTGGAGTGAGAGCCCCCGAAAAGGAAAATAAACTCTAGGTGTATTTTGGTTCCGTGAGAGGGCATTTATAGGACCATCTGTTTCTTCTTATTTGCTAGCTGCGTGCTTTACATAAGTATATCCTCCCTAGTTATGCCACTAACTTCTTCTGTAAAGGTGGGGACCGCTGGATCGGTGAGGAGAGAAGCAGAAGCAGCTGTGCACTGCAGACCATAGAGGAAGCACTGCTGTCAGGAGCTTGGAGCCCCCCGGAGTGGTTTCAATATCCAGCAATTGGGTTGACGCTTATGCCTCCCAGAATCAATGCATTAAAGCATAGGTGATTTTAGGAACCCAGAAGAGTGACTGTGAGCCTCCTCACCACACAGAAGACCCACTCTGTGTCAATAAGGATTTAGTAGCTGGAGAAATTGGTGTGTGTGTGTCTGTGTGTGTGTGTGTGTGTGTGTGTGTGTGTGTGTCTGTGTGTAGAGGAGTGCATTAGGTCCTTTACAAAAGGAAACTTCAGTTTGTAGAAGGAGCCACACTGGGCTTGCTCTGGAGGGACCTCCCCTAGGCCTTTATTCTGCTCCATGATTGATAATAATGAGATTTGCATCCATTGTTTTTTCAGGAAGTTGTCGAGCAAAGTGAGGCACGCTTTCCCCATGGGGGCAAAGACAGAGTTGTCTGATTTTTTGAAAGACCACTGAACCTGAAACACAGCTTGGGAAAGTGAGAGCTGAGGAAATGTGACCAGGATGTGCAAACCGGTGGGGCAGAGCACCTGAGCTAACTGTGGGGCTCGAAGGCAGCCAGAACGAGGCGCACAAAGTTTACCTGCTTTGTTGAACCGGTGTCATCTCTGACACACATCACTAAGCACCAAGCTGAGACAAAGGCAGCTTCCTCCTTCTCATGGCATTGCTGTTTGCTCTTGACATCAGGGCGTTCGGAAGCTGGCACAGTGAGAGGAGGGATGTGGCCATGACCCGGCTCAACAGGGCTCAGGCCCCAGAGACCTTCAGCTGGAAGCACAGTCTAACAAAGGCCGAGTCCCGGCACCCTGGGCTCCCCCAGCCCCGCCTTCTAGTGTCCTCTTACCTAAGCTAGACAGCATGGGCTTCTCCAGTGGCAGGTCCTGGGAGGCGTGAACTGCCTGGGAGGGTTCCAACTCTTTCTTCCAGTCGTGACACTGGAAAAGACTGTGAGAATAACTCACCCAACCCACTCTTGGTCAGAGCTGTGGAAAAAGAAAGAAGAGCCTGAAAATTCTTGTGTTACACCTTCTCCTCCTTTTAAGCAGATGATGAAACTCAAATCTCTGGTTCACATAGATCATAGTGAGTATCGGATGCACCAAGTTTACTTTGCAAAAGAATTCACACTAAGACTCTTTTTGAAAGCAAGTTCCCTTAGTGAATTTTTAAATATTTAAATTTACAAGAGTCCAGTTTGCATTTAGCTTCTAGAAATATGTATGTTGACTTAAGGGAGGGACATTAGAAATTGAAGACATTAACAGACTGCTAAATTTTTTTTAAAAATGTATTTATAAATTTACATAAAGAATGATGAGATGGGGATGCCTGGGTGGCTCAGTCAAATTAGCATCTGCCTTCAGCTCAGGTCATGATCCCAGGGTCCTGGGATCGAGTCCCACATTGGGCTCCCTGCTCAGCAGGAAGCCTGCTTCTCTCCCTCTGCCTGTCGCTGCCCCTGCTTGTGCTCTCTCTCTCAGACAAATAAATAAATACAATCTTTTTTAAAAAAGAATGATGAAATGTCTTGGTGTTCAGTTCTGAGTTTTGAGAAATGCAGAGTCATGTAATCACCATCATGATCAAGGTACAGAATTGTTCCATCGCTCCCCCCAAATTCCCTTGTGTGCCCTTCTGTCATCAACTTCTTCCTCCACCCCTAACTTTGACCCACTGTTCTTCATCTCTATAGTTTTGCCTTTTTCAGAATGTCATATAAACTGTAAACTGTATCTATTGTATGGATGTACCACCGTTCATGTATCCAGTCACCAGCTGAAGGACATTTGGATTCCTTCCGGTTTTTGGTGATGATGAATAAAACCACTCTAAACATTATTTTTACTTAATCATATTTCATTTCTTAGGGTAAATATTTAGGAGCAGGATTGCTGGGTCATGTGGTATATGTATGTTTGACTTTATAAGAAACTGTTGAATAGTTCTCTCAAGGAGCTGCGTCCTTCCTATCCCCACCAATTCCATTTGCACTAAACAATATAAAATAATTTTTGCTATCAGCGATCACACATATTTTTAAGAACTTAAGACAAGAAAAATAATCTATTATTTTTGTCTAGATTTTATCTGCTGCTTTTCATCTTTTTTCATTCCCAAAGTTCTAGGTTTCCTTTCAATATCATTTCCCCTCAGCTGGAAGAGCTTCCTTTAACATTTCTTGTAAAGCAGATCCTCTGGTGACAAATTCTTAGTTTTCATTTGAAAATGTCTCTATTTTGCCTTGAGAAGTATATTCAATGGTTATCAAGTTTGGCTGACAATTCTTCTTTTTGAGCATTTCTCTGTTCCATTGTCTTCTGACCTTTATGGTTTCTAGTGAGAAATCTGCAGTCATTGACTAGTCTCGTATACATAATGTGCCATTTTCTCTGGCTGTTTTGGATATATATATATATATATATATGCTGAAATAGACTATATATATATATTTCAATATTTCTCTCTATATATATAGTCTTTTGTTTTTGTCCATTTGATTATTATTTGTTGGTTTTCTGTGAGTTGGTATTGCTTGGGATTCACTGATATTTTTGAATTTGTGTATCTATATCTTTCACAAAATTTCTGCATTAATCTCCTCTCATTCTGGGATTCCAATGACTTAAGTGTAGAACTTTTAATATCCCATGGGTCTCTAAAGCTCAATTTGTGTGTTTTAAAATGTTATCTTTGTGTTCTTCAGAGCAGAAAATTACTATTGATTCAAGTTCACTCACTTTTTCTTTTGTCATCTTTATTGGGCTGTTGAGTCCATCCAGTGAATTCTTTGTTTCAGATATTATCTTTTTTAGTTCTCCTAAGACTTTTCAGCTTTTAAAAAAATGGGTTTTTTCCTCTGATGAGAACGTCTATCTTTACATTCTTTTCAAAAGTATATACCTATATCTCATGAAGTATGGTTATCAGACTGCTTTCAAGTTTTTGTCTGATCATTCTAACGTCTGGGTCATCCCAGAATTGGCATCTGTTAATTGAGAATTAGGTTGCTAACATGTTGGGTAATTTCAGATTGTATTCTGAACACTTTAAATATTATGTTGCGAGACTCTGAAGAATATTTATTTTGTTTCAACATAATCAATCTGATTATGTTCAGACTGCAAGGTCAATTTCAACTACTGTAGGTGGTGTGTCCAATGTTAGTTTGCTGTGTGGTGTGACTCTGCCCCATGCATGTGCAACTCAGAGTTTAGTCTGGTACTTGGTCAGTGTTTATGTCATAATTCAGTTCTCAAAGCCTTTACTATGCTTCTTTGGGTCTGTTCCACACATGTGCATTTCAATAGTAAGCTTGGGAATTGTGTTGGTTCATATACAGAATTATTGTGGTCACTTCTCCAGCTTTCTTCTCTACAGAATTACCACCTCCCACCCCCATCTCTAACTCCCTGGACTTCTTGCTCTGGTTTTCCTGGCCAGAAATATAGGTTTCTCTAAGAGTTTTAGTACCCCTACTCCCGTCACCAATGCTCATGTGCTGGCTTACATTTCTGTCACAGGGCAACCCTAGGGGAAAAGTGGCAAGAGAAAAGAGAGGACAAAATAGTGGGAATTGTCCCTATGTTTTTTGGTCCCGATCTTAGGATCAGAGGAAATTCTTCCTCCAGTTTTCTGTGTCTATACCACTGCTGTCACTGCAATGGGGGCAGGAAAGAAAGGGAAAAAAGAAAAAGAAAACAATGAGGGTTTCTTCCACACTTTCTGGCCCACAGGATCCTTTCACCTGGTCTTATGGCCAAAAAAAGTAGTTTCTCTCAGAGCTTTGCCTAACTGTACCTGCTGTGGAGTTCAGCAACTCAGACCTCCCTCCTATCAAAGCCAGGAGATAAAGGAGAAAACAAAACAAAGCAGACCAAAAAAACCCCAAGAAACTCAGTCATTTAAATCTGGACTTCCCTCCCCAATCTGCCAGCTATTCTGTACTTCTCAGAGCCCCCAAATATTTGCTTTTTTATTTGGTCTAGAATTTTTGTTGTAATCAGTATAAGAGAGACTATAGCAGTGAGCACACTCCAGTTTGGCCAGCATTGGAAGTTCTTGGATTGGTGAATTTTAACACATGATGAAGGACTTGTAGCTTGTCTGCTCTCTTGGATTGGGACCCCCTTAGAAGGATAATTAATTCCCATTGTGGCAAGTCCTCTCCAGCTCCACACTTGCCTGCGCACCATAGGACTCTGACCTTGCTCCTTTTGGAAACTTTGCACCAACTGAACATGTCTTTGTCTCACAGCCCTGTCTTGTTTGGTCAGATCCCAGTTGGAGGCTTCCCTGACCACCTATCTGCTCCAATGCTCTCATGCCCGTAGTGCTTGGAGCCTCATCTCCATGACCCAAACTTCTGCATCTCTCACTCCTAAAGATTTCCACAGTGCCCTTTTAGAACACATACTCCTACATCCCCAGTCTCTTCTCACAATGTTCCTTCTACTTTCTCATCTTAACTAAAAACTGGTTCTTAACCTGAGAACCTTATGCCCCCGCCATCCTCCCTAGAGGAAGTTGCTCCTTCATTCATCTCCTTCCTCTACCTCTCCATCCACAATCTCTAAGAAGACTATCTTGCCTCCCACTTCACAGACACATGAACCATCAGAGAAGAAGGCCTTCAACTCCCTGCCTTCCCATTCCCCACTTCTCTGAATCCATTTGTCCTTCCCTATTGCCCCAATGGAAAGAAGACTTCTTCTGTCCTTCTAAGGTGAGTCCCCTTTCTGTGGACTTGATTCCATCTTTTTTCTACCTTCTCATTTCTAGCCAATGGAATAAAACAAGGAATGAAAGCAAGAACAAGAAATATTCTTTTAAAAGGAGACAAAATTACCACTACTAACAAACACAATGCAAACATAATGGTTTCCCTATGAATCCAAGAAAATTAGCCTAAAAACCAAAGGAAAAAAATGAGTCAATTAAAATATGAAATTGTCCCCAAAGCACCAATACTTAAAAGCCAGATCAACATAACAGAATAGAAAGCCCACAAATAAACCCAAGTGTGAATAAGAATTTCATATGTAATAATAGCAGAATTGCATACTAGGAGATAAGGAAAGAATTAGCCACTGAAAGATCCTAGGATACTTGGAAATTTTCCTAGAAAGGGAAAAATTAAATTCTTAAATTATGCAGTATCACACTCCATATCATATACCAAAATAAATTCAGATGAATTAAATAATTCAATGTAAAAGGTGAAACCAAAAAACAACTAAGCAAAAACCATAGATTTTCTTTTTTTTTTTTGCAGAAGTTGAAATTACAAGCAAAAGATGGGTAAAGTTGATTACATAAAAATTTTCAACATCTGTATATAAAAAACATGCAGTATTGTTAGAAGTCTGGGAAATCTGTGTTATCTTCGCAACTTTTCTATAAATCTAAAATGATTCCAAAATAAAAAAGTCACACACAGACACACACAGTATCTGTCAGAATTTCAAACCCATATGTCCTTTTCCACCTCTGGGAATTTGTTTTCCCTATATACATGCACCTGTGCCAAATGACATTATGATGAGCTTCTCCTGGGCCCATTCTTGCGAAGTTATTTGTAATAGCAAGATATTTTATACAACCTAAATGACAATTATAAGAAACTGTTTTAAAATAATAAGGATACTTCTGATATGGAAGTGTCAGACACCCACCTTTTAAGTAAAAACTGTTTTTTAATTTAAAAACCCCACATAAATAAAACAAAAATAAAACAAAATGAAGTGTTAAAATAATATGCTAGTTTTGAATATAGGAGGGAGGTGAGAATATATATTTATATTGCTTGTCCATATAAAAAGAGATGCTAGAAGGATACACAGAATATTAAAGACAATGGTGGTATGAATGGGCAACAACTGGGTGCCAGGTGGGGGGTAGCATGGGGACTTTAATGTGTATCAAGTGACATCTATAGTGTCCCAACCATGTGGATGCAGTATCTATTAGGAACAACCTCCACCCAGAAAAATACACCAAAATGCCACAGACAGCATCAAAGACCCACAGAGTACGGCTGTAAAGGCAGGATTTCAGACTTCCAGTGCCTCTGTCAGGGGCATACGTGAAAAATGTGTTTTTAAGTCCCGGGACACTCCCTGAGGATTTGGAACCTCTAATCACATCGACACCTATTTACTCTGCCTTCCTGAAGGTCCTGTTTTCACTTCTGCGTCAGGCTGGTTATTCCAGATGCCATCAGGACCAGAAACCCCAGGATGGGAACATCAGTGAAATTCCTCTCCAAACGTAGCTGATGAGTGCTCCCACAATGAGCAAGCTGTCTACTTCTCTCTCCACTGTCTAAGAAACCACTCAAGATGTAAACAGCCGGGAGTGGGATTTCCAGCTGTCCAGATGTGAATGTATCCTCCTTGTAAACTCAGTAAATCCAGTCATATACACACACACCGGTGCTTCCCAAGAACGACCAGCTGGGGTTGGGGGTGTCCAGCAGAGTCATGCTATTTGAAACAAATCTGTATTTCTTTGACTTAATCTCCTCTTCAAAACCTTGAGTCTTCTAATAACCCCTCATGCCTTTCTTTGGGCCTTCAGAGTTCCTGGGATCTTATACAGCTCAAGAATGGCCATCTGGCCTTGCTCATCTAGTGTTCCTCCTCAGTGGCCCTGACCTCACTAAGCATCTTTCATTGTCTCTGCAGGCATACCCCCTCCCCAGAGTCCTATGATGATGCTGGGTCCCCAAGCCCCGAGGGGCTACTGATTGTCTCTGCATTCTTGTGGCCTTGCTGCACTTTCATTCTGTGCTCCAACAGGTGAATGCAAGTGTGGAAGCTGCCTTCTACCTTTACAACCTCAGACGTTATGGGACTGCAAAGCTCTGTGCTCCATGTGGTGCTAAGACGGACAATCCTAGGACTCCAGCGTCAGCCACTAGAGACAGGCAAGAGAACAATCCCAGTGCATGCCTTGCTGTACTTCAATATGCCCTCCCCTGGTACCAGCCACTTCCCCCAGACAGTGCTCTGAACCTTGCCTCACCATGACTCTGCCCTGATGATTTCAGTTTTTATCCCTTTGCCTTCCAGGTCAGTCAAGGGGCAGTTCTTGTTAAAGGAGGTTGAAGAGTCTCTGTCCTGAGGATTGGGATCAGACTCAGGAGTCATATTCCAGCTGCCAATGGGTGTCTGGAGATCACCGGATTTATAGCGACAGCATGACTTAGACCTTCCCTCTGTGTGCCCAGTACACACACACACACACAAATGCACCAGTTATACACTCACTTAGTTTCCAATAGCATTTATAAGCATTAGTGCATATATGCACTAACATCTAGAAGGTCTTTCTCATTTTTTCCTCTTTACTGCTTATCTTTAGATTTAGGGCTGAATTGAGACATGTGGGGATCCAAAGCAGGCCAGTAAATTGACATCCCTTTAAACCATTATTCTTTCAATGTTTTGCATGTATTTAGGGCCCTAAATTCATGTTCAGAAGCCTCATGTGTGCTCTTGCTCAGCAGATCAAGGAATCCTCGTGTCAAGCTGGGATGCATTTGAATTAAGTATATTTTTCTGCAATGCAATATCTTAGTATTATCCCCCATATCACTATAATATGATAATCTTAAATATGTCTTTACTATCTGTTTTTTCAAATCACATGCATCCTTTGGGGCCCAACCAAAGTGTGCTTAAAATAAATAATACTGAGCATCTACTCTGTGGCACTGGCTGGACTTGAGGAAAGGCAACCTGGAGAGAGGTGGCCATTCCTGGCCTCAAACCTAGGGATAGGGCAGGAGGGACATAAATAACTACATAAAGAATTAGAATACAAGGTTTTAGAATACAAGAATTAGATGTATTTGGTGGCCATATCATGTATTGTCCTAATCTGGAGATTTTTGAGAACAAAAAGAGGAAATTATTAATAAATTATCAGGGGGCACCTGGGTGGCTCAGTTAGTTAAGCATCTGACTCTTGGTTTCAGCTCGGGTCATGATCTCAGGGTCATGAGATCAAGCCCTGTGTTGGGCTCCGTGCTGGGTGTGAAGCCTGCCTAAGATTTTCTCGCTCCCTCTGCCCACTGGCCCCAAATAAAAAATAAATTAATAAATAAAAATCAGGAACATCAGACATAAACCAGGATTGTCCCAAGCAAACAGGAACATAGGGTCATCCTAATAATTAACAAAGTGACACATGAACTTGGAAAACAGAGCATAAATTCAGATTGAAGAGGTGGTAGAAAAGCTAACTAGAGAACTGTGACATTTGAACCAGAATTGGGATAAAAAATTAGCAGCAAGCTTGGGCTTTTCCAGGGGAGGGGATGCAGTAGGGACATTGGGGGTGAATTCCAGGAAAATGTATAATGAATATTCCAAAGAGGCCTTGAGTGCAGGGTGTAAGGTAGAGCACGTGACAGGTGGCTCAGGAAAGCGGGATCGAGTCCTGGGTGTGTAGTCCTGCAGGTCTCACGCAGGTGTTTGGATTTAAAATCGTCAGTAACGGGAAACTACCAGAGATTACTGAGAATGAGCAGAGCCGACCAGTATGGTTGGGTCAGAAATAAATGAGAGAAGGTGAAGGCTGGAGCCTGAGAAGCTGGTTGGGATGTAGCTTGATAGTGTCAGGAGTGTGCGGCCAGGAATGTGAAGAGTGCGGAATTCTGGCCTAGACTCCAAGTCTTGGCTCAGGTGACTGTGAGGAAAGAGGCGAGAGGTCTCAGGACTGGCGGATGAGCTGCCATTTGTTGAGGCAGTGAGCACGGGAGGAGGCAGGTGTTGAGGCTGACGGAGGGGTGAGCTAGTGCCTTGTGTTAGGTCCGCTGACCTCTGTGGTGCTGGCTGTGTCTTCTGTGCAGAGACAGAGACCACGAGCCCCACTGCAGTCCTGGGGTTTGCTGGGGGTCCTGCCGGGAGCCACCCTCTGGTGGCATGCCAAGAGAGAGCGGTGCAGCCCAGCCCCAGAGCCTGCCGGGGTTCCAGAAACCAGCGATGCGAGGATGTGAGGGAAAGACCATCGGGAGAACGTGCCCCATTGCTGGGAGTTAGTGCCAGCCCTCGGCACCGCGGCTGTGCAGGGCGGCGGCAGAACCACTGTGATGGGCTGCAGCTGACAGGACTCTGTGTGGAGCAGCCACCAGCGACTGCTGAGGAAACTCATTCTCCATCCACCCCATCTGGGCTCCCTCTGTCGCCATGACACGGTCTCCAAGGGCATCATCCACAAGGCAGACGTTGGATATCCCTCATGCTCTGTGCCAAGAAGCAAGCAAATCCAGTGGATTGGAGGCCTGGGCAGTGTGTAGGCCTGAGCCTGGCCCGATAACCTAGGGATGCCCTGCCCTCCCCTCTCCCTTCAGCTAGTTCCTGAAATGATTAAAGGTGAGACTTCTGTGTTCCCAAGGACAGAGCAGAGGCCTCAATATTTATTGTTTAGCCTGACTGCCCTTGAGTTGGTCCAAGGGCTATGGGGCAGGTGAAGTGACATCGCTAGTGGTGTCTAGAGCCAAGGCACAGCCCAGAGGTGATAGAGAGGATGCTTGTTCTCTGAGATACAGAGGCAGGCCGGTCCCTGTCCTTCAGAGTGAGACAGCACATCTCTAGTCTACTGGTTCCAGATGACAATGTTTCGATGTCTCCTTCATGTCTGCAGGAGAGGAAATTGTGGCCTCCTGGAAAACCACCAAGTTAGAACCAACACCTGGTCTGGAGATCTTGCGTCTTAGCTTAGGCTGTCGTAGCAAAATACCATAGACTAGTGGCTTAAACGATAAACGTTTATTTTCCCACAGTTCTGGAGGCTGGGAAGCCCAAGATCAAGGTGGTGGCAGATTTAGTTCCTGGTGTAACCCACTTCTTGGCTTGCAGATGACCACCTTCCCTCTGTGTCCTCATGTGGCAGAAGAGAGAGAGAGAGAGAGGTTGGGGGGGAGCACTAGAACACGATTGCCTGCAGGTCTCTTCCTCTTCTTACAAGGACACTAATCCCATCATGGGGTTCCACTCTCATGACCTCATCGAACCCTCATTACCTCCTAAAGGCCCCACCTCCAAATACTATCACACTGGAGGTTAGGGCTTCAGCATATGAATTTGGGAGGACACAAACATTCAGTCCATAAGACCCTAGAACTCCTGTTAGCCTTATATTGTCACTTGCTGCAGGGGCGAGGCAGCAGTGGGATGGTGCTGGGGAGTGTCACCGTTTCCTCTGTGTATGCTCCCTTTAAAAAAGAACCCCAAACAGTATAATCAAGATTAATCCCTATCTTAAGTGCGTCTCTTAAGTGCACCAGAACACACTTTAAAATGGGCAAGTCTTATCCCTGGAATGTACGTTTAGGATTAGGATCAATTTTAGACATGTCATTTCTTTAGCTAAAGTGAAGGGAAAACAAATTTTATTTGATCTTCCATAAGATCTTTCCTCAGCGTTTTTTGCTTCTTCTCCTGCCATCAAATTCTTACCTCGATTGAAAAGCCAAGTTAAATGCAAGGCGAATTCTTTACCTCTTTGCACAGAGATTAACGATCTGTGGGTGCAATAGCACGGGAGCATTTGGTGGCTCAGTGTGGCCAGTACTAGAGGTGAGACCCTAGAAAAGTTGCTACACTTTCTGGTCCTTCATCTCTCCAGTTACAGGTCATTTCCGTTACTGAAAATCATGGCTATAAAATACACTTGAAATATAGAACAAACGTCCAAATTAAAAAGTGATGGGAACTAGATCTTTAAGAATCAAACTAAAACTCTTAAAAATAAATTTATCTTATTTTGTATATAAAACACATATTTAAATTAAAACCGTGTTGTATTCTGAACACGAACAAAGAATGACCTAAGTATTCATTCTCTCTTGAAGTGTGTGATTTTTCTGAAAAAAGTATAGGCTGGCAGAGTACAATGGCCTCTACTTCTTGTTTGAGTTTCATCCTATAGAGAGGTACATTTTTGGGAAAATATTCAAGAACTTAATTAATTTTTTCAAGGGCTTCTCTTAATTCAAGGATACTCAGACTTTTTTTTTTTTTAAGAGCGAGAGAGAGCTCACACGGGCATGAGTGCGGGGGGTGGGGTAGGGGTGGGGAACAGAGGAGAGGGAGAATCCTAAGCAGGGTCCACACCCAGCACACAGCGTGGAGCTCGAGGCAGGGCTCCATCTCATGACCCATGAGATCATGACCTGAGCAGAAATCAAGAGTCAGTGATTTAACCGACTGACCCCCCCAGGTTCCCCTGGACTATTCTTTTCTGGAGTAAAGTTTTAGTCACTGTTCTTATGATTTTCTCCGCCATTAACCATTTTATTTCTAGCAGCTCTTCATTTATCAACGGCCTTACATGTGGTTGAGCGGTTCTTCCACACAAACTCAGTTTACTTTATGAATTCTTTCAGTAATAGAATCAATTTTATTTTGCAACCAGTTGGCATTATGTGGATGTTTTTAATGATTGGGTAAAGACTGACCAACAAAAATGCTGACCCAAAGAGAATGAAGATAAACACCGTCCTGAGTGAGAAGGGATGTTTTGGCACTAGTTTTTAAGTGGAAATTCATTTAGTGAAAATTTTCTTATTAAAACAGCTCTTGCTTCCTTATACAGCATCAGAACTTAGACACCCAGGTAATTCATATTGGGATAATGAGGATCCCTTTTAGTTTTGAGGAGCTGAAGCACGTTACTGCCATCCTCCTTAAATGGAAATGGTTAAGAAAGATTTTTTAACCAAAGACATTATTAAATATCAACTATTTAAGATTTTTCCAAGATCTAACGATAAGCACTCTTGAATGTAAATTTGAATGTAAACTCCTTGAGAAATGTTTGCATCTCGATAAATCCAGAGGCAAGAATGTGCAAGTTCTTAACATACGCAAGACATTCAACAAATGGCTCGTGGAATGTTCACTAAGATGGAAACACTCATAGGTCTTCTCCCACTAATGAGCTAAGATATTACCTTTATTATCTTTTAATCTCTCAAAATCTCCACTGTCAAATGGACGAATGGGTCTCGATCATCTCCAACACTCATGCACAGCTCTAGTATTCTATGATTCTGTTCTATCCTAGGTGATATTTAGAGTGAATCACTGTTTACCCACTCTTCTGGAATTCCTGGGTTAAGTCATAATATCTGTGATTTGGAAAAAATCTTAGAAATATTAGCAGGCCAGCGAATTAGCAACATTTGAGTGGACATTTATTACCTTGTTTATTGTTCTTTAAACTTGATTTGAGAGTAGCAAAAAATATTTAAGCTGCATGGAATTTGAATTTCAAAACTAGACACTGCAGGTATAAATCAGAAGATGTTAACTAATGGCAAGTTCTTGTGCTTCAAGTGGAGAACAGCCCTGACACCCCTTCACGAAAAGAGAATGCCACCCACCCAGGATGAAGAAGACAGTGCTTTTCATCCAGTGGGGAAATTTGGCACATGTCCTGCTCATTTAAGTGTCCGTTTTAAGAATTTCCCAGCCCAAATATTCATAACTATTTGCTTCTCTCAGGCTGCCCTTTGTTCAGGGAGAGTGGCAGAGTTAGCATCCTTGAGCTGCGGAGTGTTTTAGCATCTGCCCAAATGTTCAGGCCTAACTTTGAGTCTGTTTTGGTCAGGACTCTACAGAGGCTATATCTAAGCAGGGGTGTAATAGCAACAAAGCTTTGAAAAACCTCTCATAACCCAACCTATTTGAAGGTTTGGTTGCATCACAGTTGATGGGCTAAGAATCCTTGTCTCCCACCTGCTCAGTGTGTGTTACTGGTGACAGGAACATTTCCCCAATGCTTGTTATTCAGCCAGTGGGTCACTGGAAGAGAGGGTCTTGTTTTCTGGGTAGTTTCTCATACTTCGGGTATAGTACCTTGAAGCACTTTTGGAGGCAAAGATTCTATAGGCTCTATTTTTTTCTGCTTTGTAAATACTTCATAAATTCAGTTTAGCACTTGGGAACTATACATAGTTTCACCTAGTTTGAAACCACATCAACTGTGTAGCTCTTGTCTCCTCTTGCCGAGAGCTACAAGTCCTCCAGGGCAGGAACTGGGTTTTCTACTGGGTGCTGCCCCGTAGCTCTTCTAAATTCTTTGCAAATAGTCTTGTCAGGGTGGTGGGAATGTGGGGCGTTGTTTCTTTTTCTTCAATTTGCCAAGATTGAAATGTGTTTTATTATTATATTTATACAAAGACAAATTAAATATATTAAATACTCATGTTGAATTGTTCTGTTGGATTCTATCATTTTGGTATCCTCTCCCTCACATAGCCTTTCATTAGTTGTATAAGAGGTACATAGCAGACTTGTTGACCTGCCCCAGAATTTTGCAGAAGAGTCAATCACAAATAAATAATCTCCTTTTTTTCATTTTAAAATATTTTGCTGTCAGAAAGCATCCAATGAAAATATTCTTTTGGAAGTGCTTGAATCCTTGTCTCCCTCAATCATATTCTTAAGATATTTTTGAGCACCTAATTGCCTACAGGAAACTGTAAAAAAATCATTACAAGGGTATGTTTCATCAAGACACTAAAAACATGTACTATAACCACGTGATGTGAACATGGAAGGAGAATAGAGAAGTTAAAATATAGATCGTAAGCCCAATCTGTAAACTATTTGTGTCAAATATGAGTCAGGGATCAGACAAATTTTGAGTTCTTCCCCAGAGCAAGAACATTTGGGAAGAGTGTAGGGACAAAGACCAAGGGAATTTGCAATCTACTCTTCATGGGATTGAAGAGAAACCATCAGACCGTCTCAGGAAAATCTTTGGGAATTTGTAGGATTTCAGAACTTATTTTGTGTAGGGAGGATTAGTAAATTTTTGAGAGAAAGGATGGCACTTCCAAGCATGTGATGCAGCTTTGAAGAGAGTACAGGTACCCCTAAATCTATAATAATTCAAGTACTTCTGGAACTGCACAACACACTAACATCATTCATTCCGCGAACATTAATTGAGGAGCAGCTATGTGCCAGCACCTGTCTATATTTTTTTTAAGATTTTATTTCTTTATTTGACAGAGATAGAGACAGACAGTGAGAGAGGGAACACAAGCAGGGGGAGTGGGAGAGGAAGAAGCAGGCTCCCAGCGGAAGAGCGCAACTTGGGGCTCGATCCCAGAACTCCGGGATCACGCCCTGAGCCAAAGGCAGACGCTTAAAGACTGAGCCACCCAGGCGCCCCCATCCCCTGTCTAGGCACTTGGGTCCCTTCCCTAAACTACACCCATGTGAAGGTGGTGTCACTGGTCTCACAACATAGATGGAAGAACAGCTGTATGGGAGGCACAGAGATGTATACGACCTGGCTTTCCCCTCAGGGAGCTTCAGGACGGTAAAGAGCACAACATTTACACACATGAAACAGCTGCTGAATAAAATACGCTATAGTTGACATCAGCTTTCCAAAACTGTCGAAGGTTGAGTCATTCTCAAGAATCCGTCCAGTTTTCTGGATATCTGGGAGTTGTCCCTTAGAACACAAGAGAGTAGTACTAATGAGATTAGTAATCGTATTTAGTTCCAAAATACCAGCAGTTCGCTCAGGACTGGAAGTATGTGTACAGAACAGTTTATTTTCTACAGTAGAATCATTTGTATTTTATTGTGCCCGTATTTTATGGTTTTTATATCTCTTCCCTTGTAATTGGTTTATCAGTACCTTTTAATTTGCTGATGATTATCTAGCATGGCTTTGAGAACAAGTTAATTAATCTTACTAGGTTTGGATGTAAAGTTCCCAGCAAGTTAACCCTAAGGAAGCCTGTGGATTTCTTCTTTTAGAAAAATTCCCCAATCTTTGCATAGATGGCTCAGAGCCCTTCTCTTCCTCCCTGTTTCAAAGTTTTTTATCTGATCCTTGATTTCATTCAGGAGAATTGAGAAATCAAGAGAGCTGAGTGCTAGATGGATGAGGTATTATTGTATATTAAATCTACTAAACTGAATAGGATTGGGCGTTAAAATATTACAGACATGATTTTGGACGTTATAAATAGAAAGCAGATGAACGGTTCTAAGCACCTGTGATAAAAGGGTACTAATCGTGTAGAAGTCTTTCCTGAAGGAAGTGAGGACTCAGATTTTATTGAGAGAATTAGGAATTATCAATCTTCATTTTTTTGAAGGATGATATTAAAGCCAAGGAGGTTAAGCAACTTATTCACTTCTTCAAGCTCACACAGAACCAGTTCTAAAATCTGGTCACTTGACTCCTAAGTCCAGTTCTTGACATATTTATTGTCACCGATAAATGAATAAATGTTTCTAACTGAACCAAAGAGAGTCTATCAGGAGGCCTAGCCTTAAACCTTCCCTCACTTGACAAAAGCAGGAAAGGAAGGAGGAACCTGAAAGCCTGTGCTTCACCTTTTCTCAGAGACTCTCCATGGCGAAAATCCACAAGTGACTCCCATTTCTGGCGGTGGCAGGCCAGAGCATTTGGACCAGCCTCCCAGAGCTGATGTTGTGCTAAGATGTTACTAGGCTAAACAAGGAAGGGGAAGAGGAGACCTAGAGAAAGAAGAGGATTAGAGAAGCTGCTTTTGCCATGAGGGTGTTTGCTGATTTGGGCTGAAAAAAATGTTTAAATCAGCTTTATTGAGGTATAATTTATATTAAATGAAATCCCCCCATTTTAAGTGTACCGTTTGATAATTTTGATAAACATCACTTAACTACTTCCACTATTAAGAAATGTAACATTTGGGGGGGGCGCCTGGGTAGCACAGCGGTTAAGAAATGTAACATTTGGGGGCACCTGGGTGGCACAGTGGTTAAGCGTCTGCCTTCGGCTCAGGGCATGATCCCGGCGTTATGGGATCGAGCCCCACATCAGGCTCTGCCGCTATGAGCCTGCTTCTTTCTCTCCCACTCCCCCTGCTTGTGTTCCCTCTCTCGCTGGCTGTCTCTATCTCTGTCAAATAAATAAATAAAATCTTTAAAAAAAAAAAAAGAAATGTAACATTTGGCCAATCACTATTTTGTGCACCAGAAACTAATATAATGTTATATGTTTATTATACTTCAATTAAAAAAAAAAGGAATGTAACATTTCCATTACACCCTAAAGTTTCCTTGTGCCACTTTGCAGAGTATCCCCTCCTTCCATCCCAGCCCCAGACAATCACTGATCTGCTTCTTGCCACTCCAGTTTTAGCTTTTCTAGAATTTCATGTAAGCGGAATCATATAGTACAGAGTCTCAGGTCTGACTTCTTTCATTCATGTGTTAATATGATGAATTACATGGATTTATTTTGCAAATGTTAAACTGAAATCCCATTCCTGGGATAAACAACACCGGCTCATCATTTATTAGTATCCTTATTGGTGGATTTGGTTTGTTACTATTTTGTGAAGTATTTTATATCTATGTTCATGAGGGATATTGGTCTGCGGTTTCCATGTAATGTAATGTCTTGGAATGTTCTTGCCTTGTCTTTGTAGCAGGGTGATGTTGGCCTCATAGCATTTTGAATTAGGAACTATTTCCTCCTCTTCCATTGTCTAGAAAAATCCGTATAGACTTGGTCTTATTTCTTCCTTAAATGTTTCATAGAATTCAGAAAACCTGGAGTTTTCTTTGTGAAAACGATTTTGATAATGAATTCAATTTATTTAGTAGATGTAAGGCTAGACATATGATTATGAATGTTACTGTGTTAGAGCTGGATTTTGTCGTACTACCTTCAAGAGTGTCCGATCTTAATTGAGGGTAAGTTAAGGTTAAGTTATTTGCAGATCAGCTTAATACTTTTGAGGCTTGTCTTTTTAGTTTTAGTTTTTGTTTCTTTTTTAGTGTAGATTTTGTCCTAGGGTGAAACTACTAAACTACTAAAGCATGGTTCTTTCTAAAGACTCCACACCATGCTCAGTGGTGTGCTGGTGAATATTTAACAACTGGTTCTCAATGAAAAACATAAAAACCCAATTTACAGTGTTTATTTACTTCCTACTATGGCCAGTTTCAATCTACCAATGTGACATCAAACAGCTCTGAAAATCCCTGAAAGTTAACAATCAGCTATGTCAAGTTTGTACAAGCCTGCTCACCAGCAGCACCCCACCGCCCATGTCCACATATCAGGAGGTCTTTCCACCCTGACATGTCAAAGCAGGAATGATCTCTAGCTTTGCATGAGCTTCAGAAATTGTTTCATCAACTGCTTTCTGGTGATCCTTTTCCTATCCACGTGGAATATCACTTCACACATGTGCACCTAGGTATTCAGCCAACAACTCTGGTAAACACCTCTGCATATCCCAGAGCTCCTTCTCTCTCTCTCTGTTCAATTCCCTTCGGTTACTGGAGATGCAGATATGACTAGTACATGGTTCCTACAATTTAGATTCAGATTTAGACCTATACACAGATACTATCAATATGATGTGGCAAGTGATATGGCAGAAGAATGCAGAAGCTGTCCTGGGAACTCAGACAATGAACAAAAAGGCAGGTACCTGGCTTGGCTCGGGGGTGGAGAGGAAGGCTTTCTAGTCTTCGATGCCGGTGACACTGCAGCTACTCCCTCCAATGTGGGCTTTAATTTTGGTGCTTTGCATTTTAAGTTTTGTATCATCCTGAGCAGGTTTTTCCTTCTCTTTGGTTCCTTACCTAGTGGAGATTCCTCCCAGATTTTTGTATTAGAGGGTTAATCAATTTCCATTTTCATTTTTGTATTTTTCTGAGTCTCCTTGGATATTTTAATGGGAAATCAAGAGAGCCAGAATTAGACACTGTGTCCAATTGCCAAGTCACAATTATTGTTGTTATTATTATATTAAGATTATAGTACTTCTAAGGACTGGGTTCTCTTGAGGAGGTGTTCCCTTTACGGTTTTGAATGCTATGTCAATACAGTGTAAACAAAAGAGTCTTAAAAAAAAAACCCAAACAGTGATTTCCAATATTTTTACCACCAATGACCCCTTTCATTTTCTCCCTTGTATAAACCAGATTTTAAGAAGCATCTTAGAAATACCTTATTTAATATTAATAAAAATTGAGACACATGCCATTGCCAAGTAGAGATTCTGATTAGTGTAAATATGAGTGGACTTCATATAAGTTAGCTAGACACAAGAAATTATAAGAATTATAAGAAGCACTTACTGAGAACTTACTGTATGCCCGGCCCTGCCCTAAATGCCTACCTTGCTTCAACTCAGGTAAGCCTCACAACAATCATACGAGGTGAACACTGTTGTCATCCTTATTTTACTGATGAAACTGAGGTTCAGGAGGTGGAAGACATTGGACAAGGTTTCACAACTAGCATGTTGAATTGCAGGCAGTCTGGTTCCAGACTGTAAAGTCTTAATCTTTATAATGCATAGCTGAGGCTTGAATGAGACCATTGGTTACTCGAGTGTAAATGACCGGTTTCTGTTAGACTTAATGAAACAAGGAAAGTAACACATGGACATCTATTACTAACTCTGGGGGCATATCAACAAAAGCCTCCACTCTAACACCTAGAAACCTGGTTCATATCCTGAGCTTTGCCTTAAATCAATGTCGCATACTTCACATCCTCCTTCACGAACCCAAAGAATGCCAAGACAAGATCAGATACAACCATGATATGTTAACTGCTAAGACACACAACTGAGGGCAGCCTTACCCAGTGTGCTTGTAACCTAACCAAAATTTCCTTCAAAACTGGGCTTATTTAAAAGAGGAACACCTCACCCAATAGCCTATTATCCTGCAAATATGTATTTAGGGACATTTGAAGTTATTCTATTTACCTAATCATTACTAATGGCTACTTTGGATCTATGACAGCTGAATGTGTAAATACGGCTCTTAGATCTTTCTCAAGGTATGATATTGGTCCAATAGACCATAATAGCTTCTTCAGAGAGCCGGATTTCCTGGAAGCAAAATCTGTTGAGTATCAAATAGTGCTCACAGAGTTTCAGGAGTTTCTTATTATAACTTTCATGCTTCTTTCCACAGAGCTATATGTCAAAATTTACCAGGAAATTTGGGTACCACTAATATCTGAATACCAATAAATGTGAAAGCCAAACCTTGATTTAAAAAAAAAAATGAGAACAGGGTCAGCATGATTCTTCACAGACAATAAATAGATAATGGGCAAGGAAAAGGAGTTTAAAAAGGGTTTGTGCAGCCAAATCAAATATATGGGGTAGCAACGTTAGGATAATGCTGGTGGGGACTACATAGTAAAATAGAAATTGCTGATCTTATCCAGATGGAACACAGATATTATTCCAGGATATTAGAGCATACTGAGAAATGATTAACTTGACTGGTGAACATTCCTCCATGATCTAATGTCATACAGAGAATCTCCTCTCCCGCTTGACCTGTGGGAATAGAGCACAGCTCATGAGACACCGGTTAGCTCCTACTTTCATTTCCGAGGCCTGCTTGAACAGAGGGCTCAAACTGGGTGCCCTGAAACAGCAGAAATTGGTCTCAGAGTTCTGGAGGCCAGAAGTCTGAAGTTAAGGTGTCGGTGGGGCTGTCCTCCCTCTGAAATCTGTAGGGGACAATCCTTTCTTGCCTCTTCCTAGCTTCTGGTGGTGGCCAGCAGCCCTTGGCCTTCCTTGGCTTGTGACTGCATCTATCCAGGTTCTGCCTCTGTTGGCGCATGGTGTCTCTGCTCGTGTGTGTGTGTGTGTGTGTGTGTGTGGTCACGTAGTGTTCTCCCTGTGTCTGTCTCTGCCCTTCTTATGAGGACACTGGTCATGTTGGATTAAGGCCCATCCTTATCCAGTGTGACCTCATTTTAACTAATGCACCTGCAAAGACCCTCTTTCCAAATAAGATCACATGTGATGTCTGGGGGTTAAGACTTCAATGTATTTTTGGGGGGATGCAATTCAACGCCGACAAGCTCCCATCTCTTCAACGAGAACTCCCAAGTCACTCGTCGGTCTGTGGTTTTTCTACACCTCGTAGGTCCGTAGCTGCTCATTTGTACCATGCCACATGCACCTGTTCTTTACCCCATGCTCTCTCACATTAGTAGCTGTTATTGACTGCTCTGTGTCTGAACTCCCTGCTACTATTGCAAACTCTTGGACTGGTAAGGAATTCCGCTCATAACCACAGAGCACTTAAGCAGTAGCTCCCTCCACACTTAGAGCAATTAATACTTTCCAAAATTCTTTTACACACATTAACTAACAAGGTTCTTTCAAAATCATGGATTAGATTACCAGCATTATCCTAATTTGATATCCAAAAGAATTCAGATCCACAGAGATGAAGTGAGAGACCAAATTAATGAGATATGTGGCTTGGGTCAGTTTCAGTGCCTTTGATTAAAAAAATGTCTCCTTCCTCTCTACATCCCCTATAACTCTGATTATCAGTGACCTGAGACTCCCTCTGAAAAAACATCCTCCTTGCTTTGAAGGCCAAGCAAGTGAGAGAAGAGAGAGAAGAAAATAGGTATGAGTCCAAAGTCCCCTCTCACCAGCACAAGCAAGCTGGAGGAAGTCACAAAGCCACCCAGTCCGCCTTCTGCATCCTTGATCAGTGGTCACACAAAAATGTAAAGTCTCCACTTTTCTTCAACTTTGGACCCCACCCCCTACTGTCTCAGGCTAAGACAGATGCTCCTCCTCTGGCTTTTGTTTTGATAGAAAGTATCGGTGGAAAGTCCTTCAACAATTTTCTCCCAACCCGACAAAGGGCTGGAAGTGGGGGGTAAGAGAGAGAGGGGTCTGTGAGCAGGAAAAGAAATCAGTGGTTTCCTGAGCAAGGGGGTGCATCAGCTGGAGAGACCCGGCGACCTCTGTGTGCACGATCGCCAAGGGTCTCTCGGCTCCAGCCCCGGGAGCCATGAGGAATGGAGTGATGGAGGGGGCAGGTGGAGGAGCCCATGTTTGGGAATAGGCTCTCACACTGGGAAAGCCCGCTGCAGACACCTGTTTCCACTGTCTTCCTTTCTTTCCCGGGACTCACAAAGGAAAGCTTGGGAAATGATAATCAGCTGAGAGAAAATGAAAGCTGTCCCTTCTGGTGGGAGGAGGAAGGGAGAGAAGGAGAGAGAAAAGAGAGAGTGGACAAGGGGAGAGGGGAGAGGAGAAAGAGATCAGAAAGAAAGAGATAATGAGAACCTGCTAAGGAGAAAAACATAACAGCTTTTCTCAGAGAAGTGGCAAGCTGATATTTAACTGTGAATAATGCTCCCTACTCCAAATGGATACATTGTAAGCAGAAGTTGACAGATGCAGTTTTATAAGACATCTGAGTTTTTTCAAACTCTGAATTCCCTCTTCAATACTTTTGCCTCAAGACTTTCCCTCTATTCCTATAGGCTGGACATCAGCTAGCAGTACTAGTAAGGTGATTTAATTTAAGAGAGAAAGAGAGAAAGTAATTAGAAATTATGCCAACAATAATGGAACAACTTCAGTAGAAAGACACCCCAAGGGTATCTGTTTGCACATATGAGAAGCTCAAAGAACATTGAGTGGCAGGATCTTCAGGAGTGTAGGACAGGCTAAGGGGGTGGCTGAGGCCCTTAGAAGAGTACTAAAACCCTAAATAAGAAGTCAAGAAGAAGAACAAGATGTGCATGCTGTGTGGCTCTCTCTGCCCTATACCCCTACCCTCTCCTCACGCTTGTGTACGCGAGACACCATGCACCTCAACGCACACGCACACGCTCCAGCTCTCTCCCACGCTCTTAGACCTGGGGTCTAGCTAGGATCTGAGGACTGGAGCTCTGAGCGGGATTCCGGCAGGAGCAGCTCCACTGCTTTGGGTCAGATATAATCTGAGGACCCCCATTCCAATGGGAACAGGGAGTCTTGAAAAAAAAAATCCCAAGTCTTGAGGATTCTGGGAGGCTTAGAGCCCTAAAAGTAATGAAGGATTCAGGCCATGTGTCCTTGTGCTGTGCTACGAGGATAAAACAGATCAGAGTTAATAAAAGGTTACCGGAAAAGTCAGTAGAGGGATGGAACTCGAGAGGCCTTAAGTGCGACCCCACCTCTTCTCTAAGCCAAACACTTTCCTGTGTATCTGTTTCCCCTTCTGCAAAGTGAAATATGTTCTCCTGTGCTGTAGGGCAGTGCTTCTCAGACTAATGAGTGTACAAGTCACCTGGGATGTTGTTAATGGGAAGATTCCGACTGAGTGGTTGGAGTGGGGTGAGGGCTTGAGATTCTGTATTGATAATAAGAGTTCAGGCTGCCAGGAGTCTTTGTGACACCTTTGCCTGAATTAGGAAAAGGTGCTCCCCTCCAGGCAGATGCAGCCTTGAAGATACGTTTATAAAAAGAATCCTTTTCCCCAGGTAATGTGGGTAGTGATAGGCAGGCTGGAATTCAGCCCGGGGACTCTTTCAGAGGGTGCCTTTGAGCAGTGCCCAACCTGTCCAACTATACAGAGCAGTCCCGACTGTGTAGGCAGTTTTCTCCTGGACTACTGCTAAGATAGTCCTGTGTGTGATCCATCAGAGCAGGTCTGCTACTCTCTCTTCCTCATGGCACAACTCAGCCCAGCCCATCCTCTCAACCTTGCATAGGAATACCTGTTTTTCTTCAGAGACTGTGACATGTGGGCATGAACTGATTTCTTCTCTACTTAAAGAAGGGAGCTTAGCCTCTGGTTCCTCACCCTCCAATGTATCCTTACCCAGCCTGGAGCCCTAAGTGGGGGCTATATTGTTCTCAACGTATTGCTTCTGCTGGAGTCCTTACATTTGGAACTTTATGACCCATGTCATAAACAATTAAGCTCCTGTATCTATTCTCAGTACGGATTATAACCTGGTTTACTCATATCTTTTGTTTCTCATCAAATATTATGTCCTTTTATAGGGCATCAGACATAAAGGCAAGGAGCCAAGGGCCTGAAGTTTCACTCGGCTGCATATTTATCTTGGATGGCGGGATTCAGCGCAGTGCCGGACTCGGAAGTTTTCCTGGCCTCACCTCTGCCCGGGCTGCCTTGTTCTGTCCTGTCTATTACTGGAGAGAAATCAAAAATATTTGTTCATCTACCCAGTGTTGCTGAAGTCTTCCTTTTATAGAAGCTTAAGGTCGAGGTTGGGAGCTAGGGAAGCAGTTAGGAGAAGCGTCCCAGCAAAACTGAGCTCAGCTGTCCCTGGGCTTTCTTCAAAGGATTTGGTGCTGGCTGTTTACATATCTTTTGAAAAGAAACTTTCAGTCAAGGACAGAAAATTCTGGTTTCTCTAAATAGCAGATTAAAAGGTGCAACAAAATAGAATACAAAGATCCCTGGGCTAGTAATCTGGAGGTGTCCTATTCTATTAACTGGTTCTATTAACTAAGGCTGCTTGCCTTGATTTCTCTCAGTTTTACCTATAGAATGAAGCAACAGAGATAAATAATGTGGAAGATTCTTTCTGGTCTTCAGATTATAAGAGTTTGATGGCTTTAGCAATGTATTTTCTTTTCCATTAAGCTAAATTTATGAAGTTAAAAAACGCCACATGTTAAGATGGTGAAGTTGATTTGCCATCTAAATATAACTACATTGTTTTTTACTTCAGAAATGTTAAACAAGTTTTAATTCCATTGCTTTTCAGCCCCCCCAAATTTAGATATCGGTTTCTGATTTGTAATAAAAGACCAAGAGCCCAATGGAAAGAACAGGAAAGGATATAATCAGGCTGCTAACAGAAAGGAAAATGCGAATGTCTCTTAAATACATGAAAAGATGTTTGATTTCACTCATAATAAGATAAATGTAACCAAAAGTACTCCGAATTATCATTTATCCCCTATCTGACTGGCAAAGAGCAGAAAGTTTGACAATGCAACCTGAACTGTCTATCATAAGGGGCTGTTTAAATAAACTATGGTACATCAGTACTATGAAATAATGTAGAGCTGTAAACAAACAAAATAAAGAATAAGGACACTTCTCTCTGTATTGACGGGGAAAAGTTTCCAATATATTATCGTTTACGGTTAAAATGTAGGGCGAAATAGTAAGGTACCGAACAGCGTGTGCAAGCACGTTACTATGTGTTTGGTTTGTGTAAATACTTGGCATGGATTTCTTCTTCGGTTAAATGCATGTTTCCCCGTGGGCTTCTTGCTGAGGGTGGTGGGGGAAGGGAATATGACCATTGCCAGGCTTTTTCTTCAGGGCATATGGATGTGGCCCTGGCAGAATGAGGAAGGCCGTGTTGGGGGTATGGAAGGCTCTGGGGTGCAGCACAATGTGTACTTGACTCCCCAAAAGACCCCCTCTCCTTCCGCTTTCCCTCCGCGTCTGCTGTGGTGGTATAGACTGGAGCCTTTTAAACTTGTATCCGCTGCTCCCTCAGTCTCTCCCACCCACACTTAGAAGCTCTCCCGCCCTGCCACAGGTGTGCCCCTGGCTGTGTTTGGAATGCAGCAATGTCTGGAGTGGAAAGGATATCCAAAGAGGAAGTGGGTGTGGGGATAGGAAGAACCTAAATGGTCTCATTATTCCAGAAGGAGCTCCAGAGCTAAGTTGTTCCAGAGCTAGACTTGTTAGTCCAAGGGGAGCAGAGATCTAATGAGAACACATCTCATTGATAGAAATACTGGGAATTTATTTCAAGGAAACTTCTAGCCAAATGCAGAACCTTTTGGGGTCAGCTGCCATAGAGAAAAGAGTTAATTCCCTTTCATTATGAAAGCTGGTAACTGCCCCACTGGCCCATATTTATTTATTCGACAGAGATAGAGACAGCCAGTGAGAGAGAGAACACAAGCAGGGGGAGTGGGAGAGGAAGAAGCAGGCTCATAGCAGAGGAGCCTGATGTGGGGCTCGATCCCACAACGCCGGGGTCACGCCCTGAGCTGAAGGCAGACGCTTAACCGCTGTGCCACCCAGGCGCCCCGAAAATATTCTATTTTTGTCTGGCAACAATGGGGTAGAATTTAGACAGATCCAAGGCCATTCCTTCACACATGTGTTCTGCAAAGGACTTATATGGCCCCTGTCATACCATGAGCTCTGATTAGATCTCAGTGGGTATATAAAAGGAGTAACATACAGGATCTCTGCCAACAATGTATTTTCAAACTACTGACATAATCAAGACACTCACAAAAGAAAGAAAAAAAAGGCAGTACATGGAATGTCATTATAAAGCTGACTTGTGAAAATTTTTGGCACGTAAAAGCAAGGGGACTCATCCAATTTGGTTTTCCTATCATCAGATAAGTCTAGGGCTCTAATCAGAGCTAAGGCTGAACCCACGTCTGGGTATTCCAGGGTGGATCTGCTTATCTACCCTACACTGCTTCCCCTTTAACATATCTTCTGTTTATACTGGTGGGGTCCGCGTAGTATCCCATGAGGTTTATCTAAGGCAGGATTGTGGCTGATTGAAACTTTTAACAAATACACAAGAACTTGTATGCATTTGAGTCATAATAGCTTTCTACGTTATTTTAACAAAATAGCAGCCACAGTTACTTTGCAATCGCAGGTGTGATATAGATACAATGTAATGAGTGGGTCAGGAACCACAAAGAGGAGGTTGATCTTCTGCCGCCCTGCAGAATTCCTCTGCAGTAGCTCCTGGCATGAGGCAGCCCTTTTTCTGGCTCCAATGGGACATCCCTGGGGACTGCTTGTGGTCATGTATCATGCCATGGCCTCAGAACTACAACCACTCTGTGTGGATGTATCACTGAGGGGACCTCCTTGTCCCCCATGGGGGCTTCAGAAATCTATGTGTCTCTCAGGTCTAGTTTAGAGAGCTAGAGAGTAGAAGCAAGAAGGACAAATGCCTCCCTGAAGGTCACAGTCATGGCCGAATGGCCCTGTTTCTTTGTGGTTGTCTTTCTAATTAGAATCCCATTTGTTCTCTTCTGACACAGCTCTTCTCAGATCTTCAGAGAGCTCCTGTCATTTCTGCAAAGACTTTCCAAAGACTCTTGGCCTTTCAGATGTAACAACCTCAAAGACAACATCCAGGATGAAAGTGACATTCAGAGATCCCAAATGGCTCCAGATGTGGCTGAAACCAGCGGAACTGATGACACTCAGTTTTTAGAGAACATTCTTTGACTGCACCTATGTCCCTGAATCCACACGTGGACAACTTCTGCCATTCTCCATTACCTCAACAAGACACCTCACAGTTTCACTCACAGGATCTAATTGTGAGACAAAACATCAAAAGACAGTTACTGGGTCCTTCTGAAAGAGGGGCTATCTCTTTCCTTCCTCTTATTGATAAAACTGTAGGATTTTAGAGCAATAAGATTATGTAGGAGTTGAAACTTCACTTCACAGACAACTTAGGTTCAGAGAGGCTAAATCAATGTTGACCAAATTTTAATGTGCACACAACTCCCCTGCAGATTTGTTAGAATGCAGAATCTGATTCATTAAGTCTGAGTCAGGGCCCGAGATTCTTCATTTCTAACAAATCCCCAGATAGTGCCCAGGCTGCTGGTTAAGACCTACACTTTGATGAACAAGGGCTATATCTCCTGCATAAGACAAAGAAGTGGCCAGAAGTAGGACCAACACCACGTTTCCTGACTCTCATTCTACATGATCTTTCCCTCATGAGGCAAAACTTGGAGTCCCCTCCCCCAAAATAGGTACATGAACATTAAAAAGGGGGTGGATGAAAAGAAAGAGAGAGAGAGCACCTGCCTTTGCAGTAACAGGCATGGCAGATAAGAACCTCTAGAAGAGAGAGTTCAATATGGAGGGAGAAGAGAATATGAAGAGATGAAAATGGAATTATCAAGGCTAACATTCTGGATTCAATGCCCTACCCAGCCCAGTTAGCTTACTTTGGTTATGGCCCAGAAAATGATGCCTCCAACTTAGCAGCTCATCTTGACATTGTGCAATGCATACCTCAAACGGGAGGATGAAAAATCGATTCCCATTTAATAAAAAAAAAATGGCTGCTTTAAAATTTAGAATATGTATCTTATTTTTTTTTAAAGGATTTTATCTTTAAGTGATCTCTACACCCACTTTGGGGCTCAAACTCACAACCTTGAGATCAAGAGTTGCATGCTCTACTGACTGAGCCCTCCAGGTACCCCTAGTATATGTATCTTATAAAAGTAAACCCTACAACTACCTGTTTCTCTGTTGGTCACAAATATGTACTATAAAGTCCTATCAAAAATATACATCAAATAGAAACTGATGTAGAAACGTCTACATCAAGTAGAATCTTGGAAATATCAGTAATTAAATCATGATGCATAGCCGTAAAATAAGGACATAGAATGTCCCATGGAAAATGAAAAAATTAGGACAAGGACATACTCTTGGGAATTAAAGCATATGGTTTCAGAAACTGAAATGTCAGTGGAAAGAGATGGAAAAAAAATAGAGATTCAAGTAAGAATGTTCAACATCAGATTAATAGGAATTTAACCAAAATATTTAGAGATGAGAAATTTCCAGAGGAAAAATGAAGTAGGAGCCTCAGAATGCAAGAGTCTGCCCAGAGCTAAACAGGACATATGACTAGAGACCCTCACCTGATGTATCACTGTGCAGTTTCAGAGCACAAAGGATGAAGAAAAGATGGTAACCAATTGCTCATGAGAAAAAAAATGAGTGAAAAATCAGACTAGTATCAGAATTCTTTTTTTTTTTTAATATTTTATTTATTTATTCGACAGAGATAGAGACAGCCAGTGAGAGAGGGAACACAAGCAGGGAAAGTGGGAGAGGAAGAAGCAGGCTCATAGCGGAGGAGCCTGATGTGGGGCTTGATCCCATAATGCCGGGATCACGCCCTGAGCCGAAGGCAGACGCTTAACTGCTGTGCCACCCAGGCGCTCCTAGTATCAGAATTCTTAACTGCAACTTCCTGTTAGCAATAATAGATGCTAGAAAACAGTGGGCCAAGAATAGTTCAAAGTTCAGGGGGAAAATAAGATTGCTGTTAGAATTTTATACCTAGTCAAACTATCAGTAAATGTGGGAGCAAAATTAAAATAGTTTTCAGACATAAGAGGACTTTTGGAGATAATTTCTGTCCAGAAACAATATGGAATCTGAGAAATGGTGTCTCTTACTCAGGAGCTCAATAAAGAGATTCCAGGATGATACTTGGGCAGCAGTCTAAAATTAAATCAATCAAATTAGAACCAAAGCCAGTGAGGTTTAAAAAGTAAGTCTTTGAGAAGAATGGAATGCAAGCAGTAAATAAGAGCAGGGATCAGCAAACTTTTTCTGGGAGGGCCAGATTATAAGGATTCTAGGTGGAGCTGGGACTAGGGTGAGGCAAGTGGGGCATCTGTTTTGGGTGCAAAATTTACCAAAAACCTTGGTCATCAAGATAAATCATATTTAACGCAATATGTTGTCAAAATCTACATTAATGCAGGGGCGCCTGGATGGCTCAGTCGTTAAGCGTCTGCCTTCGGCTCAGGGCGTGATCCTGGCATTCTGGGATCGAGCCCCACATCAGGCTCCTCTTCTGGGAGCCTGCTTCTTCCTCTCCCACTCCCCTGCTTGTGTTCCCTCTCTAGCTGGCTGTCTCTCTCTCTCTGTCAAATAAATAAATAAAATCTTTTTTAAAAATCTACATGAATGCAAAAAAAAACCTATGATGAACAAAATATTAAAATTTTAAATAAAGTCAGGATCCAACCTTGCACTTGCATGAGTCTGTCTCATTCTAATCCTGACCCTGGTTCCAATAAAACTTTACAAAAACAGGCCATAATCTGCCAATTTGATTTCTTTTATATTATATTAAAATATTATAGAATTTTTTGTTCCCCCTTAAATTTTGTACCCCAGGTGAGTACCTCGTTTGCTTCACTCTGTACTATCTCTCCTCTTTCCTCTCCTTCTTCTACAACCCTTTAAAAATGTAAAAAGCATTATTAGCCCCAGGTGCTGCAAAAAGCTAGCTGCAGGCTGAAGTTGGCCTGCAGGTTGACCCCTGGGTAAGAATATGAAGCTGAAAAATGCAAGAGACATAGTGAAAGAAGGTGTGGGCTTGCTCTCCCAACCAAGAAACAGAATGGGATTTAAAATCTTTAGAAAAACAAAGCAAAAACAAAGCCCAAACTATCCAAGGAAGTTGTGGTCCACGTGTGAAACTAAACTGAGGCATGACTTCAAACCTTTGGAGGGTGTAAAAGAGCACACCCACGTGAACAGGCCATTAGGCGTAGTCTTGTTGGAGTAACACAGGGTGGAACAGGACACTTTAGAGGTAGTAGAGGGACCCACAGTGCCCTGTTTGCTCTTACTCTTACAAAGAAGAGGTACTGATAAGAATTTTTGCAGAATTATGAAAAACACGTATACTCAGACCCAGGAGAAATAATGAGTCTTGAGTGGGATAAATAAAAATAAATCCACACAAAGACATAGTATGGGCAAAGGTACAGATCAGGGCTGATGGAGATAACATCTTAAAAGCATCCAGAGGAAAAGATATGTCCTTTACCAAGAAATGACAATTAGATTGACAATAGACTTTTCAACAATAAAGGCCAAAGACAAATGAATAAAAAATCAAAATGCCAAAGGAACACCCATATGAATGTAGAATCCTATTCTCAAACTATCATTCGAAGGTCCAAGGAAAATGAAGATGTTTTCTGAAAAATAAAGCCAGAGTGTTTATCCCACACAGAACCCTCTGAAAGAATTATTAAAGAGTGAACTCCGGAAAAATTAAATGTAACTGAGAGATAAGAAGTGCTCTTTAAGAAGAAACGGTGAAAAATGATAAGCCATATGTATACATACATAAGAATTGACTTCGTTAGAATAAATGCAATTAATGCAGTGACTGTAAAAGCAATATGAAACTAAACAATTGTGTGTAAGATTGAGTGACACTGTGAGGAATTAAAGCATTCTAAAGTCTATGATCTTGCAATATATTAAAAAAATGGCCTTGGTTCTTCAGCCAGTGCACTCCATTGGCCTTAACTAATCAGAAGCCAGAGGGCAGGGGAATCCAATCTTTGCATACGGCCACACCTGGCAGCAATATTGAATGAGAACAAAAAGAATGACAAAGGGAACAGACATTATGAAACCCTTAAAAACTCAGCTGGGCTGGGTGGTGTAAAATGTCTCAATCACATATCTGGTGGTGGATGCCTGAGGTTGGCTGGCTGATCTGGAGGGCCTCACTGGGGTAATTGTCCCTGCTCTCCTTGGTCAGCCATCCTCAAGCAAGCTAGATCAGAATTCTTTGCATGGCAGTCTCAGGGCAGCTTTCCAAGGGAGTAGGAGTAAGAAGCAGCAAGGCCTCTTGAGGCTAGGATTGGAGGTCACGTGGTGTCACTTCTGCCACATTCTGTAGGTCACAAAGTCTTTCCAGACTCAAGGGATGGAGAAGTAGCCTTCACCCCTTGATAGTAGGAGTGGCAGTCACATCACCAAGGAGCATTGTATTTAAGGATGTGCCTAGTTTTTGTGGTCTCCCTCAACGTACACACGGAACGGATCTTCCCCCCTCCCCAAAAGGACTCATCCATAGTCTTCTCTACCTACATTGGTGGCGTTTTGAGCTTTCTGGTGGCTCAAGCAAAGAAACAATTGGATTCACCCTTGACTTCTCCCTTTCTTTCACATCCCACATCCTATCCGTTATGAGATAATGTTGGCGTTACACTAGAAATATATCAAGTATCTGACCCCACCCCGCTCCCCAGCCAGCCTGGTATGAGCCACCATCAACTTTCAATTGGATGATTAGAATAACTTCCTAATTGCTTACATTTACTCTTTCAAAATCCCTTTAAAAATACATTCAATCATGTCTCTTGTGGTCTCTTTTTCTCCCCAACCACGTCCACATCCAAATCCCTGGGACCCTGTGAATGTATTACCTGATATAGCAGGAGACTTTTGCAGATATGATTGTGGATGTCAAGATAGAGAGACTATCAGGTGGGCTCCGTGCAATCACAAGGGTCCTTAGGAGAGGAAGGCAGTAGAATTAGTGTCAGAGAGAGAAGGCAGTGTGATGGTGGAAGCTTGGGAGCTGCTAAACCACTGGCCTTGGAGATGGAGGACGGAGCCAAGGGATGAGGACCGCCTCTAGAAGCTGAAAAAGACAAAGAAACAGATTCTCCCCTCCAGCCTCCAAGAACAACCAATCCTGACAGCTTGACTTTATCCCAGAGGAACTATAGAACTGTAAGATAAGTTTGAGTTTTCTGGGGCCACTAAATGTGTGGCAATTCATTACAGCGGCAATGGGAAACTAATACATCACTGTTTTGCTCCAAATCCCTACCTAAGCTGTAGCCATCCTTCACCCCTCACCTCCACCCCTAACCAGTACCTCCCTGATCACATGTGCTACTGTTTCCCCTCTGTGCTCACTTTACTTCAGCCACAGGGGCCTCCTAGCTGTTCTTCAAACTGCTGGACTTTTCCTGCCTTAGAACCTTCATGTGGTTCTTCCTTTTATCTAGACCACTCTCCTCCAAGAGTTTCTTGGCAAAACTTGCCATCCCACACCCCACTCTCATTTGTCTTACTCAACATTTTTTTTCATAACACTTCTCATCTTGGAACATGCCACCTTTTTTACTTATTTATAATATTTATTGTTTATTATTTGCATTACCACCATTGGTCCCTGGCAAGCATAGGTAGGCAGGGAGGGATGTTTTATTCACAGAGCTATCCTAAGGACCTAGAACAGTACTTGAGACGTAGTACTGATTCAATAATATTTGTTGAGTGAATGAATACTTATTTAAAAGATTTTTGTAATGAAACATAAAGTAGATGCAAAATAATTTATAGATACAATAAATATGACCCACCATCCAGTGTAATATAACCATTACCTTTGAAATTCTCCTATACACATTCCTGATCCATATCCTGTTTTCTTACACCCAGAAGGGAATCCTGCATTTTTATTTTATTATTCCTTGACTTGTCTTCAGAGTTTTACCAAATGCATTAGCATTCCTAAACAATACATTGTTCAGGTTTATTTTTATTTGATACTAATGTAATTATTACATTATACTGCATATCATTATACGATACTGTAGGCACTCTTTTGACTTGTTTTTTATTTTTTTCTGTTACTGTTTATTACACTATTTCTTTTTTTTTTAATTGTGGTAAGAACATTTAACATGAGATCTACCCTTTTAACCAATTTTTAAGTGTTCAGTGCAATATTGTTAACCACAGGCACAATGTTGTAAGTAGATCTCTAGAATTTACTCACCTTGGCTAACTGCAAATTTACGTCCATTGATTAGCAACTTCCCACTTCCTCCTCCCCCAACCCCTGGCAAGATGATTTTACTCCTGACTTGTTTTCTTGCTTAACATCATGTTCTTAAAGTTCAACCTCGTTGTAGCATGTAAACTGTAGTTCATTTACTTCTCTGCTATACAGTGCATCACTGTAAGAAAATGCCCTAATGTTTTAATAATAATGCTATTAATGAAGACTTGAGTTATTTCTACTTTGTTGTTATTGCAGAAGCAGGGCTAGCCATTCTTTCTTGTCTCTCTCTCCCCTGGGAGTACAAGAGTTTCTCTAGGGTGCAGATCAGGAGCAAAACTGCTGGGTCACAAGGTTTGTGCATCTTTTAAGGGCTTTTTTTTTTTTTAAGATTTTATTTATTTATTTGACAGAGATAGAGACAGCCAGCGAGAGAGGGAACACAAGCAGGGGGAGTGGGAGAGGAAGAAGCAGGCTCATAGCAGAGGAGCCTGATGTGGGGCTCGATCCCATAACGCTGGGATCACGCCCTGAGCCGAAGGCAGACGCTTAACCGCTGTGCCACCCAGGCGCCATCCCCCCCCCTTTTTTTTTTTAAGTAGGCTCCATGTGTGTGGAGCCCAAGGTGGGGCTTGAACTCATAACTCTGAGATCAAGAGTCCAACACTCAACGGACTGAGCCCCCCAAGCACCCCTGGTTTGTGCAGGCATCTTTAGCCTCACTAAAGATGTTAATTTGTTTTCCAAAGTAGCTGTACCCATTTGCTTGCTTCCCAGTGTTCTGGTTGGTCACACCTTTGTAGAAACTTGATGTTGAAAGGATTTAAAATTTTTGCCAGTCTTGTGAGAAATCTCTCTCACCGCAGTTTTTTTTTTAAAAAGATTTTATTTATTTATTGGAGAGAGAGAGCAGCAGAGGAAGGGGGAGAGGGACAAGCAGACTGCTGGGCATGGAGCCTGACATGGGGCTCTATCTCACAACCCCGAAATCATGACCTAAGCTGAAATCAAGAGTCCCGACACTTAAATGACTGAGCCACCCAGGTGCCCCTTCACTACAGTTTAAATGTTCATTTCTCTGATTACTACTGAGGTTGATTATCTGTTTTCTTACTTTTATTGGCTCCTTGGCTTTTCTCTTCCACAGGGTGCCTGTTTGAGTCTTTTGCCCATTTGGGGGGATTATTTATAATTTTCTTTTTAATTTGTAGGAATTTGTTAAATATTCATGATGTAGATGCTGAAACCGATATAGATTCTCAGTTTATATTTGTTTTCCAGTCTTTTAATGATGTTTTTTGATAAAAGGAAATTCATGATTTTATTACAGACTTTTATAACTTACAGTTTCATTTTTTGGGGTAAGAAATCCTCTCCTACCCCTGGGTATTAAATATATTCTCCTATGTGGACTCCTGGGAGAATTCTAGCTTTGTCCTTCACATTTCAGTCTTGAATCTACCTGGAATTGATTTTTGTGAATGGTGTGAGATAGGGTCCAATGTCAATGTTTCTATACAGAGATCCAATTTTCCCAGTACCATCCATTCCCATCGATCTGCAGAGCTAGTTCTGTCATGAATCAAGTTTCCATTCTTCTCGTCTCTTAGTCAGTTTGTCTAGCCATTGCCTTAATTATTATAGCTTTATATTAATTCTTGATATTCAGAGGCAAGTCCTTGTAGTTTGTTTTTCAAGAATGTACTGGCTATTACGGGTCCTTTGCTCTTCCAATTACTTTTAGGATCATTTTGTCATACTCGGTAATACTTCTAATGTATGAATTCTTTCTCTCCACAAATGTAGTATGTTTCTCTATGAATATACTTTAGTGTCTTTCAATGAGATTTTTATATTTACTCCACAAAGGGATGGACATCTCTTGTAGATTTAGTCTTAAGTATGTCTTTATATTTTTTAGGGTATTGTAAGTGTTATCTCTTAAAATTTGTTATTTTCTATCTGATTGCTGCTGATGTATAGAATGCCAATTTGTTTCTTGGAGTCACAATTCAACTCAAAGATTTTGGAGTTATAATTGCTTTTATAAACCGACTATTTTTTAGAGCAGTTTTAGGTTCACAGCACAAGTTACTGGAATGTACAGAGTTCCCACACACCTGTCCCCACATGTGCATGGCCTCCCTCACTGTCAAAATCTGCCACCAGACGGGTGCATTGGTTACAACTGATGAACCGACACTGACACATCATAACCACCAGGGTCCGTAGTTTACGTTAGGGTTCACTCTTGGTGTTGTACATTCTGTGGGTTTCGACCAATGTAAAATGACATGTACTCATCATTCTAGTACCATACAGGATCGTCTTACTGCCCTTAAAATCCATTTTGCGCCGCCTGTTCATCTCCCCTCCCACCCCCCAATGCAGCATACCCCAATCTCTGGCAACCACTGACAATTTTCTTATCTTCATAATTTTGCCTTTTCCAGGATGTCATATAGTTGGAATCCTACCATATGTAGCTTTTGAGATTGACTTGTTTAAATGAGTAACAAGTATTTAAGTTTCCTCCCTGTCTTTTCATGACGTGATAGCTCATTTCTTTTTAGCACTGAACAATATCCCATTGTCCGGATGTGCCATAGTTTATTTACATAGTCACCTCCTGAAGGACATCGTGGTTGCTTCCAAGTTTTGGCAGTCATGAATAAAACTGCTTTAAATGATCACCTGTATGCAGGTTTTCATGCAATGGAATAATCGATTAAGTATAATTAGTTAGTAATTCATAATTAGTTAATATTCCCTTAATATCTCTTTCGATTTTTGTAGTTTCTGTAGTTACATCTCTCCTTTTTACCCTAATTTTTTTCTTTCTCTCTCTTTTGGTGATTAATCCTGCCAGTGGTTTGTCAATTTCATTAGTTTTCCCAAGGAAGTAACTTCTGGCATTGTTGATCTTCTCTATAATATGTTAGTATTTATCAATTTTATCATAATTATGTCTTTCTTCTACTTCCTTTGGGTGTATTCTGTTTTACTTTTTCTATATCCTAGAATAGAGATGGATTCTTAGATAATCAATTTCAACCTTTTCTCTTTCCTAATATTTACCTTTAAAGATATATACATCTCACCATACGACCCAGCAATTGCACTATTAGGTATTTACCCAAAGGGCACAAAAATGCTGATTCGAAGGCATACATGCACCCCGATGTTTATACCAGCATTATCAACAATAGCCAAATTATGGAGAGATGCCCATTGACTGATGAATGGATAAAGAAGATGTGGTCTGTGTGTGTTTATATATATATATATATATATATATATATATATATATATATATATATATATAATGGAATATTACTTGCTAATCAAAAAGAATGAACTCTTGCCGTTTGCAACAACATGGATGCAACGAGAGCATATTATGCTAAGCAAAACAAGTCAGTCAGAGAAAGACAAACATAAAAGGATTTCATTCATATGTGGAAATTAAGAAACCAAACAGATGAACATAGGGGAATGGAGGGAAAAGTAAAATAAGATAAAAACAGAGAAGGAGGCAAACCGTAAGAGACTCTTAACTATGGAGAACAAACTGAGGGTTGCTGGAAGAGAGGTGGATGGGGGATGGGCTAAATGGGTGATGGGTGTTAAGGAGGGCACTTGTTGGGATGAGCACTGGGTGTAATATGTACGTGATGAATCACTACATTCTACTCCTGAAACCAATATATGTTAACTTAAATAAAAAATGCAAAACAATAAAATAAAGCTACATACTTCTCTTTAATTATCAGTCAATATCTATACTCATAAGTTCTGGTATTTAATGTTTTTTATTGTTCAATTTTTGCTATAGACTGAATTGTGCACCCCCAAAGTGACTGCATTTTGAGACAAGGCCTACATGGAGGTAATTAAAGTTAAATGAAGTCAGAAGAGTGGGGCCCTGATCTGATAGAATTAGTGTCCTTATAAGTAGAGACACCAAGTCAAGGTCCCTTCCTCACCACCCCTCCACCTCTGGCTATGTGAGGACACAGCAAGAAGGTGGTCATCAGCAAGCCAGGAAGAGAGCTCTCATCAGAAACCTAATACTGCCACACTTTGATCTTAAATTTTCCAGATTCCAGAATGTAAGGAAATACATTTTTGTTGTTCAAGCCATGTAATCTTTGGCATTTCATGATGGCAGCCCACAGCTGATTAATACAGTTCCAATATTTTCTAATTTCTCTTCTCATTTCTTCTTTGATGCATGAAATATTTAGAAGTATATTTTCTAATTTTCAAGTCTGTCAAATGTTGCTAGTTTTCTTCTATAATTTTTTCCATATAATTACACTATTGTCAAAGATGGAAATCTTTTGAAATTTGTTGAGACTTACATTTACATACATCTACATCCACATTGAGAGAGAGATTGAGATTTATTATAAGGAATGACTCATGCAAATATGAAGGCTGGCAAGTCCCCACATCTGCAGGGTGAGGTGGCTGGAGACACAGGAGAGTCAATGATTAGTTCTAGTCTGAATCTGAAGACCTGCGAACGAGGAGAGTTCATGGTCAGTTTCAGTTCAAAGACCAACAAGCTTGATATCCAGGAAGAGCCAATATTTCAGTTCAAATCCAAAGGCAGGAAAAAAAGCCAATGTTTTAGTTCAAAGGCCATTAGGCAGGAAAAATTCTCTCTACTTGGGGGAAGATCAGCCCTTTTGTTCTATTTGGGCCTTCAACTGATTGGATGAGACCCATCCACATTAGGGAAGGCAATCTGCTTTACTCAGTCTACCAATTTATTTATTTATCTATTTATGAAGATTTTATTTATTTACTTGAGAGGGAGTGAGAGCCAGAGAGATCACAGAGGGAGAGGGAGAAGCACACTTGCCTCTGAGCAGAGAGCCTGATGTGGGTCTCAATCCCAAGACCCTGAGATCATGACCTGAGCCAAAGGTAGACGCTTAACCAACTGAGCCACCCAGGTGCCCCAACAGTCTACCAATTTAAATGTTAACCTATCCAAAACACACTCACAGAAACATTTGGAGTAATGTTTGGCCAATATTGAGGCATCCTATGGACCAATCAAATTAACACATAAAATTAACCATCACAGTCTGTCTGTGGGCAATTTTCATAAATACTCTATATGTACTTGAAATCAATTTGCCCTCTGCAGTGTTTTAATTTTATCCAGTAGATTATATTTTTCTGCTTGATCTCTTTGCTGATGTGTGTTATTGTATCCCACTATTTTAGATGTTTGAAAGTTATACGCTATTTCTATTCATTTAGAAGTTACCCTATAAAATTAAGATGAGTAACCTAACTTACAAATCTAAAGTTAATCAGTATTAACCATCTTCCAGATCTATATAAAAACCTTGGAACACTAATTTAGCAAACTTCCCCCCTGACTCACAAGCTATTATTTTGGCATGGTTATTATTGTCTTAATCAATGTTACGATTTACTTGCGTATTGCTTTCTTTGCTCATCATCTTTTTGTATCTCAAAACTTTGCTTATGATTTCTCTTCTTCTGAATGACGCTCTTTAGAATTTTCTTTCTAAGTGTTGTTTCCCCACTCATAAGGGTTCTGCCCTCATGACCTAATCACCTCTTAAGACCTCACCTCCTAATACCATCGTGCTGAGCAATAGGTTTCAACATAGGAGTCTAGGCGTTCAGAAACATTCAGATCATAGCAACCTGCTTTCTAGTTTTTCTTTTTTTTAATCAAATTTTTTTCTTTCTGGATTTTTTTAATGATCTTCTTTGTCTTTGGTATCTGCAGTTTCCTTATGATGCATGTGGGTGTAGATTTCTTTTTGTATTTTATGCTTTTTTCTCCCCCCCCCCAAGGTCTTTGGGCTAGGGTCTTTTTATAAGCTCTGAAAAATTCTCAGAATTTATTCCTTCAGATAATGTCTCCTCTTCTTTTGGAACTCTGATTACACATCTGTTAAATCTTCACACCTCATTCTCCATGTCTCTTAATCTGTCTTTTGGACGTCATGTCCCTTTATCTGTTTGTGATACATTTGGATAATTTTTAAGATCTAAGTTCACCATATCTCTCTTCAGTGTTTTTTTTTCCTTCAGTGGCCTTTACTATCCTACGAGCTCATTCAGTAAATTTTCATTTTAAATCATTAAATGTTTTCATTTCTCAAAGTTGTATTTGGTCCTTTGTGAAAGCTGATTAATGCTCTCAGATCTGATTTAGTGGTCTGCTGTTTGTGCTTGATTTCACTCATGGTGCCTTGTTTTCTTGTGTATTTTATGATTTTTTTTTTTTTGACTGAGTCATACCCCCTTGGAATTGTAGCTTAAGGAATTCTGTGAGGATTGGGTTAAGGTAAATTCCTTCAAGGAGGAAATTCAAATTAGTTTCTTCCAGGCATTTGGGAGGTTCTACAAGCTCAAAAACATGCTAAAAGAAATGTTTGGCTTGTGATATATTAGTCTACCCTGACAGTGTGCATTCAGGGCGCAAAGCAAACAAACAGAGAAACAAAATCTTTCTTGCGGCTACTAATTCCCAAGGGGAATTTCCTTTTTCTTTTCTACTCAGCATCAAATTTTGAGACAAACAACTTTCTAAGTAGCCCCTGTGGGAGGGCTGGGAAAAACAGGCTTATTTCTAACTCACCCTTAACTGAAGGTGAAATCCATCAGGGTCCTAGTTTTATCAAAATTATCCTTTTAGAGTTTCCAAATTGGGCTTTCTTTTCTGTCTCCCATTAGCCTCAGGGCCATGTCAACCAAAAATCAACCAAACCAGGGTCAGAAATGTTAGAGTCCAGGGTCAATGAATCTCTGACTCACCAGCTCCCCACTCTCAATTAGCTTTTGGTAGCTGAGTATTCCTTACTCACCTGACAACTCATCCAAACACTTTGGAAAAATGATTTTTTAGGTTTATCTTTTATTTATTTTCAGTCGAGGTATAATTTATTTACAGTAAAATTTACCTCTGTTGATGTGCAATTCAGGGTTTTGACAAATATATACAATTCTGAATCCACCACAATGAGTAGAAAGAAGAGTTCTAACGCCCTCCAGAATTTCCTCGTGTTAGCCCTTTGTAGTCACCCCCTCCCCTGAGCTGTTTTCTGTCCCTAGAGTTTTGCTGTTTCCAGAATGTCATATAAATGGAATCAGACAAAATGTAGTCTTGAGTCTGGCTTCTTTCACTTAACATAATACACTAGAGATTTATAGGAAAAGATTTAAAATATTTCTTAAATTTTATTCATTTTAATTGACGTATAATTCACATATAATCTTATATTAGTTTTAGGGGTAGGTTTTAAAATATTTAATCAAGCCCTTTTATTTGTGTTCACAGGGAGAGTCTGTGAGGAAAGAAAGGTCCAGTGAGAAGGGCCAGGTGAAGGCCCACTGCAGACTCTAGAAATTTCCCTCTCACTTAAACGTCTGTTATACTTAACATCTCTAGCATATTTATTGGGTGCTAATTGCTTTTCACAGCAGTCTTATCTTCCTAACTAGATGGTACGTTAGTTGAAGTTAGGGACCATGGGTTTTTGCCAGCGTATTCCCAAAACACTGCTTTACTGAGTCAGTTCTCTACTTAATATTTTCAATGGATATAAATTGCCCACATGGTAAAGCTTTGTGTTGACTAATGTGATGACGAGATTTTTAAATTTCAGTGTATTTTTTTCTAAAGCAAAAATTTTAAATGGCTATGATTGGCCTAATAGGTAGGAACTATTCAGGGACACAGCAATTTGAAAGTTGCCTGATTTTCCTTCTTTAATATTCCTTTTTGACTTGACTTTCAGATGTTTATAATTAGGGCACAAATCAAATGGCTCTGTGTTGAGTTAAATACTTGGTAGAGATAATATATAAAGCCATTATCGGTCTTTCATATATGACAGTAAATGAGTTTATCCTGTCTTTTCTTGAAGGAGAGTTTTGCTAAAAGGAATTATGAAGAAACGAGTGGGCAAAGGACTCTGAGAAAATGCCCCACCCCATAAATTGGATCAAAAGCATGAACCTGAGGGAAATTGGGGGAAAAGCCATAAAGGGGAGATGAAAAAAGGCATGTTTTCCCCACCTCACAATTTTGCTAAGCTTGAGTTGGATTTTGTCCAAGACACCTATCTTGTTGTCTTCCAGGTTGTACTTTGCTGCCTCAGTTTACTCATGGAAGAAGAACAAGATATAGAACAGAAACCATGAGCCCAGCTCATCAGCAGAACCAATCTGGGAGAGTAGGAAGGAAGCATCTTGGTATCTGGGGGGAGGAGAGTGACTGGTTCAAAAGTGCACTGGCCTGGATTTGGTAAGTTCAGGAAGTTTGCTCGGGAAGTGGCTAAGAGAGAGGATAAAAAGAAGCAATCAAGATGACTTTGATTCAGTGGGCACAACCCTGTCTTGGACATGTATTCTTAGCCAAAGAAGGCTTCCTGGTGCTCAGCTCGGGAGGGAGGCTCTAGCCAGGGGTTTGAAGGCTCTGCCTCTCCCCTCTGCTTCCATCATGTCTGGCCTTGCCACTCCCAAGTCTTATGCTGAGGCAAACAAACCCACCTAACCTCTATCACTTCCTTGGTAGTTTCCAGTCAGCCAGCTTACCTTCTCTTGCATTTAAGACTATGATCATAGTTCGGAGTTCTAATCCTGACTTCACCATTTGCTGATCTGCTGAGCAATATGGAAAAATTAGAAAACTGCGCCAGTGTCTCGATCTATGAAAATATGAGTAATAACAGTGCTAGGGCATTCTGTCTATGTGATGGAGTTGTGATGATTAACTTAAATGTTTCTAAGCAGATGCTAAGAACATAGAACATATCTTGCAAATATTAGTTAAGAGTGTTTTGTTCCTATGCAGCCTTATATATTCCCATTGTCTAGGGACAGGACACCAAGACTCTAACTCTGGCTGCAGCCTTCCTCCAGAGAACTGGAGTCCTCTAACTGCCCACTGTTCCAATGCCACTTCTATCTCAGTATACAGTAGTCCCCCCCTTATCTGTGGGGGATATGTTCCAAGACCCCCAGTGAATACCTGAAACCATGGATAGTACCAAACCCAAAATTCTAGGTTTTTTCTGATACATACATACCCATAATAAAGTTTAATTTCTAAGTTAAGCACAGTAAAAGATTAACAATAACTAATAATAAAATAGAACAATTATAAACAATATGTTGTAAGAAACGTTATGTGAAGGTGGTCTCTGTCTCTCTTTTTTCTCAAAAATATCTTATTGTACTGTACTCACCCTTCTTCTTGTGATGATGTAAGATAATGAAATGCCTCTGTGATGAGATGAAGCAGGGGAATGGCACAGGTGTTGTGATGTAGTGTTAGGCTGCTATTAGCTTTCTAATGATACACCGTAGGGAGGATTGTCTGCTTCCAGGCCATGGTTGACCACAGATAACTGAAACCAGGGAACCAGAACTACGGGTACGGGAGACTTCTGTATCCCAACTCTTCCCAACTTCCCTTTATTTTAGGAGAAACCTGGTGCTACTTTTTAGTCTAGAGCCTTTTGCCCTGTTGCCCATATCCAATGAGCCAATTTTTTTTGTTGCTTTTTCACTGGTATTCTGCCTTCCTTCCTTCATCCCCTTCCCCACCCCCAGCCTCACTGTGTCTAGCAGAGATCATTGCCTAGCCTCCCAACAGATTTATTTTTAGTCCTTCTCTCCTTTTATCAGCTTATCATCTAGCCCTAAAATATCTCCCTGAAGACTTTCCTAAATGCTCCCAACTTCAGGAGATTTGTGTTTCTTTTGGACTCTTATGGTATTTATTTTCACACATGCCTCCCACCCCCCCCCCACTCCACCATGTTAGCACCTACTGTATTCCACCTTACCTTCTAGTTACTTCTTTGAGTATAGTTACTCAAAGTTACTAGTTACTTCTTTCAGGCTCTAAACACAAACTGAGTCTTAGGTTTGTCACATGCCTTCCAGTACTTAGATACTAGTTGCCTAATAAATATGTGTTGGTTGATTGAAAGTGAGTCCCATCAGTGTTTGTCACCCTTCTAGAGACTGCGAGAGAGGGCTGTGTTCTCAGTTTAGGGACTATGCATAAAGCTCTGTTTGACCTGCAGATATGGGAAATGAGTTAATTTCTTTTTATTTGAGGCATTAATATCAACTCAGAATTTTCAGTACTAAAAGCACTGATTTTCTGTATTAAAAGCACTCACCTACAACTTAGTCTTTGACAATGGCCATTACAACCAATATCTCAGCACGGATTTATATTCTATCCTTGGAATTTGGAGTTCTGTAGAGTGGAACAAAGATAGTGGGAACAGTAAAGTGGAAATATCCTTCAAACACTGGTCTTTTGACTTCATGACCAATCATGGTGTTTCTTTTTCTTTTTCTTTTTCTTTTTTTTTTGGTAAGTGACTTTGGGCAAATTATTTGACCTTTACGTCTGTAAAATTTAAATTAAAATGCCTATTGCTAATTAAGCCACTTAGGATATTGGAAAGTGTCTAGCACATAGTAGGCATTCAATAAACAGTGTTTGAATTTGAGTTGATTATCGTAGTCAGGGAGGCTTATCAATTTATCTCCTAGATAAGCACCAGGAGTGACTTACAGGACACGGGGACGGGGACGCTCCTCCTTACTTTTGTCCTCAGAATATCTCCTCCATCAATGCCTGGAATTCCACGCTGAAGATTCATTCTTTTGGTCTAGCATTGCCTTCGTCAAGCTGCAGTTTTTTTAAAGTGCTCCTAAAATGCCTTAAAATTGTGCAGACTTACATATTAAGTCCTGACACCATACCATTATTCATTCACAGGGAAACAAAACACAGCATGACCTTATTTCTTGGGCAGCTAAGGGAATTGGCTATGGGGGAAAAAAAGGAGAGAGGATGGGGTTGGAGGAGGCAGCCCAGGCTAAGTATACAAATTTTCCCTTTTTCAAAAAACAGACTATTTTTAATAGCCGTTTTCGATTCACAGCAAAGTTGAGGGGAAAATATAGACATTTCCCATATACCGCCCCCCCCCCCCCACATACACGTCATAACCTCCCCAGCTATCAACACACCAACCAGAATGGCACGTTTGTTTCAATGGATGAACCTACACTAATGTTATAATCACTCCAAATCCACACCTTACATTAGGGTTTTTATTCTTGGTATTGGATTATCAGTATTTTGGACAAATGGGTAATAGCATGTATCCACCATCACAGTGACCTACAGAATAGTTTCACTGATCTAAAAATCCTTTGGGCTCTGCTTATTTAGTCCCCCCTCGATGTTCAATGCTGGCACCTCTGATCTTTTTACCATCTCCAAAGTTTCACCCTTTCTGGGATGTCCTATTGTTGGAATCATACAGTGTGTAGTGGTGATATTGTGATTTAAAATAAGAAATACATATTGGGTCTTTGTCTCATTTCTGTCACAGAGCTCCTGAAATCCTTGGAATTTTCTAAGTGCTGAGAGCAGTAATGTTGTCTTTTGTTATGTTAATGAAGCAAGTTTTGGAAAAGTGCCTAAGGGTGGGGTCTGGTTGCCAAGGAACCAATCCTGCATGAAGGATTAGAACTTTCAGTCCTACTCCTTACTTCTGGGAAGGACAGAGGGGTCTGGAAGATGAATCAATCACCAATAGCCATTGATTTAATCAATCATGCCTGTGTAGTAAAGCCTCCATGAAAACCCTAAAGGTGGGGATGCGAAGAGTTTCCAGGTTGATGATCCAGAACGCTCGCACAAGCCACTGTGCCAGGCTCTGAGCTCCACGGGGACAGGAGCTCCTTTGTTCAGAACTTCACCCTGCCCATCTCTTCATCTGGCTGTTGATTTGTGTCCTTTAATAATATCCTTTATAATAAATAGGTAATCTGGTGAGTAACCTGGTTTCCTGAGTCCTATGAGCTGCTCCAGCAACTGAAGCAAACCTAAGGAGGGGCAGTGGAGAGCTTCATGTCTGATGTACAGCCCATTGATCAGAAGCACAGGTAACAATCTAGACTTGTGATTGGCATCTGAAGCGGAGGGCCATCTTGTGGGACTGAGCCCTCCACCTGTGGAATCTGATGCTATCTCCGGAAAGATAGTAGTGTCAGAATTGAGTTGATTGTGAAACACCCAGCTGGTATTGGAGAATTGCTTGTGGAGAATCATACTGAGAAATACCCCCATACACTGGAACTCATGGCTAGAATCTTGGTAGCCTTTTCGGATGGGCTTCTTTCATTTAGAAATATGCATTTAGGTTTCTCTATGTTTTTTCATGGCTTGATAACTCATTTCTTTTAAGCACTGAATAATATTCCATTGTCTGGATATACCAGTTTATCCATTTACCTATTGAAGGACAACTTGGTTGCTTCCAAGTTTTGGCAATTATGAATAAAGCTGCTATAATCACCATTTTTAAAGATGGTTCTGGAAAGGAGTCTTTGCGATATGCAGACAGGAAACTGGAACGGAGAACGCGCTGACGAGCCTGGATCTGTCCATCGGTATGAATCACAGTCGATCATGTGTCCTTGTTTCTGCCCCAGGAGTGTAATGAGAAAGGTGAGTAGAAACCTCGTGCCGATGCAGCAGAGTGAAAAAAGCAGTTCAAACCCCATGTGACCCTTCACTGAACATGTACAGCATAAATACACGCCACACCAATTAATGTGTGCACTTCCCACTTCCAGAAAAGCCCTCCAATGTTGGATGAATTGTTTCATGTTGGGAAACCACTTTTGAGAATCCCCACACTGTGGTCAACAGGCATGGGCTTTTGACGAACAGGGATGTTTGATAAGACTCATCATCTAGTCAACTTACCAGTGCTTTTGAAGGGGATAGCAGTAGAACTGGTCTTCAGAAAGAAACAGTAGAGTCTTGCTCAGACTTGTCTTGGCACGGAACGCCAGGATGGGAGAGGGGTAGCCTTAGCACGGAAGAAAGGGCCCCTCTTGTGCCTGGAGCCCAGCTTCCACTCAGCTCTGCCATGGCCAGAGGGGTAACTCGGGGAGTCCCCCAGTCACTGAGGCCCCAGCCATGCCACCTGTCAAAAGAAGTAGGGGGTGGTTCTGTATTTTCCAAAGGCTTTCCCCTCAGTTGGGATGACTAGAGCGAGTCATAAAAGCTGAACTGATTTTGACCCCAATAGGACATCAGCCAAGTCTGCTGTAGAAAGCCTCTTAAAAGAGAGCAAATTCATCGTGCGATACGGGCATGGCTTCTTGAACACCTGTACTTCAGCATGTTAGAAAAAAGTCAAGAAGATGACGATGATTTACACACGTCTATCTTTCATTGGCATATTTCCTGCCCCCTATGTAACCTGGCTTGCAGTTATAGGAGAGAGGTGGGGCTTCCTTCAGATGATTGGCCTGTTTGGTAGGACTTCCAGGGGCCACAGACAGTCCCATTCTCATTCTGTCTTATTGGAGATGAAACACTCAGAGGGAGGTGCATCCCTAAAGAAATAATAAGAGTATTTTCTGTGCAGTTTATGGGATCAAATTCACAGTTTGGCCAATATTCAATGTAATCTCTCTGCTTGGGCTTGGCTTCATTCTACTTAAAGTCCTCCTTTCCTGTGTTCCTCTGAAATGGGGCTTCTATGTACAATGGCTTCTGTTTTCAATGCCCCAGGGCTGACGTACGAATAAGATACTCCATCTCAGTGTGTTCACCTGGAGAGAGGTTTTATTAGGTAAACACAACAGTAAGTCACCTTTTCATCAGAATACATACAAGGACGTTTGACCTTTTGTCATTTCTCCTCTTTTGCCAATGGAAACGATCCACTCACCTCCCTGAATTCTTCCTCATGTGGGTTCATAGGAGGCAAGATGTTCTGAGCCGGAGGCGGGGAGGCGGGGTGGAGATGGGTCATTTGCTTACAAGGAAAACTCGTGAGTAGAGGCTTCTGGTTTTAACTTCGCTGGCTGGAGCAGGTAGCACTTCTCGGACTGTAAAACTGGGTAAATTTACAGACATGCTCCTCAGGGGATGAAAAACCAAATCAGTGCCTCAGGCCTGATTCGGAGAGGTGGCCACTGAAGTGAGAAAGTCATCATCAGGGCGAAAAAAAAAAAGAAAAGATCTCAGACTCCGATGTAAGTAATGAACTTGTAAGCACCTGAATACGTCAGAGGTAATGTTGATCGTCCTCTCAGGCTGTGTGTTTTGATTATTTATCCCTTTTCAGCTTCTCTGGAAGCTCATTTGACATGTTACCCTTAAGTAAACATATTGTGGAGGTGAAGAATCAGATAGCAACATGACGTAATTGCTTCTGACCCTTGAAACCTCTGGGGCAGCTTGGGCCCTGGGGACATGGGACTAGGTGGAATGGGGAAAAGGGGAAAGAAGGTATCCCTGCTCTTCCTCCCTGCCCATGGAGATAGGAGAGCGACGGGAAAAATGGAGTCTCTTCCGAAGGTAGTTTCTGACACAGACGTCTTGTATTAAGACGTCTTGTGGCTGATTATGTTTCGGAAGTGCTCTGAGAGTCAAAAGAACAGTGGTCTGAGAGAAAAAGTGGCAGGGAACAATGGGCATGAGAGGAACTATATTCACTTCCAGGGTCCTTGTCCCCTCCAGACCCAGCCAGCTGGCTGCCCATCAGGCTGACTTTGCAGTCTGGGGTACGAAGAATGTTTTGTGTATGGAACTGAACTCAGAGCCTGAACACAATTTCTTACGAAGGTGAAAGAACTCCAAAGAACACCCATAATTTCTAATAGCCGAGCCCTCCGGCAGATAAATTTTGTTACCAGTTTACCTTGTTTGTTTTCTCACTAAATGTCGCCTCTCCTTTGTTGCAAAAGTGTATACACGTGCAATCCTTGCTTCCTTGTAGCCTGCAAAGGAATGGTGTTATTGGGAGGAGATTATTGTTTCGACGTGGGGGTCAGCAGACTTTCTCTGGAAAGGTCCGGACAGTAAATATTTCAGGCTTTGTGGGCCATGTGGTGTCCTGCAACTACTTAACTCATTCAACTTGTAGTGAAAAAGCAATGAGGCTGGCTGTGTTCCAATAAAACGTGATTATTTGAACTTTACACCAGGTTTGTATGTAATGAAGTTATATTCTTTTGCTATTTTTAGCCATTTAAAATTTAAAAAACCTGGGTGGTGCAGTTGGTTGAGCGTCCAGCTCTTGGTTTCAGCTCAGGTCATGATCTTGGGGTCAAGGGATTGAGCCCCAGGTAGGGTTCTGTGCTTAGCATGGTGTCTGATTGAGATTCTTTTTCTCCCTCTCCCTCTGCCCCTCGCCCCTCAAATAAATAAATCAATCTTAAAAAGGTAGAAGAACCATTCTTAGCCAAAAGACCTTACACATACAGCTGGTGGTCTGGATTTGCCATGGTCCGTAGCTTGTTGACTCCTGCTCTAGGGTAATGGAAATATATATATATATATATATACACACATTTTTTTGGTTTCAAGTTTTTATTGAAATTCCAGTTACTTAACATACAGTGTAGTTTCAGGTATAGAATATAGTAATTCGTCACTTACACACAACACCCAGTGCTCATCACGGTCAGTACCCTCCTCAATCCCCATCACCCATTTAGCCCATCCCCACCTCACCTCTAACAACACTGTTTGTTCTCTATAATTAAGAGTTAATAGTTGAGTCTGTTTTATTGTTTGTCTCTTTCGTTTCCCCCTCTATGTTCATTTGCTTTGTTTCTTAAATTCCACATATGAGTGGAATCATATGGTATTTGTCTTTCTCTGACTGACTTATTTCACTTAGCATAATACACTCTAGCTCCATCCACATTATTGCAAATGGCAAGATTTCATTCTTTTTTATGACAGAGTAATATTCCTATATGTATATATAAATACTACAACTTCTTTATTCATCAGTTGATGGATATGGACATTCAGTCTTTCTTCATAATTTGGCTATTGTTGATAATGCTGGTATAAACATAAGGGTTCATATACCCATCTGGGTGCAAAAATCCTAGTACTTGTCAGTTTTTGCCATTCAAACTGGTATAAAGTGATATCTCAATGTGGTTTTGATTTGAATTTTCCTGATGGCTAATGACGTGTGTCTGTTAGCCATTCATATAGCAGAGAACGACAATTATCATATGGTTTCACCTATTTGTGGAACATAAGGAATAGCAGGGAGATCATTAGGAGAAGGAAGGGAAAAATGAAGGGGGGGAAACTGAGGGGGAGGTGAACTATGAGAGAATATGGACTCTGGGAAACAAACTGAGGGTTTTAGAGGGGAGGGGGGCAAGGACATGGGCTAGCCCGGTGATGGGTATTAAAGAGGGCACTTATTGCATGGAGCACTGGGTGTTATATGCAAAAAATGAATCATGGAACAATACATCAAAAACTGATGATGTACTGTATGGTGACTAACAACATAATAAAAAAAATTAAGAGTACACTTGCAATGAGGAAAAAAATCCTAGTACTTTTGTATTCTTTGGGTAAATACCTAGTAGTGCAATTACTGGGTCATAGAGCAGTTCTATTTTTAACTTTTTGGGCAACCTCTGTATTGTTTTCCAGAGTGGCTGCATTCCCACCAACAGTGTAAGAGGGTTCCCCTTTCTCTGCATCCCCACCAACATCTGTTGTTTCCTGTGTTGTTGATTTTAGCCATTCTGACAGGTATGAGGTGGTATCTCATTGTGGTTTTGATTTGTATTTCCCTGACGCTAAGGGATGTTGAGCATCTTTTCATGTGTCTGTTAGCCATCTGTATAGCTTCTTTGGAAAAATGTGTATTCATGTCTTCTGACCATTTTTTAAACTGGGTTATTTGTTTTTTGGGTTTTGATAAGTTCTTTGTAGATTTTGGATTTTGACCCTTTATCAGATATGTCATTGGCAAATGTCTCCTCCCATTCTGTAGGTTGTCTTTTAGTCTTGTTGATTGTTTCCTTCACTGTGCAGAAGCTTTTTATCTTGATGAAGTCCTAATAGTTCAGTTTTGCTTTCATTTCCCTTGCCTCTGGAGACGTGTCTAGTAAGAAGTTGCTGCGGCCAGTGTCAGAGGTTGCTGCCTGTGTTCTCCTCTAGGATTTTGATGGATTCTTGTCTCACATTTAGGTCTTTTATCCGTTTTGAATTTATTTTTGCGTATGGTGTGAGAAAGTGATCCAGTTTCATTCTTCTGTATGTTGATGTCCAGTTTTTCTGTCCCCATTTGTTGAAGGGATTGTCTTTTTTCCATTGGATATTCTTTCCTGCTTTGTTGAGGATTCATTGACCATATAATTGTGGGTCTACTTCTGTGTTTTCAATTCTGTTCCATTGATCTACGTGTCTGTTTTTGTACCAGTACTGTACTATCTCGATTACTACAGCTTTGTAATATAACTTGAGGTCTGGAATTGTGATGCCTCCCACTTTGCTTTGCTTTTTTCGGGATTGCTTTGGCTATTTGGGGTCTTTTGTGGTTTCATACAAATTTTAAGATTGTTTGTTCTAGCTCTGTGGAAAATGCTGGTGATATTTTTATAGGGATTACATTGAATGTGTAGAATGCTTTGGGTAGTATAGACATTTTAACAATACTTTTCTTCCAATCCATGGAAAGTAATTATTTTTGAGTAGGAAAAACACTTTAAAAGTCAACTGCATTGAAGTATACTTTATATATAATAAAATATACCCAGGAAACATTTTTATAGACTAATTTTCAGAGCAGTTTTAAGTTCACAACAAAACTGTGTAGAAAGTACAGACATTTCTCAAATATCTTTGTCCTCACACTGCACAGCCCCTGCCACTCTCAGCATCCCCCACCAGAGGGGCACATTTGTTACAGTTGACAAACCTACACTGACACATCATAATCCCCCAAAGTCCATTGTTCATGTTCGAGTTTCTCTTAGTGTTATATTCTGTGGGTTTGGGCAAATATATAATGCCATGTATCCATCATGATAGTATCATACAGAGTTGTTTCACTTCCCAAAAACCCTCTGTGCTCTGCCTGTTCTTCACGCCCTCCCCTTAAATGTACCCATTTTAAAGGTACAATTCAATAAGTATTGACAATTAATAAGCTCATATAACCATGGCCACAAAGAAGATATTCCATCATCCTGTAAAATTACCTTGTGTCTCCTCAGTCAGCCCCACCCCCACCCCTAACCTCAGACAAGACATGGTCTAACTTTTGGCACTTAATAGATTAGACATCTCTTTTCTAGAACTCGATATAAACAGAAATATGTAGCATGTACTCTTGTGTCTCACTTCTTTTGCTCAGCTTGATGTTTTCAAGGCTCATCCATGTTGTCTTCTGAATCAACAGTAGTTGTTTCCTTTTTAATGCTGAATACACTTCCACTGGACGTATATACAGCATTTCTTTACCCATTGACCTAGTGATGGACTTCTGGGTTCTTCCTCTTTTTTCCCCCTATTATGAATAAAGCTGCTATGAACTTTTATATACCTTGAGATAATACCTGAGATGGAAATTGCTACATCATATACTAAGTGTACATTTGACTTGATAAGAAACTGCCGAATTTTCCAAAGTGCTTGTACCATTTGATATTTCCACCAGCGCTGTGTGAGTTGTGGTTGCTCTGCGTCCTCACAAGCACTACGGGGGATGTGGTCATATCTTATTGCGGTTTGACTCCACATTTCTCTATGACTAGTAACGTTGTGTATCTTTCCTTGAGTTTCTTTCTTTCTTTTTTTTTTAAAGATTTTATTTATTTATTTGACAGAAAGAGAGAGAGAGCACAAGCAGGGGGAGCAGGAAGCAGAGGGAGAGGGAGAAGCAGATTTCCTGCCGAGCAAGAAGCCCAATGTGGGGCTTGATCCAGGACCCTGGGATCATGACCTGAGCCAAAGGCAGGTGCTTAACTGACTGAGCCACCCAGGCTCCCCTTGTTTATTAGTTCTAATAGTTTTTAGTGGATTCTTTAGAGTTTAATACATAAGATAATAACATCACAAGTATAGATAGTTGTACTTCTTCTTTTCCAATCTGGATGGCTTTTATTTCTTTTTCTTATCTAATTGCCCTGTATGGAACCCACAGTGCACTGTTGAATAGCAGTGGTGAGAACAGATATCCTCGTCTTTTTCCTGATCTTAGGGGGAAAGGTCCAGTCTTTCATGATTAAGTATGGTCCTAGCCATGTGTTTTTTTAATGCCCTTTTTTAGGTTGAGGAAGTTTCCTGCTATTCCTAGCTGTTCTGTGTTCTTATCATAAAAAGATGTTGAGGGGTGCCTGGGTGGCTCAGTCGGTTAGGCATCCAACTCTTGGTTTTGGCTGGGGTCATGGTCTCATGGGTGATGAGATCCGTGTGGGCTCTGTTCTCAGTGGGGAGTCTGCTTGAGGATTCTCTCCCTCTGCTCCTCCCCCCAACTCTCTCTCTCTCTCTCAAAATAAATAAATCTTAAAAAAAAGTGTTGAGTGGCACCTGGGTGGCTCAGTTGGTTAAGTGTTTGGCTCTTGATTTCAGCTCAGGTCATGATCTCAGGGTTGTGAGATCAAACCCCATGTGGAGTCTGCCCTGGGCATGGAGCCTGCTTGGGATCCTGTCTCTCCCCCCCCCCCCACCCCTTCCCCCACTCTTTCTCAAAAATAAATAAATAAATAAATAAATAAATAAATAAATATAAAAACAAGGTGTTGAATTTTTTCAAATGCCTTTCCTGCGTCTATTAAGACCATCATGTGATTTTTGTTTTTCACTCTGAAATTTTTAGTAAATTTCTGTTATTAATTGCAAGGGCATCTACATGCTCAGGAAACATTATTTCTTCAGTGTGCAGACTGGCTCATTTGCAATGGGATTCTTGGTTAATTTAAAATCATGATATAAGCCCCAAGTTTTTGTAACTCGAAGTTCAGAACCATTGGTCTAACAACTGGCTGTCTACCTGGTAATGTAGAGTACTCACTGTTTCACTTTGTGAAATGGGTTCTATGGCCGTTTACATAGCATCACAGAATCCTAGAGTTGGAAGTGACTTAATTGTTGAAGTTAGTCTGGTCTTCTGTCCCATGCAGGAACCTCCTCCATGGTATCCCAACAGGTGGTCATCAGCTTGGAACCCATTCTTGGGAATTAAAACAGACCTTCTGTAAAAGGTGCTGGGCCACTCTATTATAAACTTTCAGTACTATTTTTCACAAAGACACAGTCTTGGTTCTCTATATTTAGTTACTGGCTAGACTGAGTCAGGACCCAGAGTTTCAGTCCTGGCCTCAAACTTGACTTACTGTGTAATCCTAGCCAAATTCCAGCTCCACTGAGCCTCAGTTTCCCCCCTCTGTTAAATGGCAATAATAATAATAATGATAGTAATAACATCTTATTTTAATATGTTAATTCTATCTGTCCTAGCTTCTTCACAGATATTGGGGTGCTCAAAAACAATTTATATGAAGACAATTAAAAAACATAAAATTATCTTATACCATTCCAATTATTAATAGCAGACTGCCTTGGTGTTATTTGGAGTTCAAGGAACAGGAGTTAATGCCAAACAGAGTAGGCACTCACTATTTATATTAGTTCCAGAAAAGCAGAGCTTAGGGATTTAGTTTCTGTTGGCATGCATGAAAAGTTCAGGAGATACTAGGGTTGAAGTTGAAACCTGACTGAGCCAAATGAGCAGGTGTTAGCTGCAGCATTGAAGGAAAAGAGAAGAGTGGTATGGAACAGAGCCCCCACCTCTGTTCCAGGGCAGAGCTCATCTCTGAAATTCATATTATGCAGCCCCCACTCTCAGTATGTGTTAATATCCTTACAAAGAAACCAGCTCCCTAAAACACTCACATTGGCAACATTACTTTGGCTGCCACATATAAAGTCTTGAAGGAAGATTATAAATAACAATCTGACACTAACAGAGAGTGGTTTTGAAGACTAGCTTTGTAGTTCCTTACCTTAGAGATTATTTGGGTGCTGACCTTCCCAAGAAGCCTCCCAGACCGAGAGGTTTGGGTTTCTCCTGTTCTTGTAGATTTGAGAGCTTCAGTGTTGACATTTGCTCTGAAGGAAAAGTGAGAGTTTTTGAAATACTTCTATTTCCGCAAACAAGGCTATAAACCTCTGGGACCTTTGTTTCTCCAATTGTCTTTTCCCTTCTATTCAAAAGAATCCCAAATCTAAGGACCCATATACTCCCATCCCATTCAGACCTTAGGCATTTCTCTGAGGAGCCATGGAAATATGTAAGCTCAAATCTTCCAGGAAGATCAAAATCATTGTTAGAATTCACTTGGTTTCCTCTTCCAGGTGCCAGGTTTTGTGGCAATAGCAGTGGAAGGCAGATTTGAACAGCTGAGAACCACTCTTGCTTTCCAGAGCTCCAGACAGTTTTATGGCAGCTGCTTCTTGTCTGGCAAATTACTCTTTTGGGGAGAAGAGGGCAGCAGAGAGCCCTTCTTCTTGAGAGGCCCTGGTTTGAAAATAGCAAGACAGTAACAGTTGCTGGACTGGTCCTATCAGCTGGAACCCTTGCTCCCCTGAGGGGCTGAGGTTAGCAGTTTTGTTTGTTACTCTGTTGCTGTCCAGCTAGCTGGAGAACAGTCCAGTATTATAAGGACCCTGGCACGTGGGAGCTGAGAGCTCTTCATGGGCACTGTAATTAAAAGGGAGCACAAGTGTGTTGAAAGCCGAACACATCCCTACCAGGGTCCTTTGCCAGGGATGAGAGATTGCATTGTCTGCACTTTGCTACTTTGCTCTGATGGGAGAATTGGCAGTCTCTGGGTCAATAGTGGGTGTGGAACCTTGCAAATGTAACATTTCTGGGAGCCCAAGGCTCCTAGGTTCTATTTCTGGGTTGTCTTGATTTAGAGACCAGATTGGAGATGATTGCTTGGTTTTCTTTTCCAAACATTCAGGGTCCCATAAAGATTCTTCGAATAGTGCATATATTCAAAATGGTTCCAGAATCTCCTGGCACTGCCTGGATAGCTCGGCTGGTTGGAAGCATTCATTTAGAAAGGGAAAGTGTGGATCCTTTACCTTGTGAGCCAGTTAGCTTTGCTCTGTTTCATGGCCTTGGGCTGCACATCTAGCTCCGACCTGGTAAAATGTGGTGGCTAAATGAATGCAAATTAAATGCCTAACATAGCACGCAACTTACAGTAGGTATTTAATGCATGTTTGGTCAATGAATGAACATAGATCCATCAGAGAATCATAGAATGCTAATGATAAGAAATGACTGTAGAGACCACCTGTTGCATCCCTTTAAAATATTATTTGTCAAAGAAAAACACAATGCAGAGTCTCGTTTGATGATTTACATGTTGGACTTGTCAGTCGGAGGGCAGGGATTGCTCCTTCTTGGTCTTGTCCTCCTCCGCTCCTGGTGCCTGGCCCGGCAGCTAACTGGAGTTATAGGGGTGGTGCGCAACGACCTTCCTCCCTGAATGGCCCTTCCCAACGGTTCCCCTGCGCAGCCGCTGCACTGGGTACAAAGGCTATCAAGATTACAGGGTACTGAGTAGAGAAACCTATAATCTAAGAAAGAATTCACCCACAACGGTCCCTCCTCCCCGGGGAATAGAGCTCCCAGCCAGCAATGTGGCCGTTTTGGAGCTCAGAGGAGGCCTGGCCCATGGGGCTAGGGCTTGAGAAGGTCCCTGCCCGTGAGCGTCCTGGGACCACCAGGGTGACATGAGAGCATTGATCTTTCCAAGGTGTTAGTTACCAGAGGGCAGAACTGAAGATCAACTTTTCTGATTTTGTTTAGGCCCCAGACTGAGGCGCGGTAAGTGATGCGTAGCCGAATGGCTCTCCTTTGGGTGAGTTGTGGAGGAAAGGCCATCTGATTTCATCGTCGACTTTATAGGACCATACAAACTAAGCAAAGAATGTTTCCAGGTAAAGCTCCTTTGCACTGCTCTCACGAGTAGGTAAAAACACTTGGCTATCTAGACTCCGGGACACAGAGAGCAAACTGTCTCTTTGGAAAGGGGACAGAATCTCAGTGGCACAGTCTGGGGTCGGAGTGGAAAACTTGGTGGCTCTAATACGGTAGAAAAAGAGGCAAGTTCTAGAAGGCTGGGGACTGAGGACACTGTCTTATGGAAGGGCCGGACCGACTCTAATCCGACCGGCTGAGGTGAGAGTCTACCCGCTTAGCAGGTGGGCTCAGGAAGCCCCCAGCCAGGGCAGCGCGTCCTCGCTGTGCTCCTGCCTTTACGGCAGCCCTTTTAGGAATTCCAGTCACTGCGTGTGCGTGTGCGTGTGCGCGCACGTGATCTTGATTTCTTGGAAGTATTTGTGGGTTTGCAGGTATGATGCATATCTTTCCACACTGGTATGATAGAAAAAATGTGAGCCTCACTCCTGGAGCAGCTGGATATCGTTGTGGCAGAGGCCACCCCGCTCTGGATTCGAGACCTAGCGGAGTTGAGGAGAGGCGCGTTATCCAGGAGGCCACAGAAAAGGCCAGCCTCTGCACTCTGCACTCTGGACCTGGGCTCTATCAGCTTTTGCTCACAGATTTCTCTCTGCTTTAATGACCTCCTTCTGCCTCCTGCCTTATTTCGGTTCCCATCCCTACGCTGCTGTGAAGACTGCGGAAGAGAGCCTCTAACCTCTACTGCTCCTTGCGGCACAAAGCAAGTAAGTACCCAGCTTTGTCATTAGAGTGCGTGAGTTCACGTCCTGGCTCTGTTGTTATCTGTATGACTTGAGAAATTGCTTAAGCTCTCGAGTCTCAGCTTCCTTCTGTGTAAAACAGAAATAATTATCATGGCAATAATAGCACCTCGTCAGGAGGGTATCGTGAGCATTAAATAGGACCATACATGTGAACTATTATTAAGCACATAATGAGCATTTTATAAAGGTTACTTTTTATTACCAATTATGCGAAACCCAGGCCAGACAGACTGATATTTCATGTGTGATGTCTTGTCCTTCAAAGAGTATAATTTCCTTGATGCTGAGGATTCTGGCATTCATTCATTCAATAAATGTTTGGTGTGTTTCATACTGTGTATTTTTAAATAGACTTTAGTTTTTGAAACAGTGTTATATTTTGGAAAAATGGAGAAGACAGTCGAGCTCCTATATACCCCACTTTCCTATTATCAACAATCAGTGAACCAACATTGATGCATCATTACCTGAAGTCTATATATTTTTTCGGATTGCCATAGTACTTACCTAATGTCTTTTTTCTGTTTCAGATCCATCCAGGATAATACATTACATTTAGTCCTCATGTCTCCTTAGACTCCTCTTCACCGTGAGTTTCTCAGACTTTCCCTGTTTTTGTTGACCTTGCCAGTTTGGAGGGTAACTGATCAGGTATATTGTAGGATGCCCTTCTAGGGAAATTTGTCTGATGTTTTTCTCATGAGACAGGGATGATGGGTTTTAGGGAGGTGGCAAAAGTACCATTTTCTTCATGTCACCTCCAGGGTACCTACTGTCAACATGACTTAGGGCTGTTGATGTTGACCTAGATCGTGTGCACCGAGTAGTATCCGTCACATTTCTCCAGTGCAGAGTAACCCCCTGCCCCCTTTCCAAACTGCACTTTTTTTGGGAAAGAAGTCATTATTCACAGCTCATACTTAAGGAGTAGGAGTATCTGCATGGAATTCTTCTGCACTGGAAATTTTTTTTTTTCTTTCTTTCTTTCTTTCTTTCTTTCTTTCTTTCTTTCTTTCTTCTTTCTTTCTTTCTCTTTCTTTCTTTCTCTTCCTTCCTTCCTTCCTTCCTTCCTTCCTTCCTTCCTTCCTTCCTCTTTCAGATTTTATTTATTTGTCAGAGAGAAAGGGAGAGAGAGAAAGGCAGGCAGAGGGAGAAGCAGGCTTCCCCAATGAGCAAGGAGCCTGATGCGGGACTCGATCCCAGGATCCTGGGCTCATGACCTGAGCCGAAGGCAGACACTTAACCGACTAAGCCACCCAGGTGTCCCCCCAGTTTATTTATTTATTCAGTCATTTACTGTTATTGGTATGAACTCCTGTATATTTATTTCATACTTGGATCACTAATATGCTAACATTATTGGTCCAGCTTTGGCCATTGGGAGCTCTTTCAGTTGGATCCCGTGTCCTTTTGAGGTACCCCCATCATCGTGGGGGTTTTTCCTTTTGTTTTAGTGCCTCTTTACTTTCTGGCACTACGGAATGCTCCAGGCTCATCTCGTATCTTTCCTGCTCCTGTCCTAGAATTAGCCATTTCTCCAAGGGGCCCTGGTTTCTTTTGATTGGAGGATGGCATTAGAGACCAAGATCTGGATGCTGGGTGTGCTTGTTGCTACTGCAGTGTCAATTTTTTCAGGCCCTCTCAGCTGACATAGCGGGGAAAAAAAAAGGAAGTGTGTATACTAACCCATGCATACCTAGAAATATCTCCATGTATACCCTTGTGTATGTACAGGAAGCTAAACATGGATCTTACTGATGTTTCCAACTCCAGTGAATTAGCACATGAAACACTTCAGCCTCTTCCTTGTGCTTCTCTCTGTCTGTGGGGAATTCTTAACTTCAGCAGTGAGAAACCTGGCTCCCACCGCCTGCCTCTCACTTACTTAACTGTTCGGTTCTAGCACACGTGTGTGGTGGCACCAGAAGTTTTGAACTGTGACCCCATGGAAGCAACTTTATCAATAAGAATGTAGTGTCTATGTGCAGTTCATTTACCTTTAGTATTTTTAAATGTAGTTTTTCAACATCTTTTTTGTGGTAAAATACACATAAAATATTTACCACTGTCATAATTTTTAAGCATTCAGTTCAGTGGTATTAAGTATATTCATACTGTTGGGCAACTGTCACTACTATCCGTCTCCATAACGCTTGTCATCTTGTAAAACTGAAACTCTATACCCTTAAACAATAACTCCCCATTCCTCCCTCCTGCAGACCCCGGAAACCACCATTCTACTTTCTGTTTCTACGATTTTAACTATGCTGGTACCTCATAGAAGCAGAATCATACAGCATTTGTCTTTTTGTGACTGGCTTATTTCACTCTGCATCATGTCCTCAAGGTTCATCTATCCTGTAGCATGTGCCAGAACTTCCTGCCTTTTAAAGGAATATTCCATTGTAGGTATACACTACATTTTGCTTATTCATTCATCAGTTGCTGGACACTTGTGTTGCTTCCACATTTTAGCTACTGTGAATAGTGCTGTTATGAAGATGGGTGTACAAATATCTCTCCAAGACCCCATTTTTAATTCTTTTTGACATATACCCATATACTTGCTGGATCATATGGTAATTCTATTTTTAATTTTTTGAAGAAATCCCATACTATTTTCCACAAAGGCTGTATACTTTACATCGACACTGCACAGAGGTTCTAATTTCTCCATATCCTCACCAACACTTGTTAATCTCTGTTTTGTTTTTGTTTTTGATAGTAGCCATTCTAATGCACAGTACTCATTGTGGTTTTGATTTATATTTCCATAATAATTAGTGATGTTGAACATCTTTTCATGTGCTTGCTGGCCATTTGCATATCTTATTGGAAAAAATGTCTATTCAAGTCCTTTGCCCATTTTTTAACTGAGTTGTTCAATTTTTTTTGTTGTTGAGTTTTAAGAGATTTTTAAAGATTTTTTTTTAAAGATTTTATTTATTTATTCGACAGAGATAGAAACAGCCAGCGAGAGAGGGAACACAAGCAGGGGGAGTGGGACAGAAAGAAGCAGGCTCATAGCGGAGGAGCCTGATGTGGGGCTCGATCCCACAACGCTGGGATCACGCCCTGAGCCGAAGGCAGACGCCTAACCACTGTGCCACCCAGGCGCCCCCAAGAGATTTTTTTTTTTTTTAATTTATGTGACAGAGAGACAGCCAGAGAGAGGGAACACAGCAGGGGGAGTGGGAGAGGAAGAAGCAGGCTCACAGCGGAGGAGCCCGATGTGGGACTCGATCCCGGTACGCCAGGATCACGCCCTGAGCCAAAGGCAGACGCTTTAACGACTGCGCTACCCAGGCGCCCCCCCCAAGAGATTTTTAAAAACTTATTCTAGATAGGTCATTTACAAATATTTTCTTCCATTCTGTGGATTTCCTTTTTACTCTGTTCGTAGTATTCTTTGATGCACTGATTTTCATGAAGTTGAATTTGTCTATTTTTTTCTTTTGTTGCCCAATCTTAAAGTGTTAATTTGCAAGAAACCATTGCAAAATCCAATGTCATGAAGATTTTGACTTATGTTTTCTTCTTAGAGTTTTATAGTTTTAGCTCTTCTTTAGGTCTTCGATCCATATTGAGTTGATTTTTGTACTTGGTTTTAGGTAAGGGCCAGCTTCATTATTTTGCATATGGATATTTCATTCTCCCAGCACCATTTGTTGCAAAGACTGCCCTTTCCCTGTTGAATAGTATTAGAACCCCTGTCAAAAATAATATGACCTTATATGTAAGGGTTCATTTCTGAGCTCTCTATTGTATTCCATTGCTTTGTGTGTCTGTCTTTATGACAGTACCACATTGCTTTGCTTACTGTAATTTTGTAGTAAATTTTGAAATCAGGAAGTGTGTGTCCTCCAACTTTGTTATTCTTCTTCAAGATTGCTTCGGTTATAGGTCCCTTGAGATTCCATAGGAATTTTGGGATTAATATTTTTATTTTTGAAGAAATCTTTGTTTGGATTTTGATTGGCATTGTGCTGAATATCTGGGTCATTTTGGGTAGTAGCAAATACATTTTAACAATATGAAGTCTTCTAGTCCATGAACATGAGTTGTCTTTCCATTTATTTATGTCTGCTTTAATTTCTTTCAACGTTTTGTCATTTTCATTGTAGAAGAATTTCCTTCCTTGATTAAGTTAATTCCTAAGTATTTTATTCTCTTTGATACTATTGTAAATTGATCATTTTCTTGATTCCTTTTTCAGGTTGTTTATTGTTAGTGTATAGAAATGTAATTCTTTTTTGTGTGTTGGTTTTATATCCTGCTACTTTGCTGAATTCATTTATTAGTTCTAACAAGTTGTGTGTGTGTGTGTGTGTGTGTGTGTGTGTGTAATCTTTAGGGTTTTCTACATATAAGAGTTTTCTACACATCTGTGAAAAGAGATAATTTTACTTCTTCCTTTTCAGTTTAGAGGCTTTCCACCCCTTTTTCTTGCTTAATTGCTCTGGCTCAGATTTCCACTACTGTGTTGAATACAATTGGCAAAAGCAGGCATCCTTGTCTTGTTCCTGATATTAGAGGAAAAGCTTTCAGTCTTTTTCCACTGAATATAATGTTCACTGTGAATTTTTCATATATGGCTTTTATTAAGTTGAGATTGCTCTTCTATTCCTAGCTTTTTGAGTGTTTGAATCATGAAAGGGTATTGAATTTTGTCAAATGCTTTTTCTGCGTTAATTGAGATGGTCATGTGTGGTTTTTTTCCCCTTCACTCTGTAACAATTGGTTGATTTTTGTATGTTGTATGGTTCTTGGATTCTAGGAGTAAATCCTACTTGGTCATGATATATAATCCTTTTAATATGCTGCTGAATTCAGGTGGCTGATATTTTGTGAGGGTTTTTGCATCAGGGTTCATGAGGGATATTAGTCTGTAATTTTCTTTCCTTATGGTGTCTTTGGCTTTGATGTCAATACAATAATAGCCCCATAGAATGATGTTAGGAAGTGTCTCTCCTCTTTAGTTTTTGGGGAAATTTTGAGAAGGGTTAGTATTAATCCATACTGAAATGTTTGGTAAAATTCACCAGTGAAGCCATCAGGTCCACAGCTTTCTTTGTCAGGAGATTTTTGTTTACTGATTCAATCTCCTTGCTAGTTACAGGTCTGTTCAGATTTTCTGTTTCTTCATGATTTATCTTGGTAAGTTTTGTGTTTCTATGTATTAGTTCATCTAGGTTATCTGATTTGTTAGTGTACAATTGCTTATAGTACTTGTGATCCTTTTCCTTTCTTTTTTTTTTTTTTAAGATTTTATTTATTTGAGACAGAGAGAGTGAGTGAGAGAGAGAGTGAGCAGTAGAGGGGCAGAGGGAGAGGGAGAAGCAGGCTCCTGGCTGAGCAGGGAGCCTGATGGGGGCTCGATCCCAGGACCCTGGGATCATGACCTGAGCCGAAGGCAGACGCTTAACTGACTGAGCCACTCAGGTGCCCCTCCTTTTTATTTCTGTAGAATCAGTAGTGGTGTTCCTATTTTCATTTGTGACTTTAATAATTTAAGGTTCCTCTCTTTCTGGTCAATTCAGGTACAGGTTTGTCCATTTTCTTGATCTTTTTGAGGAACCAACTTTTGATTTCATTGATTTTTTTCAATTGTTTTTCTGTTCTTTTCTTATTTATTTCTGTTCTGATCTTTACTATTTCCTTTCTTCTGCTAACTTTGAGTTTAGTTTGTCTTCTTTCTCTAGTTCTTTAAGGTTGTTGATTTGAGATCTTTACATTAAAAAATGTAGGCATTTATAGCTACAGTTTCCCACTTAGCACCACTTTCACTGCATCCTATGAGTTTTGTTATGTTCTGTCTTGTTTTCGTTTGTCTCTAAAGACTTGCTCATTTCTCTTGTGATCCACTGGTTGTTCAAGAGTGTGTTATTTAATTTCCAAAAATTTGTAAATTTTTCATGTTTTTTGTTTTTATTTCCAATTTCATCCAGTTGTGGTCGGAGAATATACTTTGTGTGCTATCTATCTTTTAAGATCTGTTGGGAGGCACCTGGATGGGTCTGTTGGTTGAGCCTCTGACTTTTGTTTTCTGCTCAGGGCATGATCTCAGGTGCATGGGACTGAGCCCTGCATTTGGCTCTGTACTCAGCATGGAGCCTGCTTCTCTCCTTCTCTCTCTGCCCCTCCCCCTGCTTGCAGTCTCTGTCTCTCTGTCTCTAAAATAAAGAAATCTTAAAAAAAAATGTGTTGAGACTTAATTTGTGATCTACACATGGCCTATTCTGGAGAATGTCTCATGTGCATTTGAGAAGACTGTGTATTCTGTTGTTCTTGGATGGATTGTTCTGTATATGTCTGTTAAATCTAGTTGGTTTATTGTATTGAGTCTTCTATTTCCTTACTTATCTTCTGAGTTGTTCCATCCATTATTGAGTAGGGAGTATCAAAATCTCTTACTGTAGTACTGCATATTTCTCCCTTCAATACTGTCCATTTTTGTTTCATATATATGTCATTAGTGTGTAAATGTTTATAATTGTTATACCTTCTCTTCTTGCTCTATTGAAACTTTTATTAATATATAATGTCCTTTGTCTCTTGTTTGCTTTTTGGATTTATTGTGTATTTTGTCTGATACCAGTTTAGCCACCCTCCTATCTTTTGGTTATTATTTGCATGGAATATCTTCACTTTCAATCCATTTGTGCCTTTGGATATAAAGTGAATTTCTTATAGAGAGCATATATTTGGATCGTGTCTTTTAATCCATTCTGCCAATCTCTGCTTTTGATTGGAGAATTTAATCATTTGATTTAAAATAATTACTGATGGAGAGGGACTTACTATTGTCATTTTCCTATTTCTTTTCTATATACCTTGTAGCTATATGCCTTACTTCTTTTGAGTTTAGTTGATTTTTTTGTGTGTGTGGGTAGTGAAATAATGATTCCCTTATTTCCTTTTGTGTATATTCTACAAATATTTTTTTGCAGTTTACCAAGGGAATTACATTTAATAACCTGAAGTTATAACATCCTAATTTGAATTTGTACCAGCTTAACTTCAATAACATACAAAAACTCTGGTCCTTTACCACTTTGTCCGCACCCTGTCTTTAACATCATGGTCTCCGCTCATTTCCAAGCTACTTAGGTCAGCACCCTCTCCACGCCTCCTCCTTTGGTGAGTTGTTTCATACATCTGTAATACAGTTAGAGTCTCTCACCACTGTCTGCATTCCTTCCTGGGCTCCCCTGACCTCCTGAGTAATTTTTTTAACCTACACACATTAAGGATCTCTCTTTGTAATGTGAAGTTCTATGGGTTTTGATAAATCCCTGTCATAATCCACCAGTATAGTATCATGTGGAACTCTGCCTGCCCTAAAAATTCCCTATACTCCACCTATTCATTCTTCTTTCTTTCCTTTGATTCCCTGGAAACTACTGAACTTTTTACTATTTCTATAATTTTGTCTTTTCCAGAATGTCATATATTTGGCATCATACAATGTGTAGTCTTTTCCTACTGGTCTCTTTCACTTAGCAATGTGTATTTAAATTTCTCTCGTATCTTTTTTTGTGGCTTGAGAGCTTATTTCTTTTTATCATTAAATAATATTCCATTGTATAGTATGAGTATTCTACAGTTTACTTATTCACCTGCTGAAGGACAACTTGGTTACTTCCACTTCATGACAATTATGAATCAAGCTGCTATAAACATTCATGTGCAGGTTTTTTGTGAGCATACATTTTCAAATCAAGTGGGTAAATACCAAGGAATGCAGTTGCTGGATCATATAGTAAGACTATGTTTACCTTTATAAGAAATTACCATACTGTTTCCCAAAGTAACTGTACCATTCTGCATTGCCACAAAGAGTGAATGAGAGTTCCTACCTACTGTTTCAAATCTTTGTCAGCGTGTGGTATTGTCTGTTTTTTTTTTATTTTAGCAATTCCAGTAGGTATGTAGTGGTATCTCATTTTAATTTGCAATTCCTTAATGACAAATTATGTTTACATCTTTTTATATGTTTATTTGCCATCTGTATATCTTTGGTGAGGTGCCTGTTCAAATAATTTGTCTGTATTTAAATTGTGTCGTTATTGTTAAGTTTTAAGGATTCGTTGTGTATTTTGGGTGCAAGTCCATTATCAAATATATGATTGCAAATATTTTCTCCAAGTCTATAGCTTGTCTTTTCATTCTCTTAACCATATTTTTCACAGAGCACACATTTTTAAATAAAATCTAACTAATACATTTTTTCTGTTATGGGTCATTCTTTTGGTGTTGTATCTAAAATCTTATCTCAAATCCAAGGTCAAATGGATTTTCTCCTATGCTTTCTTTCAGAAGTTTTACAGTATTGCAATTTATATTTAGATCTATGATCAATTTTGAGTTAAGTTTTTTGCAAAGTGTAAGGTCTGTGACTAGATTCCTTTCTTTTATTTTATTTTATCTTATCTGCATATGAACATCTAATCGTTGTAGTATCACTTGTTGAAAAGACTGTTCTCTCTCCACTGACTTTCCTTCGCTGCTCCTTCATCACAGATCAGCTGACTATGTTTGTGTATGTCTAGTTCTATGATGTCTGTACTGTCCCACTGATCTAGGTCTCTATTCTTTTGCCAGTGCCACACTGTTTTGATTATTTGCAGATTTACGGTAAGTCTTGCGGTCAGATAGTGTCAGTTCTTCCACTTTGTTTTTGTTCAGTATTGTGTTGGCTACTCTGGGTCTTTGGCCTTCATATTATATTTCAAATTTTTTGACTAATAAGGTCTAGCTCAGAGCCTTATATATTCAGAGGTTCTAAATTAATTGTTCATGGTTTGTCTACCACTGGGTACAGCTAAAGCCATTTTAAGACTGCTTGAAAAGATTCTACTTTTAAGTTGTCTTAAGTTTTCTATGTGAAACTTTTCTAACATTGTGAATTGTGTATGTAATGTAAATGGATAGTTATCATTATTAGGCACCGCAATTCTTCTTAGGGAAAAACACGCCATTAAAATAAAAACGCATGAAGGCATGAGACAAGGCAACACAACCTGTGGCAATATGCCCTGGCTGAAACAAGGAGAAGACTCTCTCTGTTTCCAAGAGGGAGGATCCAGAGAGAGGGAAGGAAAGAGAAAGAGAGGAGGAATTAACAGATGAAATGAGGTTGCTGTCCACATTTGATAACGCAACCAGTAGAAATTCCACAATTTAAGATTAAGGATTTCTGATGTTTAATTGGAAAATCTTCATGTTGCTGTGGAATAACACTCACTTCTGGTCCCTCAGCACCTCAACTAATTCTCAGTGCCGCCTACCAAACTACCATGCTTCGTGTGAAAGTTGTGTTTTGTTTTAGGAATTCAAAAAAGAACTTAAATTTCATTTCTGTAGTGAATAGACATAGCACCTGTGGAAACTGAGAATGAAATGAACCCACTAGGAATTAGCAGCCATCTTGCTGAAGGTTTGGATTTTGACAGGGCATGAATGGGAGTTTGAGCTCAGCTTATCTGGCTCTCAAGGGGCCAGGAGATCCCAGCTATGCTAACATCTGCATTACACATATTCCAGGAAGGATTCCTTTATAGTTCTCAAATGACCCTAGCAGCATTGTTTTCTTTGATTCTATCAACAGTCATGTGAAACAAATCCTTTTTCTTTTCTTTTCTTTTCTTTCTTCTTTCTTTCTTTCTTTCTTTCTTTCTTTCTTTCTTTCTTTCTTTTTTTTGGTTTGTGTGAATTTAACACAACCTACATTGGGCTGGACGTTGTGACATATTACTGGGAATCTGCTTGAATGACATCTTATATGCAGAGTTAATTTTGACAGTTTAATTTATTCATGGGAAGGTTCTGATAGCTTCAAAAATGGAAGAGAAATCATTAAATATAGACTGATCTTAAAGACCACTGTACAGATGAGGACATTGAAGTAAAGGGAAGTGAATAACTTTCCTAAGGGCACACAGCCTTTGAGCAGTAGATTCATTCATTGGGTCATTTCAAAGAAGTCTTGTGTTCCTTACTAGCAGAGTTACTACCATGGGCCACCTCCCCTTCAGTACTCAGAGATCTACCTTGGCCATGCAAGAGAACTTGCCCAGCTCTTTTCTCTCTTTTTCAAAAGAAATGAAAAGAAATGAGAGGGGAAGTCTACATGGCCATAAAACACTGAACTTCAGCTTTCTCAGAGGTTCTCTCTCTTGTCCAGATTTTGGGAGACTTTTGTGAATGAGGTACTGGCAAGGAGCAAGGTGGCTAGGTAGGCTTTTTCCCACCCCCTTCTTCTCCCAGGACTAGGGATAGTCAACTGAAAACCAATCAATATAAGTTTCCTTTTTGTTTTCTGTATAAATAGTTGGCTTATCTGAAATGACCTTTTCCAAGAGCTAATAGCCATAAATTTTTGCAGCTGGACATGTTTAGAAATGCCTCTTAGCTATTTTTGTTGATTTATTTTCTTTGTCTGTATTTGTGCAGTCCAGCTTTGGGCATGGAAGAAAGCAGCCCTGGTCACTAGTCCTCCACCTCTAATGATATAAGCCCAGGGACCATAATTCCTACCCTGTGGGAAAGACCCCATATGGAATGGAATCCCGTGGAGTTATAGCTCAGTCCAGGAGAAATTACTACATCTTGGAGAATCATCTTCAGTTCTTTTCGTGGTAACCTTGAAATTTTGTGCATTTTCTCCAGCCTGTTTTGAAATCTGTGTAAATCTATCTATCTATATCTATCATCTATCTATCTATCTATCTATCTATCATCTATCATCATTCCAATGTCCAGTAATATGGTGGTTATATACTATGGAGTAGTAACTCACTGGTGTATTAAAAGGCCACAAAAATGCAAATGCAAATACTATTTGCTATGTAGCTTCATGGAAAAGCATATTTGAAATATATAGGGGCACCTGAGTGGCTTAGTTGGTTGAGCATCTGCCTTCAGTTCAAGTCATGTTCCTGGGGACCTGGGATGGAGCCCCAAGGCCAGCTCCCTGCTCAGCAGGGAGTCTGCTTCTTCCTCTCCCTCTGCCCCTCCCCCCACACATGTGCACACGCTTGCTCTCTCTCTCAAATAAATAAAAATCTTTAAAAAATAAAAAAAGAAATATGTTAAGTGAACATTGCATATATTTAATTAAAGTATGCAAATTTTATGCATACATTTGATCAGTGTTTAGATGTAGTCTCACAAAGAGGAAAGTCAACTGACAATTCTTGATGACCTAATGTCTGCTGAATTTATCTCACTTAATCCCAGAACAACCTTGTAAATGAGGCGTTATCACCCCCATTTAAAGATGAAGAATCTGAGTCTCACCAATATCAAATAACTTGCCTAAGGTCATAGAGCTAATATAAGAATACAACCAGGGTTAGAGGTCAGTCCTAAGGCTAAAATACGTGCTATGTTTATTATACCATGCTGCCTATAGAGAAATCTAAGCAATTATTGATTTAAGTAAAGGGCTTAGGGTTATGACATTTTGGGTTAAAAATTAAAATTAAAATAAATATGGAGATGTTTTTGCTTCTCTCCGTATTCACTGGATTACTGATGTCTGAGTTTCAGGGAAGGAAACATGAAAGGTATAATAGAAAGAACTCATCACTCCTCTGTCCTTTGGCTTCTAGTACTAGTTACCTAGTTACCTTTCTCTGAACATCCACTTCCCAGGCAACAATATACATGTTCTGAGGTCTAAAATCAGAAGCTTTCCATGAAAAGAATGCAATGGTTTAAGTCCTGGGTGTAGGACAGAGCAATAAAGCAATCAGTATGGGCAGGGCTAAACTTAGATGAAATTTAGAAATAGAAACTTATTTTTTTCTCTTCAAGCTTCCAACATTCTTTCTTATGCTTCCCCCTCTCTTTTTCAGTGTCACAAGTTCTTTTCACTGAAATTAATAAACTTGTTCAGCTGTGGGGATAAAGAGTTCATTAAGTTTAATTCATTAGTTTTCTCACGAAGATTCATATTTTATTTTGGGGGGGTGAAGGGCAGAGGGAGGGGGAGAGAGGAACTTAAGCAGACTCCACTCCCAGCATGGAGCCTGATGTGGGGCTCGATCTCATGACCCTGAGATTGTAACCTGACCCGAAATCAAGAGTCAGACACTTAACCAACTGAGCTCCCCAGATGTCCCAGAAAGATTCATATTTTAGCTGGAGATGGGTTCTTGAGATTCAAGAATGAATCTCAGAGGGTGGAATTTCAGATATCAATTGCTAGCATCAGTCAATAGATTTCCATTGCCTCTGAAATCTCACAGTTGTTTGTTTCCCTTGAGATGGGACCTGTAGAACTGATTTGAAGAGGACTCATTTTCTCCATCTAATAAAGGAGTAGCTGAAACTCAGAAGAGCTGGGAGATTGGCCCTCTCCTCACAATTAGTAGGTGGTAGACCGTCTAGAACCCCATACTTCCTCCTAGAATTGCAGAAGCAGAGGCCTGGCAAGGATCTTAGGGTTGCATCACTCACTCCCATCTTCCTTATGACCTCCTTGCCGAACAGTTGTCATCTCCCCAGTGACAGACAATCCACGTCAGCCCAGCAATTTTTCAGAAATTGCTGATCTGAGCTCTATGTCACTTTGACGGTTCCACCTAGGACAATACAGAAGTCTAATCGTTCTCTCCTCTTCTCTGACCATCCTAGCCCTGACTTCCCTCTTCTGGTTTAAATACTCTCAGATTCCTCAACTCCTCTTCATGTGACATTTGAAATCCTTCCAGCATCTCAGTTTTGCTTTTCTGAACTGGCTACAGTTTACCTCAAAGTAGCAGGCTCAGAAGCAAACCCAGTACTCTGGGTGAAGTCTGGACTTATTCATTCGTTCACCCACTTGGCAGACATATCCTTGATCAGTGTCAAACTTCTCTCAGCTCAGTGCAGAGTAGGGAGGTATGCTTAGCTCCATTGCCCTGGACACAGAATATTTTTGGTTGCCACCCAAGATCAAATTCGTTCTGGCTTTTAGGGGCTTATGGTCAGCTAGGTTTCTCAAGTCCTTGCCCACGGCCTCCTGTTGTAGCATGTGCCTCATTCTCCACCAAGCTGCTCCTCTGTGTGGGAAGCTGGCCATATTTGTGTGGAAACCCATCCTGCTACTCCGGGGTGTGTGCCTACACAAGCTTTTATAAAACCTACTTGGGTTGTAATGAGAACACCCTTTCTCAGATCTGGGTCCAGGTTTGCTCCTTCGTGATGCCAAAGTTGACATGCTCCCAGTCTGTCTCTGCAGTAAAACCTCATCTCTAGGACATGGAGCCATCTCTCCACTCTGGGGTCAATCAGGAGCCAATGAGAGGGGTGGGGAGCTCACACGTGCAGGATGATGCTTCTACAGGCCGTGGAAAACTACCCGTCCAATGCCTCCCTGCTGCTTCTTTGCCATTCCCTCCCTCTGCGCCTTTGTTCCTCACATGCCGTTAAACTGGCTCAGAAGGAAAAAAGGCAACAGCTCAGCAACAGAGCACACACTTTAAGTCAAGGTCTACAAGGCGTTTCTAGAGTTGGGATTCTGGAAATATGAGGCTGCAGCACTTTGACAGCTGTACCACTGGCTCACGCATGCCATCACCCTTGCCCGCTCCCGTTCCCTTCTCTATCTGAAGGGCTCCTCCCAGTGGGATTTCTTGATGCATTTTAAACATTGACAATAGGTCTCACTTACCTATTAATAAGGTAAGGAAAATTTAAACCCAGAGAAATCACTTTCGTGGGTCACACTGAGGAGCCTGGGACCCTCGCCATAAGCCTCCATCACCCGTTTACCCTGTCGACTTGCACATTTAATGTAGGAGCGACAAAAGGAAAGTCTGCCGCCTCCGTGTGTCACCTCTTTCATTCCACTCAGAAGTCTCTCCTGCTGCCATCTGCATTATGTTGGGTCTTGTTGCAGGAAGCTGTGGTCCTTGCAACTACTCTCTGCTATAGCCAAGTAAGTGCCTCTCCTTTGCCCATGGCAATCCTCAGTACCCACTCCACACCTCACTGTGCAAGGCACAGAACCTGCCCGTATGAGCCTTTGGTGAGTCAGATCTTCCTTGAAGGGGGAAAAATGTCATCAAGGATCTAAGTATAAACAAGCTTTTGGCGTGGAGTGAGGGACCGATTCCAAACTTTTCCATGAGACAGTGACATCTCTTTCCCATCCCCCCAAGTTCATGTTCTGAATATTCCTTGCATTCTTCTCCATAAAAGAACTTAGCAGAGTGAAGGCATTTCCAAACTCCCATTTTCAGATGTTGTTTAGGTCAAGTTTAAGCTTTCCTGGCTGGGAGCTGGAGTTCTGACGTCAGCTCTGCATTTATGGCATGCAAAGTCAAAAGCCGTGTTGTCACAAGTCATTTTCCCTCCCTCACCCTTGAACCATCCTCCACCTTATCTATCTCTGCACACACACTTAAAAAAAAAAAAAAAGCTTAATATTACCAATCTGGCAGAAGGAAGTGTAAATGTTATGTCAGTGTTAAGACACTACTTAATCCTGATGGATGGGTTGTCAGGGAAGCGTGACGCTAATTGACAGATGTTACATGACACCCACTGTTCCCGCGGTGCACAAATAAGGCTCTGTGCTTCCAGGACAGGTGAAGTCTCCTCGGCAAGAGGCAAGGCTGGAACCTTCTTTCCTGTCTTCCATGTGCAGTCGGAGCGTGCTGTCAGTCTGGGTGGACCTGGGCTGGAGATGGATAAGTGCTTGTGGATTACCAGGTGAGCCAAACACCCAGGCAGTTTGGGTCCCTTCAGCTTCGAGTGAAGGATTAACTGGAATGAGCTGGGCTTTCCCGGATTATGGAGGGCCTTTTGATGATGTCAGAAATTCCAAGAGGAGGAGGTTTCAGAAGAAAGTAAGAAATGGCTGAACATCTGTTCTCTGTAAAAAGAAAGATCCAGGGAAAAAAAACCCAAAAACCAAAACCCAAACCACTCTTCCCTTCTGGCTGGCTCCTGCAGGTAGCTCTATCTCGCCCTGGCACCTGTGAGGCCGAGGGGGCGAACCAGTTGAAAAGAAGTTAAGCAAGTGGTTTGTAACCTCGGACACTGGTTTGAACATTTGGCCCTACTTCCAGAGATTACAGTGCAACTGGTGTGAAGTAGGGCTGGACCACTGGTGTTTTCATAAAGACTCCCAGGATGCTCTAGTATGTCAGCCAATGGCCAAGGAGCAGGTGCAACTGAGCCCGTGAGGATGTGGGTACTTGAGACTCAGTGCTGCCAGACGGCAGCCTTAATGAGAGCAAAACCAGTGTTTACTCCCTATGCGCCACCACGGATTTCTAGGCCTTTAAAAAACTTCTAGAAGTATCTTCACTCATTCCAAGGAGAAAATGGGACTTTCCTGTGTTTCACCCTTCCTCTGTACCCCATTACCTCCCCAATAAAGGCTATGCCCGTTCCTGGATTGCTAGCAACAGGTGGCACCTGCCCAGTTAGAAGAGGCCACACAGAGATCTATCCTAAATCTCTCCTAAACCCCATCTCAGGCACAGAGCAAGCTCAGGAAGTAAGTCAAGGCAGCATCTGGAGCCTTTGTAGAGGTGAGAGGAGGACGCAGTATGGAAACTGAGATTCCTCTGCTTTTCCTTGCGGACTTTTTCTGGGGTCGTCTGTCTGGGAAAGTTTGCATGAAGGCCAAGTCTGTGACTAAACTAGGAGCTCTTCATGTCCCGGGACTGTCGGTCCTGCCCTTTCCTTGGGCAGTAAATAACTCTTGGCTTTGAAAAACAAGCCCTGGTGACACATTCATGGTGGCTGTGGGGAGAAGCAGAGTCTGGATGTCTCCACGGAGAACTTGGTGCTTCTCAGCCTTGTCTGACCCTTTCGACTGGGGTTTCCTCACTGCAAAGAGTGGGGGTGACTCTGGCCCTGAGAGCGACCAAGGAAGGGATCCCATGTTTCACAGTGGATTCCAGAGTGCTCTACCGAGCCCCCAATTTCAGAGAGATGCACCCACAGAACTGCTGGGAATATTGATGCTAATGACTCGCACTGTGTGTCTTAGTGGCCAGCACGTTACCCAGAAAGGAAGTGCATTGTCCAGGGTTACTCCATTTTCAGAGAGTGGCTGATGCTGGGATACAAGTGCCCGCCCTCTTGCCTCAATCTGGGACACCTTGGCTTTGGAGCTTCTTAAGGGTGAGGGGCACCTGGGTGTCTCAGTCAGTTGAGCCTCCGACTCTTGGTGTGGCCCAAGTCGTGATCTCAGGGTCATGAGATCTAGCCCGGCATGGGGCTCTGAGCTCAGCAAGGAGTCTGTCTGGGATCTCTCCCTCCCCCACTGCCCCTCCCCCATCTCACACGTGCGCAAGTGCGTGCTCTCACGCGCTCTCTCTCTGTCTCTCTCTCTCTCTCAAATAAATAAATAAAATCTTTAAAATAAAAAAAAGTATTGGCTGAGGCCTCAGTTACACCTGCATTATGGATCAGCTTCCTCACTCTGCCGTCCTCACTTCCTCTTGGGTGTATTCCCGAGTGCATTCTCAATAAACCTTCTGCCTGCAACTCTCCGTCACGGGGCACCCCAGCTAAGTGACTTTCTCTTCACTGGTCCCTCGGAGGCCAGCTTTAAGATGTGTGATCTAAACAGCACCCTAGAAAGACGACTTGCTCTGTTGTTAAAAGAAACACATTTTTGTCAGGTGTAGATCTCTGACGTTCATTTCCCCTCCTGGCAGCTCTGGCCTTCCTACGGAGGCCTGAGGAGGACCAATGGGACCACCAGTGACAAAGCCTGTGACGCTAGCAATTTGCACCTGAAGTAACTTGAGAGATAGATCGCCAAGGAATTCCAGATACCACAAACATGTGGCATGCTCAGGAGAGTTGCTGGAAGCAGACGGGTGTGAGATTAGTAGAGATACTGAGGGAAAGTTGGAAAAGCGACAAAGAGGAGGAGGCAGAGAACTTTCTCTAGAGATGAGACATTTTTGTTTAATTTCCTGGATTAGTTACTCTTAATGGTTAAAAAAAAATCCACATCTGTTAATTTACTGCAAGAGCCTTTGTAATTTGAGAGCTAATGGCCTTCCAGGGGAGGGGAGGATGGCTATGGATTTGTGCAAAGAGTTAAATCTCATGATGTGAACATGCTAGGGGAGGCCCCACCTGTGTGTACAATGTACTTAAAGGATTAGAGCAAACTTTGAAATTATGATATGTTTTACCTAGAGTAAGCACCTTACTCTTTAAGCTTCTATTTCCTTGAAGGATTGAAGGGGGGGAGGCATCGATTCTCTCAGGTAATCAGGTGCATGAGACACTCTGCTTGTGGGATTTAATGAAGGTTTAAGTACAGGCAGATGAAGGATGTGTTATTTATATATTTTATTTTATTTTTTAGAGATTTTATTTATTTGAGAGAAAGAGTGTGTGTGAGCATGAGCCAGGGGAGAGGCAGAAGGAGAGAGAAAGGGAGAAGCAGACTCTCCGCTGAGCAGGGAGCCCCATGAGGGGCCCGATACCAGGCCCCCGGGGTTAATGACCTGAGCTGAAGGCAGACGCTTAACCGACTGTGCCACTCGGGAGCTCCTATTTATTTTATTTATTTTATTTTATTTTATTCTATTCTATTCTATTCTATTCTATTTTAGAGAGAGAGAATGAGAGAGAGCATGAGGGGGGGGAGGGTCAGAGGGAGAAGCAGACTCCCTGCCGAGCAGGGAGCCCAATGCAGGACTCGATCCCGGGACTCCAGGATCATGACCTGAGCTGAAGGCAGTCGCTCAACCACCTGCCCTATATATTTTATTTTAAACCTATTTTCAATACTTGGTGAATCCAATTCAAAGGTGTTGCTTCCAAGAGGTCTGTCTGCCCTGAATGAAGGTGACATTTCCAGGGAGATACCTGCACCAGAGAGCCAAGGGAGGGTTGCAGTGGGAGGGACCGGTGGGAGACGAAATGGAAATTTTATTTTCAAAAAATTTTTTAAAGATTTGAAAGAGAAAGAGCATGCACACTAATGGGGGGGGCAGGGCAGAGGGAGAGAATCTCCAAGCAGACTCCCCTCTGAGCATGGAATCAGGCTGACTTGATCCTAGGATCCTGACATCGTGACCTGAGCCAAAACCGAGTCAGACACTTAACTGACTGAGCCACCCAGGTGCCCCTGAAAGGGGATTTTTAGAAGAAGTATTGCTGTGCTCTCCATATTCCCTTCAGGGTCTTCCAGAAATGCATGGAAATACCCGATGTTCTCTATTTAAACAAAAGGGCTGGAGCTGAAGCAGATGATTTTTAAACTGAAGGCAGAAATTTCTTTCCCCTCCACAGATTTACCAGGAAGAGGCGGGGGGGGGGGGCAGTGCACTTACAAAAGAATGAACACCATTTGCCACTGGCTAAGCTACTGCTTTTGACTATTTGGTCTCCTTAGATTTGTCAGACAGGCTGAGTGAGGGAGAACAGGGTCACCAGAAATAAGTAAGCTCGAGGGCGCCTGGGTGGCACAGCGGTTAAGCGTCTGCCTTCGGCTCAGGGCGTGATCCCGGCGTTCTGGGATCGCTATGAGCCTGCTTCTTCCTCTCCCACTCCCCCTGCTTGTGTTCCCTCTCTCGCTGGCTGTCTCTGTCAAATAAATAAATAAAATCTTTTAAAAAAAATAAGTAAGCTCGAAAGCATGCAGCCTTTAGGAAACAAAAACCCATATGCAAATATGTCTAATAAAGTCACAGTACTTTATTTTAAAAACACTCCTATATTGCCAAAAATACTTAGAAAAATAAAGTTTGGTTGGGGTACTTTACTCAACTTCAAGTCACAGGCTTTCATGTTACAGACCGGAGCAGTTTGTTATGCCGATGGAGAATCCAAACTAACGTATGGAATGGAAACAGGCTGTCTGGGGTGAGGTGGTCAGGGGTACCCCGTAGTTCACCTATCAGATACCCAGACACCAGTTCTCCCAGGGCTGTTGTACCAGTTCGGAGATGGGCGTGTGACTAGCTCCAATGAAGGAAGAGCAAGATGGATTCAAAGACCCAATAATTTTAAACAAAGACTTTTTTTTTTTTTTGCAACACAATACACATCACAGTAAAATGTTTAATACTTGCAGGACTGCAGGTGGAAAGATTTAAACTGAGAGGGTGGGTGAGAAAGGGTACCAAGCAGGGAGTGGGCACTGAATGCTTCTCTTCAAAGCCTTGTGAACAGGAGCAAGCAATCTAGGCCAGCCTGCCGTCTGCGCCCCGGTGCTTGTCAGCAGCCGGGGGAGTTAACAGTATTTCAATGTGGGGCCCAAACGGGAGAAAATGGGGTGAAACGGGCCAACTTTCTATCAACTCTGGCGGTTTTGCCACCAACAGTAAATCGCCCCTTTTAATAGGAGGAAATTGAATGGTTTCTCACTAAACAGAATTAAGTAGTGGGATCAAGAGATTTCCAGGCCTCGGGGTACCTCATTAGTAACTGGCTTCTCCTACTCTGACGTCTCCCCTTTGCCAGGTCACCCGAGACAATTGGGTAGAAACAGAAGCATGGCCAGATTTCTCCTTTGCCCTCTTCCATTCTCAGTGAAGTCACTAGGTGACTCATTTGGGGGACCCATTTTTTATGGGCATTAAATGCAGTTCCCGAAGTATCTGGACAGTTTCATTGTTTGGTGATGGACGCCACAGTAATGAGTCTTGAAAACGGTTTCCTTTTCCTTAGCTCCTGCTGGCAAAGTGCTATCAGCCCCCCCTCAGCTTGCAGCCAGGAACCCAGCTCCCCGAGGCCCCGGCTGCCTTTTCTCCACGCCCTGCCCATGAACCCTGCATTTCCACTGGACAGCTCAACCGTGCCCGACTCTTCGTTTTGCCCTGTGTTCTCCTTGTGTGTGAAAGCCCGATACCTCTTAACTCTGTGCCTGCAGGGATCCCAGAGGGTTGTCAGACTTTGAACTGTAACAACAGAGCCACCAGAAAGTCTTATAAAAGCAGCAGTGACCTTTTCGAGCTGTCAAATCTTTAAATAGGATTTGGGATTTAATGTATGTTTTTAAAGAAAAAAATATAAGAATTGCTAGTTTTAAAAAAATGCATGTCTTTTAGCCAATTCAGAATCTTCCCCCTACCCTACTTTTTTTTTTTTTTCTTTAAACCCAGGAGAGATAAAGCTTTGGGGGAAAAAAAAAAAAGACCAGATCTCAGGCTAAATAAGGAAGGTGTATGTTAGGTGCAGCCAGACTAAAAGTCTGGGCTGAAAAGAAGCCCTCTGGTGGGTGATTGTTGTGGAAAAGGAACAAAAACCAAAGGGAGGGAAGGCAGGAGCTTACAGGAGAGAAGTATGTGATCTGTCATGGTGTAGTATGAATTACAGTCTGAAAACTCCAGGAAACTACTCATTCCAATTCTCAGGCCCAGGGCAAAAAGGTCCAGAGGAGGCTTTTTTACCTTTATTAACCAAAAATGTAATGACCCCACCACCACCCAGCCGCAGTGCAGGGGCTCTTCCTCAGGCCGTTGTCGGTCATGGGGAGAGTCTTCTGTCCCGGGCCCACCCCTTGCAGCACACTTCTGTTTATACAGCATGTCCCAAAACCACAGTGAGTGCTTCTTGTTCTACTTGGGCCACCCGGTAAATACTCAGGTTGGCGTATTATTTAAAAAGGAAAGAGAAGCAGCTTGTATTTTCATCTCCTCCTACCCATCTCCATATTCCACGCCAGTCGGTGCTGAGCAGGACAGGCTTCTCTGTGAGAGCCTCTGTCTTCCTCTCTCTTACAGGGACAGAGAGGAGCCTTGATTGCATTCCAAGGTCAACGAGAGGTTTTTGAACTTAAGTATAATTCAGGAGGTGACACCCTGGTCTTGGCCATCCTTTTTCCCTTCAGGTTTGCACTTTCAGGGCTGATGCGCAGTTAGGTACACAAGAGGATGGAGTGGAAACGACATCCTCAGAAGTAACGGGGACAGCTCATACGAAATCATAGGAAGTCCTAGAAAGAGCACTTGACTTTAATCCCTCCCCACTTTGCGGAGGTCTCCAAGAGCAAAAAACGTCCCACATCATGTGTTGGGGGCACTGTTTGGATATTATTCACTGTCCCAGATCACCAGGGAAGAATCTGGGATGTCCATGCAGACCTCCAATGGCATCAGTATGCACGCCTCCTCCCCGAGCCTGGCCTCTTTTGCCTTCCAGAGGCGCAACCTGGGGAAGGCAATGTTTGATCGCTCATGACTGTCATCTGCGCTGGCATTACCAGAAAGGTGGGTTCCAGCCTCCCAAGCAGTACAGGTAGGGGTAGTAAGGGTAGCTGTTATGCATGGAGATGTGGGAGGCCTGGGATAAGCCCTCCTCTTTCAGAGCTGGCAGGGAGGAGTGCTTCTCCAGGTCTCCCAGGTCCGAGGTGAGCTGCTTTCGCTTGGTCTTATAGCGTCTGTTCTGGAACCATATTTTCACCTGGGTCTCAGTGAGCTTGAGGTTCTTGGCCAGGTGAGCCCTTTCAGGGGCTGACAGATACTTCTGGTGGCTGAATTTCCTCTCTAACTCAATGACCTGAGTGTGGGAGAAGGCGGCACGGGAGCGCTTCTGCGGCTGTTTCGAGGTTTGTGGAAGGCTTGGTAAGGAGCCTGCACTGTTTTCACAGTCCAACAGATAAGTCTCAAAGTGTCTATCTGGAAAGGAGAAGGGAGAAGAAGGAGGGATGGGAAGGAAAAGGTTACATGTTAGAGGGAAGAGAGCAGAATTCAATCCATCCTTATCTCTTCAGTGAGTGAACAAACAGCCCACTGTCATCTTGGATACATTTCACTTTTTTCACATGACTAAGGAACTCTCCTGAGTGGGGAGTGAGTGAATATGTATATTATGTATTAGTTCCCTAACAGTCATCAAGAACCCAAAGTTAGAAGCGGTTAGTGGTAGAGCTTCCTGCCATATCGTCCAGGGAAATTAACTAGGGTCCTAGATGTGTGCCTTGAAAAGAGGTGGGAGAAGCGAGGCAGGGAAGACACAGAAATCAGACAGCTGGGAAAGCAGCACCCAAAGGCCTCAGGGTTAACTTCTGGGTGGCGGGAGAGGGTTTGTGTTACAGGCGAAGCGGCCGGGGCTAAAGGCAAGTTCATCCTCTGGCTTTAATCCCCTTTTTTCTAAAGAAGCCTTAGAGTACCTCATCCGAAGTGACAGGAAAGGAAAGAAGTCTACTCTCTATGTACTAACGGTGTTACATATCCTGAAGGCCCGAGGGACCTTCCAAATGTAGTTTTACTGCCGGTGGAGTTGGGAAGCCAAGGGAGTCTTCTCTTGTCAAACCCTGATCAGTAACTCGTTCTATGTAATCGTGACTGCCAGGAGGTAGCGCGGGGCGGGCGCGGATCGAGGGTCCCGCGGTGGCTGGGAGCGGGTGGCAGGCGTGGATCGAGGGTCCCGCGGTGGCTGGGAGCGGGTGGCAGGGTTTTCACCGGGGACGCTGGGGCCGGGGGCGCCGCGTGCGCGCTCGCTCTGGAGCCCGAGGCGCCAGAGCCCGCGCGGTGCAGAGAGCACCGTGCACGACGGCGAGTCCAGCCCAGGTACAAATCCTGCGCCACCCTGACGGTGGGGCTCACGGTTAATTTCCAAGGCGCGTCCGCGGCGGGAGGCGGTGAGGTCCCTTGGCCTGTCGCCGCGGGGCCCCGCATCCCCGCAGCTGGAGCTCCGCGAGGCCTGCGTTGGACCCGCCCTCGCGCCCGTGCAGCCCGCAGGCCGGCCCGCCCCTCCTTCGGGACCGCACCCTGGCCCAGCCCCGCCGCCCCAGCCTCGCCGGCTCACCTGGCTCGCTCCCCGCCGGCGCGTCGGCCTCCTGCGCGGCGCGGGGCCGGGCGCTCCACTCGTCCTCGGGCGCCCCGGCGCCGCCTCTTCCTCGCTCGGGCTCCGGCTCCTGGTCTCGCCGCGGGTCCGGCTGGAGCGGGGGCTGCGGACTGCTCGTGTGGCCGCCGCGCCTCTCCGCGCCGTCCCGCAGGATGTCCTGGATGAGGAAGGAGGTGAGCGGCTTGGACTGGTTGGCCGCCCCCGCCTCCCTGGGCCGCGGCTCGGGAGCCCTGAGCATCCCGGCGGCTCGGCTGCAGCCCAGCGGCGTCAGCTGCGTCCTCGGCGTCCGCACCACTTTCACTTTCCGCCGCCCCGGCGCACTTATAGCCCTGGGGGAGCGCGCCGCGCCGCCTTCCCATTGGCCGCCGGGACCGGGGCCGCGCCGCGGATTGGCAGATTGGCCGCCCGGCACTCCAGGTGAGGGGGGCGGAAAAGGGGAGTCCCTCGCAAGGTCTCTGTCACCTCTTCCCCAGAGGATTCCTCCCTAAATTCCAGCTCCGACCCAGAACGGAAGTTTAGACCCTCTGGGGAATAATGATGCAGAAGAGAGATACTCCGTTTAGCTCTCATAGATTGTTAAAGCAACTTTACTCACAAAGGGTGGGGGAATAACTAGGATCCCAGTTTACAGTTGCAAATTCCGAGGGCCCCCTGACAAAGAGAGATTGGTAGCAGAGCTGGATCTACCAACGGTTTCAAAGACACAGGGTATTAAGGAGGGCACGCATTGCAGGGTGCACTGGGTGTTATACGCAAGTAATGAATCATGGAACTTTACATCAAAAACTAGGGATGTACTGTATGGTGACTAACATAATATAATAAAAATATTATTATTAAAAAAAACAAAGACACAGGACAACAGGCTTGATTCTGTGCTGGATGTCGTTGGGGCCATTGATAAAAGTGGAATGAGAACGATGGATTAAAGTATTGAATCTGTTAAATTTACTGAAGTTAACAGTACTGTGATTGTATAAGAGATTGTTCTTAGGAAATAAACATTAGCGTACTTAGGGGCAGAGGCTCACGATGGATGAAACTTAACCCTCACATGATTCCGAAACAACAATACAGATTGAGAGATAGATCCCATGTGATAAAATGAGCTGGTTAAATATTAACTGTTGGTGAATCTGATATGCTGGAGTTCTTTTGAACTATTTTTATATATGCAACTTTTCTATTCTTCCTGGTCTAAGGCAACTTGCATTCCACTGGAAACTTCAAAAGGATGTCATGTTGTGTGTCTGGGGAGGAGAGAGAGGGAGTAGGTTCTTCTGGACAAAGCAACCACCAAAGAGAACCGCCGTGTACAATGGGGACGTCTTTGGCAAAGGTGATTCCTTCTCTCATTTTTTTCATTTCAAAAAATATTTTAAACATTTTCTAGATTCACAGGAGTTTGTGGAATTAGCACCCCCAATTTCACCCAATGATGACATTATCTAACTGCAATGCATTATAAAAACCAGGAAATCCACCTAAGTACCTTACTGTTAACTATACTACAGACATTATTTTCATCATTTTAAAAACTGTCATTCATTGTGTGTATAGCTCTATGCAACTTTATTACATGTATAGATTCTTGTAATGCCACAGTCAAGACACAAAATTGTTCTATTACCACAAAAGAACTTCCTGTGCTATCTCTTTGTATTTGTGTATCCAAGCCCCTTGTCTCCATCTCTGACCCCTGGCAACCACTAGTCTGTTCTTCATCTCTATAGGTTTACCATTCGGAGAATGTTACATATGTGGAATCAAACATCATATGGTATGTAACCTTTTGGAATTGGCTTTTATTATTGAGCATGATATCCCTGAGTTCCACTTAGATTGTTGCATATATTAATAGTGAATACGTTTTTATTGCCAAATAGTATTCCACTGTAGGGATTTACCAGAGTTTGCTCAACCATCTACCTACTGAGGGATGGTTGATCTGTTTCCAATCTTTTGCTATAATGAATGAAAGTACTGGGGCATCTGGGTGGCTCAGTCCGTTAAGCATCTGCCTCCGGCTCACGTCATGATCTCAAGGTCCTGGGATAGAGCCCTACGTTGGGCTCCCTGATCAGCGGGGAGCCAGCTTCTTGAGACTTCTTCCTCTGCAACTCCCCCTGCTTGTGCTCGCTCTCTCTCAAATAAATAAATAAAATAAAATAAAAGAAAGGAAGAAAGAAAGAGCTGTGAACATTCACATACAGGTTTTTATGTGAACATGAGTTTTCATTTCTCTGTGATAAACATCCAGGAGTGCAATTGCTGGGTCGTATGGTAATTGCATGTTTTGTTTTATTAGTAACTGCTAACCTATTTTCCAGAGTGGTTGTGCCATTTTAGATTTCCACCAGCAATATTTGAGAGTTTCAGTTTCTCCATACCCTCATCAGCATCTGGCATTATCGTTGTCTTTTATTTTAGCCATTCTAGGAGGTGTGCAGTGATATATCACTGTGGTCTTAAATTTTCAGTTTGCACTTCCCAAAAGCCTGATGATATTGAACATCTTTTCATGTGCTTCTTTGCCATCCATATGTCCTCTTTGGTGAAACATCTGCTCAATTCTTTGGGGTTTTAATGATTCTTTGTATATTCTCTATATGGACATTTGTTTAATGTGAGGTTTGCAAAGATTTTCTCCCAGCTTGTAGCTTGTCTTTTCATCTTTTAAACAGAATATTTCACAGCACAAAAGTTTTTAATTTGGGTAGAGTCCAATTTATTATTTTTTTTATTTTACATATTTTACTCTTGGTGTCATGCCTGAGAACTCTTTGCTTATCCCTACTACTGAAGATGCTCTCCTGTGTTATCTTCTAAAAGTTTTCTATGTTACTTATAAATGCAGGAGCCATTCTGAATTTATTTTTGCATATGGTGTGAAGTGTAGGTGGAGGTGGCCTCCTTTCATTTTTAAATTCTAGAGCTGGGTGGCATTTCAAATCAGTGGAGGAAATGTGAATTATTTAATAACTAGTACTGCCATTTGGAAAAAATAAAGTTCTATTCTTATAACAAAATAAATCCCAGATGGCTCAAAGATTTAAAACATAAACAGGCTATTAAAAAAAAGGTTTACCCACACTTATCATTGGAGAAATGCAAATTAAAACCACATTGAGATACCCCTTTTCCACCTATTGGATCGGCAGAAGTTAAGAAGATGGATGACAGTCCAGTGCTGGTGGAAGGTGTGGAGGAACAGTGGCTTCCATACCAAGTTGGAGGGAGAGTAAATCAGCTTCGTATATTTGGATGACAACTTGTGAAAATTAAAGCTGGGCATATCTTTTGACACAGCTATTCCATGCTTAGAGACTTACCCTAGAAATATACAAATTTATGTTGTTATTACTTGGGGAAAATATGCTCAATTTGGTCAGAGACTGATTCAAGTTGCAAAATAATGTTATAGAATAAACTCATTGTGTAAAAAATAGTTACAAGTCATCTATATTTTACATCTGAACATTTTCACGTATAGAACATATCTGAAAGGATATAAATATCTAAGTAGAGCAGTTACCTGTGATCAGTGAAGTGGAGACAAGCAGATGGGGAGGAGGACAGGGGAGGGGAACAGGGGGAATTTTCTTGCGCTAATTTGTAATTTCAAAAAAATTAAAAATGTAGAGTGGAAGTTGAGCCTGGGCTCACTTCTTCTACCAGCAGCACCTCAGATCTCAGATGTCCCTTCGGAATGGGGACACAGTTCACAGCACTTCTCCTCACCTCGCTTCTCATGGCCTTCCTTTCATGCTTTGTATTTGGGATGTTTGTGTGGATGGGTACTCTCCTTTATTAGACTATGAGCTCCCTGTGCAGGGACTATGTCGTCCTCATATTTATACTGTCCCTAACGGCTGGCTTAGATCTTGACATACAGAAGGTGCTGTGATCCTGACACACAGTAAATGTTTGCTGACTGGAAGTCCAGTTTTAGGCGCTGGGAGGCATCTCCCAGGCTGGTACCATTATCCATAAGGGACCACAAGGTCCCAAGGCAAATCACAGTGTAAGGTCTGCCTTTCTTCACCGTGTCTGTGCAGCTTAAACTGGGTGACAACGAGCAAGGGCAATCAGGAAGGCACAAAGGAGGTGCAGTAGGCCTCTACTGATGAAATAGAATTCCAGAGAAAAATACTGCCCCCTCCCTAGATGTCCCCCTCTAAATCCCTGGAACTTATGAACACGCTATATGGCTAACAAAAGGGAGCAAAGGTGCAGACAGAATTAAAGTTGCTAATCAGCTGACCTTGAGATGGCAAGGTTACTCTGTATCATCCAGGTGGACCCAGTGTAATCGCAGAGTTCTTACAAGTTAAAGAAGGAGGGAAGAGTCAGACCCATAGAAGCGATGGGAAGTGAGAAAGACTCACCTGACTTTTGCTGACTTTGAAGATAGAAGTGGGCGGGCCTGAGCCAAGGAACACAGGCAGCCTCTAGACCCTGGAAAAAGGTGAGAAGCAGATTCTCCCCTAAGCATCTAGAAGAGAAACAGCTCTGCTGACACCTTGACTTTAGCCCACTTAGACCCATTCTGGACTGCCAGCCTCTAGAAATGAATACAGAGGCATTTATAAAAGGTTGCAGAAATGGAGAGAGGATTACCAGCTCTGCTTTGATATGAATTTCGAGACATTTTTTTAATTAAAACATACATTTAGACCCATAATTCCACCCCTTTATTAAAACTTTCTTTTTCGGGGCGCCTGGGTGGCTCAGTTGTTAAGCATCTGCCTTCAGCTCAGGGCATGATCCCAGAGTCCTGGGATCGAGCCCCACATCAGGCTCCTCCGATGGGAGCCTGCTTCTTCCTCTCCCACTCCCCCTGCCTGTGTTCCCTCTCTCGCTGGCTGTCTCTCGCTCTGCCAAATAAATAAATAAAATCTTTTAAAAAAAACAACTTTCTTTTTCTAGTCTTCAGCCATATTCTATTGTAGGATAAGTATAATTTTGGATCCTGTTTTTTCCTTCCAACCTCTTATTACAGCATAAGCATTCAGATACTGCTCCTTTAACATATTTTAGGAGCCTTCTAGATCCAAAGACGCTGAGAGTTTAGAATCATCTAATATATTTTTTTGCTGATCTCGGCAAGAAGCTGAGGTTTCCAGTGACTATGGAACTATAACTGGGAGTCCAGGCTCATGAACTCCTGGTGCAAACACTTCCATTGGGTCACCTCCTATCCCTCTGCCCACCCCCACCTGCCTCCCCAACTACCTGCCCGAGTGCAAAGTGGGAGCAGAGTTTATAGAATTGTCCTATGTAAAATGTGTTTTAAAATGTACCCGGGATTTGTTTCAAGCAAGTATGGATGGTAACACATGCAGACGCAGAAATGACTGTCGTGAAGGGAGAAGTTGATACTCACAGATCCCTAGAAGCAGAGGCAAGATACACTATGCAGGGCCACCTGGGGAAGCACCAGGGTCCGGGGGTAGAAAGGGCAAGGGCAAAGAATGGACTCCAGCCTTTATTGTGGTTTTTGTGGGAAGGAATGGAAAAGGCTTAGGGTTGGATAGTTTCAATAATTTCAGCAGGCTCTGGGCTGTGGGGGTGGTGTCGAATTGCCTGGTGCTTGGCCCTGGGGTGATACTGGGGGGGGAGAATATTGGCTTGGTGGGTGACAGCAGGACAACAGAGGTGGTTGGGGATATGGGCTCAGGAATTGTTGGTTTGCATTCATGCTTGTGGGCAAGTTGTTTGCTGTTCCTAGGAATTAGCTAACCCCAAGAGAGGCTGTCCCTCCCAGGTCTGCAAAGCCCTAAGTTATCCAACTATCATAAAATATAGAAAATAAAAAACACAATGAATACAAAACACTTTGTTAGCATCCATCATTTTCACAGCACACATTTTTCTTTTAAAATATGTTTCAGGGGTGCCTGGGTGGCTCAGTTGGTTAAGCGTCTGCCTTCAGCTCAGGTCACTATCACAGGGTCCTAGGATAGAGCCCCATGTCGGGCTCCCTGCTCAGCGAGGAGTCTGCTTCTCCCTGTCCTTCTGCCCTTCACCCCTGCTTGTGCACTCTCTCTCTCTCTCTCCTCTCAAATAAATATATAAAATCTTACACATATATATATATATATATTTCAAGGCCTTCTGGGAGTAGCCACACCAAGTTTATGCTCTATCTCAATACATCATGACCTGTGTCTTCCATGAAGGCACTTCATGTTGGCTTTGCTAATTCTGAAAGACAAGAAGATAAAGAGAAAAGAGGAATCGACCATAACCACCACCACAACAAAAAGGACTATGCACCTTGCATCAGCCAACAAGGTTCATCAGACTTCCAAGAAGGTAGCGGTTCAGATGGAGGTGGGAGAGGTTGAGGAGTAATCCTCAACTGGAAACAAAGATTTGTTTCTAGATCCTAATGGATCTAGATGTGCCTCAGTGAGGGAAGACTGCGTGAGTTTCTCATGGTGGAGACTCCTACCATCCTCAATATAAAACAGGCCTCCTTGGTACAGTGCTGGCCATTCTTAAATCTGCTTTAAGTGGGGGTGGAGGGGTGGGAGAATACTTTCCTCCATGTTCTTGGAAGTTCAGTGAAATTGGGACTCAGACTTTTCCCTTCAGTATCCTTCTGGACTGGATAGGAATATGAAAATGCTGGGTCCTATCTCACCAGAAAAGGTCCTGTTTGTTTCCCCAACCTCATGCCCTCCCTGCAGTAGAACTAAAGATTTTTTTGCCCTTGTGGAGAAAAGAATTGTTTAGAAACAGCTTCCAGTGTCTTAGAACTCTAGCTTGGGGAGGGAGGCTGCCTTTTTGGAAGGAGGTCAGTGGCTAATGGAGTAAAGCTCTAGCTGTGGGGCCTTAGGCAAGTCACCTAACCTTTTGGAGCATGCCTTAGTTTCCTCTTGCACGCTGGGTGCAAAAACAGCATCCCCTTAAGGATTGTCGAGAGGAATAAGATGGCCTCTCATAATGAAGAACTTCAGAGCCTGGCACGCACAGAGTGCCCACGAACAGCTCAGTTCTACTAGTTGTGCTCAGTTCTAGACCCACCTCTGCAACATATCAAATTTGCTTTTTCCAGGCTCACTGTAAAGAGGCTGCATAAATAGGCATTCTGGATCTAGGAGTAGCCAATAAAACTGGGGAAGAGTGGTGCAGGAGAGTGTGTTGAATCAATGACCACGCTTCAGGTCCAGCCCTGTAGTACTTCTCCTCCAGCACACCGTCTGCATCACACAAACTCAATCTCCCAGCTCTTTATCCTGGCTTTCCAGCGTCTTCCACGGGGGCCTCAGCTTCCTTGCCTCTTGCTCCGACTCCTCCCCAACAGTCTCTTCTGCTTCTACTGACTCTTTCCAGCAGGGTTTCACTCACGTCTCGCCCAGCCCCGTCTCCAAGCCTCTATGCACGCTCTATGTACATTTTTTGTCTCTTGTTTATCTTCACTGGCTCAGTTTCCACCCAAAAGATAGCGTAGGACTCCAATCTTCGCAGTGGCTCTGCTGTTCAGTTGAGCATTTAACCCCCTATTGCCTTGGAGTATTTAATCATTGTATGCGTACCGGTTTTGTCCTTAGCCTTATTGAAGATCGGGGCTGTATCTCAGCTCCTCCTTTTCCTGCACATACCAGGAAAGTGGGGAGAAAACTGACACACTCACTCTGGGCTGGCTCACTATAGACATTTAATTTGCACTACAACCCACTGGGGGTCATTTTTTACAGATAAGGAGACTGAAGCTCAGAGACTGAAGGTAACATGCCCAGGTTCTCAGAGCTAACCCAGGTTATGACTATTCCAAAGCCAGTGCCTTCCCCAGCAGGCCATGCACTAGGCACGTAGCAGGTGTTAACAGCCATGTAGCCTCCGGTTGCAGCATCTTTTCTGGCTGCTTCCAGAATCCTTGCTCCTCCTACCCTATGACCCTTCTTCACTCTCTCTGCTCCCATGGGAGCATTATAGGCAGAGGCATTGAAAAGAGGGGGAGAGGGATGAATTAAACCAACTTCTACAAGGTGAGCCTGGACAGAGGCACCTGCCCCCGGAGTGGTTCGAAGGCATTGACATCCCACTGATACCACTCGGCACCCTCCATTTTTCTATGAAGTGTTTGCATTAAGATTATTTTCATGTGTTAATGTGAAAATGCTATGTGAGTTTGGTGGCATGAATGGGTCAGACTTTAGTTTTCTGACTGGTGACTGTCACCACAGAGCTGCAGGGTGTGAGAGATGTGTCGTAAGAGAAGAGGTAAGGAGAACAGCCCAGAGCCCAGGGAAACTAGCCCCGGGGAATGGATGGGGGGAGGAGAGAGTAGTCAGAGTGGCCAGACCAGTGCTCCTCAGACTGGGAGGAGCACACAAATTACCCACGGCTCTTGCTAAAATGCACACTCTGTGCTAGTAGGTCTGGGTGCACCATAACAATGGATTTCTAGCAAGTCCCAAGTGATGCCACTGCCAGTCCAAACCCCATCCTCATCCCTTGAGTAGCAAAGAGCTGGGGGCTCTGAGCAGCTCCATGTGGGAGAGTGGCAGATACTGTGAGGAGGGGTGGGGGCCACTAAGGACCCAGGTGATCTGCTCAAGGGAGGGACTGCTGAGGGTCTCCAAACCCTGTATTTGCCTGTGCTCTTTATCCCACTCTGAAACCCACTCAGGTTGCAAATCCCAGACCTACAAAAAGCCTCTCTCCATCCATCCTCAGACTTTTTAAGGTCTGTTCCTCCAACTCTGTGGCTGGGTATGCCAGTTTTCCCCACAGGCTTTTCTTTATGGCAAAAGGGATTAGGGTTCGGGGGAAACGTGGCTAGCAGGTAATAAGTCAACCTCGTTAGGCCCCTCATCAGTACTTATCGCCCAAGAAAGCTATCGGGGAAGATTTATTGGGCAATGGGAAGCCAGGAGTATTTTGCTAACGGTGACCCTGGTCACCTCCCCTGTGCGCCCTGCGCAGCTGCCTGATTCTGGAGAGCCAGGGGCTGAGGGGATCCGTCTGCAGAAGTTTCCCTGCGCACTAACTGGGTGGCCATGATCCCCCTGCGCCTGGTCTGCTCAACAGCTTAACAGAGGCCCTCACGGGGAGACACGCTGGGGGCTGTTTGTCTAGGGAAGGAGGCTCTGACCTTCCCACACCCCTCGCTGCCGGAAGCAATTTGAGACTTCTTCTCTCCCACTCCCTCAGCTCTTGGTGGCCCCCATAAAACCGAGCAGGCTGTCAGATGGTGCACCAAAGTGACGGTATCCAGGGCAAATGATCGAAGCAGAAGGGGGCAGAGGCGATTTCTGGGGATGGGAGGGGTGCACAGGCCTGGGGGGTAAGGGGTAGGGGCTAAGACTCTGCTCAGCTCTCTAGAGGGGTCTCCTGACCCCCCTGACTGGACAAGGCCTGCGGACCCACAAAGACAACTGCTTTCTTCCAGACCTGCTGACTAGAGCTTTTCTGTTAGACACTTTATTGAAAGTTATTTGGGACAATAAAGCACCGAGTCACTCAGCCAGGGGTTCCTATTTGGTCTGAGGCAAGTCCTGCCCCCAGGGGAGGCAAGGCCATCCAGGTGTTTTCACAGTTCATAGGGGAAATGGCCACCTGGGTCACGTGGGAAAGGAAGGGCAGGTCCTTCCAGACCACCCCACAGTGCCCCCATGGGCATCCACAAAGCCATTCATCCCATTTATGTATTTATCCTGGTTTTCATCCCCTCTGAAGGGGCGCAGGGAGAGGAAAGAGACAAAATGAGAATAATCTGGGAGACAAGGAAACAGGTATGCTAGATAGAAATGTCCAGAACCAGGAGGCACTGTGGCGTTCCTATTTAAAAATTCACATAATTGGATGTTAAGAGACCTTAACCAGTACTTTATAAGTGGGGAAACTGAGGTTCGGGGAATCTAAATGGCTCATCAAATTCTACATTAGTGACTGAGTCAGAACTTGGTCATGTCTCTCAATGTGTAGGTCAGCTTTATTTCTGTCTCCTAACACATGTGATTTTTTTTATTTTAAAATGTTTTAAACACTCAAAAATGCAGAGATAATTGCTATAATTTAATTTATTTCGTATGTTTTGTAAAAAGAAATAAAATGTCACAGGCTTCAGCTACCAAAGTCCCTTTGCCACTGTTTTAATTCTATGATGTGTTAAAGGACATGTTAAGGCCTTTAAAGAAAACCTGTTCGTGTATCCTCTTGGGATACATGGGATACTGGGTCTGTCTGTCTGTCAAGACCAGGACATGTTAAGGCCTTTAAAGAAAACCTGTTCATGTATCCTCTTGTCGGAGCCAGCAGGTAGCTGATTGTAAGTAGAAAAACTGATGGGTCAAATCAAGCATGCTGCTGCTTCTTCCTCAGAGAACTCTGGACAGGACTGACCCCAGCTAGAGGAGGAATGGGGAGGGCAGGGGGCAGAGTGGGGTGGCAGAGGGGTCTGTCCAACCAGGAGTTCTATGAGATGAAGTTGGTTCTGGGGGACTGTCTTCTCCTTGCAGAGTCTGGCCGAAGGTCCCTGAAAACTCGGCTCGTTGGCACAGTGGGTCCAGCACATTCCTGGTGGCTATCTCCTCATACAGGGATGGAAGCTGTTTGGTGCCATCTGAGTTCTGAGCAGGAGAAAAAGTGTGGAAAGAGAACAAGAGAGGAAATGAGGCCAAGTGAGATACCTGGTCTTGACAGACAGACAGACCCAGTCCTTCCAGTGAGGGCTCAGTGCTAGTGTGGGAGGTTGGCCAACCTAATGTCCAGCCATTTTAGGGTGACCTTGCACTGCATAGGGACTGAGTGAAGTAGATCTTCCTAAACAAGTGAAATCCAGCAATACAGAAATCCTTGGCTTGACACCAAAACAATAGTAGCTAACACTTATCTGATGCTGAAAATGTGCTGTTTGAACTACTTTCCTTGTATTAACTCACTTAGTCCTCATAAGAGCCCTATGAATAGATACCATTATACCCCCCCTTTTCAGAAGAAGAAATCAAGGCACAGTGAAGTTGACTAACTTTGCTGCAGACACTCGGCTAAAAAGTGATAAAGCCAAGATACATCCCAAGCAGGCTGGCCTGGGGTCTTGGGTGTTTAACCAACAGGTGATACTACCTTTTGCTGGCAGCACTCCCACCAGGGTCCTCGCAGAAGAGACAATGCCACTTCCTCAAGGATGAGTAGAAATTATCCTTGGAGTCAGCGTGTGACATGAATGGGAAAGAGAAGAGTGTGTGTTGGAGGTGGAATTACAGAACATGCTGCCTGCCCTCCAGGAGCTTCGAATCCAACTGGGAAACAGGATGTGCATGGGAAAGCAGTCTTCATCTCACATGTGTCTCTGAGAAAACCCTTGAAACTCAGGAAATGATAGATCACATAACATGAGAGTGCCTTTATATGTGATTTTAAAAACTCAGAGAAATGATTCACACCAACTTAGGGAGTGGTTACCTCTGGGGAGGGAGTAAGAGGGAGGTATTAGGTGGGGCTTTACTTTTATGTCTTTAGGGAAATATCTTAAGCAGAAAACAGTCATAACAAATAAACATTTCTTTTCTTTTTTTTATAATATTTTTTTATTATATTATGTTAGTCACCATACAGTACATCTCTAGTTTCTGATGTAAAGTTCCATGATTCACTACTTGCGTATAACACCCAGTGCACCATGCAATATGTGCCCTTCTTAATACCCATCACCAGCCTATCCCATTCCCCCACCCCCCCCCTGAAGCCCTCAATTTGTTTCCCAGAGTCCATAGTCTCTCATGGTTCATTCCCCCTTCTGTTTACTACCCCCTTCTTCTTCCCTTTCTTCCTACTTCTTATGTTCCATAAATGAGTAAAACCATATGATAATTGTCTTTCTCTGCTTGACGTATTTCGCTTAGCATTATCTCCTCCAGTCCTGTCCATGTTGCAGCAAATGTTGAGAAATCATTCTTTTTGATGGCTGAGCAATATTCCATTGCATATATGGACCACATCTTCTTAATCCAGTCATCTGTAAGATAAAAACCTTCTGCACAGCTGAGGAAACAGTAAAAAAAAAACTAAGAGGCAGCCCATGGAATGGGAGAAGATATTTGCAAACGACACTACAGATAAAAAGACTGGTATCCAAGATCTACAAAGAACTTCTCAAACTCAACACATGAGAAACAAATAAACAAATCAAAAAATGGGCAGAAGATATGAACAGACACTTTTCCAATGAAGACATACAAATGGCTAACAGACACATGAAAAAATGTTCAAAATCATTAGCCATCAAGGAAATTCAAATCAAAATCACACTGAGATACCACCTTACGCCAGTCAGAATGGCAAAAATTGACAAGGCAGGAAACAACAAATGTTGGAGAGGATGTGGAGAAAGGGGATCCCTTCTACATTGTTGGTGGGAATGCAAGTTGGTACAGCCACTTTGGAAAACAGTGTGGAGGTCCCTTAAAAAGTTAAAAATTGAGCTACCCTATGATCCAGCAACTGCACTACTGGGTATTTACCCCAAAGATACAGACGTAGTGAAGAGAAGGGCCATATGCACCCCAATGTTCATAGCAGCATTGTCCACAATAGCTAAATCGTGGAAGGAGCCGAGATGCCCTTCAACAGATGACTGGATCAAATAAACATTTCTTAAACCATGTTGGTCCCTGGAAATAACCAAGTATAAGATCTGGTCCAGCCCATGAAGAGTTTCTACCGTAGTTGAGGAGACAGACATCTACAGGAAAAGGCAATTAAACTTGCAGGGGATAGTACACACTAAGTGTCAAATCACTAGTGGACAGCAGGTGCAGTAGTAATTCCATATCTGGAAAATTTAGAAAGTTGGGTTGGGTACTGTTTTTTATGCTATTATTACTGTATTATTATAACATATATGTTAGTATATTAGCAGCAAGACCCTTTTCAAATGACATTTTACGTGGACCCCAGATACATGACAGATAAAGGTGAATCTCCCACTACTGAGCAGAGGCAGGGAGCTGATGACCCCTCCCCAGCCCATGACCAGTATCCATTTGTCTCAGTGCTGTCCTGAGAACCCCTGTGGTGTTTCAGAACCTGGCTCCAAGACCACTAGACAAAGGGCCTCTTCAACTCACTTTCAAAGACTGGCAGCTTCAGGATGGAAGGCTTCATGGAGAAGGTAAGCCTTAAAGGGGCCTGGACACATCCAGAGGTTTGGAGTAGGTGGACTGGAGGAGAAAGAGTCTGCCTGGTAAGGGAGCAGCCTTGACCACCACACAGAAGGGTCTATACAAAATAAGCTACTTGGCAGCTACAGAGGGTGTTAAAGTAGAAAGAAGTCATATTATCAAATTCGTGTTTCAGAAAGACAGTGCTATCAACAAAACTAAAAGGCAACCTACAGAATGGGAGAAGATAGCTGCAAGTGACATATCTGATGGAGGGTTAGAATGCAAAATATATAAAGAACTTATCAAACTCAACATCCAAAAAAAATCTAATTAAAAATGGGCAGAAGACCTGAGTAGTCATTTCTTCAAAGAAGACATCCAGATGGCCAACAGACACATGAAAAGATGCTCAACATCACTGATCATCAAGGAAATGCAAATCAAAACTACCATGAGATATCACCTCACACCTGTCAGAATGGATAAAATTAACAACACAAGAAACAACAGATGTTGGCAAGGATGCAGAGAAAGGGGAAACTTTGTGCGCTGTTGGTGGGAATGCAAACCAGCGCAGCCACTCTGGAAAACAGTACAGAGGTTCCTCAAAAAGTTAAAAATAGAGGTACCCTATGACCCAGCAATTGCACTACTAGGTATTTACCTAAAGTACCTAAAATACTAATTCAAAGGGATACATGCACCCGATGTTTATAGCAGCATTTTCTACAATAGTCAAATTATGAAAAGAGCCCAAGAGTAGTCCTACAGTAGTCCTACAACTGATTAATGGGAAAAGAAAATGTGGGGATATTATATTATAATATAACATTATATTAGCCATCAACGTTGCCATTTGCAACGACATGGATAGAGCTAGAGACAATAATGCTAAGGGAAGTAAGTCCATCAGAGAAAGACAAATATCATGTGATTTCACTCACGTGGAATTTAAGAAACAAAACAAATGAGTAAAGAGGGAAAAAAAGAGAGAGGGAGGCAACCAAGAAATAGACTCTAACTCTAGAGAACAAACTGATGGTTATCAGAGAGGAGGTGGGTGGGGGATGGGGGAAATAGGTGATGGGATGAAGGAGGGGATTTGCTGTGATGAGCACCGGGTGCTGTATGCAAGGGCTGAATCACTGTATTATACGCCTGAAATTAATATTACACTGTATGTTAACTAACAGGAATTTAAATAAAAACTAAAAAAAAAAAAGCGCTGGTGGAAATGATGAGAGACGCAGAGTCAGGAGGCCAGTTCCAAGGCTGACCCAGTGAGAGGGAGGCAAGAGAAGGGGGTCCATGCAGGAGATATTGCAAAGGAATAGCAGGTACAGGGTTGCAGGGTGGGCTTTGGGCGCCAAGAAGCCGAGTTTAAATCCCAGTTCTGCCACTTTGAGGTGTAGGTTCTTAGCCTCTCCTGGCCTAAGTTCCTTCTTCCGGCAAATAGGAGTGGTTAATAGCTGGCTGTCATGCACAAATATCCTGCAGATCCAACGGGGTCGTGTACATGAGGCGCTCAGGTCAGCGTCCAGACCAAGGAGGGCCTGACGCTCTAGTGGGTCATGTCACAATCCCCATCAGGACAGGAAAGGGGACATCAGGCTAGGCCTTCTACCAGCTCAGCCTGGAAAAAATTTTGTTAACACTTCTATTATCTGACCTCGAAGCAGAGAGTGCTAAGGAGCAAGAAGGCATCTGTGTGAAGAAGTCAGTTTCCACCTGGATAGCATCCTTGCGTGAGCCCTGGATATACTGCCTCTGGATACGCAGTCATCCTGAAGGCGGGGGTTCTGTTCCTTAGCCTTTGGGGCTCAGAGAGGAGGGGAGCTGCTGGGGGAAAGAGAAGCAGGCGGCCTAGGAGCAGCCTTGTTGCAGGTGGTATGGACCAAAGCAAGTCCTGGCGTAAGTGCTCCCCCGCACCACTTGGACATGGAGGGGCGGTCAGGCCAAACAGAGCCTATGGCAGCCGGCAGGGGACCACTGCAGCCCCAGAGGCTGCTGTGGTTGGTATCGGGGTGTCTGCAGCTGCCCCAGGGACAGTGGGTGTGTGCACTTGCCCAGGCCGGTGGTTACTTACTGGTGCTTATGCCCTTGAACCTCTGGCAGTTTTGATCTTCCTGGGTGGAGGTATGTCCTTTTCCTCTTAGGACCCTTCTGTGTCACCGCTCAGTTCCCAGTGCCTGCAGCCTGGGGACAAGCCTGCAGGTGCTTCACAGCCTGGCCCACCTGGGAGCCTTGGCCCTGCTGCACAGACAAGGCCATTTTCGGGTCAGGAGGCTCTTTCCCTATCAGGCAGGAAAGCACAAAGTGTAAGAGTTGCTTTGCCCCGTTTCTTTGCCCCTAAGGATAAAAGCTGCTGCTTTAAAGGGCTGTGTTGAATAGGATTCTGTGAGAGGGTGGCGCTACCGAGACACATAGTCTGGAAGGATGCTGAGGAGAGGTGAGCCTGCTTCTCCAGGAGAGGTCACGCGACACCGAGGTGGCATTAGTGGTGGACCTGCTGCCTTGGGGGTGTCCCCACTGCCCCTGCTTTGAATGTGCCGCCTCAGAGGTGTCCTCAGAGTGACCCTGACGGACAGAACAAACTGATGCAAAGTGATACCCTCCTTGGGGGGATCCGTCTGGGTCACTTTCTTTAGATTTCTGGAGTGTGTTTATGGGCCCGTGGAGGCCCCCTCCTCACTCCGCAGGCTGAGGCCTAGGAAGAGAGGGACAAACACATGGTACGGCCAGTCTACCCCCTCCTGTGTAGACCCTACTTGCATAAGGAACTATGACATCTACACTTGAGGCTTACCAGCGAGGGAATTGCCCTGGGGCAGGACAGCCCTCAAGAAGAAGGTATTCGGCAGGTGAGCTTGACTTTTCTGAAGCACTCTCATCCTTGCTCTCTTGCCTGGTGCTCGCTAGCCTCTCTGATGCAGAGGCACTTAGTTCTTCAACTTGGAGAATTCCTCCCTGGTTATGGCAGGGTGAGGACAGGGTTCTGAGGTGCCTGTAGCTGGGTGGCTGGCCACGGTTTCAGCCAGCCCAAGATTACAAAGCCGACCACGCGGACAGAAACAGAGGTGAGAGGTGGATGGGGGTGCAGGGGGCAGGGGGAGTAGATGAGCTCAAGGGCCGGGGTTCAGCCAGCTTCATGTTAAGCCTTCCTGCCATTTGGCTCTGTGGGCCAAGAAATTTCCTTCATTTGGTTTGTTGTTGTTGTTCATGCTGGTGTGAGTTGGGTTCCTATCACTTACAACCTGGAGAGTCACAGAACTCCATTTTACACAAGATGAGGTTGAAGCCCAGAGAGATGAAAGCATCTCGCCCTCCATTGCTGAGCCGGTCAGTGGCAGAGCGAAGCCAGGATCTAATTGATTGATTATGTGCCTTCTTGAAGCTGTTCTCAACTTAGGAAGAGTTAAGGAACTCTGCTTGGGATCAAGAACAGTTGGCTGTGAAGGAACCGATCAGATCACTTTCCATCTGGGTGTTTGGGTGAGAGCCTGGGGAGGAGGAAGGGAAGGCAGGGTGACAGGGTCATCTCCCAGCAGGATTTGTGCTTCACCAGCCCTTCCGAGTTAGTATCCAAACCCATACAGTTATATTTTAGACACTCAAGTGCAAAGCCGGATCAAGGCTTTGTAAACAGGAGCAGTGGGGTTATATTCGGACCCTTACTTTCTGTATTTTCTGCAGCTGTGTGAGAATAGCACTTTCACATGTGGTGATTAAATGAGAGGCAGTATTTATGAAGGACATTTGTGCCTGGAAAACACTACACATGCCTCACAACCACCAGCATCACTAGTATTAGCATTTGTCACACTGAAACCATGGCTAACAGCGGGCGTCTCTGGAGCCCTCCATCTACTGATTCAGTCTCCTTCTGTCCACTCCCAACCATCAATATCCAAACAGGAAGGCAAAGGGCTTGACCTGAAAAAGAAATCTGAAACATTGCTTTAAGCTAAAAGCAAATGCTTTGGGTGGAGGCCCAAGGAATTTGGGGAATTCACTTTCTCCCCCATGATGGGAAACTGGAGGCAATGGTGTCCCCTGGTGGACCGTTTAAGTACTGCAGACAGTGGCTGTGGATTCCTACCCTGGTGCCATTACCTTCAGATGGTCTTGGGTTGTATGTAATGCTTCTATGTAATGTGCTTACAGGACTGATTCTGAATGCAAACGTTCCTTGGTGGAGAGCAGGACCCCATGGGAACGAAACTCTGTGATCTCTTACATCTCCAACATCTGAGGGTGCTCGTTAGGCCAGACCTTTTCCCTCTGGTGACGCTCTGTGAGGTTGGGATGGAAATATCAGGCTTGGAAAGACACAGAGAGCGTGTGGACGCTCAATCATCAGCAAAGACTCTTCAGGGAGTTCCATCGTAGTGCGGCACAGGGGCCAGTAATGCAGCTGAAATGGCAACAGAATAAAATAGAAGGTAAATGACCTTTGGAGGCCTTCAAGTTCTACCTCTGTCTTTAGTGGTGGTGTTTTGGATAAGTTTCTGAATCACTTTGAGCCTCAGCGTCCTAATTTGGGAGCTTACGGGACTCATGGGATGCCAGAATTCAGCGGGTGATCATGGGAGTTAAATGATGAATAATGCACACTAAGCATGAGTGTGGGCTTACGAGGCGTTCATTATGTTCCACTGACTCCACACCCCTTCAAAGCGCTTTCCACTTCTCCAGTGGCTCCACGCAGCTGTACCACCGTACAAATATTCACGGAACACACCTTACCGACCTCTGTGGTCATGTTCCGGACGAGGAAGTAGAAGAAAAGAGGAAAAAAGTAGAGTAAAAGGAAAACTGACAAGAGGTGTTGAGGAGATGGAGGAACCAGCATGTTCAAACACTCCTAGTGGAAACGTCAACTCACGTGACTACTCTGGATAAATGGGGGACTCTGCTAAACCTGACCACATGCATACTTCCCGACCCAGAATGCCCACGTGTAGAACATACCCGACAGAAATGTGCTCATATACGCACCAAAAGACATGTACAAGAATTTCATGGCAGGGGAGCCTGAGTGGCTCCGCCGTTAAGTGTCTGCCTTCAGCTCAGGTCATGATCCAGGGTGCTAGGATTGAGCCCCGCATCGGGCTCCCTGCTCAGCAGGAAGCCCGCTTCTCCCTCTCCCACTTGTGTTCCCTCTCTCGCTGTCTCTCTCTCTGTCAAATAAATGAATAAAATCTTTTTTTTTAAAGGAATTTCATGACAGCACTAATCATGGTACAGTTGACCCTTGAACAACATGGGTTTGAACTGTGCAGGTCCACTAATACACGGATTCTTTACAGTACAGAACTGTAAATGTGCTTTTCCTGCCTTATGACCTTCTGTTTTTAAATCTTTATTTTAAATCCAGTATAGCTAACACACAGCACTATGCTAGTTTCCGGTGTGCAATACAGTGATTCAACAGTTCTGTACATTACTCACTGCTCATCAAGATAGGTGAGCTCTTCATCTTTCACCTATTTCACCGCTCCCCCCACCCTGCCTTCTTTATAACATTTCCTTTTCTCTAGCTTACTTTATTGTAAAAATACAGTGTGTAATGCATATAATATACAAAGTATGTGTTAATCGACAGTTTTTGTTAGTGGTAAGGCTTCTGATTAGTAGTTAAGTTTGGGGGGGGAGTCAAAAGTTACACACAGGGGCTCCTGGGTGGCTCAGTCGGTTAGGCGTCTGACTCTTGTTCTCGGCTCAGGTCATGATGCTGGGGTTGTGGGATCAAGCCGCACCTCGGGCTCTGCGCTAGGCGTGGAGCCTGATTAGGATTCTCTCCCTCTGCCCAGCCCCTCATCTCTCCCTCTCTAAAATAAATAAATAAGCTTTTTTAAAAAAGTTACACGCAGATCTTTGACTATGCAGAGGGGTCAGTGCCTCTAACGCCCACACTGTTCAAGGGTCAACTTAGTTCCAAATTGGAAATAGCCCAAGTGCCCATGCACAGTAAAATAAACAAATCCATGTCATATGTTCAGACCATGGAAAACCAAACAGCAACATGAACAAGCAAACTGCCACTCCCACAACAACATGAATGCATCTCACAAACGTAATGTTGAGTGAAGAAAACAGGGCAAGACAATGTACGCCATATGATTCCATATAGAGTAAAAAAACAGGCAAAATTAATCCATGAAGTTAAAAGTCAAGCTACTAGTTTCCTTTGGGATCAGTGACACCAAGGGGATACAAGAGAGCCCCGGGCAAGGGATGGGAGATGTTAATGTTCTGTTTCATGATCTGGGTGCTGATTACATGGGAAATTCACCTTGTGAAATTTCATTAAAGTGTACGTATGGCATTCGTACACTTTTCTCTATATGTGCTATACTTCAATAAAAATTTGTAAAAATAAAATAAACTGGGTACAATTTATCTCTTCAATCAAGAGGCTTATGCTCTCATTGGGGAGCAATTAGAGAAACAATCAACTGCAATTTGAGTGTTACAACAGCATAAACCATGAGTTGTGAAAGCCCAGAAAATCCTGACCCGAGAGCCTCACTTCCTCCAGGAGGTGGCTTTTGAGCTGGACCTCAGAGACCAAAAGGGGAGCCACGCATAGTGTGCTTAAGAACGCCAGACTAGTTGGCTGAGTACCACAGAAGGTGTGTGGAAGAACCTAGCAGGAAGTGGGGCTGGAAATGTAGGTAAGAGTTAAGCTCTGGAGACTCTCATGTGTCGGGTTACAGAGTGTGGACTGTGTTTAGAAAGCTAATTCTTCATCAAGTAATACACAGTATGCTGGTTTTTAAAAAATTCTATAGCAGCATGAAAAATGGCCAGGAGAAAAGAGAGTAGAGGCAGAGAAAACAGTTAGGAGGCAATTGCACATGATCAAGAGACAGATCATCTGAACTTAGGGAGTAGCAGGGGGAACCTAGAATAGGGCTAGGAGGGGAGGGGGATAGTGAAATAGGACAATGGAGAGTCAGCCTGGGTCACAGGCATGATGGAGCAGCGTGAACAGCAGAGTGAATACACAGAGTGGAGCAGGGGTAAGGTGGAGAGAGATTGGCCTGGTTTCAGATTAAGGTGTCTGGGAAATATTCAGATAGAGATGTCCAGGAAGGGACAGGCAATTGGGATCTGGAATTCTGGATAAAGGTAGCGCTGGAGACGTACACGTGGGATTTGCCAGTTCCCTGCACAGAAATGGCAGCTAAGCCTTCAGAGTGGATGCCAGCAGCTGGGGAGAGGGCAGGTGAGCTGAACACCGTGACCGTGCGCAATCCAGAGTGCTGCCTTCCAAGCTGCCTCACAGGGTCCTTGGTTCCCATGCACTTTGGGTTGTATGTTCCTTTCTATATTCCTCCACGTAGACTTCCCAGGCTCCCCCTACTCCTGCACCCCCTCCTCAAGCCCTACCCCCCCCCCGCCGCCCCATCCAAATATATTACCCTTTCAAGGGGCTTATCTCAAGCTCCTTCTCTTTCCTCAAGTTTTCCCAGTTGGCTTGATTTATTTCTCCTCTGAACATCTTCTGTACTTGTGTCAGCCAGCTTTCTAATGACCTGCCTTGTCCTCTGCTAGATGAGAGACCCACTGAGCTGCTCCAGATAACAGTGGCCAAATAACAAGCCAACACAACTGGCTTAAACAAGACCAACACTTATTTTTCTTTTCTATAATATCTGGTGTGTAAGCAGAGCAAAGCAGATAAGGTGCTGGGGACTTAGGCTTCTTCCATCTTGTTGCTGTGTCATAATCGAAGATGAATGCCGTTGTCCTCACCATTCCATCTGCATTGCCGCCAGGGGCTGGAAGAGAAGGGAAGTGGAGAGAAGGGCCTTCCAGGTAAGGCTGTGTCCTGGAAGTGGCTCAGGTCACTTCTGCTTACATCCCTTTGGCCAGTTACTTGGCCACTCCTAGCTGCAAAGGAGTCTGGGAAACAGAATCTTTATCTGGAAGGCTGTGTGATTAACTGAACTTCTGGGATTCTATTACTAAAGAAAAAAGGGGGAAATGGATATTGGAAGACAGCCAAAAGTCTCTGTCTTGTGTCTCCCCACTATAAGCATCTTTGGGGTAGGAATTTTAAGTGTAAATGTTCAATTAATTCAATGAATAATTTATATGTGTGTAATGCACCCACTCTAGGTTTTTCCTGTGGTATACTTGGCTTTATAGGTGCTCGTCTTACCCAGAGTTTAATGTCCTCTTGAAGCAAGGACTTATGCATCCTGGTGTGTTTCTGATCCTGTAAAAAAAAAAAAAAGATATATATATATATATATATATATATATATATATATATATATTAGGTTTTATTTATTTGAGAGAGTGAGTGAGTAAGAGAGAGATCATGAACAGGGGGAAGGGTTGGAGTGAGAAGAAGACTATGCACTAAGCAGGGAGCCCGACGCAGGACTCGATGATGCATGTACTCCTCCAGATCATGACCTGAGTTGAAGACAGACACTTAACTGACTGAGCCACCCAGGTGCCCTAAATATTTTCTTTTAATGATACTGGCTTTATATGCCCCCCTACAATATTCAATCTAATTATCCTTAATATTTGCCAGTTAAAGGTAAGCTGACCTACAGGAAAATGGCTAGAAGAATAAAACAGAGGCCTTCTCCTTCTCCTTCTCCTTCTCCTTCTCCTTCTCCTTCTCCTCCTCCTCCTCCTCCTCCTCCTCCTCCTCCTCCTCCTTCTTCTTCTTCTTTTTTTTTTTTTTTACCATGGCCATTACTTCTGGCTGACAGAAATTTTGAGAGTCCCTGTTATCACGGCTCAAGACGACCCCTACCAGGAACCAGATCCCAATCCACACATTGGAGAATTTTCCTCTAGAGGATTCTGACTACCAAGGAGCCAGGTCTGAATCTGGGTCTTTAATGCAAACTTTGAGGGGTTGTGCAAGGAAGCCAGACAGTAACCATTCACTCATTTGGTCAATCAACAAATGGCATTGGTCCCCTCCTCCACGACAGGCACAGTGTGTGCTGGAAACACACTGGGGTCTGTCACAGACATGAGGCTCTTTGTTAGGAAGGGACAAAAGACACAGAGAGTACATGCATCATGATGGGGAAGTCCACGATGCTCCAGGAGCAGGTACCTAGGGACCTGACCCATGGGGAATGTTGGGGGAGACAGCAGGGGACCCAACTGGAGATAGGAGCCATCAAAGAAGAGGTTCACCTTTGGCCCATTGAAGTCTTAACATCAGATTCCAATTTCCTGGGCCCTAGGGTTTCAAGAAATTAAGCTGGGCTGGTGACAGGAGGAAGCAGGAGTCACTGAGGCATGGATGGGAAGGAAGCAGGTCTGGCTGAGACCAACTTATAAGGAAAGCCGCAAAGGGACTAAGTTAGCAAGCGCTCTGAGATTTGCAGCCAAGGCTGCTGGGCATATCTGCTTTTCTTACAGTGGAATCTGGACTGTGTCACTAAGACCACATCCTTGTCTTGGGCTAAGGGTGAGGAGACTTGCTAGAGTCTAAACAGAGTCGGGGAGGAAGGCAGAGTGACTTCCCAGGAAGCTCTCCTGTCAGTGAGGGAGGTAGACCTAAGGAGAAATAGTTCAGAGCTGAATTATTTTCACTCTCCAGAGCTGGCCACCTGAAAGTGTGAATCAACGTCTCTGGGGGTTCAAAGTGTAGAGGGGAAATGTAGAAAAAATGGGCAAAGGGGGTGTAACAGGCAGAGTCTTTAAATATCTGTTTGCCCATGAGTGACTGAGGGTTGTATCTCTCCCAGCCACTTCCCACTCTCTCCGGCATTTTGCTTCATATTTTTCCCCTCAGGAAGCTTTCCAAAGGGCTCCCACTCCTCTTACGCATTTTCCCCTCAGAGAATAAAGAAAACGGTGTCACTGGACAGTCACTTGATTTGTGTAAGGACCTGAACTCCCTGATGAGTGTTCAGTGGGAGTCACCCAGGGCCAGAGCGTAGGGGGTCCGGGGTATGGTCTGAGTTTCTGGCCCTTGGACTCTTTCTGTGGAATATGAACAGGAGCACACTCTGTCTCAAATGGTGGTGATGAGCAGGCAATGAAATACAAAAACTAAAGGGGTGGATCAGTGTAAGGCTGATAGACTTATGAAACATACATAGCCTCTGTCAGAGGCTAGATCCTTGCCCTGCAAGTCAGTTCAGAGAGGCCGGGACAAACCCCAGGTAGGGACAGCAGCTGTACTCATGGGAAAGGTGCCACTAGCAGCATTCTTCATTACAATCCCCAGCTGGAAACCATCTACTTTTTCAGTAAATACATGCATTGAGGTACGTGCATCAGATGGCTTATAATGTAGCAATGAAAATGAGCAAACTTGGGGCACCTGGCTGCCTTAGTCAGTAGAGCCTGGGACTATGGATCTAGGGGTCATGAGTTCGAGCCTCACGTTGGGCATAGAGGTTACTTAAAAGAATAATAAAATAAAATTTAAAACATTAAGAAGAAGAAGGAGAAGGAGAAGAAAAAGAGGAGGGGGGGGAGGAAGAAGGAGAAGGAGGTGAGGAAAATGGACAAACGACAGCTTCACACAATAGCATGGATAAATCTCCCAAGCATCAAGTTGAATACAAGTCAGAAAAGAATATATACGGTATGGTTCTATTTATGTGACATTCAAAGTCAGGCAAAATGAAACCATATTGTCGAGGGTCCTGGCCCTGTGGGTAAACCCACAAAGAGAAGCCTATAAATTATCATCACAAAAGTAGGAATAGCTGGTATCTCCTTTGGGGAAGGAGGGAGGAGAGGGGCTTGCATTCTGGAAGTGGCATGGGAATAAGGGCTGCTGGGGAGCTGGCACCCCCTGTTTCCTGCCTTGAGAGGGGGTTACCTCTGTGTTCGTTTTACGGTTATTCCTTAAATTGTACATAGATGTTTTATGTAGTCTTCTGTATATGACCTATCCCACAATTTTAAAGAAATATAAATGTATCTGAAAGGAAGCCACCCAAAATTAGAATAGTAGCCTCAGAGATCCACTACCTCAGTTTTGGAAGTAAAGAGACTGAAGCCCAGAGAAGTTACAGGCTTGGTCTAGGTCGCAGACTGTGTTACCAGTTGAAGGGGGACTAGAAGGAGGGCCAACAAACAACTTTTAACTCGTGTTCCTGTACTGCCTTCCATCGCTCGGAAGAGCCCTCTCTGTGGGAAGGTGGGAGGCACAGCTTTCTAAGCCTGGAAGTTCCCTTGTTTGGGGAAAAAGAAAAAAAGGTGAGTGAGTAGGCTGATACAATGAAGAGCTGGTATAAACTCTGCAGATTGTAAACACTTTTCAAATGGAATTTCAAAAGATTCAGATATGTCTCTGCAAAGTCACATCACTGTAGCGATAACATTACAAAAAAGCAAATGCCAGAAATCTCTGGCAACTCTGAAATGCAGAGCTGCACTCAGGCTCCATCTGATTTACAGATGGTATCGGGATGAAGGGCTGGAAGGGGCTGGGGAGGGGGGAAGGAAGGACAGGGAGCCAGGAAGTCTGCAATTTTATTGACTTATCCACCTGGCCTAGGTGAGACCCCTAGCCCTGGGACAGTCAGGAAGGGAACCTCTGCTATCTCTCTGAGAGCTTTTCTGTTTTGTTTAGAGGTCAATTACTTCCCATTTGGGAAATTTGTGAACATTAAGAGGTGACTGGAGTGACGGGCCTGAACGATGCAGATAAGAGCTGATTGCTTGCAGAGCCCCTCCCTGGTGAAAGCCCTGCCTCGGATAAGGGGATGCAAGACGCACACAAAGGGGTAGCTTTCAGTGCGGAGGAGAGATTACAGGACGGAAGATGGGCAGCTGGGGGCAGGGTGGGGACGGGGGGGGGGGTGGGCCTTGATGAGCTGAGAGAGGGATCGTTTTAAAGTGATCTTGACAGGCAGAAAGTAGGGAGAGGGGAGAAGAGAGTTTCCCTCCCCTCCCCTTTCCTTTTGGAAAAAAATCCTTGGTGCCCTGAGAATCTCAAACTTCCAGGCTCTTGTCTGAAGAGAAAGCCACCTGGATTGCACATGGACAAAGTTTTGTTAGTTTAGTTTTCGGGGTTTTTTGGGGATTTTTTGTTTGTTTGTTTAGACCAGCAAATATGGATGCTGCAAATATCTGGAGAGCAGAACAGAACATGCTGTAAATCAACAGAACCTCTAAAGGATCTTGGCATAAATGAGCATAACACCTCCCTTCAGCCAACCGCGTGCAGTTTACGAATTCCCAGAAGTTAGCCTTGAATTGTGTCTCAAACTACTGTAAAATATGATCATGGCTTTGGCATGTGCCCACTTAACTTTTCTCCGTTCCTAGGTCTTCGACCTTTCCTGGAACCTCTCCCAGTAAACAGTGTCATTCCCACACTAATCACCAGGCTTAATCACCTCCTGGAAGCACCCAGCTCCTCCCCCACCCCTTCTCCTTCTTTCTAGAGAGGGCATATGGTCTGTCCCACCGACAAGCAGCATCTACCACCGTGTATTTTTAGATACCTTTCTCATGTCAGTCCCGAGCATCCAATTAGATAATACCTTTCTCAAGGGCAGCAGCCAAATCTTACTCCCTTTTGTATCCCTTCCAGAAATGTTCGGCGATGACTGAGTTACTGACGAGTGAGCCAAGCGCCCTTCCCCTTCACTCACAGCCTTAATCAAGCCCTGGCTCTTCCTCCTGCTTTTCCGGGCGGTACAAAGTGTGGAGGGAGCATGGGAAGGAAGACCTACTCAGAACATCACATGTCTGCTGCCTCTTGGGTTACTTTTCTATGTTAGAAGGGGCAAAAGGGTGAAGAAACTAACATTAATTTTCTATTCCGTGCCCAGGACTTTGCTAGATCCACGCGATGATGAGAAACAAAGGATTTGTTTTTAATGACCATGTAGCACTTCGGAATCTGATCTTGGAAAAATGTGATACAACTCACTTAACAACTGAGGGCTAGACCGATGGTTACTCAGTATACACTGCACTTAAGGTCAACTGTCACGAAACCAAGTTCAGTGACCGTGGGTACTTCCCTCTTGTAAGGAATACCCCCCAAAACGAAAGAAGGTTGATAACACTGGATGGCCATTTCCTCTTGATGGAGATTTTAACTGTAACCTCTATTTTTTAAATCTTATCTTAATTGACTATGGAATATTTATTGATAGTTCTAAATTTACAGTACACATACTGCCCTTTTTAACCTCAGGAGCACAGCATTAACTGTAACTGCAAGACACTGTGGGGTATTTCTAAATGTATTGTTATTAACAGCAAAAATAGAGAAGTGAAAGAGAAAAGGCTGCAAATAAAAGGGAGGGAAAGTGTAAGGAAATGGTAGTAAGAAAAAAAGACCGGTGTTCTTGTCTTTAGCTTCATCACATAAACTTTAACAGCTGTAAGCTGTCCATGGTCAGGCATGGTTTACAAAGGACCAAGAAGTCTGTTTCCCACCTTGGCGAAAACAACCAGGACATGTTTCTCAGAAACGAGCAAATGCAAGACGAGTACATTTTGATTAAATATTCAGATTTATTAAATAGAATTTAACTTTTGGCAAGTTAGTGGTGGAGGGGTGAAGAACCAGAGTTTTCATCATCTACATCTAAAAATGTTACCCAGCGGGGAAAAAAAGGAGCCTGGTCTCCCTACTAGTGCCTGCCAAAGATAAATGTATTTGATCCTTTGTTCCTCTTAACAAAATGAGCTTGTTTTCAGTATTCAATTTGCATAAATTCAAACATATTTGGGGAGGGAAGTCATAATTTCCTTTAAAGTTCAGCCTTCTTACCCATGGTGTTTGGACTTAGGGCCACATGGGGGCCTCCTTTCCTGATGCCCGATTTAGAAAAGGGTTATGTTTTGAAAGAAACCTTACAGAGGGAGAGGGGGCTGTGAGAGAAGAAATCAGGTAACCTATCTCCAGGGCTCCATCCATTTCGTCTTCCTATGGAATCCTGTAAGTCCCGAGGAGTCAGAACTTCTGGGCTTCATTTTTTATTTTAATTCGCAGTTGTTTAGGAGGTAAGGAGAGGTGGAGAGGTTCTAGCGGCCTACGCACATGCGCACACACAAATACATGCAGTGTATTTACTCAAGGTGCTGAGGTGTGTACACGGGATAAAATGCAGTAACCGTGAAGGGGAGAACCAGAATGTACGGGATATCTTCCCAGAGAGCAACCGCGTCCCCGGAGGGTGAAGGCAGAGTCCTCTGAGAGCAGCCTGGGGGGCGGGGTGGGGGCAGAGGAGGGGGGAAAGGTAGTTTAAACTCCCAGGAGGGCTTGGCTCCCACTATAGTCCCTCTTCCTAACCTCCTGGATCCTCCCCTTCCCCCCGCTCGTCGCTCGGATTTCCACACTTCACTCCGCTACTTTTCTCATTCATCCCCTACCTCTTGCCTTTAATGGAGGATCGAGGTCCGCTAGAGCACACCTCCTCCCCCGCCCCCGCCAGGCCCCCGGGCTGCTGCACACGAATTAGAGAGCCTATCAGCAAACCCTGGCTTTGATGCCCGACAAGTCACCTGCCTCAGTACTGCCCCAACACCCGAAACTGCCAGCCACCCTAGACTTTCCTCCCTCCCGGTGCTGCTTTTCGGGCAGCCAGCGAAGTCCCCGCACGCTTTATGTCCCTGGGAAGAAGAATGTCCCCAGTGCCTCAGCGGGATGGCCTGCTGGGGGCAATTCGCAGTTCCAGGGATTGCTCAGGGAGAAGGGCCATCGGGTCGCCTATTCCCTGCATCGCCGCCGCCGCCGCTCATCCCAGCCGAAGCCGATCTGCGGAGAGGCTGGAACGGAGCACCGGGACACGGGGGACGCACGGAGCGCAGGCGCCTCACCAGGCCCTGACACCCTGCAGCGGGGCGGGCAGATGGCTGTGCGGGCTGGCGCTGGGGCCACCCCCAGCGAAGCCTGCGCGGCCCAGAGGTGCGGGCTGCGCGGGACCCGGGGGCGCATCCGCGTAGCCACCGCCGTAGCCCGCGCCGAAAGGAGCGCCGGAGTAGCCGCCGTAACAGGAATAGGACGCCGCGGCCGTGCTGTAGGGCCCGGGAAAGGCCGGCGCGCCGGGGCCTAGGCAGGGCTTGCCATCCCGCACCAGCACGGGCACCGCCACCCGGCGCGGCGCTAGGGGGTGGCCCGCCAGTTCTAGGGACTTGTCCTGGCGCTGTCTCTTGCACTTGTAGCGACGGTTCTGGAACCAGATCTTGACCTGCGTAGGCGTGAGCTGCAGCGCGCTGGCCAGGTGCTCGCGCTCGGGTGCCGACAGGTACCGCTGCTGCTTGAAGCGCCGCTCCAGCGCCAGCACCTGCGCCTGCGAAAAGAGCACGCGCGGCTTGCGTCGCTGCCGCGCCTTGGGCTGCTCGGTGCCGTCCCCGCGCGCGCCGATGCCAACGTCGCCAACGCCGCGCTCTGGCCCCCTGGTCCCGCCGTGGAGGGGCGGGGCTGCGCTGAGGCCAGGCTCTAAAAGCACAGGAAGGAACAGCGTCAACGCCCAGCCTCAGGCTTACCTGAGCAAGTCTCACGTTGTTTTTAAGGTTCTCCCCTCTCCCCTGAAGCCTCCACTTCACGGGCCCTTCTTGCCCCTCTACTGACCCCTCCCCCAGTCCCAGGAGGGTCTGAAGGTTCCTTTCCCCCAAGCTCTGTCACGATTGTACCTGCAAGCACGTATGTAAATGGTGACACTCTAGGGTCTCCGGTGTGCAGCCGTTTCCCAAAAGGTAGTTGAGCAGGAGTTTAAGACAATTTCATTTTCTTCTTAGAATGTCTGTGTGTGGGTGGGGTAGGGGGCGATTCGCTGTGATTCGATTCTAAAGTGTGGTCGAGTTTGGGGGAGTTTTTGCCGCAAGGACCAAGTGCGATTCTGGGGGACTGTGAGATGTAAATTGACTTTGAATTGCCCTTGGTGGAAAGGAGGGCGTGGAGAAAGAGGGAGAGAGAGAGAGAGAGAGCACGCGAGCAAATGAAAACTTGGTGACGTGATTGCCCGTGAGTTCCTGTCTGCCTGGTTATTTGCGGTGGTCCCGCGCTCATCACGGGGTATTCCGATCCAAGTGCAGGGCGGTGTCCAGAGTATCTCCCACCTTCATCCCACCTTTGCACACACCCTTGTCTTTTTGGTCATCAATTGCTCCACCGGCACCAGGGACCCTTCCCATCTTTCTTGGATGGGATGATGTTCTGTAATCCAAAGTAGCAAAATAAAATAAAGGCGAATGAAATATTTTTCTGACTCCTGATTCTTGGCTCGGAAACTGAAGGTCTCTTGGAGGTCCCTACAAAGTTTAGATCCACATTTGCTTTTGTTTTGTTTTTTTAAAGCAGCCTTTTCTTCTGTGGGGTCTCTGCTAAGGTGACATTGGTTTTGCTTTGACTTCCTCTCCTCCTGGGTGGTGCCCTAGCCGATCACCCCGAGGCAGCTGTGCCTGAAGTCCCCCAAAATACAGCCTTTCCTTCCCTTCTTCCCACCTCTCTTCTGTCTTGGCTAAGCTCTGTTTCAATCCAAGGATGGGTAGAGAGGAAAGGCTTAGTTTTCATGGGAAAGCACGCCAGGAGAAACCAGGAATGCGGAGTGGCTGCAAGTTCATGGTGGGGTGAAGCACCTAAGTAGAGAAGGTGCGTGTTGGTACCTGACTTCAAATCCCTAATGTCAGTGACACAATCTCCTGGGGGCTGGTGATGAAGCTGTTTGGTATTTGAAGTTTGAGGAAATAAAAACTTCTTCAGAGAAGCCTGTGCCCAGAGAAACTGAAGACATCTCTCAAAGGGGAAAAATATGGACTGGGGTTTTATTCTCAGCAAATTGAAAAGTAATAACTGACCTTCAGCAACTCTTTGGAACTAGTAGGACCCCACTTGAGAGTCGCGGACCAGACAGGCCATGGGGCTGTGTGACGCTCTGGGAAGTACCAGCGCCCTGCACCCTCCTCGTCAGGGTCTGGAGCCCCTCTCGCCCTGTGCCCCTGAAAGCAGGGTGGTTTGGCTGGGGGACAGATGAGGAAGGTTCGATCATTGCAGCGGTCCTGGGCTTGGTTCCTGGAGCTGGGTGCCGGCCCCTTCTCGGCGTCCGGGTCAGTCAGCCACTTAGGATAGTCCTCGCCAGAGGAGGACTGTGCTGCTCGAGCCTTCGGCTGCTAAGTGACAGCTATGGGCCTAGGACTGTGACTCTTTCTCAGCAAGGCCAGAGTGAACGCGAATTGGCTGAGCAGCTCTGAGGGAATTAGTATTTGGAGTCCACTGCAGAAAACCCACAGACTTCTCTGTGAACACAAGCAAAGTTTTATGTTCTCCAGGTTCCTGGAGTTGATGAATAACCAGGCTACCACCAGTCAATGAACAACTGCGAGCTAGCCCCTTTACTTAAATTCGTTTGCGTCTTGAAGTGACGGGCCATGGCACAGCCTGGCAGAGGAAGGCCAACTGGGAGGCCTTGCTGGGGCCCCCAGAGGCGCACCGGAAGGCTGCAAACCGAGGTGCAGAGGTTTGTCGAGAGGAACCCTCTGAATGTCATGTCGAGAGACTCTACTGAGGAAGCTTCCTGCGTCACGGGAGACAATGCAACACAACTCACTGCCCGCTCCTTCCTTCCTGCCGGTGGACGCAGGTGCTGGGGCCTCGCTGTCCACTCCCGAGGTTGTGCTTTCAGAGACCAGAAGCCCAGACTCCCGGAGTCGTCTCCCAGGGCAGGGAAACCGGAGCTGCTCTTACCATGCTCCCAGACGCCAAGGATCTGCCGCCAGCGCCCCAAGGGCCCATCAGGCCGAGGGACTCAGATATTACCGGATCTGGTCGCCACCTCTCATTGTCCGGACCAGGAATCCGGGTGGAGGATTGACTGGGTTGGCCAGGCGCCTTAGCAAGCCGCAAGAGAGGGCTGAGACTGACCCCAGAGCCGGCGGAGTTTCCACCCCCGAGCGCTCGGCTGCTTTGACGGCTACACTTCTGGCGGACACTTTAAGGTAGAGAGACTCGGACATGGCAGGGAAGTCTGGTGGCGATGGATCAACAGCTACGATACTGTAGAGGGTTTCGCTGTAAGAATGAGAAGCTGGAGTTTCTGGGAAGTGTGGCTGTGAGTGGGGGTGATGCGTTTTTGGGAATCAGAGGACAGGCTGTGGAAATTACGAACGCCTAAGATGCGGGACCTTATTTTGTTAGGGGCGCGGGAAGCACACTGGGTGTCTGGAGCGGATGGTAGAGGGGGCTGAGATCTGTCATCTGAAATTCTCAAATAAGAGAAAATGGGGCTAGGCCCTAGAGACAGGAAAGACCCGGAGATGCGCGTTACTCGCACGCGCCAACTGATAGTGACCCCCCACCCCCCACCAAGCCATGATCTCCGGGTAGGAGCCAAGACCTGAGCTCGCGCACTTACGTGGCTCCCCCACCGGTTCCGCGTCCATCTCCGTGACCATCTCACAGGGACCACCAGGAGACCCCGGTTCGTCCAGCCTTCTGCTGCTGTCGTCGCCGCTGGCCCTGCAGGTGCTGGGAACCTCTGCCTTTCGCGGTTCTGGGACCAGTCGCAGACACTGAAAGCTTTCGGGGCTCCTCCGTGCCCCCCGGAGTTGCAAGGATTCGGAACCAATCTGCTCTCGCTCCAGTCTCAGGATGTCATTGACCGAGAAGGGGGTGGAGGTGACAGGGTTCAGCAGCATCCTGAAGGCGGAGGAGGCGGGGCTGGGGTGGACCCTGACCCCCAGGAGCGCAGCGCCCTGAGCTTTCCTGTTTTGTCGCTGCAAGCACCGCAGACCCGAGGTCTGGGGCAGACGCCCAGTATCCAGCACTACGCCTTCCTCTGGGCCATCCCTGACGGCGGGGTGACCGAGGCCAAGTGACGAGATCGCCGAAGCTCATTGGTCCGGGCGGAAACCACGTGCTAATCCGCACCTTTCTCCCCCAAGCGCTTTCTTCCCGTGCCTTCTAATTCCTCTCCAACCCCCAGCCACCTTCCGGAAAGGTTTGGTGTGTTTAGACGGTTCTCAAAAGCGAGGGAAACGGGAGAGAGTGTTGTACGCGACTCGACTCTCGGTGAATACGGTACAAGCGGGAGATGTCAAAGTCAATCCCCGGCCCAAGGGGGCGCTCCTAGAGGACTTGTGAGCTTGGCGGGGGGGGGGGGGGGGGGGCGTGGAACTCTTGCTCTGCAATTCAAGCGTGTCCATCCCGGCTTGCCTTAACTCAATTTTCCACTCTTCGGCCAAGGAAAACTGAGGTGGAGACAGCTGGGCACCCATGGGATTGGAGGAAAACGCTGGAGTCTTAGTGGGCGCAGGGCGGGGGGGCTCTGGCGAGGGGGCTGGATCCAGGGAACAGAGGCTGGGCGGCGGAGAAGCCAGTCTTGACCCGTCTATGATTTATTCTATAGATTAAACGGGAAACTTATCTCTTAGAGCAGAATTTGGATCTGGGGAACCCAGATCGGCCACTTCCTAGGAGGAGCCTCTCAGCTCTGGGCGGGAAGAAAGGGCTAGGAAGTTACATTGGGGGGCCCCCTGGCCTCTGCAGGCTCCGTGGGTGGGTGGGGAGGAGGAAAGGTAATAACCCCAAGCCCTCCCAAAGGTGCCAGACGGGGGCTCACCTTGCCCTTCCTCTCCCTCAGTTCCCTCCCTCACTCTCCTTTATTCTCCCTAAAGTTGATTGTTTTCAGCGTTCGTGTCCCCCTTCCCCTACCCCCAAAGGGTGGGAAGTTTTGACCATCATTGGATCTTCAGAAAAGCTCCTGGCACAAGGCTGGCACCGAGTGAAGAGAGACCGTGTGGGGGCGCCTAGGTGGCTCAGTTGGTTAAGGGTCTGTCTTCGGGCTCAGATCATGATCCTAGGGGCCTGGGATCAAGCCCGGCATCCAGCTCCCTGCTCAGTGGGGAGTCTGCTTCTCCTTCCCCCTCTGCAAACCCCCCCACCTTATGCTCTCTGGCTCTATTTCTCTGTCAAATAAATAAATAAAATCTTTTTTAAAAGAAGGAGAGAAAGACACAGTGTGTACAGTGGCTCTGAACGTGGGGGTGGAGTCAACATGTCTAGCCCTTAATCTGGAACATGTCAACTGTGGGGTTTGGACGAAGTATTTACCTCTGTAAACTTAGGCTTAATTTTAAAATGGAGATAAGAATAGGCCCATCGTAGGATGATTGTGAGAGTTGAGATAATGTGTATGAAACCATCAATGAGCATCCACAGCTATTACTCATGCTACGTTGGTTCAGTTAAGAAAACATGATTTAGGATTGGCAGTCTCAGCACCGACTCTAAGGAGTTTAAAAATATCTTTTTAAAAAAAATTTTATTTATTTATTCGACAGAGATAGAGACAGCTAGCGACAGAGGGACAAGGAGGGGGAGTGGGAGAGGAAGAAGCAGGCTCATAGCAGAGGAGCCTGATGTGGGGCTCGATCCCATAACGCTGGGATCACGCCCTGAGCCGAAGGCAGACGCCCAACCGCTGTGCCACCCAGGCGCCCTTAAAAATATCTTTTAATCAAAATGAGATCTCAGTAGAGTTCTTTTTGGGATTTCAAATCAACTGTTTATTAAATAGATATTCTTAAGAGAATTCAATGTTACAAGAACTATTTGGGCTTTATTACTACCTGAAATCCAGATAAGTTGAACTCATCTCCCTAGGCTAGTGGGCGCAACATTTCTCGCAAAATTTCAGCACAACCAACTAATGATTTCTTATGCATCATATCATTTAATCTTTACATCAAAGCTATAACCCAAGTGTTTCCAGTTTCCCCTTCCTCCCTCCCCTCCTTCCTTCCTTCCTACCTTCCTTCCTTCCTTCCTTCTTTCCGTCTTGTCTTTTTCACTGAGGAGTTGCCATCAGAGAAGTTAAGCAGCTCAGAGGTGGCCCAGCTCTCCAACAGCAGGGCACACCAGGAATCTGGTTTTGCCAAAATGGTACACTCCCACCTTTTTGTCTGGAAGAGATATGGCTTTGCCCTCCCCCCCCCCAGAGACCTCAAAATCTTGTGATAACACATACATTTCTTTAAAAATTTTTTTTCTGATTATAAAAGTCATCATTCACCCTTTGGGGGAAAAAAGGAAAAGAAGAGAAAGTTGGAAAGAAAATAAGAGTCATCCAGAGATGACATTTAGCTCACTTCCTTCTTTATGTATCTTTGCATAGGCTACATGTGAATTTGTATATTTTAAATTTACATCATAAGCATGTCCAGGACTTCATTAAAGAGTTTTTACAAATGTATTATAAAATTACAATATAATAGTCCGTGTGATGGATGATTCATAATAGACTGTGTTTATAGTTTTAGATTGTATCTATTTTTTTGTCACTAAATAAAGCTTCAGAAAACATCTTCGTGCCTTCCACTTTGTCAACACTTTGGATTATTTCCTCAGGATAAATATGTAGAACAGATATTAATGGATCAAATATTTTAATGGTCATAAATCATATCCTATGACTTCCTAGAAAAAACAGTCTGATCCTATCCTCTGCGGAGGTGCAGGCGAATGTCTGGTACTACAACCACCCGGACACCCAAAAGTGGGCGAATTTAGAACATTTTCATTAAGAGCACGCCGGGTAGGCCCTCCGCCCCCTGGGCTCCAGTAGCTTTGCGCAGTCCTGGCCTCGCAAGCTGCGGCTTGGGGCGACCCGGGGTAAAGATACCAAGCGCAAACCGGCTGCCGGCGGTTATTCTACCGTGGAATTCTCCTGGTGGACTATCGCGTTCTAGGAAATCGGAGAAAAAAGAAGTACACCTTGAGAGGGTCTTGGTATCAAAAGCCCTGAGTTCAAATCCTGTTTTGTCGGGTTCCAGGTTTGTTTTTCTCTCTTGATTCGTTAGAGATTTGGGACATGGAAAGGCTTTCTGACCCCTCGCAATTGGTGCAAACTCGAGTCTGCGTTAGGGAAAGGGCGGCTTGGGCTCAGGCTCCTGCACACCCGGAGCAAACCTGGAGAGAGGTGTGCAGACCGCTCTTGCCCAACGGTTGCGGGGAAAGAGGCAGTCCTTCTGCCTCGCCCGTCCCCTCCGCGGAGCCCGGCCAGAGCAAACGCGGGACCGGTCTCCGCTCTTCTTGCTTTCCCCTCGCCCAGGTCTCGCTCTCCCCAAGTCACCTCCAGGACCCCCGGGACCCGGAGGCTGCGGTAAACAGGCCGGGCCTCGGGGTCACCCCTTTGTCCTCCTTAGAGGACGCTAGAGCGCACTGGGAGCGCCCCCTCGGGAGAGTGGGACCCATAACAAGGATCTTACCTGCTCGATCCATTGCAGCCACAATAACGAGTGCCCTGCGGCGAAAGGGGAACGCGAGCGACGTGGCCACAAAGCGGGGGCATCCGGGAGGGGCAAGGAGTAGCTAGGCTCGAGTCGAGAACAGAAAAGGTGGGGAGTCCCGAGCCTCTCAGGCAGGAGCCGGCACAGCCCAGACAGTGTGGTGCCTGCTGATGTGTTTGTGTCCCTAGCTCATGAGAGGGGAGGTCGTCATCCCTATTCTTCTTCTTTTTAAAAATATTGACTATTTGTTTGTTTTAAGTAGGCTCCATGCACCGCAGGGAGCGGGAGTAGGAGCTTGTGCTCAAGATCCTGAGATTAAGACCCGGGCTGAAATTAAGAGTCTGATGCTTAACTGACTGAGCCACCCAGGTGCCTCACCTCATCTCTATTCTTTTTTTTTTTTTTTTAAGATTTTATTTATTTATTTGACAGGGAGATTGACAGCCAGCGAGAGAGGGAACACAAGCAGGGGGAGTGGGAGAGGAAGAAGCAGGCTCCCGGCAGAGGAGCCTGATGTGGGGCTCAATCCCAGAACGCCAGGATCACTCCCTGAGCCTAAGGCAGAAGCTTAACGACTGCGCTACCCAGGCGCCCCACCTCATCTCTATTCTTAAAATGAGATGGAGGGGCCCCTGGGTGGCTCAGCCGGTTGAGCGGTTGAGCGTCTGCCTTTGGCTCAGGTTATGATCCCGGGGTCCTGGGACTGAGCCTGGGGTGGGGCTTTCTGCTCAGCAGGGAGCCTGCTTCTCCCCTCCCCGTCCTGCTCCCCTTGCTTGTACTCTCTCTCTAAGTAAAAACTAAACTAAACTAAACTAAAATAAAATAAAAAAGATGGAGCTGACCATACCAGGGGTGTGAGTGGATCCACTGTAGTCCACTTAGGTCGCACAATAAATAAAATGCTAGCAAACCAAACTAGGTCCATGAACATGTTTGAAGTGCCTACCCTGGGCCAGCTCGGTCCAAGCTCTGAATATATGAAGGAAATGAGAAGCCTCAGCCCTTTTCCCTTATCCCAGTCTTGCACAGGAGACAGACTTTTAAATAATTCCCGTGCAGTGCGATACTGAGCACAATCATATAGAATTTGTGCATGATGTATGTTGAACCTCTTTCCATCCACAGTTAACGTGTCTTTTCCCCCCCAATTTCTTTCAGATTTTCCTAAAATGATGGGATTCCCTCTTTGAAATTCTATACACAACAGGCGACTTCAAGGGACTTCTGGAGCTGGGGCCTCCTGGGCCTGCAGGAAATTGACAAAGGTCTTTTACATGTAGCAGGATCCCCACTAGACTAGACTGGGGCTCTGGTCTGGGTCTGTTCCCCAGTGTAACTCCAGGGCCTAGGCTGGCAACTGGTACATAGTAGGTCTCCAATAAACACTTGTTGGATAAAGAAATCTGCCTTGTTTGCCTGGTTTAGTCTCTAGCATACTCTGGGGACTGGTCCAGAGGTATCTGGCCCACCCAGGGCAGGGAAAACTGAATTGCCCACGGTTGCAATTTCTGTTTTGCCACTGTCTCTTTTGCTGGGACCCATTTAAAAATATTATAATAATGTTTATTTTTTGAGTATGTGAAACATTAACATAATTCTAAAAGCCAAAGTTATGCAAAAATGTGTATTCAAAGATAGGACCACTACACCCTTTTTATTCTCATGCTCAGGTCCACTCCCCTTCTTTCCCTGGTGCCTACACACTACCAGTCTCATAATTTAATTCTTTTTGTGCTTTTTTCCCCCATAAATGATCAGATACGTGTATTTCTTTAAAATTTTTTTTTCCGGGGCGCCTGGGTGGCGCAGTCGTTAAGCCTCTGCCTTCAGCTCAGGGCGTGATCCCAGGCGTTCTGGGATCCAGTCCCACATCAGGCTTCTCTGCTAGGGGCCTGCTTCTTCCTCTCCCACTCCCCCTGCTTGTGTTCCCTCTCTCACTGGCTGTCTCTGTCAAATAAATAAATAAAATCTTAAAAAAATTTTTTTTCCCTTCCTTACCTGACTGGGTAGCATAATACGGGTAGTCCTTCTTTTTGCTATAAAGTAGTGACATTTAACAAGATTTTTGTATTGATATTATGCTTCTAATTGCTACCTGTGGGTAGCTGTTGCTTTTTTTTTTTATTTTAATGGATCTCTGCCCCAGTGAGAAGTCCTTTTTCTTTTTCCTTCCTTCCTCCCTCCCTTCCTTCCTTCCTTCCTTTCCTCCTTTCTTCCTTTCTTTCTTTCTTTCTTTCTTTCTTTCTTTCTTTCTTTCTTTCTTTCTTCTTTCTTTCTTCTATTTCATTTATTTGACAGAGAGACAGTGAGAGAGGGAACACAAGCAGGGGGAGGGGGAGTGGGAGAAGCAGGCTCCCCACTGAGCAGGTAGCCCGATGCGGGGCTGGATCCCAGGATCTGGGGATCACAACCTGAGCTGAAGGCAGATGCTTAACGACTGAGCCACCCAGGTGCTCCTGGGCATGTCCTTGCTGCAACAACAGTGTCTGTTCTCTTTCTACCTATCTTTCCTTTGCTCAAAATAAGCTGTTCCATGTCTACCACATACTCAGGACACTGAAAATCTCTCACTATTCATGACTCTTGGCACAGATCTTCATAGCCTTTTTTTTTTCACAGATCGCATAAGTATGGTCTCAAGGCAAATCCTTCCAAAACAACTCATTGAATTTTCTCATTTTTTAAAAATGATGGCTTCTCATTTTTTCTTTTAAGTTAGTCTCTATTTTACAGATAAAGAACACAGAGGTTACCTATGGTGCCAAACCACACAGCTCCCAAATAGCAGGGCAGAACCCAGGTTTTCTAGATAGGGATCCTGGTCCTTTTAACCATATGGCTGCAGCACAAACACAAAGCTATTGCCCTTTCTTGGCTCACACTTGGATTCCCCAAGAATGAAGATTTGAAAAATAACTCAGATTATTCTCAAAATAACTCCGAGAGGTGTGTAAAGCCACTATTAGTTCCAGGTTGCAAAAGAGAAACCCAAGACAAAGAAAGGTTAAGAAATCTGTTTGGGCGGCGCAGTCCTTAAGCGGCTGCCTTCGGCTCAGGGCGTGATCCTGGCGTTATGGGATCGAGCCCCACATCAGGCTCCTCCGCTATGAGCCTGCTTCTTCCTCTCCCACTCTCCCTGCTTGTGTTCCCTCTCTCACTGGCTGTCTCTATCTCTGTCAAATAAATAAATAAAATCTTTAAAAAAAAAGAAATCTGTTTGGGGTCACACATGTCTCATTTTCAGTACGGTGCTCTTTCCTTTAGAGCACACAGACTGAGATGCGTGCCGTTGTTTAGTAATCGTCTTTTCCTATGTTTCTCCCTACTTCTTCACTCAGTACTTAGCACCCTTGTTTCTAAGAAAAAGTCACTACACATTTTAAAATGTCACTGAAACTATTACTTCGATATTTTCCAAATTATTTTATTCAATTCAGTAGGTATTTTCTGAGTACCTATTACCTAAGGGAAGGTAATCATATAATCCATCCTCCAAACCAAGGACATTTTTAAAAGGAAGGAAACAGTCACTGGATGGGGTGTCAGGCACAACCCACAACTGCTTCAAACAAACCACAACACATGGCCAACCTACATATATGGCAGTCTGCAAGGCACATAGGACACAAAGAGGAGCATCCGGTCCAGTAGGGGAGAAGACCAGGAAACTTGTATTATAGAATGTTGCCAGCACACTTTTATCTGGTGCACTGACATTAATGTGCTTAATTTCACCTGCTTGATGAAGGAGGACTTTTTACTTTAATTATATTTTCATCATCAAGACTGATGGTGTGAATCTGACTGTCATATTTAAGAGGCTGGTTGATCACCGGTGCATCCTTTTTTATGTAGGCTTACCTGCAGTCACACATCTAAAGCTCCCTCACGAGCACAGACTCCTCCCCAGAACCAGGGATGGTCCCAGCTCCCACTCCTTCTTAGAGAGACTCTTATAATTTACTCTTTTCACTTAACAATATGTCCTGGAAACTACACCCTTCTGGTTCAGAGAGATCATCCTTATTCTTTCTTACAGTTGCTCATTGTGTGTGAATGTGCCATAGTTTATTCAACTAATTCCCTGTGAATAAGTATTAGGATTTTCCCAATACTTTGCATTACGAATGATGTAATGAATGACATTATTGCTGTGTGTTTTGGTATTGCTAGAAGTGTATCTTCAGAGATAGATCTAGAAGTAGGTTGCGGGTCAAAAGTAAACGCATACATAATTTATTTAGGCATCGTCCGGGATGGTTGTACGAGAGCGCCTACCTCCCTGGTAGCAGCCTGGACAACTGAATGTATTATACCTTTTACTTTTCATCAATCTGATAGGTGAGAAATATCTCAGTGTTGTTTTAATTTGCATTTCTCTAATTATGAGTGAAATAGAACATCTGTTTTTATTTTAAAGGATATTTACATAGGTCTATGTATGCAGATATGCATATGCATGTATAATATACATACAAATATCAAAAAACACGCATCCATTTAAATTGTATCTTTCTTCCATATTCTGTCAATTTTTAAGTGTTTTCTATGTATCAGCGATTTGGGGTATCTGTGCTATATGTTGCAAATATTTTATTCCTGTTTGTCAGCTGTCTTCTGACTTCTTTTATAGTGCTTTTTGCCATGCATTTAAAAATGTAATCCCTTGCATTATTCTTCTCTTTTATTGTCTCCGGATCTGAGTCAAGGTGAGAAAACCTTTCCCTACACTAAGACTAAAGAGGAATTCACTCATATTTTCTTCTAGTACTTGCACGGTTCCGTTTACATTTAAATCTATTTGGAGTGTGTACTTCGAGTGTACAGTGTGAGCTAAGGATTGAATGCCAGCTTTTCCCAAACGGCTATCCTGGGGCCAAGTTAACGGTTTGCCTGAGATCACTTTCAGAGACGATCTCCGCGAACCCCAGAACACTGGCGCGAAAATCTCAGCGTTAGGGGAAGAGCCTGCGTGGAGCGGAGAAGGGAGCGGGCCGAAGAGATTTCTTTTACTGATGGTGTATAGAACAGCCAGCTTCTCAATTTCTCCCGGTCGTCTCCCCACCACCCCCCTCGCCGCCTTTCCGCGGCGGAGACATTTAGTCCCGCCAGACCGCGGGGGCCGGTGAGCCGCCTCCGGCCCACTCGCCCGCCACACGTCCGGAGTAAACCCGAGAACCTGGGGCCGGGACGGCGGGGCTCCTCGGTGCGGGCCTCCCGGGGCCGGGCGGCGCGCGCACCGATTCGGAGGCCGCGGCGCTGCTCGGCGACGCTTATCAGCGCCGCGCTGCCAGCTCCATTTCAATTAACATTCCGGCGCCCGCCGCCGGCGCGCCCCGTGCACCCGGCACGCCCCCCGGCCGCCCGCAGACTGACAGCGATCCGCCACTCCCGGAAAACTACACGCTCGGCCCCGGCGGCTGTGCGTGCGTGCGTGCGTTCGAAGGGCCTGCAGGGACCCAGGGCAAAGAAACAGCGCGGCCGGGAGCGGGTCCTACGGAGGCTTAGCCTTCGCGCTCTGGGGTGGCGGCTCCGGCGCGCTGGGGCCCTGTACTGCGGAGCCCGGGAGCAGCCCAGGCGGCCCAGACGCGCGCTGCCAGGGCGTAGCTGCGCTGTCGCGAACTGGCTACCCGCAGTCTGGATGAGCCCTCGCGATAGCCTCAAAGCCTGGGATGTGATCAGGTGCATCGCGGCGTCCCCAGAGCCCGCCCAGAGGAGTTTCACGCACACTGCCCGACCTCGGGGGTCAGACAGAGCCTTTGCGGCAGTTTTTAGTGTCTGGTGTCTTGCTCAGCTTGGGCATCCATGATCTCATTGATGTCCCTTTGAGATAAATAGGCAGACGTCATTATCTCAGTTCCAGGGATGGGATGTTGAGGTTCAGAGTGGTCCCGTAATTTGTTTATAGTCACTCGCCTAGTGACGAGGCGGTGACAGGCCTGGCACTCACTACTTTGGGGGCTGAGGCCAGGGTTCCAAGTCATACCTTACTTAAGAGGTCGCCAACGTGCAAATAACCACAAATGATGTTCTACTCTCATTATTGTTATTCTCTGTAAATGTGAAAGATGTCAACATTTCTACGTGCACGGACAGAATATAGGGCCACCTCTTCACTGAATGTATGTATGTGGGGGTGTCCAAAGTGGTAAACATTCCAAATGGAATCTTTCTACAGAAAAGTCACCTTCACAAGACACCGGAACCTCTTTATTTCCTTAAAATCATTGCAGGTTGCTCAACCGTGTTCCAGGAGTGTCCTATTGCCTGAGAGAGCCAGCCCAGGCTTCTGAATTTGTTTAACTAATTTTTCTGTATAACACAATTAAGTGAATTAGGTTTATGAGTTTAATTTTCAAAAGAATTGACGCACATCCTTTTTTAAAGATTTATTTATTTTAGAGAGCAAGCTGAGGGAGGGGCAGAGGGAGAGACGCGGGCTCCCTGCTGAGCGCAGAGCTGGAGGGGGGGCTCCATCCCACTACCCTGAGATCATGGCCCTGAGATCATGACCTGAGCCAAAACCAAAAGTCAGTCTCTCAACCAAATGAACCCCCCAGGCACCCTGCAGCACATCCTTTAGGAAAAACTAGCAACCTATCTAAGGTGTTAGTGAGTAAGGACTAGACCAGAAGGAAATAGCTGTGGTGTGAGCTTACAGTTAAACACCATCGGTCCCAGATACTCCAGCTTCTGTTGGAATGGAAAATGTGAATGGGGCACCAAGCCGTCATTCAGAATGTTCTGCCTCTATCGAATTGAGTCCTAAGACATTCATAATCTGTCTCTCCCTGAGGCAACAACCTCGTGCACAGCCCTCCGTAAGGCCGCCCCCTCCTGCTGGGTGTTTTGCATATAAGAAACTTAATTTGTGATACAGCCACGGGTTTCCATGCTTCTTAACTCTGGGTGGATGCTAAAGAAAATCTTCTGAGATCTCCCCCAAGGGAAATTGTGGATACTTCCCTCAGAACCTAGGAGAAGGGTATATGAACTGGGGGGATAGCCCAGGGCCGGCGGAGCCCATTACCCTTTCCCCAGCGGACATTCTCCATGCAGACGTGGCAGCTGACGGGCAGCTGCCTGGACAAAGAGCACACAGGCACAGGCAGCATGTTGATATTTGGTGCCACGTAGATAAATTATCCCGATAACCAAGTGCGTTTTCCCCTTCTGCCTCTTCCCCAGACAGTCTGACGCTGGGTCGATGCATTAGAGAGTAGGATGGCTCATTTAAAAGCTGACTTCGGAGAGGTCTCACGTTTTAGGCAGGTCCGCTTTACATAGGAGATTATGCCCAGAAGGCTCTCACTGTGCCAAGAGCCCTTCACCCAGCTTCCTTTGGCAGGGTTCCTTTTGGCCTCTGCTGTCATTTGGGTTTTTCTCCAGGACCTCGATGCTGTAGGCTGCCTTGCCTGCTTGGAGCAGGACTGGAGTAGATCTGTAGCCAGTGGGTTCTGGGCTTATCTGGGGTAAAGTAGAGGATGTGTGGGAAACAAATTTACCCCATAAGAAGCTGGTAATACATTCTCCTTTCTCAAGTCCAGGCAATTTGGAGAGATTGGAGAATAAGGGATTGTAAAAAAGGATATAAAATGTTTGGCTCTGATCAGTCAGGCAGATTATTAAACATCCAAATCTTCGAGAAGTTTTGCTTTGCATTTCCTTTTGATCTCCCTGGGAGTCCAGGATCAGAGACAGGAGGGAGATGCCAGAATTGTGCTCAATTTCCAACCACCCTTCTCAGAATTGCAAGTGCCCCCCTGCGTGTGCCAGTGCACACACACAAGCACACTTCTGATCCCTTTAAATATTTGTGTCAAACAGTGTCAAACCAAGCTAACCCAGAGAAAGGAGCTGCCAGTCCTAACAATCATTGCTATTTTTTAAAAGATTTTTATTCATTTGTTTGAGAGACAGCACAAGTGGGGGAGGGGCAGAGGCAGAGGGAAAGGGAGAAGCAGACTCCCCGCTAAGCAGGGAGCCTGATGCGGGGGCTCCTTCCCAGGACCCTGAGATCATGACCTGAGCGGAAGGCAGACGCCTAACCAACCGAGCCACCCAGGCGCCCCATTGCTGTTTTCTGTCTAATTCTCAGGAGGTTCCCCATATCAAAGGCTAACTGACCATTAATTTAGTAAACTCTATGCATTCTTTTTGTCAACCACCTTCCTCATTTTTATAGACAGGCCCAGAAAAACTGTGACTGAGCGCACACGTTAGAAGCAAGAGGGCAGGACTTCTGCTCAGCCTGGGAGGGCCAAACTCCTGATTGAAGCCACTCGGCATGATTCAGTATATGTGGACTCTCAGCCTGTGATATTTACCCCTTTATCCAGTGCCTCCCTGCCAAGTAGGCTTTAAGAAATATAGCTGGCTTAATAATAAACCATTCATCATATTCTCAGCATTATTTTTCCATCTTGAATGAAGGGTAGACTAAATATTAATAATAGCCAATACTCATTCAGCGCTTGCCAGGCACTGTGCCTGACATTGGCTTTTCTTATGTGTGTGTGTGTACAGTTTGTTACCCACACCCCTTGTCTGCTTCTAGATGTCTTCACGGCTCCTTCAGGTCTTTGCTGAGGTCCTCAGGTCACCTCCACTCCTGCCCCCAGGGAGCTAACATTCAGGGAGGGGTGGAGAAGATAAATAAACACATTGGCAAGTTGTAGAGCATATTAGAAGGTGATGTACAGGGGCACCTGGGTGGCTCAGTCCATCAGGTGCCTGCCTTTGGCTCGGGTCATGGTCTCAGCCCCTATGTCAGGCTCCCTGCTCAGCGAGAGTCTGCTTCTTCCCCTCCCTCTGCCCCTCTCCCCTGCAGGTGTGCACACACACTCTCTCTCTCAAATGAACAAAATCTTTTAAAAAAAGAAGCTGATATACAATATGGAGAAAACAAATCAGCGTGAAGAAAACAAATATTTAAAGGGATCAGAAGTGTGCTTGTGTGTGTGTGTGTGTGTGTGTGTGCGCACTGGCACACGCAGGGGGGCAATTGCAACTTTGAGAAGGATGGTTGGAATAGGCTTCTTTGAGAAGAGGCCACTTGAGCGAGGACCCGAGGGAGGCGAAGGAGTGAGTCCCGGGGATCTGGAGGGCGTGAGCACAGCTGGTGCAAAGACCTTGAGTCCGGATCGGACTTGGTGTGCTGCGAACAGGTGGAGAGGCAGGCATGGAAGGGAGGGGAAAGACAGGTTGCAGGCATGAGGTCAGAGAGTTAACGGGAGCCTTTGGAGGCTAGCAAAAGACTTTGGCTTTTACTTTTGAGGGCAGCTGAGCACATCGGAAGGTTTTGAGTAGAGGAGTAGTATAATGCGACTTGGCGTTTGTAAAGGAGCTGCGTGGTTTCTGTGTTCAGACTAGGCGGCAGCAGAACAGGGGCGGCGGGAGGACTCACTAGATGGCGGTCTAGAGCACCGATGGCGGGGTGGGGGGTGGGGACCCAGCGTGGAAGAAAAGGATGCGGGGGAAATCGGCCAGGTTTCCAGTATACTCTGAAGGTCGAGTGACCAGGATTTCCAGATGACTGGATGTGGAGTGTAAGACACGGTGAGGCACAGAATCAAGGAGGATTCTAAGTTTTTTTTGGCTTGAATAAATGGAGAGATGGAGTTATCATCAATTCAAAAGAGAAGGACCACAGGCAGAGGAAATTTTGGGGAGAAGACGAGGGGTACAGTTACAAAACTTGAAATGTCTGTGAGACCCCTAGGAAGCAGTTGGAGTCAGGAGTTTAGGAGACAGGCCCAGGCTGAGAAGATACATTTGGGAGTCCTTCGCATAAATAAGCTATCCAAAGCCACAATCCTGGATGAAATCACCAAAGGTATGCATGTAAATAGAGAAGAAAAGAAGTCCAAAACCAAATTCTCAGGCAACCCAAAGGTTAAGAGGTCAGGAATTCAGAGCAGGAAAAATGTACAAACCAACTGGTCTGAAGACTACAAAAAAGTCAATGACATTAAAAAAAAAAATGTGCTGACCATTCTCCATTAAAAGACAAGAAAGAGACATTAGCACCAAACACACAAATACATTGCAGCGTTTCAACTGGATACTGGATAAAAAAGCAGCTATAAAAGACATTTTTGGAACAATGGGGGGCATTGGAATTTGCACACGTATTAGATGATGTGGCAGAAGTAATGTGCATGTTCTTAGCCATGATCACAGGAGAGTGGCTTTGTTGGAAGTGTTGTGATGAAGTCAGGCCTATAAACTTTCAGCTGTAACAAAATGCTAAGAGTCAGCGATGGTTTGTGGAATAGTTTGACGAAGGATATGTGCATATTGGCTGTACTGCTGTTTCAGTTTTTCTGTAAATTTGAAAACTTTCAAAATAAAAAAAGCCACAGGAAAATAGGTTGGAGGAAGTGGAGGAACTGGAAGGGGGAAGGGAGAGATCAGAGAGGAAAGGCAGAAACAACAGACTGGGCATTTGGCCTGGAAACCCCCGGAGGAAGGGGATGAAGTAAGAAGGAATAGAAACGATGTAAAATGCTACTCTGTAGTCAAGTAAAATGACAAAAATGATTTTTGGATCTAAAACCGGTATCAGTGGTGACCTTGGCAGGGCGGTTGGGCAGAGCTCAGAGGTGACTGCTGCCTCTGCTGGCTAAGCCCTACGGATGGGGCTCTGACTGGGCTTCCAGGAGAGGGAGGGAGGGAGGAAGGAAGAGAGGGAGGGAGAGAGGGAGAGGGAGAGGGAGAGAGAGTGAGAGAGAAGGAGGGAGGAGAGGGAGGGGAGGGGAAGAGGAAGGGAAGAGAGGAAGGAGGGAGGAGGGGCGGGAGGAGGGAGGAAGGAGGGGAGGGAGGGATTGCTCATCTGGGTGCGGAACCAGCTTCGGTGAGTGGAGGCGGGGAGGTTGTTCCCAGGGAGGGGAGGAGGGTCAGGAAGGGGGAGGGTCCCCGCTCTTGTGTGTAGCCTTGCAGATTGGGCGTTTTCTCTCGAAGATAGCGGGGTGTCAAACAACCTTTGAGTATAGTAAATACTGGGCTTAGCTTTTATTTCATAGGGAGTGCATTTATTCAGATGGAGGAAGCTGAGCAGGAAAAACCGAATAACTAGAACAGGGAGGACATTTATTTTATTCCTCCGTCTGGGTGCTGTGTGGGGTTGACACTTGGACAATTAGGATTGGAAAGGCAAATTCCCATTTTCTTGAAACAGGAAGCAGCAGTGTTTTGTTTGGTTTCTAAAGCTGACACCTGAATTACCAGAAGTTGCCTGAACTGAGTTTTCTAGGGATGCCGCCTTGGCCTCGAGTTGATTATATCGATACCAGCCTTGATGACAGATCGCTCCCCACCGCCAACAAGCCACAGCGGGTTTGTAAACTTCTTGAATCTCTCCCTCCTTTTTTCACATGTAGCTGGATTCTTAAAGTAGCATACAATCAACAAAGACAAGGGAAAATAAAGAAGTACACACAAAAACTAAGATCTCCTAATTCCTCTGCTCAGAGAAAAATTTTGATATTCTCCATTTACTCTTTTTCATATATGTCTAATAAACTCCCTTTAAAGAAATAGGGATTGGATATGTGGTTTTCTAACTAGCTTTTTTCTTAACGTTATATTATGAAAATTTTTGCATGTCATCAACTATTCTATAACATTATATGAATGACTGTTTATACTGTATATTGTAATATGACTGTACATTTTATTCTATGGATATATATACTAATTTTTATTTTATTTTATATAAAGATTTTATTTACTTATTTGACAGAGAGAGACAGCCAGCGAGAGAGGGAACACAAGCAGGGGGAGTGGGAGAGGAAGGCGCAGGCTCCCAGCTGGGGAGCCTGATGTGGGGCTCGATCCCAGACCGCCAGGATCATGCCCTGAGCCAAAGGCAGACGCTTAACAACTGAGCCACCCAGGTGCCCCTATACCAAATTTTAAAGCTACATTTCTTTTGTGGGATATTTAGGTTTCTTCCAAGTTTTTTCCTTTAAGAACTATTAGAAATATTCCTGTAATAAGTGTGTTGCTTGCCTTTCAGATTCTTTTCTTGGTATAAGGTATGTTGGGGGAAGAGAGGGGGAGGAAGGCATTAGTTCTTCCAGAAAGGCGGCGAGTGGTGGCAGACCCTGCTAGAAAAATGGAAATCACTATGAGATTTCCTCAGCTTAGTCCTCGGCTCTCTCCTCCCCGCCCCTGGCCGAGGGGGGATTGTCCCTAGGCACCCGATGCTGGGTGTGCGGCTCGAGGGACCGCTCACCAACCGCTCCTTCTTTCCTGGGCCTCCTCCTTCTCCTTGTCTCACGGGAAACTTCAGGTTTAGCGATGATCCCGTGGGAGAGAAGCAAAGGCATGAAGAAGTGACGGTGGAGGGTGGGCTTTGGATGGGCCACAATCTTGGCCCCAAAGAGTTCCTTGGCCTAGGAATGGCTGCTGGCGGATGGAAGAGAGCTGCCTTTGGGGACCGCGGGTGCAGGCTGCAGCAGGGATGGTCGCCCCTCACATCCACGCCCTCTCAGCCCCACCCCCGGGAGCACGGCGGGTGGGGCACCCTGGGCCGGGCCGTACGGCTGAGAATTGCCGGGGGGACTCAAGGGGCAAACCGGGAGCTCCTGTGTCTGCGTCATCTGGCTTTCAGAGTTCTGCTTGGCTACTGCCGCAGTTCGGAAAATGAAATGTGCTCGGCCGCCTGGGCCTTTCCCACTTAGGGCAGTCTGGGGCCAAGAAAAACCAATGGTTACAGCAGCCGCAACCAGAATCCTGAGGGTATTTGTCTTGCGATGTAAGGACATCTAGCAAGCACAGTTTTAAGGCACTAACTCCAAAACCTTACCACTATTTCTAAACGTGAAAAGCAAAACATTACTACTTTTAAAAAAATGACATGGAAAAATATTGTCAGGACTTTGGGGCAGGGAGAGGTTTCTTATAATATGAACAATCTATACAGGGAAAGACTGGGAAATTGGACTTCATTTTGGTCAACTAAAGGTAGCTGTAATCTAGTGAAAAGGCAAGCCATCATGGGCGATTTTCACGTCGCATCATGGGAAAGGACTGCTATCCAGCCATGTGGAAGGAGCTCTTCCAAATCAACAATTAGAGTAGAAAAGTGGGCAACTGACTTTCTTTTAACAAAGAAGAAATCTAAGCATCCAATAAACATAAGAAGAAGTGCTCATCATCAACAAGTTGATTGGCCAAAATTGAAAACTTGACAATACTAGGTTTGGCTAAGGCATTGTCTATACAGTCCTAGTGGGAGTAAAAACTGGAAAACTGTACGGCAATCTCCAGGAAGGCTGGAGGCCCAAATTACCCTATGACTACAATTGTAGCGAATAAAGCTGTTGACGTGTGTGCACATATGTACCGTGAGACAGTATGTCAATGTTCAGACCGATGTTGTTTGCAATAGGTCCGAGGTATCACAGATTGTGTCATAGTCACAGCATGGAATGAGATAGAAGAGTACGTATGGAATAATAAGTAAATGGTAAGTATGGAACTACACAACAATAAAAATCAATGAACCACAGATACAGCAGCGAGGAATGTTAAGGACATAGTATTGAAGGGAAGAAGCCAGATACCCACACTAAGTGATTTCATTTGTATAAAGTTTTAAGAATAGGCCAAATTTAACCATGGCGTATTGTTTCGGCAGGCACCCTTAGGCAATACAAATGTATGTATGGCAGATAAATGAGTGTTGTACAGGAAGTCAGGATAGTGGTTAAGAGAGGGAGTGGGAGAGGTGTATGATCCAGAAGAGACTGGTGAGAGTTCCTGAGAAAGAGTCTTGGTCTGGGTGGCTGTTATCCTAGTGTTTGTTTTACAACCGTTAATTAGGCTTGACACTTATTTTTTATATACTTTTTTGGGGTATGTTTTTATACCCACCCACCCCCCAATTAAAAAATGATAGAGACCATCTGAGGCAGGATTTGGAGAGGACCCTCCCTGATTTCTGTGAAAGGATGGTGGAGTGAAAGGATAGAGTCTTGTAGTTTTCAGCTAGGCACAACAAAGCAAAATATCCTCACGTTGTGGGCATCACATGATTTCCCAGTGGAGATTCCTCAAGTCTCACTTTAATTCTGTAGGAAAGAGGAGTAATTTCTATTTAACTTGATTGCAATGAACCTATCAAGGCTTAGCCTAAAACAGCACCTCAATTTTTTGAAAACAGCCCATCGGTTAAAAAAGTTAATTATCTCCTTTGCATCGACTGAATAAATCCCCATTCTAAATCAGGTGCTTTTTGAGTTAGGAGGCCAGCTGTCTGACTGGGTTCCAGCCTCTGACCCAGGCGAACCCTAGGTGGAGACTCTCCAAGCTATTCTTCCCTCTTCCCAAGGGAAACCTCAGTGAAGGGAACTGCTTAGAAGCAGGCTTATTACTAGTAATGTACTGATTTGCTAGGAAAGAATTCTGTAGCAAAATTACAAAAGGATAGGGAATCAGAAAATGTAGAAGGTGGGCTCCCCCAGCAAGGCAGAACTTACTGGATGATTTGATTTTTAAAATGAAAAAAGATAAGCAGTGGTTGTGACAGCAAAAATATTTGTATAAAACTTACCTACAGTTTGCATTTTCACATGTATGTTTCATTTATTATTATTTTAACGGAATAGCCATACCTTTAAGTGTATATTTTGAAATACACCTTGAAACAGGCACAAATACTCTGTAGGAAAATGACATGTCCACTTTATAAATCTTAGAGAAACTTGCCGTACAATCCTGCTAATAATAGTTATTACACTGTGCCAGGCACCGTTCCGGTGTGTTTATAGATGTGAACGTTAACTCCCTCAATCCCTCTCCGGATCTTTTGAGCTGATGTTCCACGGTACAGTTGGGGAAACTAAGGCCCGTGAGCCTAAGTTCTGTACCTATTCAAAGTCGGCCGGAGTTCCAGGGTTGAGTCTCGAACACCACAGTGCACTACCTTGGAACCGTCCAGAGTGACGTCCAGAAGTCCACAGAGCGGGTGGCTCCGGCTCTCTCATCTGGAGTTTTCGAGGTCTTCTAGTCCCCTCACAGATAGCTTCCTCCCGTGAGCGGTGGCGCCCATACCACTCCTAGGCCGGGGCTTGCACTAATTAGCTTCCTGAACCCAGGGGAAAATAGGGACCTAACAGAAGCCCAAACAAATGGGCCCGCTCCCCCCCAGCTCCCCCACCCCTCCAGCTCCGATCGCAACCCAGTAGATTTCTAGAAACAGGACACCCCGAGAAAAGCCGGTGGCTAGGTCTTAGACCTGCAGGTCTTAGACCCGAAGAGGCTAGGGTGCCGATGGCCTGATGGCGAAGTTCCTGCGATTCGGCCAACAATAAGGATGCTGTCAGGAATGGTACAAAAAAATTCAGGGACGGCTTTGAAATCATGGCCACCTCGCTAGGCGTTTCTTCGAAGGGCGAGACGATGGCGCCCGCTTTCTCTGCGGACCGCTTCCTTTCGGACTCACTGTTCCCAGCGGCGCTGGGGTCCGCGTCCCTACGCCGCGCACCGCCTCCTCCTGCTGCCTGCTGCGCCGCAGGTTGGGGTCTGGTGGGGGGGGGGGGAGACAGTTGTTGTTCTTCGACCTGGGGCCGTCATTGTCACTCCAGCAGCCTCCCGCTGTGGCCCGGAACCCGGCGGCAACCCGACACCTCGCGCTGTTGACGGCGGCCGGCGCCGGGGCGGTGGCGGAGAGCGCCCGGGCCAGGGGCGGCGGCGGGGGAGCCGGGCGGGTGGCGCGCGGAGCCCCACCCAGCCTCCTGCGCCTCATCTCCCCGACTGCAGTCTAAGAGCCGCAAAACCACCCGGGGCCGTTTCCAGACTCCAGGAGGGAAGCTGGCGGTGTTGCGCTCCCTCCCGGGGCGCTTAAATGCACGGCTTGTCAAGCTTCCTCGTCCGATCTGTCCTTTTTTTTTTTTTTTTCCTACCGGTATCCGATTTCCCTTGGTACTTAACAGTTTATGTTAATTAGACCCTCTTTTAGAAAACGTAAATATTTATTGTAACCCGATCCTAGATCATAGTATCCGTTAAAGCACAGGTTTGAAGGGCTATCTGAATGTTAGCCAATACACATTGCATTATAATCAAATTTAAAAAAAGTCTGTCCCTGTGCGATTTTTCATTTTACAGCATCTGAGATTTGGACACCGCGCTCTAGAAAAGACAGCGTTTACATTACTCCTCATTTAAAAACAGCTGCATTTTACCCACGAGTTGCGGAGGTAGCTTTTCTGGGGTAGAAACTCGCACGGGCTGCACAGCCGCTGCGCCTGCCCTTCCCGCCCCGCTGCCGCGCGCTGCGAAGTTCCGGTCCTGCGGTGGCCGCCGAAGTGCTCCACTCTGGCCTTCTAGTTCGTCCGGGGGCGCGGACTGAGCATCCCGCTCCACCAGCCCTGGGGGGAAAGGAAGGAGATGCAGGAGGCCATGTACTTGTCATCCGACCGCGCACAAAAGACCGAATCTAGTGTTTGGTAGACAAATTTAGGAAGCGGTTCCTGGCCTGCTTGCTGTCTTGACTCTGGTCCTACAGTGGTGTCTCACCTCCGTCCCGGCGCTACCCTTGCGCATTAAAAGCTTCCCCACACTTTTCCGAGCTGCCCTGATGGAGCTGATCTTCAAGCACCCAGCTTCGCCTGCCCACCGTCTCTGTTTCCCGCTGCAGGATGCCCCTCTGCAAAACGACGGAGCAAGCTAATTTGATGGCATTAGCTGTCTGGCCCAAACTACCTCTCAAATTCCGATGTTCGCTTGATGGAGGGCAGTTCTGAATGGAGACCATGCCTTACCCGAAGGGTTGAATGTCCAGAATTCCTCAGACTTCAGTGTCCCTGTGAATTACCTGGGACCTTGTCAAAATGCCAGGTTCTGATTCAGTGGTACGGGGCCTGAGATTCTGCACTCCCCAGACGCTTGCTCCCCAGGGGATGCCAATGTTGTGTAGCCTCAGGCCGCAGTTTGAATAGTAAGGGTCCAAGGGATTTCAGATTTGCCATGCTGGCTCCAGGGGCAGACAATTGGGGGCTGGGCAACATCTTGGTTTGGACTGAGGCAGGCCTTTTGCTAATGAATTGATTAGAAAGACAACGAGGTGGGTGCTGAACAGCAGCATCTTGGAGACCAGGCCATAAATTTGTATGACACCATTTACTGTAGGGACTTGGTTAAGTCGTATGACTTCTTTGAATTTCTGTTTCTTCATCTGTAAATGGACACAGTGACCTGTATCGCTGGGTTTATGCAAGATTATGGGGGGGGGGGCATGGAAATGTTCTTTTTTAAGATGTAAAGCACTGGACACATATAAAGGATTGGTGTTTTATTCTCCATGAATTTGCAGTAACTTCTCGAAAAGTAGATCGATGTGGTCAAGCACACACGTAAAAGGGATATTAAATGTATACACATGCACCAGAGCTTTGTTATCCTAAAGCAAAAGCTACACTCTTCCTTCTGAAATGACTCAAGGATCATGGTTCATTTTTATGAGTTATCAAGATTCTTAGAGCAAGGCATAGAAAGAAAAATGACCATTTTTGAGGTAGTTCCTGGCTGAGTCTCTCACACCAAACTTTGGAGAACATATCACATTGGGGTGGGATTGCTCAGGGGCAAGATACGCTCTCCGGATCTGGTCATGGGAAGGCATTCTTGATCATACTAATCGTTGTATTTGGTGCTTCGTTAGAATTTGTAACAGCTTATTTTTGGAGATGGTGCCCGTTCTTTTATTAAGTGGAGTTTTTCCTGTAGTAACATACAGCTCAGAGCAAACCCAATTTTATTTAAGCCTTACCTTAGCAGGATGAGGACCCACATGTTGCGGCAAGGTGGGTTGGAAAGAACTTGGAAATGGACAAGGAGGCCTAAAGTCTAGTCTTGACTCGATGATTAACTACTGTAATGGCCACTTATTATATTGGTCTTTTTTTCTGAAAATGGGGGTCGTCTGTACATTAGCGGTTCCTTCATTTCTCTTAAACAAAGGTTACCAAATGCTGGTCCCTCAGAGATGGTTTATTTGACCTGCACTGTTAGTTTGTTTTAGATTTATAGACTTTTTTTAAAAGAGAAATTTTAGGTTCACAGAAAAATTGAGCAGAAAGTACAGAGTTCCTATATTAATTACTGCCCCCCAACAATTTCTTCTAGTATTAACATCTTGCATGAGTGTGGTACATTTGTTATAATTTATGAACCAATATGGATGCATGCTTATTAACAAAGTACATTATTTGCATCCAGGTTCACCTTCTTGTAGTATATTCCATAGTTTGGGACACATGTATAATAACATGGATCCACACATGTAGTATCATACGAAATAGTTTCATGGCCCTAAAAATCCCTGTGCTTCACTTAGTCATCCCTCCTTTCCCCTGAATCCCTGGCAACCACTCATCTTTTTACTGTCTCCGCAGTTTTGCCTTTCCCAGGATGTCACGGAGCTGGAATCATGTAGTATGCAGCTTTTTCAAGTTGGCTCCTTTTACAGTGACACACACTTAAGGTTCTTCCGTGTCTTTTCACGGCTTGATTGCTCATTTCTTTTTATTCCTGAGTATTATTCCATTGTCTGGATGTACCACAGTTTATCTGTTCATCTGTTGAAGTCCATCTTGGGTGCCTCTAGTTTCGGGCAGTTATGAATAAAGTAGCTATAAACATCTGTGTGCCGGTTTTTGTATGCAAGCTTTCAAGTCACCTGGGTGAATATCTAGGAGCATAATTGCTGGATCATATGATAAGAGTATGGTTAGTTTTGTAAGAAACTGCCGAACTTGGGGAGCCTGGGTGGCTTAGTCGGTTAAGCATCTGCCTTTGGCTCAGGTCATGATCCCAGGGTCCTGGGATCAAGCCTCCTGTCCGGCTCCCTGCTCAGTGGAGACTCTGCTTCTCCCTCTTCCTCTCCCTCTCTACCTGCTCATGGGCTCTCTCTCTCTCTCTCTCTCTCTCACTCTCTCTCAAATTAGTAAATTAAATCTTTAATAAAACAAAAAAGAAATTGCTGAACTGCCTTCCAAAATGGCTGTACCATTTTGCATTTCCACCAGCAGTGAATGAGACTTCCTGTTTGCTCTGCACCCTCGCTAGCATTTGCGGTTGTCAATAGTTTGGATTTTAGCCATTCTGGTGGTATCTCATTCTCATCAATTAGCCAGTCTACTGGTATTATCATTATTGGTTTAACTTGCAATTTGCAAATGGGAGATGATGTGGAGCATCTTTTCATATACTTATTTGCCGTCTGTTTATCCTCTTTGGTGAGGCATCTGTTCAGATTTTTTGTCCATTTTTAGGTTGCGTTTTTTTAAATTTGTTTAAATTCTATTAGTTAACATATAGTGTATCATTAGTTTCAGAGATAGAGTTCAGTTACTCATCTGTTGCATACAACACCCAGTTCTCATCACATCACATCACATCCCCTCCTTAATGCCCATCACCCAGTTACCCCATCCCCCCACCCACCTCCGCTGGGTTCTTTGTTTTCTTATTGTGGAGATTTAAGAGCTCTTTGTGTATTTTGGATACAAGCCCCTAATCAGATGTGTCTTTTGCAAATATTTTCTCCCAGTCCTTGGCTAGTCTTCTCATTCTTCTAACAGGGTCTTTCACACAGCAATTTTAATTTTAATGAAGTCCATTCCAACTTAATTAGTTTTTCTTTCATGGATTGTGTTTTTAGCATTCTATCGAAAGAGTCATTGCCTGGTCCACACTGTATTTTGAAGTGTTTGAATCTGAGCCGATATTTAATTAGTTAATTAATTAATTAAAAATATTTTATTTATGTATTTAGGAGAGAGAGGGTGCACATGAACTCAGTGGGGAGGTGGAGGGTGGGGCAGAGGGAGAAGCAGACCCCTGCTGAATGCAGAGCCCTACAGACTGTCTCAGTGCTCCATCCCGGGACCCTGAGATCATGACCTGAGCTGAAGTCAGAGTCTTAACTGACTGAGCCACCCAGGCGCCCCTGAGCTGATATTTTAAAAAATGGAAATATTAAAAACAAATCTGACATCGGACAACTACAAATTGAGGATTAAAAAAAAAATAAAACCACAGGCTTTGTTCTGGTTACAGTGGTTGTATAGCAAATAACCCCAACACTTAGTGGTATAAAATAATCATTTATTATGCTCAAAGCTTCTGTAGGCTAGGAATTCACAAAGGGCACAAAAGCGATGGTTTGTTTCTCTTCCATAATGTGTGGGTCTCAGAAGACTCCAAGCCTGAGGGCTGGCAATTTCTAAAGGCTCATTCATTTTCCTGTCTGGTGGTAGATGCTGGCTGTCAGCTGAGACCCTGACTGGGGTTGATGGCAGAAAAACTTATATGGGGTCTTAACATGTGGCTCCTTGGCTGGGTTCCAAGGGAAGTGGGGAGAGAGAAAGAAAAAAAAAAAAAGATATATATATATATATATATATATATATATATATATATATACAGAGAAAGAGGAAAAAAACCATACCCTTTTTACGACTTAGCCTCAGAGGTCACATGGTATCATTTCTGCTATACTCTAGTGATTAAAGCAGGAATAATCCCACTCAAGTTCAAGGAGAGGGGAAATAGACTCCACCTCTCAATGGAGAGTAGTAAGAAGGTTCTGGAAGAGCATGTGGGACTAGAAATATTGTCATCATTTTTGGAAAACGTAATCTACTGCAGACCTATAATCTTCAAAATTGTCAAGATTGTGAAGGTCAAGGAAAGACTGAACAACTGTTTTCTATTAAAGGAGAGTAGGGATGCCTGGGTGGCTCAGTTGGCTTAATGCCTGAATTCGGCTCAGATCATGACCTCAGGGTCCTGCTTAAGTCTCTCTCCTCAGTGGGAAGTCTGCTTGTCCCTCTGCCACTCCCACTGCTTGTGCTCTCCCTCCTTCTCAAAGAAATAAAATCTTAAAAAAAAATGAAAACAATAAAGGAGACTAAAAAGGAATGAAAATTGAATGCAAACATGATCCAGGGGTTTCTTTTGTGATAAAGGGTATTATTGGGAAAGTCGAAGTTGATGAAATCTGAATAAAGTATCAGTGCTAATTTCCTGGTTTTGATAGTTTCACTGTGGTTTTATAAAAGAATGTACTTAGAAAACATATACTCAAGTATTTAGGTAGAAAGGGGAATCATATCTTCAACTTCTCAGTTTAGAAAAAAATATCTGTCTGTCTTCCTCCCTCCCTCCCTCCCTCCCTCCCTCCCTACTTATCTATACAACCCCCCCCACACACATATAGGTAGAGAAAAGAATAAAGCAAATGTGGTAAAATTTTAATGTTTGAGGAGTCTTCGTGAAGTGTACATGGGAATTTTTGTAACTTTCTGTAACTTTTCTGTATGTTTAAATTCTGTGATATTAAACATTTTTTTTAAATGAGGGAAGGTGAAAAAAAAAACCACCCAGATCTCAAATTTTGGCATTTCTTAAAACTTGGGAGAACTGGCAACATTAGGCATGCATTTCCGTGTGACAGCGATGGTGCTGGAGAATGGCAATCTTTTAAACAATTCCTCTTATTTGCTTATTAAAATTATGTTATATTAATTTGAAAGTTTGAATAATACATTCATATGGCTCAAAAATTTAAAAAAACATATCAAAAGGTATATGCCCCCTATATGCCCATCATATCCCCTACCTCTCATCTGTCTGTTTCTATCACTTTCTTCAACAGGTGGCCACTTCGGTCGCTTTCTTGGGGGAATTCTTCCTTAATTCGTCTGTGTAAGCATACACAACTTTAACTTGGTTTCATCCAAACTGCTTCACACAAAAGGACGCATTTTATATGCGTAGCCACACCCGCCAGCAGGGCATTTATTCCTGTTTGCTGGAGGCCTCTCCTGCTTTTGGTGTATACACTGCTTGTTTCATCCCTTTGTATGACTTCCCCAGACTGAGCAGACATCAGCTTCTGCAAACCCTGCCTTAGAGGCCAGTTGTAAAGATTGGTTGGAAAAAGTTTATGCAAGTAAATTTTTCTACCAATGTGAACAATACAGATCCCATCCATATGTACTTGTTCATTTCCATTGAGACGATGTATTTAGAGAACACAATACGATAAGTACTAATGGCAGAGCATTGGTGACCCCTGATAGGTGGTAATGAGCAGCATCTTTTCAAATTGACTGTAGTCATGCCATTCTTCCTTGAAACCCCTCCATGGGTCCCTGCTGCTTTTAGAACCAGCTAACCGCTGATTCAGTCCAACTTTTCCAGTCTTTACTCCCCTGTCATCTCAGTTTCTCCTGTATCCCAGCTTGGTCTTCCAGGCAGAGGGACTAGCTGAGGCTTCAAGAGACATCCACCCTCTCCAGCCTCAGAGCCACCGGGTAGGTCCCTCTTCCCTGTTAGAGTGCAAGTTCAGGAAGAGAGAAAACAATACAGTTGGCATTTACCTCTTAGCATAATGGCCCAGTTTCCCAAGCAAAGAACAAACAAAAGACGTACATTTGTTCAGATGTTTGTAAAATTGAATGGGCCCAGCACTTTTCTCTCCAGGAAACATTTCCCAATGGTCAAGTGTGGGTGGGTGGTTTGCAGCGATAGGAAAGAACTTGGGCTTTGTTGTCAGAGCCTGAGCCTGATTTCAGCCAGAGATGACCAGTGCTGATTCTTTGGGCCTCCATTTTCTCTTCCATAAGAGGAAGAGTTTGGCTGAGCTCTAAGGCCCCTCTGACTCTAAAGGTCTAGGACATTCTCAGGTCTCAAGGAAGAGATACAGTGGAATGACGTTGGGTTTGAACTAAAATGTACTTCCAAGTAAGCCTAGTGCCGAGTACAGATGATTTTATCACGGATTTCTGAGACCTGTTTCCTCTCATAGGGAACTTGTTTGATAATTCTGGATAAAATAGTTTAAAAGATTTTTAAATGCACCAGTGACCTGTAAAGGAAATATAGAATCCTCGGAAGTAAACAAAACAAAACAAAATGAAATAAAACAACAAAAAAGTAACCCAGACAAGTAAAAGCAGGAATCCAGAGAGGTAAGTAGAATATTGAAGGCAGATTTCATTTAGAAGTCATTGCTAAATCCTGTGAGCTTGAGTTTCCATGGCACAAGGGACAGGAGATAAAGCCTAGGGTCCATCTACGGAGAATCTAGAAGAAGACTTGCCACATAGATCTGGGACACTCTGCAGTGACATGCTCTGTGCAACAGTGAGTTAGAAAAAAATCCATACTCTGATATAACTTATGGTAAGTTAATTTGCATTAAGGCAGAGAGTAAACAACATATTGCCTGAAAACTCAAGCTTAAAACTATCACTCACATAAGTTTGCAGCACAAATTCACATTATCAAGATGATCTGAACATCAAGGTGATAATTAAGTTAAAAATGTTTGTAGATTGTTGTGCTTTCAGGTTCCTGATGGAAGCAAACACAGATGTCCCCTGGAGGAACCCACCCTCAAGACTCAGAATTCACACAGGTAAAGTTCCAAGGACTATGGAACCACAGGCAGAAGTCAAACACACACACACACATACACAGACACACACAAGCGTGTGCACTCACACAGCACCATAAACAAGAGTCAGTTGAAACAACAGATGGCAAAATTAGGTCCATAGAAATTTTAGACATTGAAATGATCTGACTCAGAATATAAAATGAATGTGTTTAATGTGTATAAAGACATAAAAGGAAGGATGACAACTTAAGGAGTTAAGAGTCCATTGAGAAAGCGAAAAGGAGTCCCTGACATCTAAGAGCTGGCCTGGCACTCACTGCTGGGCCGGGTAGTCCTGTTGAACATAAACAATTTCACGGAACAGCAGCATCAGATAAAGCCAATCTGTGACCAGGATGGATCCAGACAAAAGTAAGACCCCACCATAATCATGTATGACCAAATATGAAATTGTCCTCATAGAAAAATGACCAAATATCCCCCACCTTGGCGAATATGAGTGACTGTTATTATAACTTTAGTCTTGGCCTCTCATCTATCTTGCTTCTAGATAAGATTTATTGATACCTAGAATTATCCTGCTTCCTGACAGCATACTCTGCTTCCTGATCCCCCACCCCTAAACCACCCAACCACAGCCCAAATCTTATCTTAGGCCTTTTTTACCACCCTTTTACTGAGATGCCTCATGGTTCCCCATGATGTGTATTTTCTTTTGCTGCAGTGAATAACAAACCCAAAGCATTCAACTATAGCTATGTTCTGGACAGTCTTGGCCTGGAGGGCATGGATAATATAAAAATCAAGCCAATTTGAAAAAAACCAACTATGACTTGTAGAAATAAAAATATAGAGATGGAACCCCAGTGGATGGGTTTAACACAGCAGCCTGGACACTAGAGAGAGAATTAGTGAGCTGGAAGACACATCCTAAGAACTGACTGATTATGCACATGGAATTACAAAGGGAAAATATGAAAGGGAGTATAGAGCAAAAGGTGTAACATACATCTTATCTAAGTTCCAGAAGTTCTAAAAAGAGAGGAGAGGGAGAATGAGGTCAAGGCAATATTTGAGGAGCTAGGGTTGACCCTTTTGCAGAAATGATACAGACGTTAATTCTCAGATTCCAGAGTTTCAACGAATTCCAATAATAAAACATAAATAGAAATCCACACTTGGATACAACAGAGGAAACTGACAAATGTAAAATTTGAGAAAACCTTAAAAGCAGCCATTCAGGAAAGATAGTAACCCAAAGGGGACAATGACTGACTGATGGCTGACTTCTCAAGAGGATTCTCATCAGCAACAACGAAAGGCAGAAGAAGGTGGGATAATATGTGCAGTGTGCTAAGAGTGAACATCTGCCAACCTAGAACTGTGTGCCTAATAAAGACCTTATCAGACTGACGAAAACTAAGAGCATTTTTCCTCAGCAAATCCTAATGAATGCACTTCAGAAGCAAGGAAAGTGACCCCAGAGAGGAAGTTTGAGATGCAAAAAAGGAATATAAACAGTAATAACAAAAAGTGGTCAATAGGTGGTTAAACAAATCATGAATGTATATAACAACCACAAAAATAATGTCTTATGGGATTGGGAAAAAATCCAAAATGTAAAAAAGGAAAGAACAGTAATTTATGTTAAGAGGAAGAATAAACATTGTTAAAATATCCCATGGTCCTTGTGTTGTTCAGGAGAATGGCAAAGACAATGGTTAACTATTGACTTTGCTAAGTTGGGTACACATGTTATAGTTTCTTGAGTAGTATATTGGTTTCCTAGATTTGCCATTACAAAGTACCATGAACAACAGAAATTTATTTGCTCATGGTTCTGGAAGCTTGAAGTCTAAAATGAAGGTGTCAACATGGTTGGTTTCTTCTGAATGCTCCCAGAAGAGAATCTGTTCCATGCCTCTCTGTCATCTTCTGATGGCAGCCAGAAATCCACGGTGCTCCTTGTTTTGTGGATGCATCAGTCCAATTTCTGTCTCCATCTTCACATGCTGTTCTCTTTGTGTGTCTCTGTCTTATAAGAACATCGGTCATATTGGATTAAGGACCAACCCTACTCTAGTATGACCTCATTTTAACTTAATAAATTATATCCACAATGACATTATTTAAATAAGGTCATATTCTGAGGTACTGAGGGTGAGAATCTTAACATATATTTTTTGAGGGACACAATACAGCTCATAACAGGGAGCTAATTAAAGAACAGAAGTAGTAGAAGGGAATAACTGGAATGAGCAAAAAAAAAAATCTTCATCACAAGAGAAGCAAGAAAGGAAAGAAAGGAAAAAAAGGCAGGAAAGATAGAAAAACTAAAATAAGTAGATATAAATGCAAGATTGTAGATATAAATGCAAATATACCCACAATTATATAAATTTAAATGGACTAAATTCTATAGTTAAAAGACAGATTTTTAAACTACATGAAAACAAAAAAATCTCATTATATAATATATGTATGTATATATATATATATTTTCCCCAAGAGATACATCTAACACAAATGCACAGAAATACTAGAAAATAAAAGGATGGAAAAGAAGAAGTGCGCATACACTAATTTAAAGTTATTATTTACTACAAAGACAATAGACTTTGAGTCAAGGAGCACTATTATTAGTGAAAGAGAGGGTTTCATAAAGAGAGGTTTAAATGCTCCAGGAAGACACAATATTCTAGACTTATATATATCTAATAACACAGTTTTAAAACATCTGAAACAAAAATTATCATATTTATAAGGGGAGATGAATAAATGTTCAGAGTAAAAAATTTTTAACATACTTCTTTAGGCAGTTGATTTCTTTAAATGAACATGCTCTCAGCTTATTTAACTCATTAAATTAGTGAAGGAACCAGTAAGAAGTTGTAGTTGATTCAAAGGACAATTCCCAGTAGTGTGTCACACGCACACACACACTGTCTCACACACACACTCAAATACAGAAGCAGTTAAGGAAGGCTGAAATGAATTTAAAATAGATGCAAAATGGGTCAATAATCAATTTTATTCAACTGGTCCTAACTAATCTGCATTTCTACAGATAGAATCTTTTGCATTATTATCAAATTTCTTTAACTTATGGAGTTATAAATAACTCGAAGACAACAAAAGCAAAGATAACCTGGAAGGATGTTCTGGACAGAATGCTTAATCTTTTTTTTTCACATTTAAAATTTGTTCAAAATTGTTCATAGCAGCATTCCCTATTGTGATCATAATAATCTCAAAGAAAGATTATCCCTTTTTTTTTCTTTTAAAGATTTTATTTATTTATTTGACGGAGAGAGAGACAGCCAGCGAGAGAGGGAACACAGGCAGGGGGAGTGGGAGAGGAAGAAGCAGGCTCCTAGCAGAGGAGCCTGATGTGGGGCTCGATCCCAGAATGCTGGGATCACGCCCTGAGCTGAAGGCAGACCCTTAATGACTGAGCCACCCAGGTGCCCCAGATTGTTCCTTTTTTAAAGAAGATTTGTTTATTTGTTTAAGTAATCTCTACACCCAATGCGGGGCTTGAACTCATGACCCTGAGATCGAGTCACACACTCTACTGACTGACCCAGCTAGACATGCCAAAGAATGATTATTCTTGATACCAAAATAAGGCTGCCCTCTCTAGATTCAGCTTGAATATTTAAAAAAGTGCTGCCTAACTATTAATTCACGATGGAGCTTGCTTTAAAATCTGGAGCCACAGATAACTAAATAAAGTCCACAGATGCATTTCTCTATCACTATTATTTCTAGTGTAGTCTCAGCCATTCATATTATTTAAAATGTTATAGATAGTAACTTATGCACTCTTAGGTTAAAGAATATATCAAAATAAAAATTAGAATATAGTCACAAGTGAACTATCATAAAATACCATTTTTGGAGTTTGTGGAACGTAGAAGAAAAACTCTGGCCCTAAATGTTTATAATAGAAAAGAAGAAAGACTGAAAATAAATGAGCTAAGCATTCATTTTGAGAAGTCAGAGAAAGGACAGAGGATAATTCTAAAGAAGGAAGAGAAGAAATGAAAAAGTTGAGCAGCAGGAAAACTGAAAACAAAGGCAGAAAGATAGCTTCAGCAAAGTCAGATGTTATGTGTAAATATTAATACTGTTGAAAATCCCATGGCCAGATTGATTAAGAAAAAAAGAGAAGGCACAAGGAAGTAATATTAGGAACGAAAAATGGGACCCTAAGCACTCAATGCCCAGAGATTAATAAGATAAGAAGTAGATACCATAAATTCGGAAACAGATAAAGTGGTTGAATTCCTAGAAGAATACAGTATATCCAAACTGATTCAGAATTAAAGGGAAAACTTATGACACCAAAAGCATAGTCCACAAAGGAAAAAAACTGGACAACTTGGACTTTGTGAAAATGGAACAATTTTTTTTGTTCCAAAAAAAATTTTGTTTTAGAATATAAACTAAACTAAAACTCAAGAACAAAGCAAACGAACAACCTGACTAAACAATGGGCTAAGCACTTGAATAAACATTTCTCCAAAGAAGATATACAAGTAGCCAAAAGGCACATGGAAAAATGCTGAGCATCGCTCATCACTAGGGAAACGGAAGTCAAAACCACAATGAGATGCCACCTCATACTCATTAGAATGGCTACTATCAAAAAATGGAAAAAAAATTAAAAAAATGGAATAATACTTGTTGGGAAGGATGTGGAGAAATTGGAAGCCTTGTGCACTGTTGGTATGAATGTAAATTGGTGAAGCCTGCTATGGAAAATAGTACTGTGGTTCCTCAAAAAATTAAAAGTAGAACTACCATACGATCCAGCAATCCCACTTTTGGGTTTATAACCCAAAGAGTGAAAAGCAGAGACTTGAAGAAGTATTTGTACACCCATGTTCATAGGAGTGTTATTCACAATAGCCAAAATGTGGAAACAACTCAAATGCCCATCAATGGGTCAATCAGTGGGTAAACAAAATGTGGTATATACACACAACGCAATATTATTCAGCCTTCAAAAGGAAGGAGGATTCTGACACATACTAGGACATGGATGAACTGTGAAGACATGGTGCTACATGAAATAAGCCCATCACAAAATCATAAGTATTATAAGATTCCACTTATGTGAGGAACATAGAGTAGTCAAATTCATTAGACAGGAAGTAGAATGAATGGTGGTTGCCAGCAGCTGGTGGGGGGTGGGGAGGGAATGGGGAGCTATTATTAGTGATTTAGGTTTTGCAAGATGAAAAAAATTCTAGAGATGGAAGATGGTGATGGTTGTCCAATACGAATGTATTTAATACTACTGAACTGAAAAATGGTCTAGATGGCAAATTTTGTTATGTGTTTCTATTAAAATTTTCAAAAATTTAAAAAAGAATAAAGTGAACACTTGAGTAATTTTATAATTATTAAAGAAATCAAGTCAGTGATAATAATACCAAGTGCATAGCACTTGCTGTGGGCCAGGCAATACCCCGGTGTTTTAGATATGTTTGATCATCTAAGGTAGGTGATATTGTTATTCATTCCTATTTACTGCCGAGGATACCAAGCCATAGATCATGTAACCTGCCTGAGGTTGCAAGACAAGTGGGAGGCAAAGCCGGAAATTACTCACAGGCAGCTTAGCTTCGGGTCTAACCTCTTAATCCGTATGCGATCCTTAATCAGTAGTTAAAAAATCTTTCCTCCAAGAAAACAGCAGTCCCAAATGACTACAACTGAGTTCTTCCAAAAATTTAGGGAACAAGTAATTCCAGTCCCACAGAAACTATTCCAGAGCATACAAAGAGAGTCAACACTGAATCCTGCATTTACTCAAAAAATGCAAGTTAGGTTGAATTTTAGAATATCAATGCAGTGCCTGGGTGGCTCAGTCAGTTAGGTTAGTTGGTTAGGCATCTGACTCTTGATTTTGGCTCAGGTCATGATCTCAGGGTCATGAGATTGAGCCCTGCGATGGGCTCCCTGCTGAGTGCGGAGCCTGCTTGGGGTTCTCTCTCTTGCTCTAAAAAAAAAAAAAAAGCATATCAATGAATGTAATTTATCATTTAATGGATCATTTCAATAAATTCAGAAATATATTTGATTATAATTCAACATTCAAAATAAAATCCTTAGTGAACTTGGAATAGAAGGAAAATTTCATAACTAATACAGGGTATTCATGAAAAACTTACAATGTAAAGGTAGAAGACAAAATGTAGGCAGTTTTCCCTCTGCTACTGAGAATAAGATGGGAGGTTTGCTTCCAGTACTTCTTTTCACCATTGCGCTGGAGGTCCTAACCAGTATAGGAATGTAGGGAAAAGGCATAAAAAAAAAAAAAAAGGACTGGAAGGGAAGAACGAAATAGTCATTATCCACAGATTATATGATTATGTGCAAAATTCAAATGACGCTACAGATAAATTATTAGAAATTGTTAAGAGTTTAGCAAGATTTCTGAGTATAAAGTTGATGTAAAAAATCAATTATGTTTGTATTTACTAGTCACAAATACACTGTGTATAATGAGATCAAGAAATGAAGTATGTGGCAATAAATCTTTGGAAATCTGTGTTAGACCTCTTATGGTGAAAACATAAAGCTTTATTAAGAGTGGTTAGAGGGGCGTGGGGCTGACTCTCAGTAGAGCATGTGACTTGAGCTCCGGGTTTTGAGTTTGAGCCCCATGTTGGGTGTAGAAATTACTGAAAAATGAAATTAAATGAAAATTAAAAAAAGAGAGAGAATAGTTACAGAAGCCCCAAACCCTTGGTAAATGTGGACCCTTGGTGCATGTGGTGTATCACCTCTGTGTATGGAGGACGTGGAGCCCTACACATGGCTGGACCTCATGACCATGAGATCATGACCTGAGCAGACACCAAGAGTCGGCCGCTTAACCGACTGAGCCACTCAACTGGCCCGTGACGTTCTTTCTTAATAAGGAGAATGTCGTGGCCCAAGATGGTTGACAGGTGGCAGGCCCAGGTGGCTGAGAGTTACCTGCCGTGGCCCTAAGTTTCACGGTAGCCCAGCAAATCACCGTCTTTAAGCATCAGAGCGCGCTTGCTTTCTCAGGAAGGCCGAGAGAACTAGGATCTGACTAAAGACTACAGAAGCTCTCCCCTTTATTGTTTCAAAAGCCCAGAATATGAAAGTTTCCAGAACATTTCATCATTTGCAACCCTTCACCTTTTCAACATCCTGTGTTTGATCTTAGAAAGACCTCAAGATTTTACCTTTGAAAAATGGAGGATGTTACAGGATTCAAATTCTTCTGGAAAGCCAGCCAGCTGGCCTGAGATGATGTTCTTCCAATGCACAGACTCTGGGGCCCGCTGAGAATAACCTGGGTGAACAAAGGCCTTTGTGGTCAGCCTTACCTGGAAATGGGCGGAACACTCATGCCAACTTCCATCATCCTGGAAAAATAGCCACCTGACAAAGCGCCAAGATTGACCCTAAAAGATCAGAAATTTTATCGTTATTACGTTTTAAAGAAAACTCAGTGTACCTGTTAAAAAGATGAACTCATAGCAAACTTACGTGATGGGGTAATGATCGCAAAGTCTTAGTGACTGTATGAAAGGAGCCAATTATGAGCAGCTCTATGCTGTGGGAAGGATTCCCCCCCCCCCTTTTAAAAGGATTTTATTTATTTGACAGAGATAGAGACAGCCAGCGAGAGAGGGAACACAAGCAGGGGGAGTGGGAGAGGAAGAAGCAGGCTCATAGCGGAAGAGCCTGATGTGGGGCTCGATCCCATAATGCCGGGATCACGCCCTGAGCCGAAGGCAGACGCTTAACCGCTGTGCCACCCAGGCACCCCGGATTTTTCCCCTTTTTGTATCCCTTTTCTTCCCCTCCCAGCCTCTTCCCTTCCCTCCTTGCCCCCAACAACCTCACAAATCTATCCTGTTTCACATCAACATTTTCTTCACTTTTCAGGCCTCAGCAGACCCTCTGTGTGACTCCCCCAGGGGTGCTAGAATCAAGGTAAAGGCCCTGGGTCTTGCAAAAGATCTTTTCAAGGGTGAGATTTACTAAGAAAGTGCCCAGATCCCAAGTTTTGCCCTTTTGTAGTTTAGAAACTCCTTCTTATTTTAATTGGGAAAGCCCCATACTTTCAGATGTTTGGAGAACGGAGTGGGAATGGGCCTTTTTACCTTGAGGTGAATTAATTTTGGGTAAAAAAAATCTAGGCATTGTGCCTACTTATCAAATACCTTCTGTCTGCAAAGCAGCGTGTGTCTTGGCACATTGCCATCCAGACTGACCCCTTCTGGGGGCAGGAGGCTGTGGGACGGCTTGAATTAATTCTGAGCCCAGCTGGGAGAGACCTGGCTACTCCTGGAGTTCTTGTTGCCTAGGTCATACCTTGCTTCTCCAGACATGGCCACGCAAGCCACACTGGCTTCATGGGCCTTCGTGCGGACAGATGCGTCAGCGAAACTGCTGCTCGAATCCACACACGAATAACCATTCTGTCCTCATCCTGAGGGACAGTCATGCTGCGAGGTGGAGTCACCTCTCTCTCGCCACAGACTCACGTGCTCCCCGCCCCAGAGCGGGCAATTTATCACCTCTTTCTGGTTGTTCCTTCAGCTTTTGAGCTTCCGTTTTAATCTCATATTATGTTTTGTTGCAGGTGCAGACATGTCTTTTCAGTTGACCAGATAGTCTCTCTTAAAGTTATATGCAAGAGAAGTAGTTAAAATGAACTTTGCAAAGCAAGATGATGGTAAAAGCGATTAAGCTACAATCTAAAGCTCCTCTCACTTCTTGTGTGCTACCCCTGTGTTCTGTATCTTTTTTTTTTTAATTTTTTTAAATGATTTTTTATTATATTATGTTAGTCACCATACAGTACATCCCCGGTTTCCGATGTAAGGCTCGATGATTCATTAGTTGCGTATAACACCCAGCGCACCATGCAATATGTGCCCTCCTTACTACCCATCACCGGTCTATCCCATTCCCCCACCCCCTCCCCTCTGTAGCCCTCAGTTTGTTTCTCATAGTCCATAGTCTCTCATGTTTCATTCCCCCTTCTGATTACCCCCCCTTTCTTTATCCCTTTCTTCCCCTACCGATCATCCTAGTTCTTATGTTCCCCGAATCTCCAAGGAACTGTTGAAAAGGAAAAACAAAGCTGGGGCATCACAATGCCGGATTTCGAGCTGTACTACAAAGCTGTGATCACAAAGACAGCATGGTACTGGCACAAAAACAGACACATAGACCAATGGAACAGAATAGAGAGCCCAGAAATGGACCCTCGGCTCTTTGGGCAACTAATATTTGATAAAGCAGGAAAAAACATCCGGTGGGAAAAAGACAGTCTCTTCAATAAATGGTGCTGGGAAAATTGGACAGCTACATGCAAAAGAATGTATCTTTTATTCTATCTTTTGTAATTAGCTGACGTGGCAGGGCAGGAGTTTGGACGTCAGTGAGCAAGCTGACACCGAGAGCTGCCGCCACGAGGCTGAACGGGCGAGAGGAGGGTTGTGGTTCTCTCCAGGAAAACTCAAATCCGGAGCTTTAGGAAAAAATCTAGCCAGCTTCTGCTGCCCCCCACCGCTCTGCCTTTGATTTTGCGCCAAATCCAGTATCACTTCACATTTTCATAGAACTTTTAATCTGCTCAGATGTAAAACCATACCTCTTACAAACGTCTTCATGCTTTTTCTCCTCTCCAAACTGTGCAGCCCAGATTAGTTTTTGTTCTAGGTGCCTGCCTTTGGTGCTGGGCACTCAGAGGGCGCTGGGGATTTTGAAATCTCAATGTCATGGATCCATCTTCTCTGCCTTCGTGGATATAAACTGAGCTGAGGTCCTGGACCTGCCCTTTAGTGGGACGGTGGCATCACATTCAAAGCCTTTTTTGAAGAAAATCTCCCAAATGGCTCTTTAAACAGAGGGTCCTCCCCATTCACAGTCACAACTAGCTTTTTGTCTCAGATTGGAACTTCACCAGAACCTAGACCTTGGGTCTGATTTGGCAGTAACCCAGCTTCCATGTGTGCCGTGAGAAGCAGGTGCAGTTGAACGAAATGACCCCTTTTTGGCCAGTTAGAACAGAAGGGCTCAGAGGAACCCACAAAGGCTGGTGCTTGGCAAGCAAGATGAAATCCTCATCTGACAATTTTTAACAGAAGTAATTCCCAGCACCACTGTGGGACAAGGGGTTTGTGTATTTGCTTTTCCGATTTTGTGTATAAGGAGTGTGAGTAACACAGATGTAAATATTTAGAATTTTAAAATGTCATTGGTAACATAGAACAAGCAACATAAACACTTTTTTTTTTTTTTTTAGTGGCGAAGTAGATGTGTAGTCTATTTAAACAAGATTTTTTCATACTTATGGAATGGTTTAATGCCCATAAGAAAATTCCTGTCTCAAAAATGCCCAGAATTGGGAAAATAATTGAGACAACTTCATTATTTTTTTGAGGTTTTGACACATTTTATTTTATTTATTTTAAAATTTATTTTATTTTTTAAAATTTAAGTTCAATTAATTAACATATAGTGTATTATTAGTTTCAGACGTAGAGGTCAGTGATTCATCAGTTTCATGTAAGACCCAGTGCTCATTACATCACGGGTCCTCCTTAATGCCCATCACCCAGTTACCGCATCACCACCTCCTTCCCCTCCAGCAACCCTCAGTTTATTTCCTATGACTAAGAGTCTCTTGTGGTTTGTCTGCCTCTCTGATTTTGTCTTGTTTTATTTTTTCTTCTTTTCCCCTATAATCCTGTTTTCTTTGTTAAATTCCACATATGGGTGAGATCATATGATAATTGTCTTTCTCTGATTGACTTATTTCGCTTAGAAAAACAACAACAGAATCGGGCTGAATTAAAAAAACACAATTTCTTTTGGGTATTTGTATAATCTTTTAATGCTTAGTATTATCAAAATATATTTTAAAGCTATTAAATGTTTGATAAAACAGGGACTCAAACTACAAGAAGTAAAGACAGATGAATATATCTTTTCATTTAACATCCTACATTTGTATTCCACAGAAGGAATGCCAAGATTATATGATTTATCCTCCAGAATGGTAACTGGAGTGCTGCTTGTAACTGAAAAACTAAAAAAGCCTAGAAATTCATTAATAAGCATTTTGATGACCGTCCCGTGGCATAGCACATAGCCACTGGAAACACGTGTGGATTTAGAAGAAAGATGTGTATGATGTGTCATATGTATGTGATATCTAGCACATATATGTGAAAACGTGAGTTGTAGATAAAAGAATATATGACTCCACATTTGAAGAAAAAGGTTTGTGTGTACGTGCATGTATATAAATTCACCATGGATTTGTGTGTGTACATTTAGGAGCAAGTTAGGAAGGATACAAATATTAAGAGTTACTGACTTCAGGGGGTGGGAATGGATGGGTGGGTGTGTACTTTATACAATTCAAACAAGTGATGGGAAATGGGTAGTTTTTAGAAACTTTTAAAAAGTTACTATAGGTGTATAAATATCCTAAAACCACTGTAGGGCAGGATGCAAACCTGAAGGCCAACGAGTGATGTGTGGGGAAACTTTGAGCCAACACTGCCCTCTGGTGGGAAAATTGTGTCATGTCAGGCACCAGCTTGGGTTGCAGCTGGTCCCAGGAGGGAAAGGTCAGAACCTTGTCAAGCAGCCCAGAAGAAGCTGGAGATACCAACTGACTTCAAACCTGCATTTCAGAATTTCCCGGGCTACATATACAGAGAAATGAATTGAGCAGGTTTGTCGTTGGGGTCAGGAATCTGTATTCATGAAAACCACCCCCCTCAGGTGGTGCTGATAGATGCAGGTTCTTGTTTCCATCCTTCTATTATGCAGTTAGTTATGTAGGGTTACGCAGGATTTTTAAAAACTTCTTATTATCTATCATCTATCTATCTATCTATCTATCTATCTATCTATCTATCTATCATCTATCTATCTATCTATCTATCATCTATCTATCTATCTATCATCTATCTATCATCTATCTATCTATCTATCTATCTATCTATCTATCTATCTATTATCTATCTATCTATCTATCTATCTATCTATCATCTATCTATTATCTATCATCTATCTATCTATCTATCTATCTATCTATCTATCTATCATCTATCTATCTATCTATCTATCTATCATCTATCTATCTATTATCTATTATCTATCTATCTATCATCTCTCTCTCTCTCTCTATCTATCTATCATCTATCATCTATCTATCTATCTATCTATCTATCTATCTATCTATCTATCTATCATCTATCTATCTATCTATCTATCTATCTATCTCTATCTATCTCTATCTATCAATCATCTATCTATCCATCATTTTTAGCAGAGCCAGGACCAGGACCCAGATCCTTTGATTTCTAGTCTAGAAAATTCTTTTCTTTAAATCAATGAATGAAACTTATTACATAATGAAACTTATTATATAAGTACAATCAAGGAAAAAAGATTATTTGATCATCTTAGTTTATATGAAAAGAGCATTTGATAAACTTCAATATTCATTAATAATAAAAACTCATAAAAACAAACAATAGAAAGGAATTGCTTAATCTAATAAGGCATATCCACAAAAAACTAAAATAGCTAATATATGCTTATTTTTTTCTGTTTTATTGAGAAATAATTGACACACATCACTGTGTAAGTTTTAAGTTTTCATTTAAATATTTGTTCATTAACACATAGACCTCAAAGTATACGTTTAAGGCATATGGCATAATGGTTTGATTTACATTATTGTGAAATGACCACCACAATAAGTTCAGGTCAGCTAACACCACCTTTTCATACAGTACACTCAAAAAAAGAAGAAGAAAAGAAACATTTCTCCTCGTGATGAGAACTCTTAGGATTTACTCTCTTAACACCTTTCCTATAGACCATCGAGCAGTGTTAGCTGAGGTCATCATGTGGTACTTCACATCCCTAGTACTTATATATCTTATAACTGGAAGTTTGTACATTTTGACCAACTTCCTACAATTCCTTTGCTCCCCACCCTCCATCTTTGGTAACCACAAGTCTGATCTCTTTTTCAATGAGGGTTTTTTTTTTTTTTTTTTAAGATTTCACATATAAGTGAGATCATACAGTATTTGTCTTTCTTTGTCTGAATTATTTCACTTAGCGTAATGCCTTCAAGCTCCATCCATGTTGTCACAAATGGTAGGATTGCCTCATTGTGTATATAGACCACATCTTCTTTATCCATTCATCCACTGATGGGCACTTAGGTTGTTTCCATGTGTTGGTTATGGTAAGTAATGCTGCAGTGAACATGGGGGACAGATATTTTCTAGTTAGTGTTCCATTTCCTTTGGATATATTTCCAGAAGCGAAATTGCTAGATCATACGATAGTTTTAGTTTTAATTTTTTGAGGATACCCCATACTGTTTTCCACAGCGGCTGTACTAATTTACTATCCCATCAACAGCCCACAGGATTCCCTTTTCTCCAGATCCACATTGGCTTTTGCTATCTCTTGGTTTTCTTTTTCTTTTTCTTTTTTCTTTTTCTTTTTCTTTTTCTTTTCTTTTCTTTTCTTTTTTTGGTGATGGCCATTCTAACAAGTGAGGATATCTCATTGTGGTTTTTCTTTGTATTTCCCCAAAGACTAGTGTTGTTGAGCATCTTTTCATGTACCTGTTGGCCTTTCATAAATTTTCTTTGGAGAAACATCTATTCAGGTTGTCTGCCCATTTTAAAATTGGGTTATTTTTTCTTTGCTATTGAGTTATATGAGTTCTTTATATGTTTTGGATATTAACCCCTTATCAGATATATGACTTGCAAATATTTTTAAAAGATTATTTATTTATTTATTTATTTGAGAGAGGGAGAGTGAGAGAGCAGGGGGAGGAGCAGAGGGAGAGGGACAAGCAGACTCTGTGCTGAGCATAGAGTCCAGTGCAGGGTTCGGTCTCACAACCCTGAGACCATTGCCTGAGCCAAAACCAAGAGTTGGATGCTTAACCGACTGAGCCACCCAGGCGCTCCAACTTGCAAATATTTTTTTCACTATTTTGTATGTTGTCTTTCTACTTTCTTCTGCTGTGCAGAAACTTTTTAGTTTAATGTAGTCCTATTTATTTTTATTTTGTTGCTTCGCTTTAGGCGTCATATCCAAATAATCATCACCCAGACCCATGTCAAGGAAATTTGTTCTTCTGTTTTCTTCTAGAAGTTTCATTGTTTCAGGTTTTACATTTAAGTCTTTAATCTATTTCAAGTAAATTTTTGTGAGTGTTATAAGATATGGGTCCAGTTTCATTCTTTTACAGGTGATTATCCAATTATTCCAGGACCATTATTGAAGAGACTGTCTTTTCTCTCTTGAGTGTTCTTGGCTCCCCTGTCAAGTATTAGTTGATCATAAATGTTTGGGTTTATTTATTGACTCTTGATTCTGTGCCATTGGTCTGCATTTCTGTTTTTATGACTATACCATCCTTTTTGATTTCTGTAGCTTTATAGTATAACTTGAAAGGGAAGTATGGAAGTGTGATGCCTTCTGTTTTTTTCTTTTCTCAGGATTTCTTTGGCTATTTAGGGTCTTTTGAAGTTTTATATAAATATTAGGTGTGTTTTTTCCTACTTCTATAAAAATATTTTGATAAGGATTGCATTGAATCTATATATAGCTTTCAATAGTATTGGCATTGTAACAATATTACTTTTTCCAATACATGAACACAAGATACCTTTCCATTTATTTGTGTCTTCTTAGATTTCTCATTGTTTTCAGAGTAGGGATCTTTCACTTCCTTAAATTTATTCCTAAATATTTTATTTTTTTGATGCTATTGTAAATGGGATCAATTTCATTTTTTTTAAGAAATTCTGTTGTTATGTATAGCAATGCTACTGATTTTTGTATGTTGATTTTATAGCCTGCAACTTTACTGAATTCATTGGCTAGATCTAACAGTTTTTTTTGGTTGAGCCTTTAGAATTTTCTCTATATAAAATCATGTTATCTGTAAATAGAGACAATTTAATGTCCATCAGTAGATGAATGGATAAAAAAAGATGTGATATATATATATATATATATATATATATATATATATATGCCTCAGCCATAGGAAAGGATGAGATCTTGTCATTTGTGACAATATGGATGGATCTGGAGGGTATTATGCTAAGTGAAATAAGTCAGAAAAAGATGAATAGCATATGATTTCACTTGTATATGAAATCTAAAAAACACAAATGAACAAATCAGAAAGCAGAAACAAGACCCATAAATATAGAGAACAAACTGCTCGTTGCTAGAGGGGAGGGGCATGAGGGATGACCAAAATGGGTGAAAGAAAATGGGAAGTACAGGCTTCCAGCTATGGGATAAATAAGTCACAGGGTTGAAGAGTATAGCTTGGGGAATATAGTCAATGGCATTGTAATAGTGTTGTATAGTGACTGATAGTACTTACACTTGTGGTGAGCATAGCATAACATACAAAGTTGTTGAATTACTACTTTATGCACTTAAAAGTTACGTAATGTTCTATGTCAACTATACTTCGATGAAAAAAAATATTTTGAATATGTCATCCTTTTCTCCCCTGGCTTGAAAAGTTTTTGTTGAGAAATCCACTGATAGACCCCCCCCCTTCCCATAAGATGGTTCCTTTGTTTGTAACTTCTCCCTTTTTTCTTTTTTTTTATAATAAAAATTTTTTATTGTGTTATGTTAGTCACCATACAGTACATCCCTAGTTTTTGTTGTAAAGTTCGATGATTCATTACTTGCGTATAACACCCAGTGCACCATGCAATACGTGCCCTCACTTCTCCCTTTTTTTTGCTGTTCTTAAAATTCATTGCCTTTGGCTTTTTGGCAACTTTTATAATGTGTCTTAGAGTAGCCCTATTTGGATTCAACATATTTAGGCTCCTGTGGGCCTCATGGATCTGGAAGTCCATTTCCCTCCCCAGGTTTGGGATGTTTTCAGCCATTGTTGTTTAAATATACTTTTGAAATTTTCTCTTTCTCTCCTCTCCCTAGAATTCCTGTAATGCAAATATCGTTTCTTTCATTGTGTCTCATAATTCCTGCAAACTTTTGTCATTCTTTTTTATTCTTTTTTCTTTTGTGTCTCCTGGCTGTGTAATTTCTGATGTCCTATCTTCCAGATCTCTAATTCTCTCTTCTGCATGATTGAGTCTACTTTTGAAATACTCAAATTTTTCAGTCCAATTATTGTATTTCTCAACTCTAGGATTTCTCATTTTCTTTCTTTTGGGATGGTTGCTACTTCTTGTCAGATTTCTCATTTTGTTCATGCTTTGTTTTCCTAATTTTGTTTCATTTAGTTGTCTGTCTGGGTTTTCCTGTAGTTCACTTAACTTCCTTAAGAGGATTATTCTGAATTCTTTGTCTGACAGTTCATAGAACTCCATTTTTTTTAGGGTCAGTTATTGAGGCCTTACTAGTTTCCTCTGGTGGGGTCATGTTTACTTGCTTTTCTATGATCCTTAATTCCTTACATTGGTATGTGTCTATTTGAATAATCAGGCTTCTCTTCCAGATTTCACAGGTTTGCTTTGGCAGAGACCATTCTTCACCAGTCAGCTCAGTTTGGGCTTCTGGGTGTGTCTGCTCTGGCTTTGGACAGGTGGAACCTACTATTACGGTCTATTTTTGGGTGAGGCAACAGTTCAAGCTCTGAGGAGAGAGATAGGGGATGTGTCTTTGGCTGAGAACAGTCAGATAGGGCCACTGGCTTGGTTCCCTATCAGAGTGAGGCTGTAGGGTGGGCTCTGTGGTTGTCTGGATTCTTTGATCAGGCTTAGTAGATGGTTAGGACTGGGCACTATATTCTGCAGTATTTGGGGCTATGAATTTCCCTGCCAGGGCAAGGAAGCAAGACAGCAACCAGGGCCTGTACACTTCATTGTTTGGGGACCTGACTCAGGCCAGAATGGGCACTGAATTCCCTGGTCAGGGGAGGCCACTGATTTTACCCTGTAGACAGGGCTGTGCAGTCTGTTCAGATGCCACTGTGCATCAGGCTGTGGAATGGGCTACAAAGCTTCCTGTGTGCTCTGGTTAGGTTCCCTGGTTGGACACACTGAAGGCTGTATTCGGAGATGAGCGAGGTTACAAATTATATTCCCTGCCCAGGTGCAGTGGGAGAAGCAGCTAGTAAAAGCCCTTGTTCTCTTACTCAAGCCAGGTTCCCTGGCCAAATAGGGCCACTGGATTTGCTTTGCAGACTGTGAGCCCTTCACTAAGCTCAAGCACCAATGAGCCACGTGGCTTCTATGTGTTGTCTCCAGCCCTTTTGCTCAGATGGGGCTGGAATACACTCTCTACAGCACGTGGGGCTGTATTGCAGCCCCCTTGCCTGGGCAGCAGGGGGAAAGCCACTCCAGGCTGCTCTCAATTTACCAAACAGGCTCTCTGGTTGGGGGCAGCTGGGAGCTACCCTCAGCCTTGGCTATGAGTTAATCACCTGCCCATGTGCAGCCGGGGAAGACTCTGCGCCCTATAGTGGCATTGATCTGGGGACGGTCAACTCTGTCTGCTCACCTCTAGGCTGGACTGCTGCCAGGCCACACGGCTTCCAGGAGTTGTCACCTGCCTTTCTGACCAGATGGGGCCAGAAGACACTCTGCACAGTAGGTGGGGTTGTCACTCTGCTTCTTGCCTGGGGGTGGGCTGACTGGGCTCGAGGCCTGGCAAACTCTTCCTGTGAGGATCTGAATCAGGCAGAGCCATATCTCTCCAAGTTCCCTGGTCAGAGTGTGCCCTGACCCGGTTTGCAGATGAGTAAAACCGCTGGGTGGGATCACTACTTGGGCATGGCAGGTATGAACTCTGTCTGCTAAGATCCCTGTGCTGGTTGTTGCAAGCCCCTCCCCCCTCTGCCATAGTCAGATTCCCCATGGTTGAGCCCCACGGATTCCCTACAATTCCTGGGGAGCAAGATCAGAGTAAAGGCTTCCACAAAGCGACCCACAATGCTGGGGCGGGGGGAGGTAGCTGTTTTCCCTGGGTCTCTTTTCCCACTGAAGGACCTGGAGGCATGGGGACATCTCTCGGCACTGCAAGTGTTGTGCTGGCCAGGGGAGGGGCCATGCAGTCAGTCAGCACCCAGCTACTTCTCTTCCCCTTCCAGTGCAGTCTGTCTCGGTCCCTGCGGTGCAGGGGGTGCTTCAGCGTCACCCCTGTGTTCTAGGATTCTCTCAGTGGTGTCTTGTCCTTGAATCATTGCTAGTCATTCTTGTGAGGAGAGCAGGTCAGGAAGGACCTGTGTTGCCATCTTGGTGACATCACTTAGAAAATTCTTCTTAATTCTTCCCCTCATCCTCCTTTGACATTTGACAGCAGTGGCATCCTATTTAGTTTTGGGCTCTGAAACCACATTTCACCAGCAACGACCTTGCCTATATGCTGTGGCCTCTCTTATCATGGGGGCCACCTTGGAGTTCCTGGACTTCCTTCTCTCACTCCTCTCTTCAGTTCAGTCATAAGCAGGTCCTGGAGGTCTGAAGCCAAGACAGTAGAAGTCTAGCCCCTTTACCTCAGTTCCACTGACAGGCAGCCAAACACAGACCCTAGAATTGGAAGGCTTGGTCAGAATCAGGCTCCACCACTCTTCAGCTATGAGATCTTGGGCAGGTTACAGCAAATCTTTAAGCCTCAGTTTCCCCATCTATAAAATGGCCACAAATATTGGTATTGTCCCCCTGATGGTGATTAAAGTATCAAGTGAGAGAACCCAGGCAGAGTATCTGGCCTCAGAGCCTGGCACCTGATACACGTCTGCTCTTCCTTTCCTGATGGGACACAGCAGCGTGGACGGTGGCTAGAAGGCGTAGCGACAGTTGGAGCCTCGAGCAGCAGCGGTGGCAGTGCCACGGATGGACCCTGTTCACTTCAGACACGCTCTGCCAAGTGGTTGTTCAGCCCTGACAAAGCTCTCTGCAGATAGGGGAGGATGTCTGTACCGAATGAAGGCACTAACAATTCCAGAAAATAAAGCTACTTTCTATTTTCAGAGTTAAAGCATTTTTTTCTCTATAAAAGTCTTGTCTGTTTTCCCGTGTCTTCACATCAGAAATTAGCATTCTCCGCAAGCATTTTGTGAGGAAAGTAATTTGTGGCCAGTACATTTCTAAATTAAGAAAGTGACTTTAGATTTCCAATGAGCGTTAAAATATCAAAAGTGTTCCAATATTTCCCCGAACCTCTTTTCTGCATGCCTTCCTACTCGCGGGATATTTCAAATCTAGGAGCCGGGCACTTTTGGACGCGCAGGTGCAGGAGTGAGATTTATTCTGGTCGTGTGGGAGGGGCGGGGTATTGGATATGGGACACACAGTGTTTGGAGAAACCCAGAGTGAGGTAGTGAGGTGTCTGTGCTGGGGACGTGGGTGTTCTAGGGGCCCCGGGGACTCAGAGCAGGGAGGGTGCCTGGAAACACAAGATGGCGAGTGGAGCCAAGAACAGGTGTATCTGGGCTGGGAGAGGGCCTCACGGGGAACAACTGCTGATTTCAGTGCTTCCCAAACTTTGCTGCACACTCAAGCCACTGTAGGAGGCTGGAAAATGTCCCCAGAGATATTAGGTCCTAATCCCTGGAACCTGTAAGTCTTACCTTGATTTGGAAAAAGTGTCATTGCCAATGTGATTAAACTGAAGATATCGAGGTGCGGAGGCAACCCTGCATTGTCCGGGCGGGCCCTAAATGCACCACACGTGTCATTAGTCAGAGGCAGAGGGAGAGTAGACACACAGAGGACAAGGGGAGACGAAGGAGGCAGAGAGCGGAGAGGTAGGGCCGCAAGTCAAGGTATGCTGGCGGCCCCCAGAAGCCAGTAGAGGCAAGGGATGGATTTTCACCCGGAGCGTCAGAGGGAGCAGGGCCCTGCTGACACCTCGATTTCAGGGAGACTGATTTCTGACTTCCCACCTCCAGAACCATGAGAGAAGAAATTTCTGTTTTCCTAAACCACTCAATTCGTGGAGACTGGTATGTCAGCTCTAGGCCACTAACAAAACCACCCAGGAGGGTTCCGAACATCCCAGTTCCCAGACCAATCGAATACTGCCTGGGAGTCGGAGACAGGCATCCGTGTTTGTTAAAAGTCCCCCGCGATTTCATGTTCCAAGGGTGGGAATCACTGGCCTACATAAAGATCCTTTCCTCTCCTTCTAAAACCTGCTCCGTCTGCCTTTCCTGGATTCTGATTTTCCACTAATTAGGGATTTGTTCCTTGCACTTTCTTTACCAGCTGCTTCAGCCATATCCCAGTTGTACCTGGGGCAGAGCTTGCTCGGCTTATATTCTGACTGCAAATGATAATTCAGATTTTCCTGGTCAGTTCAGACTTGCTATCCCAGGAGGTAGGGTAGGCATAGAGTGCGTACCCTCAGATTTTAAAGAAGAAGCTTAATTTTCTTAGCCTCTGAAGTAATTTGTAGGAGTTATCTGTGACTTCAGTTATTAACTTCTACTGGACTCTTGGATTCTATACTCAAAATAATAGTAAGTTGCGGCTGGCCCTTGAAAAATGTCAAAGAAAATGAAATGAATCTTATGGTACACCCAGCTCCCCTTCCTTTCTGGGATCCTTGTGGGCCCCAGTCTTCCCTGTGAAGCTTACGGGGAAGCTTAGGGGCAGTGGCATCCCACTGCCTTCCCATTTGTCCCCCTCCCCCAGGAGTGAGTCACTGCCCCTCCATAGTAGCTCTATGTCCCATACCTGCAAAAGAAGGGCATCTCCTCCCCAAATCGAAGTCCAGAACCTCAGGGTTCATACATGGAAGGAGAAGGTCCTGGTGAGGAGGGGTTACTGAGGAAGCGATCTCAATCTTGCTTCTTAAATTTTCCAGTCATCTTAGGGTAGGTCTTCTAGCCTCAAGAATTTGCTAGTCCACAGCTAACTCTCCCTTCCCAGAGCTAGGCAGAGCCAGGACTTTGAAGGAATAGTGAATTTTATGACATAGTGAGCACAGGGAATTAAACAGAATATAAGGAATATAAATAACGGGGCTTGCAAAGTAGATCCCACCAAAGCTCTCTTGCCGTCTGGGTCTTCCAGGCCCTGCCCCGCCTCACTTGGGACCTTTGGATGAAAAGAGGAGACTTCTAAGAAGTTTTCCCTTTTAACCTTTAATATCGTCTTTTTCCTTTTGAGTCAGGCTCATTCCCTAGGTCAGGGGCAAGAAGCAGCCCTGTGTTTAGTTCTGGTCTAACAGGATTCTGATTGCTTAATACAGGAAAATAACCAGAGCACTTGAGTAGCTAAAATCACACATGCGCAGTGAGATGGGAGGCTGTCTCTCACATCTGTCCTCTGATAAGATGACCTCTTGATTGCAAATATGGACTTACTGCAATCTCTTTTTGAATGCATCTTTACCTTTTAACTACAGGTTAAATGCTTTTGTATGAAGGAATGCCTGGCGCCTAAGGGGGCTCGCTGGCTCTGGAATGAGTGCCCCCCCAGTGCTAGCCAATCCCAGAGACAGTAAAGGACTCACCTGAGAGCACACATTTCATATGCAAAGCAACCCATCCAGAGCCCAAACTTCCAACTGCCCACTCTGCGGAGCTCTGACATCCAGGCCTCTCTCCCCCTGCCCTAATTACCCCAGCGGCAGCTCCTACATCCCAGAGCCCGCGGAAACTTTCCAAACTAGCCAACCCTAAAGCTGCTTACCCCGTCATGTCCTTTTTTTCTTGGGAAACCACAATAAAGGCTCTTGTCTGCAGTGATCCTCGCTCCCTCGGCCTCCTGACCGCCCCTGGTGCTTCCCTGTGTGGCCCCCTCACAGCACAGCATGCTCCCTCCTCTTGGGAACTATGGATAAGAAACCACCTTTTCAATGGCCTATGTCTCTGGTCTGTTGGCCTCACCCTGCCTGAATAATAAAACCCTACTTTAAAAAACACGGAGAAGTCTAAGCTTCAGTTTTTCTTATCACTAAAAAGAGTGATTAGATTGAATGGACTTCTTCAGTCTCCTTTTAGTGACAAGATAGGCTTGGGAGGTAGTGGGTCTGTTGCTTGCTTCTAACTCCTTCAGGACCCTGACCCTGGGGATCCTTCCCTCTCCTTGCCACTCAGGGGGCTGAAGGAGGCCAGGTCATGTGGCCCATCTTCCGGGTCACCACTGGTGGGCGCACTTCCTCACAATCCCAAATTAGAAGGTGGGGATTGGAATCCTGAATAAAAGTCAGATAATGCTAATTAATGTCCTCTTAAAACTAAAGGTTACAGTTCAAAAGAAAACGCTGAATTCAATTGGTTAAATGTGGAGATATTAATTATCCAAATTAAAAATCTTTGTGTTAAGGGGCGCCTGGGTGGCTCAGTCGTTAAGCGTCTGCCTTCGGCTCAGGGCATGATCCTGGCATTATGGGATCGAGCCCCACATCAGGCTCTTCCACTGGGAGCCTGCTTCTTCCTCTTCCGCTCCCCCTGCTTGTGTTCCCTCTCTGGCTGTCTCTCTCTCTGTCAAATAAATAAATAAAATCTTAAAAAAAAAAAAATCTTCGTGTTAAGACTTGGAAACATGGATTTTCAATTTTCTGCTTTCCTAGATCATAGAAGTGCCCTTAGGGGCATTATTGTCTCATTTTCCCTTCTTCCCCATCTCCAAGAACAAATCTAGTCTCTTTTTCTTTTGTTGTGAGATCTTCCGTCTTAAATTTTTTTAAAAGATTTTATTTATTTATTTGAAAGAGAGATAGAGCCAGAGAGCACAAGTGGGGGGAATGGCAGAGGGAGAGGCAGGCTCCCTGCTGAGCAGAGAGCCCAATGTGGGGCTCGATCCGAGGACCCTGTGATCAGGACCTGAGCCAAAGGCAGATGCTCAACCGACTGAGCCACCCAGGTACCCCCTTAACAAATTCTTAAGTAGAATCCAGTCTTGTTAACTATAGGCACAATGTTGCACTGAAGATCTCTGGAACTCTGTCATCTTGCATAACGGAAACTTTATACCCATTGAACAATCACTCCCTGTAGCCCCTCTCCCCAGCCTTTGGCAACCGCCATTCTACTCTGATTCTAGGAGTTTGACTATTTTAATAACCTCATGTAGGTGGAATTATTTGTCCTATTTTCGACTGTGTCTTATTGGCAGTTTCTGGACTCTGGGGTTGTTCCAACTTGCCACATGGATGCCTACATCTGGGCACGGGATTTCAGGTGTCACTGCCCAGCCCGGGTCACTGGGGCTTACAAGTATCTTTAGATCTGGACTCTTGTTAGTGTGGCCCGAGGCGCGGGGCAGCAGTTAGCTCCCACTACTGGAGAACACCTGGGGCTGTATTTGCTGGAAGATGAGCTTTACCTTATATTTCCTCTAGATGGTGCTCCTTGTCAAGTGTGAGTGTTTCTTTTCTTTTCTTTCTCTTTTTTTTTTCTTTCTTTTTTTTCCCCCTTTTTTCTTTCTTTTGAAGCTGCTGGCATTTCACTGTGGCCCCCCAGGCCTAAGTCAGCATTCATTGTCTAAGTGGAAAGTTACGGGGTTGTCAGACTTGGTAAGTGACGTCTGAGATGATTTCGACTGGAAATAATCCTCACCTCTGGGTATTTCAAAATGGTTTAGAGTAGGAATGCACTGTAGACTTGTTTATGTGTGTGGCACGTGGCTCCTATTCTTGGTCGCATGACTGTATGATCGGTAATTCCGTGTGCATGGAAGGTGGTTGATATTTACAGAGGAATGACGGGGGTGGCTCGGGAGGAGTCCATAACCTTTCCTCACCCCTTCTTTTTCCTGCTTCAACTTTTCTTTGGAAAAGAAAAATATCTGGAGGTCCCGATCCATTACAAGCCTCCAAATGCCTTCGTTGCCTGTCCTCCAAACTGTCTGAAGTGCCCTAGCACATATTCACGTCTTTGTATTTTCGGGAGCCTTCTCCTCAAATATGTATTCATTCATACCCATAGCTAGCAGAAAGCACACAGATCTGGGAATCAGAATTTTAATAGTGGAGGTGAGAAGATGATTTCAGAATGTAGGTAAACTTTTTGTGGTGGGGGCAGAAAATTTCAATGGGGGGCTGTTTCGGTGGAAAACTATGGGCCTCGTGGGGGGTGGGTAAAGACCTGCGGGGATGCTAGGCAGTGGAGGGCAGCACCAAGGTGGGAAGTGGGAGGGAAGAGAAGGCACACTTGGCCAGGTTGTGCTGAGGACCACTGGCCGCCTATCTGAATGGGACGCTCTTGATCCAACATGGATATCCTGGGAGCAATCTCTTAGTAGAGAAGATGTTCACCCTACTTTGCTAGGGTTCCTGAGACATATCCGTGTGTACTCCAGCCAACTTACAGGCGTCTTATTTGTCCCCAGGAATGGCTTTATGTTGAGGAAGTCACAATAGAGTGACCTCACTCTGGAGGGGAAAAGTTTGGTTGCCCATTAGTGAAAATGGGTGGGCTGCAGCTCTTGGTGCAACTTGTCAGGTGTTACTGGCAGCATTTCATGGCTTTGTTCAACCCCCCGGGGCTGTAGGTAGTCATCTATAGGAGAAGTAGGGCCTCAGGAAAACTGTGGGGCCAGAGCATCACCCCGGGGTTTCAGAGGAGTGAATTGTGAAGTGGGGGGAGAGATGGGCAGAAAAGGAACAGGAGTTATCCAAGTAATTAGTTCAGCTGGACCAGTGGTTTTAGTCTTCTCTTTGCTGTTTATTTCTGTATTACAGTCTGAAGTAAGAATTCTTTCCTGATGGCCCTTGTTTTTCTTTATTTCAGTTTCAAAGCTGTGATTCCAGCTTCAGCATTTTATAGCCCACCGATGTGGCCATGCACACAAATCTTGAGGAAGGACGGGTAGGACAACTGAAGAGGGAAAGAAAGCTGACATGTGAGCAGAAACTCTTACTTAGCACCTATGGTGTGTGTCCTGTGTCCAGGATGCAGACACGGAAACCTTACCTGCATGGAAACCACACTCCTCTCTAAAGTGGTGGTGGTGTCTGACCTAGATGATGGGAACACACAGTCCTTGCAATTTATCTGACTTCTTAGATAGACCTAGGGTTCTATTCTGCCTAGTTCACACACATGATCAATTTCTTCTAAGACACTGGCTCATAAAGGCTTAAAATATCACCTCTCCTAGGGATTTTTGCACTTTAATTAAGGATTCTTGAATGAAATCTGAGCTTTGTATTCAATGTCCTCTACGCTCTGTCCCCAGTCTTCCATTCCTAGACATATTTTCCCTTTAAATACCTTTCAACCTAGTCAGGTCCTTGGACAGTAAGCTCTTCTGAGGCAAGTGTATGGCTTACTACTTGGTATTTGGGATAGATACCCAATGAAGGCTTCCCTGACTGCACACCTGGTGTAGACTCCTCCCTCACTGAGTCTAGATCGACTATGTGACTTGATTGGACAAGTAAAATGCTGTGGCTGTGATGTTGGTAAGGTTCTGGGCCTCAGCCATGAGAGTCCTTGCAGCATTTTCTTCTGCTCTCTTGCTGTCTTAAATGTTGTGCAAGAAGGCCTGGGCCAGCTTCCTCTAGGATGTAGCTTCTTGGGGGAAGAGAAACCCTGGAATATGAAGTATTGGTGGGGGGAGAGGGACATCTAGCTTCTGGCTAGCTGCCGTCATCCTGGCTGAAGTGCCAGACTAGCCATGAAGCCATCTTGGATTTTCCAGACCTGGTGGAACCATGAGCTGATTGTGGAGTGGTGATGAGCCATCCTGCTAAGCCTGGTATAGATTGCAGACTTGAGAACAATGAAATGGTTGCTGTTGTGCTAAGCTACCAAGTTCAGAGGTATTTCTTACCCAGCAGTAGGTAGCTGATACAGCACTGTCAGTCATCTCTGTGTGTGTGTATGTCATTAGTTGACTCACCATTTCCTGGACATGCTTCCTTCACATGTTCGTACCTTCCATGCCCCCAGGCTCATGTTTGTCCAATGTGGAAATTCAACTTGGAAAAATGGATTTTTCCCTTTTATCTATCAAAATAGAGCCAATCTGCCTTCTCTGATATGTCAACTAGAATTGATCCTTCTTCTGAACTCTTCTGGTGTCTCTTGCTATTTGGCATATGCTGTCTTCTTACATATGTCTTTTCACTACAATTACATTCTAAACACCTCATGACAGGTTCTATTTTTTTGAAACATCTTTATTGAGATATAGTTCACATTTGAAGCACACAGGTCAATGGGCTTTACAATATTGGCGAAGTTGTGCAACTATTCCCACAGTCTAAGTCTGGAATACTTTCATGACTCCCAAAAGAAACCCTATACCCTTTAGCGGTCACTCCCCACTCCACCCAACCCCAGCCCGAGGCAACCACTAATCTACTTTTTGGTCTCTACAGATTTAGGATTTTTTTCTGAAAAAATTTTTTTTTTTTTTGGTCAAGTAGCCGAAGTGCAATTGCTCTGTGATGACTAATTGAGCGAAACCTAGAAAACCTTTCTAACACCACCAGGAATGACCATGCAGAGGTCCAATTTCAGTTTCTGCGACAGGAGCAGAGAGAGGCATTTGTCGAGGAGGGTTGCCATGGCACCTCATATACTGCCCCGGATCTTCGGCTCTGTTACTTTGTCTTCAGAGATGACGCTGGAGAAGGGGCCTGGTGGGATCTTGGGTCAAGCATTGCCTCTGCTGGTTACTAGTTCTGAAGTCTGGGGCTAGTTACCCAGCTTCTCTGAACTTCAGTTTCTGCGTGGGGTTAGGGTGGGGACCAGATGAGGTGACACCTCTGATTGTACCAACAAAGTTGTTTCCCTTCCTCTAACGTTTGTCCTGTTGAGCGCTTTTTACTGCCCAGGGAGTCCCTTCACCCCAGCTACTAGGCAGACAAGACTATACCCTAGGACCAGACTTTCCTAGACAGAGGACTCACTGGAAAGACTTTTCATCAATCCCTTCCAAAGATAAGACATTGAACTATGATTCTTCCTTTTCCACTTCCCTCTACAGCGGCTTCTGGGGGCACACACGTCTAGGCAGCCATTTAGCTGCCTAGCAGCTTACTGGTCTTTTTATACAGATTGGCTGACATAGATTTGTTCACACAGAAGGCTAGCTAAGCAGTATGGTGGTTTGGTTTCCCCTAGAAGAGGCAGGAGAGAAAGACAAATGTGCGCAAACCCAGGGTCAGGCTCCTCTGAACATGCTGGTGGACTTGATGTGCTCTGTTCTCTAGGTCTATCAACTTTCACAAAATTTACAATTGCTTCCCTCCCCCACTGCAGATAGCATCCTGAACTCCCATGGGGAGAACTGGAAGGAGGGGTGTCAATTGCCCTGCATGACTGTCAATTACATTCCACTAATTTCCAGCTGGGTCGTCTGCCTGTCTGCTTTCTGCTGGGGTTCCCCACACAGGGCTTCCTGGGGTGCCGGATAAGATTGCACAAACAGAGCAGCTTCTCTACAGAGTGAGGGCATTCTTGGGACAGCGTCCACTGTGGTCGCAAAGGCAAGGACGGATGCACCCTGGCAAAGACTGAGAGACGGGGCTACTCCTTTGCTTGGTCTTATGGGGGCCAAACTGGCCTGTTTACCTGGACTAGGGCTCTGATCTTTGTTTCCCTCTTTAGGGAAAGAAGACCAAGAAGGGGCTTCTGGTCCTGGGTTTTCTCCCAGTCCCAAAGTCTCATTAGACTTAGCTCTTCAGTCTTGCTCCACCCCCCCCCCCACTCCCCCTTCCGCCCCCAAAGCTGCTAAACTTTCTGGTGAAGTTCTGAATGCTTTCCTGCACATTCTTGTGCTCAACCCCCCTCACCCCCCCGCATCTTCACAGGGCACCAGGTTGCTGGCTGCTCTTTGCTGCACCCTCTTGCCCAAGTGATGAAGTGTGGGCATGGGGGCTGGTGAGGACTTAGGGGGTTTTAGATCACGGTTCCTTCGGCTGCTAAGACAATTTCCATCATCAGCATGGTGGCATCTGCAGGATTGAGGGTACCTGCCTGCTAATCTTGTTCTGTCCTTGGTCAGAAGAGCATGAAATGAATTTGGTTAGCTTCTTTCTTCTCAGTCAGAGCCTGAGGGTGAAAGAGAGGAAGCTGTCCTGGGCCCCAACCCTGTGTCCCAAGTGCAGGAATACAACCCTGGGGATGTGAGGATGTGAGCAAAGACACGCAGGAGACCCACTGTCCTATCCCTTGATTGTTCTCTCTCCCCCTCCTTTTTCCACCCTCCTGTACCCCACACTCGTAAAAATAGGAAGCGATGTCATCACATATGTGCATGCCTCCCCTTCGTGTGATGCCTCTGGGTCACCACTTCCTGTTTCTGAGTCATCAGGAAGGTAATTTCCCCCTAATGCTCAATATCCTCAGGGACACTCTGATCACTCAGCGTCTACCCACCCAGTTTTCCCCTTCTTCTCTCCCTTCTTTAAAAACAACAACAAAACCTACCCCCCACCCTCCCAAAATAAGGAAAAAGAAAAAGAAAAAAACCCAACGCTAAACACAGTACAGCTGCTAGTCTGAGCTTCTGCAAGCTCACAAAATGCATGGTGGATTACAACCCTCAGCCCCAATTTGGATGGATGGCTGAGTGCCTGGATTTAATTGGGTAGTTAATTACAAGTGAAGATCACTCTTGAGTGCCTCTCTTTCTGCAACAAGATCTGTCCTAGATCTTGCCTCCTAAGAGAAGGGGGGAGGTATTTGGCTGCCCCTCAAAATAAGGAATGAATCAAACTGTTGGAATAAGATAGCCCAGGAGGCACGGGATGGCACTGGAAGGATTTGTGAGTCAACTGAAGCAAATCTTGAAGGAGCTAGCTCCCTAGACAAGCCTTCACTGCAGTCTTCCCCCCTTTTCCTCTGTTTTCCTCCTCCCTCCCCTTCTAGTCCTCTCTCTTTCCCTCCCTTCCTCCTTCTCTCTGTTCCTTCTTTCCTCCCTCCTTCCTTTCTTCTTCCTTCCTTCCCTCCTTCCTCCTTAAATCCTGTACCATACTTGCTCTCTATTTTTCTCTTTCTCTCTGATTTTACTAGGAGGGAAGTGACTAGTGGGACCATTGGTTTCCCAGTGTCTCCCACGTGCCAACCACTTTGCTAGGCACCAGGCTCAGAGACCCTACTGACCTTCAAGAACCTCACAGTTAGTGGAGACATTTTATTTATTTATTTATCCATTCATCTGTGGATGGACCCTGAGGTTGTGAAATGATGTTTTAGATTTATTTTTTTAAAAACTCTTTTTATTTTTATTTTTTATTTCAGAAAGAGAGAGAGCACAAGAGTGCAGCAGAGGGAGAGGGAGAAGCAGGCTCCCTGCTGAGCAGGGAGCCCAACTGGACAGGATCCCAGGACCCCGGGATCATGACCTGAGCTGAAGGCAGACGCCTAACCGACTGAGCCACTTAGGCGCCCCTTGAAATTATGTTTTAAATAACTCGCGGCCAAGGTTAGAGGCTGGGAGGGTGATGCGGAATTCAAAACTAGGAAAATAAAAGGAGATCAGGATCTTGAGTGCCTTTTTGCTAGAAGTGCCTGCATTAAGGAGGGGCGTCCTTTCCGCACCGGGGAACTGCAAGAAAGCCAGCGGTGGATTTGGGATGACGTAGGTAAGTTTGCAAGGGACTCCCCCCCCCCCGCCCCCGCCCCCGCCCCTCCTCACCCCCCACTAGAGCGTTCCTACCGATACCCTCAATGTTCTTAGCAGAAGTAGGCGGGGAGGCGGGTGCGCAGAGGGCGCCTGGGGCGGGGGCGGCTGGGGTGAGAAGGGCGAAGGGCAGAGCCCTCAGGCACGCTTCCGTCGGAGACCCACTCCGTGTCATGTGACTTCCTTCCGCTGCTCCCAGAGGGCTTGCCACCCACTGCCTAGCTTGTTCTCCTTGCTCTTTGGGCTCTGAAACTATGGTTGGATCTAGAATGAGGGACTTGAAAATCCGTGCACAGAAAACATAACGCAGAGAAATCCAGAAAACCTCACTGCCTGGCGCCCTGCCCCCGCCCCCACTCGGTCTCTACTGCGGCCTGGGCTTGAAGACCAAGGACAGGCCCAGTTCCCGCGGCGCGTGGTCACGCACCGGCCATGCAACAGCTCGGAGCCTCGGTGTCTTCACGCACCATGTAGAGACGATCGGAGGAGCTGTGGCCTGGGGTTGTGTGACACAGATGGCAGCCACCCCAAATGTCCAGACTGTGAGCCGCTGGGCCGGGTGGCAGGGCGCAGCGCTTCGCGGGACCCTCTCGCCACTGCCCGTACCCTCTCGCCACTGCCCGGTCACGCTCTCGCCTCGTGCACTGGAGTTGCCCCCTGTCCACCTAATCCTAATCCCCTTCTAATCGCCCGTGGTGGTGAGAAGATATCGAGTGTCGGCAGCCTGGTCCGGTGAGCGCCCCTCCCGTTCTGTGTGAGTCTTCTGGGCACAGCAGGCCCGATACAATTTCACGTATTATTTGGGCTCATTCACTGGGGTTATTTTGGAAGCCTGGCTTTGTGAGGCTTCTGGGAGCCTGGCCGGGAATTATGCAACCGCTTCAGGCTGGTCCGCTGAAGCCGCTGCCTCCTACGGCCAGTGGCCCTAAGCTGGTGGAAAATGTGCTGGGAAAGCCGGGGAAATTGAGCTCTTTAGGTTCCCAGAGGAGAGAGAGAGCGAGCGAGCTTGGAGGCTCCCTCATCTCCAGATACTCATATATTGACTGACCTTGGCTGTGAGCCCAGTGATGAGAAAAGTGGGGTGGAGACTAGTCAGAGGGGGACTTTCTAAGTCTTGAGTCCTGGTGCTGGGGACAGGGGGCTTCCGAGGCCACTGACTGTAAGGGAGAAGAGAGGAAGAGAGGAGAGGGGCAGAGGAAGAAAAAGAAAGAAAGGGAAGAAGAAGGGAGGGTGCTGTTGGGAAAAAGAAAAAGTTACCAAGAGTACACTGAATGCCTTCTTTTGCTCCAGATGCCCCTGCCTCCCCAAACTTTCCTTCCTTGTGGTTAGTCTGCTCCTTGCCCATCCAGTACCCTTTTGGGGAGCTGTAGCTTCTGAAAGTGTAAATTCCTGCAGTAGACATTCCGAGATAAGGAACTGGGGGAAGGGAAGAGTGACAAGAAGAGGTGGCTTTTGAGCTAGTGGGGTGGCTGCCTGTGCTCCCACTTCCATGGTCCTTGACTGTGGCCGACTGCAGGGTCTAGAAGCAGATCCTCTACAGATTACGGAGTAGGCCGGAAGCTCTCCTACCACATCATCTTTCTTAAGCTGTCATCTGTCCTTTGAGGTAGGTGTTGTTATGCCCATTTTACAGGTGACTAATGTGAGGCTCAGACAGGCAAAGCTGCTTCTTAGCTCCAGTTCTTCCTGGCTCCAAAGCTATTCTTTATGGTGCATTACATAACCTAAATGCTCTGTCGGTTCTGTCGATTCTGTCCCCAAAACATGTCCTGATCCTGTGCACCTGCTTTCATGCCCACTCAGACATCCAGGCCAGGTCGCCATCATCTCTTATCCTTCAACCTGCATTAGCTTTTTTACTGGCCTTCTTGTTTCTGGTTTTGTCTTTTTCCAGTGAATTTTCCACAGAGCTGCTAGAGAAATAATTCTAATAGATAAATTGGTTCGTGTCATGGTTGCACGTAAAACTCTTCAAAACTCTTCTTGCTTCCCAGTGCGGTTGGACTAAAATCTGGATTTCTTAACATATCTACAGGACCTGCAAAAACCGGCCCAGCTGTCTTGGCGGGTCTAAAACTCATTACAGTTACACTAGCACCACCATCTTCTTTCCTTAGCAGGTTCTAGTCACTTTGAACACTGGGTTCTGTTCTGCCTCAGGACCTTAGCACACGCTGCTTTTTCAGAATGGAATGATGTTCCCCTCAATTTTCATCTGGCTGTTTTTCATCCTGTAGGTCTCAGCTTACATGTCACTTCCTTATAGAGCAGAGACCTTCCCCAGACTCCAAACCTGAGTTAAACCATCCTTGTGCTTGGAGCTTCTCAGTAGGCAAAGAAGGAAACACAATGAGTTACAAAGATCTCATTGTCAGAAAAGAAAGAAAATGCTAGTTCTTCACAAGTGACAGTGCCCTTTGGCTCTGAATTCAACAAGAAATTTCCTTCATGGCGTTTTCCCTGGGAGTCCTGGACTAATGTAAATGGCAGATTATCTTCAACGTCAATCATATGATTACGGGTAGACTGGATGGACAGAAAATACTAGTAGGTCCCAGTCCTGGGGAAGGACTTGGCCAGTGAAGGCTTTACAGAGGAGGTAGGTAAGACCTTTCCTTTTTGGTTGGAAAGATTTGGAAAGGCTCGAGGAGAAGACAGCCCAGGCAAGGGTTGATGAAGTGTGGGAAGAAAATCGTGTGAAAGAACATAATACATTGCCCAGGAGGTGCCTGGCAGATCTTGGATTTTAGTTGTGATTCTCCTAGTCCCCGGAGGTTTCGGTTTGTCTCAGTAATGTACACCTCTGCCGTGGTATCCAGCGCGGCCTTTAGGTCAATCTACAAAGGGGCTGATCCCTGGCCTCCCCCTGCACCCACTTCCTCCAGACCTTTTCCAGCTCTGCCTGGGACTAGGGCACTCGGGGGCTGAGCTGAGTGAAGCCTGTCTAAATGTTTCATCCTGGGTGCAGTTGAGCCCTCGGACACCAACTCCTGTAGGCCAATGTCTGACCTGAGCCAATGGGGTTATCACCCATGATGCTGAAAAAAGCAGTTGAGAGGCTTGGTTCAAGTGTGAGGGGAAGAAGTGGGAGAGCGGCAATAGAAAGAGCCGGGGAGCTGGACATAGTTATTCAGAAGTCTTTTCCAAAAACATCTGACTTCGTTTCTTTACATTGTCAAGAAGGCTTTTAAAGCCCAGCTGCCTCTTATTAATCCTGTTTGGGCTGATCCCCTTCCCGCCAACCTTGCTCTCGGGCTGTGCCAGCATAAACGGCCTGGTGGAAGTGGAGGGCACTCTGAGTGACGTCAGTGGCTGGGTCTGGGCTTCAGATCTCAGCCCAAGCAGCTGAGAACACAGCGCCTTGGGCCCCTTCCAGTGAGAATGTAAAATACTCTGCCCACCGGCCTAGAAGGCTCACAGGGCTTTGGGGGACCCAGAGGATGGAAGGGAGAGTGGAGATGCCTACACTGTGTGACTTGGGAGATGGCCTATAGACCCCAGGTCTTGGATATGTCTTAGTAGGAGGTGGGAGAAAGGAGCACGGGTTGTGGGGATCGCAGATCCCTGAGTTTGAATGCAGGCATTCACTAGTGGTATGTCCTTGGCCAGGTTAGCTCCTACCTCCAAACTGGGTTTCCTCAATGGTACCATGTGAATGATGATACCAGTGCCCACCTAAGAGGGTTGTTGCTGGGATTAAAATATGTTTCCTTATGTAAAGGGCCAGCACAGACAGGTTCTGGTGCATAATAGTTGTTCAGTAAATGTTTTCCTTTCCTCCCTCCCTCTGTTCTTTCCTCTTTCCCTTCCCTCTTCCTATCTCCCACCTTGCCTTCCTTTCCTTCAGAGAAAGCTAATACCGAACTGTCTGTAGGGGTGAAATCAATAAGGAACACACCCTTTCTTGTTGTGCAAGTCCTGAAAAGCTTAGGAATCAGAGGCAACAGGTCCTTCTAAAAGCTGAGGCACCAGGAAGGGGCATATGCAGAAAGGCTGGGGGCAAGTTTGCATAAAGAACGAGTAGACAAAAGAACACACTAGTCACTCTGTCTTCAGGCAGCCAGGCAACTTCCCCTCTGTCTGCTTCCTCTCCCACTCTCCCCAAGATCCGAGATGTATTCTGGCATTTAGGTAGTGTGCTGAAAGTAGGCAAGACGTGAAACTCCGCATACTACCCGTGAGATTCTTGTAGTCCCTTCTGCTGCTGAGCCCAGTCAGTGCAGGTAGCCAGCTAGGGAGACTGGAGATTATATTCTGGGAAAATTGGATGGAATAGGCCCCAGATGGAATAGACCAAACGGAATAGATAGATCAAGCCCCTCCTCAAACTCTGGTGAAGTTCATCCTCCCCATGCATGAAAACCTTCTAATATTGAGTTCCTCTCCATTAGGTATTAAAACAAGACAAGAATCACCAAAGGTTTGAGGCAAGATTAAAATATGTAAGGTGGAGATCCTGACAAATAAATGGGAAAAAAGTAGGGACAGTGTAGGAGACATAATAAAAATCCAAAATACAATGACCAAGAGATCAAGAGATAAGAGGCAATGTATCTATGACGAAAGAATGGCATGTTAGATAAAGAAACATTTGGAAAATGGAAAAGGGTGTTTGACAATTAACAGTACAATTGGGGGCACCTGGGTGGCGCAGTCATTAAGCGTCTGCCTTCGGCTCAAGGCGTGATCCCGGCGTTCCGGAATCGAGCCCCACATCGGGCTCCTTGGCTGGGAGCCTGCTTCTTCCTCTCCCTCTCCCCTGCTGTGTTCCCTCTCTCGCTGGCTGTCTCTCTGTCACATAAATAAAGCAAATCTTAAAAAAAAAAACAACACAGTACAATTGCAGAACTTGTAGAAGTCTGTAGATAATGTTGAGGAAACCTTCCAGAAAGTGGAACTAAAGGAGAAAGTTGTAGAAAATAGAAGAGATGGGGAAATTTGGGATCAGTCCACAGGTCCAACACCTGACTGTTAGGAGCTACAGAAAGAGAGAAAAACGAAAATAGAGGGGGTTCATTGTAGAAAAAAAAAGGAACAAAATTCCCAAAGCTTCTGAAGTTTTTCATTTCCAGTCCAAGGGGGCCCATGAGCGCCGAGTGTAGCTGATGTAAAGCAGTGCTCACGCCAGGCACACAGCTGTGACACGGCAGGACCCTACGGATCAAGAGAAGTTTGCGGAAGCTATCAGAAAGGAAAAAAGCTGGCCTTGTACAGAGGGCATAAGACTTCTCAAGAGTTTGGAGATGGTGTAGCACTGCCTTCAACAGCCTGAGGGAAAGTGATTTCCAATCTAGAACCGTAGTCCTGAGAACATCACCCTCAAGAGTAAAGGCAGGTCTCTAAAAATGTGCCTTTCTGCACCCTTTTTTACAGAGCTACTGTAGGGCGTGCTCCACCAAAACTAGGATGTAAACAAGAAATAGGAAGACTTCAAGTCTAGGAGTCAGGGACGATGAAACTGAGGGAAGGCAAGGAAATTAGTAGGGACCTTGATGAAGGGAGCGCCGGGACAGCAGCGAGACAGTGGCCTGGAGCATGATCCTTCCATCTGGGATTCTATTAGAAAAAATAGCAAGGGGTAGATTTCCCGATGTGTTTCACTGAAATGAGAGGAATTTTACTTTCTCTTGGAAAACGGGGGCTGAATTAGAGATAGATACAAAAAAAAGTTGAAGGAAAAGGAAAAACATAATCATAATTTACAAATGTGTGAAAAACTTATAGACATATTAATGTAAATGTTGAATAATAATTTCCCCACTAAGCATGATGTCACATACGGGGACCATGGAGGGAGGGGAAGTGACATTCATGTACCCGGTGGGGGAAGGGGAGGGGTTGGTAAAGGGGACTGAATCCTCATCTTCCATAGTAGGAAGGTCAAAGATAATGTCAAAATATAAAAAGTTAAACAAGAGTATACATGGGCTATTTAGAAAAATGGGGATTACCGGGGCTCCTGGGGGGCTCAGTCACTTCAGCGTGTGGAGTCTTGATTTCGGCTGAGGTCATGATCTCAGGGTGGTGAGATAGAGCCCTGAGTAAGGTTTTGTGCTCAGTGGGGAGTCTGCTTGAGACGCTTTCTTTCCCTCTCTCTTTGCCCATCCCCTCTCAGATAAGTAAATTAAAAAAAAAAAAAAGAAAAATGGGGATTACAGAAAAATATTCAAAAATTTTATTAAGCCTTGTAGCCTTGTTTGACACCCAAAGCTATGCTTATGCTTTACTTTGGTTAAAAAAAAAAAAGGGAATGGAAAGCGAGGAGTGTTTGTCACACAGCAGGCTGTGAAGACCATCACCCGGAAGTGGGATCTTGAGTCATAGAGACTTTGTTTTGAAAGATTTTTTTTAAAGACTCATTTATACGCTAAAATCTGAAGAGAAGGAGACAGAGATGGAAGATCCAGAAAAAAGAGAGGCAACGAATGTTGCATGGCTTGGATCTAAAGCAGAGGTGAGTGGATGGATTCATCTGAGGAGAAAGGTCCAGAGAAGGAAGGGTAGGTGTAGGCACAGACACATTTGAAGCTGAGCGACCTCCCACCGGTGGGCATCTGTTTTCTCTGTGAAGTAAGGGGCAAGGCAGGTTGTTAGAGGGAAGACAAGAGGTGCTGGGTAGACAGTTTGAGCAGAGTGCTAAAGCTGGAATCCTTACAGCAGACACCAGGCCAGAAAGCTGGCCGGTGGGGGGAGGGGCAGATAATAGGTATCCCAGCAGACCCCGCAGTTCAGCTGAGACTGGAAACCATACGTTTGAAATGGCATATCTTCCCAGTTGTGAATTTTTAGTTATCTGTGCCATCTTGGGGAACATGCCTGGTTGGGATGTTGGGGGTTCTCAGGGAGCATAGCCCAAGGGCAGGAAGGAGCCCAGGGCGATGGCGAGAGGTGGTTGACGTTCTGCCACATAAAAGATAGGTAATGTCAAGATATAAAAAGCTAAAATAGGGTATACCTGGCCTATTTAGGAAAATGTCTTAAGTGTTTGTTAAGCCCTTAATAGCATTGTTTGACTTCAAAGCTATGCTTATGCATCACTTCGAGAATGTTGTAAAAGAGACCAGAGAAGGGAAAGAGAGCAAAGAGTGCAGCGAGACAGGCTGTGTTCACTGGAGATGGCCCCTGAGTCTATGAGGCTAAGATTTTGGTGGTGGAGCAGTTCCGGGGGATGAAGACGCACACAACACAGCCAGAGTGCTGGGAGGGTTGTCCTCAGCATGAGGGCAGTGCTTAAGGTGGGGAGAAGCTAGCGAGCCAGTTGCCAAAGGCTGTTGAGTGTAGTGGCAAAATGAGGTCAGGACTGGGGCACCATGAGGAGAGGCAGAGAGTGGGAAGCGTGAGAATCAGATGGGAGGAACTTTCAAAAATGCCCATGAACAGCTGGGAGGATATCCCCCAGCTCCACAGTATGGGACGTAGAAAGATGTGCACTCCACACTGTAGAGAGCTCTACGGGAGTGATGTCCTTGGGGGAAGGGGCAGCTTCAGATAAGGCAGGTTGGTGGAGGGAGTGCCTTTCAGAGATGTACGTGGGGTTTCCAGAGGGTGCAGTTTGCAAGTGTTGGAAAGCAGGTTAGCCAGAAGCTGAGGAGTCAGCCTGGAAGTAGAGGCGCGTGCATTGTGGGTCAAGGAGGGATGAGACGCATGGATCTAAGTGGATTTAAGAGTTTGATTTAGAAACTCTGATGCAGAAACGTTTTCTTTTATTGGAAGAGAAATAAGACCTGCAGATGAGGTGGGGAGAAGGGCAAAGTGTTATGCATTGGCTAAAACTGGCCTCTAGGAGCACCCAAAATGGAAAGCAAGCAAAGAAATCCTACACATGCCAGAGAGGCGGGAGATTCCTGGGCCATTGAGGTGGCTGGGATCCTACTTGTTTTCTCAGTGTAATAGTTCTAGAATGGATAAGACAAAACTAGCAGCTTCTAATGATTAGCATGATTAAGCTCAACTTATTGGAGGACAGGGTATTTCCAGGAATCTTGTCTCTCTCTAGGACTAAAACCAGGGTGGGAATCTCAGGATGGTCTTTTCTTGAGGGGGCTTCCAGTCAAATGAATTTTGCCGTCTCCAGGAACTGCCCCACGTGGAGCTTCTTAACCTTTCTCTTTGCCAGCATCTAGTATCTTCCAGGGCTTCTTAAGGCTTTAGTGAACAGCATTCCAGCTCCTCCCCACCCCCTTCAGTGCTTCCTGAGGACCGCTGGGCTTAATCACACCACTGGGGGGGGGCGGATTAATATCACTTCAAATTCATGAGGGCTTGCTTCCTACTGCATCAAGGAAAACTGAGGCCAAAAGGTATGGTTTTCCTCAATATCTTTATTTTTCCTCTAAACTTTCCTAACAGCCTACAGCTGTTCTGTGTGGTCTCAGAGCTCACCTGGGCTTCATGTTCGGGCAACTGTTTGGCCGGCGCTTCTGGCCACATCCCCTGCCACACGAGGCCCTGCTGTGTCAGTCAATGCCTTCCCCTCCTCCCCATCTTGGCTCATGTCCTCAGTCTTTCTTTTAACAGTTCCTTCCTCTCAGTCTCTGAACATAGTTCATTCTTTCCCATCCTAAAAACACCCAGGTCCCACACGCTCTTCCTCAATCTCTAACTCCCAAGGCTGCTTTCTTCTCCTTCAGACTCATACTGACATTGCTGTTTGGATGGCATCCATGTCTCCCTAATGGCTGTATCCAGGGGACTTTTTTTTTTTTTTTTAAATCCTGAATTTTCTCCAGCTTCTTCAGAATCTGACACTATTGGTATCCCTTGCTTTCTTTAAGTATGGCACTTTGGCTCCCAGAACTCTACAATCTCCTGATTTTTCTCATGTCTTTCCAATCACTTACTAACTGTCTCCTCTAGGACCTCTTCTTCTGTCTACCTTTTCAGTGTTTGGGTGCCCTGGAACCTGTCCTTGGCCCACTGCCCTTCCTCCTGGAAGAGCTCATGCATATGTATGACTTTGCTTACTGCCTAGATGTAGGCAAGTTCCTTTGGGCAGTACCAGATGTGTGTATTCTGCTCCATCTCTACACGAGGGCCCACAGGCATCTCAACTCAACATCTTCCACACTTGACTTCTTGTCTCCTTAAAGCAGCTCGACTCCTGAGGACTTGGATGCCATAAGTGGCTCTTTGTCATACACATCTAAACAATCAGCCAAGACCCAACAATTTTTCTAATTTATTTTTGAATTTGTCCCCCATCTCCATTCCTGTTGTAAACATCCCAATTCAGGTCTTTATTAATTTTCAACTTACTGTTGTAACAATTTACCAACTTATCTCTGCCTCTAATCTTGTCCCTGTTAAATCTACCCTTCACACATCTGCCATGGTGATCTGTTTAAAATGCTGATGTGGCTGTATCATTCCCCTTTCTAGAACTTTCTTTCTTTCTTTTTTTTTTTTTAAAGATTTTATTTATTTATTTGACAGAGATAGAGACAGCCAGCGAGAGAGGGAGCACAAGCAGGGGGAGTGGGAGAGGAAGAAGCAGGCTCATAGCAGAGGAGCCTGATGTGGGGCTCGATCCCAGAACGCCGGGATCACGCCCTGAGCCTAAGGCAGGCGCTTAACTGCTGTGCCACCCAGGCGCCCCCCTTTCTAGAACTTTCTAATGGTTCCACACTGCCTGTAGGATAAAGTTCAGACTTCTTAACACAGCATACAAGGCCCAACACAAATAGGCTCCCCAGATCTTTCTGTCTCATCTGCTCTTCCCGCCTGCCTCTCTCAAGGCTACGCTCTAAGAATATCGGCTGCCTCGGCACGTTCAGTTCATACCAGGCTCCTGCCTCCATCATGCTTTTGCCTGGATTGTCCCCTTGGTGAAGATGGTCCCTTTCCTCAGCCTACCCTTTCTTTGAATAATTCATAGTCATCCTTTAAGATCCAGTTTGGGTGAAACCTTCTCTGGAAAGCCTCCCTTGAGCCCTCAGCCTGCTTCTGCCCAGATTCCTCCAAAGTCCACATACATGTGAGCACTTGCTCTAATAAACAGAACAGGGACTTTACAGGAAGACTGGCTGGGATGTCAGTTAGTAGCACTCGAGGTCTTGGGCAAGATACTTTTAATTCTGAACCTGAGTTTTGTCATCTGTTGATTGGGGATGATAGTAGCATTTAATTCATAAGGATGGTGGAAGGATTCGTAAAAAAATGTGTATTCAGTGCCAGACATTATAGTAGGTGCTCAAAAATGATAGCTATTATTATTATTATTTACATCTTTATCACTGTATCTGCTATTATATTTTATAAAATCTAGGTGTGGGAGGGATCCTTCTCTTCATCCTTTCAAACTCTCGTTATTGAATCATGGAGGGTTCCCTGGGAAGTTAGTCTTATTGCCTCCGAGACACAGGGCTCTTCCAGGCAGCTCAGGCTAATTAATGGGACTCTGCCCCGCGGGGAGGGGGAATGTGGAGGGTGAGACAGGGGTGCCTCTTCAGCCCTGGCTCTGCAACATGCCTGGGGGGCACCTCCCACGTCTTCCCAGAGTCTCTCCAGTCTTCTTCAGGCAAGACAGTGTATCTCTGTGGAAGAACAGGAAGTCTTTATTGAGGGATGGCATAGCTGTCAAAGGAACAGGAATGGAGATGACGTCTGTGTCTAGTTTGCGTGCTTCCTTGCACATGCCTGGGAAGGGTGTTACACATGGGGGCCTTGGCAAAGAGGGTGTCCAGTGTGGGTGCTCCCTGTCTGCCAACGATCTTCTCCTCCTCTGCCCTCTTAATGTCCCCTCAGCTATGCTCCCATTCCCTCCCACGGTCCCTCCGCCCACGGGATGTGTCGGCCCCCGCTCCCACGCTTCACGCATCTGAGTGCCTCTTGCTTTGGCTGGGTGGGGATGAAGCTGTCCCGGTTTTCATTGCTACCTCTGGTTGGGGTGGAGATAGGCTCTAATTCTCAAAACAAGAATGGAAGCTGGTGCTCCCATTTCAGTGTTGGCTGAAGATATCCCATTGTGTATGTATGTATATTTCACATCTTCTTTATCCATTCATCTGCTGATGGATACTCAGGCTGTTTCCATATCTTGGCTGTTGGGAATAACGCTGCAGTGGACATGGGAGTCCAGATATATCTTCGATATCCTGTTTTCATTTCCTTTGGATATATATCCAGAGGTGGGATTGCCGGATTATATGGAATTGTATTTAAATATTTTTAAAGCCCCTCCATACTGTTTCCCATCGTGGCTGCACCAACTTATGTTCCCACCAACAGTGCACAAGGGTTCCTTTTTCCCCACTTCCCGGCCAACACTTTCTCTTGTCTTTTTGATGATAGCCATTCTAACAGGTGAGAGATGATAGCTCATTGTGTTTTGATTTCATTGCCCTGTTGATGAGTGTTGTTGAACATAGGCTCATGTGTCTGTTGGCTCTCTGTAAATCTTCTTCGGAAACATACCCATTCAGTTCCTCTGCCCATTTTCTAATTGGATTGTTTGTTTTCTTGCTACTGAGTTGTATGAAGAATCACTTTTCAATATGAAGAGTGAGGCCAAAGTTGACACCTCATTTAATCATAATCATGGACACAGACTGATCCCTGCCCGGGTCACTGTTTACAAGCATCATACAAGTTAGTTCCTGTTTATCTTAAGGCACAACCATCCGTGTTTATGTTTCTGGGCTCCTTCAAGGCCTAGCTCCATTTCCTTTCTGCTCCTCTCTCTCCCTTCCCATCTATCAAAAACCCAAACCCCCAAAACCCTACAAATACAGAAGGCATGCCCCTCCCCCCACAAACAAAAGAAGTACTTACATATAAATTTGCATCTACTTTCTAAAGTGAGCTTCATGTTGAGGGGGTCTGACTGGTGGTAGGCTTTAAAAGTTTATCTAAAGGATGAAAGTAATGAGTTTGGAATACGGCGTATTCCCCTGTCCACCCCCATATCTCACTTTGGGTGAGTCCAGATTACCCTGGACTGATACGGAAGGGGTAATGAGCTGCTACAAAGTTTGTTTTGGACCAGACTAACTGCTTCCTGCAGCCTTGGCTGGGTCTTGGAGCATCGGTCCTTTGAAGAGGGTTACAACAGGAGCAAGGCCACAGAGAATGCAGAGGTGGCTGGAGTTGTCAGAACATCTGTAGGTGCCCTGGCCAGCATGCCGTGTTAGGTTCAGTAACAGCAAAGCGGAGTTCCGGAGTCCACAGTCAGGGGTCAGGCCAGTTAAAGGTGATCTGTACTTAGGTCTGTTTCCCCAGAAATTTCTGGCATGCCTCCAGCCTTCACTGAAGGTCTGTTATTTTGCTATTCAAAAAATTCTCCAAGGTTTGACTGATGGATGTTGGAACACCTATGTGCATCCATTTGAAATTGGCTGCCTCTTCAGTGTGGTGTTTTGTTTGAGGGTTCATTCTTTTCTGTGTGGATGCGGCACAGCAGAAAGGTCACCAGATGAGGGACTAGGGCCTGACTTTCTTACGAGCTATGTGACCTTAGGTAATTTGCTTATCCATCAAATGACAGACTTAAACTAGTAAATGACATTTACTGTAGGCTCTAAGATGCTCACACATCCATGAGATTTTTTTCAGTATTTAAAAATGACTCCTAGGAATCACAAGTTACCTGTGGTATGGCCACACAAGTTAAAGAAAGCAAAGGCTCTTTGCTGTTGGCGAAATCAGGTCATGACCATGCGTTAGTGCTGTTGCATGCTGCCCAGAGGCGGTGTTTGGCTGTGAAGGACAGCCTTCCTGGAGATCACTTGGTGAGTCAGACCAAAGTCATCAGTTAGGTTGTCATGCCATCTGCATTCAAGCACTGTCACCAGTGTTCCTACCACCACAGATAATGGTGTTTTTGGTGGTCAAGCTCTGAGATGTCTTGTAGCTCTGATGTTCTGTAAATTTCTAGGTAGGAGAGAGGAAGACGAGACTAGAAGGAGAATCTTCTTGAATGATTATGGCCGTGTGGGGTGTCTAATTATGAGGTAAGAAAGCTTGCCTCCAGCCACATGGTGTCTCTCTACTCCTTGTTGGATATTTTTAACTGGTAAGCCTTCTTGGTCAAGATGTCGTCATAAACTGGCACGTTCCACATTCTAGGAGTACCTACCTCTCCCTCTGCTCACCCTGTCCCATGGACATTTACCCTTTTCTCTGCCAGGTGACAATGGGCTTCTTAAGTCATCTGTCTGAATGTGCTCGAGGGAGCCATGTCTGTATCAGGAGGACCAACAATTCACGAATCTTCCCTGGGGTCAGGTTGCCTGCACAAATCATCACAGTGCTCAGTAAAAATGTGTTGAAATTAATGATGCGAGTGCGTTTTGCATTGTCTGTGAAAGCAGGTCGGTTCTGCCTGAATCATTGGAAAGTTGTGAGATTTAAAGGAGGCCGGCCTGTCATGTTGGTTTTTTAGCAAATCTATTGTATTGGAAGAATCTGGATACATAGTATGTAAAAGACTGAAAAAAGAATGCTTAGGACATCCAAGCAAGGGGAAAAAAAGCTCTCAGACTCGCTCAAGCATCTTGGAAACTTGCTTTCACTGAGATTTCGTTTTCAGTCTTTCAGGAAGTATGGTGTTTTTCACTGTGCAAACAGAAGAACACAAGGGAAAGAGAAAGGAGGAAGGATGGAAGAAAGCATGGAAGGAAGGCAGGCGGGCAGGCAGGCGGGCGGGTTTTCGTTTTGGATTCTGCCACCCAGAAGTAGTGGTACCTCAGACATACCTGTGGGATTCAAACCGAAGAGCAGTCACAGAAGTATTCGAGAAAATGGCAAACTCACTTTTCCTCTTAAAAAAACCCCGACAACTTAAAAAGGCATATTCAGCATGGCAATAACGATATTTGCAGATAATGATGTCTTATCAGCACCTGTATTTAAACATTAATGTTATGGAACAGCTTTTTAAAAGATAGGTAACAGCTGTTAATGTATATGAGACACTTACTGTGTTCCAGGCACTGTGCTAAGTATTTTATATGCATTATTGGTTTTATTTTTATTTTTTCTTTTTTTAAAGATTTTATTTATTTATTTGAGACACAGAGAGAGAGAATGACAAGTGAGGGGAATGGCAGAGGGAGAGGGAGAAGCAGGCTCCCCGCTGAGCAGGGAGCCCAACTAGGGACTCGATCCCAGGACCCTGGGATCATGACCTGAGCCAAAGGCAGACGCTTAACCGACTGAGCCCCCCAGGCGCCCCTGCATTATTGTTTTTAATCTGAAAATGCAGTGGGGACTGTTTTATATTTATAGTTGGGAAAACTGAGGCTCAGTATGGTTTCCCACTGGTCTGAAGTTATGCAGCCACGCAGCTGTAGCGAGAGAGCTTGACTCCGGGTCTCCGGGAGCCTAAGGTGTGTGGCCCTTACTGCCAGCCCGGTCTGGTTCCCAGAAGGCAAACCGGCACTTCCTCATCCAAGCTGTCTCTGGCCGACTTCTTCTAATCCGTGGCACAAACTCGAGTCTGCAGCTCTGCCTGGTTATCCTCTCTTGGAAGCCAAAGCTGCCCTCCCCTTTCAGGAAGGATTGTTGACTCCCAGGTTTGAGAGGGTAGAGGGGCTTTGAGAGAACAGCTGCAGAGGATCTGCGGGAGAGAAATGACAGACCTAGAAAACGAAATGCCTTCTACTATCTGATGAATGAGTCCTGGGGATGTGACGGTCAGCACGGCGAGGGGAGTCCCGGAGCTGTATCGTACATTTCACGGTTGCTCAGGAAGGAGATCTTAAAAGATAGCTGTTAACTTCTTGTGGTAATCTTGCGGTAAGCATTTGGTATCTTTGTGCATATATGCAATCATTAGGTGGTACACCTAAAATTAATACCATGTTGTATGTTAGTTATATCTCAATTAAAAAATAAATTAAAAAAATATTGCCAAGAAGCATTGCAGGCCCAATACTCTTCTTGAGTAAGAAAGATACGTGTACAGTGTTCAGTAGTAGAATGCTTCCAGCAGTTTCCCTCTTACTCGGCAGTGGGCTTTGTTGAGATCTTTGTAATGACCCCGGCCACCACCTTTTTGAACAGTCTGCTCTGGACCAACTACCCAATAATTGTAGTTCCCGCTCTTCCCAGCTGCCTCTCTTTCTCCTGCTCTTTCCTCGTACATATCACACAAGAAAAGGAGGGAGACGCACAGCATGATGGTTTGACTTACACGTACAGATCTTCCTCTATTTATAATGGGTTTATGCCCCAATGAACCCATCACAAGTTGATAATATTGTAAATCAAAAACGCATTTAATATACCTTACCTACCTTACATTATAGGTCAGCCAAACCAACCTTAAACGTGCTCAGAGCACTCATATGAGCCTACAGTTTGGTAAAGTCATCTCGTGCAGACTCTATTTTATAATGCAGTGTTGAATATCTGATGTCATGTATTGAATACTGTGCTGCAAGTAAAAAGTAGAACGGTTGTCTGGGTACAGAATGGTTGTCATTGTATTGCTTTTTGGCCATTGTCATTGTGTGGCAGACCGGGAGCTGTGGCTCGCTGCCACCGCCCAGCATCAGGAGAGAGGATTCTACCGCACGCATATCGCTAGCTTGGGAGAAGAGCCAAATTCAAAATTCAAAGTGCAGTTTATACTGAATGCAATAGCCTGAAGTAAAAAAATCGTAAGTCAAGTCATCCTAAGTTGGGGAGCCTTCCACAGTATGAAATGATTACCACAATAGATTCAGCTAACATCGATCTTCCCATATAGAGTCCAAAAAAATGGATTACCTGGGTGGTTCAGTGAGTTAAGCATCTGACTCTTGATTTTGGCTCAGGTCATGATCTCAGGGTCGTGAGATTGAGCCCTGCCTCAGGCTCCGTGCTGAGTGTGGAGCCTGCTTAGGATTCTCTCTCTCCTTCTCCTTCTGCTCCTCCCCACTGCTCCCACTCACTTTCCCCCTCTCTCTCTAAAAAGAGAGGAAGAGAACAGTGGATAGAAGGTGTCTAATGATAGGAAGCATGTACTTCATGTCACTTATTCTTTTCAAATGTAGATTTCTTGGTGCCTTTATAAGAAAGTAAAACATTTCTGAATTCCTTTTCAAGTTGGGAATTTATGGGAATATTTTGGACAGTATACTTAACTCGCTAAGTAGCTTTAGCATTCCTTAGCAACCAAAACATTTTATGTTTTATAGAGATCTCGGGAAGTTTTTTGGAAGGTATTTCTTTATATGTGCGACACAGAACAGAATTTTGAACTGAATTTAAATAAGAATGAAAATTCAGATTCAAAGTAGCATCATGACATATGGTTTGCATATAAAAAGGATAGAATGCTTTTAAAGCATCCCACTGTATTTTTTTAAAAGCAGGTAGTCTAAAGGCATCTGTTTTTGTTGAAATTTTTTAAAATTTTTTTTAAAGAGAAGCAATTACCAGATTTTATTATTATTATTATTATCATTATCATTATCATTATTATTATTTTGTGTCAGTCATTTTTGTTGAAATTTTTAAATCACAAATTTAAAAAGCTCAATAAAACAAACTTGGAAGTATAAAAAAGTATAAAGGGGCAGAAATTAAAGGCCTGAAATTCTATGTCAGAGAAGCAATCACCATTAACATTTCCCTCCAATCTTGTTTCTATTCATGTTTTAGGTGTTTGCCATGATATGCCATGTCATGTCAGTCAGGATAGGCTTGGTTATGATATGACAATAAGCACGTCCGAGTTGTGATTGTATAAAACTGGATAGGTGTTTCTCACTCATGTCGCTTGTCCATTACAGGTCTGTCGGGGATCCTGCCCCCATATCGTGGCTGTCATCATTCAGAGTGATCGTGACGATCTGGAACATTTCTGGTAACCACAGCAGGATGGAAAGAGTGCTCTGACTGGCCACACAGTGGAGATAGAGTGCTCGCACAGGAGATCTCACATATTCTGCTCACAAATCAATAGCAGGAACCAGTTCCATGGTCTTATCAACCACAGGCCGTCTTTACATCACATAAGCTTTATTAAACATTACCATTAGTAGTCAACAATACTTTTAGAGCTTAAGTTGAATTGTATGAAACTCACAAAGTTATGTTTCTTTTCAAATGTGTCTATAGTTCAGACTTTCAATTAGGTCTTCTTAGATGGCTGAGAGTTAATTTGTGTTGGTCTTATTTATTATATCTGGTGTTGGAAAGTATGCATTTTTCCCACTCCAGATGTTTCCTTCTATGGTTTGAGGGACCCGTCCATTTAACACTCTTGTCCTCTAGTGACTTAATTTGATTGGTGAGTTTGGAAGGAGAAATTGGGCACCATTGCCTAGGCCTTCCTTTTTCCTTCCTCATGAGAAGGAGCTGTCCATGGGAAGTACCATCTGCTCTTCTCCCCCATGCTGTTGGGAGCAATCTGCCCAACAACACCCTGGCCCAGATGGGGGGACCAGTCATTCTTGTTTGCGCAGGCTGTGGGGTTTCCTGGGATGTGGGGCTTTCAGTGCTAAAACCTGGAGAGTCTCTTTCGGTGACTGGTTGGTCAAACTTGGAGCATTCTAGGAGCTGGACCGAGGAAGTCCATTTGTTCCTTTTAAAAGTCGCATCCTCTACCATCATTTTATCAGTAATAACAGTAATCAAGGTGATAATTTAGTATCCCACCAAGGACAGGTTTTTGTCTCATTTCTCAGTTGGACCAGAATGCAGGCAGGTAGGGGAGATGCTATTTATTGGGCCGGTCTAACCTGAGCACTGGACTAGAACCGTCCCCACTAGTCCTTTTCCCCATCTCCTTACCATGTACTGATTTGGCAGCCTCTGCAAATAATGAACCCAGATCTGAAGTTGCACTTCTCCAAGATAAACATCCCCATGGGAGCAGTAAGCATCATCTAGTTGAGGCCTAAGATCAGAGTTTATTTATCTGTTTGGCTTCTGTCGTGTAATTTCTCCAAAGCCCAGTGATGTTTAGATAACCAGACCCATGGTGATTAAGGGTGGGTCAGATCAAAGTCGGGGCAGGAGAGCAGGGGGGAGGACATAACTCAGGAGGGTGGGAAGGAGGGCATGCACTGCGACAGCTCCATCATCCTGAGGAAGGCCAGGTTGTGGGGCGAGTCCAAGGATAATTTCTGATTTCTTAGTGAATGAAATAGCACTGCCCTGGTGGCTGGATTTACTTCAAACATGGAGAATGGAGAAAAGCAGCCAGTATGCCAAGAGATTGACTCTCGGTTTTAAGACAGAAACATTGTCACATACGCTGCTTTCTTTCACTTTTCATAAATCACCAAATACATCAGCCAAAGCAAAGATTAAAAGAAACAAAAGCTCCTTTGAACATTGTATAACTTCTGCTCTGCATATCTGCCATTTTTACAAATAGAGGCTCTTAAATGTTTTTGAGATCTCTTTTTGCTGGTATTCGGTTAGTTTTCATGTATCCAAGCAATGGTGACATGCACAGTGTCTAACAGCTGACACAGCCCGGCTCCGCTGCCAGTCATGACAACTTCTAGAGAGAGAGCACTGGTGTGCTGGTTCGGCCAAGGGTTCATGCAGGTGCATCCACACAGAATATCAGCCCGGTGTGTCTGTGAATATGTGACTCATCTTGTTAATACCTCTCTGCAGGTCACGTGGACTCCTAAATTCTCTGACTACTTTAGTGTTCTCTGTAGCACTGAGCTTCCAGATCTTTGTATTTTTCCTTTTGTTAGTATAGTATTTCTGGGAGTGGTGTTCTGGGGAGCTTGTTAAAAATGCAGGTTTCTGAGCCTTCCTTGAGACCCGTTGAGTCAGAATCCCTGGGGTGGGGCCTGGTGTCTGACTTTTAACAGGCTTCTCAGATTACTCGGATGAAGCTCACTGAGGTTCTAGGATCACTCCCCGAGTGGCTTTCTCCATTTCTAAGGGGACCCTTGTAATGTGACTGCATTTACTTCCTGCTGTCCTTACCCTTCCCCCACCTTTGCTTTTATGATGTGCTGTCTTGAAGGTAGCCTCTTCTTATTACTGTGTGACATTTTGAGGTCATCAACTTCAACTTGGCCTGGGCAGTCATCCTTTTCATTGTCTCAGACTGGCTGAGAATAAACACAAGCCCTTCCCAAAGGGGAGGCACAGAGGCAGTCTTTGGTCTCATTTTCTTGGCTACGGAGGAGACCTTTCCTCTTCTGAGGCTCAATGGCTGAAAAGAAAGAAAGAAAGAAAAAGAAAGTCAGCCTCCTTTGCTCCTTTCCCCCTTCTTGATGGGAAGGTTGGAATGAGGTACTAATTATTTTGTCAGGAAAGGAAAAGGCAGATCTTGTCTTTCTCCCCGGACCAGTTACACAGTCAGTGAGTTTATGCATATATTTATTCTGCTTTAGGCAAAGACTGTCACCCGAGCTGGTGGTTTCTGTAGCCACTGGGGTTTTAAAAGCAGGTTTTGGGATATTCCAGCAGCAATTCATGAGGTTGGAGTGGGGATTAAGCAACGTGAATGAGTATGCTCTGGGATATGGAAAATGCCCACTGTGTCTTGCAAAATCTGCCCCAGTGCCATGGAAGCATTGCATCCAGGGGCCCTCTGCAGACTGACGAGGCTAGATTTTTTTTTTTTTAAAGATTTTTTTTATTTATTTATTCGACAGAGATAGAGACAGCCAGCGAGAGAGGGAACACAAGCAGGGGGAGTGGGAGAGGAAGAAGCAGGCTCACAGCAGAGGAGCCTGATGTGGGGCTCGATCCCGTAACGCCGGGATCACGCCCTGAGCCGAAGGCAGACGCCCAACCACTGTGCCACCCAGGCGCCCCAACGAGGCTAGATTTTAAGCATTGCTTCAAGCGACAGCAGTTACCATGTCATTTCTAAGTTGTTAGCTTTTTACCAGTGCTCTCGGGGTGGGGGGTGTCCAGAAGAAGGCCAAGGATTGGTTCTTGACCTTTTGGTGTAACTGAGGAGAAGTGATCAACGTGCACGGAATTAAAGAAACACAGTACAAGGGAGGGTAAGCTTATATTATTTCAAATTGTAGATGCTGTAGGAACTCAAAGGAGAAAGGACCCAGGGAGCACTGAGTGGCATGGCAAAGCTTCTTGGAGAAGTTGCTCATGAACTTTACCTTGAAGGCTTTGGGAGGACACTGCAGACCCAAGAAGGACAGAGCAAGGCTCAGGGATGAGGCTGAGGGTGGCCAGTGTGGGAACTAGCCAGGCAACAGCAGTCTAAGACCTGTGGGGAATAGGCCGAGGGGGCAGGCGCAGAAGCTAAAAACAAACCAAAACGCAACAGGAAACGGGGTGGTTGAATGCTTCTGAAAGGGGGAGGTGACATGTTTAAAGAAGAGATTTTGTGGTTTTGTGGAAATCACTTTATGACCCAGGGTTTCGCTGCAGTTCAACAATGTACCAACTACCTTGCTGAACTCTGGCACGCTGTGATTTGGCTTGAAGCTGCTTCTTCCTCTTAGACTTTATTTTTCTGATTTATCAAGTGATGATGATGATGATGGTAATGATGATGATGGTGATGATGATGATGGTGATGGTGATGATGATGGTGACGACGATGATGGTGATGACGATGATGGTGATGATGATGATGATGGTGATGATGATGATGATGGTGATGATGACAATGATGATGGTGATGGTGATGACGATGATGATGATGGTGATGGTGATGATGATGATGATGATTTTTGTAGCCCTATCCTATGTCCTTGCATCAACCAATCAGAAAGGACATGCTTGTGCCGAGCAGATTCCTGAGTCCCCTCAGGTTCAGCAGCTAAACTTTTACTGGCTGGATCATGGGACGTGTGGGTGATGCTGGGGGAGTTTTGGGAGGTGGCCAGAGAAGTGGCAATTTAGCAGGCTTTTTAAAAAAGTACCTTTGTGGGGGGGGGGCGCCTAGCTGATTCCATGGGTGGAGCATGTGACTCTTGATCTTGGGTTGTGAGTTCAAGCTCCATGTTGGGTGTAGAGATTACTGAAATAAATGAATAAATCTTTGAAAACAAAACAAAACAAAGCAAAAAAACTGCCTTTAGGGAAACATCTAAATATCTTAACAGCTAGTGCAGCTACACCAGAGAGGCCTGACTGGATATCAGCTTCTTGTTGATCTTCAGTTCTTGATGGTACATTTTCTGCATTGTTTAGCTGAAAGCAGATGATGGGAAGCTAAATGATATGTTCTGCATCATACAACAAGAAAAAAAATCATTCTGTGTTAGACTTATCCCTTGGTTGAGAGCTCCTGTTTTTATTCTGGTCAAAAATTTGCTCAATTTTAGACCTTTTTAAGGAAAAGTTTTGATAAGAGTAAGGGATGGGAGCAGACATGGGAAGAAGAAAGGAGTATTCCAGGCAGCAGTGTAACTGAACATTCTCCATCCACACCTGATGGCAAAGTGGGGGAGTCCAGTCATTTGGGAAGCCCATCATCGGGAGTTCTTTGTGCCCATGAAGAGTTCTTTGGTGTGTCTCAGCACCTTGCAGTTGAGTGGATACAGGGATTGAGTGAGTGAAACAGGAAAAGGGGGCTGAAGGGAGAGTGAAGACTCTCAAGTTCTAGCTCTGGCTCGACTGAGCCAGCTGTGAAACTATCCAAGGGGTATCCAGGGGCAAATCCATCTTTTTTTTTTTTTTTAAGATATTATTTATTTATTTGAGAGAGAGAGAGAGAAAGAGAGCATGAGAAGGGGGGAGAGGCAGAGGGAGAAGCAGACCCCCCTGAGCAAGGAGCCCGATGTGGGGCTTGATCCCAGGACCCTGGGATCATGACCTGAGCCAAAGGCAGCTGCTTAACCGACTGAGCCACCCAGGCACCCCCATCTTTCTGGAACTCATGTCCCTGCACTCCATAGAGTATTGTATAGCATCCAATGCAATGATACCTGCGTGTGTCCTTGAGAGCATTGAAGCTTCATGCAAAAAGAAGCAACCTTCGTGTCTTTCCATATGAACTGGTGTGCTTTTTCCAGATAACCAGCTAATTTGCTTTCAGTCAGCAGAGTTGCCTGTTTTTCCTCAAGTGGGTCTTTCCTCCCATATAAGAGCAGTTGAAGTGGGTGTCTATGCACTTTTGGCTGGCTCTGTGACTATGTGCTATTGAGGCTGATGGACCGTTGTTGGGAGGGGAGCTCCAAGGCCCGAGGGGGCTTCTGGGGAAGTTGCCACCAGTCTAATCCTGTGCGCTAATGCTCCCTGGGGTCTCAGTATCGTGGAGACCTGGGAAAACAGACTGCTTACCGGGAGAGTCCTGGAGCATCTGACCCTGACAGGAAGCCCTGTTGCCCCAGTCATATGGTCCCCCAGAAGCAGGATGGTCTGGGGGGTGGGTTGGCTGTCTGCTGGGCCTCCCACTAGGGTAGAGTCATTGAGTAGTCAGAACATCCTCCTGGCGCATGGCTGGATGTGAGCTGAGGACCTGGATTGTTCTGTCTTCGGTTTCCTTCACTGTCCTAATTATTTCCAGGCAGCCCCTCTCCCTGACACGTGAAGGACTGGCTTCTATTTATGGAACTTGTGGGAGAACCTTGATTTGGGTCCTCCTTTCTCAGTAGGGGAGTCAGGTTCATGACCCCCAACCCAAGATCTATGTGAATGCCAAACAAACGGCAGAAGAACTTGGATCTGTAACTAGAATGTCCTAGCTGAAGACCTAGCTGAAGCCCTCAGCACCTGGAAGTGTCCTGGGAGCACCGGGCAAGGCTGGCTGGCCACTCAAAACATTATAAGCTGCAGATTCCATGACTTAAAATAAGTGATAATCTCTGTGTCCCCCTATCCCCTACTCCCTAGCCCTCAAGGTGAAGATCAGATGATATCTGTTTGAGGAAGTGATTTTAAATCATCAAGCGTGGTAAAATATAAGATCCCTTTCTTACTGTAACATCATGGCTTATTTGGGCAAAGGAGGAGCACTGACGGCTCAGTTACTGCTATTGTGCAACTTTTGGGATATCGTCAAGTCCCCTAAGGTACAACTGTGTCAGCTTGGCTGTCCCTTCAAACCTCTGGTAACTATGCTGTCCTGGATGGCAAGCTGTTACTTGGGGCAACAGAGAAGGAAGTGGCTTAAGCAGCTTGCCCTTTAGATACACCTGGGGAGTATTCACATTGCCAGGCAAGAGGGTGAGACTGCTGCTGATTTTCTCTCTCCCATGCCAGGCTGGCTTTGCTGGTGTGCGAATGTTTCTTTAGGGGCCTGTATGATAAGGTGGTGGGGAGCACACAGTGTGGACACAGCATGGTGTGTGAGCTGTTCGCTGTCTGGTCTAAAGGTAGCCAGTAGCCGATAGCTTTGAAGGAAGGGGAGCTGGCCAGTGTGCAACTGCCCACTCCTTATACCTGCCCTTAATTCCATTTCCAGAAAAGGCAAAATTGCTCTACTCCCCGTAGGTGCCAGAGAGGAGCTGTCCCCTAGGTTGGTTCAGGGTTGTGTCTCAACTAGAGTTTTTTTTTTTTTTTTAATGGGCTAGATTGGGCCAAAATCTACTCTACCAAGTCTCCTTTTCTTCATGTGTTCAAAAGGATATGAAATCCATGTTTGGGACGTATTAACACTCATTCATCACCGACCATTTGGCAAGAGTTTTGATCCAAGAATGATTTCCTGCCTGGGGATGAGGCCCATCCAGGGGCAGTGGGTTTTACCCCTTGCTCTGCTCTTGTCTTGTGGTGTAACCTGGGCTGGTCTATGTGTCCTTTGTGTTACCCATATCTTCAGCCTTAAGAGATGATGCCCTTTTAATTTGAAAAACAAAAACTAAATGTAAACCCAAACCCACTAAACTTCCAAAACAGGGAAAGAAAGTACCTTTTGAAAAGAGGAAATTGCTTTTTATTAGGTGTCAAAACCAACAAAAAATCTCCCAACATCTCCAAAGGATTGGGAGTTGCCATGAACCGCTGACCCCATTCCGTTAGGTTGGCAAATGGTCTCTGCAAGCCCGCCATCCAAGTAAAACGGTGAGCTTGACTTGTGCCACAGAGCAGCTCTGTCTCACACTGAGAGACGTTTCCATATCCGCCCGAGGGTGCCAACGTAGTCTTGGTACATGTCTTTGGTAAGAGACATTCGCTGGTGGATTCATAACACATGCTGGAGTGGACCTTGAAAGACAATAGTGTGATCACATCATTTAAGACATGAGGAAATGGCAGCTCAGAAAGGGAGACATCTGCCCAAGTCACATGTGGGTCGATGGAACTTGTTCAAAGTACTCGTCATGTCTCACCAGCCAGTAACCCAGCAGCTAGATGCATAGCCACGTGACACAAATCCCAATTTACAGGCATGGAAAATATGGGTGCTCTGGGTACTGTGCTTCGAAGAACTGCACCAGGGACCTCCAAGATCTGGGAGTGGAGCCTCAGCCTTCAGAGCAGTATTCTTTCTACTAAGTCCCTGGAGACTTTAGAAAGCCATTCTCAGTGGCAGTCACAGTCACAGCTCACCGAGTATTAGGTTGGGGGTATGTAAGTAGATCTGGTCAAGGGGCTCTTAGCAGAACTGGACGAAAATTAACAAGAAGCAAACTTTTGTTCTGTTGAGCCACTGATTTTTGGAGGCATTTTTTGTCATTGTGGCATAACCTAACCTATCCCGATCTACACACTGACCAACTCTGCAGAGCCCCGAGTTCCACCCTCTTCCTGTGACATTGTCACCCAAGGACCTGGAGTCTCTAGGTTGGTGTTGGAAAATGCCTCACAGAGGAACTAATTGAATTTTAGTATTTACGGATACTTGCTTTTAGAAAAAGATTGGTGTTGAACTGAGGTTATGCGACAGCCAGTATGAGTACAAGATTTCAAAATACCTAAGGGCTGTGGTTGAAATTAATGAGTACCCTTCTTTGGGGGAGAAAAACTTACAAGGGAAAAATAATAAAACACTACATAAAACTCTGGTCCCAAATAAGTGGATCGCATACCCTGGCTCTACTAAATAAACGCCTAGAGAAATAGTTATTTATTTAAAAACATCAACAGCTCTACTACTGTGAGGCTGGCATTGGTCTGGGAGAGGGTGGGGATGGAGGGCTAAGGACTGCTTGTTCAGTGGATCCCGCATGTCATTTGGGAGGCTCTATGCTCTATTTTCTAGCACCGTCCCTGGCCTCACATGCCTATGCGAATGCCGCTTAGGAATCTTTGTTTTTGACTTTAGTTATTTTCTAGACCGAAGGGAAGGAAACAAACAAAACATCATCAGAAATACCCTGGGCCTTAATTTCTGGGGTGGAGAGTGTGACCGGCGGAGCACTTTCCTTTGTTTCTATCATGTTCTATCACAAACTTTAAAGCAGCTTGAAAAGGGGGAATGAGCTCCCTACATTCTATGTACTCTTGTATGTAGGATGATTTTTTTTAAAAGGTCCTGTTGTGACTAATGATCCACGTGGGGTAACCCCTCCCTGCACTCCCCAGCCATATCCTCTGTCCCGTGAGCCAAATTGTTGTCAAAAATATTCACAACTGGGGGATTACCATCAGATAAAAACAACCTATCTCAGAGATGAGCTCCACATGTGTCTTCCTGCCTCAGTTTTTTTCTGAGAGGCTATTTTTTTTTTTTTCAAAAACAGCATAAAAACCACTACCCGCTTTTTTGGAGGTTGTGAGAAGATAAGCCCTGAGGTGGGAAAAAGTATCATAAAAACTAAAAAATCTGCTTTCCACTTTTCAGGACACTTTCGTTTTCACGGTGCCATTTGATTTTCCCAGCATCTCTGTGAGGTGTGTTGAGTAGACATTTTAGTCCTGATTTCCCAGACGAAGGAAGTGAAGCACGGAGAGCCTCAGGAACACAGGAAATCAATCTCAAAGTCGGGACCAAAACCTAATGCAGTGTTCCCAAGTGATAATAGGGAACAAATAGGTCTTTGTACAACCTCAGGAGACCTGAGGTTGATTTCTTATCTGCCACTAAATAGGAGTGTGATCTTCAGCAGAGCACTTAAAACCCTTGACCCACAGTTCTCATTCACACAGTGCTGGGGCTAACTGAAAGTCCTTTAAGATTTCAACCCCTCCGTGGTTCTTTCCTCTCTATAAAGTGGTGGCAAGGAGGGCGGTACATGTAGGCATTGGGGGCACTGCTGGGGCATGGTGCGAGGTGCCTCCCAGGAGAATGGAAGGCTTGGTTATCATGCCTGCAGGTGTCTGGGGTCCGCCTTCTCTATCCTTCCAAGGCCCTTGGCCTCAGAGGGGTACCCAGCATGCCAGGCATGCCCAGGACACTCTGACCACGAGCAGAAAGTGGAGTCACGTCTTTGCATCTTACCTATCGGAATCTGACACACCATCGGAATACCGGGGCTGAGCGAACGGTGCTTTCAGGAGCGGCTATTGTTTAAAAAGAGAGGGAGGGAAATATGATGACTCGGCTGAGAGGCCCAAAATGAATAGGACCTGCGTTCACGAGGAGGAAATTCAGAGAGAAGACAAGATTCACTTCTGTCTTCCCACAGGGGCAGCAAACACCGAGGGACTTCATTTTCTTCCCCCTTTAATAAATGCTAGCATTTATCTTGTTGGCAGAAGTTTATCTTCCCTTGGATCTCCTTGAGTCCTTGGAAAATATTGAGATAGTACAACAAAGGACACAGCCCTCAAAAGATAAGTGCCTGCTCTTTAATAAAGAACTGCTGTCAAGTAAAATGGTTTAATGAAAATCGCCCAAAAAGGTCCAAAAAAAGGGTGTTGTGTTTTTGCTTTGGGTGGCATTCTGGAGTCAGTGCTGAGGTAAGAGGTCTGCTCTGTGCACGGTGGGGCTGAAGAGAGGCAACAAAGCTGAAGCAAGGTCCTTGGTCAGGAGGCTGGGCACCCATTTTCATCTGCTGTTTGTGGCTCGAGGATGGTTTGAACTTGGGTAAGTCACTGCTCCTCCCTAAGTCTCCCCTTACTCAACTGCAAAACGAAGGAAGCAGAAACCATTTTAAATTTCCTGTGAAGAAACCTTTCATTCCAGTGTGGCCCCTCGAAACTGCCACTACTCTTTGACAGACTCTCCTTTCCCTGCCTCTCATGACTCTTCCCCTCAGGCAAGCTTGTAACCTCTCAGAATGGCTTCCTCAGGGAATCTGGGTCATTCTGCCTGGACACCTTTGAAAATGGGGTAAATTCTCCTTCACCTCTGACAGCCGAGTGTGTCCTTCCTTGAAATCTGTGGTTCTCAGACATCCGTGAGGGCTCAGAAGCATCAGAATGGTCCCATTCACCGGTTCACATAAGACAAAACCGAACTAGACCGACCCCACGTCCCCATGGAATCCCTAGGGTCGGTCTCTGAAATCTATGTATTTAAATACATTTCTCAGGTTGGGACCCACTGACAGCTGAAATGATCGCTCAGGTTCTTTTCTGGCTTTTTGAGAAAAAAGCTGTTATTAATGAGCTCCCAAAGTTAAAACGAGGGGGCCTAACCAGAATGTTGACCACCGCCTGACCTTGCAAGCTTATCCCACACGGCTGCTCTCTTCAGTTTGGCTTCGCAGGACCCTCACCACCCCTGTGCTCACTCACCCCAATCCGCTTTCATGCTTTCCACTCCACCCCCGAGGTCATCGCCCCTCCTCTTTCTAATTTCATCCATTTTTTGCAGCTCGGCACAAGTCCCTCTGCCTCCAAATACTACCTCTGTTCACTGAGGCCAAATGCATTGTCCTTATGTCCCCCACCCCAGATTCATCCTGGATCCATTCACACTGCCGTGCGATGTACCTTTCGGAGCTCAGGCACACACACCCCTGACTTTTAGAGTGTGAGCTACTAGAGGGCAGGTGGCCAGGGCAGATCTTTCTTGGGCATCCTCCTTGGTGCTGAACATAGTGCCTGTCAGAAGGAGGAGTATCCTGGGGGCCTGTGCTCTCAGCACCAGCTGACCCAGCTACAGGACCAGAGGTCAAGTTGTAGGGAGGCTGTTGGGGGCTGGATGGGGCAGGGGTGGCAGGTGGACATCGCTGACGAGGGGAGACACATGCCTTTAGTATGTCCAAAGATGCGTGCCTTCAGGGCCCGGAGGAGAGTGCTGGGTGTGCCTGCATTCTCGTCCTGGCAACTGCCGCCCATGCTTTTCCTTTACTCATTCCCTCAGGCACAGGATGAGCCCCTCCCCCTTTAAGGACGATGTTGATGTTTATTGTAATTTGGCTTCCCATCAGTTAAGAGAAGGTGAGGGTTGATCCTACATATTGTCATTTAGCACATGCTTAAGTACACTGGTTCTGAGAAGTCTACATCGGTCCTGTCCAATATGATAGCAACAGGTGGCTATTTAAATTTGCTGATTAAAATGAAATGAGAACTTAAAATTCAGTTTTTCAGTTGCAGCAATCACATCTCAAGTACTCAGTTACCATATATGGCTAGTGGCCACCATATTGAACAATGTGATGAAGAATATTCTGATCACTGTAGAAAGTTCTATTGGATAGTGCTGGTCTAGACTGTCTGGGTTCAAACCCTGGCTCCTCCACTCACTTGCTGTGTGATTTTGGATAAATTACTTAGAGTTTCCTCATTTATAAAGTGGAGAACTTAATAGTATATGGCTCAGGAGACTGTGGAGGTTCAAAAGAAACAATCCATGGAAAATGAGTGGCAGAACAGAGAGAGAACTCAGTGCTATCTGTAACAACAACAATGGCTTATATTATTGGCCCTCTTGATTATCTGAACCCTCTCTCCTCAGCACAGAGGATGGCTCTGGTGCCAAACACTAGGTAGTCTCGCAGTAGATGCTTGTTACGTGTACAAAGTGTTAACTCTTGGGAGAACAAAGAGCTCAGCTGAAAGGGAATTAGAAGGTTATCTGGCACAGCCCGCCCCGTTGAGCCAAGACTGAGCTTCTGTCTGCGTACGTGCAGCGTCTTGGATCTGCCGTTGAAACAGAGGACATTTTGATGCTTTCACCTTTTCTGAAAGGACAGAAATTTCCCTGATTGTGGGCTTTCAGCCAAGGGTGAGCGTGTATTGACCCTCTCTGGTTCTCTCTCTCTCTTTTTTTCCCACACTGAAAGCGTATTCCTTCTCAAGAGGAAGTTTGTTTTCCGTGTCCTGGAAATGTCAGGCTCCCCAGAGGGCTGAAGGGTGGACCTGTCTCAGTCAAATGTCTCTTCCTCTGATGCAGTGGGTGACCCCCCTGCTTTCTTGAATGACATCAGCTGAGCCGTAATCAAAGTACTCACGCCTGACTCACCGTGCGCTGTGGAGAATTGACTTCCAGCGTAGCGGGGTGGGGGCGAGGTGGAGGAAATGGCCCTTGGCATGTGAATGACTTCTTGACTTTTGACTCAGACATTTTCAATTGTGGTCAGGCCTCGGCATTCCCCTGCTTTCTCTGAGCATCTGCTCATTCCCTTGCAGCTTCTGGACTTTAATTCCTTGCCAGTTTACAGTAAACCCACCCTGGGCTTCATAGGTCACCGCGGGAGAGCTTAGTAGGTTGCATCAGCAGGGAGCTGAAACACCAGGATACTTGCAGAACGTGCCCGGATGCGTCTCCGACTTGCATGTTCCCATCAACATACAGGAGCTGGAGCACATGAGTTGATACATTTTGGCGTTTGGTGATGATTTAAGGGGGGAGAGAAGGCAGAGTCTGAGGTTTTGGGAGCCAACCTTGAATTGCTTTCAGAAGCAAAGAGATGTCAGCTGTTTCCCAGCCCCTCAGCCATCTCGTCTCCCTTGTAATTATAACTCATTGTTCCCCTGACTTCCTTTTCCATAGGACAGTGTCTCAAGGGTGGACCTGTCTCAGGGCAGGGCTTCCAGAAGCAGTCCTAGAGAGTGCTCGAACATGTGCACTGAGATTTTCCCAGAGCTTCTTAAAGCCTGACTGATGAGTTTGTCTGAGAGCCAAACCCAGCCTACCCGGAGAGAAAATTCATTTACCATCGGGGCTCTTTCCCTACTGAAACAACAGATAGCTCACCACCTCATCCATCATCTGGAACTCAGCACTCAGAAAAGTTTTCCCTCATGCTCTCTAGTGCATAACAATATAGGTCTTTTCACTCTAGGGTATACTTCTTTCTAGATATTGACTTTTTGGGGTAACTTTTTATTTTTATATAATTTCAAAGCTACCGTAAAATTCCAATAGTACAAGGAAACTTTTTATACATCCTTCTTTACCACTTCACCAACGGTTGAAAATTTTCCCCATTTGCTTTTCTGCTTTCTCTCTCCCAATTTTTTTTTGGGGGGGTACTTTTGAGAGTAAATTGGAGAAACTGTGACTTTTTAACCCCTAAATATTTCAGTGTGTGTATTCTAAGAGTAAGAACGTTCTCTTGCATGACTACAGTGAAGTTACTAGAGAATATATAAAGCTTTTTAAGAAAACAAATACATTCTCTATACCTTTCTTGAAGAGTATTTTACTGCAGACAAAACAACACCTCCCCCACCCAAGTCTATCAACACATGTACTGAGGCTGTCCTTTGTCTCCATCATGATGTTGGGAATTGTGAACAATATGGAGGTTTAAGAAACAGTCCCTGTCCGTATGGAGTTTCCTCCGAAAATTAAAAATAGAACTACCTCATGATCCAGCAATCACACTACTGGGTGTTTACCCAGAGAATATAAGAACACTAATGCAAAGAGATACATGCACCCTGATGTTCATTGCAGTATTACTTATGATAGCCAAATTTTGGAAGCAGCCCAGTGTTCATCGATAGATGAGTGAATAAAGAAGAGGTGGTATATGTACACAATAGAATATTATTCAGTCATAAAAAGAATGAAATCTTGTCATCTGCAACAGCATGGATGGATCTAGAAAGTATAATGCTAAATAAGGTAGTCAGAGAAAGACAAATACCGTATGATTTCACTCATATGTGGAATTTAAGAAACAAAACTAATGAAAGAAGGAAAAAAAAAAGAGAGACAAACCAGAAAACAGATTCTCAACTAAAGAGAACAAACAGATGGTTAGCAGAGGGGAGGTGAGTGGGGGATGGGTGAAATAGAGGGATTAAAAGTACACTTATCTTGATGAGCACTAAGTAACTTAGTGAATTGTTGAATCACTATATTGTACACCTGAAACTAATACAGCACTCTACATTAACTACATTGGAATTAAAACAAAAAATAGTTCCGGTCCTAGTTGGGGAAATAAGATATGAGAAAAGTTAAAAATCAAGGCATATTTATTTATTTTTATTCTTAAATTTTTTTTTAGGTAATATATTATTTTTTTAAATTTATTTTTATTTTTAATTTTTTAAAGATTTATTTATTTATTTATTTGACAGAGATAGAGACAGTCAGCGAGAGAGGGAACACAAGCAGGGGGAGTGGGAGAGGAAGAAGCAGGCTCATAGTGGAAGAGCCTGATGTGGGGCTCGATCCCATAACTCCGGGATCACGCCCTGAGCCGAAGGCAGACGCTTAACTGCTGTGCCACCCAGGTGCCCCATTATTTTTATTTTTGTGTTATGCTCCTCCTGCCCCCAACAAAAAGCTCTTTGAAGTATATGGTGAAAGTTAAAGTTTTATATATTCTCCCAAGTAGATTTTTTAAAATTAAACTTCTTATCTTGAGATAACTGTTGATTGACATACAATTGTAAGAAATAACACAGATGCCGTGAACCCCTTAGCCAGCTTCCTTGGTGGTAACGTCTTGCAAATCTATAGTATGATATCACCGTCAGGATACAGAAGTTGATATGGTCAAGATACACAACATCTCCACCATCACAGGCATTTCTCAGATAGTGCTTTTTTTACCATGCCCATGTCCCTCCTACTGGATCCGCTCTTTAAGCCTTGGCAACCATTAATCTGTTCTACATTTCTATAATTTTGACATTTCAAGAATGTTACATAAATGGAATCAAACAGTATGCAACCTTTGGGGATTGGCTTTTTTCACTTGGCATAGTTCTCTAGAGATTCATCCAGGTTTCTGTGTGTATCAATAGTTCTTTTTTTAAAATTCCTAAGTAGTATTCATGGTCTGGTTGTACTACAGTTTAACCATTCACCAGTTCAAGTGTATCTGGGTTGTTTCTAGCTTTTGGCTAATATAAAATGCTGCTATAAACATTCATATATAGATTTTTTATGGACATAAATTTTATTTATTTATTTTTATTTATTTATTTTTTAAATTTTATTTATTTATTTGACAGAAGGAGAGAGCACAAGCAGGGGGGAAGGACAGAGGCAGAGGGAGAAGCAGGCTTCCCACTGAGCAGGGAGCCTGAAGTGAAGCAGGGATTGATCCCAGGACCCTGGGATCACAACCTGAGCGGAACATAGACTCTTAGCTGACTAAGCCATCCAGGCCCCCCTAACATAAATTTTAATTTGGGAGGTTAAAGGGAAGATTTAAAAAGAGCATTTTAATTGGCTAAATCTAGTTTCTTTGGGAAGAATAATTTAAAATACCCTTGAAAGGACTGTCAGAAAAACTGTAAATTCAATATTAAAATAATTGCTTAAACTTTATTTTTAGACTGTATAAATTCCTTAGCTAATTGTAAGATCGTAGACAGATTTTGAGATAATTGGCAGTAAAGGTTTGATTGCATTAAATTTTTTATGACTTCAACCAAATTGGGGTAGAGAGAAAAAAATCATTCTGTTTTAGTAGACAGAGACTGCAATTCTAAAAGCAAAGGGAATTGGTACTAAAACTCACTTGTAATGTTGAAGTATTAAAGGATTACTGGAAAGCTTGACCGTGTCCTGTTTGTTTTGGTAACTCCCCCATCCCTAGCACAGTGTCAGGCACACACTAGATGCTTGATACATGTTTTTTGATGAAAAGCAAAGGACTATCTTTGGGGCTGGGGACATAGTAAATGAATACATACCCTGGTGGCAGTGGTTTTGGATCATTCATCTTTTTTTAAAAGATTATTTATTTATTTATTTATTTGTTTATTTATTTGTTTATTTATATAGTTGGGAGAGAGAGAAAGCAGATAGAGCACACAACCGGGGGTGGAGGGTGGCGTAGAGGGAGAGGGAGAAGCAGACTCTCCGCTGAGCAGGGAGCCCGATGTGGGCTTGATCCCAGGACCCTGAGATCATCACCTGAGCCAAAGGCAGACACTTAACCAATTGAGCCACCCGGGCGCCCCCAGTCATCTTCATCTCAATCCCCGGAAGCAAAGATGCTGCCATAGGATCAAAATGCAGTGGAACTGTATATACCCCTTTGTTATTTTTTCAGCACTTCTCCCTTGTTTAATGAGAATGTGAAAGAGAGACAAGCGTCTGGAAGAGGGTGTGTTGTACCCTCACCGTGACTCATGTGCCAAATGCCCTGGCCCACCTGTGGGACTGGGATGGCCAGTAAGAATGCATTATTTGAAGCTAGAGTGTTCCAAAATGGGGGGTGGTCGCCGTTCAGTTTCAAAAATAAGATAACTGGATGAAGTACACTGAAGAGTTACAAGATGGTGGCCTGGGTAGGGAAATGTGAAATGGCAATTAGATTCTAAAGTATAGAGTTAAGGGGTAGGAGAGCTGAGTATGGAAGACAGGACTTGGCACTAGGCTTTCATGTACTCATATTGGGTGGTTTGATTCCTTCTGGGTACAGAATGGAGTAGACACACAGAACTCGATAAACATCTCTTGAAATGAACACAAGCTAACAAACAAGTACCTTATTTTTTAGGACATTAAAACCCACCAAAGAACCTGTGAACCGAAGGCATTGTTGCTACCATCTGAAAGGATTTGCTCTATTTTCCACCTCTTTCCCCTAGAGATGTACAGAGCTTATTGTAGACTGAATAGAACAATTCTTTTCATTCTGAATTTATAAACTCAGGAGCCTATCACAGACGTGAAATATGAAGATGACCCCTGTCATTGTAGGAGTCAAAAACTGTCCCCTCAGTTTTTCCTCCTCTTCCTTGTGGTCACTTACCCAAAGTGAGTCCCATCCCCTCACTTCCTTGAGCTCCTCTCCTCTTTATCTTGTCCTTCACCTGTCCTCAGTCACTCACTCCCCTGGTTATATTTCATCCTCCTCATCGACAATAAACGCAAATTCTTCATAATCTCAGTCTCGTGCCCTGCCCCCTCCCTGACCAATACCACCATTCTTCTGTTTCACTCTTTCTAGCAGCCCAACACCAAGAATCTCATCTCCTTGATCCTCATTCCCTCTTCACCTGTCTTAAACTCCATGTTCAATTATAATAATCCTTGCAAATACCTTTGATTCCCTTCCCACTTTTATTTTATCGTACTCATTTGGCCAAATCACAACCCTGATTAAATCCAACTCTTTTTCTGTTTAGCGCCTGTGTGTAAGCTTGGAGAATGCAGCCTGAGGAAATCGTGGCATCACACTGGCTAATCTCATTTGAAAATTGTGACCTTGAATCTAAAGTGGGATTTTTATTGCTGAGAAACGTTCTTACTCTTCACTGCTGGTCATTTCACAATGTGTCACAAACAATCTCATCCTACACACTCCCTCCCATGCAACCTAATTCTTAATTGAATTTTATCACAGTAAAACATGTACAGAGTTTAAAAAGTCAACAAATAATATTAGATACTTAATGAAAAAACAGCAGTTCTTTGCCACGTTTCCCTTCATTTCCAATTCTCATTTTCTTGAGGTAATTCTTTCAACTCTTTTCACCGTTTCTTTGGTATCCCTCACCAAGTACTGTGATTATATACACTAGTTAGTATTTCTCATTTTTTCAGTGATATATTGCCTTTACACACACACACATGCGCGTATGCACGCATATGCACACACATTTCCTCTCCCATTATTCTCCCGTTTTTCCAACATGGATTTCTCAAAATTTTTGGTTAAATCTCTCCTCAGTGTTTACATTGTTCTTACTGTATAACCAATATTTGCAGCTGAGCTATATAGAATTCAAGGAAACCATTCTTCTTTTTAAAAAAAAATAATTTTTTCCCTGTAATTAATTATTGCCACTTTTTTATTTGCTAAGTTTTATTGGTTGCAATCATGAAACCTCCCAAACTTTCCTCTGAAATAAATCAGCACATCTCCTCTGAATATGTCAGATGTTCTTCTTGAGGACCTCCTTCCAGAAAGCTTCACCTGTTCTGGTTTGGCCAATTAGCTTCTAGCCTCCTGCAGAATCACCATCCCGGGGCTTCTTTTCACCATCACTCTGTGGGGTCCTTCTCCCCTTTCCTGTGTTACTTGGATCCCCTATCTTCCTTCTCACTGAAGTCTTTACTGTGGAAGAGTGGGTCAGCCTGTAGCTACCTGAGAAAGATACCTGGAGAGAGTTTTTGGGGTATATTGAAGGTCTAAAATATCTTTATTTCACCCACGTACCCAATTGCTAGTGATGGCTGCGTACACCATTCTAGATCAGCATCGATTTTCTCTCACATTTTGATGGTATTGCTTTACTGTTTTCTAGCTACCAGCGCTGCTAGTAAGAATTTTAATGGCCTTGATAATACTTTTTGTAAATGAGCATGTATTTACTCTCTGCATAATTTTAAGTTCTTATCTTGTTCCTGGTATTCAGAAATGTCACGAGATACTTTTGTATGGGATTTTTTTTTCATTCATTGCACTGCTTATTAAGTGATCCTTTCAGTCTGAAAAGTGATATTTTTCACTTCCGGAAATGAATTACTATATTGTGATTGTTACTGTAGAGTCGTTGCTCTCATCCCTATTGTCTTCTTCCAGAACTCCTATTAGTTGTCCATTGTGTATCCTGGATTAATCTTCTCATTTCCTTACTTACCTCACCAATTTTCTCTCTTTTTCTTTTTGGTCTACTTTCTGGATTATTGCCCAATGTTTTTGCTGAATTTAAAATTCTTGCTGTCATCTTTTACTTTCCAAGGGCTCTTTCTTACATTCTGAATGATCCCTCTTTTTTTATAGGATCATGTTCTTGTTTTGTGGACCCAGTATTTCTTGTTTTTTGCATGAAACCAATCAGAAAAATACGGCTCTTAGTCCTGGTGAGACATTCGAACAAACAAAAACAACTTTGCTAAAGAAAACATGAATGCCTCTGCCCCTGGGATTTGGTATTCAGTGCTGGGCATGAGATGTAACTTAAACATTCATTCTCATGACTGACCCCAGGAAAGTATTTCTTCATGTCTCCTGCCTGAAGTCTCAAAGCTGGAAGGAATTGTCTTTAAATGCTGCAAAGGTCTGTGAGTGGTGTCACTAGGATTTAGAGGACAGTGTTTAGGTGAGCTGGGAGGAGGATGTGAATGACGGGAGCACTTACGTAAATTTAAAAAACCAGAATTAATTAATTTGTCAAATCCTTTTCTCAGATAATTTGAATGCAATAGATTCTTGCATAATAAAGTATCACTTTCCAATAGTACCCAGTATCCATTTCTTGCTCCTCTTCAGGTTTGAATTGTGGTTTCAGAGTTATTAACGGATTAGCGTAATATTTGCAACATTTGCTCATAACAGCTGAAGAACATTTTAGAATTTTAAACAAAAATACTCTTAAATTTGTGTATGTGTGGGTCTAGACGTAACACGGTGAAATGTGATACCAATTATTCATTGGCAACTAGATGGACGTTGAATTGAGAATAGGTTTATTTTTATAAAATATGTCATAGTAAGATGTAATTACATTAAAAAATTAAATAGAATCCAGCTTTACTGAAATAATTCTGATTTAAAGTTTGATATTTTTATTATAATTTGATTTTCATCTCTTGATTGTAACAGATCATTTTGAATGCTTTAGAAGAAATGACTTTTTGAAACATATAAACATCTAAATTTTTTTTAACATTTACTTTATACTTTTATTGAAAATCGATTAGAATTTTGTAAACTTTAAAACAATTGTATTCTATTTTAAAATATCATAACTGTCAATAGAATCCAAAACATGTAAAAATCTCTATACCAATAGTGATTTTACTGAAGTGAATGAAGGAAAGGAAGGTAAAGTTTGTGGAATAAATAAATAGTAATTATGAATCACGTATGACTTTATTACTGATCAGTGCAAGCCCAGCATCAGAACACCACAGGCAAGAGCAATAATAATTATATTCAGTCATTGTTGATATGTTTGACTTTGCCATTGAAAACTCTACTTTTATGCATACTTTTCAGCTTTTTTGTTGATGGTATACTCATCAAGATGAGAAGAGAGAACATATTTTATTTAACAGTTGGTTAGCTTGATTTAGAATTTTAAAATATTTAAACATATGGTACATGGGGCTTCATTTGTACTTCTGCCCCAGGCCTGTTCATATGTGGGGACTCAGGGTCCTAGTTATTCTCTTAGGTTTAGGCCTAGAATTGAAGGATGTTGAGATTGTTACCTGGGCTCTTGTTTTCCCATCTTCCTTCTATTGTCCACTCCTCCTCTAAACTGGAATAGAGAGGCAGAGACTATGGGAGTGGAACATGTAATTTATGTTCTAACAATGTACCATTGAGGTTGGAATGATACAGGACATTCTCTATGTCTTCAATTGCTTGAGGTGAGATGAAATGTCCTAGTATCTTTGGAATGGGATCAATGAAAATTACTAGCTTTTTGAGGATAGAGGTGATGTGGAACTAATCTTTCTCATTGACAGTGCCTAGCAGAGTACTGTGCAGATTAGAGGGTGTTTTTGGAAAAGCTGAAAAATTTGCAAGGCCTGGAGGATGGGTGGAATTTGCAATACACCAAGTGTTGGGAGTGTTTAGGCTGGGAATGCAATTGTGAAATGGTACAAAGGTGTGTGTGTGTATACATGTGTATATAGGCATGTGTGAGAGAGGTATGGTGGGGGGAGGGAGGGAGAGAGAGAGAGAGAATGAGAGAGATTGAGAGAGACTGAGAGAGGTTTTAGCTTGGATTAACTGGAGACTGGAGGGTATGCTGGGGAAGAGGGGAATGAGATGGGGTAAAACAGGGCCCTAGCTGATGCAAGATGCTGGGGAGAAAACATTGTTCTCAGGTTACATTATGAACATGTGGAGCAGAGAGGATGGTGGTGCCTTTGGAAAAAGGTGATTTATGGGTAACTCTGAATTATTGTAATTACTTCCAATCAAGCCAAACAAAAGAGAATGATTGAGACAGTGCTCATTTATATGAAATTTGACTTTTAGTACCTGGAGAGCTCCAGAGAAGCAGGAAGCAAAGTGCATTACCAACTTCACAACCAGTCTCTTTTTCTAAAGACATTTTTAAGAGCCAACTTTTTGAGCGTCTTTGCTTAACTATAAAGAAAGCAAAGAGAAGCAGGAAGGGCGAGGGCCAGGAAAATTTGAGATGATTTTTCCCTTGTTATGTAATGAAACTTTAAAAAAAGTAGATAAGAGCATCAGTCAATCAGTTTCTTTTGATTTGGGGCCAAGTTGAAATGTTTTCTGTTCTGTTTGCTCATTTTAAATAGCCTAATGTTAACAAACTAATCCATTCGTTCTTCTTTTATGCTCCTAAGAAAATGCAACACCTGTCAAAGAAAATCTTGTGATTCCTTCTTACTAAAATGAATACAAAAGGAACTGGGACACATTAATCTCCAGCCCTGATTCCTAGCCCCAAGAAGGGTCTTAGGGAATGTTAAGGACGGAGAGCTGTCCAAAGCTCTCCTCTATGATAAAATGCAATAAACATGCACCCCATAGTTTGGAATTACCTTGTAAATGAAAATCATTGCAATAGAAGCAAGGAGTTTCTGTACTGGCCCCTCTATTAATTGGCTATGTGACTTTGGAAAACTCATCTTTCTGGGATCCTATTTTCTTATCTAAAAATGGAAGAAATTGGAATAGATTATCTCAAAGGTACACTTAGAGAGAGAAATGGAGAGTCCAAGAGAGGTAGGAAGGGGTCATCAAGAGAAAGGGTCTGGGTGCTGAATGTGTTTGTTGCTATTGAAGTGTTGCTGCTTCTAAGCCTTTCCAGCTGACAAAGCAAGAAAGTATATGTGTGTGCTGACTCATTATATACACATATCTATAAATATTTTTGTATATAACCATTTATGTCTATGTTAAGCTAAACATAAGTTCATACTGACATCTCCACTTCTATTTCCAGATGAATCATTCTAGCCACCTCTCCTTGGTTATCCTTAATTTCCCACTCCAGCAGCGAAAACCTGGCTCCTACCATCTGCCATCTATTTATTTCCTTGTTTGACTCTAGTATCCATTTATAGTGATATCAAGGAACTTAAATTATCCCGTGGGAGACAACTTTATCAACTCGGGTACAGTGCCTATGTACGGTTTCTTTTGCCTTGGGCATTGCAGACTCCATTCACTTCCAGAGTCTGTTAATGTCAGCATCTTTCCCCCAAGCCCCTTTGATGAGGTTGTTTCATACATTTGTAATACAGTTAGAGTGTCTTATCATATTGTGCATTCCATTCTACTATACCCCAAACTTCTAAATGACTTTTTTTTTTAAAGTTTGCATGCCTCACTGTTCTATGTTCTGTTCCTTTTTTTTTTTTAAAGATTTTATTTATTTATTTGACAGAGACAGCCAGCGAGAGAGGGAACACAAGTAGGGGGAGTGGGAGAGGAAGAAGCAGGCTCCTAGCAGAGGAGCCCGATGTGGGGCTTGATCCCAGAACACCGGGATCATGCCCTGAGCCGAAGGCAGGCGCTTAACGAGTGAGCCACCCAGGCTCCCCTCTATGTTCTGTTCTATGGGTTTTGACAAAAGCACTGTCGTGTATTCACCATCACAATATCATACAGAATAATTTCACTGCCTTAAAAAATCCCCTGTTCCACCTGCTCAGTCCTCTCTCTTTCTCTCTGAATCCTGAAAAACACTGATATTTTTACCATCTCCATAGTTTTACCTTTTCAAGAATGTCATATAATTAGAATCTTACAGACTGGCTTCTTTCACTGAGCATTTGAGATTCCTCTGTGTTTTTTTTTTGTAGCTTGATAGGCCATTTTTAAAAACCACTGAATATACCACGATGTGGATATACAAGAGTTTGTTTGTTCACTCATCTATGGAGGGAAATCGTAGTTGTTTGCAGTTTTTGGTGATGATGAACAAAGCTGCTGTTAAATATTCACTTGCAGGTTTGGTGTGGGTGTACGTTTTCAGATCAGCTGGGTAAATACGCAGGAGCACAATTGCTATAACCTCTAGTAAGGAACTGCCCAACTGTCTTCCGAAGTGGCTGTCTCATTTTGCATTCCCATGAACGACAAAGGAGATGAACAGTACTTTTTAATTGATTGAAGAGATTTAAAAATGAAAATTTCTAACTTTTCTTGGAAGTTAACAGTTTCCTCTCATGAGCTGGGGAAAAAGCAACTTCAATTGAGTTTTTACAATGTTTCTGCCACTGTGGCAATGCTAAAAATACAAAGATGTTACAGAGATCAAACACTAGAGTGTCTTCGGAGACCCAGAAGATAACAAACGAAGACCATAGCATGTATCCGGGGGAAAAAGGAATGATTAGGTCTGTAATCACCCAAAGCATAAGGCTGGCTGCTCTCTGGCTGTAGCTACTCGTGGCCATGCAGGAACCTGGATCCAGTGTTTCTGAATACTCTAATTTTTCAAGAGAGGCTGGAAATCTAGATTTTTATATAAATTCTTCCATTTTTTGGATATACAAAGAATTGCATATATTAACGGCATGTAATTTGGTAAGTTTTGACTTGCTTTTGCCCCAGTAAAACCATCACCCCATGTATCCAGGTAATGAACATACCCATGACTCCAAAGAGTTTTCTCATTTCTCTTGGTAAGTCCTTCTTCCTCCTCCTCCCTGCCCTGCCTCTCCAGGCAACCACTGATTACCTTCTGTCACTATACATTAGTTTGCCTTTTCTAGAATTTTATATAAATGGAATCATACGTTATGTACTCTTTTTTTTGATCTGCCTTCTTTCACTCAGCATAATTATTTTGAGAATTTCCATGTTGTGAGATCAATAGTTTACTCATTTTTATAGCTGCAGAGTATTCCATTGCATGGGTGTACCATACTTTGTTCTTTTTAAGGATTTCTGTCTCTCTGCTTACATTGCCTATCTGTTCTTGCATAATGTCTGACTCTCCATTAGAACCCTTAGCATATTAATCATAGTTGGTTTAAATTCCCAGTCTCATAATCCCGATATTCCTCTCATGTCTGGTCCTGATGCCTGTTTTGTCTCTTCAAATTGTGTTTTCTGTCTCTTCAGATTGTGTTTTTGTCTTTTGATATGGGTTGTAAGTTTTTCTTGATAGTTGGGTATGATATTCCAGGACAAAGGGACAGCTCCAGAGAAGCTTTTGGTGATGTGGTGGGGAGTTATTGAGGGAGATGAAGCAGTCTGTAGTCCCATGATCAGGTCTCTGTCTTCTAGGGAGCCTACTTCCTGCCTGTGAACTTCCCAAGTGTTTCTTAGTTTTTCTCTCCCCATGTAAGTGGGAAGGGATGGCTACAGCTGGCTAGAGTTGGGTATTTCCCCTCCCCCAGGTCAGTTAGGCTCTGGTAGCACCCCAACAATTTGGGTTCTGGTTAGCAAATTTCTCCTGAGGGCAGGGCTTGTTAGGAAGAACATTCTGGCATGTTGAGAAATGGTTCTTTTCTCCTTCCCCCTGCTGGAAACTTGAGGGGATTTTTTTTCTTTCTTTCTGGATATTTATTGTGGGAACTTTGTAGTGCTATGGTCAGGCTTTCTAATTTTAGCTAATCCTGTGGGTGTATAGTGGTATCTTGAGCACTTTTCGTGTGTTCATTTACCCTCTATATATCTACTTTGGTGAAATATCTATTCAAATCTTTTGTCCATTGTTTTATTGAATTATTTTCTGAGTTTAGAAAATTATAAGAGTGTATATATTTGGCATATATATTTGGTATTATGGTAATACATGTTATATATTTTTATATTCTTTTATGTGCTTATCTATTATCTATTTTAGATGCAATTTCTTTGTCAGATATATGCTTTGCAAATATTTCCTTACTGTCTGCAGTTGTTCATTTTCTTAACAAGTTCTTTTTTTTTTTTTTTAAAGATTTTATTTATTTATTTGACAGAGATAGAGACAGCCAGCGAGAGAGGGAACACAAGCAGGGGGAGTGGGAGAAGAAGAAGCAGGCTCCTAGCGGAGGAGCCTGATGTGGGGCTCGATCCCAGAACGCCGGGATCACGCCCTGAGCCGAAGGCAGGCGCTTAACCTCTGTGCCACCCAGGCGCCCCTTAACAAGTTCTTTTGAAAAGCAGATTGATTAATGCCCAGGTCTTAATTTATAAAGACAGAGTGACAACACAGAAAAGCCAATGCCATTGAAATAGAAGTTTAATGTTACTCACAATCCTTCTAGAAATGAGAGGCACAGCACACCATGCAAGGCCACATGTGGAAGCACTAGTGTTGGTTGGGGGGAAGTAAGAAGTAAGGGGGAGACATAGGCTACAGCTTTTATTGGGGTTTCCGTAGGAAAGCCAAGTCAGGAGAAACAGCTTACAATTGGGTAGTTTCAATAATTCTGGCAGGATTTGGGGTGTGGGAAATGTCCTTAGTGATCTGGTACCTGACTATAGGTTGAATCAGGCAGGAGAAATACTGGCTTGGTATTGAATATAGGAGGCAGTTGGGTTTGGGATTGATTGGTTTGTATATGAAAAGGAGGTTCACTGACCAGCTATTTATTGTCTTAGGTATTAGCTCGCCCTGGAAGGGGTGGTCTCTTCTCAGCCAGCAAGACTCCCCAAAATGTCAAAACATCGTAAAATGTCAAAACATCATAAAACATCATATTGTCGATGCACAGATTTTTAAAAGTTAGATGAAGTTTTCAATTTTTTTTACATATAATTTATCAATTTTTCCTTTTATGTGTATTCTTCTTGTTGTAAATAAGAAACCTGACCTAATGTGACAAAGATATTCTCCTATGGTTTCTTTTGCAAGTGTTATAACTCTAGGTTTTACATTTTAAATCTCTGATTCATCTTTTGTATGTGGTTTGAGATTAGGTATTGAAGCTCCTTTTTTTTTGCATATGGATATATAATTATTTCAGCACCATTTGATGAAAAGGCTATTTTTTCTTGACTGAACTACTGTTTGCACCTTTGTCAAAAATTTAATTGTCTGAAGATAACGTGAGCCTATTTCTAGACACTATTTTATTGATCTATTTGTCTATCTTTGCATCAATGTTATACCATCTTATCTGCCTTATACAAAGTCTTGAAATTATTTAGTTACAGTCTTTCAACTTTATTCTTAATTTCCAAAATTGGTTCTAGGAAAGGATAAAATTGGTAAACTTTTAGTCGGACTGATGAGGGAAAAATGGAAGAGGTACAAAATTACCAATGTCAGGTGTGAGAGAGTTCAGTTCTACAGATAATACATTTGACAACTTAGATGAAATGGACTCATTCCTTAAAAGATACACACTATAGAAGCTTATTCAAGAAGAAATAGTGAACTTGAAAGACTCTGTGCCTAACAAAGAAATTTAATTTATGGTTAAAACCTTGTCAAAAAGAAAACTCCAGGCTATTGTTTTGACTATTTTAGGTCCTTTGCATTTACATAAGAATTTTTGAGTCAACCATCAATTTCAAAAATCCACTAAAATTTTCATTTGAGTCTCATTGATTCAGTAGACGAATTTGGGGGAGAAATCACGTCTTAACCACATTGAATCTTCTGACCCATGGATGTGTATTTCTCCATTTATTTAGGTCTTTTTCATTATCTCTCATCAGTGTTTTGTAGTTTAGTGTACGGGTCTTGCGTATCTTTTGTCAAGATTTTCCCTAAGTATTTTAATAATTTGATGCTGTTTTTTAAAGATTTTATTTATTTATATATTTATTTAAATAAACTCTCTACACAACATGGGGCTTGAACTTAGACCTCGTGATCAAGAGTTTCATGCTGTGCTGACTGAGCCAGCCAGGTGTGCCCAATAATTTTGATGCTATTGTAAATGACATATAGTATTTTTTAAATTTCTAATTATTCCTTACTATATATAGAAACAATTGATTTAATTTTTTTTTTTTTTTTTTAGAGAGGGAGAGAGGTGGGGGTAAGCGCAGAGGGAGAGCGAGAGAGAGAATCTTAAGCAGGTTCCATGCCCAACACGGAGCCCGATGTGGGGCTTGATCTCTCAATCTTGAGATCATGACCTGAGCCCAAATCAGGAGTTAGACGCTTAACGAACTGAGCCACCCAGGTGCCCTGCAATTGATTTTTCTATATTGATTTGTATTTTGGTCCTTATGAAACTCACTTATTAGTTCTAGTCACTTTTTTTTTTTTTTTAGATTCCATAGGATTTTCTACATGGATGATCGTATTGTCTGCAATAAAGACAGCTGTATCTTTTTTTCTAATTTAGAATCCTTTTATTTCTTCCTCCTTGCTGATTGCACTGCCTGAAACCTTCTATGTAATGTTCAGTAGAAGTGGTGAGAGTGGAAACAAGGAGAGTACCTTGTTTTTGATCTTTAGGTATAAAGTGTAAAGTCATCATTAAGTTAAATGTTAACTATAGGATTTTTTAGGTTCTTTTTATCAGAGTCCTTTTAAACCTAGTGTTTTAAGAAGTTTTTTTTTTTTTTTCAGGAATTGATGTTAGATTTTGACAAATGCCTTTTCTGTGTCTTTTGAGATAATCATGATTTTTATTTTTTATTTTATAAGTAGGTGAATTCAATAGTTTGATTTTTGAATTTTAAAAATCCTGGTTGGTAATGATGTGTTATCATTTTTATATATTATTGTACATGATTAGTTAAACGTTATATTACAATTTTATATCTATGTTCATGAAGAATGCTGGTCTGTAGATTTCTTCCCCTCGCCTTTCTTTTAAAAGATTTTATATATTTATTTGATAGGGAGAGAGAGAGAAAGTGCACCCATAAGCGGGGTTGGGGAAGGGCAGAGGGATAGGGAGAAGCAGACTTCCTGCTGAGCAGGAAGCTGGACATAAAGTTTAATCCCAGGATCCTGAGATCATGACCTGACTGGAAGGCAGATGCTTCAACTGACTGAGCTACCCAGGTGCCCCCGTAGATTTCTTTTTGTAATGTTTTTGTCCAGCTTTGGTATTAGGGTTATGTGGCCTCTTAGAGTACTTGGGAAGTATTCCCTTTTCTTCCATTTTCTGGTAGAGTTTGTGTAGAATTGGTATTTATTTTTTATTATTTTTTATTTTTTTAAAAGATTTTATTTATTTATTTGACAGAGACAGCCAGCGAGAGAGGGAACACAAGCAGGGGGAGTGGGAGAGGAAGAAGCAGGCTCATAGCGGAGGAGCCTGATGTGGGGCTCGATCCCAGAACTCTGGGATCACGCCCCGAGCCGAAGGCAGACGCTTAACCGCTGTGCCACCCAGGCACCCCGGTATTTCTTTTTTAAATATTTGGGATAATTAACCAGTTTAGTTACCTGGGCCTAGAGTTTTCTTTTTGAGAAAATTTTTAAATAAAAATTAATTTGTTCGTGAGACATAGAGCTAGTCAGGTTAAGTATTTCTTCTTGAGTAAGCTTTGATAGTTTTCATCTTACAAAGATTTGCCCATTTCATCCAGGTTATCAGATTTAATATACGTAGAATCAACTTGCTCATACCTGATATTGGTAATTTCATAATGCCTCCATTTTCCCCCCTAGTCTGGCTAGAGTTTTATCATTTGTATTGATCCTTTCAAAGAACCAGCATTTTCTTTTATTGATTTGGTGTAATAGTCTCTTTCATTGTTGTCTGCTCTGATCTTTATGATTTCTTTTGTTCTGCCTAATTTGAATTTAACTTGCTCTTTTTTTTTTTTTCTTTTTAGTTTCTTCTTAAGGTGGAAGATGAGGTCACTGATTTGAGACATTTTTCTTTTCTAATCTAGGCAGTTAGTGATAGAAATTTCCCTTTAAGAGTGATGTGAGGGAAGATAATAGAGTAGGAAGCACCAGGAATCTCTGTCTCCACCTGGACAACAATAGCACTGGCAGGATCTGTCTGAAGGAAATATTTCAGAACTCTGGAGTTTATTTGAATGCTTGCAACTTTTCAGGAAACTGCTTGGCTGGTAAATTGCAGTCAATTTTGGTCTATTTTAGCCATCAGTGCAGTGCAGCTACCTAGTCCCTACCCCCAACCCTGTGTCAGGTAGCTGTGGGAATGGCAACCTATGCTTGTAGTGCTGCTTGCTGCAGTGAGGGTAGGTAATAAGGATCTTGTCTTCCAAATATTGGAGTTCTGTGTTCTGGTTGTGGATTGCTGCTCTGATCACTGAAGCATGAGCATAGATGCTGGCTGCCATTGTTCCAACCCCATGGGCTGCAGTGACTTCTAGGATATTTAAAGGGTTCCACCTGTTCTTTTGGACATTCGAAAACAACTATACATTTAGGGAAACTTAGAAGCCATCATACATGCCAATGGAAATACATAGGCTCAAAAAGACCTGAGAAGAACCTAAGCTTTCACCTCAGGCTTATCCTGGCACAGAGCGACACCTTATAAGAAAGAAAAACACCAAATCCTGGGAGAGGAGAATCTGATTTTCATAGTTACCACATTATAAGATTCAAATGCTTACAACAAAAAAATCATAAGGCATACAAAGAAACAGGAAAGGATAGTCCATTCAAAGGAACAAAACAACTTGACAAAAAATGTACCTAAAAAGCCCAGATCTCAGAACTTACTGGACAAAAACTTTAAAACAACTCCTGTAGATATTAAAAGAGCTAAAGGCAGGCATGGATAGAGATAGGAAAACAATGAGTGAATAAAATGAAAATATTAAGTAGGAGATAGAAATTACAGAAGAGGAACCGAAAGAAATTCTGGAGCTGAAAAGTAAAAAAACTGAAATGAAAAGCACAGTGGAGGGGGTCAAAAGGAGATATGAGCAGACAAAAGAAAGAATCACTGAATTTAAAGATAGAACAGTTGAAATTACCAAGTTCTGAGGAATAAAAAGAAAAAGGAATGAAGAAAAGTGAACAGAGCCTGAGGGTCCTGTGGAACATCATCAAATGGATCAATAAGCACATTATGGGAACCCCAGGGAGGAGAAGAGAGAGAGAGTGGCAGAAAGAACGTTTGAAGAACTAATGGCTGAAAACTCCCTAAATTTGAGGCAAGACATAGTATACAAATGCAAGAAGCTCATTAACACCAAGTAGAATAAACTAAGAGACCCACTGTGGAGATATAATCAAACTGTCAAAAGTCAAAGACAAAGGGAGAATCTTAACGTCACCAAGAGGAAAGTGATTCAGCAAACAGAATGGGTCCTCAATAAGATTATCAGCCAAATTCTCATCAGAAATGTTGGAAGCCAAAAGTAAGGGTGTTTTTATGTTCTAAGTACTGAAAGTAAAAAACTCAACTGAGAAATCTATATCTGGCAAGACTCCTTCAAAAATGAGGGATAAATTCCTAGATAAAGACATTCCTAGGTAAACAAAATCTGAAGGCGTTCATTACCACCATACTGGCCTTGCAAAAAATGCTAAAGGGAGTTCTTCAGGTTGAAATGAAGGGAAAGTAGACAGTAATTTGAATCCATATGAAGAAATAAAGATCTATGGTAAAAATAAATACATGGGAAATTGTAAAAGCTAGTATTATTGCAATTTTGTCTTGTAACCCCACTTTTCATTTTAAATATGATGTAAAAGACAAATGTGTAAAATTATTAATTGATGTTATTGGGCACATAATGTATACAGATGCAATCTCTGACATCAGTAGCAGAAAGATGGGGACAGGAGTGTACAGGAGCATAGTTTTTGTATCGTACTGAAGTTAAATTGGTAAAATTCTCAATTAGATTGTTATAACTTTAAGATGTTAAATGTAACCAGCATGGTAACCACAAGGAAAATATCTATAGAATATACATAAGAAAATGAAGAGGGAACCAAATTTTTGTTTCACAACAAAAAATTAAACACTAAAAGAGGCAGTATTGGAGGAAATGAGGAACAAAAAAGCTATAAGGCATATGGAAAACATATAGCAAAATGGCAGAAGTATCTCCTTATCAGTAATATAAGTGTAAATGGATTAAATCCTCCAATCAAAATACAGAGATTGGCAGAAGGGATAAAAAATATGATTTGACTGTATACTATCTACAAGAGACTCTATTTTCTTCTTTTTAAAATTTAAATTCAATTAATTAACATATAATGTGTTATTAGTTTCAGAGGTAGAGTTCAGTGATTCATCAGTTTTTTATAATACCCAGTACTAATTACATCATGTGCCCTCCTTAATGCCCATCACCCAGTTATCCCATTTCCCCAACCTCTTCCCCTCCAGGAACCCTCAGTTTGTTTCCTATGATTAAGAGTTTCTTATGGTTTGAGAGACTCACTTTATTTCATTTTATTTTTTTTATTATGTTATGTTAGTCACCATACAGTACTTCATTAGTTTTTGTTGTAGTGTTCCATGATTCGTTGTTTGCGTATAACACCCAGTGCTCATTGCAATATGTGCCTTCCTTAATATATTCAAATTAAAAAATAGGTTCAAATTGAAGGGATGGAAAACATATTATATATAAATAGTAACCAAAAGAGGGCTGGAGTGGTTATACTGATAACAGACAAAATAGATCTTAAATCCAAAAAGGTCCAAGAGACAAAGGAAGATATTCTATATTAATAAAAGTTTCAGTATAACAATATAACAACTATTAACATTTACACATTTCTCACAGACTCTCAAAGTATGGGGAGGAGAAATTGACAGAATTGAAAGAAGAAATAGACAGTTCTGCAATAATAGTTGGAAGCTTTAATTCCCCACTGTCAATAATGGACAGATGTCTGGTTGCAGACATAAGATAAGAAAGCAGAATTTGAACTACACAATAAAACAACGAATCCTAACAGACATATGCAGAACATTCCACTCAACAGCAGTAGAATGCACATTCTTCTCAAGCGATCAGGGCATGTTCTCCAGGATAGACCATGTATAAGGCCACAAAACAAGTCTCAATAGATTTAAAAAGAGGTAGATATTACACAAAGTATCTTTGCTAATCACAACCGGGTGAAGTTAGAAATCAGTAACAGAAAGAAAACTGGAAAATTCACAAACATGTGGAAATTCAATGACACACGCTTTTATTTTTAAAGATTTTATTTATTTATTTGACAGAGATAGAGACAGCCAGCGAGAGAGGGAACACAAGCAGGGGGAGTGGGAGAGGAAGAAGAAGGCTCATAGTGGAGGAGCCTGATGTGGGACTCGATCCGGGAATGCCGGGATCACGCCCTGAGCTGAAGGCAGACGCTTAACCGCTGTGCCACCCAGGTGCCCCTCAATGACACACTCTTAAGCAATCAGTGGTTCAAGGAAGAAATCAAAAAGGAAATTAGAAAATACTTAAAGGCGAATGAAAGTGAAAACAGCATACAAACACATATGGCATGTGGTAAAGCAGTGCTCACAGGGAAAGTTAAGTCTGTAAATGCTTATGTTGAAGAAGAAAGATCTCAAATCAATAACCTAACTTTATACCTTAAAGAACTAGAAAAAGAAGAACAAGTTAAACCTAAGTCTGGCAGAAGAAAGAAAATAATTTAAAAAATAGGGCAGAGATGAATAAATAGAAAGACAACAGAGAAAATCAATAAAACCAAAAGTTGGTCCTCTGAAAAGTTCAAGCAAATTTACAAACTTTTAGCTAGAATGACAATGAAAAAAGAGAAGGCAATGATAAGCCAAATAAAAATGAAATGAGACATTACTACTGATCTGACAGAGGTTAAAGATGATAAGAGAATATTATGAACAATTGTATGCCAACAAATTAAATAACCCGGAAGAAACATGGACAAATTCCTTGAGACACGTAAATTAACTAAACCAGCTCAAGAGGAAGTAGCAAGTTTCGTCAGATGTCTAACAGTTATAAGAGATTCAAACAGTAATCAGAAACCTCCCAGGATGGGACGCCTGAGTGGCTCCAGTCGGTTAAGCGTCTGCTTTCAGCTCAGAGTCCTGGGATTGAGTCCTGCATTGGGATCTTGCTCAGCAGAGAGTCTGCTTCTCCCTCTGCCTGGTGCTCCCCCTGCTTGTGCCCACCCCTCTCTTTCTGGCAAATAAATAAATAAAACCTTAAAAACAAAAAACAAAAACCTCTCAAGAAAGAAAAGTTCTGGGCCAGATGGCTTCACCAGTGAATTCTACCAAATATTTAAAGTATTAACACCAATGTTCTGACACTCTTCCAAAAAACTGAAGAGGAGAGAATACTTCCTGATTCATTCTATGTGGGTAGCATTACTCTAATTGATTCCAATGCCAGATAAAGACATCATAAGAAAAAAAAATTATAGACCCATATTCATTACTAATATAGATGTAAAAATCCTCAAGAAAATATTAGCAAGTTGAATCCAAGAGCATTTCAAAGGGATTATTCACCATGATCAAGTTTGATTTATCCCAGGAATGCGAAGGTGGTTCATAAAAACAATTGGATAAAGAAAAAAAATCCTCATTATCATCTCAATGGACATAGAAAAGGCATTGGACAAAACCCAATGCCTTTTTGTAATAAAAGCTCTCAGAAAATTAAAAATAAAAACCTCCTTAAGATAATAAAGGATATTTGTAAGTAGCCCATTCTTAATGTAATATCCAAAAGCAAAAGACTGAAACCTTTTCCCTTAATGTCAGAAACAAGACAAGGATGTCTACTTTCCTTGTTGCCATTCAACATTGCTTGGGCATTTGCTCGATTGATGCAGCTTATTAACTGGTTTCTAGACAAAGCTACTTTGGTCTGTATGTTGTTTATTTGATATTTCACGGGGTGAATAAGGACCTGGAATTTCCTAATCCACCATCTTGCTCACTTAGCTTTCAGTTTGTCCCTTTTCATTACTGGTATAGATGTACCACAGTTTTAACTGCTCATCTGTTGAAGAACATTTGGGTTATTTCCAGTTATTGGCTGTCATAAATGAAGCTGCTATGTACATTGTGTGCGGGTTTCTATTAAGTTTTAATTTCTCTGGGGTATATCCAACAAATTTTGATATACTGCATTTTCATTTTTATTCAGTTCAAAATATGTCCTAATTTTTCTTTTATGACATGAGTTATTTAGAAGTACATTACTTAATTTCCAAATATCTGGAGATTTTTCCAGAGATATTTCTGTTATTGATTTCTTATTTAATTACATTGTTGTTAGAGAACATACAACAGATCAGTTGAATCCTTTTGAATTTATTGAGCCTTGTTCTATGGCCTAGAAGATTGTCTGTTTGGAAAATGTATCCTCTACTGTCATTCAGTGGATTTTTTCCTAAAATGTCAGTTAGATCAAATTTGTTGATAATGTTGTACAAGTTTTCACATACTTTCTGATTTTTTTTTTTTTTTAGATTTTATTTATTTATTCGACAGAGATAGAGACAGCCAGCAAGAGAGGGAACACAAGCAGGGGGAGTGGGAGAGGAAGAAGCAGGCTCACAGCGGAGGAGCCTGACGTGGGGCTCGATCCCATAACGCCGGGATCACGCCCTGAGCCGAAGGCAAACGCTTAACCGCTGTGCCACCCAGGCGCCCCTGATTTTGTTTTCTTGTTCTAACTTTCTTTTAATTAATGTTCACAAGGTATATCTTTTTTCCATCATTTGAATTTTAATCTATTTGTGTCTTTATATTTAAATTGCATTTTAGTAGACAGCATATAGTTGAGCCATTAAAAGAAATCCTATTAGACACTGAGATTTTTAATTAGGGTGTTGCAACTATTTATATTCAATGTAATTGTGGATATGTTCATTTTGCTGTATGTTTTGTATTTGTCCCCATCTATTCTTTGTTTCCTTTTCCCACTTTATGTTCTTTTGGATTACTTGAGTATTTTTTATGATTTACTTTTATTTCCTTTGATCATTTGTAGCTACAACTTGTTATTTTGTTAGTTTTGTTTGCTTGAGGAATTAAGTAAGCATCTTTAACATATTGCAGACTACCTGCAAGTGATACTGTACCATTTCATGTATAAGAGCCTAACATGGTATCTTTTTATCTCTATTCTTCTAGCTCATTTTGATTATCTATACATTCTAAATCCACAATACATTATCATAACTTTTATTTAAGCAATTACCTTTAAAGATATTTAAGTAATAGAATAAACTCTTACATATTTATATATACAATTACCATTTCTTATGCTCTTTATTCCTCTGTGAGATACACATTTTATGTAGTTACACTTTGTTCTGTGTGAACTTTTTTTTTTTAACATTTTTTTGTGGTATGAGTCTTCTAATGAATTATTTCAATTTTACGATGTCTGAAAACATCTTTAGCTCACTTTTGCTTTTGAAAGAAATTTTTGCTGGGTATAGAATTCTAACTGGACAATATTTTTTCCTTCAGTTCTTTTTGTTTTAATAAAGAATTTCCTTTCCCTTCCTTCCTTCCTTCCTTCCTTCCTTCCTTCCTTCCTTCCTTTCTTTCTTTCTTTCTTTCTTTCTTTCTTTCTTTCTTTCTTTCTTTCTTTCTCTTTTTCTTTTTTAATCATGATAAGTATACTCTTTAATCCCCATCCCCAATTTCCCCCATGCCCTCACCCACCTCCTCTCTGGTAACCATCAGTTTGTTCTCTATACTTAAGAGTCTGTTTCTTGGTTTGTTTTCTCTCTTTCTTTTTTTTTGCTTGTTTGTTTTGTTTTTTAAATTCCACATATGAGTGAGATCATATGGTATTTGTCTTTCTTTGACTGACTTACTTGGCTTAGCATTATACATTCTATCCACATTGAGATACACACACACACACACACACACACACACACACACACACACACATCACATCTTCTTTATCCATTCATCTAACAATGGACACTTGGGCTTCTTCCATAATTTGGCTATTTTAGATAATGGTGCAATAAACATAGGCATGCATGTATGCCTTTGAACTAGTGTTTTTTATTTTTTTTAATAGTGCAATTACTGGGTCATAGGGTAGTTCTATTTTTAACTTTTTGGGGAACCTCTACTGTTTTCCAGAGTTGCTGCAACAGTTAGCATTCCCACCAACGGTGCAAGAGCGTTCTTTTTCTCCACATCCTGCCAGCACTTGTTGTTCTTGTGTTTTTGATTTTAGTCATTCTGGCAGGTGTGAGGTGATATCTCATTATAGTTTGATTTGCATTTCCCTGATGGCAAATGATGATGACCATCTTTTCATGTGTATGTTGGCCATCTGCATATCTTCTTTGGAGACATGTCTGTTCATGTCTTCTGTGCATTTTAAATTGGATTATTTGGTTTTTGGGTGTTGAGTTTTATAAGTTCTTTATATATTTTAGATACTAACTCTTTCTTGGATATGTCATTTGCAAATATCTTCTCCCATTCCGTAGGTTGCCTTTTAGTTTTGTTGATAGTTTCCTTCATTGTGCAGAAGCTGTTTATTTTGCTGTAGTCCCAGTAGTTTATTTTTGCTTTTATTTCCCCTGCCTCATAAGAAATATCTAGAAAACTGTTGCTATGGTCAATGTCAGAGAAGTTACTGCCTGAGCTCTCTTCAAGGATTTTTATGGTTTCAGGTCTCTAATCCATTTTGAATTTATTTTTGTGTATGGTATAAGAAAGTGGTTCAGTTTCATTCTTCTGCATATGGATGTCCAGTTTTCCCAACACCATTTGTTGAAGGCACTGTCATTTCCCATTGTGTATTCATTCCTTCTTTGTCAAAGATTAATTGACCATATAATTGTGGGTTTATTTCTGGGTTTTCTATTCTGTTCTGTTGAACTATGTGTCTTTTTTTAATGCTAGTATCATAGACTTTCAATTAGTACAACTTTGTAATATAATTTGAAATCTGGAATTGCGATACCTCCAGTTTTGTTTTTCTTTTCATGATTACTTTGGATATTTGAGCTCTTCTGTTGTTCCATACAAGTTTTAGGAGTATTTGTTCTAGCTCTGTGAAAAATACTGTTGGTATTTTGATAGGGATTGCATTAAATGTGTAGATTGCTTTGAGTAGTATGGACATTTTAACAATATTTGCTCTTCCAACCCATGAGCATGACATGTCTTTCCAGTTCTTTGTGTCATCTTCAGCTTCTTTCATCAGTGTTTTATAGTTTACAGAGTATAGGTCTTTTGCTTCTTTGGTTAGGTTTATTCCTGGATATTTTATTGTTTTTGGTGCAACGGGATTGCACCAGATGGGACTGTTTTCTTAATTTCACTTTCTGCTGCTTCATTTTCAGTGTATAGGAATGCAACAGATTTCTGTACGTTGTTTTTGTATCTTGAGATTTTACTGAATTCATTGATCAGTTCTAGTAGTTTTTTTTTTTTTTTTGTGGAGTCTTTCGGGTCTTCTATATACAGTATCAAGTCATGCGCAAATAGTGAGAGTTCGGCTTCTTCCTTACCAATTTGAAAGCCTTTTATTTCTTTATGTTGTCTAATTGCTGTGGCTAAGACTTCCAGTACTATGTTGAATAAAAGTGGTGAGAGTGGACATCCTTGTCTTAATCCTGACCTTAGGATAAAAGCTCTAAATGGTTTTTCACCATTAGTAGCATGTTGGCTGTGGGTGATTCATATAAGGCCTTTATTATGTTGAGGTATGTTTCCTCTAGACCTATTTTGCAGAGGGTTTTTATCATGAATGAATGTGTGCTTTGTCAGATGCTTTTTCTGCATCTATTGAGATGATCATATGGTTTTTATCCTTTCTCTTGTTGATGTGACATATCACGTTGATTGTTTTGTGGATATTGAAGCACTCTTACATCCCAAGAATAAATCTCATTCATTGTGGTGTATGATTTTTTATAATGTATTCTTGGATTCAGTTTGCTAATACTTTGTTGAGGATTTTTGAATCTATATTCATGAGAGATATTGGTCTGTAGTTCTCTCTCTTTTTTTTTACGTGGTGTCTTTATCTGGTTTTGGTATCAGGATGATACTGGCCTCATAGAATGGATTTGAAAGTTTTCCTTCCTCTTGTTTTTTTTGGAATAGTTTAGGAAGAATAGGTATTAACTCTTCTTTAAATGTTTGATTGGTAGAATTCACCTGTGAAGCCTTCTGGTCCTGGACTTTTGTTTTTTGGGAGTTTTTTGATTACTGATTCAATTTCATTGCTGGTAATTTATCTGTTCAAATGTTTTATTTCTTCCTGCTTTAGTTTAGGTCAATTATATGTTTCTAAGAATCCATCCATTTCTCCTAAGTTGTCCAATTTATTGGCATATAGGTTTTCATAATATTGTTACAATTGTTTGTATTTCTGCGGTGTTGGTTGTTATTTCACCCCTTTAATTAGTGATTTTTGTTTATTTGGGTCCTCTCTCTCTCTCTCTCTTTTCTTTTTGTTGAGTTTTGCTAGAGTTTTATAAATTTTGTTGGTTTTTTCAAAGAACTAGCTCCTGGTTTCATTGATCTGTTGTTTCTCCCCCTCCTCCTCCTCCTCCCCCTCCTCCTCCTCCTCCTCCTCCTCCTCCTCCTCCTCCTCCTCCTTCTTCTTCTTCTTCTTCTTCTTCTTCTTCTTCTTCTTCATTTCTCTATTATTTATTTCTGCTCTAACCTTTATTATGTCCTTCCTTTTGCTTGGTTTGGATTTTACTCGTTCTTCTTTTTCTAGCTCCTTTACATGTAAGGTTAGGTTGTTTATTTGAGATTTTTCTTCCTTCTTGAGGTATAAACTTCCCTCTTAGAACCAATTTTGCTGCATCCCAAAGATTTTGGACTGTGTTTTCATTTTCATTTGTTTTTGATTTGTGGTTACCATTGGATTTGTATGTAACATCTTCTGCATAAAGCAGTCCTTGTTAAGTTGATGATCAGTAAGTTTAAACCCGTTCCGTACTCTTCTCCCCTCTACATTTTAAGTAATGGTGTCATCCTTTCTTTAATGAATCCCTTGACTGATTTACAGAAATATTTTTATTGCTTTTGTGTTTTTTACGTTTCATACTCTCACTTATATAGTCTTTCCTTCCCACTCAAAGAGTCCCTTTTACTATTTCTTGTAGGGCTGTTTTAATGGTCATGAATTCCTTTAGTTTTTGTTTGAGAAACTCTTTATCTTTCTCTCTATTCTGAATTACAGCTTTGCTGGATAAAGTAGTCTTGGCTGCAGACTTATCCTTTTCAGCACTTTGAATACACCATGTTACTCCCTGCAAAGTTTCTGCTGAAACATCTTCTGATAGTCTTATGGTGTTTCCTTTGTATGTAACTGACTTATTTCTCTTGCTGCTTTTTAAAATTTTTTCTTTATTACTACTTTTTGCCATGTTAATTACTGTGTCTTGGTGTGGACCTCCATGTAATGAATTTTTGGGTGGATTCTGTGCCTACTGGATCTGGATATCTGTTTCTTTTCCCAGATCAGGGTAAGTGTCAGCTATTATTTTTTCAAATAAATTTTCTGTCCCCTTTTCTGTCTCTTCTTCTGAGATTCCTATAATGCAAATGTTATTATGCTTGACGGAGTCACTAAGTTCCCTAAGACTATTCTCAATTTGCTTAATTTTCCTTTCTCTCCTTTGCTCAGCTTGGTTACTTTCCATTACTCTAACTTCCAGGTCATTAACTCATTCCTCTGACTCATCTGGCCTGCTATTTATTTCATCATGTGCATTTTTAATTTCATTTATTGTGTTCTTGGTCTCTGATTGGTTCTTTTTTGTCTCTGTGTTAAGGGTCTCACTGATGTCCTCCACTCTTTTCCCAAGCCCAGTGAATATCTTTATGATCATTATTTTAAATTTGCTACCAGGCATATTGCTTATATCCATTTCACTTGGATCTCTTGCTGTGGTTTGGTCCTCTTTCATTTAGGGGATATTTCTCTGTCTTGTCATTTTGTTTGACTTCCTATCTGTGTTTCTGTGTGTTAGAAATGTCAGTCTCTTCTCTTGCTCTGAATGATAATAGCCTTATAAAGAAGAGGTCCTGTAATGCCCTGAAGTACAGTGTACCCTGTTCCTTAGGTCCTGGCACTTCAGCGAGTGTCTCCTATGTGTGTTGCGTGTGCTCTGCTGTTGAGTCTTGGCCTCTTTTTTCTTCAGTCCAGAGAGCAAAGGCTCTCTTTGCCTATTGTGGGCAGTGTTTGGTTCCCAGCAGGGGTGGGGTGCATTTTAACAAGATGTGCAGTGGTCTGCTTGCCATACAAGACCTGCCCTTTGCCCCCACTGCTGAAGGAACTGAGGTCCTGCAAAATGTGTGGGTCAGGAGATGTGTTGTTGGTAGAGTTTGTGTTGGTCTTCCGTGGGAAGGGTCAGCAGTGCAGGGACTCAGGTGAGTGTGGCTGGGAAGGGTGGTTCCACCGCAATACAGGGTTTTGGGACTTGGTGTAAGCAAGTTAGGTGATGAGTGTTGGCGTTGTGCTGGTTCCCACAGGTGGCCATTGTTTATACTATTGGATGGGGGAAGGAAATGGTGCCTGCCAGCTCCTTTGTTCCTGGTGGCAGTCTCTCAGTGATCCCTGTCTCTCTGGGTTGTGCTCTGAGATGAGCAAACCACTCTCCCTCCTGTCTGCCCTGGTGTTTTTCAAATGGCTGGTTCTATGTTATATCTGCACGGGCTATTTGTCATGCTGTCTCTTTGAGGGCAGGGACTCAGCCTCCTAGTACCCTCTGGGCTCTCCCAGAGCTGAGCTGCCAATTTTTAAAATTCCAGGCTTTTAGGCCCACTGGCTGTAAGAACTCATAAATTCGGCCCCTTTCACTTTCTTTTTTTTTTTAATAATACTTTTTTATTATATTACGTTAGTCACCATACAGTACATCCCTGGTTTTTGATGTAAAGTTTGATGATTCATTAGTTGCGTATAACACCCAGTGCACCATGCAATACGTGCCCTCCTTACTACCCAACACCAGCCTATCCCATTCCCCCACCCCCTCCCCTCTGAAGCCCTCAGTTTGTTACTTAGAGTCCATAGTCTCTCATGCTTTATTCCCCCTTCTGATTACCCCCTTTCTTTATCCCTTTCTTCTCCTACCGATCTTCCTAGTTCTTATGTTCCATAGATGAGAGAAACCATATGATAATTGTCTTTCTCTGCTTGACTTATTTCACTTAGCATTATCTCCTCCAGTGCCATCCATGTTGCAGCAAATGTTGAGAAATCGTTCTTTTTGATAGCTGAGTAATATTCCATTGTATATATGGACCACATCTTTTTTTTTAAAAGATTTTATTTATTTATTTGACAGAGACAGCCAGTGAGAGAGGGAACACAAGCAGGGGGAGCGGGAGAAGAAGAAGCAGGCTCCCAGCGGAGGAGACTGATATGGGGCTTGATCCCAGAACGCTGGGATCACGCCCTGAGCCAAAGGCAGGCGCTTAATGACTGCGCCACCCAGGCGCCCCTGGACCACATCTTCTTAATCCAGTCATCTGTTGAAGGACATCTTGGCTCCTTCCACAATTTAGCTATTGTGGACAATGCTGCTATGAACATTGGGGTGCATATGGCCCTTCTCTTCACTACGTTTGTATCTTTGGGGTAAATACCTAGTAGTGCAATGGCTGGATCATAGGGTAGCTCAATTTTTAACTTTTTAAGGGACCTCCACACTGTTTTCCAGAGTGGCTGTACCAACTTGCATTCCCACCAACAATGTAGGAAGATCCCCTTTCTCCATATCCTCTCCAACAATTGTTGTTTCTTGCCTTGTCAATTTTTGCCATTCTAACTGGCGTAAGGTGGTATCTTAATGGTTTCGATTTGAATTTCCCTGATGGCTAATGATTTTGAACATTTTTTCATGCGTCTGCTAGCCATTTGTATGTCTTCATTGGAAAAGTGTCTGTTCATATCTTCTGCCCATTTTATGATTTGTTTATTTGTTTCTTGTGTATTGAGTTTGAGAAGTTCTTTGTAGATCTTGGATACCAGTCTTTTATCTGTAGTGTCATTTGCAAATATATTCTCCCATTCCGTGGGCTGCCTCTTAGGTTTTTTGACCATTTCCTTGGCTGTGCAGAAGGTTTTTATCTTGATGAAGTCCCACAAGTTCATTTTATCTTTTGTTTCTCTTGCCTTTGGAGATGTGTCATGAAAAAGGTTGCTGTGGCCGATGTCCTAGAGGTTGCTGCCTATGTTCTCCTCTAGGATTTTGATGGATTCCTGTCTCACATTGAGGTCTTTCATCCATTTGGAGTTTATCTTTGTGTATGGTGCGAGAGAGTGGTCAAGTTTCATTCTTTTGCATGTAGTTGTCCAATTTTCCCAGCACCATTTATTGAAGAGACTGCCTTTTTCCCACTGGATGGATGTTTTTTCCTGCTTTATCAAATATTAGTTGCCCAAAGAGCTGAGGGTCCATTTCTGGGCTCTCTATTCTGTTCCATTGGTCTATGTGTCTGTTTTTGTGCCAGTACCATGCTGTCTTTGTGGTCACAGCTTTGTAGTACAACTTGAAATCCGGCATTGTGATGCCCCCAGCTTTGTTTTTCCTTTTCAACACTTCCTTTGCTATTCGTGGCCTTTTCTGGTTCCACACAAATTTAAGGGCTGTTTGTTCCAGTTCTTTGAAAAATGTCATTGGTATTTTGATCGGGATAGCATTGATAGTGTAGATTGCTCTAGGTAGCATGGATATTTTAACTATGTTAATTCTTCCAATCCATGAGCATGGAATATTTTTCCATCTTTTTGTGTCTTCTTCAACGTCTTTCAAGAGTGATTTGTAGTTTTTAGAATATAAATCCTTTACGTCTCTGGTTAAGTTAATTCCAAGATAACGTATGATTTTTGGTGCTATTGTAAATGGAATGGATTCCCTAATTTCTCTTTCTTCAGTCTCATTATTTGTGTATAGAAATGCAAATGATTTCTGAGCATTGATTTTGTATCCCGCCACATTACTGAATTGCTCTATAACTTCTAGTAGTTTGGGGGTGGATTCTTTTGGGTTTTCCGTGTACAGTAGCACATCGTCTGCGAAGAGAGACAGTTTGACTTCTTCTTTGCCAATTTGGATACCTTTTATCCCTTTTTGTTGTCTGATTGCTGTTGCAAGGACTTCTAGTACTATGTTGAATAATAATGACGAGAGTGGGCAACCTTGTCGTGTTCCTGATCTTAAGGGAAAGGCTTCCAGCTTTTCCCCATTGAAAATGATATTTGCTGTAGGCTTTTCATAGATGGTTTTTATGAGATTGAGGAATGTACCCTCTATCCTTACACTCTGAAGGGTTTTAATCAGGAAAGGATGCTGTATTTTGTCAAATGCTTTTTCTGCATCTATTGAGAGGATAATATGATTTTTGCCTTTTTTCTTGTTGATATGATCTATCACACTGATCGATTTGTGAATGTTGAGCCACTCTTGCATCCCAGGGATGAATCCCACTTGGTTATGATGGATAATCCTTTTAATGTACTGTTGGATCCTATTAGCAAGGATCTTGTTGAGAATTTTGGCATCCATATTCATCAGGGAAATCGGTCTGTAATTCTCCTTTTTGATGGGGTCTTTGCCTGGTTTGGGGATCAAGGTAATATTGGCCTCATAGAATAGATAACCTAAGCAGAAAATCAACAAAGAAACAAGAGCTTTGAATGCCATACTAGAAGAGTTGGACCTCATAGATATATATAGAATACTACACCCCAGAACGAAAGAATACTCATTTTTTTCTAATGCCCATGGACCATTCTCAAGAATAGATCATGCTCTGGGTCACGAAACAGGTCTCAACTGATACCAAAAGACTGAAATTATTCCCTGCATATTCTCAGACCACAATGTGTTGAAATTGGAACTCAACCACAAGGAAAAATTTGGAAGAAACTCAAACACTTGGAGACTAAGAACCATCCTGCTCAAGAATGATTCCATAAACCAGGAAATCAAAAATCAATTTAAACTATTTATGGAGATCAACGAGAATGAAAACACAATGGTCCAAAACCTATGGGACACTGCAAAGGCAGTCCTAAGGGGGAAATACATAGCCATCCAAGCCTCACTCAAAAGAATAGAAAAATCTAAACTGCAGTTTTTATATTCTCACCTCAAGAAGCTGGAACAGCAATAGAACAGGCCTAATCCATGCACAAGGAAGCAGTTGATCAAGATTAGAGCAGAGATCAATGAATTAGAAACCAGGGGCACAGTAGAGCAGATCAACAGAACTAGAAACTGATTCTTTGAAAGAATAAATAAAATAGACAAACCACTGGCAAGACTTATCCAAAAGAATAGAGAAAGGACCCAAATTAATAAAATTATGAATGAAAAGGGAGAGGTCACAACCAACACAAATGAAATAGGAGGGATTATTAGAAACTTTTATCAACAGCTTTATGCCAATAAATTAAGCAATCTGGAAGAGATGGAAGCCTTCCTGGAAACCTATAAACTACCCTCTCACTTTCAAAGGCAAACATTACAGGGATTTGTCCTCCCTGTTTGTGGGCTCCCTGGTGTGAAAGTCTGTTTTCCACCCACGAAGTGCCACCAGCTCCCTCCCCACTGCGAATGTCCCTGGACCATTTTGCTCCCAAACCATTTCTTCACCCTTATTACCTTCTTCTGTGTGGTTTCTTCTCTACCTTTAGTTGTGGAGTTTGTTCTGCCCAGTCTTTAGGTTGTTTTCTGGGTTATTTACACTGACGAGAGTGTTATCTAGTTGTATCCATGGGATAAGGCCAGTTTAGGGTCCTCCTGCTCTGCCATCTTCCAAGCCAAACTTTATGCCATTTCTTTTCCATTTATTTCTTCCTTCCTCCCTCCCTTCCTCCCTTCCTTCCTTCCTTCCTTCCTTCCTTCCTTCCTTCCTTCCTTTTCTTTCTTTCTTTCTTTCTTTCTTTCTTTCTTTCTTTCTTTCTTCTTTCTTCTTTCTTTCTTCCAAGAAGACCTTTTTTTAGGGGGGGTGGGACAGAGGGAGAGGGAGAGAGAAAATCCCCAGCATGGGATTGACATGGGGCTCGATCTCAAGACCCTGAGATCATGACCTGAGCCAAAGTCAAAAGTAGGATGTGTAACCGACTAAGCCACACAGGTTCCCCAACAGGACTTTTAAAATTTTTTAAAAATTTATTTTAAGTAATTGCTACACCCAACACAGGGCCTGAACCTACAGTCTCAAAATCAAGAGTTGCATGTTCTTCTGATTGAGCCAGCCAGGTGCCCCTACTCCATTTCTTTAAAGAGGTTGCTCTGCTGTCTTCTTGTCTGTTTTTTTCCCCCAAGTGAAATCCGCTATCTTTTAATTTTAAAATAATTTTAGATATACAGAAAAATTACAGATATAAAACAGAGTTCCCATGTATGCCACACCCAGGTTTCCCTATTATTAACATCAATTATTAGTGTGGTACATTTACCATAATTAATGAACTAATATTGATATGTTATTAACTAAAATCCATATTTAATTCAAATTTTCTTAGTTTTTACCTAATGTTGTTTTTCTCTTCAAAATCTCATTTAGGATACCACATTATATTTAGTTGTCTTTCCTTAGTCTCCCCTCGAGTGTGACAATTTCTCAGGCATCCTTTGTTTTTGATGACCTGGTCAGTTTTGAGGAGTACTAGTCAGGTATTCCCTCAGTTGAGATTTCTATGCTGTTTTTCTTATGGTTAAACTGAGGTTATGTGTGCTTGGAAAGAATGCCACAGGAGTAATCATGTCAGTCACATCATGTCAAAGATATACTATCAACACAACTTCTCACTGGTCATGTTAACCTTGCTCACTGGGTTGAGGTAACATTTGTCAGATTTCTCCACTATAAAATTAGGTGCCTCCTTACCCCTTCTGAGCAGAGTATTTCCATAAATTATTTGGAATTTTTTTGTGATTTATCTGTTATCTCCCATTTATCTATTCATTGAGTTATTTATTAATATCATTATGGACTTGTGCATATTTATTTTATATTTTGGGTTATAACCCAATGCTTCTTAATTTATTTTGTTGCTCAAAATAATGAAAAAAGAATTTTGTCAGCTATTATTTTTTGTAAATCTTTTTTCCTCCTCTCCTTCTTTGGAAATTCTCACAATATGTATATTAGTCCTATTAAATTGTCCAGCTGATGATCTTTTCCCTTTTCCCCTCTGTGTTTCTTTTTGTATAGTTCCTGTTGCTGTGTCTTTAAGTTCTCAATTCTTTTTAATGTCTGATCTGCCATTAATCTCATACATCATATTTTACCATCTCTGACATTGTAGTTTTAATCTCTAAACATTATATTCGTGTCATTTTTATGGCTTACATATCTTTACTTAACTTTTGAACATATGGAATACTGTTATATTTTATCTTTGTTTAATGGCCTTGTCTATTGATTCTGACATCTGCATTAGTTCTGGATTGGTTTTTATTGATTGTTTTTCCTCCTTATAAGCCATGATATTTTTGGTGTCTTTGCAGGCCTGGTAATTTTTTTTCATATTTCAGACATTGTGATTTTTACCATGTTGGATATCTTTGTATTCTTTTTTGTTTGTTCGTTTTTGCCTTTTTTTTTTTTATAGGGGGGAGGAGTAGAGAGTGAGAGAGAGAATCTTAAGCAGGCTCCATGCCCAGCACAGAGCTTGATGCAGGGCTCAATCTCACAACCCTGAGATCATGACCTGAGCTTAATCAAGAGTTGGACGTTTAACCCACTAAGCCACCCAGGCACTCTGGATATCTTTGTATTCTTACAAATCTTTTTAACCTTTATTTCTGCACACAGTTGAGATGCTTGGAACAACTTTGATTCATTTGGGGCCTTGTTTTTAAGATTTGTTAAGTGGCACTAGAGCAATGTTTGGTCTAGGGCTTATTATTTCACACTACTGAGGTAAGATCCTTCTGAATACTTTACCCACTGCCCTGAGAATATGAGGTTTTTCAGTCTGGCTGTTGGAAATAGGCAACATTCCTGGTCTTATGTGAGTACTGGGAACTTTATCCCCTAATCTTTTTTGGATTGTTCTTGCCCTGGACTCAGGTAGTCTTTTTACAAGCATGTGTTGGTCAGTATTCTGCTGAATGCTCCAAGGGGACCGTCTACAGGTATCCAGGGTTCTTTGCCAGTACAGCTCTCTCTTTCCTGATATTCTGTTCCGTGAATTCTAAGTACCCTGGTCGGCTCAATTTCCTCAGTTCAAGGAGTTTTCTGGGCTCTGCACAGGTTCCCCTTCCCCTATGTCATGGCCTGGAAATTCTCTCAAGGCAGTATACTGAGGCAATGATAGGGCTTACCTCATTTGTTTCCCATCTTGTAGGGATCACTGACCTTCATTACCTGATGTCTAGTTTCTTGGAAACTTTTCCTCTTATCTTTTGCCTTTTTCTTATTTGTTTGTTTGTTTCGGTTTAGTTTGATTATTTCAAGCAAGAAGGTTAAATCTGGTCTTTGTTACTTTATCTTGGATTAAGTCGAACATCATTTGGCTCATTTGTTAAATATTGGCACATACTACAGAATTTAAAAAATATATAATGCAGGCAAACAGAAAGCATCTGGGGTTGCATTTAGCCTTTAGGTTTTCAGTTTGTGGTCTCTAAAGGAGAAGATCACATGGGATAGGCAAAAATGGCATTTTTTATACAATGTAGTAAGAATCATAATAGAAGTTGCTATGGGAACTAAAAAATGAGGCACTTCATCCATGCTGCGTATTGAATTAACCTTCTTGGAGGAAATGACACTTGAGTGAGCCTTGAGGATTGGGAAGATGTTATCCAATAAAGAAGGCATGGTAGGAGGGAGAGGGGAACTCAGGTTAGAGGTCCACCATGAGTAAAGTTATATTGGCGTGAAATCGCATGACCTAAGGTGGGAACTACAAGCAGTTTGATTTTACCAAAGCATAATAGACAAGGTAGGAAGTAGTAGAGTGAGCCTGGAGAAATAGGCAGGCAGCTCGTAAAAACTTCCTATGTCACGCAAGCATTTGTCAGCCATGAGAGAACCACTGAAGAGTTTTAAGCAGGGAAGGGATACATCATGTTAGCACCTTAGAGCGATCACGGTGATGGCCACGTGGAGCATGAAGTTGAAGTGCGAAGACCGACTTCAGGGAGACCAGTTGGGAGATCATTACCTTAGCTCGGGGAACAGACAGTGGGGCCTGAGCTGTGATGTGTGGTCAGGGTTGGACATTCAGGGAGAATTATTTAGGATGTAAAATGTCAGGACATTTTGACTTGCTATGTGTGAGGGAGTGAGGGAACGGGTGTGGATATAAAATAAGTCCCAGGCCTTTGGCTAGGATTGCCACATGAACAATGCTGAGATGAGCTGTTAGGAGCTATTATGGGGGAGGAACAGTTCTCGGGTAGGGAGAATTTGGGAGATGCTGAGCATGAGGGGGCCATGAGAAGATGCTCTTTGTCTTTGACCCTTGCTCTCCCTCCCTCTCTTTGTCCCCCATTCATCCCTCCTCCAGCTTTGGGGGGGGGGCAAAAAACATATGGATTTGCTACCTGTTTCAAGGAGACTTTGTTCCCAAATCAGGTTCCTTTTTGTAGAATTCTGGTCATTGGTACTTTCATCAATAGTCTCTGGTCAGTCAGGGGAAGAAGCAGTTTATGGCTGACGAGCTAGATTATGAAGATTGTCTTCAGTTCTACTTCAGAGCCACCATTGATGTCATAGTACAGTGAATGATGTTCCTTGGAATTGGACAGTGCACACCCTAAACAGCTGTATGTAGTGGTACATTGTTGTGTCATAGAAACAGCCTGACCTTCGCTCTAACTGGACCACTTACACAATGGGTGACCTTGGTCAAGTCAGTTAAACCTCATGACCCTTAGCATTTTTGTTTGTACTGTGGGTGTTATCTTATAGGGCTGATTGTGAGGATAAAACACATTATAAATTCTAAAAGTGTTAGTTATTACTCATATTCTTTTTTTTTTTAAGATTTTATTTATTTATTTGCCAGAGAGACAGCCAGTGAGAGAGGGAACACAGCAGGGGAGTGGGAGAGGAAGAAGCAGACTCCTAGCGGAGGAGCCTGATGTGGGGCTCGATCCTGGAACGCCAGGATCACACCCTGAGCCGAAGACAGACGCTTAACGACTGTGCCACCCAGGCGCCACTATTACTCATATTCTTATCTCATCTTTCAAATCTATTTGATAATATTGGGGAGATTTGATAATAAACTTTGGGTGCTATATTTGCTCCATGGCAAAGATGCTGTAGCCCAAGTAAAATAGAAGCAAGACCAAGTCCAGATTCAGAATTTGAGGACCGACAGAGTATAACCAGATTTTATTTCTTTTTGCTGCCTTACTGTCTTTCCCCAGTCACCTGATACCTATATCTTCCTAAGTCTTCCTAAGGGGCATGGACTGGGTATAAAAATGAGGTGTAAAGGCTAAGGCAGTGGTTTTCAATGCTAGGTGCCCATTAGAATCACATGGGGAGCTTTAAAAAATAACTGATGTCTGAGTACCACCCCCAAGGGATTCTGGTGTAATTGGTCTGGGTGTGACCTCAGCATTTGAATTTCTTAATGTTTCCATGATTCTAATGTGCATCTGAGGTTGAGAATCTGTACCTTGGCCTTTATACCTCTCTGATCTAATGGGAGGCCAGGACTGAAGTTGGTGCTGGTGACAGGGGAGGGTTTTCTTTGTTTTCCTTTTGTTTTGAGGTTAGTCTTTGTTATTTGGAGAGGCTGGGCTGGAACACAGGTATGAAGATGAGAAGGGGGCTGGGGACCTAGGCATTCTAATCTCTGAGCTTTTTCCATTTAGAGTCTTTTTATGAAAAAAAGGTTGAAACATATTTATAAGATAAATACTTAAATAAAAAAAAGTTCTATGTTTTCAAGAAGAATGGAATTGGCATTCACTTTCTGTTGTAAGGTTGGCCATCATTACTATGTTGAATACTGTTAGGTTCAGGAGGAGATAAGATGTCAATATGTGAATAAGGTAGGGTTGCCAGATCCAGCAAATAAAAATATAGAGTGCATTTAAATTTGAATTTAAGATAAACAAGGTAGTATAAGTATGTCCCATGCATAATTTAGGATATACTAAAAAATTATTTGGTATTTATCTTAAATTCAAATTTAACTGGATGTCTTGCTTTCTTTTCTGGCAACGCTAAGATAAAACTACTTAGTGAAGTTGGGAGAAGTACCTGAAGCAAGTCAGGGTGAGCTGATCTAGGAATCAAAAGTCACGTCTTGACTATAATCATAAATGAGTTGTCACTGGCTTAGGTCTTGGGATTAGTCTGGCTTTGAAAGAAAACTGAAAACTAAGCAGCCCACAAAGCTGTTTTAATAATATGCTCTCTTACATTGATATAACGCATATGCTTTTCCAAAGCACTTTCACAATGCATTCTCTCACTTTATCCTCCAAACCACCAGAAGGTTAGCTCACATTAGCTGGAGCTTGACAGTGGGAAATTACCAAGGGCTAGAGAGAAGAGACTATTCTAGAGTCCCCAAATGGGCTGGTATTAAATCAAGACCTAGGATCTATTTTTTCTTACTTATAGCCTAGTGTCATCTTTAGATGAGGAGTTGACAGTCTTAAAATAGAGGTGCCAAGGTTCAGACTGTGTGTGTGTGTGTGTGTGTGTGTGTGTGTGTGTGTACATGGACAAATAGTTGTGAGTGTGTTGACATTCCTAGCAAGGGAGGAAGAGGTTAATTTGCTTACTGTGTGCCTAAGCCTGTGAATTTAAACCAGGCCACTCATTGCTACTCCCCCCCCCTTCATAGCTGAAACTGGATCACAAACAGCCTGGGCACTCACAGCTCTAGTGGGGGCAGTTCCTTTGGTCATGCATATTTCACTTCTGTTTTTAGCTTCTCCCTCTGTTACTGCCTCTCTTCGCCTCTGAGCTCTTGGATTTATCACCTGTATGTGGATCCACGAAGACAGATTTCAGGTTCTTGAGGATCATTATCCTGTATATGCAACTGGACTTGCTCTTACCTCCGGAACTTCCTGTTCCTGCCATCTTGATTCTAGCCTCTAGGACCCCAGCCCGCTGTTGACTTGGTGAGCTGATATTCTAGCCAAGGTAGGGCTTTTGAAAGAGCAGTTGCCTAGTAATTTTGAAGTGTGTGTGTGTGTGGGGGGGGGGGCTTTGGCAGCAGCTGATTAGCTAGAGATCCTCTGCATGGTGTTCTCTTGGCCATTTCTGGGAATCGTGGTTGCCACTTCCCCCGTGCCCCCCCGCACTCCACTGTGCTGCTAGTCCACTTGCCTCTTGGCCTGGAGTGGTACAACACAGTCTACACCCTTGCAGGCAGGAGCCTTCATGGGGACTAGCTCTAAGTGTTGACTTAACCCAGGTTCATGAACATAAGACCCCTAAAGTCTGTTCATGTCTTAAGCTGCCAGCAAATGTTTATTCAGCACTTGATTTTATTTTGCTTTTCTTCTCTTTCTCTCTTGTTCTCTTTTTTGCTCTCTTTCCCTAGCCACCTTCCTCCCCTATCTTTGCCATTCTTTCCAATCTTGAGCGGTTTGAATGGAAATAAGGAATATATGAAGGCACAGATCCATCCAGTAATATCTTTTACTCTTTTCTAGTTCATATTGATGTGCCAAAAACCCAGTACTAAGCCAAACCAGGGGGTGTCCCTAGTAGCAGGGCATTCTTGTCAACTGCTTTGAGTTAAGAATGGCATAAAGTGGCTGCTTAAATTGGAAATTTTTATTAACCTTAACACTAAGGGAAAAAAAAGGTAACAAGTAGGGTGATCATGGTTCATCATTTGTGTACTAGTCAAAGAACTCTGTGTGTTGACCTCCAAAACCAAAAATTTTAGGGGAAAAATGATATACAGGACCCCAAATTCTCATCTTAGTATCAAATAATTTCGGAGTTGGCAAGGGCATCGGAAACTCTGAAATGTTGAATGAGGTAGAGTCAGAACAAAATTCACAGCCTCTGGGCTTTATGATAATCTGTTATCATCTATTTCCCTTTATTTTCTGAATTTTTCATTTCACTCTGTGAGCTTGAGAAGTTTCAGAATAACGTGGTGTGGTTACATTAGTGGGGATATCCTGGTTAAGACTCTAGCTCTTTATCCCATTTAGGATGGGTTGGTTGTACGTTGTAGAGCCAGCTCCTTAGCTTGGCCACTTAAGGTCTTCCACAGATTGGTCCTTACCTGCTTTTCCATTTGTGTTCCTGATGAATCATCATTTACTTACCCAAACTGGTTTCCTTGTTGCTTGCTGAACCCTCTTCATGTTTTGCCTCCTCTGAGCCTATCCCTGTTTCTGGAATGGGCTCTTCCCTCCGGGTTATCTATATCCTACACCACATCAAGGCTTAGTTCGGATATCACCTTCCCTATGAAACTTTTCTGACATTTTTTGATCTCCTAAACTATTTTTAGGAGGTACTTTGAAGATTTAGTTGATACTAGGAATGGTATTCAAGACTGTGGGCACTAATTTATCAAATGGTTGCTGGCGCGCTAGCACAGGGCCTCAGAGGCCTTCCTTTTGTCCCTTTAATTGCTAGATGATAAGGACACCTTTACGGTCTGGGGCAGGGTACAGAGATAGGAGGGTTTTGGGACAGATGCCATTTACTACCCAGAATAGAAGTCAAGATTTTAACGGTTGGCATAGACATAACAGTGTATATCAGATCAATGTCATTTCTCTATTAGCTTATTTTCTTAACCTGCTTTATATATAAGGGTCAGAAATCATCAAGTCCAGGAATTCTTAATCCAGGGCCTGTACTCTAGATTCAAAGCGAGTTGATAGATTTCACCGGATTTTTAAAGGTCACATAATGCAGAAAGGTTAGAGAAACCAGAAAGGTTTTCACCAATGCTCACGTTTATACATCAAGAAACTATAGCCAAATGAGGTTGAGCATAAATGCTGTGCATGCAAAAGTTTTCAGGGGAATGTGTGCTGCTTACTGTCCAATGTAAGTTCCCTTATTTTTTTAAAAAATATTTTTATTTATTTGAGAGAGAGAGAGAACAGGAGATGCTGCTGGGGGTGGGGAGGGAGAAGCAGACTCTCTGCTCAGCAGGGAGCCCAATGCAGGTCTCAATCCCCCAGGACTCCAGGATCGACAGAGCCACCCAAGTGCCCCTAAGTTCCCTTACTGAAGACACCATTATTATTAATCTTTCTGAAGGTGTTCAGTGACATCACGTTGACTGAGTATATCTTTTCTTCTGCAGGGAGCCTGTGGAGCTTGCCTGCTGGGCCAGTGGTCTTGGTGGGGTGGGAGTGGGGAGCTGGTGGGAGCAGTAGTTCTTACAAAATAGCGACACTGATGCTTACACTGAAGTGACGTGTCGATTAAGCAATCTGCTGAAGAGATGGGTTGAGAAACTCAGAGCAAAGAATTTAAATGAGTTCTCAGACCATGGAGAGGGGTTGAAAGCAGACATTAATACTTTATATATTTTCTATTATAGTAATAGAGCACTTTGTATGTGTTAAGCTACATAACCTTCATACGACCTTGTGAGGGAGAAATTGGAGTGTCCCATCTTGCAGGTGAAGAACTCAAGCCTCAGAGAGGACATGTAACTTGCCCAAATCCCAAACTAGAGCTGACATTTGAGCTGACATAGTCCAGTTCCGTTGTCTGCGTTTCCAACCACTATCTCGACCACTGTCTCAATGATTGCCTCTTAAGAATTGAAGTGAGGAGCCCTGGTATGAAAAGCAAAAAAGGGTAGGTGTGAGTGGGGGAGACTGACAGATGCCGCCATCAAGAGCTGCTGCCATGGTAGGCTTTCATGTGGCCCAGTGCTGGGATGCTGGGCATGTGGGAAGGGCAGCAGTGCGGTGGGCACGATCTTTTGAGAGGTTGAAAGCAACTTGTGTTATGATAAATATTATATTTCTTCATCCATGTAGGCCCTGCACTTGGTACTGGGGACCCAAGATGCATCTACTGCCTTGTGCTGAAGAAACTCGCAGTTCTTTCCAAAGGAAAAGAAAACTGAGAATTTAACAGTTTATCTTTGGGTTACATCCTCCCCTTTCTGAGCTGTCCTGCCCCTTGGTGCCTTTCTCCTGTGTCTCCATCAGGGTCTAGTGCCCTCGTCCTAGGGAAGGGAAACCCTTTCAGCCTGAGCTGTCCATTGCCCAGGCGGCATAAACTATTACCCTTCGTGGATGTTATTCTAAGCATGTTCTGTCTAGCTGCTCACTTCGAAGCCCTATGCCTCCCTGAAGAACTGTGTAGTCAGCACCACCACAGCTATAAGCCCAAACACTCCTGCCTTAGTGTCAGCCCTAGCTGTGGACCCTCACCCAGCACTGGCCCCTGGCTTTTCCTCTTTTTGGTGCACCTGTACTCCCCTTGGATCTGATGACAGTATTTACCTGTCCCCATGACTGCCTGGCTGCTCTCTTGTGCTCCCAGCTCTCAGCTGGGTCTGGACGAGCCTGGCTGGGAAGGGGGCTGGGCTGGCTTGGCTTGTGCTTGGGCAGCTGGTCAGGACTGGGAACAGCCAGGGGATGAGTGTCACCATTCCTGACGTCCTACCAGCCTCTGGACTTCACATCCTTTATCTTATTTAATCTTCTCAATAACCCTACGTGGCTGGCATTAGTGACCTCATCTTGCAGATGAAGAAACCAAAGATTAGGGAGTTTAAAATAACTTGCTCAAGCGCATGCAGCTAGTCAATGGCAGAGCAGGCACTCGGCCCCTGACTGTCTGACTGCAAAGCCTCTTGGTGATATTTCCCTGCCCTAGTGCCATGGAAGCAAAATCCCACTGTCAATCCAAGGCAGCAAGGAAGGTACTAGAAATGAGAAGAAAAGTAAAAGGACATTGAGTAGGCATTGAAATAGAGCAGCCAGCAAAACCCCCAGCAAGGGTGAGGAAAGAACTAGAAAGTGAGACAATCACAGTGAGTGAGGCCAGAGTGCCTGGTGTTTTATATTTTGGCTCTGAGTCCTGTGGTTTATGGGAGGGGGCCAAGTGGGCAACCTCAGCCATGACCCTCACTCCCGGACCTCTTCTGCTCGTGGTGACCACGTCAGCTCCAGCCCCCAGGATAGCACGCCAGCCTCAGCCAGCAGCTCAGGGCTTATCTCAGCCTGTGCGTCGTGATCAGACAAAATGGGAACCAAGACTTGTAAGTCCATGAGCCGAGCTGGCAGCCCGGGATTTTAGGCACTCACACCTTTGTGGGGGAAGGCAATCTTTCTCATTCAGGGGGCGCTGTCTCAGTATCCCTAAAATCCTGCCTATTTTCCATCAGCTTGGGGCTGGCCACAGATACTTATGTAGGTGCTACTGGCTCCACGGATGCTCACATTTGGCTCTTTTCTTTTCTTCAGTTCTGTTCTAGGGAGAATGGTATGCCTCCCCTCCCCTCCCCATCATTACATGCTTCCTGGCTGAGATGGAAAATGGAGTCTGCAGGTGGTGTGGTGGAGCCCCAGTGGCTTCGGGCTTGGCCCTTGAGACTGGAAAGGGAAGATTCCAGTGCTGTCCTGGATGGCTGACTAAACTGAGCTCCACTTGTAGGGCTCAGGGTTGCGTTCCTCTCTGCTTCTGGGCTTTAGGCAGTGTCTTGAGAACTGCATGACGGAGAGAGAGGAAACAGGTGGACACCACGTGGGCTGGAGGAAGCCCAGGGTCACCAACTCCCCCTGGGGCCAGGAGGTGATTGCTCCCTTCACAGGATGGCGTGTTAATCATCAGATGGCCGGGACGTCAGGCTGCAGAGAGAGGGAAGTCAGAGTGGGGCTTGCTGGGTTTGCGGTGAGGAGTGAGTTGAGCATCGCCTAGAGTCACTTTCACTTCTTCATAGCCATAAGTGAGGCATGGGAGCGGATTGAACATTGTCCTTTCTGCAGGCAAATGTACTGTTAATGTACACTTCAGAGGGGCTTTCTTCAAGCCTGGATCTGCTAGCTGGAAGGGATGGTTGGGCCAGTGCCAGCTGCTTGACTGGCGCTCCGTCAGTACTGGATTTTCCCAAGAGGGGAACTGACCTGCCCCAGGCTGTACGGGATATGGGGCTGGAGGAAGCTGGATTCTCAGACAGGAGATGCCCTTCTCCACAGGGGAGAAGGGTATTCGGCACCCCTAGAAACTCCTGTCATAAATCTGATTACCAGAATGAACTGAGTAGAAGGGCAAATGCAAATAAGAATTTCCTACATTTTGTGTTATTTATTCTCCTCTGGATTTATTTAATTTTAGGGATAATTTATCATATGTATGGTCTTTAGCACTAATGAGTATTTAGATTTCTAAGCTTTGCCCCTTAGCTGCTCTGCCAGGTTTCGTTTTGTTTTCTGTTTTTGCCAGTTAATACTCCACAAACATTACATGTTCTAGCGGGTCTATAATATTTGTTGGGGATGCAGTTGGTTTCATGGAAAGACAAATAAGTAAGACACAGAGCAGTGCTGGTGTTCGAATCTTGTCTCCACCACTGATTAGATCTGTGATCTCTGGCTGGTTACTTAATCTGTAGGAATTTCTGTTTTCTTATCTGTGAAATGGGAGATACTAAGAACCTTTTCAATGGATTACTGTGAGGATCAAATAAGATAATAGATGCTTAGGCTGGCACCTAGCACATCATTAGCCTTCAGTGAAGTTTGTTGGTATTAAAAATGTTAAACTGAGTACCCAACATCAATTTTCTTCCACTTACAGGATATTCTGTTTTCTGTGGAAGAACCTCCTTGACCCTCCCCCTTTTCTGGAATCACTGAATTGCTCTGTAAAGTTGAATGTTCTTATATTGGCTCACATAAGTGGAAATACACATCTGTATTTTAAATTAGATCACCTGGTGTTTATAGCATCTCTAGGGTATACAAAGGACTTTTACATCAGTTTTGTTTAGTTTTTTATAAGCTCATTAATTTTCACAGCATTCTTATGAGACAGGGATTAGACATATTGTTCACGAATTAATGAAAGGACAGAAAAGTTTTGGCACTTGTCCAACATCACAGAGAAAAATCAGTGATAGCAGGAATACATGGACATCTCCAGGCTGCAGACTCAGGGCCAGCTCACTGTCAGTTACGTGTGTCTTGCATCCTCTGTAGCGGCACACAGGGGGTACAGGTGGACGGGGAGCCTCTATGAGGTATTGGCCCTGGTCATCCCTGCCACCCTCGTCCCTGGACCAGTTTCAGTCGGATGAGAAGGAATGGGCATCTGGAGCTATGCTGATGAAGGTCTAATGGAGACTATGAAATGCCCGACTTCCTTTTTTTCACTTTGCCTTCCACAATGTCCATGTTTTCTGCCTTTCTGGAGCCAAGTTCTTTCTTTCACACTCTGATCCTGGGGAAGGAGTTCTTGATTCAGCCTTCCAGCTGATGGCTCATCCTTAATAAAAGCCATTAAGTTGTGTTTCACAACCAAAGACATTTTAGGCATTGGGGTGGTGGTGGTGGTGGTGGTAAATATGGAGACCAGCAGTGCCATTTCCTAAAATCATGTTGTAAGGCAGGGAAAATTTCTACCTCTGGGTGAAGGGTGCTGAGGTCGAAATCATGATGTCAGATCCTGGGCTTCCATTGCCTTGCTCTGAAGGTGGACACCTTTGTGGCAAAAGAGGTCTGGCTCTGAAGGCAGCTTTGGGATTGACTCTGGAGTGTCCAGGTCACCACCGCTCCCATACTTGGTCTCCCTGCTAGCACGGACCATCTCAGACCCTGGGGTTGACTCATGGACTTTTCCTCCTCAATGTTTTCTGCAAAGCTTTATGACTTTCGTTGCCTTGCCTGCTAGTTAGACTGGGGACCAGCCGTAGCTCTACTTTGGCCGCTTTCACTCTGTTTTGATTCCCTTTTTCTAGTTTCCTGGCAGCCTAGCCTTGCACCATCTCTGATTTTGCCCTCAAACACCTGTCTTGGTGCTGACTGCTTAGTCTGTCCTTTCTTGCCATAAAGTGAGAAGAAAGGGGGTAGCGCAGGCTGATGGCTCACCTAAGGTCTTCTGTAGAAAGTAGGAACTTGAACTAGGTCTTGAAGTTTGAGTGACATCCTAATAAGTGGAGAGAATTGGGGAGGGGGCGGAAGGAACAGGGAGTGCAGCGGTGCAGCATGGTGTCATAGGACATAGCATTGTTGGGTGTTGGACAGAACTGGGTTCCAAGTGTGAGTGGGCTCTGGTACTTGCAGAACACTAATGCAGGCCTTGTGCGTGTTGTAATCACAGTGGCTTTCTTGCAGAGTTTGGGTCAAACAAGAGAGGGCACTTAAGAAAATCCACAGGAGGGGCGCCTGGGTGGCACAGCGGTTAAGCGTCTGCCTTCGGCTCAGGGCGTGATCCCGGCGTTATGGGATCGAGCCCCACATCAGGCTCCTCTGCTATGAGCCTGCTTCTTCCTCTCCCACTCCCCCTGCTTGTGTTCCCTCTCTCGCTGGCTGTCTCTATCTCTGTCAAATAAATAAATAAATAAAATCTTTAAAAAAGAAAAAAAAAAAAAAGAAAATCCACAGGAAATTCTTTTCTCTTTCTCCAAACTCAATACAAGATGGAGGCTGTGGTGGTACATGTTTATATATGCATATGTGCATCCAACTTCTAAAGTCCTTTTTCACGATAAAAGTAATGAAATCGCCATATGATTTGTTTTTTACTACAAAAGAAGCAGCTTCTGAAAAATGTATGAAATGTATGTATCAAAACAAAAATGTTTTGAGCATGAAAAATTGCCAGAGTGCTCGCTTTGGCAGCACGTATACTAAAATTGGAATGATAGAGAGATAAGCATGGGCCCTGCGCAAGGATGACATGAAAACTTGTGAAGCGTTCTGTCATTTTTTTCAAGAGCCAAAAAAAAAAAAAAAAGAAAAATTGTCAGAAAGATTCTTGAGCAGATCCCTTATCTTCTCTGTACCTTGGCTTTCTTATCTGTAAAATGGGGATAGCACAGCTTATTTCTCAGTGTAATTTGGTCTATTAAATGGTGTAGTAGTGTAGTGCCCCCTCTCGGTTCTCAAAGAATGTAGATTTTATGTCATTTCATGCTGCCTGCAATGCTGGTTTACTTAATAGGCTGGAGAAAGCCAGAGAGAGAGAAAAGCTCCGACTTCTGCTCTCACTTCTTGCCTGGCCAATTGCTCAACACTGAGCAATGAGAGAGAGTACTTCCTCTACAGATGTGCCTGTTCCCCTGGGCCTGGGCTTGAGTGTTTTGATTGCTGGAACTTGCACACTGGGCTAATGATGAGTTACTCTCCTTGTTAAAACTCGGCCTGGGGATATAACGTGATGTCAGCTCCTTCTCCTCCCAAGCGCCTGTGTCCCTGTCCTCTTTCTTTCCCTGTGACGATGAATTGTAGCCATTGGTGGCATTGTATATTTAATACAAAGCATTGTTATAGAAACTCCTGTATGACACTGAGCTCAGGAAGACTTGATGTTGGGAGTAGCTTGGGCTCTTAATTAGTATTCATCTGTTCTTGTTAATCAGATGTGCTTGAGTGCTTATGTGAACACGTCTTGTCCCAGCTCATGGACCAAGCTGCCTTGGACAAGCCCCTTCCTCAGAAGACCTCAGCGTACCACCATGTCCATCTTGCTGCTAACTATAGCTCTTTCTATAGTTATTGATCAACTGCTTTGCCACTGGAGTTTGATCTTCGTTTCAGGATTTCTGTCTTTGGACTTGAACCTCTGCCTGGTCATTGTCATTGTCTCTGGTCTTTAATTCCTAACTTCTTCCCTTACACTGATCTAGGAGCCTCATTGGGCTCCATAGTTTCTCTTTAGTATAAGTGAAAGTGCTGTTGGTCATTATCTAGGTATCAATAGATGGGTCTGGATGTCCCAGGATACTTCTGGATGCCCAGGATTCTTCAATTCTATCTTTAGCTTGGATAGAAGCCTTTTATAGGCCAAATTCTGCCTGATGACATATATCCATCCATGCTGCCAGAAATGCCTTCCTAGACTCCAGGCTAAATTTCAGAGGAGATTCTGATTTGGAAGGTCAGGAAAGCGGTTGGGGTGATGGAGACTAAGGGGGAATGGGGCCTAGACCAGCCTAGGACTCTGGGTGCTTCCCATACAGGTGGTTCATGGAACACTCACTCTGAGCAACACTCACCAATGCTGAAGTTTCTGGAAGTCTGGCTTTCATATAAAGGGAGGTGTTGTCACGTTGGCCAACAGAGGCTTAAAGCCACAGTTTAAACACTAGGTAAGAATGATTGTTTTAAATCAGAACTTTTTGAGGACTGAAAACAATTCAAATTTCTAAATAAGGTAACCATTCTCTCCCTAAGTTTGTCTGTCCTAAGCATTTTGCTTGATTAGCTTTCTTGAAAGGAAATTCAGAGGTGAATTTCAGGCCACACTTTGTTCAAATAACTTTAATATTCGAGTGTGTTCAAATCTGTGTTTATAAATGATGCCCGGCCTTACAAAGTAGAAAGTGTATTCTCATCAGGTACCATTGTCACTTTTTCCCATCCAGTCCTTGCCCTCAATCTGCCCCATACTTCAGCTGGCTCCCACAAATGTTAGTTAATGTCTTTCCGATAAGTGCTTCATGGGTGATCTTGCTCTCAGCCATATTTTTGGAGGAAGAGATGAAAGGAGACTGAAAAATTAAAATCAAGATAAGCGGTCTCTCCCTTGGAATGTTATTAAGGGGATGTGGTCATTTAAAAGTACTTTTCCCTCTTCTCCTCAATGTTTGACATCTGAAATCATGGAAGATGCTATCACACCTTGCTTTATTAACATAGCTAGAGTCACCTGTTTTGAAAAGCCCAGCCACATTAACCTTAAATGAAAAGAAAGTGGAACAAAAGGAAAGATAAAGGGAAACTAGATTTTGGCAGCAGGAGATGCCAGCTCTCAGCCGGGCCCCTGCAGCTACTCTGTTAGATGGCCCCATGAATTTATTTTACGGGGCGATCATTTCTACTATCTGAGTATACTGAGTCTGCCATGGTCCAGACAAGATTCAGAACCCAGTTAAGTTACATAATGTGTTGATCTACAGGAGAACAAAGAAGGGGGTGGAAAGTTAAGGAAGGGACTAGATGGTGGAGATGGTGAGGATTGGCTTCCTTTGGAGCCCAGAAGGATTTGCTGAGAAGGGTCAGAGGGTTCAAGAGAAGTTGTACTGAGGATTGTACACTAATGCTACATCCATTGAGCCCAGGGCCAAGGGCGTGTGTTAGCAATGCTGGGCTCTTGCAGGAGAGGTGAGGTGAGGCAGAGCTGGGAATGTGGGCTTCATGGCAGCTGGCAGAAGCTTTAGAGCGAGGCACTGTCACTAATTCCATTTCTTTGCACTGAGCCCCAGGCTTCTTATTTCTTGTTGTTAGAGATGAAATGCTCCTAAAAGGTGGATGGGGTGGGGATGGTTAGAGTAGGAGTGGTCTTTTTGGGTGTGGTGACCTTCTAGCCCAGATTTTATGAGATAGGCAGACTCCCAACATCCTCCTTCATGGACCTCTTAAGTCACTTGTCAAAGCATATGTTCTGATTTGGGGGTTGGAGACCTCCATATTTGTTTCTCTGACAGTTTGTCACTGAGCCACTGTGGGTCCTATAAAACTTTACTTCCAGGTCTGCTACTTCCCTTCTAGAGTCTAAAGGGCCAAGTGATTTTTAGTTCATTAGAATATTAGGATAGGTTGTTACCCAATAGAATAATGAGGACTGAAGAATGGGTTTGATCAAAAGTGAGGCAATTGGTTTTGCTCTGGTTCCTGAGTACAGGTAGAACCTCTCCCCTACAGCAAGCTACATTGCAAATGGTTGCCTTTGTTCACACAGCCAAGAGAGTGAGGAGGGGGCAAAGATCAGGTGTGACTTTATTTTTCCATTTGGAAAAACAACTCAAAGTATTTGTCATGCCAATGGCTTCATCATTGTATGGAAAGGAACAACATATTTGTAACCTGGTAGGAAGTGTTTTTTACTCATTAAAAACACTGGAAAAGGGGCACCCGGGTCGCTCAGTTGGTTAAGCATCTGCCTTTGGCTCAGGTCATGATCCCAGGGTCCTGTGATCAAGCCCTGCATTGGGCTCTCTGTTTAGTGGGGAACCTGTTTGCCCTCTGCCTCTGCCCCTCTCACCTGCTTGTGCTTTCTCTCTCTCTCAAATAAATAAAGTCTTTAATAAAATTTAAAAAAAAACTGGAAAAAAATTTGAGCTGTTATTATTTTGTAGGAGTGAAGGGGATTATTAGTCCTGGACCATGATGAATACAGAGCCTGGCACTTAGTAGGAGATGGGTAATGATGTTGCATGATATATGAATTGTCTTCACCTTGAGTTGTGTGATTCAGCAGTTTTCTTGGAATAGACACGTATCTCTCTCTTTTTTTTAATTTATAATTATTTTTTATTATATTATGTTAGTCACCATACAGTACATCCCCGGTTTCCGATGTAAGGCTCGATGATTCATTAGTTGTAGACACGTATCTCTTAAATATCAAAATCGTTGGATGTATATATGAACAGCTGTCAGTTAAATATGACAAGGGCACTTGCTACTTTGAAGAGGACGTTTATATAAATATATATGGTGAGACCATGGTATTAATACTTTGGATGCTTTAAGGTCAAAGTAAATTATTTTTACGGCAGTAAGTGACTGATTTGTTTAAGGCCTGCTTTTCGATTTTGATTCTTTAAAATTTTATTTTTGTCTTATTATAAAAATAGCACACTGTAGAAATAATAAAAAAAAAAAACCCACACTCCAAAAGACAAAACCAAAATGGCAAGCAACTCTTTAAGACAAAAACAATTACTAGCAACATTTTATTATGTAACCTTCTACATATATATAAATATGTACATATACACATACAAAAATGAGATTACATCATACATATATTTTGCTAAGTTTTTTTAATCGTTTATGTATTTTGAACCTTTTCTTATGTCTGTAAATATGCTTTTTATCCTTTTTAATGACTAAATATTATTTCATTACAATTCCCTTCATCTATTATTGCATATAGAGGCTATTTTTATTTGGTAACAGAAAAGTTTTTGTAGTTAATATCTCCATAGTGAAGTGTTACATGTGTATATTTCTTATACTACATTTTCTTTTACTACATTTCTATCTATAGAATTTCTAGTTTAAAGGCATAAACTTTAAGACACTGTACAGGTATTGAAAAAAATATACCCAAAAAAGGTACTGTATTTTTCATTCCTGTCAGTAGTGTTTGAAAGTTTTGTTTTCTTCAAATACTAATCAGCATTGGAACTTATTATTAACAAAATCTTTTCCAGGTATATAGGTGCAAAGGTATAGATCTTGAACTTTTTCATCTTTAAAGCCTAATTGTATTTGTTCTTTTGGAATTTGCTTTCATTTCTTTTGCCACTTTTCCTATCAGAGTGTTTATGATTATAGATGCTAAGAGCAATTTGTGTGTCTCACATGTGTCTTGCTGTTATCCAAGAACAAAATCTTCTGGAAAGAGAATGACCACTTTTCTATTAATTTAACTATGCCACATTCTCATTCAATTAAATTCAACAAGAGTACCTGTTATATGCCAGATACTGTGCTAGACAGTAGGCATACAATTTTGGAAAAAAGATACGGACCTAGTTCTCAAATAGCATAGAGCTAATGAGAGAAGAAATACAAGTCCATTGGCAGTTTAAATTCTCCAATAAGGAAGTAAGCATAAGCAGCTTTGGAAGCAACAGAAAGAGTAGCTGACTCCGTCTTAGGTAATCGTACATAAGGCTTCTTGGAGTAAAGGATGATTTCACCAAGTTCCAGAGGATGAAGAGCAGTTAGCTTGATATGGAAATGTGTGTGTGTGTGTGTGTGTGTGTGTGTGTGTGTGTAAGATGGAATAATACTTACAAAGTGAAATTGTATTGTTAATACAATGGTATTAACAAAGGTCAAGGAGAGCATGGTAGACGCATGAAATTGCACATACTACATACATGGCTGGAGCTCACAGTGAGAGAAGTGGGATGGGCTTGAATTGATTGGCAAGAGATAATCTGAAAAGCAAGAACTGGCCAGATTATGTAGCATTTTATGTTATATTCAGTGTGTGCTGTGTGCATCTTTTTCTGATGTTTTAGAGTAGCCATTGATGGTTTCTAAGCAGTGGAGTGACAGAATCAGATTTACTCTCCGCAAAGAGTCTAGTGCCCCCAAAGAACGGAATGTATCTGGGGGCAAAGGCAGGGCATTCCGGGAAGCTGAGAGAGAGTTTAGGAGGCTTTTGAGAATGAGGCCTAAGTCAAGATAGTAGCAATGTGAATGTGGATAAGTGGACAGATTAGAAAGACAATAAGAAGGAAATCTCTTTGCAGAGGGAAAGGGGCGAGAGTAGAAGACAGTATTGGGGTGGCTGGAGATGCCATTCAGTGAGTTAGGGAAAACAGATAAGAAGCAACTCTCTCACAATGAAGGAGGTTTGGAGAATTCAGTTTTGGATGTGTTATGTTTTGAGTGGCTATTGTACATTAGAGAGGAAGTATCCAGTTGGATATGTGGATTATTTTCCAGGGAAATACTGTTTTGGAGTTATTAACATATAAACAGGAATTGAAATATGTGAGTAGATATAGTACCAAAAGAGTGTATGCAGGATGAAAAGAAAAGAAGGGCCAGCACAGAAATCTGAACAACTCCTTCATCTCAGGAATGGGAAGAAGAAGTAGAGACTGAGAAGCGTTGTCATGGAGGGCCTTTTACGGAGGACAGAATGTTTATCAAAGCCAAGTGGAGCAGATGAATCACATGAGATAAGGATTTTGGATTTAGCAACAGGAGATATTTTGACCTAGTTTAGAGTCATTTCAGAGGAGGTGGACACCAGATTCTAAAGAATTAAAGACTGAATAAGAGGTGAGGAAATGGAAATGAATGCAGACATCTCTTTAAAGATGATGTGGTTATGAGAGACAGAGAGAGAGAGAGAGACAGCTGAAAGAAGAGACAGCACTGAGAGGAGGGAGGCATAAAGGGAGAGGGGCACCTGAAGGCCAGGGGTCTTGCATGAGGGGGAAATACAGTTGGGATCCAGACCTCAGGTGGATTCATTATTCTGAGACAGGAAGAGAGATTCTGCACCTTTTGTGGCGGGAAATATATAAGAAGATAGATGTGGATGGCTATGGTGGCAGGGAATTAAGGGACTTCTCACATGGTGGTTTCTATTTTGTCTGTGCAGTGGGAGGCAAGATTTCCTGTTGGGCATTAGTAGAGAGGTGGTTGGGTGGGACTGGAGAAGGTTTAATCTTTGGTATGGAGAGTGGAATAGGGAGCTGAATGGGGATGGATAAGAAGATTCTGAGGCAGCGCTGAGGGTCCTGATCAGCTGGAAGCTGATCAATTTTAAGTGACACCAAATCTGTGCATGGCTTTATGATCTTCTTCTCTAGCTGCGTGTTGGGATTTTTCCAGTTGAGTGTGACAGAGATTGATGGGGCAAGCTATTTGAGGGCAATGCAATTGCGTGGTTGAAGTGATTAACCATGTGTAGAAGGCTGAGCAGGGAGAGGCTGGGGATAGGACAGGGGTTGGGAGATCAGGAGAATGTAGAAATGTCAAGGGCCTGAGGTCAGAGGAAGGTTAAAGGACTGATAATATTGCAAATAAAGGAATAGGAGAGCCATAAAGGAGGGATGTTGCAGTCAGAAGGGGGAGATTCTAGATTTAAGATTTCTGAATTGTACCATTGTCAGAAAACGGTAATATTCAATACATTTTGGTATGAGAATGACCAATCAGAGTAAACCACAGCCATACTGGGGTGTACCTCCTGATTGCAGTTTGGATATGAGTTGGAGCTGAGGAAGGACTAAGAGTTTGAGCACAGGATGAAGCATTCTCATGAATATTGAATTTGTCCAGACTGATGATGTGACTTGAAAGTGAAGAGGACAATCATGAGCCTGATACCCAATATCATCCATAAATGAGAGGCAGTTCTCTGTATCATTCCAGAGTATACTTGGCCTGGGTAACAGTGACAAAGAGAGGAGGAAAGGGGGGTAGCCAGATGGCCTATCTCAGTTCTTTGGGACTCCTGTAACAGAGTACCATGGACTAGGTAACTTATAAGCATCAGAAATTTATTTCTCATAGTTCTGGAGGAAGGAAGTCCAAGATTAAGATGGTGGCAGATATGATGTCTGGTGAGGGGTCACTTCCTGTTTGTGGATGACTGTCTTCTCACTGTGTGCTCCCACGGTAGAAGGGGTGAGCAAACTCTTCCAGGTTTCTTTTATAAGGACACTAATTCCATTCATGATGGCTCTACCCTAGTTATCTGTCAAAGGCTCCACCTCCTAGTACCATCACCTTAGGAGTTAGGATTTCAACGTATGAATTTTCGGGGAGACACAAACATTCAGCACATAGCAGGCTAAACCTTAGTTGGTCATCAGTTTTATAGAACAGTGGCAAAATCAGTCTGGGAACAGCATTGGGACAAAGTGACCTTTGGGCTCTACTCATCAGTCTTGAGAATTAGAAGACTAACTATTTGGGAAGATGGCAGGGGGCAATGGTTTTTGAGGAACCAGGTTTCAGATGAGAAACTGAAGGTGATATTAAAAGAGAAGGTGAAGACTATAGACTCTGGGAAACAAACTGAGGGTTTCAGAGGGGGTGGGGGTGGAGGGATGGGCTAGCCTGGTGAAGGGTATTAAGGAGGGCATGTATTGCATGGAGCACTGGGTGTTATATATAAACAAGGAATCAAGGAACACTACATCAAAAACTAATGATGTACTGTATGGTGACTAACATATCATAATAAAAAATAAAAAAGAAGGTGAAGATAGTTACACTGGAACGGGCAGATTTTGGAAGGAGGATATTAGTAGGAGGTTGATTCAGGGAGAAGGCGCATAAAGCATTAAAAAACATGCAGACATTCAATGAGAAAGTTTTATGTATTTTTTAAAGTTGATTTGCTTATTTTTTAAAACAAATTCATCTGTATTGTATACTATTAAGCAGTTTGGAAAAAAAGAAAATATGGACAGGAGGGGCTAGACATTGGAGAGGTTAGATCTTGAGTGGTGACTTTGGATGACCAGGTATCTGGCATGAAGGGCTTAGCAAGCTGCAGGCTTTCCAAATAGTCTTAGAAGTCTCGTGATGGATAGGGGATGGGGAGCAGACAAGCTCAGGCCTGTGTGGAGCGAGCGAGCCATGGCCTGGAGTGAGTGTGTTTCTAGGAAATCCCAAGACAGATGAGCAGGCTGTCATTGGAATTGGTTCCAAGACTTTGACCAAATGTTGGAAACCCGGACGGTCTCTGTGGGACATATACTATATCTGGTTTTACTAAAGCAGAGTCTACTTGCAGTGTGACTTACTTGTGCTAGAGTTGAGACTAGCATTCTGTCCTCAACTGGAAGCCACAAACCCCTTATTACAGAGTGGGGAGCAGAGATGCCTTTCATTGGCAAGCAGGGGTCTGAATGAGAGTTCTCAGACGAGCCTGCTGCACACTGCCTCCAGGGACAACGTCAAGTAGCACATAGCTGCTCAGCTGATTACTTATTCAATAATTGGGCATAAGTTAGTTATTTGAAAAGTGGAATGATTTGCATTGCTCTTCAGACTTTATAGTAGAGTGGGGGTGGGCTTAGCCAATGTCTCACTCTGGCACTCAAGTTCTTCTTGGGGTAAGATATCAAAGGGCCATGGGAAATTCAGTTCATGGCTGAGCTTGAGTATATATAGGGGAGAAGAATTAGTGAACTGAGGGGTATTATGAGAATAATTGTATGACAAAATAACTAAAGATATAAGAAAACATGATGTAGTTTGCCTTGCAGGTGGTCATATTCCTTCTGCAGTTAGCTCTTTAGTATGATGCCTTGCACAAAGTTAGCAAAATGCTTGTTGATGAGTCTTTTGTTGCTCAGGTTACCAAGAGAAAGTAACAGAAAATGTAAACTTTTATCAGGGCTAGTGCTGGAAAGAAATAGAGTTATGTGGTGTTGTTATAAGCTGGCAGACTTAAAGGTACCCAAATGGCACTTGGAATTAATTTCTCTACTCACCATGGCAACGTGCCCTGCATGCCTCAGCGTACCTTGCTATTGCTGCTAAGGCTCAGCATTCTACTGGAGGAAAAGTCATAGATTAGTTGATGGGTAATGGAATCCCTTCCCTCCTCCCTCCCTTCCTCCCTTCCTCCCTTCCTTCCTTCCTCCCTCCCTCCCTCCCTCCCTCCCTCCCTCCCTCCCTTCCATCCTTCCTTCCCTCACAGATGCTTAGCGCATGCCCACCTTGTGTTAAGCACTGGAACACAAGGATGACTAAGTCCTCCCTCTTTGCAAGCATTCTGCAGTGCAATTGGCTACAAGCTTGGCCATGCTGGGGAAGGCTTCCCAAGTGACATGGGCTTTGGCTAATGAAAAGGAGTTTGGGGAGAATATTCATCAGAAGGAATGATACATGTGAATTAATATGTGAAGGCAAAAAAGGTAATGGTGTCTCTGGGGGAAGAATGAGAAGTTAGCAGTAGGAGAATCTAGGGTGCATGTTGAAAAGAAGGGCCCAGATTTTGAGGGGCTTCAATCTGAAGTCAAGATGGTTGGTTGTCCTCTAGGCAATGGGGAGCTACCAAAGCAAGGACGTGAGATGACCATGCTTGGACTTCAGCAACATCCTTGTAGTGGCTGTGTGGAGGTTTCTCAGGCTGAGGAGCTGACTCCGTTATATCGAAACAGCTGGGGCCTCGCCCTAGCCGCTCAAAGCATCCTTCGTGGACCATCAGCATCACCTGGGAGCACGTTAGAAATGCAGGCTCTGGGGCATCACGTAAAGGACTGAATCATTTTAATGAGAGTCCCAGGTGACTTGTAGGCACAGAAAATCTGAGAAGCGCTGATTCCTGGGCTCTGCTGATAGCTCTTGTGGCGCTCATGTAGGTCCCCTGGGAGGGACAACCTGCTCTGTTCTTTCTCTTACTTGCAGACAGTTCTATGATCTTTTCAACTCCACTTTTGAAAGGCTGATAGAAATTCAAGAAAATTTTAAGTATATTTCAATGATTTGAGAAATTCTATCACTTTAAGCCATGGCTTTTCAAAGCATTTTAGTCATGGACTCTTTTTTTTTTTTTTAATTCTTTTTAAAGATTTTATTTTTTAAAGTAATCTCCACACCCACTGTGGGCCTCGAACTCACAATCCCGAGAACAAGAGTTGTATGTACTGCCGACCGAGCCAGCCAGGCGCCCCATGGGCTCTTAATGTGTGAATGGGCTCGGGGCGGGGGGGGCACATAAGAGAATATCTTATCTATGCTATTTTATTTCTTAAGCTTGGTGATGGGATACAGATGTTCATGTAGTATAACCTGCCATTTTGGGTAAGTCGTAATATTTTATCATTCAAATTCATAAGATCTTGATTGAATGGTAATGTTTAGTGACCTACAAAAGAAAAAGAATAAGAAACCCAAGTGGTACCTCAAGACTTACGTGAGGGGTGGGAGTAGAATCTAAACGACGGTGAGAGTAAGCACGTAAATACTGACAGTTCCATATGTTGAGTGAGCAATAAATACTGTTTGTAGTGGAGCTTGCTATGTGTTAGACACTTTGAGTACTTTATATATAACTCATTTAATGCTCATGACTCTAAGAGATAGGGTCTATTACTTATCTCGGTTTCATGGGGACGTTTTCATAGCTGAAGAAACCCAGGCGTGAAAGTGTCAGACACTTGGCGCAAGGACACAGAGAGAGTCGGGGAACTAGGGTTTGCACTCGGATTAAGAAAATCTCAGGTCTTAGTTCTTAAAACACTGAAGTGTAGTAAGCAGCCTCTCTGCATACACGGACGTTGACAGAAGGCTGAGGATGAAGGCTCAGAATGAAATCAATGCATTTTTTATCCTGGGCCTGGTCAGAGACAAGCAAATGCAATACAGTTTTGGCCTCAGAGCAACAACTTTTAAGTATTCGTTAGCTGTCCGGGCCCCTCTGAACTTGCGAAAATGCAGTCTGGAGGCAGAAATGAATGATAGTGAGAAAAATGTCCCCATTTGAATTTGCAATGTAGAGAAAATCCACTAATTAAAAAAGAACCCCAAACTATATTAGAATTCTCCTTGAAAAGATGACACCCCATTAGCCCTCCCCTTTTCTGTGGCTGAACCTGTAACCACCCTTCGAGACTCAGATAAATGTCATTCTGCTGGGAATCCTCTCCCCGTTTTTTCCAGATGGGCAGTTCCCTCCTTTTGCTCTCATCCCCTCTCTTGGGTGATAATAGCTGCCACTTAGTGAGCAGTCCAGTGGATTGGACATGTAAGCACTTCGCTTATTTTGTCTTCTTTTAATAAATAGCCCTATGGGTAGTTATCACTACCCTCGTGGTGCAGAGGAAGAAACTGTTGCATGGCGAGATTAAGTCGTCCAGCATCATGCAGTTAGTAAGCGGCAGAGCCAGATCTCAACTCCCACAAGTCCGACCCCGGGGCCGGAGCCTCATCACCACAGAGCCATCTGCCTCCCTTGTCACACTGATTTAATGGTCCTTTCCCCCCTCTCCTGAACACCTTCTAATCATTCATATAAAGTATTGGGGATATCCTGCGTCTGGGTGCTCTTGCAATGCTAGGGCCACACCGGTGACTGAACATAGGAGCTTCCGGTCGGCGCACAGGGTGGAGGGCAAGGTCTGCTAGAAAGTGAGAACAGCGTTAAGGAAAGGCCTGGAAGGGAGGGAAAGCACAGGCCTTAGCAGAACTCCTGGGCGGCTGGAGCGTGGAGCTCACTGCTTGCAAGGGAAGGTGAGTCCTGAGGCTGGAGAGCTAAGTGGTGTCCCGACCATACAGCTTCTTCTAAGTTTGTGAGGAGTTTGGGTTGTGATTTTACTATGAGGGTAATGGCAGCGCCGAATGGTCTTGAAAGGAAATTTGGAAAGTGTTGGTTTAAACTACATTCGTTTGCATATTGGCACTTAATCTGTGACTGTAAAGAAACTAATCAGCTGTTAAGTTCATGTTCAGAAAGTCTCATTCAAGAAGTTTTCAAAGAATAACAATGAAAGACATTGGGGAGAAAAAAAACCAATAAAATGTAACACTTTATTTTTATTATTATTATTATTTTTTATCTTAGAAGGAATTCACCAAAGGCTTCATATTATGCTATGGCATCTTTAATTATAAAAATAAGCAAATAAAATAACTTGCATCTGTCATTACCATGATATGTTTCATAACCTTTATATGCACATGGAGCTTAAAAATGTAATTTAACAATAAATAATGACATATACCAGATATGCTCACTGTTTATTCCAGTACTCAGCCAAAAACCTAAATATCATTTAAATTATAAATACATAATGCAAATATAATGGCACAAAAATGTCTAAAGTGCAACCAAATCACAATAGAAGAATCATGCAAACTGGTCTAGATCAGCCCCCGAATCACTCTGTGCAGCAAACACGAGACGAAGCTTTGGAAGTTTAAAGGGGAGTTGGAGGGAGTGGGATGGGATGGGGCAAAGAGAAGCAAAAAACTAGCAACATCGTGAGAACTGCTTCTTTCCGTATGTGTAGATATATGTATTATAGATACATATCGAAGTATCATTGTGGGGAGAAAAGGGGGGTACCACGGTTTGAAAAGGTCACAGCAAAAAAAGAGAATCTACTGGACTGAAGAAAGAGAGAATTTTGCTAGGAATACTCGTGAACTACTTGTCGCATTGGGGTCCTGGCTTCGTGGGTTTGCGAAATGGACACGACACACAAACTTGAATAGCTTTTCTGGTTCAGAGAAGTCAGCCTTGCCTGGGGGTGGGGGGCCGGGGAGGGAAGTGGGGGTGGAGAGTCAACTTAGCGTATGGTCTACCTGATTTCCAAGAGGCTAAGGCAGTGTCCATATGTTTGGGGACCTGGGGATGGGACAGTTCTGAGTATAAAAATGCTCTTAACAATCTGATGTCAGCACGCTTAGAGGCTGTGTGGGGACAAAGGCAGCAGCACGTGTGCTGCTGCTCCTGGGTCTGCTGCGATTGCTCTTGGTCCTTGAGCAGCACGTTACTGCTTTTAAAGGCTTTATGGTAAAGTTGTATTGCTTTTCATTTTTTCTGGAGATGTGCCCTCCCTCCTCCCACCAGGATCCCTATCACTCGGTTTGGTCAAATCTTGAGTTTAACCTAGTGAGAGTCAAGCACCAATAGTTTCTACCTAAGCGAGTTTGGAGTGGCCCCTACAGTCCTACCCCTCCTCTCTCCTCCTCCCTCGACATGACCTTTGGTGGGCAGTGACGCTCTTAAGGGACTGTTGGGTTCAAGGACAGTGACCCTGAGAAACTACTGTTGTTCATAGATAGGTTAATCATTTGGCTTTGGTGGTTGCCATCTTGTAAACATCACGGCAGAAATAATCAAACCACCAGCTCTGTTTCCCTCTTTCTTTCTTTTTTTTTCTTTTTTTTTTGTTTTTTGTTTTTTTTTTCTTTTTTTTGTTTTTTTTTTTTGTTTTTTTTTTTGTTTTTTTTTTTTTGTTTTTTTTTGCGATCCTACAGAGATGGCCCAGCTGCCAGGACTACTTTGGCAGGCAGCGTGCTACAGGACAAAAATGTAAGAGGAGTCTATTAAGGCTGGACAGCCCAGGGTTCTTTATACCCCCTCAGCCCCAAGTCCCCGGAACTGAAGACCCAAAGGCTGACTGACTTGTTCCTGACTGATTGAAGGGAAAGTCTCCCACGCCATCATCGGTTCACCGATGAAAGGTGGCGAGTCAGGAACTGCCACTTCCCAAGATGAGAGTAGGCCTTATCACACTGTGAGTGGTCCAAGCCCAAAGGGATGCTCTTTTGGGTTCCTGTAATTCCCAGTTGGATGTGACAGAGCCGTTTCAGGAGAGATCGAAGTCAAGAGTAGCCTCTGGGTTGAGGTGGGCTGGGAGATTAACATTTTACCTGGGGTCCTTCAGACAAACCTGTTGGTTTTTCCTATCTCGTACAGGCCCATCTTAAGTTTTGATGTTGAATAAAACTACTTCTACCCCCTTAGTTATAAAAAAGGCCACAAGGAGCATTTATGTGGATATCTGGAAGTGAGATAGTTATTCCATTCCCAGGAAAAGAAAAATAAAGCTAAGTTACAAAACTAAATCTATATGCAATAAAGTTCTTATATACTGCTTCGTTTAAGCAGAGTCCTCTGGAATTTATGTACAGTACATTAGTTTTCAGCTATTTATATTCCACAGTTAGACCTTAAGATTCTCTGGTTTTAAGACAATTGTTAAAGATACTTTTAAAGCTCTGAGCAGTTACAGTACATAAAGATGTTAGCTTTTTGTTTTTCATTAGATGCAAGAAGATGCAGGCTCAAACTCCGGTTGAAGAGCCAGGCTTGAGCAATTTGGTAAATGTGTTGGAAAGGAAATTACACACTGGAGGGTCAAGACCGTAAGACACTAGCTCATGAGAGATCAAGAATTCAAACATGACATTCATATTCGTCCATGGCCAGCACAGATTCATCACACGAATTCCATTTAACACCTTTATGGGCATTTAAGACATGCATTTAAATTAAGTCGCTTCTCATCAGCTAACTCTACTGGGGCAACCATCCTAAAAGGGCTCCACAGCTTCCAATGACAATGATTGGGCCTGACGCGAATGCTTTGTGTTTGAGAGGAGTTCGAGGGGACCTGGGGAAGGAACGTGATAAAAGAGGGTACTTTCTCCTGCCAAGAGGCAGAAAGATCACACATATTCTGTCTGTGGGAATGCTGCCATCGCAGAATGTTGGGATATTGATTACAGAAGCCTCGTTTCATGCAATTTTCTGGAAGGGGAATAGAAAATAGGAACTACTTAAAAAAAAAAAAATCAAACCAGGCACAGTACACTCAAAGTCGGTGTATGAACACCTTTAGAATGATGCTCGTCTGGCGAGGCTGTGAATACCTCTCCCTGCTTATGCGCTCTCATGGGAGGTGCGTTTGATGTGAGAGGGAGAGGCCACCTCACCTCGGAGGTTCCGGAGGAGGACTTTCAGCTTCTGTGGCTCGCTGGTGCGCCTCCGGTTGAAGTCAGCTCGCTGGTGTGTTTGGGCACAGTGATCCGTCTGCAGGATGTGAAAGAGGCTGGCCATGTTGGGCCCAATTTTCTCCATCAGGCTGTCTCTGATGGTGCTGACTGTGTCTTCGTCACATTCCAGGAGGCTTCGAACAAGCCTGTTATAGTATCTGCATTGGGGAAAGAGAGCACATGCATCGGTCAGTCAGAGGGCAAGGTAAGACCTGGTCTTTCATCCGGGCTGCAGCCAACATCCTTCCCAAATGGCCCAACCATGCAAATCCAGAAAGTTCATCAGCTGAAGATGGCCTTCGCCTCTAACTTCTATGCAGTATCTTCTTAGTTTGAGTGCGTGTGCTTCCTAGTTTGCCACCCGACGTGAGACAGCTCTTGTCTTCGCGTTTAATGCTCAGGAGGCTTAGGTCACACTCTGTGAAGCATCGGTGGCCATCAATGTCTGACGGTTTTAGAAACACACAATGGTATAGCTGGAGGGGATCACAGAGATCATTCAGTGGCTATATCTCTCATCTCATTTTATAGAGAAGAAACGAAGGTGGGAGAGCTGCAGTGACTTGTCTAAGGTCATACGAAGCGTTAGTGGTAGAAACGGGACTTAGTCATCTATATAAAGACGTGAGCCCAGCCCTGGTGAGACTGTTAGATGAACCGTCACTCACATGCATTTGTAGGTATTTTGATGCGTCTGTGTGCTGCGTTTTGCTCGGTGGTGTGTGCGCAGGGGTATGGGCACACGAGGGTTTCGGACTGAACTGCTATTTTTATTTTTATTTTTTTAAGATTTTATTTATTTATTTGACAGAGAGAAAGAGAGCCAGTGAGAGAGGGAACACAAGCAGGGGGAGTGGGAGAGGAAGAAGCAGGCTCCCAGCGGAGCAGGGAGCCTGATGTGGGGCTCGATCCCAGGATCCTGGGATCACGCCCTGAGCCGAAGGCAGACGCTTAACAACTGAGCCACCCAGGTGCCCCTGAACTGCTATTTTTAAAGGAGGCCGCTGCCTTCAGTGTCTTGTGCATTTTTCTACTCGATTTAACTTCCCTACTGTACACTCAGCTAGCTTTGCTAACAGCCACTGACTGATCCCATTCTCGAGTCTTCCTTCCAAGGGACACTGTAGTCAGAAGGCCAGATGGCAGGCAATGAGGACTCTGAAATGGAAGGACTAGGGGTCCCTGATGGCTTCTGCTTCAGCAATTCGAAAGTCTTCCCCCACTGCTCTAGCTTTTGCTGGCTTCTCCCTTTTTTGAGCATTTTACGGACACTTGTTTAGCATCATACAGGTCAGCATTCCCTGCTCGACTGTTAACTTACTGAAGGCAGGACTTGTGTCCTTACTCTTTGTAACCCTCATGCGCCAGCTTCCTAGGGCTCTGTTGCCTGCTCACTGTCCATTTGGTGATTTATTTTGTGGCCACGGAGGAAATGGGGAGTTTGAGAAATAATAATTCTCTCCAGTCAGGATTCCGGGAAGAGAAATTAGAGGTAGGTGTGGTTAAGTCTTACCAAAAAACCTTGCATTTGGTATAAACCACCTTCATCTGGGGTGCAAGTTCTTTAGGCATACTGCACGCTGCAGCTAGGTGTTATGGCTCAGACACAGACTGTCTGGTCTGACAGCATATGAATTACTGGTCCCGTTCATCTGGGACGCAGTTCACGTAATTTTCCAATTGGAGTTGGGATGTGTCTGCTCCGTTTTGAGGTGGCACTTGTCAAAACCCATTAGCTCTGTGTTCACTAATAAGAGACTCTCCCGATGACAGTGACCTACAGTATTTATGTGGAGAGACTCTTTCCCCAGAGAAGCCTGCGGGTCGCTGGGGCCACAAGATCTGCCATGAAAAGAAACCTGTTTATTTTTAACTCACCTCACAGAGCACAGGATCAAACATCCTTCCAGAATAACTTAACCCCCCAGAGAGGTCCTTTCAAGGATGTACGGTAAACAGAGTGGAACACGGGTAATGAAGCAGAGCGGTCACCCTCTTGTGAGTGAGCAGAATGGAGCTGGGGGCCGCAAGCGAAGTGCCGTTGTCTGGGTCTCGGACACAGTCCTGGCTCTACCCCTCCCATGAGGGAGCATTATAGCCAGCTGTTGTTAAAATTGGGATTCTCTGGCACAGAAACACATTTTCCAACCCTTTGGAATTATAAAGCACATGAGTCAAAGCAGATCTCGGATGGGGAAAGGGGAGAAAAATGGTTTTGGAAAAACTGAGAATAAACTACTTTGTACCAACAGCTTCAGATATCTACACACCCACATAGCTCCCCAGGCACCTCTTTACTCTTGGGCTCGGCGAGGACATGGGTCCCCTTGATCTCTGCGTCTGTTTTACAGGGTGATTAGATCTTACAGAATAAGGTTTCTGATCTCTTACCCTCCTGACCCCCAACCAGGACTTTATAACTTAGAAGTTAACCCTTCCACTTCTAGAAAGAACTGTCCACAACATATTGCCTCTCCCCTCCCCCCAGATGAACTGCAGAAGATGGTCTTTCCTTAGCCCAACATTGAAAGCTCTTGCCTGGATGATGAAGTCTAACACCCGTTAGGAAACTAAGCCTTGCCTCTTTAAGGCCACATGTGTCCCTTGGGCCCTGCTTTGTCAAAGCGCCTACTCTCCCTCTCCGAGGGCTTCTATCTTTCCTGTTGCTTTCTCTGCTTGCCCAGATAGGACACCTGTTCTTGGTTTTTTTCCAATGACGGCCTTGCCAACCTGACCACCCTTAGTGATTCTCCCGACATCTACCCTTAGCTTCTCTCATGGAGCTTTGTGAACCCAACAAGGGCAGGCTAAGAGTGCATGTTGGAATAGAAGATGTCCATGGTTCCATTAGCAGCTCCTCCAAGTCTGGGAAACCTGTCAGCCTATCTGGCTGCCTTGATGTCAGCATCATTTGCCAGAGTGAACGACAGTTTAATCCTGTGCCTCTCCATTAAGGGCTGGAATACACAGGAAGGGCGCTGACCTCCAGGATTGTATGGATTAATGAGAGAGAACTTTCCTATCTAGAAGTCCCCAAGTGAGATTATTTAAGAGATTGCATCTCCAGCAAAAGTTGAGTTGGCCATTGTCACATATTTATCGAGCACCACCTTGTACCAACTGTTTATGTTATTATAGCTGTTGGTAAGATTGCCTTCTCTTTGAAAAGAGAATGTGCACTAATGTAGTCGTTGATTACCACGGGCACATTTATTCAGTTCTCCTTGGTACTCTCTGTTTTCTGTACTTTTATTCTGCTTGGATTGTGGATATTTCCTACAGGTTCTACTGGTTGCCATTTTTGCATGCCTTGGCTCAAGGCCACATGCGTTCTAGGCCCAGCTCTGTCATTCACTAGCTGGGTGACCTTTAGCGGGTCCCTTTCTGTTCTCTAAATCAGCAAAATGAGGCATTTAGTCTAGATAACCTCTGTGATCATCTCCAGCCAAGACATTCTGTGTTTCTAGGGATTTGATGTATATATTCCATCTTAATTTAACAAAGACGGTGCAGGTCGGCTTCAGGACCATCTTCCGCAGGAAGACTTAGAACTAGTTAAGGAGATTCCTTTCTTCACCTTTATAGGGGATGGCGGGATATGCTGTAGGGACTTGGTGGGCTAAGTGTTCTGATCGCCCAGCTTGGAAGGACCTTTTAAAGCATGTTTCTTTTTCCCACTTTGAAAATCCCATCACAGATGTTTTTTTCTTGGTAAAGAATAAGATCAGATATTCTCCATAGCTACTGTTTCGGCCATGCTTACCCAAATACACGCATACTGCCTAGGAACGTTCTGTGTGAGGGTTTATAAATAGTCCTTTGTTTCCCTTGATCAATATTATTCTTCTGTTTCCTGTTCCCTATCCATGCCCTAGAGAGCTGGAAGCTTCGTCAGTTTTCCCACTCTGGATCTGGATTGGTCTGATTTCTGCCCCAGCCTCACACTGCTCAGCTTGCCTGATCAGTTTTGCCTGCTCTCCCTCATGGTGGAGAAAGCAGTTAGTAAATTCAGCCAAGTGGGGGACATCCAGCTCTCCTTTCTCTTCTGAGAGCATTTCTCTCATGGAAAACATCCCTGTTCTGGCTCCTGGTCCAGTCACAGGCTTTTGGATTCTCCCAGGCCCGAATCTCATGCTAGATAAGTCACAGGAAGGTGGAATGAACCTGTAACTACTTCCCTTCACAATTCTGTGCCAACTGGCACAACTTAGTGTGTATCTGTGTTGGGGCAGAGGCTGGGAAAGCAGGATGTTTCAGGAGAGTGGAGGAGCCTAAATAGAGCAAATCAAGCTCAGCAGGGAACCGGAAATCTCTACAGTTCTGAGCAGGAATAATATTAGCCAGCTGAAGTGAAATAATTGAAGAGAGAGCTGTATGGAAGATTCTGGTCTTCAAGGCATGGCCACTTTTCCCCACTTTCCTAATAAGTGTGATTTCCCTGTGATGGAAAAGGTAGATAACAAGACTGCTTGTGACCATTTGCTAAAGGTGGTAAAAAGGAGACCCCTTGAAAGGAATAGTGGCCTGGATAAAAAAACTCCTATTACTAGTCTCTTCTTAGATGTTTAGGATCACCAGTCTAGAATCAATATCATCCTTTCTATAAGATTTTCCTTCCATAATGTAAGATATGACCTCAGTTGAAATAGAGAGGTTCATACTGCCTCCAAGTTGGTTATATGCTGTGGTATAAGTCATGAATTGTCACAGGATCTTTGAAGATCTAGACTTATAACAATGGTGTTACCAGCATACCCCTGCCCCCCAGTTGCCACACAAATATACACTTTGTCCCTAGCCCCTGTCTAGTAAGAATTCTTTTTTTTTTTTCTTTTCCTGATGGTGAAGGGAGTCTCCAACAATTAGCCAGGGTTGGGTTTTTTTTGTTTTTTGTTTCCTCTTCAGATGTAACCAGATTCTTCTTAAAAGAATTTTAAGACCAAGGTCAATATAAAGAGATAGGCCATTTGAGATAAATGCTGGATTTGATTTTCTTGTTCTGAGAAAATCAGTTAGGACCCATTCGTCATTTCCAAGTACTGAACCAACAAATTTATAAATTGACGTGAGGTTCTGAAGAGCACTTAATGTGTAGGTAAGTGTGAAACCGAAATTTTACGAAGTTGTAATGTCAGGAGCCTTAGCATTTCCCTAAGGAAGAACTGCTTTTCCTGTCTTCCAGTTGCACATATGTGCCTGACTCAATCACTGGTCAGCCCCAGGAGGAGAGGCTGTTGCCACTGTTGGAAGAAGGGTGGCAGCACCTGGCTAGGACATTAATCCGGGAAGTCTGTGTCAGCTCTCCGGTGGTCCCAGTAACATGCAACAGGACTGATCTTTGTCAGTCTGTGCAGATTTGCCTGGAGAGTCAAGTCTAGCGCTTCGGGACTGGGAGTCAAGTTTTCTCTTACGGGGCATCACAATAGGCTGAACTTGTCCGGCCCTCACTGTCCCTGTCATACCTCCACGCCAGCCCCATGAACACCTCTCTTAACTTCATTACAGCTGAGGAAGCCCAGGTCTTGCTGGGAAACCTTGGAGGCCGTGGAATGAGGATGGCAGCCCTCTCCTGGCTGGGGAAGACAGTAAGCCAGCAGCACAGAAAGGCCAGTGCTCAGATGTGACTAGTTCAGTGGCTTCGGGTCATGTGAGAATACTGAGATGAAAATGTGACTGAGCAGTCACCAGAACACCATTCCAGGAAATCTTGGACTAGAGAAAGAAATAACATAGGCCTGGGAGGGAACATGGGAATCATCTAGCCCAGCGGCTTCGCTTTTCATGAAGGAAATCCGAGTCCCAGTGAAGTGACATGGCTTACTCTGGGCCACCTACTGAAATACCTGCTTGGGCTTGGGACCGGCTCAGAACACATGCAGATTTAAAAGTCTGCATTATGACATTTGACCAGGCTTTTAATAATGGCTAGTTGTACCGTGCATAGCCATAATTTCAGACAAATTTGAGGTCTCACAAGCTTGTTTCCGTAAACTTCCCAGATCCCTTCATGCTTATGGTGAGAAACTGACAATGAAAATGCAGCCAGGGATGCTGCAGATGAAGCTTTCTATTAGCTGCATGGAAAGACTTTTCCTATAACAGTGAGAAAAAAAAAAAAAAATCCAGGCTGCTTAAGCTGTCACAACCAATCACAAACATATTTTTTCCTGCAAAAGCTGGGAAGGCTGCAAGCTAAAATAAGATCATGACTGTGGCAATTAACCCCCTTCTGTGTCTGGCTCTGCCAACGCCCTGCCTCCCCCCCTCCCCCTGCCCCATTGCAAAAAAGCGGACTCATTCTGTACCTGTTGGAGAAGTGATTGGGGAGCTGGACGACCTCAGTGATGGCTTCGGGGTTCCGCTTGGCCACGCTGCACACGTTCAGTTTGCTGTAGCACTCCTCTTGCACCTCAGCAATCATTCTCTGGAAAGTGGAGCACCTCCGAATGGCAAGGAAGACCTTGGAGGTGACCCCATTGGCGATGCACTTTAAGCTCTCTTTGACAAATGCTTTTCCCTGCCAGGCAAGGGGTAGGAGGAGAAGCTTTAGCTCGAGCTGAGCAGAGGGGACAGGGCATACAACATGTGGAACTTTAGGGGGCTTGCCTTGGCGCTCTCTCATGGCCATCTGCATGTCCTCACAGTGAGAAAATTGTATGCCGCCACACCAGGATAAACAAATGTCCCCCCTCTCTTTGCCTACCTTCAGAATTGAGCTCCACAGAAATAATGAGACAGGGGGAAAAAGAGCTGATCCATAATCCACCATCCTGCAGCTTAAAAATAGCCGTGAAAAGGCTTTGTCTTCTTGGGATTGGGACTTTGGTAACTCACAAGCTCGTATGCTAAGTCATACAGTGAGGAGAACTTCTTTGTTAGAAGAACATTTTTATTTCCTCTCGAAGAGGCAAAGATTTTCTGCTCGTCACCCCTCCCTTACAAGACAGCCTCTGTCATCGTGGTACGTTTGTGCATGAGAGTGGGTGGGGAGTGTCTTGTACAGAACCGACTTTCTGGCCAAAATTGCGTGTGCGCGCGCATGCGTGTGCGTGCACACGCCGGAGCTGAGAATTTAGGCTGAGGAGGCCGAGAAGCAGAGCAGCTTCCCTACAAGACTGGCTCCTAAGAACAAATAGTCTAACACGGTGTTAAAGACGAGCAGCCCGTGGGAGGCATGGGTCAAGGTCTGATTACCTGAGTGTCAAATTTAGCAGCGCTGTACAAGAAGGATTTACAGATGTCGTACATCCCATCTGTGTCACAGGTGGAGTTTTCCAGGCATGCAAAAGCCCCACAGCCAACCTGCAGAGCACTGTTGAGGCAGCGAACCACTTCAGCTGAAAGAGACAAATCCACCCAATCGGGGTCAAACGGTGACAGGGATTCAGAGGGGTCAAGGTGGCAGGATTCAAGGACAAGGGCTCAGAAGAACTTATCTTAGGCGTCTGCAGTGGGGCTGGTAGGAGTGGAAAGGTGGGGCAGGCAGATCCGTTGGCTTATACGAGCAAGAGCACATGGAAGGAGAGGGAGGGCATGAGTTTCCCTCTTGGTCTCACCATTACGTACAATTTTGAGGGCTGGAGAAGTAAAGCCAGAGCCTGCGGAATGCACGGTCCTTGAAGCAGCTCTGCAGCCTCAAAGGGCATCACTTGGAGCCCGAAAGCACAGGAGGGCAGGAGGCAATGGCTGGTGGTCAGGTTTAGGAAGTGGAAGGGCCAGGGAGTCCATTTGGCTTCCGAAAATGCGCTCCAGAGTAATAAGAATGGAATTTTGGTCTAAATGGCAGAGAAGAATTTGCCAGGAGTTCATCTGGAGACCCTTCCGATTTAGGGCTTTTAACTTACCTTCCTATTGGCAGAAAGGGATCTGGTCCATTCATGTTTCATCCCAACCCCCACCATAGGACAGTGCTTAGAGGTATGCATAATCTCTCTCATATTAAAAGCCATTTCTTTTTTAAAAGAGAAACACAGGTGTGGAATAACAAGGCCAAGGCACCCCTTGTGCAAGACTGGAAGAAAAACCGCAAAGAACTTGCATGAGGCTTTCTACATTCTGGATAAGATCTCCCATAAAAGTAATTTCTCTCCTACAGAAGGGGGGTGTTCTGGCAAGCAGCTCGGCAAGAAATGATCTGCAGCCTTCATACCATAGGATTCTCCTCTGAGATCAAAAGCATGGTTCGGTTAGTCTTCCCCTCCCCCTCCCACCACCCGCAGCCTCTGGGATGTTACAAGTCATTTCCCTAATTATATATTTCCACGGGTTCAAATTATAACTTTGCTTTAAGCAGTTTTAATATGCATTAGGGTTGCTATTGTTTTAGGCAAGCTCGAATTGTGAATCACTGCATTTCTATAGCAACTAAGTACAAAAGGAAGTGAAGCAAAGCCCTCCTCTAGGCAGGGACCTGTGCTCCTCAGAAGGGAGGGCTGTCTGCAGCATTTGGACACCTGCGATCCCATCTTTGCTGACAGTTGGGGGAGTAGGGGCAGCAACGTTAGAGGAGCAAGCTGGACAAGCGAAGTCAAAAGCCAGAGGTGTTAGGACCGGCTTCCTAAGGACTCGTGTCCTCTAGGGGCCAAGATAATACACAGTTAACTGCTCCGGGAGTCAGAACCAGAGTGAGACCTTCCCCTTGAAGGAACTGCTGCTACGTTTCACAAATACTCTTTTTTGAGGGACCCTCTGGCCCCGGGCTGCACGGGCAGCTGAAGGAAGCGCCAGGAAGCCGGGAGGAAGAGAAGGAGCAGTGTCAGGGGTGGGATGTGTAGGGTTTTCTCTGCATCTGCCTGGGATTTGTCAGACTTGAGGGCTAAGGTTCCGTAAATCTGTCTGCAGAGGGAGCTTTCTGTGTGCTCGCTGAAGGGGCAGGGAGGTCCAGTTATGGGGTCTTAAGGGTGAAGGAAGGGGGGCAACATCGGACACACCGTGTCTCACCTTAAGATCGGCTTCAGCTTCTGGAAAGTATAGAGAGTGCTTTGAAGCATGCCAACATTCAAGCCTCTCCCCCGCCCCCTTTCCCCCCCTCCCCCCAGAGGGGACGTGCCAGACTTCAGGCAATCAGGCTAGGCTTATGCAATGAAATACCCTCAGCAGAGCGCCCAGCTTCTTCCTTAGTTGCATGCAATTTATTAAACAAAGGAGCTCCACTTCCTAAGGCTATTGGATTACGCTGGCAGTTTATTGCCATCAGGCATGAAGCACATTTATTATCAAGATCAGCCGTCACAGACACAGTTGCAAAAGCGAGAGGCAAATGAGGACAGCTCTTGGGGGAGAAACCGGTCCTGGGTTTGCCGCTTACCTGAGTTCTGAGCTGCCACCCGGGATTTCCTGGGGCTCACAGAATCATTCTGCTCCGCCTCATGGGTTGCAGAAGCACTGATCACCAGCACCAGAAGCACTGCTGAGTTTTGGAGCATTCTCTGAGAAGTTTCCGCTAAGTTGTTGGGTTTTTTTTTTTTCCTCCCCCCCTTTCCTCTTTCCCTCTCCCGGCTTGAGTGAAGATGTGGATCTGGATACACTGAAAGCCTAGGTGAGGATTTGATGAGGATTTTCTGTTGCTGCTGATGCTGCTCCTGCTGAGCTTGTGCTGCTGCTGTTGCTGCTGCGGCTGCAGTGGCTGCTTCTTGCACCTCTGCTTTTGCAAACTGGGGGCCCAAGAGCTGCACCCAGGGATTTTATAGCCGTTCTTATCGGTCCTTAGGATCAGGGACCAATCAGGTCCCTCAACTGGCCTGGCTAGCCAATCGGAGGGCACGCTCATTGGGCTGGAGCTGTTTGACTTCTTAGAAATATTTTCCAGCAAATTAAAAGTACCTGCTGCCAGTGTTTTACGTGTGTGTGACAGTGTGTGCATAGATGTGTGAAAAGCTATTTTCACGGAATTAAGGGATGACTGTGTATTGATTGAACTAAGGGAAAATCATATGGAAATCTCAAGATGCTTTTGGAAATCCATCCTTTTTTTTTTTTTTAAATGAGCTACTGGCAGGGGAGGGGGGCAGCTTCAGCAGGGTGGGGAATGTGGTCTCTTTGGATTCTAATTTAACCTCTTTATAGCAGTTTTGGTCCAATTTTACCAGCACACTGTCTATGTTGTAAGCTACGTGCACGGCAATGTCCCCATCTCGTTGGTACATACATATGGGTCTGTGACACACTCTGCTTGCATCCGAAGTTCTCATTCACATATACAAGCCCCTGAGGAGGGACATATGTGAGTGGAAGGGCCCTGATGGACTGGGGTAGGACAGCTCTGAGCTGTGGCCCCAATTCCTGTATTGACTCCCTGTATGACTGTGGTCAAGTCCTTTGACCTTGTTCTGTCTCTGTTTTCAAATCTGTGAAATACCCACATTGGAGGCTACCATTAATTACATCTCTAAAACTGTGATTCTCCAGTAACACAAATTAACCTCGAGTCCATCTTTTTAGTCACCGGCAAGATTGCAAACTCCAGGAGTGTTAGTTATCCTAGGTACACACATGCACACCTCCATACCCAACAGGGAGACATCGGGAATACCTGGAAATTAACAAACTGTGTTTTCAAGCCCGGGGACTTCATAATCACGTTGAAACAATAAGCTGGCCAAAGCAAGACTAAACCTGCTAGGTAAACCAGTTCATTTCTTGGGGGCGGGGAGGGGACATGGGGGCAGGCAGGACAGGGAAGAAGGAGTAGGAAAAGACCAGAACGTGAAGGAGAGAAGACTGATAAGCTCTAGACTTAATGGGGGAAATTACAGTGGCATCAGAAATCATGCCTAGTGTGGAAGCTCATATTTCCTTCTAAGTTGGCAACACTGAAGCAAGTCCCCAGCTTGTGAAGGAGGTTGATGATCCAGGAGAGGACTTACTGGGGTAAAAAAAAAAAAAAAAAAAGTGGGCATTGCATTAAAGGCTGGGGTGAAGTGAAGGGATTAAGCAAGAAAACCTTTACAAAATTTTAGGACATAAATGACAAAGGGCCATTGGAGAGTCATAGAGACAGGAGCAAGATGATCTTGCAAAGAAACAGAGCCAGTGGTTTCAGTTTATATGCTAAAATCTTCAAAGGTTGAAGAAATAATGCCAACTCTACTAACCACAAACGAAGACTCAGCTCTGTATGTGTGAGGGGAGTGGGCGTGCTGAGTGATTCTAGCCCCGCCCCGCTTACACAGAAGGATTGTTTGGGAAGCATGAGGTTTGCTAGAAAAAGGGTGGAGGAAATAAAGGATAAAGGAACTATCTAAAGGCAAGGAAGGGAATTTTCATATTTTCATTAAATAATAAGTACATTTCAATTTAGATTAACTGACGGTATTGGCATTTCTCAAGTACCTTCTAGGCTGGGTGCTGGGGGCTGAGCGGGGAAGGGTAACAGAGAAGGAAAAGTAAGGATTCTTGTTGTTGAGCTTGTAGTCAAGTTGGAAATGTGGTCAGCCTCAGTCATGTTTCGTGAAGGGTTGGGATGTCAGGACCTTGCATGGTAAGAGAAAAGCCTGGTTGACACTAGGTAGAGATGTGGGGAAGGCTTCATGGAAGGGGCTTCAAGGAAGGGTCAGTGTGGGAAAGATGTGAACTGCTGTAATTGCTTGGTAAGAATTTAGGAAAAAGCTATGACTATTTCATTTTTTGAGAAGTTCGTATCTGGGAAGCTCAGAGAGTGTCTTTTTTGGTTTAAGCAGGAGAGGTAGACGGATGGCAATGCAATATAATAGTTCAGTGTTCTCTTCTAGAATGAGAACAAGAGAACAGATGCATGCATTCCCTTCCTGAGGATCTTGCTTTCTGTTCCTCAGCATTCTCTACCTCCTTAGCCATTACTCACTGTTAAAGGCAGTGCTGTTTGTTTCCCTGGCTGGCCTTCCCCCATGTTGGCCTACTGGTTTTGTAGGGTGTAGAGTGATGATTTCTCCCATCCACATTCTTTCCGCCATTATCTGGTGCTCCCACCAGAACACAATGTGTCCTACAAGTGTCAGGATGTGTTTTGTGTTTTCTCTGATGTTGATTTATTATGGTTCCTTCTTATTTCATTCATTGACTATCATGTGCCAGGAGGTTCATTGCCGGGTGTGCGAAGTGTTTCACAAGGACAGATAAGATGTTGTCTGAAGAAGTCCAACAGCGGCCAGCCACTTTAGTGTGAATGTAACCAACATGAACATCAGTGCACTTGGGAACATCAAAGAAGGGAACTGAGGTCTGAGGAGAAATGCCCAATGTAACTTTTCTTCCCAAAGAAGAAAAGTTGTAAGGTTTATGCTGGGCACTTGTGCCTAGACTGCAGCTCGAGGCTCCCTGAATGTCCACGATCATTGTGCTCTTAGCTTGGCCTTTGATATAGCAATGGTGGAAGAGTCGTGGGAACTCTGGAGGTGATGTCCAGCAGGACACCATTTTGTAACTCTCCTGGGCAGTCTGAGAGAATATGGAGTCTGAGTAGCAGATTTCTGAGTTTGAATTTTATCCTGCAAGCAACAGGGAGTCATTAAGCATTCTTGAATAAGAATTATTAAAGGATGTGTTGAAGCTAGTGTTTGGGGAAGATCTTTTGATCAGACTTATAATGGTTTGGAGGCAGAAAAGAATGGAGATTAAAAAAAGAGAGAGAGAAAAGAATGGAGGTTATAAGACTAGTTCGTAATATCCGTTTGTGACAATAAGATCCTGGACAACGATGGTAGCAGTAGGAAAGGAAGAGAAGAAAAATATGAGAGCTATTTTAAATACAATGGAAATTATCAAGTATTCTAAGAACCTTCTTGGGGGAAAAAAAAACACCTTTCTCCTAGTTTAATGATAATGGAGACAATATACATCAGAGCTTTTCCCGCCCCATTTATTGGTTATGACTTTTATGGTTGACAAGATTATCTAGCACGTCTGTTGGGCAGGCACTTTTTGGCGTCTGTTAAGTAGTAGACTTACGTAGCCAGAGGACTTGACTGTACTTCCGGTAGATGAGGAAACTTCCCCAGCCTGGCCGTGTGAGTCGGAGGTGCCCCAGGTGCAGTGGGGGGGGAGGGGAGCGGAGGCTTTACCACTGCCCCTGAGCAGGGAAAGTGCAAAGAAGTGGGTGGGAGAATCTGCCAACACCTAAGGCTGGGTGATGATGCCCTGGCTGTGCCCGTGCAAGGCTGGCATGAGTTCAGTGAGAAGATTAAGCCAAAAATCTCTGGAGCTTTGTTGGATTTGGCTAGCTTAAAGCTAAGCGGTGAATGGCTCTTTGCCTTTTTGGTGAGAGGAGCCCGGGAGCATGGTTTCTTGATAAATGTTTCTTTTGTTAACAAAGTGCAAGACCCCTCAAGACTGGTCTGCCATAGCGACCAAGGTTGGAGTGTCGCTGTTATTCTTCTTTGGGAATTCTGGGCCTGAACGTGTGGTTGGACTGTCGAGTCATGCCTTCTGAACCTCAAGAAAAAGAAGGAGAAGGAAAAGGAGGAAGAAGTGTGTGTGTGTGTGTGGGGGGGGGGGCGGTTATTTTCATCATATATAAAGATACCACGTTTTCTGTTTGGACAGTCTCAAATTCTTGAGTGAATCTTTGCTTCTTTATTTGTCTTTCATTGCTTTAAACTCTGCCAAAGAAAGAAAGAAAGAAAATATATGAAGGGGTCAAACTCCTTCCAGCCCCACTGGTTTATGGAGGGTTACTGAGTGCCTGGCACTAGGTCAGGTGTTGTGGGAAATGCAGAGAAATGTTTGACCTTTTTCTGTTCTTCATGAATTCCCAAGCTAGTTCTTAACGCATGAATGTTGTATTTGAGGAAGAATATCTGTTTTCTGGAAATGTAATACGTCAAGTGGGTTGGAATAGAGTTTATAGGTTTGCATTCAATTAACATTTACTGGGCGCCTATCTACTCTCTGCCAGGCATTTCTGCAGATGCCTCTTATCTGTGAGAAAAGACCCGCTCTCCTCTCTTCCCAGAGGAAGAACCCAGGACCCAGAGAGAAGAATGGCTTGCCCATGGTCATAGAGAGGACGGTGGAGCTAGGTCTCCTGAGATTTGCTCATTGTAGAGGTAGCTCTAGGTTCTTCAGTTGTATGAGCACCACCTTGGAGGAGGGGGCATGCAGTCTTAGCGCGCCCCTCAGGCTGGGTGGGGGGAGGAATTCAAAATAGGCAGGACGACCTAACATGTTTAAACCAGAGCAGGCAAGTTGAAATTAGCCTCCACTTCCGCGAACATTGGCTTCCCATTCTTTCAGGTATAAGCTAGGATGTCACTTTTCATCTGGGAGAAGAAATTCATAGTCCTAGGGGCAACCTGCAAATCTGCAGTTTCACAAAAGGTACCTGAAACAAGGTGAAACAAGGACGGAGAGGGTACGTGTGTCGTTGAATCTGTCATTGCCTGTAGCCCTTTGGAAGACCTAAAGTGACATTTCTCAGTTGAGACACATGAGGGCGCTCGAACCAACCAACAGTGAGATGCCTCTTTAAAAAAAAAAAAAGGTTGTGAATCCTGGTTCTGTTAAATTGGCCATTGTTTCAGGCCATCGGGATGGGATGCTTTTTAAGAGGGGATAACTTTATTTTTGTGGTCAGTAAAAAAAAAGCTCACTCTCTTATAATTCAGCTGATGAGCTTGCAGACTAGCATGGTTGTACATATTTGGAAGTTTTGCAATTTATACCGTCTGGATACCATCCTCTTATTGCCTAGTAGGGAAATAGGTTGCAGGAAAGTTTTTTAAAAACTGTTCTGCCCCAGTGCTAAGGGGAGGATAATGCCCGTACCTAACTGTTCAGGGCAGGTGATAACACACACGTGTTACTTTGAGTTCTTTGTTTTAAGAAAGGAATTCTATTTCCAGGTGGTAGGGAGCATTGCTCCTCATCACTGAAGAAAACGAAACTTCTTTGTCCCATTTTGCTACTCAGCGTTCTTTCTTCCGGTGGTCTTTAGACAAAGGCCAAGGCTGAATAATTTCTCACTCCGTTTCTGACATATTTTTGATGCCTTTCCTATATTGGAAATCTTCTGGGGGGAGTGTGGGAGGTCGACGTGGGGGCCCGAGTGCTCTCCTGCTTCTTGGTCCTGTCCCCAAACACCTTGGTGAAGAAGACATTTGCAGTCTGTTATGTGCAGGGATTGGGGCAGACTTGTCCCACAGCACGTGTCTGAGAAAGCCTTCCGCCCAGAGCTTAACGCAGACCCCTCCAGTTAGAGATCAGGGCTTACCACTTCCCGCCAACCAATCTGTCCCTCAGTGCATGTTTGTTAAGCTCTGTGTCTGGAATGGTGTTAGCACTGTGAAAGAACAGACAGTGCTGTGCGGGGCAAGGTGTGGAGGCGCGTGGACCTGGCCGTGAGGCAGTGAATACACAGTGTTAAACCGTGAGCTCCAGAGTGAGATTGATAGAGGACGCCAATGAGTTCGTGAAGTAGAAATTTAAAAAAATCCGCTTCCACAACCTGTGCTGAAGCATCATTCTGACATATTTAGCCTAAAGCCAGCTTGCCGTTCGCAAAATGCCATCCTAGTATAAAGAAGTGTCTTGCAGCCATTCCTGAGTGCTAGACAAATCTATTATTACTAGTTTATTGGCTGAGAAAAGGGGATGTGGAGAGGGAGCAGCCTTTATACAAAGTTACCTGGCAAGTCAGCAAAGGGGCCAGACTAGGAGATTATAGATTTCTTTACTTGATGTTTGGAAATCTTGCCAAGAAATTTATTGTGGCAATTCAAATGCATTTTATAATCAAGTTGCATTTAATATGCTTTAGGCTGAAGCACAATTAAGATAAACCAGTTCTTGGCTCTGGGTGGGTATCATGGGAGTATCAACATATTCCGATTACTATATCAGGATAATAAAGTGCAGAATGCAGAGTCAGAATTTATACTGTAATAAGGGTTTTATAATGGTAGCAAAAATGGTCACTAAGTGCCATTTCGTTGGCTTTCATGGAACATGGTTTTTGTCAGCTGTTTGGGAAATGAACTCTCTCAGCCCATTTAAAAATTAATTGTAAGGAAATTTAGTGGAATAAATGGAAATCCAAGTGCAAAGGAAACACACTCTGGCCTCAAGGCAAGCATTTTCTTGAACTTGTCATTCCCCACTCTCTAGTGACAATAATAGGAAGGGGGAGGAAGAGAGAGAGAAAAAAAGTTACAGCTTTGGAGGAAGTGGTGAAATCCTTAAGGGCAAAAAATGTCATCAGGGGAGTTGCTGTACTAAGACAGGGAAATTTAGCTCAAAATCGTGTGGAGCAGTGGAATATTATTCTTTTCATACAGCAAAGTTTAATTATATTCTCAGTGCTTCTTCTCATATTTGTGTTTATTGTAATTTCTTCACACAGTTGTGACTGATTTTCTTTACCGGTCTCTTGTACATTAACAAAGGAAGGGCAGTTTCCTCTGCGTGTGTGTGTGTGTGTGTGTGTGTGTGTGTGTGTCTGGGTGGGGGGGCACTTTATCCTTCATTTGGTGTTTAAATCACTCACAGAAGACTTTAAAATACAGAAAATAATGAGAATGATCCACACTGTTAAAATCAAACTTTGGAAATGAGAAAATATCCTAACGTGATATTAAACAGACCTTGAAAAACAGATTGATCTGATGGAAAAGTACGTTTTGGGATTTTTAAGTCCTAACTTTTCTCTTTCTTGCCAAAAAAGTAGAGGAATTGACAGGTAGTTTAGACTTATCCTGTGAGTCCGGATATCTTTCCAGATCATGGCGAAAGGTGCATGTGTGTGGAGTGACTTCTCTTAGGAGCCCACTGGTTGCCCGCAGGCAGGAGCGCCTCATCTCAACCCAGGCCTACTGAGCAGGGTGGGAGGAGATGCCGTCCCTCCCAGTAACAAGACTGTGAGAATTTGTGCCTCTCCTTGTGTGTCTTCTTTCAAACAAATGCAGTCTCTTTAGCCAACCTTTAGAAACCGAGTTTGTCTTCCAGCCTGTCTCCAACCTCTTCCCTGGCTCCTTGAAATGTTGTCTTTTGCCATGAATTGGAAGGAGCCACTGGAACACACCATGCTCCTTTAGAAGGGGTGGATGCAAAGCCATGGGCTGTAAAATAGGGGCCCTGAATGGCTTTTCATGGGGAAATTGTGCTTTCCTGAGAAAGAGCTGTGCCTTGCTGCAGCGTTCTGTGCCTCGTGCCAAAAAGGATTTGCTACCTGGTTAAGAATCCAAACCCCACTGAGTGCTTGGGCACTGCGGGCTGGCGGAAGGTGCAGAGGGGGAGCCTCCAACCTACCTCACTGCGAGGTGACCAGATCCAACTGCTGTTGTCATGCCGGGGGCTTGGTTTATAATTTGGTTCTTAATTGGTTGGAACTTCTCCAACTCCAGTGTGTGTGTGTACGTTAGACACCGTAATACATGATTTAAAGGTGTGGCCCTTGTTAAGGTAGCTAACTGCCTTTTAAACTCTAGGAGCCCCTGAATCACAACATGGCGTGCATGCAGTGATGCACCCCTACCCCATCGGAAGTCTATTCATACTGTGTGTGATGTGTTAACCAGCAATTGACTAGTTGGTATGATGTTGCATTTTATAGATGTTTACTTAATTATCTGCTTCAAATTTTTGCAGTTTTCTTTTTTTAAGATTTTATTTTAAAAAAATCTTTCCTTAAAGATTTTATTAATTCATTCAACACAGAGTGTGAGCACAAGCAGGGGGAGCGGCAGGCAGAGGGAGAAGCAGGCTCCACACTGAGTGGGGAGCCCGACGTGGGGCTTGATCCCACATGACTTGAGCTGAAGGCAGATGCCTAACCGACTGAGCCATCCCCTGCAGTTTTCTTATTGTATTTTTTTCCTTTGGAACCAGCAGATTTTCTCCCCAGTTCTTAGTGATCTGTAAGCCTTGAAGAGCTCATAGACACCAGGTACCATCCTCTAGTGCCTAATGAAGAAGTTGAGCCTTTGGTTTAAGAAGGAGTTATCAGACAGGACCCAAATACCCATTGGTGTAAATCAACATTTCCTAGAGTGTGTTGCCAGAGGTAACGGTCTTATGAAATGCACCAGGGGGTTGCCATGAGCATCAGCATGTTGAAGGCACCCAGAAATCCTGTAATAAGAAAGCTTTTACACTCTTTAGTCCTATGTACCCCAAAGGTATTATTCAGAAAGCTTTTTTTTTTTTAATTAGTAATACTTACTAATATCCTGCAGGACTGGTGTTCCTTGGAACCAGTTTTGGGGACTGTTGGTTGTAAGCCAGTTAACTCCCACTCACCTCCTCGGAGTTTACCTTGGTCCTGCTCTGGACCAGCTTTTATCCCTGCAGCTTCAAACTCCTCCTTTACAGCCATACTCTTACTTAGACCTACCTCTCCTTTAGGGTCCACAACTGCAATATCTCATTTAATCTTCAACACAATGGCAGAACACAGGTGTTGTTATGCGTTACCTACAAGGAAAGTGAAGTTCAAAGAAACACAGTTATTAGGAAGTAGTGTCTTGATTCAACATTGGGACTGTCTGACTCTAGGGTACATGATTCTAACCAATGGTATTCTATAGGAGAAAACAAAAACACTCAATTCAGCTAGACGTATATTTAGGAAGACAGTAGAATGTGTTTCTCTTTAGGTCCTGAAAACTGTATGTTCAGCTGAACAAAACTGTTCCAAACTGCCTGTTGGAGCAGAACAGGGAAGGAAGGAGCACAAGCATTCCAGAATGGTATTTCTCTTTCAGCCTAGAAAATCCTCTGCTGCTACCAATGAGTCCGGGTTGTCAGGTCAGGCTGCACCCAGACCTGCTGCACCCAGGAGTGCTGCTCCCTTTGGAATTTCTCTGCTGGAGTCAGCTCCTCATTGGCTATCTCCCTACACTGCTTCTTCTAGTGATCACTGCTGAGTGTGCTGCTGGCTACCCAAAATACTGCAGCAAAACAAAACTATCTGGGTTTCCCTTGTCTGTGTTTCTTTCACCGTCCCACTGCAATTGCTCTTGCCTCTTGCTGGGGAATGCTCAATCTGATTGAGGGTTATTTTCTTGTCTTGAGAAAAGGGGAGGAAGAACGCAATGGCTGCTTTGATGAGTCTGGGAGAGTGCAGTGGTTTCTTGGCTTGCTCTCTACTTAAAGAAAAGACCTTTAGAGTTACAGCCATTACTGCTTGGGGGGTTCCAAGCTCTCACTCCTCAAAACTGCTGGGGAAACTCTAAGCTTACACCTTTCCCCATTCATATGTAGTATAATGGACGTACACCTGGTAAAGTTTCCAAAGTCTAATTCTTTAAAGCACCTCTTTGGTAGAAGGGCATCTGTGTGCCATCCAAATCGTTTTGATTCTCCATTGGCGAGGTCTTTTGTCCATGCCTCTTTTGGAGGAATGAGCATAGAGAGGACAGAACTTTGTACACATCTATTCTCTAGGCTTCATAACTATGAAATGACAAATTTAAAAGGCAAGTTATTGGCATAGAAAGGATTATCCGTGTTATTTTACTTTTTCTTTCACACTATTTCTAAGCCAAGAACATCAGCAGGGATAGGAAGAAAATGTGTTGTTAAATATTACTTAGGCATTTGACATGTTATGAGGGGGAAAAATCCAACCACGTTCTTATGTATAACATTATGTTCAGTCCTTTATTAATATCACTAGTTTGGCTAAGTGGCAGCTACAGGCTAACATAAACAAATAGTCATGAATGTGCTGAACGTTACAGTTCAAACATTTGAGGCAGTAATCAGACTGAACCTGGGTGGGTGGTCAGAGGAGTTTCCTCGAAGAGGAGGTGTTTGAGCTGAAATCTAGACAATAACCAGATGCAGTTAGGCAATAGCGGGGACTGGGCTATTGGGTTGCTCAATCCTAGGGAACACCAACCATAGCCTACCTACTCTGTGAATATGATGCCCTCTAGTTATTCAACCCTGATGTGGAACTGTGTGACATGGGAGAGGGGGAGAGGTTTCTTGTGAGGAGGAACAGGATGCCTGGCCATCCTGAGATACAGTATGGTGCTTCCAAGGACCTGAAAGATGGAAGGAGAGAAAGAGCAATATTAGATGAGACCAAAGAGGTTGGATGGGGCTAGATCAAGTACAATTTTGTAGCCCATGTCAAGATTTTTCAACTCTTTCTTACAGGCAGTGAACGACCATTAAAGGGATTTAAGCAAGCATCATTGGTAAGTTTTGCATTTTAAGTGTGTATTTCATACTACAGGATGAAGAGTGGATTGGTTGAGCACTCAGGTAGGGAGATGAATGAAGATGAATGGTGTTTGGACTGCAGGGATCGTGGGGTTGGAGAAAAATGAGAGGATCCAAAAGACACATGGGATATTGGGTGATTGACGTATGGGGTGGGGAACAGTGAGGAGAAAGAGAGAGGGTAGATTCAAAGATGGTTTCTGGGTTTCTCTCTTGAACTGGATGAGCGGGCTGACATTTACTGAGATATAGGACACCATGAAGAGAGAGTTTCTCATGTGTTTAAGTGCAAAATAATGACCTGAATTTTGGACTGAGTGAAGATGCTAAGATGCCTAATAGGACATTTTGAGTAGGTGGCTAGGTACATGGATCTGCTGGTCAAGAGGGGAATTTGAGCTGGAGTTACAAATTGGGTAGTGGCTGTCAGGGTTTAGAAAACATGGAAGTAGTTGAGAATATTTAAGGAGAAAGTATTGGGTTAGAATTGAGGAAGCCCCCAAAAGGAAGAAGTTTGTGGAAACCAAACATTACATGGTTGGGTAGAGGAAGAGGAGATTGCAAGGAGACCTGAAAGGCAGGTCCAATGAGATAAGAGGGTGCAATCCCCCAATTAGGGGAAGATGATGTTTCACAAAGAAGGAAATAGTTAAGTGTTAACTGCTGTAGAGACATCAAGGGTATAAAGTAGGATATCTCCAGGGGCAAATAGCATAATCTGATTCAAACTCACTTAAACAACCAGGGTATGTATTGACTTTTAACTGGAATGTAAGAAATGTGCAAGGCTTTAGGTTCATCTTGTTCTAATGGCTCTGCCTTCATCACTCTGGATCCCCTTAGGTGTGTACCTTCCTCTGTGGTTTTTCTCTTTAGACTATTTCCATCATGCAGACAAAATGGTTGCATTTGCTTCTGGCTTCACATCAGTACTTCCTGGTGTTCTGAAGTGATAGTTTGGCTCTTCCTCTTGCTCACTGTTGAGAGTGAGTCAACTTATTTTACAGAAGCCCTCACCATGCTCCTTCTGGCTTGTTGTTGCACTGAACTGAGTCACAGGCTTATTCCTGAACTTAAGCCCTGACCTGAAAACCACCTTGCATTTAATGACTTAAATGTGATTTGCTGACACCATTACTGCGAAGAGGATGGGGATAAATAGACCATTAAGGCTTGTTGCAGGAAATAGGGTTGGAGTTATCTTCTCTGGCAGCACAAAACTGCAGTTCTTTTGGGAATGGTCAAGAAGGGAATGATAAAGAAGAGGTTGGGCAACCAGAAAAGTCCAGTACATTAGCATAAGCAAGAGCTGGGACCTATTCTTAACAGTTAGGTGAATGTTCTGCTAGATACGACGTCCTATACAATGTTCTTATTCTTTTAAAATGTAAATGGGATTATGTCATACACATTGCTCCATAATTTGCTTTTTTTCCTTTAAAAATATTTTTAAATGAAGTGTTCAGCAAAGTATAACAAAAACAGACATTATTTTAAAGCTGTCACATAGAATTAATGTGCAAAATATACAGCCAATCCCAGAATGGGAGACATTTAGCTTGTTCCAATATTTTCAATATTACAAAGATTCTACAACATTTGTAAATGCCTTTTGGGGCACATGTAAGCCTTTCTGTAGAATACATTCCTTGCAGTGAAATTTCTGGGCCAAAGACTAAGCACATAACATTTCAGAGAGCTGAAAAAGCATCTTCCTTTATACTACTTCTTTGAGCAGTCTACAAGAATGAATATTTCATCCATATACTCACCAATGCTGAATACCAGTAATTGGAAAATACTTGGTAAAATCAAATTGTCATTTTAATTTATTTCCTAGATTCATATGTCTTTCAAAGTGAATCCTCTTCTCTAGTTTTCATTTATTTTCGTTTTATTGCTCTATTTGGATTGTGTACTCTTTTTTGAGTATATACGGCAATTTATGTTTTTCCAAGAAAAAAATTAGTCATCGATGTTTTCATTACTTCGATATAAATTTCTCCATGGTATTCCCTTTGAATTGGTAAAATTTCCTCTGTACCTGTGATTGAGACCATTTGTTGGCTTTGAATATTATTTATATCTTTTCACTTTTTTGTTAATCACACTTGGTAAAGACTTATTATATTGTTTAAAAAGCACTGTTTTTTGGTTTTATTAGGTTTCTAGTATTTTGTTCTAGATAATTAATTTCTATTTTTACTTTTATTAATTTAGTCTTTCTACTTTTATTTTGCTGTTGGTTTTATTTTCTTTTGGATTGGAAGTTTAGCTAATCTATTTAAGAAATTTCTTTTTATATAATGCATTAAGCCTACATATTTTTCCTGAAAGTTATTTTGACCCTATTGTAAAAGTTTTGTCATCTAGTACACTCACTTACTGTTTTTTTCTCAATAATTTGTAATTTCGTTTTAGATTCCCTTTAAAAATTAATAATTATTTAGATCAATTCTAGTTCCCAAATGGTAACACTAATATTTTCAAGCATATTAGGACTCATGTTTTTTCTAGTGATGTTTGTGTTTCTCTTCTTCCTCATGAATATTAGCATGCCACGTTTGCTTTTTGCGCTTTTACCGTGTTTTAAGTTGTTATCACCTGGAATTTTAGATCCAGATTCATATTACTGTTTTAAGTTTCCAGGTCCCTACTCATTCAGCTTTAAGGATAGGTTTTTATTGGGTTTTCTAGTGACTACTATTTACATATTCCATATTTTCCAACTTTAAGACACATTTATTTTGCTTGTTTGTTTTGATGGCATAACTCCTTAAGTCAAACCCTCGGAGAGTTTCTCTGGTAAATTTCCCGAGTTCTTACATGTTGAGAACATCTGTTTTGTCTTCCTCATTGAATTATGGTTTAGTCAGATACAGAATTCTATACTTGAAGTAATTTTTTTCTTAGATCATGGAGCTACTTCTCTACTCCTTTTTAGTATCTTATGTTGCAGGTGAGAATTTTGATGCCTATTTGATTTTCAGTCCATTGATGGCAAGCTACTTTTTTTCCCACTTTCTGCAAGATTTCAACTTTTTCATTTCTTTTTAGAGATCTGAAATTTTGTTAAATTTGTCCAGTTGTTGGTTTTTTGCTTTGATTTATTTTGACTTTAATTTTTTTGTAAAGATAAAACATTAATATGATTAAAAATTTTAAAGACATTGAAGGCTATTTGGTGAAAAGTGTCCCTTCCATTCCATTTCTTTTTTTTTTTTTTTTTTTTTAAAGATTTTATTTATTTATTTGACAGAGATAGAGACAGCCAGCGAGAGAGGGAACACAAGCAGGGGGAGTGGGAGAGGAAGAAGCAGGCTCATAGCGGAGGAGCCTGATGTGGGGCTCGATCCCATAATGCCGGGATCACGCCCTGAGCCGAAGGCAGACGCCTAACCGCTGTGCCACCCAGGCGCCCCCCTTCCATTCCATTTCTATCTTCCCCTCCTCCTTTCTGGGAACACCTGATGTAATCAATATCTTGTGTGTCCTTCCAGGGCTTTCCCCGCCGTCCTTCTCCCACCTGGTAGCATATTATACATTTTGTTCTATGGTTTTTTCCTTTTTTCATTTAACACCCCAGAGAACAACATACCAGAATATATGTAGCAGTCACTCTTAACCATGTTCCTCTGCATATAATTGGTCCTTTTTCTCTGGATGATTTTAAGGCACTCTCTTTGGTACAATTTTATAATGATCTTCCTAAGATTGGTTCTTTTCTATTATCCTGTTTAGAGTTTACTGAGCTTTTTGGATCTGCAAGCCAGCGTTCTTCATCAAATTTAGGAAAATTTCAGCCATTATTTCTTCAAATATTTTTTTCTGCCCTCTCTGATTCTATTTTCCTCCTGAAATTCTTATTACACACATGTTAGACCATTTTAGGTTTTCCCACAGATCCCTAAGGATGTGTTCATTTTTCTTCAATCTTTTTCTTCTTTCTGTCCCATAGACTGACTAATTTCTAGTACTCGGTCTTCAGACAGACTGGGCTAACCATCATCCAGTATGACACATTCGTATGACTAATAGTTGATGCTGGCTGTCAGCTGGAAACTCACTTGGAGTTGTCAAACACAACACCTACATGCGGCCTCTCCACGTAGCTTGAACTCATACCATAGCAGCTGTATGAGTGTTCCCACAGACACAGAAGGAATCTGTAGGGCTTCTTATAACTTTGCCCAAGAAGTCCCATAATGTTACTTCTACTGCATTCTGTTGGGCACAGAGTTTTAAAGTCAGACCATGGGAAAGGGGGACAGTGACTCTGAGGAAGAGCACATAGGATGGGAGACACTATTGTAGCCATTTTCAGAAAATACAACCTGTTACAACTTCTTTAGAGTCTTTATCTGCTAAATATACCCTATGGGCCATCTTGGGTTTGGTTTCTATTGATTACCTTTTTCCTTGGTGCTAGGTCACGTTTTCTTGCTTCTTGTGTCTTTAGTCATTTTTAACTGAATATTAGACATTTGGCATAATACACTTTAGAGACTCTGTATTCTGTTATCCTTCTTTGAAAATTATTAAGGCATGATTTAGTAGGCAGTAAAATTGTTGGATGATCATTTTGAATTTGTGTTAGCTTGATTTTATGCTTAACTGGGTGTATATTTCCAAAGTGTCAAGAAGTCTTGGCAGTCCCCTATAACAGGAAGGATCTCTACTTCCAAACTCTCTTCCATAAAGACCTTGTGAGGGTGTGGTTTTAGGCATTGTTGATTCTAGGAAGGTCTGGAATCAGTCTTACACTAGGGTGTCGTCCTAACTTCTAAGGCAAGCTTTTGTGGTAATTCAGCCTGATGGGTATTAATGAGGACTCTCCACCCCAGCAGGGTCAGAACTTTCTGGTACTGCTCCTAACTGAGCACAGCCCAAACTCTAGAATCTTGGTTCCATTCGCAACGTTGTAGTACTTGCTATCTGGTGGGTCTTGAATGGAATTGGGCTGTGCAAGTAAGCCTAGGCTCATCATGGAGATACCCAACACAGATTTTTGGAGTTCCTCACTCTGCATCTCTCCCCCTCTCTCCTCTGCTTTTCCTTGAAGAATCCGTCATTTCAGCTGCTCTGAACTCTGGTATCTGCCTCTCCCACTCAGCAGGACTGCTGAATTCTGCTCACCTCCTGAGTTTCCCTTGTCTTAGAATGGCAGTCTTGTCCTGCCTGTTATCTGAAGCCTTTATAAAAGACTGGCTTCATCTCTGTTGTCCAGGTTTGTCGTTGTTCATGGTGAAGAGGCTAATATAGTTCCGGTTACTCCATCACGGCCAGAAGCAGAGGCTCTATCCGTCTTCTTATTTATGACTTCTCAGTTTTATATTTAGAAAAACTGTCTTTCTTTTGAAATTGCAATAAAAAATCCTGTCAAATGTTTTCCTAGTAATATTTATGGTTTTAATTTTTAAAGACTAAATCTCTAAGATTGATTTTGATGACATACACTGTGAAATATGAAGCCAATTTCATTTTTATTCGCAAGATGGTAGTCTCAAAACCATTATTTAAAAAATCCTTAATTTTTAACCACTTACTTGAAATGCTTCTTATATACTTTGCTGTTTTTTACATTCTTCTTTCAGTATGTTTCTTGATTTTCTGGTCTTGTTATATTGGACTCTCTGTTCACAGACTGGTATATTACTGTTTAATTGTAACTTTATGATTCATTCTAATATACGATAAAGCTATTTCTTCCTCATGAATCTTCTTTTGCACAATTGTGAAAACTCTTCTTGATTATTTTTTCATATAACTTTAGGATCAGCTTGTTTGTTGAAAAATCTCATCGGTGTTGGTTCAGTTTGTAAATTAATTTAGGGACAGTTGTTATTTTGTAATCATTTTATTCTAGACTGCATATTACCATTTTTTTTTAAATTAAGTTTTCCTTTGCCTCCTGTAGTAGGACATTTCTTGTTAAATTCACATCTAGGTACATCTTTGTTGTTATGTTTTTGTTTGTTTGTTTTTAAAGATTTTATTTCTTTATTTGACAGAGAAAGAAGGAGAGAGCACAGGCAGGGGGAGCACAGAAGGAGAGGGAGAAGCAGACTCCCTGCTGAGCAGGGACCCCTGATGTGAGGCTCCATGCCAGGACCCTGGGATCATGACCTGAGCCAAAGGCAGACGCTTAACCGACTGAGCCACCCAGGTGCCCCTGTTATGTTTTTCATATAAGTCATTATTCCACGGTACCTTCTAATCAGTTGTTGTTTGTGTATATGAAAGCCTTTGGCTAAATAATATTCCATTATATGTATCTACTACCTTCTTAATCCATTCATCTATTGAAGAATATTTAGATTATTTCTACATCGCGGCTCTTGTGAATAGTGCTACAATGAACATGGGAGTGCTAATATCTCTTTGAGGTCCTGATTTCAGTTCTCTTGGATAAATACCCAGAAGTGGGATTTCTGGATCACATGGTAGTTTTATTTTTAATTTTTTGAGGAACCTCCATACTGTTTTTTATGGCGGCTGTACCATTTTGCGTTTCCCTCAGCAGTGCGCAAAGGTTACAATTTCTCCATATCCTTGCCAGTACTTGTACAAAGTTTCAGTTAAGCAAGATGAATAAGTTCTAGAGACGTGCTGTGCAGTATTGTACCCCTAGCCACCAATATTACATTATACAATTAAAATTTTGTTAGGAGGGTAAATCTCATGTTAAATGTTCTCACAACAGTAAAATACAGTTAAAAAAATGAGAGGAAGCTCTTTTAAAGTATGGGTATCAGTTTCTCTCTTTTTTTTTTTTAAGATTTTATTTATTTATTTGACAGAGATAGAGACAGCCAGCGAGGGAGGGAACACAAGCAGGGGGAGTGGGAGAGGAAGAAGCAGGCTCTTAGCAGAGGAGCCTGATGTGGGGCTCGATCCCAGAACGCCGGGATCACGCCCTGAGCCGAAGGCAGACGCTTAACCGCTGTGCCACCCAGGCGCCACTAGTTTCTCATTTTTAACCAGCTTTTAACAGCTCCCTGTGATGTTACCGATGTTACCCTTTTAATCTAGCAATGTCACATTTGAAAAAATCACGAGAAATCCCCAAACAATAACACATGGTATTAATCATAACATAATCCCTCCACCTACAAGTCCCTTCTTAGCCCTTGACACAGAATTTGTGGATGGTTTTTACTCCAAGCTTCTCAGTTGATGAGATTGCAGTTAGTTGGTCTTTTACCTTTTCTTTCTGGACAGTTTTCTTTTAATGGGATTCAAGCCAAGAACCTGTTATTTGGTGCTCTGGTCCCGTGAATAGGTCATCAAGCATCCCAAGATGACGGTGGTCAGCCCAGACATCCAGAATGGCGGGTGCATTTCTTGTATCACATAACTACATCTGGATCTCTGTGAAACAGCACATTTGCCTTCATCCTGTCTTTCCTACTCTTTCACTGGAATTTGGACCTGTTGGCCCTTTGGGTGGCTTGTGTTTACCTCAGTAGCGGACATGACAGCTGAGCTCCCCACGCTGCCATCTCTGAGGTCTGGTTTCCTGGGGCTTCCCCTACTTTCATTTCTATCCAGGGAAGATAAGAACCTGGTTGCCAGCATTTCTGAAAATATTGAGGAAAAAGGGCTAGAGTCTCAGCTTCCTTTCTTTTGTGGGAAGTTCTCTGGAGCCCTGTGTCCCCATACAGTCCACGGTGCAGAAAAAAGAGATGATGGTAGGCTTTCATGCAAGCGCTGAGGGTGGTTGGCTGTGGCAGTGTTGTTCCAGAGGACAAGTTCCTTGTCCCCTACCCTCTCTGAGGCTAATGATAGCAGTGATAGAACTGTCTCTAACTACTGCTGCTGTTACTGTCACCCTTTTGTCTTCTGACCTGAGAGTGTAGTGGGCACTAGGCAGAAGGTTCGGGACCTGTAATTCATGTCCCTGAAGGGAGGAAGTCATCCTGATGCAGGTCTGGATGCATCGTTTTTCTCTATGTGCCTGTGGGCCATGCCTCTCTGCGGCCACTGCCAAGTAGTCCATCCTACCCCATGGTCTTCCATTGTGCCACCCATGGTCTTCTACCGCTTGGAATGGTGTGAAATGATGCTCTCTTTCCCTGGTGCTTTTGAAAGGATTTGTGTATAATTCAAGTTTGAGAAATGGTAGAATAAAAACATTGTCTCTGGACAGTCCTAGTGAAAATGCTAGTATGTTCCTTGGAAGGATCAAAGGTTAATATTATTCCCTCCAACATTCACTAAGGAATCTGTAGATTCTATCAGATTAGCTAGTTATTCTGTATCATGGTATAAGAGTAGACTAGCATGGGGCCAGCTGCATAGTGATCGAGAAGAAGGTTTAGGATTTATTTAGAATTTATTAATTCTAATGATGAGGTGCTTGTCTTAGTCCATTTGGGTTACTATAACACAACAAGAGAGACTTATTTCTCACAAGTTTGGAGACTGGATGTCCAAGACCAAGGGTGCCAGCATGGCTTTGTTTTGTGAGGGTCCTCTTTTTGGTTTATAGCTGGCTCCTTCTGACTGTGTTCTTACATGGTGGAAGGAGCTAGGCATCTATCTGGAGCCTCTTCTATGAGGCACTAATCCCATTTTGAGGATTCCACACTCATGACTTAAGTGCCTCCCAAAGGCCCCACCTACTAATACCATCACTTTGCGTATTAGGAATTCAACATTTGAATATTGGGGAGGTCATAAAAACATTGAGACCATGGCAGTGCTTAAAAGGAGAACTAAGAGAATAGTGGAAGGCAGGGAATAGTCATCTCTTAATTGACATTTTGCCTTGGGATGGGCCTATTTGACAAAGATTTCACAAATATAAGAATTTACCATGAGTACAGATAGCCCTTTGCTGGTGAGGCTGATTTTTATCTCCTCCTACCCACTCCCTTCCCCACCTGGTTCTCAGGTGAACACAGTGAGCCTTAAAGTCCCTTTCTCCTTTTCATTCTTCACAGTATCATGTGGGGAACACTGACTGGGTTCAATCCTGTCATTCCATAGTTGATGAAACTGAGTTCTATTTATCTCACAGTGACCTTACCAAGATCTCTTCTCTTGCAGTGTATGATAGCTAGGGCTTCCCTCAGAAGCGTGAAACTCCAGCCCCCCAAACCCATGCATGACAATGGAGGACAAAGCCCCCATGTGGGGCCTCTTCCTTCTGAGACCAGCCTCTGGGAATCTAAGCACAATTTTACAAATGGTGCTGGTGAGCTTCTTTACATGCAGTTTGTTTCTCTTAAACTTGTGGAATTAACTTTAAATAGAACTACAGTAACAGTGACAACTTTTGGCAGTGACAACCTTGGGTTTAAGTGGACTCAAATTAAGTAAAAAGAGAGCTGTTAATGGAAAATGTGAGAAACTGGTCGATAGTGCACATGATTTGATGTCAGGCATCAAAGGTTATTTGTTTACCTAATATCTCAGAGTGAATCTTGTCTTGAGAAGACTGGGGAGAGGGGAAGCATACTGTGGAAGGAAAAAATAGATCTCTGGAGACCGCAGCTAAAGAAAGAACTGGAGGTTGGACTCATGACTTGTTTGCTTCCCTATGACTATTTCTTCTTCCTTCTTTGAATACTAGAAGTTGGTTTAATTTTACTGTGTATCAGCTTCTCCTCTCTCTCACATTCTCTCTCTTGTTAACAGAGATCGTTTCCAAGGAATTTATGTATGTAGCTACCTACCTATCCCTCTATCCATCATCTAGTATCACACTTCAGGTTGCCATGGAATTTTTTGTGGGTTTATTTATTTCTTACATTGTATTGTAATTGTCTCATTATATGTTTGTTTTTTTTTAAACACTAGACTGAATTCCTTGAGGAGAGGGTCCGTGTCTTATTTGAAATCTGTATCTCCGCAGTCTAGCGTCCCATGGGATGAATGAATGAGCTCATAATATGGAGAATAGAGACTAGACATACTGCCTTTATTTTAAATTAGTGTATGTGTGTGTGTGTGTAAGTGACTAACAAGTGGCACCAACATAAACTAATAGAAGAATTGAGAAAAGTAAGTGCAAGAAAGCATTGTAGGGATTAGGCACTCAGCTGGTCCTCGGAGGATATGGAGGAACTGGATCAACAAATACGATGCCACAAATAAGGAGTAGCATGGAGGACATTAGGGGAAGAAAGGGATAAAGAAAGGGGGCGGTAAACAGAAGGGGGAGATGAACCATGAGAGACTATGGGCTCCAGGAAACAAACTGAGGGTTTCGGAGGGGAGGGGGGTGGGGGGATGGGCTAGGCTGGTGATGGGTATTAAGGAGGGCACGTATTACATGGAGCACTGGGTGTTATACGCAAACAACGAATCATGGAACATGACATCAAAAACTAATGATGTACTGTATGGTGACTAACATAATAAAATAAAATAAAAAAACCCAAAACATACGATGCCAGAGGAAGTTTAGGAAGGAAAAATGAGCTAAGGAGAGGAATCGGAAAAATGTAAGGTGTGTTTGAGGAACAGTTTCAATCAGCGTGTTTCAGGTTGGTGATTTGTGGTGGGGAATGATGGCAGAGAAGGTCCAATATTGGGTCTGGTTTGCGAGCATCTTGAATATCTGTAAGAAATTTGTATTTTAACCTTTATGCACAGTTGAGAATATTGGGGTATGAAGTAGAATGGAAGTGTCCAGCAGTTTTGATGAGAGAACTGTCACAGTGAAAGCAGAGGGGTAAGAAAGAGTTTGAAAGCACTTGATTCATTTAATCTATTCCTATATGCCAGGCACAATGCTAGCTGCTGGGGAAACAATATTGAATGAGAGTCTGTAAGTATACACCGTCAAGAGCTAAAGAAGAGGCAAACAGACATTTATAATACCCATGAGAAGTGTCAAGGGATCCATATGAGATAATTAGAAGGGCCATCTGACACCTCCTTGGAGGATGGGCTGGGAAGGTTTCTCAGAAATGACATCTCAACAGTTGTAAAGGGTAGTACCAAGTGGCCAAGCAAAGGAGGGTTTTTGAAAGGGAAGACCAGAGTGCCCTAGAAAGGGCATGGCACTTTCAGGGCCTGCCAAAGAGTTTGGACTGGTGTCAGCATGGAGGAAATGAGGATGCAGGGGGAGGTGTGGTGACCAGGAGGTGGTGACTGAGGAAATTGGAAAGGTGAGCCTGAAGGGCCTGGTTTGCAACCCTAACCTAGTTAGGGATTGCATTATTTATATCTAAAGTATTCTTCTTCCTTCTATCCCTCTGAGATGTTTATCAGGTCACTCTCATTTTCATACCATCTCATCTAAATTCATTGCCCTGAGAGTGAGGGCTTTATTCAGAAGTACCCAAGTCAAAATCAGTGGACTTCTGTCCACAATGTGCAGACTCTAGTTTTCTCCATTGATAGTCTGAATTCTATTAATAGATTTCTTTTTTTAAAGGAAGATGTGCCTTTCTTTCTTTCTTTTTTTTTTTTAAAGATTTTATTTATTTATTTGACAGAGGAGAGAGAGAGAGAGAACACAAGCAGGGGGAGCAGCAGAGGGAGAGGGAGAAGCAGGCTCCCCACTGAGCAGGGAGCCTGATGCAGGCCTCCATCCCAGGACCGTGAGATCATGACCTGAGCTGAAGGCAGATGCTCAGACCAACTGAGCCACCCAGGTGCCCCTATTAATAGATTTCTAATATTATTATTATTCTTGAGTTTGTGGGATAAAACTTATTTAATTAAAAACACATTTTCTCCTGATAATTGGTGGATTCATTTGCTGCTACTCTATTCCAGATTTTGGCTTTTGTATTTTGTTAAAGAGGTTGTTTTGCAGCCCTGTTTTTGAGGGGCCAGATGTCAGAGAGGGTGAGTGTAATGTGATGAAATGAATCATCAAGTCACTTCATTGTTTTCTACGGTCTAGTCGATTTTAAACAGTACAGATGTGATCTTTTCTGAAATTTTGAAAACTTCTTATTATTTAGTAAGAAAAGTTCCTTATGAAGTATTTAGGATTTTTTATGTTCTGAAATCGTGCATGCTCCCTAGAGACTATTGTACTTCTTCCTTTCCAGTTCTAATGCCTTTTATTTCTTTTTCTGGCCTGACTGCGCTGGTTAGGATTTTCAGTCCTCCATTGAATAGGAGAGGTGAGAGTGGGCTCCTTGTCTTGTTTCTTGTCTTACAGGAAGAGCTTTCAGCCTTTTATCATGGAGGATGACGTTAGCTTGTGGGTTCATATATGGCCTTTATTATATTGAGGTACATTCATTCTATACCTAATTTGTTGAGAGGTTTTTTTTTTTTTTTTTTTAATCATGAACAGATGTCGAATTTTTTCAAACGCTTTTTCTGATCTATTGAGGCGGTAATATGATTTCTAAATTTTATTCTATTAATGCAATGTATCATATTTATTAATTTGTGTCTGTGCAGTGTAAGTGCCTGACAGTTGGCTTTTTTTATTGTAATGCAAGTGCATAATATGAAGCCTTTTCTTTCCCTAGTTTTACTAAAATGTACTTGACAGACATCACTGGATAAGTTTAAGGCACAGCATGATGGTTTGCTTTACATATATTGTGAAATGATTACCATAGTAGGTTCAGCTAACACCCATCTTCTCATATATATGATAAAAATAAAGAAAAAAGAAAAAAGGAAAAAAAATGTCCTTGTGATGAGAACTTCTAGGATTTACTCTCTTAACTTTTCTATACGGATAGTCCCCGCCTGATGATGATTCCACTTAGGACTTTTTTGATTTTACCATGGTGCAAAACAATACACATTCAATAGAAATGATACTTCTTTGAATTTTGATCTTTTCCCAGGCTAGCGATATGCAGTTTGACACTGTCTCGCGATGCAGGGCTGTGAGACGCAGCTCCCAGTCAGCCGATTAATCATGAACAATCCATACACTTCCAGCCATTCCGTGGCTCACTTTCAGACTTTATTCAATAAGTGACATGACATATCCGACACTTTATTATCCAGTAGGCTTTGAGTTACATGATTTTGCCCAGCTCTAGGCTAGCGGAGGTGTTCTGAGCTTGTGTAAGGTCGGCGAGGCTAAGCTACGATGCTTGGTAGGTTAGGTGTATTGAGCGCATTTTGATTTATGAGAGCTTGGTTGATATTTAGCCCCATGGCCAGTTGAGGAAGATCCAGCATCGTTAGCTAGAGTCATCGTGTTGCACATCACATGCCTAGTGCTGGTCTTATAATGGGAAGTTTGCGCCTTTTGACCACCTTCCTCCAATTCCCCTTCCCCCACCCTGACACGAAGCTTTTGATCTTCGAGGCACCTCTTCAAAGACAGCTACCTTGAATAAGCCTATTGCCAGGCACAGGACTAGATAAAGAGCTAGCTGCCCCACCCCTGAAGTTCCTTTGTTTTACAGGCTTCTGGTTGACTTAGATAACTGACCAGTTGATTGCTTGTTTTTCCCTTCCTGCACTTTAATTCCTGCTTTTCTGTTTTAAATTCAGCAATAAAGAGTGAACCTGCAAAAGCTAGGCACCCCACCCTGGGGCCCCAATAAAAGCATAACCCCAAGCACATTGTCTCTCTCTTTCTGTAGTCTCACTGTGTGGGCCCCAGGCATACCATGTGCCTTCCAAGATATGTAAGTAATAAGCCTTATTTTTTCCCCCAAATTCCCTGATGGTTGTTGCTCAAGTGCATATTATAATCAGTTAAGTATCACGTCATTCTGAAAGGAGAACTGTCTGCGTGGGCTTACTGCAGGCCCAGATGAGTGCACCTAGGCATTTCTACTACACACTACTGAGGCTGAGACCAGCACGAAGGAGCATGTTGAACCATCCTTGCATCCCAGGGGTAAATCCCACTTGATCATGGTGAATGAGCCTTCTAATGTGATGCTGAATTTGGTTTGCTACTATTTTACTAAGAATGTTTGCATCTATATTCATCAGGGGTATGATCTGTAGTTTTCTTTTCTTTTTTTTAGAGAGGAGAGAGAGAGAGAGAGCAAGCATGAGCAGCAAGGAGGAACAGAGGGAGAGGGAGAGGAAAGAATCTTATCTGATGCAGGGCTTGATCTCACGACCCTGAGATCATGACCTCAGCTGAAATCAAGAGTCCAGTGCTTAACCAACTGAGCCACCCAGGTGCCCGATCTTATAATATCCATATCTGGCTTCTGTATCAGGGTAAGGCTAGCCTTGCAAAATGAGTTTGGGAGTATTCTCTTCTCTTTGATTTTTTTGGGAGAGTTTGAGAAGGATCGACATTAATTCCCCTTTAAATGTTTGGTAAAATTTACCAGTGAAGCCATCTAGTCATGAGCTTGTCTTTGTTGGGAGATTTTTATCACTAATTCAGTCTCCTTACAGGCAATTGGTCTGTTCAGAGTTTCAATTTCTTCCTGATTCAGCCTTGATAGGTCGTATGTTTCTAAGAATTTACTCATTTCTTCTAGGTTGTCCAGTTTGTTGGTGCATAATTAATTGTTCATAGAAGTCTCTTATGATCCTTTGTATTTCTGTGGTATTAGTTGTAATCTTTCCTCCTTCATTCGTAACTTTGTTGATTTGGGCCCTTGCAGAAAAGCTTGTAATTGTATGAATTCTCCTCTGATAATAACCCTGGTCCCCAAGTTTTGTTGCACTGTATAGTACTTGTATCTTATTATTTTTCCAAATAATTTGAGACTGTGGTTTCTATTTCCAATTTTATTAAAAAATTGCTCAAGTCTGTTTTCTACTTTTTAAATTGGTTTCCTTCCATGAATTAAAATGGTTGGTGTAATTATCTTTCTTTATTAGAAATCCATTGTGATAATACATTTTGGTTTAGATTAGAGGTCAGCAAATTTCTGTAAAGGGCCAGATAGTATGCTTTACAGGTATATATAGTTTTTGTTTCAACTACTCAACTCTGTCTACTCAATTGCCATTGTAGCCGGAAAGCAGTGATGTATTAAAAAAAAAAGAAAAAGCTGTGTTCCTAATGGATATATCCCAATAAAGCTTTACTTACAAAGGCAGATGGTGGGCTGAATTTTGCCTCTCAGTCATAGTTTGCTGACCCCTGGTCTAGACAACTTTTGATTTCTGCAATTTAGTAACTTAAAAAGATCTTAATATAAAATTAACCTTTTTTATTTTCAAACATTTATTTATCTATTTGAGAGAAAGAGAGAGAGAGAGAGAGAAAACATTGGGGCAGGTTGGGGGACAGAGGGAGACAATCTTCAGGCAGACTCCCTGCTGAGTGCAGAGCAGGACTTGGGACTTAATCCCACAACCCATGAGATCATGACCGGAGCCAAAACCAAGAGTCAGACACTCAACCAACTGAGCCACCCAGCTGTCCCTAAGAAGAACTTTAATAAATATTTTTTGATCTCTAGACAAGAAGATATATTCTATATATATGATAAAATTTTGATCTCTTATATCAGATTTATATATAATTTAGGCCATGTTAGCCTTTTGTGTGTCAAATTTCTCAGTCTTTGACAAATCAGGTCATTTCTATCAATCACAACAATTTTATTTAGTGCAAATAAAATTTGTACAGGTTGTCTTCCAGAAACTTCCAGGACTGTAGCGAGATATCTGTCTACAAAAGACTGTGAGCTGGAAACTCATCCATCCAGTCCACAGTTCTTTTTTTATTTTTAATGATTTTTTATTATATTATGTTAGTCACCATACAGTACATCCCCGGTTTCTGATGTAAAGTTCGATGATTCATTAGTTGCGTATAACACCCAGTGCACCATGCAATACGTGCCCTCCTTACTACCCATCACCAGTCTATCCCATTCCCCCACCCCTCTCCCCTCTGAGGCCCTCAGTTTGTTTCTCATAGTCCATAGTCTCTCATGTTTCATTCCCCCTTCTGACTACCCCCCCTTTCTTTATCCCTTTCTTCCCCTACTGATCATCCTAGTTCTTATGTTCCATAGATGAGAGAAATCATATGATAGTTGTCTTTCTGTGCTTGACTTATTTCACTTAGCATTATCTCCTCCAGTGCCGTCCATGTTGCAGCAAATGTTGAGAATTTGTTCTTTCTGATAGCTGAGTAATATTCCATTGTATATATGGACCACAACTTCTTAATCCAGTCATCTGTTGAAGGGCATCTCAGCTCCTTCCACAATTTAGCTATTATGGACATTGCTGCTATGAACATTGGGGTGCATATGGCCCTTCTCTTCACTACGTCTGTATCTTTGGGGTAAACACCCAGTAGTGCAATGGCTGGATCATAGGGTAGCTCAATTTTTAACTTTTTAAGGGACCTCCACACTGTTTTCCAGAGTGGCTGTACCAACTTGCATTCCCACCAACAATGTAGGAGGGATCCCCTTTCTCCACATCCTCTCCAACAATTGTTGTTTCTTGCCTTGTCTATTTTTGCCATTCTGACTGGAGTAAGGTGGTATCTCAGTGTGGTTTTGATTTGAATTTCCCTGATGGCTAATGATTGTGAACATTTTTTCATGTGTCTGTTAGCCATTTGTATGTCTTCATTGGAAAAGTGTCTGTTCATATCTTCTGCCCATTTTTTGATTTGTTTATTTGTTTCTCGTGTATTGAGTTTGAGAAGTTCTTTGTAGATCCTGGATACCAGTCTTTTATCTGTAGTGTCATTTGCAAATATATTCTCCCATTCCGTGGGCTGCCTCTTAGTTTTTTTGACTGTTTCCTTGGCTGTGCAGAAGCTTTTTATCTTGATGAAGTCCCACAAGTTCATTTTATCTTTTGTTTCTCTTGCCTTTGGAGATGTGTCATGAAAAAGGTTGCTTTGGCCGATGTCGTAGAGGTTGCTGCCTATGCTTTCCTCTAGAATTTTGATCGATTCCTGTCTCACATCGAGGTCTTTCATCCATTTGGAGTTTATTTTTGTGTATGGTGTGAGAGAGTGGTCAAGTTTCATTCTTTTACAGTTCTTTTTGACTGCCTCCACAGAGTGATTGATTGAGTGATTGATCTAGCTTGAATCAGTTACCAATGTATAGCTATCTGGAGATTTTATATCCCACACTCTATAAAAGCTAAGATGCCAGAATTGATTTTAAGATGTGTTGTTACTTTATATAGCACCAAGGAAGAAAAAAATTGCTGCTAATTAAAATCGTCAGACACCATTGATTGTAAGATGTATCTTGATTTTAAAAATGTTAAAATGTGAAAAAAATGTGCATCTTAGAATCAGTGAATTAGCTTAAAAATCTGAATTTGTGGCTTGCTTTATACATGGGATAGTCTAACAGCATTGGGACTACATTGTCATTTCACGGTAACGAGGCTGGAGTTGAGCACTAGCTGCTCCTTTTGAAGGTTTGAGCGTGCATCTTCCACAATCCCCATCTCACCCACTAATGTATGTAAGTTACATTCAGGTGTGACCCCCGCTCTAAGGTGATAGACCCAATTCTGAGGCACAGTCTCCATTTCCCATGGAAATAGAGGGCTCCTTGCAGCCCTGAAGAGAATATTTGAGATCTCATTCTGCTGCATTTGAATTGCAATGACTTCACCAGCATCTGGAGCTTCCTTGACTAAATGAAAAGCACTTTAATAAAGTACGTCTGCATGATGAAGGAGACTCTCCTTGAGGCACCTCCCAGAACCAAAAACATCTTCTCTTTATCTTTAGATAGCTCCACGCTTTCAAACTAAGAATCACAGAAAGCATGGTTCTTGGTGTCAGAATAGCCACTTTGTCCCTATTTCCTGCTACTAAATGATGAGAAACACTGAGGTCGTTTTTCAGTGTAAGGCTGGAATATTTCTTTGAGTGATTAAAGAAATTTGTGTCCTGGAGGCTTTATTTTTAAGATAAAGACAAAAAGCTAAAATATTTTCCTGTTGAGTTTTATGCAAACACCTAGCACTCTATTTGCATATTCATTGTGAACCCTGCCCTTAGCACCTTCACATCACCCTCTTTGGGATGTTTTATGCTTTTGGCTACAAATCCTAATTTGTCTATCATAAATATAGCTATCCCGAGTTTATTGCTTGCCACTTCCCTGGCATATCTTTGCTTATTCTTTTATTTTAGAACTTTTTGGATACCGTGTTTTATTTTTTATTTTATTTATTTATTTATTTATTTATTTATTTATTTATTTTTATTTTAATAATATTTTTAAATTATATTATGTTAGTCACCGTACAGTACATCCCTAGTTTTTGATGTAAATTTCCATGTTTTAAGTGTGTACCTGGAACTGACAGAGGGTGGGAGGAGGCATGACATTTCCCGGCTCGCATTGCTTGTAGGGTTTCTTTAGTCTTTGCCCAGCATATGGTGCTTTAGGCTCAGTCCTGGAGGGCAGTGAACTGCTGCCTTCCTTCTTTCTGCCCATTTATTTCTGTAAGATATCTTTTCTTCCTTTGTTTTAAAGAGCGAAGCCTGGTTTTGCCATGAGGAGTCAAGACTTTGACTGGGTGTTTCCAATCCACCTCTCTTTAGTGGAAATTACTGACAGAGTGTGCTGTTACATTGTCATTAAGTCTTAAGTTTTGGGGTAGTAAGTTTTTATAGTTCTCTGTACCCTCCGTGATGTTTTAGTGTAAATTTGGTGGAGACGGCTCCATTTTAATCAAGAAGTTCTAAGGGTTGTTTTTCATCAGGATCCCTCCCCAACTAGAAAGGGAGTTACCAGCTGTGGGTTAATGTATCTGACTTCAATGTTTTTAATTTTTTTTTCCGTTCAGCTTGAATAATTTGGGGGAAAACAATTTTTTTTTATTTTATTTTTTTGCTTAGTATTTCCCTTTCAAGAAACATCAAGTACGTTATGACCATTACTTGGAAACAATGCACAGTTTGTTTGGCTCTTGTGTGTTTGGTATGTGTGTGTTTTTTCTAAACAGATGTTGAATAAAATCTTCAGGTCATGTGTGAGGCAGAATACTTAGAAGAATGTTTCAGAGCCCAGCCGACTTTAAACAAATTGTTAAATCCATTGTTTATTAAAGTGAAACAATGGAAAAGAGGAAGTGGTGGAAAGCTGCTGGGTTAATATTAAATGAAAGTCATCCCTCTCCCCCACATAAGACATGTCAAACCACAGTGAATTATAAGCTAAATGAAGTTTTGAGAGCTGGTTTAGAAATCTTTGAACCAAACCAAAGCAAAACACAGCTCTAACGGCAAGAGTTTCGTGTGAACTGTTTTGCCAGGTTGTTTTCTGCAGACGGGCGGTGAGTCTGCAAGAGGTGGATTCTCAGGGTCAACCTTGGGGCTGCTGAGCCAAACAGAAGAGGAGAAGCTGTACAAGCCTCAAAAAAGAATGGATTTAGGAAGATGGAAGATTTTCCTGCTGAGACAGAAGATCTGGCTCCCCTTTTCGTTGACTGCTTGTTTTTGATGTTTCTTCAAGTGAGATCAATCATCCCCTCCAAGCGGGCTGCAGACTTTCCAGGAAGCTTAGCCAGCAGGCAGAGGAGACAGGGTTGGAGGGATAAGAATGATTCCTGGTTTCTCTACTGTGATGGCTAATTTTATGTGTCAACTTCGTTAGGCCACCCACTTGGGTACCAGACTAAATGTCACTATGAAGGGTATTTTTTAGAGAAGATTAGCATTTAAATTAATAGACCTTGAGTAAAGCAGATTATCCTCCATAATATGGGTGGGCCTTAACTAGTTAGTTGAAGGTCTTAATGGAAAAAAGGTTGTGGTCTCCTGAGGAAGAGAGACTTCTGCCTTCCGGACTGCCTCTTTTCTCTGGGTCTCCGGTCTGCTGTATTGCCCTGCAGAATTCCGACTTGGTCAGCCCCCACAATTGGCATGAGCCAATTCCTTAAAATCTATCTATCTATCTATCTATCTATCGTCTATCTATCGTCTATCTATCATCTATCTATCATCTATCATCTATCTATATCTATCTATCTATCTATCTATCTATCTATCTATCTATCTATCATCTATCTATCTATCATCTATCTATTATCTATCTATCTATTATCTATCTATCTATCTATCTATCTATCTATCTATCTATCATCTATCTATCTATCATCTATCATCTATCTATCTATCATCTATCTATCATCTATCTATCTATCTATCCATCCATCCATCATCCCCTATTGGTTTCTCTGGAGAATCCTAATTAGTACACTTACCAAAGTATACAGAAGATACATTACTCCATAGGCCACCTAGGCAAGTGCCACTTCTCCTTTCTTTGGTAATAATTCAGTCATCTTTCGCAGGCTATGTGCTTCGTTCACACCTGAATCTGAGATGCCCCTAGAGTGGCTCCCCATTTTCTACAAAGTCAAGTCCAGACTTCTCTGGCTGTGAGTTAGTACCTGTTAAAATCTAGCCTCCGGTTCACTATCCTACCCATCACCCTCCAACACAAGACCTCTGGTCTAGGTTGATGGTTTCTCCCGCTCTACCTGCACTTTCCAGAGGAATTTCTTTTTCTGCGCCTGGCATAGTCTGTTTCTCATGCAATGAGAATGTCCTTCTATCTTTCTTCTTCAGGCCTTCCACTCCTTCAACGCACAGGTCAAATTCCACCTCTTCTATGCAATCTCTTCTGACCTTTCCTGTCTGTTAGCTCCACTTGTATCACTAGTCAGCCTCACTTTTTTCTCTAATATTGGATTCAGGTATGTGTGTTAACTCAGCCATAGGATTCTGAGAAGAAGACACCAAGAATTTTACTCATTCTGTTTATCCCATGGTGCGCCTAGAGTGCTCAGCACACGAAAGCATCATAAAGTACTTGATAATCGATGACTGAGAGAATGTCACCTGGGTTTATGCAAATTGACCTCTGTCTTCTAGACCCATGGCTACATGTTAAACTGGAGCCTGCCACATACTTTCTATGAGGAAGAGATGGTCCTGTTTTGATGTGGTTTCAGTGTGAACAATGACTTCCTAGTAGTTAGTGTCCCTCACCCATTAATAAATTGCCACTTACTTTCTTGTGATGATTCCTGGTATAATTCTCTTTTGAGGTGCTGTTTGCTCATCCTGTGCTTTAATATTTCATCAACGTATGTCTCAAAGTTAAGGACTTAGTATGCTCCGCAGTGTCTGATGCATAGTAGGCGCTCCATTAACTAAGCTGTGATATGAAGAGTATGGGGAGATGTCCCATGCTTTGCTGCAGTGTTCCGCCATTTCATGTCTTTATGCCTTTATTTCTGTAGCTTCCTTTCCTGGAACATTATTTTTTCTCTTCTCTGTCCAGATAATTCATCGTATTCCTCAAAGCTCAGCTTGAATTTCACTCTCCTGTGATGCTCTTTTCACTCAGGCTATGTTAGTTGCTCCTTTCTAGAGGCTCATAGCTCATAACTCTTGTAGAACTTGAATTGTGGTTATCTGCTTCTACGTATTTCTGTGTCCCAGCCCTCTGTAGGACATCAGGTTCTCGAAGGCAGAGCCTGCGTCTTATTCATCTCTGAATTCCCAGTCCTTGGCATATAAAAGATAATAAATTCTTGGTGAACGAATGCAGAATGAATGCTAGTTAAAATAGTTGAATATATATATTTTTGGAGTCTTGTGCATAAAGTAGAATTTTATATGATACAGTTAAGGAGGTCTTTCTGATTTTCTATATACTTTTTCCAGCCGCCCTCTGATTCTTTTTTCATTGATGGAAGATCATATTTTCCTTCAGTGGGAGGGTGTGCGATGACCTTCAGTTTGCTATTATAAGAAGATAATATATAATTACTCTCGGGAAAGGTCACTAACTCTTTTTCACCTTGAATGATCGTATGATTAATACCAGAACTCTTCAGAGAGGAGACTGGTGAATGATGGTGAGGGAATTGGGGTGCAGCATCAGGGTCCTTGATGCTTGATGACTTGGGTAAGATTCCAAGATAGTCTCATTCAGCCATGCTAGGAGATCCTCTGTGGTACTCCACACTCACTGGGGGAGATCTTAGTGCCCCTTGTATGTATGTGTTGACTTCTCTTAGTTATACCAGCTCTGCTACATTGTGATCACGGGATCTCATACAGAGTTTTTAGGCCTCACTTTATATATAAGTGGGGATTACAACATACAGCTCAGAAATGGGATTGTATATATAAGAAATGATACAGCTCTTTGCAAATGGAAAAGATTAGCGTGTTATTTTGTTGTTGTTGTTGTTTTTTCCAGTAACCTTGTACCATGCCTGGTATATCTAGGTATAGTTTTTATTTTTTTAATTTATATTTTTAAAAGATTTTACTTATTTATTTGAGAGAGAGAGTGAATGAGAGGGAGTGGGAGAGAGAATCTGAACCAGACTCCGCACTGAGCACAGAGCCTGACACGGGCTTGATCCCACAACCCTGAGATCATGACCTGAGCCAAAACCAAGAGTTGGGTGCTTAACCGACTGAGCCACCCAGGCACCCGGCATAGTTTTTAAATGTCACATATTTCACATATGCAGTGCACAGCTCGTGGCCTTGGTTGGAATTCCTGCAGGCCTGCTTCAGGATTGAACCGGGAATAGCATTTGCAAGCAGAATACCTGAGCCACCTTGTTTTTTCTCCGAATGAGTGTGTATTTTCTACTTCTGATGACCAGCCCAACCCAGGGAACTCCTTTTTCCCTTTTGCTCGTTAGTGTACACACCGTATTTTTTAGAATCCTCTATTGTTACCTGTTGGATACAGGAAACTTGGCAATTCTTTTCTCAAGGCCTCTGCCTGATGACAGGATAGACCAGAGTGGACCGTGGTCGAGGAGGACTTCTGGGAGCATGTTCAGCATATATTTTCATCAGTCTTTAGGGACTGGACATCGTGCAGTCTCTTACCACATCGGAGATTCCCCTGACCTGGGGCTGTGCCTGCTTTTGCAGTTTCTTTCCCATTCAGAGGCTGTTCCATTACTCCTGAGCCCATATTATTCATTTTAAAATACACATCTGATTTTTGAGAAATCGTCCCTCATTTCCCGAGCTACAGGAAAAGGACAGAGTTGAGTTAGGGATGAAGGGCTAGTATTCAAGGATAACAGTGGATTGGAGATAAGGTCAGCGTCTATCCTTCTGCATGAGTCCTTGGACACCATAGAAAGGATTCCACACTGAAATCAGCTGTTGTGTGGTGGGCATGTGCCATTCTGCTCCACCTCCCTGCTGGTCACTCAGAGCTATTATTTCCTGAATATGCCTTGGGCATGATAGCTAATCGGCCCACAGTCTGTGGCTGGATCATGTTGAGAAAATTTCTTCGGGAAGGAGGGGATCCTACAAAACAGAAAATGCATATGTGGCATATGTCAGGGTGTGTTGGAGTTTTGGTACTTTTTCTCTGTAATGGGTCAGCATGTGAATGTGGTTGGTACCCTTCGTGTGATGGTTAATTTTACCTGTCAACTTGACGGGGCCATGGGGTGCCTCGATATTTGGTCAAACATGATTCTGGGTGTTCCTGTAAGAACGTTTAAACTAACATTTGAAATTGGTATTCCGAGTAAAGCAGAGGGCCCTCCCTAATGTGGGTGGGCCTCATCCAATCAGTTGAGGGCCTACATAGAACAGAAGGGCTGACCCTCCTCTGAGTAAGAAAGAAGCCATTCTGCCTGGCTGCTTTCAAACTGGGATAGCAGTTTTTTCCTGCCTTTGCACTTAAACCAAAGCATCAGCTCTCATGGATCTTGAGCCTGCTGGCCTCTGGACTGGAACTTCATTGTCAGCTCTTCTGGCTCTCAGGTTTTCTGACTCAGACTAGAACTTAAGTATTAACTCTCCCAGGTCTCCAGCCTGCCGACTCACCCTGCAGATACCGGGACTTACCGGCTTCCCAAATCCTGTGAGCCAGTTCCTTATAATAAATCTCTCTCTGCATACATCCTGTTGGTTCTGTTTCTCTGCAGAGCCCTGCCTGCTATACCTGAGCTCTGCCTGAGCTCTGCGAATTGGCCAGAATGACTGAAAAAGACATAAAGTTCACAGGGAGGTTATTGAACCAGCTCTTGTGGCCCTCTTTGGTGCCTGGTTACTAATTCCTGTCTTGTGTTTCCAGTTTGGCAAGATCAGAATTTCTGGTACTCAAGCATGGCCTGACCTAGGGCCAGATCCTGCTCGTCTGTGTCTTCCAGAAGGGGATTTCCTAGACCACTAGGGAATCAGGGACCTCTCTGACAGAATAGGTGGGGAGAGTCTCTGCCTAAACGACCTGCAATGTGGCACATAAGGATGAAATCAATAGAATAGCAGAATTTGAAGGGAACCACTACAACTGGTGTAACAGGAGCCTAACCAGATTTTCTGAAGTGCAGTTTTCACCCAGGTACACTTCTTGGTGTATGTTCTTAGAAGACAATACTTTTTTTTTTTTTTTTACTCTAAGACTTGATATTTTAAGTGGGAAAGGTTCAGAAACTTTTGCCAACTGTGAGTGGCATGAGTGGAATGAGAATAAGTCGGGAAAATACTGTTGGATTGTCATTTTACTGACTCATGAGGGTACATGTTGAGACCAAGACTAGGGGAAAACGAGGGGTCAGTGGAATAGTTCCTAATTCTGTTTCTACTTTTACTCAGGCGATGACCTTGGGAAAGTCATTTAATTGCTCTTGGCCTCTTATGCCGCCCACTTGCCTCCCAAGAAGTGGTCCTCTTAACAGCTCTTAAGTGTATTATACAGTGTTGCTGACTCTAGTCACCATGCTGTCCATTAGATCCCCAGAATGCATTCATCTTCTAACAACCTTATTGTGGTAGTCATTTCATGGCATATGTGTGTGTCTAAACCACCATGTTGCATACCTTAAACTTACATGATGTTATATGTCAATCATATCTCAATAAAGCTTGGGGGGGAAAAGAAAAGTGAAAAAGAAAAGGAACCGAAGTGAAAAAAAAAAAAAAAAGTGGTCCTCAACCCAGCAACCTCTGCATCACCCGGAAGCTAGTTAGAAATTTAGAATCTCATGACCTATCCCAGACCTACTGAATCAAATTTGCTTTTTAATAAGATTTATACTTTACACTTTAAAGTTTGGCAAGCACTGGTATGGAGGAAAGAGCATAATATGTTGCGGTTACCTAGAAACTACTGTTTGCTTGGTCTGGACACTTGCATGTGACTTTATTCATGTCATGGAAACTCTGAGCCTCGATTTCCCTATCTGAAAACTGGGTATAAAAATATTTGCCTACCGACCTAATGCAGTTTTCACGAGGTTAAAACTAGTTTAAAATGTCCTACACGTGTATTGAGTGACTTCTTTGTGCCTGGGTCTCTGCTAACCACTGCAGGGTAAGGAAATGAATAAGACACAGTTCTGGTGTCCAGGAACTCAGCCTCTAGCACAATGGGAAAATATGTATGAAAGCACTTGGTAAATGCAAAGGGCTACCTAAATGTTAGCTATTATTAGTATTAATGGAGGTAATAATACTTGCCCTACTTATGCTTCATGGTTATTATTAAGCTCAAGTGAGATAAAGCATGCCAGAGCCATTTGAAAAGCTGAAAAGTACTGACGTAAGAACTTATTATTAGTATTATTATTGGCATCATGGAGTGAATGATAATGAAGGCTAGTAGAGGAAAACCTGGATTTAATTACATTTACTCAGGCCACAGAAGACCCTGGAGTTGAAATACCAAACTTGGGACTCTTAGTTGACCATGCCAGGAGATTCTTGCTTGCTTTTGGTTCCATAAGGGAGCTGCATCGAAAAATAAGAGTCTGTTAATACTTCTGCTATTTCAGACTATCTGATCCTGGAAGCAAGGATTTCTTTGCAGTTTATTGGCGACTCACTGAAATGCATCGACCTGTGAGGTGGAATGTTCTATCTGATGGGCAGCCTGACAATAGCACCACCCTGCCGATCAGGATGTGGTCAGGTGGAAAAAATAGAGGAGGCTCATGCTCTGTAAGGTCCTCTATCTGGGCACACGCTCAGGGGCGATCTTCTGCTCTGTGTACGACTGTCCACGGTGCCCGGGGCATCCTGCTGTAGCCCTGGGTGCTCAATGGCAGGCAGAGGAACATGGAAACCATCCAGCCTTCTTCGGATGGAGACACGGGCCTACAGGGTTAGCCTGTCATGTGGACCTCGCCCTGGACCACACTTGGTGTTGATGGAGAAGGAACTTGAAAGCTCACTTCTCCCAGCTCCGGGTCCAGCGTCCTACGCACGGGAGGATGCTTTGTCCTTGTTGTTCTTGTTGCTTTGAGTAATGGACGTGCCAGCAGGGAGACAGGTCTCGTTGCAGTTTTGGTGTGGACGTGTCTCACTTGTCTGCCCTGCGTTTGCTGTTCTTGAGAGTGTAGATGGGCTCCCTGCTTTTCTTCCCTACTGGCTGTCGATCTTCTCTCTTAATGCTGCCTGTGACATGACCAGTGGAGATTTTAAAGAGGCACAGACAGGGCAGGATTAACATTTCCCTCCCCTGTGGTCCTCCTGCATGTCATTCATGCTTTGGTTACGTACTTGCAAGCGTCAGCTTTGTTTTCGAGTCATGCATGTACGCATCTACCTTTCTAGCATTTCAGGAGGCTCTGGGCTCCTGGCGATGGGCTGCTCGCTGCTGAAGTCGTTTTGTCACTTGGTAGCCCTGTGATCTTAAGCAAGTGACATCATCACTCCCAGCCTCTGTAAACTGAGAAACCACCATGTCTGCCGTACAGATGGGGAAAATGAAATAATACGTGTAAAGTCACTGTTCCCTTGTGGCTAGTGCTAACTCTGTCTTTGCTGCCCTCAGGTGCAGTTTGGGGGTAGGTGAGGAACTGTACCTCATTAACCCCAGCTGCTCCCCTCACCCCCCACTACACTCATCCAAATAGACTCTCAAAGCGAAAATGGCCTGAGCTCCGAGCTTTACAGATCTTTTACACACTGATGGGGTCTCATATTCTGATTATTGGTTCTTTTCCAAGAGGCTTCTTCACCAACCCTTAACTCTCATTTCTTTTGGTCTTTTGTTACTGCTTTTGAGCTCTGATGCCTCTTATCCTTTCCCTGCCAAGCTTACTCCCACTTTGTTTTGAAGGATGGTGATGATTCATTAAAGAGAAAAATATTGTCTGTTTACCTACGTGTGGAGTAACGTGTGCTGAACTGAGAATCGCTGGATGCCACCAGGCTCGGGAGGCTTACCTGGGCCTTGGCTCTTTATTCGTGGTACATTTGCAATCGTAGTCTTTCTCATCCTGAAGATCACAGCAGCAAGTGACCTCTTCCTTCTTTGACCCCCCTCTCCACCTAGACTCTTTGCATCCAGCGTAGGTGTGCCTTGTACTGCTGGGCACCCCCCACTCCACCCCCATCCCCCGTGCCCCGTAAAGCATTTTGCATCTGGGAGAAACTCAATACAGAGTTGTTTGTTTCCTGCTTCTTATGCTTGACACTTCTCCTTAATTAAAAGATATTTCCCTGTAGCAGCAGGCATTAGAATTCTTCTGAAAGTGTCTGAGCTCCCTTCCTAGGAGAATGCTTTCTTAGCCCACTTGGGATAGAAATTGAGCCTCCAGGGCCTGGATGAGCTGTGGGTGCTGAGGTTTCTGGAGGAGAAAGACATTTTATAACAGAGGGAGAAGAGACTGTGCTGGAGAATGTGGCATTCGGGAGCAAGGTGGTGAGGGACGGGGAGAGAGAGAGAATTTAGCAGACAGGGTGAGCATGACTGGTGGAAGGCTGGGTTCTTTGATATGTTGACCTTCACCCAGATCCCAAATAATTGGAGGAGGCTGGTGTGACTGGCTGTCCTGTGGATGCTGGTGGCAGGCTGGTTCTGCCTGTGGGTGGATGGGAAGGCAGACCTCAAGACCGGACAGCTCTGTGGTCTCCAGACCTTAGAAACAGAGGTCCAGTGCACTGTGTATGGCGTATAAGAATTCAAGTAATCGAGTCTAGAATGCAAGGGGCAGATGGCCCCCAGTCGACCTCTGGATTATACTCACGTAGAGCCTGGCACAAAGTCATGCATTTAAAATGATACCCTGCCAGGGTTTTTGTTTCCTTAGAAAGGGATATGGCAGAATTTCAAGGGGAAACTGTTGATACCACAAGGCCACTTTGGGTCACCTCAACCAGGAGTCTGTGAGAGCTCCCGTTAGGCCCAGCCATTAAACTAACTTTAGGCCCGCGGACCTCTGCCGTTCTCCTTCCTGCCCTCTGTTTCAGTACATATGGTGGCAGCTACCACTGGCTGTCAGGCAGTCGGGGGATCTTACTCTTGCTTGTGTCACAGGTAACTGTTCCTTGCTCTGAACACCACTGCCCCCTCTTCCATGGAGAGCTGGGGAGTGAGGCTGGCAACAGATCTTGCAAACCCGAAAAGGGGTCGCTAGAGCCTAGAGTCCCTGCTCCATTTCCTTACTTGCATGATCAGAAAGAAGAGAAATGTGATCAAACCCATGTGTATATTTTAAGAATGAATGGATGAAGGTTTCTGAGTATCTCAAGTGCTCCTTTAAAAGAGCACCTCAGTAGTCTTTCCTGTGCTTTTCCTGTGTCGTGGAGCCGGCAGAAACTGCTGCAGGGAGACAACACTGTAAGACGTGGACCAATATATATATATATATATATATATATATATATATATATATATATATATATATATATATATATATATATATATTTCCAATATGTCTTACCCACAGCTGTTCCCATATTTGGTTTCTTCTAACGTTCGTTCTCCTGGACTTAGCCAGACAAGGAGTGTCATGAACCATAATGTGATGTAAAGGAAAATGAACCAGTAAAAGTTTTACATTAGAATATGACCTTTTAAATAAATCTTGGGTTGACAGAGAAATCAAAACTGCAATAATAGATCATTGAGGAAAGAACTAACGAGGAGAATACTATCTATCAAACTTACACCAGTATTGTTCTCAAAGGACACTGAACACTTTCAGAAACAAACAACAAAAAGAAGGATTAAATTGAGAAATGAAGAAGTTAGAGAAAAACACACCGAGGAGAGCAAGAAGAAAAAAAAATTGGAATTTGATATTATTAAATGAGGATACCTAAAAGTAATATAATGGATTAATAAATCTAATAATATTTCTTTTAATATAATAAGATAGGACAGACTCTGGCTAATGTAAGTTACAAAAGTAGGAGAGATACAAATATTTAATATGAGAAATAAGAAATGGGATATATACCCTAAAGAAAGAGGTGATTTAAAGCCTCAAAGGAATATTATAGACTACTTTAAGTTAGTCATTCTGAAAATACTACATAAATGAATGATTTCCTTATACCTATATATACATCACCAAGTTGGTTCAAGAAAAAATACAAAACCAGAACAGAACAGTGGCCATAAAATAATTGGGGGGGGGACATTTAAAGAACTATTACTAAGAACAGGTCTTGGTATGTACAATTGTACTATGTTCTTCTTTCAAATGTTTAAGGAAACCCAGCAATAATGAAATAAAAATGGACAGATTTGATTTTATAAAACTCAAAAGTTTATTAGGGCACAGGCTAAGAATAAAGTTACAAGTAAAATGATAAATGAAGAGGAAATACGTGCAATATGGAAAAAAAAGAATTACTATTCTTCTTATGCCAAGGGCTCAAGATAGGTAGAGTTTATGAACAAACAGGAGAAAAGGAGATACAATGTGTCGATGATAAGCAGAAAGATACATACCCCTACTAGGAGTCAGGGAAAAACAAAACAATATTGAAACACTGTGTCTCATCCATCAGATGGGCAAACTTTCGCAAAGACTTTCTTAAACCATTAAAACATCCGTTGCTGACAGGGAAGGGACTAGTACTCTCACGCACAGTTGTTGGGATTATAGACAATGACAATCTCTCTAGAGAGTACTTGGCAGTGTTTCTTAAAAATGCCAAGTATGCCTACCTGTTGATCCGAAGCCTATTCTGGGAATCTATTTCTCAGAAATAGTTACTAGTTTTTAAAGATGAAAGTGTAAGGATATTTATTGCACCATTGTCTTTAAATACCAAACGTTCTGGAAACAATCTGAATGTTCAATATGGGAGGATGATTGTATGAATTACAAACGTAGTGATACCCAATTAATTTCTCAGGCCCAAATCTCTGAAGCCATTCTTTACTTCAGTTTTTATGTATCCACCACATCAATCCATCAACAAACTTTGTTTGCTCTCCCTTAAAAATGATTCCAAATCTGAATGCATGTCTCACTTCCATGGCTACCCCTTGGTCCAAAGCCCTCCCGTCTCTGCCCTAACACTCCATAGTCTATCCCTGCGGCCATGCTGCTCACCCTGCTGTCTATTACGTGCAGAGACGCCAGAGTGAGGAATTGAAGATATAAAATAGGTGTCCCCTCTTGCTCGGAGCTTACTAGTGTCTGCTCCCTATTGCACTTACGATGATGTCTACAGTCTGACCGTGGCTGACAAGGTGTTCCTTGATCCTGTACTTGGCCATTGCTCAACCTGATTTCTTCCCCTTTTTGCCTCTGCTCGTGTCTCTGCCAACAATGGCTTCTTGCTGTTCCTTGAACATCTAATGAGGACCATTGAATTTGATGTTCTGTCTGCTTGGAACCCTTTCCCCTGAGTTATTGGCATAATTTTCTCCTTCACCTCCTTTGTGTCTTTGTTTGATTTTACCCTTCTCAGATCGTCCTGTTTAAAATAGTAACTCCCCTGTGATCTTATCTACATGATGACACATTCTCAGTAAACGCAAGCCCCAAATCTAAAAACCCATTGAAGTATAGTTTGAATCATTGCTCAATTCTCTTGAATAGCTCCTAACGGTGGGTGATAGTAGTATCCCTTACACCAATTTAAGTGTTGAAATCCCAGGCACTTTATATGGATTGTCTCCTTCATTTTCTTTGTATTCGTCTTACTTATTCACAGAGCATGAATCCAAGGATGAGTGAGGTTATGCAACTAGCTCATGATTTCCTGAAGTTTAAGTGGGGTGAGAGGCAGTATTTGAACCCCCAGCTGTGAGTCTGGGCACCAACAGGCTGTACCACCTCACAAAGTCTGAGGCATTTCTTTGCTTCTCGCTCTTGAACTGTCTCACAAAGCTCAGCAGCTGTCTTTAATCTCATGTTTCACTCTCAAAATTTCCCCAGACTTCTTCCTAAAACCCAGCCCACACTGAGTAGCTGCTTCCCCATTCTGTCCTCCTCTGTCCTGGGTCTCTTCCTCCTTGGCCATGTCCAGTATAAAGCCGTTTGGAATCCTGACTTCCTGAGCTCTGGAACAAGCCCTTTGTCCTCATTTGCACAAAAAAAGCCCAAGAGGCAGCCCAGGCACGCCACACCCTCCTTCGAAAAGGAAGGATGGCGACACAATCCTTGTCCCAATTATTTTCAAGCTGTTAGGAGATGCCTCTGTAATGCTCAAGTATTGAGCACACACTTGCTGAACTATGTCAATGGACGTGATTTCACCTCCTTCTCAATTTCTATAGGACATATTACCAATTCCCTTCATTTCACCCTTGTATTTGACCATACGAGGCAACTGGTAGCTGTGTTGCCTCGAGCAAGTTACTTTACCACTTTGTATCACTGTTTCCTCCTCTGTGAAATGGGAGAAATAATATCTCCGTTTCAAGTTCACTGTAGGGATCAAATAACAAAAGCTACCTACTAATATCTGACACACAGCTGACACTTACTAGACATGAGTGGTTTTGAGTCAGAATCTGAGGGCAGAATACACATCTTGCCTCACTCTTGCAATGCTGTGTCATTGTATTTGTCCTGAGGAAATCTCTGGAAAATTGGCCTAAATTGCACAGCAGAGAAAATGATTTGATCAAGATGACATGGTATATAAAAAAACAAAACAGGCAAGCAAACAAAATGCCTGTAGACACGCTTCTAACTCCCCTGTGCATGACTTCGGGTCAGACATCTCTAAAGCCTTCCGTGGCCCCCTCTGAGCATCAGATGCAGATGCATAGTGATGGATAAAGCAATGGACGGAGACGGGGCGGTTGAGCTCTGGCGCCACCTGTCTCTAACTAGCCGTGTGATCCTACTCAAGGCCCTTCCTTTCCTTAGGGTTGGTTTTTTTTGTCTTTTGAATAAGAAATACCCCCAAACCGAATGGCCGAAGAATAACAGAAGCCTTCTTTGTTCACTTCATGGGGTAGCTGGGTCAAAACAGATAACCTATACTAAGATATTTTGTCTCTCATAAAATACTATAAAATATGAGAGATTATTATAATAGTTTTAAAGTCTTTCTTCCAAATGAAAAAAAAAAAAACATAGCTGTCAGTGTTTGCTCCAATGTTGGGTTGCCCGCCAGAGAAGAAGTTGAGCCGCCTCCAATCCTCCGTTTGGGGAGACGCTGCTCCAGGGTAACTGTACCAGCATCAGGGTTAGGAGGGGCATGATCAACGACGGGTCTTCAACTGCAGCTGATCTCCTAGGCCGTTCGATTGTTCCCTCTGCCTCTCCTAGCACGGTGACTCAGCTCTGGGGGCAGGGAAGGGGGCAATACCTGTTGGCCACGGAATGATCTTTCTCTCTCTCATCTATCCATATCTATCTATCTGTCTGTCTAATCTTTTTTTTTTAAACCATGTCAGTTTCTTGATCCAAATTCCTCTTTTTGCTGTAAAAACTGAGTTTACTCATTGCTATAAAATAGGAATGCTCCAGAATGGCTGCTGGCCACACAAATGAAGACATACATCTCTCTGTTATATCTGTTTCTATCTGTCTGTCTGTCCATCCTCCACCCATCTGCCTCTCCATCTCTCATTCTAGACTTTTGTTTAATCCATCCATTCAATCCTACCTGCTGGAGTTTATCCTATTTTCTTTACCTTTTGCCTGTCTTTGGGTCCAACCTGGAATAAGAACTATGGCTTCCATCCAAGCTAACTTCATTCAACTTGGTCTCAGCCAAGTGATGGTCTAAATTTGAAACCTCACAAAATTTTAAGAATGTCTTTCAGCCTTTGGGTGATTATCTGAACTCGATCCAAACCTTCATGATCGAAGACTCTGCTATTGTTAATCATGGCTCCTGTTCATTGCTGGTCAATCACCTGGCTATTTTCCTTTTGCCTGGGAACTGACCTTGTACGAATTCCCTGGATTGTTTAAAGCCAGCTGCATGGCAGAGGCTGGTTGATGCTGGGTGAGCCAAAGAAGGTTGATAGCTTTCAGCTCAACCTTCGCTGGACCAGGGCCCAAATCTGTAGGCTTTGTATAAACTCAAATGCAATTCACCTGAAGAGCAGCTTTCCCTAACAATTGTTTATGGTACAGTCTGAGGCTCAAAAGCCTCATGAGACCTCTGGACTAGAAAGCACAGGGGTAGGGGCACTTGGGTGGCTCAGTCATTAAGCATTTGCCTTCGGCTCAGGGCGTGATCCCAGCATTCTGGGATCGAGCCCCACATCAGGCTTCTGCGCTGGGAGCCTGCTTCTTCCTCTCCCACTCCCCCTGCTTGTATTCCCTCTCTCGCTGGCTGTCTCTCTCTCTCTCAAATAAATAAATAAAATCTTAAAAAAAAAAAAAAAAAAAGAAAGCACAGGGGTAGATGGCCAGGGCAGCAGTGGGGTAGGGTAGCTGATTATAGGGTACAACCCACCTCCCCCATCACCGACCTAACCTTGGTTGGGTAGTTTGATTTTAGTACATCCCGATTTAGTCCTCTCTACAGTGAATTCTAGTTGAGGACTTGAGAAAGAGCTTTTATTCATTCTTGGCTTAAAAAAATAAGGGCAATATGTTCTTTTAAAAGAGAAAACAACAAAACAGGTTTTACAAGGGCTGGATTTTCAGTTCTGGAGTTTCCCACACTATCTATGAAAGGGCTTGGCAAGGGCTATTTAGGGTGAAAAAGATAAAAATAATATCTTACAGGCACGTTAAGCTTTATACTTTCAATGTCTTCTCAAAAATCATTGATTGCATACCTCATCTCTAGGCCATGAGCTAGGGGAACAAAGAAATAGAGCAAGCAAGCAAATAAACTCCCTACTCTCAGGGAGTTTGCAGCTCCGTAGAGGGAGAGCAACACCGGTGTAAACAGATGGAACACCCACTGCTCACGCTACCATACCTTGCATCTCTGCAGGGGCGAGGAGGGAGGAGACTGGTCTGTTGTGTTGAGCAGAGGGCCATTTGAAGAGTAAGACAAAAATATTGGAAAATATTGAAGGTTGAAGGGACCTTAGATTTTTCTCTAGTTTTACCACTCATTTTAAAGATGAAAGAACTTCATCCAGCTGTGAGGTGAGGTGACTTGCCTGAGGCCACCACAGCTAGGTTCGCAGTGTGGTGGGGGTGGGGCGAGGAGCTCTTCTTCCAGTTCCCAGGCAAAGTGTTCTTCTCCTGGCCAATGTTATACATCTTCCGGAAAGGACTAGCGTATTCTGGTGAGGCACTGGACTGTGCTGGTGGGGAGCCGCTTACTCTTCTGTCCTGCACGCAGAGCCCATGCAAGGCCAACACAGGCCTCCAGGCCCCACTCTCTCCCGGGACTCTTCGCACTCCCCTGGACCATCAGTGCTTTGGTGCTCAGGGTGTCTCCAGGAATCAGATATTCTCACGCACTCCAAGGTGTGTTAATGATTGCATCTTGGAACCTCTCAGAGTATAGCATTCAGTAGAAGGTCTCAGGAAGAGTAGCTAATAGTAGACTTTCAGGAATTTACTACTGATAATATGTGGGGAGCAAGGAAGTTCGCCTGTGTCCTCTCAGTCACACCTCACCTAACACCATGCTAGTTTTAGAGGCAGTGGAATTGCTGGGGAGCGGGGTGGGGAACCCTGTCTGTCTGTTGTCAGAACCATTCCTCAGCTCGGGGAAGTACGCTGGGAAGACATCACTGTTGCTCACAGGGGAAGCTAGGAGGGGAGTTACTGGTAGTTTACAGGAGAAGGCCTAAGAAGTGAAATGAATGTCAAGGTCACAGCTGGTACGGGATCTCAGAGCTCGCACTGCCTGATGGAATGTTGCTTCCTTCTTCCCAGCCCCTGGCTCAGTGCGGGGACATCCACGGGTGCTGGGGAGAATGGTGCGGCCTGAGAACCAGATTTGGAAGCACAGGCTCTGTGTGTGACCCTGTGAATCCCTCACTCTGTGAGCTTGTTGTTGCCTCACCGTACTCCCCTGCGCTGGTCTCGAAAAGATAATAGTTTATCTTGCCCAGTATTTGACAAACACTTTATGTTGTGGGCCTGTGTTTTCTTGCTGAAGTCCTGGCTGTTTTTTGGCTCCAAGTGCAGAATATTAGCAGTGTGTGTGTGTGTGTGTGTGTGTGTTAATCTCTATTTGTGAACACCCTAAAACAATTAAGTTACACAGTTGGATCTGGGCATCTGAGTTTATTCGAATTTGGATTCTGAAGGCCTGGATCCCAGAGTATCTAGGCTAAAAGTTTTTCAAGTTGTTTAAACGATCAGGTGCTTCAAGGAAGAAGCCTGGCATCCTGTGCGAGAGGCTGGTTGCCTGCTAAGGCTTCAAGCCAAGGGTTCAGCTTACCAGCACTGTCAGCTTGGGGAATATTACTTCCTATGGGCCTCAGTTTCCTGCTCTGTAAAATCAGGGGAAATGCTGTTATCTCAGATGATTGTGAGAATAAAATAGAATATTAAATTGCTTGGCACATGGCCAGCATTCAATAAATCTTAGTGCCCTCATCATCTTCTAACCCTGTCTGTTTCCAAAGCACTCGCACATTATTATGGACTGAATGTTTCTGTCCCCCCAGAATTCATATGTCGAAGCCCTAAGTCCTCATGCGATGGAATTTGGAGGTGCGGCCTTGGGATAGAATTAGGTTTATATGAGGTCTTGAGAGTTGGGCCTCCATGATGAGATTAGTGTCCTTACAAGAATAGATACCAAAGCTCTCTCTACCATGTGAGTATTCAGCAAGAAGGCGGCCATCTGCAAGGCAGGAAAAGAGTTCTCACCAGGAATCGAATCAGCTGGCACTTCAGTCTTGGACTTCCCAGCCTCCAGAACTGTGAGAAATAAATGTCTCTTGTTTAAACCGCTCAGTCGGTGGTATTTTGTTACGGCAGCCCGGGCTGACGAACACACACATAATGAATGGTATGTGATTTGGATAACCTTCAGCTCTGGGAGTAGGTAGGGTCGGCTTAATTCCTACTTTATGGATGGGGAACTAGAAGGCTCAGGGAAGGCATGAAGCCCAACATTTACAAGAAAGAGTCTGATTCAGGATTACAGCCCATGTCTCTACTGTCTAACGCAGCGTTCCTCTGTGATACCGTGCTGTCTGTCTCTCTCTGTGATGATGGGGGCTGTAATGTCAGAACCAGAGAGGGCGTGGGTTTTAATTTTATTTCGTTGTTCCTGATTTGATCCCTTATTTGGATGGCAGCAGGGCTTCTCAACAGGGGATGATTTTATCTCCCAAGGAATGTATGGCAATGTCTATAGGCATGTTTGTTTGTCTCCTTTTTGATTGGACTGAAAGGTGTTACTAGCATCTAGCAGTTAGAGATCAGGGATGTTGACTCTCCCACAGTGCCCTGGGCAGCCCTCACAGTTGAGAAACCCCGGGTTATGGTAGTACAATGGAATGTGTCCTTCACCTAGAGATGACCGTACTTGGACTGTTTGCCTTCTGCCACGGACTCTGCTGAGTTTGGGGACAAAATGCCTTGCTGTAAAGTATAGTATAAAGAGGAAAATACAACCAGCCTCAGAAATGAAAGTCCTTGAACACTTTTAAACAATGTTATGGCATTGACAAAATCATATTAAGATAGTAGGAAATACCTCAGATAAATGATTTCTCAATCCCATTATCTAATTAAATCATCCTCATACATTCTAAGAATTTGAGACACCCAAATCCTAAACTTACTAGTAGAGATTCACAAGGGTCTAGAAGATGACTGTGTGATCCTAGAGAACTGACAAAACATGTTCTAGAACACTCCTCACAAGTCTGTTATTAAAGAAACAAACTGAGACTTGGATTAATTGGGTCCCTGGCTAACTGCAACTGCTATCATCTTGTTTAATGGAAAAGATAGAAGTGACAGGGAGGATGAATTCATGAAGGGATTTATTTAATTGTGCCATTGCCTGGGCTCAGTACAAATCCTGCCCCCCCTCCTCCCCCAGGAACTGGAACAATTTGGTATACGATAGAAATGGTACTAGGGCTTTGTGGCACTTGGATTTCCTGGACTGCTTTTTAGCCTAGGCAAGAAAATAAACCTTTGTAGAAGCATAGAGGAAGGGAGAGAAATGTTTCAGAAATGTTTTTCAGGGGTTCCACATCCATTGCCTGGAAAAATCAATACCCCAGGTGCTCTAGTTAATAGGGTTTTATTGGAAAACAGCCTGCATGTGTGCAAGATTGAGCTGGGGGGTGTTGCTTGACGAGGGTGCAATGGGTATACACTTCAGCAAATACATTTTACTAGAGTAAAGTAAAATGTTTTGGCGTGTTTACTGCGAGGAACTCAAAGACTGCTTCCTCAGCAGAGTATCCTGGGAGGTGTTAGGCTGTGGGATGTTTGATGACCTTCATGATTCCTCCCCCGGTACACACTCAGATTGTGGTAGAGGAATTCTGCCTTTTCAAAAGGGGGTCCAGAGAAGTCACGGGAAGATCTGAGTGGTGGCTTGGCAAACCTCTTTTTAATTATTATTTTTCTTTTAGAAAAATTTGAAATCCACAGGGGGGGAAACACCATGATAGCATTTTGAAAAACTGTAATGAACACGATGTACTTTTTACCTAGATTTTCCAACTGCTCTCATCTTGCTACACCATCTCCATATCACTTTCTCTATAGGAACACATTGCCTCTGTGCCACACCATTCAAACCATCCGTAAGTAGGCTACACACATCATCACACTTCGGCGTGTGTCTCCCAGGAAAAAGATAGCTCTCATGCACAATCACATTATAACAAACCTAAGGAAATTAACATAAATTGAATATTATCACCCAACAGTCCATACTCAAAACATCCGTAATTGTCCCAATAATGCCTTCTCTAATTTTTTACTATTCGCTGAATGATATGTCCCTTTAGTTTCTTCTAATCCAGAGCAACCTCCAAGTGTTTCTCTGTTCTACATGACATTGACGCTTTTGAAGGGTCTGAGATTGGTTATACCATTTCCGGAGGCTTGAATCTTCAGGTCAAACAATTCTGGCGAGAACATCACACACATGATGCTGTGTGTACTCATTGTATCCCACGAGGAGGCATAAGATGTCAGCTGTCTCCCTACTGGGGATGTGAAGCTTGACCATTTGGATAAGGTGGTGACCACCATATTTCTCCATTGAAGAGCAGATTTACTCTCCACCCCACCGTCCTAGTTAATCAGTCACCTGTGGGGTGATAACTTGGGATTTTTTTTTTTTTTAAGATTTTTTATTTATTTATTCGACAGAGATAGAGACAGCCAGCGAGAGAGGGAACACAAGCAGGGGGAGTGGGAGAGGCAGAAGCAGGCTCATAGCGGAGGAGCCTGATGTGGGGCTCGATCCCATAACGCCGGGATCACACCCTGAGCCGAAGGCAGACGCTTAACCGCTGTGCCACCCAGGCGCCCCTGGGATTTTGTTTTTAACATACATTGATGATCTTTTCTTGAATCTGTTATTACATTGGAAGGTTTTCTAATTTTATTAGTCTTTTTACATATACTAGTCAGCATTCTTGTTCAAAAAGAGATTTCACTTTTGTTCCTATTTCTCTTCCTTCCCCTCCTCATTCCCTCCCTTCCTTCTGTCTCTCTGTTTTTCAGGTATCAGTATGAACTTCTGTATTTTTCAACGATACTATTTTACTACTATTGTTACTCTTTTTCCTGTTGTCCCAAATTTGGACAATGAGTGCCATGCAAGACGCCTTCTCTTTTCCTTTGACCTGTCTCCATCAATCTTTGTACGTTTGCCTTCTTTCTAGCTTATACTCCTTAGGATCATTTTGTTCCTTCCCTGTCCAGGCCTGAAACCAGTGTTTCTCAAAGAATTCTGGTTCCTATTAGTGGGGGAGGGGTAATTTAGAAATATATACACATTTCATACTTACACACCTGATTCACATAGAACATCACAGAATTCTTCCTCAGCTTCTCCCGTTCCATACTTGTATTTTCCTCCCCTTGTAGTAAAAACCCTGGCTCCCTACACCATTAGTTTATACATTTACTCTCTATGATATCACAAACAAAATAGCTTTAAAATTACAATGCAAGGCACCTGGCTGGCTCAGTCAGAAAAGTGTGCAACTCCATCTTGGGGTTGTGGGTTCAAGCCCTATGTTGGGTGTAGAGATTACTAAAAAATTAAACTTTAAAAAGGATAAAACTATAATGCCAATACCACTAAGAAAAGAAAGCCTAATTGTAAATTTCACCATTTCTTTGCAATCCTCCTTAAACTAGATTCCCTTATGCTTAAATTACTTGAAATGATTGTTTTTCTGTCTACGCATTTGTTTTGGATTTGACATATAGTTAAGGTCATTTGTTACTGTTTGTATTCAATTCTAGAGTTTGCTTTCTACATCACTTGTGAATTTTATCTTTTGGCAATGTAAACCTTAATATGGTTCAAAAGTCAAAGCTATAATGAAAGATAAATTCAAAGAAATCTCATTCTATCTTCCCTCCACCCCATTCCCACCACCTTCTATAGATCAGCATTTTTATTAGTTTCTGGTTTCTCATACCTATTTTTCCTGTTCATAAAAGGAAATGAATATGTAGATATATTCCTATTTTCCCATATTTCTTTTATAGAAGGCAGCATACTCTAACCTCATAAACAGGTTAATGTTACATACAGCATGCAAGATGCAAGTTACCTTTCTTCTTCCCCACGGTGTTCCTGCTTTCCCTGAACTCCTCACTGCCCTGGGTTTGCCATCTGTCCTTCCTCGGAGAGGCATTCTAAGTGTGATGGGCTCTGTTTGGAGAGCATCTCTGAGCACCAGATTGGAAGCCACGTGATCTGACCCCTCTGTTGCTCCGTGGTGCTTAGAGTGTTTTCAGTATGGTCCAAATAGTCTGAAGCTTCTTGTGCCTGCCGTGGTTCCTCATTCAGAAGCCTAGACTGACCTTTAATTTTGACACAGCTTTCCATTACCTTGCAAATTCAATACTCTCCTGTTAGGGGTGCTAGATGAGAGAAAGGTTTGTTAACACGATATTCTTAGTTAGGATGTTTTATATACTGCTCCTTCTAGCATGATGGTGGAGGGGAATTACACAGATCGTGTTTCTCTTCTAACAATGCATGGCTTCCAGGGGGGCTCGTGAGAGTTAATTTTACGAGTCAATTTAAGTGGGGCAAGTGGTGCCAGATTGAATATTATATTTGGGTGTGTCTGTGAGAGCCGCTCTGGATGAGATTAGCACTGGAGTCGGTGGACTCAGTAAGGTGGATGGCTCTTCTAGGTGTGGACAAACCTCCTCCACTCCACTGAGGAGATGAATTGAACAAAGGGAAAGGAAAGAGGCATTCACCCCCTTATTGCTTCTTACCTGCCTGATTGAGCTGGGATTTCAGTCTTCTGCCCTTGGACTGGCATTTATACCTTTGGCTTCCCTGGTCCTCAGGCCTTTGGACTCTTTTCAGCAGAGCTGTGGTAAGAGCGGCTTCCTCAAGGGATAGTTTGCTGATATCTTGGAGACAAGTACAGGGTCAGGATGACCTCAAAAGGAAGGGGTTGCTTTGTTAGGTTGGAAAATGACACATGAAAACATGGCCCTCTCCCCAAGGAGCTCTTAGAGAGGAAATCATAAACACAAGTCTTTGAAGCAGACGCTCCTGGAAAACCATTTATTGCTATAGCTTCATGGGCTTGGCTTTGGAATCCTGTCTCCAGCACAGCTTTAATTCCAATTTGGTCTGCCCTACCCGAACAATTGGATTATGTCCCCACCCGTGTGTTGGCCACTCAGATAACTTTTAGAGACCAAAACAAGTTATTAGCGCACATCTCTCTTGGTGTCCTATGTAGAGAATCCATGTCCTTTTGAAAGACATCTGGATGTTGGCCAGTCACCACATGCCCATTTGTTCAGCAAGGAACCAGTTAACTCTGGGCCCCAGGCTGAATAAAAGTCAGAGAGGCTTTCTGCCCAAAGCATGAGTGTTGACCTGAAGACTGAAGGTCTCCTGGGGCACCACTTTTATCATCTTCTGCCTCAAAAAAAGAAAAGCAGAATTACTTGATGATTATGACGGCTATGACGTAGGGAAAGAGTTTGTGTTTTCCCAGGCTCCCTTGTACAGAGGCTAGAGATGGAGGTGAGAATTTCACTCTCCATTTTAGATGGGGGCTATGGGTGTTCTGTAGACCACACCCCTGTCTTTCCCCAGATCTCGTTGACTTTCTCAGTGCCCTGAAAAGTGGGAATGTGATCCAAGAACATAGACAGTGGGAGAAAGAGGGAGAGGAGCTAAAATCTGTCGAGTTGCCCTCTGTGTTCTACAATATACTTTCTTTGTGAAAACCTAGCAATAACCCTAGCAATAATTATTCCTCTCTGTGTTCCTTACAAGAGGTGACTGAGTCTCTCTCATACTGAATGACTTGCCTGAAGGTAGTGAGGGGTGGAGCCAGAATTTGAACCTAGGTTTGCCAGCCCTTTCCACTAAATCACACTACCTCTCCGCACTGGTGTTACAGTAAAAGTTCCTAATAGAAGTGAAAATGTTGGGAAAGAATAAAACAATGCCCAACACTGGGAGCAGGGACAATAAAAGGTACTCCTTTCCCGTCCATTCTGTCTATTATCACAGGATTAGAGGTGGATTGCAGTGGTGGAAGGGGATACTTCTGTGGCAGGAAGTAAAAGGAAAACAAATGAAGGACAGCTAAAGGACACTTTTGAGAATCTGGGGAGAAGGTCAAAAGGGAATGATCTCTTTCTCTCTCTTCTTTATCTTATATCGTTAAGACTTAAGCCCAAGGTACATTCATCTTCAAAGACACTTGACAGTTTATAGCTTAAGAATAGTGGTTCTCAAACTTTTGGTCTCAGGGTCCTCTTACTTCATAAAAATTATGAAGGAACCCTCAGTGGGTTTGTTTATGCAGGTTACATTATTGAGATTTACTAAGACAGAAATTAAAGTTTACACTATTTACTAGCTCATTTAATAGTAACAATAATATACCTATTATGTGTTAACTTATTTAAATAACACATATTAATAAAAAAGGACTATATTAAAAAAATAATGGGGCTTCTTTTAGAGTGGCATTTTTCTTTTCTTTTTGCAAATCTCTTTCATGTGTGGCTTAGAAGACAGTGGCATTCTCATATTTTCTCTTGTATTCTGTCTGTTGCCACACACTTGAAGTGTATGAAGTACACTTGATAGGAGCTTCATACAGATATGTAGTTGGAAAAAGAATATGTTAATACTGTTTCAGATAACTGTTTCTATTCTTTGATACTTCACCACAGCTTAATAAGTAGTGGTTTCTTAAAGGTTAGTGCAATGTGGAACGTGAAATCTTATCAATGAACTTTTTGTGCTTAGTGAAGTTGAAATCTATGGTCTATCTTGAGCTTTCAGTATGTATTTAGGCATGATTTTGTAATTTTCCTACATTGGTTATTTGGAAGACATGAGCTCACTGAGTCATACAAATTTTACAAATGTTGATTGGTTTCATTTAAAAAAATCACATTCATTAATCACTAACCTCAGAAGCAAAGTCTCTAAGTATTGGAAAGCTATCAAGCTGATAGTAGCAGATGCAAGTTTTCCAATATTCTTAGTTTTTCTTGAAAGTTTAAATTTTACCGTTGGCAAAAATGCTGATGACTGTTTCTTTTCAAATGAGAGGCTCACTTTGTTCATGTTCGAGAAAATGTCTGCCAAACACGCAAATCTAAATAACCATAGTATTGTGGCTAGTCATTCTTTCAAGTAAAAATGGTGCTCCGTGAAACAAGCAGGTAGCTTAGCTCGAGCTCAGCCATTGTACTTTGGTCTGTGCCGGAAGTGCTTCACGCATACCTGATTTAGTCATGTTGAATAATAAAAAACAAACACGCACTGGTTGAGGGTCCAACTCTTGGTTTCAGCTCAGGTCACGATCTTGGGGGAGGGTCCTGGGGTTGAGTCCCTCGTCAGGCTCTGCACTCAACAGGGAGTCTGCTTGAGGAGTCTTTCCTTCTGCCCCTCCCCCAGCTCTCTCTTTCTCTAAAATAAATGGATAAATCTTAAAAAAAAGAAAAAAAAGACATGCACTCTGAAGTCAAAGTTCAATAACATTACTACTTTTTCTCATGCTTCATCAAGGACATCCTAAAGAGAAATTGCCATTTTTGTGTCTGGGGTTGAAGAATAGGACTACAGCAGAGTGCGGTGCCGCTTCCTTGATTTATGCTAGTCCTTAGCAGCTCTGTTCACCATTGCTGTTGTGCCATGACTGCAAGTGTCAACATAGTTGGTTCGAGATAAAACACGAGACATGTAAAAATTATTCAACACTTTGAGTAGTTCAGTACCACTTGTGTTTGCTGCCAAGCACTCATACAAAACATCTTTGATCATTAGTTGATGCTAATATCAGAAGAATTCAAGCAAAACTACAAGTCTGGCCATATCTATAGGTTCATCAGTAACAAAACAAAAATGCGATTTTGCAAATGAGATACTATCTTAGTTTTCATGTTTACAGCTAAACAGTTTGTCAAGTTACTGTATTTTTGGAAAGTGACAGTGTCATGATTTCTTTAACCAACTTTTCATCCATCAGGCATTCAGCAAGTGTTGAATGTAGAAGCTTTATTAAAGTCTTAGTTATTATGTTCCCTTCTCCAACCAGTGCTTTAGACACTGAATCTCAAAATGACATCACCATTAACTGACACCAGAATGCTACTCCACAATGTTCTGCTGCGTAAGACACAAAAATTTAGGTGGTAAATTACTATCATCTATTAAACTGAAGAAAAGGTATCTGTCATTATATTTTTATTTTTCATTTACAATTTTCCCCAGTTTCTTTGGAGTAGTTTCTTTTCTTCCTTGAGTCAAAGAACTCTCTGATATGAAGTGTTATCTTTTTTAGCATTTTTGAAGTAGATAGTATGCACAGCTGTGGGTTGTTAAGTAGGTCTCCAATCTCCCTTTCTGAGCCAACGATCTATCCTAAAAGATGAGGAAAATGTATTTCTGGAACATTTTTATTTTAGAATAAATTTTATGAATTTGGGAATTTACCAAATAATATTTTGATAAAACTTAGAAAGCTAAAAATTTTTAAAAAAGTGAATGCAGAGGAAGGCAAAAATTATTTTCTTTTTGTTGTGCTTCCATATAGGTATGAAGAAAAGTTGGGAATTTTAAAACAATGACTTATTGGCTGGGAAGGAGATAACATGGATTTTATGTGGCATAACTGAAGGTAGTTAGGACTATCTCAGTAGAAGTCTTGAGAACCAACTGGGCTAATCTCACATGTTTGTATCCTGAAACTACAACTTTAAAAAATTCTGAAAACTCCTAGAATACACAAAGACAGATTCATTAGCCATCAGAGCAGTGACATCATCACACGCCATGTGGCTTGAGGCATTACCTCAATATGTTTGTGATGGAATAAAAGGAAAAAGGGTGAAGAACATATTAATGATACAATGAAAAGAATGTTGACCTAATGGACCCCCAGAAAGAACAAAAGCAGCTGGTTGTTTGAGAACTGCTGCATAAAAGGGAACTCATCAAGGATCAGAGAAAAGAAAGAATAAGTTAGCTATTTAGGACAATTGTTGTGATCTTTAAGGGAGCTAAGGGGACTTGGGCTTCTACATGGTTGGCCTGAGTCAGCAAGCAGAGAGGAACTTGGATACAATGGCCCTATCAGGAATAGAGGATAATTCAGCTGGAATATATTTTGTTGTGTGATTCTAAGTTGAGCCTTTGTCGAAGACTGCTGGCCTGGGTACCAGTCTCATGGAGTGTTGGGAACTCGTGACAGTCATCAGTTAGCTTGAGGCCCTATTTTAAAGGTGAAAAGGGGAGAAACAGAAAAAAACTGCATTTGAAAGAATGGTCTTCCTCCTCCAGAACCTTCAAATCTCTAGCTCAGACTCATCTTTTTGAAGTCACACTTTAAAAAAAAATTGACTGTTTATTTCTTTACCAGTGCTCTTTATTATAGTTTCTGATTCTCATCCTCACATGTCCATTTCCTTTTGGAATCGGATTGGCAAGTGGTACAGAAACCATGCTGAACCAAAGTTCAGTAAGGGGTATCTTAGTCCATTTGGGCTGCTTTAAGAAAATACCACAAATTGGGTGACTTAGAAACCAACATTTCTCATGGTTCTGGACACTGGGAAGTCCAGGATCGTGGAGCCAGCATATTCAGTGTTTAGTTAAGGTGTCCTGGTTTATAGACAACCATCATTTTGCTGTGTCTTCATGTGGTAGAAGGGGCAAGCTAGCTTTCTGGGTTCTTTTTTATAAGGGCACTAATTCCATCCATGAGGCTCCACCCTCATGACCTAATCACCTCTCAAAGGCCCCACCTCCTAATACTATCACTTTGGGGGTTAAGATTTCAACATATGAATTTGGTTGGGGCACAAAGCATTTCATCCTGGTCCCCCCAAATCCATATCCTTTTCACATGTAAAATGCATTCATTCTATCCCAGTAGACCCCAAAGTCTTAACTCGATCTGGCATCAACTTGAAAGCAGAAGTTCACAGTCTCATCTACATACCATCTAAATCAGATATGGGTGAGATGATTCATCCTGAGGCAAACTGCTGTCCAACTGTGAACATGTGAAATCAAACGTGTTTATATGTGCTTCCAAAATATAATAGTGGAACAAGTTTATGATAGGCATTCCCATTCCAAAAAGAAGAGAATGCAAAGAAGGAAGGAGTAACAGGTTCTGAGCAAGTCCAAAAAACTTAAGACTCGGTGAGGTGGAGTCTGCCCCCCTGGCTCCACTGGTCATTGCCCTAGTGGGGACTCCCTGCCTGGGTGGTGCCTTCCAGCCTCCTGGATTTCCATCCTTTGAAATCTGGGTGGAAGGATTCATGGCCCTTGGTTTCTGTACTCTTAGTGCATTGGAGATGGCACCATAAGGATGCTGCTGAGGATGTTGCCACGGTTTACCACTTGTACCCCCTGGAGGGGTGACACCTCAGCCCTTACTGAACCTAGGCAGCTTGGGAGCAAGGCACCAGAATGCAGGGAATAGAGCCTTGAATTTGTTCTGTTCTGTGGGCTCTTGCACTCTGAGCTGGTGATGAGAGGAGCAGCCCTGGGAGATCTCTAAAATGCTTTTGGGACCATTCTTCTATTATCTTGAATACTAGGTCCTGGTTTCTGTTTAGATGTCTCCATTGTCTTGAAGAGTAACTTCTAGCTTCAGTTGAAGAGGTCAATCTGTACTACTTTATTAAATTTGATCACACCCTTTATGTTCTCTCCTAAATAAGCTTCCTAATTTTTTACAATATAGATAAGCTGAGAATTTTTCCAATTTTTAGTTCTGTTTCCCTTTTGATTAGCAATTACATCTTTAAGTCATTTTTCTGTTCTTGTTTTTTACTGTAAGTGTTCATGAGAAGTCAAGCTGCTTCTTCAATACTTTGCTTGGAAAATTCCTCAGCCGAATACTTGATTTCATCACTCAAAAGTTCTACTTTCCATAGAACAGGAGGACACAAACACAATTCAGCCAAGCTCTTTGCCACTTTGTAGTAAGGATCGCCTTTCCTCCAGTTTCCAATAACACATTCCTCTTTTCCATCCAAGACCTCTCAGAATAGCCTTTAACATCCATACTTCTACCAACATTCAGTTCATGACTACTGAGGCATTCCTTAAGAGGATTGAGGCGCTCTCTACATCTCTCCTCATCTTCTGAGCCCTCACCAGATTTGCCTTCCATGGTCTGTTCATGGCAATGCAGGCTTTTTCTAACATGCATCTCCAGACTCTTCCAGACTCCGCCCATTACCCAGTTCCACCTCTTCCATATTTTAGATATTTATTTACCACAGTAGCACTGCCATTTCTCAGCACCAATTTTGGTGCTTTTGTCTTAATCCATTTGGGTTGCTGTAACAAAATGCCATGGACTGGATAGCTTATAAATAGCAAAAATTGATTTCTCACAGTTCAAGAGGCTACAGTTCAAGATCAGGATGCCAGCATGGCTGGGTTCTGGTGAAAACCCTTTTTAGGCTGCAGATTGTCTTCTCTCTGTGTCCTTACATGGTTGAAGGGGTGAGCTGGCTCACTAGGGTCTCTTTTATAAAGGCACTAATTCCAATCATGAATGCTCTGCCCTCTGACCTAATCATATCCCATATTAGGGCCTGCCTCCTAATACCATCATCTTGGGGATTATATTTCAATATATAAATTTGGGGGGGGGCATGCAACAGTCAGACCAAGCAAGGTGTAATGTTGGGTCTTCAGTGCCAGTGACACTGTCCAGAAAGGAATGGTATTGTTTAGAAAGAGCAGGTGTCCTTTTGATTCATTCTTACCCCATCAAATTCTAACTGGCCTATTCACAGTTTCCACTGCTTTTTACTTCTTTATTTCCCCTCTTCATTCCATCAGAGGACTTTTAAAAAAGATTTTATTTATTTATTTGACAGAGAGAGAGGGGGCAAGCAAGCACAAGCAGGGGGAGCAGGGGGAGAGGGAGAAGCAGACTCCCCAGTGAGCAGCAAGTCCAATGTGGGGCTCGATCCCATGACCCCAGGATCATGACCTGAATCGAGGGAGGTTGCTTAACCAGCTGAGCCACCCAGGCGCTCCTCCATCAGAGGATTTAAGATGAATTAAAAACAAAACAAAAATATAAACAAACAGCAATAAAACTCTATAGCAGGCACAGTTTCATTAGAACTTTCTACAGTGATGGAAATGTTCTATATCTGTGCTGTCCAATATGGTAGCCACTAGCCACAGTGTCTATTGAATCCATGAAATGGCTAGCACAACTGATTGATTGAATATTTTAATTTAATTTAATTTAATTTAATTTAATTTAATTTAATTTAAAATAGCCGCATATAGAGAATGCCTACCAATTTGAGGGCACATTTCTAGAAAACTTGGGCCTCAACCAATCTTTCCAGTTTCATTTCTTATCTCTGTACTTCTAAGCTCCTCGGGTTTTGTGATATTGTGATTTGAAGTGGGGCTGAGGAAAGTGCTGGTATTATTTCTTCCCCACACCATATTAACTTTTCTGCCCCCTACCAGATGCAGTGGTCATATGATCATTGATGCAACTACAAGGGCTGGTAGCAAGGATGATTCCTAAGGGTGCGATGGTGCAGGATGTGTCTTTACCTCATCTGACAAAATTGGGGTTAAAATGAATGCAGCTGTATTGCCTGGTAGTAAAGATACCCCACCAGTTCTGTACCGGTGTAACCTTACCCGATGTGAACAGGAGTGGACTGAGGGGGAGGGACTTGCTAGACTAGTATTCCTGCCTGCAATCTAGACCAGCACAGTGCCCTAACCTAATGGCCCTTCTAAAGGTAGAAAAGTTTGGGTGTAAATGGAGAGAAGAAAAACAGTAGCTGGATAAATGGCTTATGTAATAGGGAAATCCAGTATTACATTAATACCTTGAAAGAGGCTCAGAGCAAGAGATGATATTGTCTTAGTTTGCGTGTATCAGGTGCCTGAAGGGATGAAGCCATATGTTGCTGACATTACTTCTGCTTTTGGAACCTGATAAAATTGAATGGAAGCCTATAAATCTGAGTGATCTTGTCTTGGGAGACATTTTTAGAGGATATGATGAAATGAGTAGTTATTAATGACTGAATGGGATTCTTATAATGTGGCAATATTTCTTTAATGATCATTTTCCTATAAAAAACTGTGTTCAAAGACCAGGGGGTAGACTGTGATATTGTGATTTACAATGTTAAAAAAAGAAACAGCAGTCCCCAAATAGAGTCCCTTGTGCTAAGACTCATGTCCTCAAACTGACTTAACCAGGGTTGTAATCTTTTTTTTTTTAATTAATTAGTTTATTTGAGAGAGAGAGAGAGAGAGCACGAATGCAAATGGAGGAAGGGGTAGAGGGGGAAGGAGAGAATTGCAAGCTGACTTCCTGCTGAGCACAGAGCCTGATGCAGGGCTTGATCTCATAACCCTGACGTCATGACCTGAATGGAAGTCAAGAGGCAGATGTTTCATCTGACTGAGCCACCCAGGAGCCCCTCCCAGGATTGTAATCTTAAACCAGTCAGTCTGGAATTTCTTGGTCAGCAGTGGTGAGGTAATCCACCTGTAGATCCCTTCTATCCCCCAAAGTAAGAGAAGGTAATCTGCTCTTTCTTTTTCCCTCATCTTCTTCTGCCTATGAAAGTCTCCCACTTTGTATAGCTCTTTGGAGGTCTTTTCTATGTGCTAGATGGAATGCTGTCCAATTCATAAATTGCTGAGTAAAGCCAATTAGATCTTCAAATTTACTCAGTTGCATTTTTTAAAAACAACAATAAGAAATACATATTTAGACTTTATTCCTGTTTCTGACACAGAGCTCTTAAAACACATGGAATTTCCCAAGTGATAAAGGTGTCTTGTTATGTTAGTGAAGTGACTTTAGGAGTGCACCTAGGAATGGGGCTGGTTGTCAGTAGAGCCAGCCCTGCTATTAAAAGATTGGGTGAAACTTTCAGCCCCAACCTCTACCCCTGACCTCTGGAGAGGGGTGGGACAGGAGATTAAGTTCAATCCCCAATGGCCAATGATTTAATCAATCATGGCTATGTAATGACACTTCCATAAAAACCCCAAAAGCCTGGGTTTGGAAAGCTTCTGGTTGGTCAACATATGGAGATTTGGGGAGAGTGGTGCCCTCAGAGAGGGCATGGAAGCTCTGTACCCTTTCCCCATACCTTGCCCTATGCATCTTTTCCATCTGGCTTTTCTTGAGTCATATCTTTTTATAATAAGTCAGTAATCTGGTAAGTAAATGATTTTCTGAGTTCTGTCAACCACTCTAGCATATTAATTGACCCAAGGAGGAAATCATGGGAACCTCCAATCTGTAGCCAGTAGATCAGAAACACAGTGGTGGAGGGGGTGGCCTTGAGTGACTGAAATCTTAACCTATGGGATCTGATGCTGTCTCTAGGTAAATAGTCTCAGAATTGTTTTGAGTTGTAGGACACTCAGCTCGTGTCACAGAATTGCTTGATGGTGTGAGAACCTATTCCCCAACACACACATTGTAATTGGGTGTTAGAATCATAGATAGCAATAACTTATCTTTCCTCTAGCATTGATTCATGTTGTTTCCTCCATCTGAAATGTCTTTCTGAACTTTTTTGTTTGGTGAAATTTTATTTGTTGCTTAGATGACAATTTCAATGCCATATATTTTGCTAAATTTCCCCAGCCTTTTGAAACATAATTAATTGTTCTTTACTCTGTCCTCCCAGAGTATTTTGTCATGCTACCAATATAGCACCTGCCAAGTTGTCTTTTTTCGCAGTTGAAATGTGTTTGTTTCTCTCCCACACAGTCCACTTCAGACGTTAGTGGCTACTTGTGATTACTTACATTTTTTTTTATGTTTCAAGTTTTTATTTAAATTTTAGTTAGTTAACATATAGTGTCATATTGGTTTCAGGAGTAGAATTTAGTGATTCATCACTTACATATAATACCCAGTGATCATCAAAACAGGTATCCTCATAATGCCCATCACCCATTTAGCTCATTCCCCACCCACCTCCCCTCTAGCAACCCTGTTTGTTCTCTGTAGTTAAGAGTCTCAAGTCTCTTATGGTTTGCCTCCCTCTTTTTTTCCCCTTTTCTTCTATGTTCATCTGTTTTGTTTCTTAAATTCCACATATGAGTGAAATCATATAGCATTTGTCTTTCTCTGAGTGACTTATTTCCCTCAGCATGATACTCTCCGGCTCCATCCACGTCACTGCAAATGGCAAGATTTCATTCTTTTTGATGGCTGAGTAACATTCCATCATATGTATGTGCTTCCTCCTCTTCTTCTTCGTCTTCATCTTCTTCTTCTTGGTCTTCGTCTTCTTCTTCTTCTTTTTTAAGATTTTATTTATTTATTTGACAGAGAAAGAGAGAGAAAGCACAAGCAAGGGGAGGGTGCCACATCTTCTTTATCCACTTATCAGTTGATGGACATTTGGGCTTTTTCTGTAGTTTGGCTATTGCTGATAATGCTGCTACAAACGTCTACGTAAATTTAAGTTAACGAAAATGGAATGAAATTGAGAATTCATTTCATTAGTTGTACCAGCCATTCCAGGGATTTGTAGCCACATGTTGTTACCCTCTTGGATAGCACAGATATAGATTTGCATCATTGCAGAGGGATGTGTAGTTCTTTGTCCTCAAATAGCTTAGAATTTGAACAAGAATAATGCACTTAAAAAATCGCCACCAAACTAAATGAGTATAAATTAAATATCAGATGAATGGTATAGACATTAAGTACTAGTAAAGTACTAGTGATAGTGGATGGCAATAAAGATGTTCATATTTGTATCACTAGAGTTTTCCCTGCTTCGAGGGGAAGAAACACTCATCCTATCATGGCCATGTCAAGGTGATAAGGCTCATGGGCACATTCGAAGCTAGTATGTGAGAGGTAGAACCAAAAACCAGTTGGTGGGTTGATGAATCAGGGTATTGGGAAGAGACTGTAGAACACTAGAGCCACTTGTGATGGTAATAACGAGGGCCATGACTAAGGAGTTAGATACTGGATGAATTAGCAATTCAGAGCCAAAAATTAGAGAAGATTTGTCAGGTAAAATGTGGGCACTAAGGATTTTCTTGGACAGGTGACTGCACCTCTGTTAAATGATTAGGAAATTAAAAAATTTAAATTTATTTATTTATTTATTTATTTATTTATTTATTTGAGAGAGAGAGAGCATGCAAGTGAGCAGTGGTGGTGGGGGAGGAGCAGAGGGAGAAGGACAAGCAGACTGCACTGAGCGCAGACCCCGACATGAGGCTCAATTCCGCAACCTCGAGACCACAACTTGAGCTGAAATCAAGAGTCAGACGCTCAACTGACTGAGCCACCCAGGCACCCCAATGATTAGGAATCTTAGAACTGCATTAAAGGCATGGTTTCTATCAGATGGCAGACAATGCTCACTAATTATTTATGAAATAAAACTAGACAAAATTTATAAATGTAAATTACATATAGTTAGATATAAATGTGTAAGTTATAAACCACATATACACTAAAGAGAAATATGTGGATCTGGAGTGAATACTTTCTGCCAACAGGAAGTTCTCATTATTGATAGTGGAATAAACACATAGACAACTAGATAAAACAGTAATGCTATATTAATATGAACAAAAGATGGAGCTCACTGGTGAGTGTTTAATGTTGCTCTTTTTTTATGGCCACATTCACCAAACACGAATCCACCACTTCTGTAGTGCTGTGAGGGCGCAGAGATACTTGTCGGTTAGGGGACTGGATGACCTTTTAACAAACGAACTTTGCTTTTGGGTTTTGTAATCTGAGCCTCACCTCATTACAGCTCGGAAAGATGCTTCCAACTACTAACTCTAGACCAAATTCACCCCTGAATACTTGGACAACTTTCCTTTCCTCAGTAGAAAATCATTTAACCAGTGTTTGATGGAACATCTGTTGGTCACCCTGCAAAATGTGGGTGCTTTGGAAGATAACATGTAGGTCCTTGTTCTCGAATAGCTTAGAATTTGAATAAGAATAATGTGCTTAAAATATGACCACCAATCTAACAGAGTGTATGTTAAATATCAGATGGATGGTATAGATATTAAGTACTAGGCCAATTCAGAGGAGCAAGGGATATTTTCCAGCTGGTGTGATCCAGCTGTTGTGATTTATCAGCATGAGGATGCCCAGGGGGTTGGTAGCTGGGTCTGTTTTCTGAGGCCTTTACTGCTGACTTAGCCATTCCAGGAATAAGGAAACTGACTCCAGTGAAAAAGTAGCAGTCTGGCTTCTTCTTTTCTAGAAAATTGTTGGCAAGTGGACTCCCTATTGTAATTCGATGACCAGCAGCTTGACACAACTGTCACAGATTGTCCTTTTTTTTTTTTTTTTTTTTTTTTAGTTTCTCCTGGATATGAATTAGATCCTTTGGGAAGCTGCAGAAATTCCCTTAAGGTCACAAAAGTGCCATTCTGCTGCCCAGTTTTTGCATTTTACAAAAGGTCCCCTTATTAATTGCGTTACTTGGGAAAAACACAGATTCTTATCATTTATTTGTAATTCGTGGTGATGTGAGGCAAGATCTGAATCCGAATTGCAGTTTTGTCATTTGCCAGCTGTATGACCTTAGAGAAGTCAATCTCTCTGGTCTTTTCTCATTTTTCTCCCCATAGGTTTCTGCTTTTAATCTTGAGTATGTCAGTGTTATGGGACGTCACACATGATCTGTTTATCCTGTAGTTACTCTTCGGCTTACTAAGGTCCAGGTTCTCTAGTTTATCTACGTTTCTTTTTCTTCTTTTTTTATTTTTATTTTTTAAAAGATTTTTATTTATTTATTCGACAGAGATAGAGACAGCCAGCGAGAGAGGGAACACAAGCAGGGGGAGTGGGAGAGGCAGAAGCAGGCTCATAGCGGAGGAGCCTGACGTGGGGCTTGATCCCATAACGCCGGGATCACGCCCTGAGCCGAAGGCAGACGCTTAACAGCTGTGCCACCCAGGCGCCCCTCTTCTTTTTTTAAATCAGGGAATTCTTTCTGTTTCTAGCTTCTCTTTAGATACAGATTTCATTATACTATCTCCAGTATACTTACCTCAGGAAGGGAGATAATTGAACCTCTGTCAGGACCACTGCCCATAAGGGCTGCACTTTTAAATACTCAGAGGGAAACACCCCACGTAAGTTTAATGTCCGCCATGACTGTGGTATGGTATAGACATACAGGCTTCTTGAAACTGCAAGATTATCCGAACAAGGGTGAGACTCTTCCTTTCTTTCTTCTCTGCACTTTTCCTTTAGTTACATAAATCTTAGTTTCTCACCTGTGTTATATCTCATCTTCCTGAAGAATTTTTTTTAAAGACTGTATTTGTTTTAGAGCGGATTTAGGTTTACATCAAAATTAAAAGGAGGGTCACCCCCACACCTGCACAGCCTCCTCCACCGTCAACACCCCCACCAGAGGGGCACATTTGTGGGAACTGATGAACCCACAGTGACACACCATTATCACTCCAGGTCCATAGTTTACATTACTAGGGTTTACTGTTGGTGCTGGACATTTTGGGGGTTTGGACAAATGAATAATGCTATGTGTCCATTATTACAGTATCATACAGGATAGTTTCACTGCCTTGAAAATCCTCTGTGCTCTGTTGATCCTTCCCCCTGCATCTAGTCTCTGGCACCCACTGATCTTTTTACTGTCTCCATAGTTTTGCTTTTCCCAGAATGTCATATAGTTGGAATCATATAATGTGTAACCTTTTCAGATGGGATTCTTTCGCTTAGAAATGTGCATTTAAAGTTTCTCCATGTCTTTCACCTGATAGTTCATTTCAAATAATAGTTCATTTCTTTTTAGCGCTTAATAATACTCCATTGTCTGGATGTGCCACAGTTTATTTATCCATTCACGCCCTGGAGGACGTGTTGGTTGCTTCCAAGTTTTGGCAAACATGAATAAAGTTGCTATAAGCATTTGTGCGCAAGGTTTTGTATGTCCATAACTTTCGAGCATCTTTGGATAAATATCAAGGAGTGTGATTGCTGGATCATATGGTAAGAGTATGTTCAGTTTGATAAGAAACTGCCAAACCGCCTTCCTACGTGGCTTGTACTATTTTGCATTCCCACACATTTGTGTTGCCACGTATCCTAGCCGGTATTCGATGTCAGTGTTTGGGTTCTGGTCATTCTAATAGGTGTGTGGTGATATCTTATTGTTGCTTTAATTTACATTTCCTCCATGACAAATGATGTGGAGAACTTCCTTTAATACTTCTTGCAGTGCTGGGCTGCTAGCAATAAATTTCTTCAGTTTTTATTTGAGAAAGTCTTTATTTCTCCTTCACATTTAAAGGATAATTTTCCTGAATATAGAATGTTAGGTTGGTGGGATTTCTCTTTGAACACTTAGGTATTTTACCCACCTTCTTGCTTGCGTGGTTTGTGATGAAATTCCATTGTAATTCCTATCCTTGTTACTTTATAGGTAAGGTGCTCATCTTCACTGTACTTCTTTAAAGATTTTGGTTTGTCTTTAGTTTCCTGCAGTTTGAATATACTACGCCCAGGTACAGATATTATTGATATTTATCCTGCTTGATGTTTTTTGAGCTTCCTGAAGCCACAGTTTGATATATATCATTAATTTTGGAAAACTTTTAGCCAGTATTATTTCAAATATTTCTTCTGCTCCAGTCCATTTTCTCCCTCTGGTATTCTAATTATCTGTATATTACACATTTGATATTATCCCACAGTTTTAGGATGTTCTGGTTTTATGTTTTTAATTCTTTTTTTCTCTTGGTTAAAGAGAAAGTTTGGAAAGTTTCTATTTGACCTACCTTCAGGTTCATAGATTCTTTCCTTGGCCATGTCCAACTACCAATGAGTCCACTGAAGGCATTCTTCATTTCTGTTACAGTTATTTTTGATTTCTAGCATTTTTCTTTAGATACTTTAGAGTTTCCATCTCTCTGTTTATATTATCCATCTGTTCTTGTACTTTTTTTTTTAAATTTTTTTCATTGGAGTCCTTAACGTATTAATCATAGTTGTTTTAAACTCCCTGCCTGGTAAATCCAAGATTGATGTCACATCTGAGTTTAATTCTGATGCTTATTTTGTCTCTTCAGACTGTTTTTCTTGCTGCTTAGCATGACTTCTAATTATTTTGTTGAAATCTGGACATGATGTATTGGGTAGTAGAAGCTGAGGTAAATTGGCTGTTAGTGTGATATTCTGTGTTAATTTCACCAAGAGTTGGGCTGTATATAACGTTACTGTAGCCGTAGGTTCTGGAGGCTTTAAGCTCCTCTAATGTCCTTATTTTTGTCTCCCCTGTTGTCAGTGGGCTTCCCTAAGAGCTCCTCCTCAGATAGTCTCCATCTCAAGGTTCGTACAGCTATATCCCATTGTTATTCTAATAGCGTCCTACTGGTGAGGTAAGATATGGGGGAGGAGAAGCATTCTATAATCTTATGATTAAATTTCAGTCTCTTATTGGACCTGTATTTCTGGGCTGTGACCTTCACTAGTGTTTCTTAGCCTTTTTTTTTTTCCTCACTCCTTAGGTGACACAGGAAAGTGAGGCAGTGGTTAGGTATGAGAAATGCTATTCACCCAGGTGGGATATAGCTATGAAAAAGTATTTCCTCCTGTGAGTAGGTCTTTGTTATGAAGATTGGTCAGGGTGTATTTCATAATGGTTACTTTTCCTCTCCTCCTGTTGGAGCCCGGAGGGGATCTTTCTTGGCTCTTCACAGTAAGAACGTGGTGGAATCCCTAGAGGTCAAACCCACAAAAGTATATGGTCTCTCTAAAGTTACATTCCCAAGAGTTTCTCACTGTCAAGATAGTGCACACTCAGCCTTGAACAAGACATCGAAATTACCATGTAAGTGTTCTTACAAGTTTATGGCTCCAGCAGCTTCTGCTCCGGGTAGGCAGATCTTGGCCATGAGTCTGAATTTGCCTGTCTTTTCAGATTTCAGACGTTAAAGAGTTACACTTTTTTAAAAAAATTTACTTAGCTAATGTACAGTGCAATATTATTTTCTGGAGTAGAATTCGGTGATTCATCACTTACATACAAAACCCAGTGCTCATCACAAGTGCCCTCTTAAATACCCATCACCCATCTAGCCCATCCCCCACCCAGCTCCCTCTATCAACCCTCAGTTTGTTCTCTATCATTAAGAGTCTCTTATGGCTTGTTTCCCTCTCTCCTTTTTTTCTTTTCCCCCTTCCCATATGTTCATCTGTTTTCTTTCCTAAATTCCACATATGAGTGAGATCATATGGTATTTGTCTTTCTCTGACTGACTTATTTCACTTAGCATAATACACTCTAGCTCCATCCACATCATTGCAGGGATAAAGATTTACACTTTGACTTTTGTATTTGAATGGACTCTTGAAGTTAGCTGGATTTTGCATATGTGTCCTTCTCACATGCAAATCAACCTTGGCTCTAAAATTGCACTTGGTTTTCACGCCTTTTGTTTAGGTTTATTCTAGGGAGACATTGGGGACAGAAGGAAGGATGAGCTTTGCATTGTAATTTGCATTTGATGAATTCTTCAGTTTCTGTTTTATTTCTTAGGCTTATGGCAACAAGTTTTTGTAATTACAAAGGGACACCCTGAAAAATCTGACAATTCCTTATACCTGTAATTCTTAGTTTATAGTTGAGATTAAGAAAATAGGAAGAAAGTTTATGTAGTTTTCTTCCAATAGAAGATCAGAACATTTGGTAGTAAAAACTGTCCATTTATTTCCATGGGATGGACTTTTTCCAGGGACAGGTAAGTGACTGGCCTATTATCAAATCGGAGTGGAAGGAAGAGAACTGGCTCTGCTCAGGTCAGTGCTGGTTTGTGAGACTTGCAGGGTTTCCTGTCTCTTCCCTTAGGCCATGCAGACGTGTGCCTTGTAGATAAGTGTGCTGCAGCTGCATTTGTTAAACTGGACGGCTGTCTTAATGGGTAAAAGCCGCACAATCTACCACCAACTGCCACCCTGTATAGTATACCGTAGAAAAGAAATCATTTAAGAATACTTTAAAGGTATAAATGATATTTTATTTCTTTCTATTATAAAAGGAGAAAAATACCAAGCCAACTTACTCTATAATTTCCCCTTTTTCATTATATTCATTGTATTACCTTCCTTCTTCCTTTTCTCTCTGTTTTTCATATAACTGCATAAGGTAGTTAATGTAACTGATAACATAGTAAAATTCTGGTTGTAATTTTGATGTGTTGTTTTTTTCCTTATACCACCAAGAAAGTCTCAGACACCTGGGTGTCCTACCATTCAGCTCAATTCTGACACTATATTCCTGGAGATAGCATCAGATTCTACAAATTGAGGGCTCAGTCCCACAAGACTGCCCTCTGCTTCAGATTCCAACCACAAGTCCAGGTTTTACTTATGCATCTAATAGGCTGGGTATAAATCAGAGCTCCCCACAAACCCCTCCTTGGGTTTGACTGATTTGCTAGAGTGGCTCACAGAGCTCAGGAGACCAGTTTACTCACTAGATAATTGGTTTATTACAAAGGATATTAAAGGATATGAATCAACAGCTGAATGAAGAAATACATAAGCTAGGTCACAAACAAAGGCGCTTCTGTCCCCACAGAGTGTGGGGACCCAACTCAGTGGCACATGGAAGAGTTCTGGTTCAGCAACCTGGAAGCTCTGAACCCCCTCCTTTTGGGGTTTTATGGAGGCTTCATTATAAAGGCATGATTGATTAAAGTGTTGGTTTTTGGTGATTGTTTCAATCTCCAGGCCCTTTCCTCTGCCTGGAAGTTAGAGGGTGGGACTGAAAGCTCTAACCCTCTTTCATGGCAATCAGCATCCCCATCTTTAGAAAATTTTCAAAAGTCATCTCAATATAAACTCAGTTGTAGTTGTGTTCCCCACAAATTTGTATGTTGAAGCCCTAATCCCCAATATGACTGTACTTGGAGATAAGACCTTTAAGGAAGTAATTAAGGTTAAATGAGGTTATAACGGGTGAGCCTTGATCCAATAAGACTGGCATCCTTCTAGAAGAGGAAGAGATACCTTTCTCTCTCTGTCCAGCATGTTCAGGGGAATGGTCATGTGAGAACATAGTGAGAATGAGGCCATCTGCAAGCCATTAAGAGAGGCCTCATTATAAACCAAGACTGATACTGGACTTCTAACCTCTAGAACTGAAGCCGTCCCATCTGTGGTATTTTGTTACGGCGGCCCTAGCTGACTCATACATCTATGCTGGGGCATAGTCTTTATAATCAGTATTTCAGTGGCCATAATATTGGTCATTATATCAGAATTTCCCAGATAACTGTATAGAACACTGGTCATGGGGGATGAGACCATGCAATAAACAAACAAATAAATTGTGTTCTGTGGTCAAATAAGTTTAGGAATCACTGGGCTAAGCACAATTAAGAAGTCTTCATTTTATTATGACATTCTGGAGCCTTTATTATACTAATATTCACTGTCAATCTTCAAAAGTCTGCATTGCATGTAGAACATTTTTCTGAGCTAGTATTCCATGGCACATGGTTCCAAAATTTTGCATTTTGTACATATCGACTGAATTATTTTCCTATTTGGCATCCAAATCGCTTTTATTAACACATTTATAAAGGAATGAATGAATAAATTACTTTGTTCTCTTTGCAGTGTAAATTTGGGTTGGACCTGTGCTTACAATAAGTAAGTAAGTAAGCTATATGGAGTCCATCTAGAGGCATTTACCCTTAACTGAGCTTTCCAAGATCATCATTGATTGAATTCCAGTTATTTTTTTTCCTTCTGATTGTCCATGAGCTTAGAAAAGGGCCCAAATAGGGTGAAAAATAGATTCCTTAAGACTTCCATGACATAATTTAAAGCCTGGGACAGTGTGATTTAGATATGCTGTTTGGGGATTATAAGTGAGAGTAATATGGGTATGACACTAGATGGAGAAGACTAGAGTTACTCAACAATCCAAGTCCAAGAGTATACTTGTGTGTATATATTTTTTTGAGAACTTTTGAGTGTTTGGTGTGGATCATGACGGGTAGAGAAAGGGTTGTTGTGAGGTCTATGGGGTTGGTTAAAGTGTTACAGACTTCACTGCCTCTTCCTTAGACCTCTGTTAGGTGATGGGACTTAATACTATCCATACCTGTGAAACTCAGAGCACACAGGGACCCCAAAAGCCTTGTAAAGTCAGTAGAGCACAAGGTGCTCTGCTTTCCTAGTTTACCTTGTTAGTGTTGACCGCAGAAGGTGAGTCAGACACCTGTATGATCTGTATCATTTATATCTATATCTACAGCTACATCTAGGTCTGTACTTGTGTTTTCATTTGGGAGATTGTGAAGGAAGCCATGTGATTAAGATGATTCAGGCCACACCATGAAATGAGAACAATAAATACTCTGGTATACAAGTAGCTTAAGCATCACAATACTGTATACACACTAACAATGAGGGGAATGGGGTTCTATTCCTTTTCATTAGGAAACTTTTAACCATAAGTGGCTGAAATACAGATTTTTTTAGTTCTATCCAATTTCTCTTCTTGCATTGCCAAGATTTTGATAATCCTCATCAATGTGAAGAATATGATCAAAACTAATATGCACAATTAATCAAGTTTTACTTTCACTACTAAGTCTTTTAAATTGACTCCTTCAGGAACACTCTCCGTACACCTGGGCTGGCTTCTTCATTACTGTGGGACAGCTCCTTTACCTTTCTCTCTGACACACTCTACATTGAATGCTCTGTGCTCTGTATTGGGGTGTGTATTTGTGTTCTTCCCCATTCCTTTTGTTTCACTGTCTTTGGAAGGAAGAATCTCTTCATGGGGATTCTAGCTGGGCAGAAACATGAATCTTATGTTTTCTAGCCATATTTTGTAATGCTTAACCACCAGCACTCCATTCTAAAAGATGCTGATTCATCCCAGGCCTGAGGGGCAATAGTCATATTTTGTCCCATATACCCTCACCCCTCCAGTCACATCTGATTGGGAACATGGCCCAAAGCAACCTGGTGTTTTGTGAGGGTAGAGAAATAATGTGTCCTGAAAGTAATTTAAAAATGGGTAATTAACGGAATGTGTTTTTGTGATTAGCTGCCACCCAATAGGAAAAGGGATGAGGTTCATCTGGCCTGCAGTCTTAGTGCAGTGGCATCTGGACAGAATTCTTGGTGAGGTACGTTGCTTCTTTAACAATATTTGATATTGTTTGATAATAATTTCCTTAGTGACACCTGAATGCTTTTTATTTTTTAACTTATGGCTATATTATGACATTATAAAAAATTTATTGAGACAGACTGGACCTACATTACATACATAGTTATCATATTAACACAGCATAAAGAGATGCAGATATGACCACAAATAATGTTCTGCATGAAAATGAAGAAACTTCTTTAAGTGTGACCAAAAAAAAAAAAAAAAAAGGCTTTATCCTGGTTTTATATGTATTCTCTTTTTTTTTCTTTGCTTCTAGAACATTCTCTTTTCCTTTTCTGGAGCCTATGATAGTCTGGGTCCTAGGTTTACCTGGGGATATTTGTTGCTTTAAATAAGAATTAAAAAAAAAGATTTTATTTTTTATTTGACAGAGAGAGAGAGCATGGGGGAGGGGCAGAGGGAGAAGCAGACTTCCTGGTGAACAGGGAGCCTGATGCGGGGCTCCATCCCAGGACCCAGGGATTATGACCTGAGCCGAAGGCAGATGCTTAATCGACTGAGCCACCCAGGCACCCCAAATTAGAATTTTTATTCAAATCACCTCTTGATATGCAAATGTTCTAAATTCAGAATTTAAGTGCAAAAATAATTTAAATTGCAGCTTTGAAATCAGACAATCTGACTCTGAATTTTGGGCTCTATCGTATACAAACTCCATGACCTTGGACATGTTCTAACTTGACATACAAAAAACTAAACATATTTAATGTACACTACTTAATGAGTTTTGAGGTGAGTATATATCCATGAAACGATCACCACAGTGTATCCTATAAACATATCCACTACTTCCAAACGTTTCTTGCTGCCTACTTTACTATTATTATCATCCATTTATTTTTTTGTGATAAGAACACTTAACTGTTGGATGAAGTCATTGAGAGGACATGACCACTTGTTGACCCTTGAGGTAGAACCGGACAATGGGAGGCTCCTCACCACCTCCCCAGTCCTTGGAATGTACACTTTGCCCACTGTTCCCACAGTGGCAGCTGTTTCAAGGATGCAGCCTTGAGAGTATAAAGTGGTATTGACCCAGTTAAGGCCTCTATACAAACATTTAAGATTCTGGTGGGGGGTAAGGAAATCTACTCGTCTTGTAGCCGCCTAAGACAAGCCTTGTATGTGAGTTCCCTTGCTTATTAAACTTGCCACCTACAGATCTGAGGTGGCCTGCCTCTGTCTCTGGTCTCTCCTTGTCCTTTGTGTATGGGCGGTTTCACATTTCACCTGGGAAGCTCCCCAGAAGTTTGAGTTTTCCAACCAACATTAACATATAATCTAGAATGTTGGCTTCCAGGGGCTAGAGGATGGGAGGGGGGAATGGGAGGTATTAATCAAAGGGCACAAATTTTAGTGATAGACAACGAGTAAGTCCTGGAGATCAACTGTATAGCCTAGTGCCTGTAGCTAACAGTACTGTGTTGTAAATTTAGAAATATCCTGTGTGGTTGTGTTTCTCTGGATAATTCAGTTTCTTCATTTCTGAAAGGGACATAAGAATGGTCTAGGAGTGAGGATTCAATGAGACAGCCCCATGTTCATCTTCAATATAATATCAATAAATGTTAGCTCTCTCTCTTTTTTAAAGATTTTATTTATCAGAGAGAGAGAGCATGAGAGAAGACGGGATATGGAGAAGGAGGCTCCCTGCTGAGCAGGAAGCCCAATGTGGAACTCGATCCCAGGACTCTGGGATCATGACCCGAGCCGAAGACGGATTCTTAACTGACTGAGCCACCCAGGTGCCCCAATAAATGTTAGCTCTTAACACTAATAATGCCAACAGTACTTGTAGACCCTGCGGCCACTCTAAGGCAGCCACACTGCTCTGTGCAATGCCAGGCTCAGGGCGGCTCATTCCTTCTCTAATCTCTGCCAAGCACCTGCTCTGGCTGCCTACACCCAGGAGAGACTTCTTTCTATGTTGCGTTGCATTCTAGGCATCTCAGCAGGAGAATTCTTTTATTCTTCTTACTTTGGGTAGAAAGAAGACATTTTCCCGGTTGAGTAGGAAAAGGAAAAGCTCCTTTCTCTCCCACTCTGCCCCACAGCCTCACGTGGCAGTAAGTCGCTGATTGTCCCTGCCACCCCACCCCACCCCCCTCGCCCTGCCCCGTGTCCCACGTCACAAACTCCCATTTGGATGAGGCAGGGGATTTGGTTTCCTTGCTGCATCATGCTATGTTCAGTCAACAAACAACTATTCATTTTCAAAATCAAACAGTCCATGTCTCTGTTGAATGACTCGTCTTTTAACTACCTGCCCCAGGGTTGTTACAACTAGTTGTATGCAAAATTTTGAAGATGATAAAGCTTGTATGTATCCTTTTCCAGATCCTTTGTCTGAATTTTCCTCTCTTTTGCTGCATTTCTCCTCCACAGGTTCTAACACCTGAGTGTCATTAAAATGGCACACATATTTTGGCAGGTATTCTCAAGTTCATCTAACCTTCTCACGATGGTATCCTGATCAAGGAGAGGAGCTGAGCGGTGGGGTCATTTACGTCTGGGAGTTAACAGATTTCTCTTCTTCCTTTTTCAGGCAAAATTTGCACAAAGTCAAAAGGAAATGCAATGCTTAATCTGAATGGGAAAGTGAGCCAAGGAGGAAAGAAAGCAGGTATCCAGCGGGTGCCTCCTCTGGGAGGGTCAGAGCGCTCGGTAGGCCACCTACGTGGTGTCCTTAAGTCTTCACAGGGAGAAGTGTGCTTCGACTGCTTTACAAGTGATAAACTAGACTCAGAGAGATGCGGAGATTTGTCCAAGGTTAGCCAGCTAGTGAGTGGTAGAGCTGGCGTTCTAGACGGGGTTTGGCTGCACCCGACATCCTACCAGCTGCGCAACGGATCCACTCTGAATATACGCTCACGTTGGTACTGAGGGCTTCAGGGCGTGTGATCAAAAGGTACTTCTTTGACGTGAAGCTGTATTTTCTGATGGCAGCTCTGGGAGGTGAGATTGGAAAGGGTTAACAGATGGTTTGCAGTTCCTTCAAGAACCCTGCTGACTTTTGTACAGTAAAATAATAAAGTTCCAATTTGGGAGCGAATTTGCTACTGTGACACCAATGCAGCTCCAGGCTATTAGAGGATGAGATGAGCACAAAGCTTTCTCAGCCGTCAGCTGTGGCTCTGGAGGGTGATTCAGCATGTCGGTTGCTGGGAGCATAGCTGTTAATTGGAATGGGAGAGAGAGAAGGAGCTCTGGCTTGGCAGCTCAAGTTTAAATGGGTGGATTGTCTGATGGGGACTTTTTCTATTCTCTTTTGGCTTTGGTTCAATGCTTATAGCCAGACTGTCTTGCTCCCAGCTGGACTTTGCTTGCCTTGAAATGCCTTCTTTTTTTTTTTTTTTTTTTTTTTTTTTTTTTTGTCAGTTTGTAGCTCTTGATTTTGTAAGGACTCGGGTAAGTGAGAGGCAGTGGCAATATAGCCAGCCTTCCTCATTTGACTCTGAATTCTCTGGAACCCTACTTTACTTTCTACCTATTGTCTTCTGCGCTGTCCTAGGCTCCCGCCCCGGAACCATATAGAGCAGGGATTGCTGCAAGCTTATTTTCAGTGCAGTTCAATTCAGCAAGTGTTGATTAAGTGCCAGTGAGATGGAAGGAGCAGAGGATGTGGTAATCGAAGACCTGAGTTCAAGAACTGCTTTTATCACCTGGATAACTTGATTGCACAAAGCCTTAACTTTCTCTTTTGCAAAATGGAGATGAGGAAAAAAATGTTCGCCCGACACATTGATCTTTAGTATTTAAGAGACTCCTATGGACCCAAGTAATGAAAACTCAAGAAACCGATATTCTCTCAGTATTTATGAGACTCAGCCACAACTTCCATGAAACTTTTATGTTCCGTCAGGCAGAAAGAGGCTCCTCCTCCCTTGAGTTCTTTACCAAGAGATCTGTTCTGTCTGCACAGTGTAGATAGGTAGAGAGCAGAGCAAAGGCCCTGGGGCAGACAGACCCAGCAGAGTGCTCTTGGGGAAAGTTACTTCATTTCCTGGAGACTCAGTGTCTTTATCTCTCAATTCATACCTGTCTCACAGGTCATTGTGAAGAGTAGAGGCGATAGTCTGTGTGGTGCCTTCTGCAGAGCTTGGTTCATCGAATGAGCCACGGTAAATGGCTTTCTATCTCTTCCACTCCCTGATTTTTACTTTCCTCACAGTATTTCTCTCTGCTCTGTCCAGAAAGAGGGGTTGACAAAATACTTCTTGAAAATGGGATGAATTGATCGTTTCCTCTCCTTAAGTTTTCTTTTTTCAGTAAGTTAATACAGTTTAAATTTCATGTAGTTTACAAAGCCAGATAGTACTATAAGTCTTCTAACAAATAACCCCTCTCTCCGCCTCTCATGACCAGTCTCTAGATCAGGTTTAGTAACTCCGTCTTCTGAAGGTCACCTCTGCAATTATTACAGTTTCTGATTTTTCCATTTTAGACTAAATCTATTTCTGATTTTTTCCATTTTAGACTAAAATCTTCCATTTTAGACTAAATCTTCCGACTCTAGAAAGTGTGGGTTTATCCCTAGTTCACCTCTGTTATTACACGTTGCACCCCCTGTGTTTGTTTCCTGGGGCTGCTGTAACACATGACCATGACTTCGTGGTGTGACCAACAGAAGACATGGATTCTCCCAAAGCTTGGGAGATGAAAAGCCTACAACCAATATTGCCGGGCCAAAATCCAGGTGTTGCCTGCTGACAAAGCGAGAAGCGGACACTGAGGTAGCACAAAGATAGTTACTGTAGGAAGCATGAGAGAGCAAGAAAGAGAACGGGTTAGGACATTTAGAACCCAGACGATCCAAGGAGGAGCCGTGTGCTGCTAAGCCCCAGATCTCAGAGGAAGAAGTGTTGCCGGCCAGTGCTGGGATCTCTGAAGGGTAGCGGGAGGTTGGCGCTGGAGTGTTCTAAAAATAAAATACTCAAAGCCTGGAGATTGATCTGCTCCCACGGCCAGGGGAAGGGCTGTGACAGAGATGATGTGGACAGGCCTACAAGGCGATGGGGGCGAGCCCATGCTCGGGCCTTGTGCAGACCCTAATCTCCCTGCAGCCCACCTATTGACACACTGTAAGAGGAAGCCGGCTGGCCACGGAGAAATGGGGCTGGCAGAGTCCCCGCTGTGGGTGGACTGGGGCTCAGAGGCAATAGCTTAGTAACTGGCACAGTTGTCTTCCAACTCCTGGTGTTGCTAGAAGTTTTACAATCTCCTCTGTGAGCTTGGTATTATAAAATTTCACAGGAAGAACCGGGGGTGGATTTTTCTCTCAGTGATGGAGTGTGGCACGGTCAGGTCCTTTAGATCTGAAAACCGTTCAGTTTTAGGACAACTTCTGAATTTGAACTCTTCCATTTTCTGTATCTTTCTAGAATTCCTGCCGTCTGTCTCATTTACCTCTTGGATTGACGTCTAATGTTCTTCTGGTCTTGCCTTGTGTTTCTTAACACTTTTTCTTCTTGTGATGCTTCCTATGGGGGGATTTTCTCAACTTTTTGTTCTGTTTCAAGTTTTTAAATTTCTGCCAGCATATTTTTAAATTTCCAGGAATTGTCTCTCTCTCTCTCTCTCTCTCTTTTTGGTCTTCTTTCTTAAAAGGTACTCTATTCTGCAACAAAGAGTACTCGATTTATTTCAGAGGCCTTGGTCTTGTATCATTCTTACTTGTACCTCTTATGTTTTATTTAATATGTTTTAAAATGTTTTCTTCTACTACATTTATTGTCTTTCTTTGTCTGCAGTTGTGTGGTAGGCTTTCCTCCAGTCTCAGGTACCCGTTGGCCGTCTTAGGAAGGGTGAAGTACTCAAAGGCCGAATGGAAGAGCCGTGTATGAGCTCGGCTCTTTGATTGCTGGGTCTTTCTAGAGGATAGCCAAATAAGAATCTGGATAATTCTTTGGTTATAAAACATCCACATCTCTAGGTATTTTTGGTCCTCCCCCTCCTTGGGCCTTTCAGGTTCCTCAGAGAGGAGCTTTTTAGTTCCGGGCTGTAAGCCTGGCTGCCACTTTCTGGGAGTTAACGAGGGTGAGGTGGGGGTGTGGTGCCCACCGCTTGCCAAGCAGACTTTCACCGAGGGTACCAGTGGTCTGGGCAGCACCTGGCTCCTGCCTGGAGCTCTGCCTGGGATTCCTGTCTCCGGAGCTTCTTTGTTGAGAGAAGACATCTCCCGTCTTCTGTGGGAGGAGGAGATGGCCAGCAGTTGGCCCGGCAGGCTGGGAGAGTCTCTCTGTTTCTCACAGATCTCCAACCCGCTCTTTTCTCCCCCCCGCCCCCGACCCTCACTCCGGCTTCTGGAGGCTCCTGCGGCTAGACGGCAGTGCCTCCTTGCCCCTCAAGCCCGGAGCAGTGAGAGCTCATCTCTTTCCGACTGCCTGTATGTCCGGTCAGGACAGAAAATCATCAGGCAGAGCAACAAGACACAGGCCTTTTTGGATCAGAAAAGAGCATGGGAAGGTTGCTAAGTACGGACCCTGTTGCAGTGAGAAGGATTTATGCCATAAGCTCTTCAGGGCCACCCTTCGGGCTCCCCTTTCGTCACCTACTCAGCACAGCAGGCTGTGGCAGATGCTTGGGCAGGTATGAGTTACTCTCCGTGTAAGTCCCTGCCTTGCTTTAAGGACCAGATGACCTTCCACCTCCAGGAAGGCCCCCTAACTACTTCAGGGTGTGCTTCCATCTTGCTTTCTGGTTCTAACTGTCCAGGGTGCAGATCCCTGTGCTTCTGGGGGCCGTCTTTGCACCTTGCTCTCTAGGGTCATTTATTCATCTTTTTACGTGCTCACCAATTTTGCCCCATGTAAACAGTGGGTAATGTGGGGATAGGGGCACTGAATCACGCTTGCTCATCTTGCCCTGCTCTGTGCAGTGTCTTCTTGTACACACACACTTGCACGCACACTCACACTCATACACACAACAGAGATCCTCCCATTACCCTCCACCAGGAGCTACTGGATTATGAATGAATATGTACTGATGGGAATATTAATATTGCACGTAGAGGGTTCTTATACTTTATAAAACAGCTTCACATGCTTTATGCCACTTAATTTTCACGACTGTTGGGGAGGAGTATGTGTTGCCCCTTTTTGGTAGCTGAAGACATCGAGGCCGAGAGAGGTAAGATAGCATGCGGGACTTGCAAGTTTCTTGGTGCAAGTCAAACACTCTTTTTATTTTGTACACAGATATTCACAGCAGCTTTATTTGTAATAGACCCAAACTGGAAGCGACCAAAATATCCATCTATGTCCCGGTGAATGGACAAGCACGTTGTGCTATACCCATACGATGGAGTTTTACCCTGCAACAAAATGAGCAGACTGTTGGTACACACAGGGTGAATAAACCTCAGAATTATCACACTGAAGGCAAAAAGCCAGACCCCCCAAAAAAGAATTCATACTGTAGGACTCCATTTACATACAATTCTTGGAAATGCCAACTCGTGCACAGTGACAACAAATCATGTGATTGCCTGGGGATGGGGGTGAGAGTCAAATACTCTTTGTGACTAACGATAGCTGACTCTCTCACAAGAAGTCTGGCTGGTGGGGCGCTCGCTCAGACCCGCTTGCAGAGGAGAAGTCTTGCCCCCCAGCAGCACTTACCCTCGTAGGTGAGCGGAGCTGTGTGACAGGGCTGGCCTGGCAGAGGCCAGGTGTCCAGTCTCCCAGGCTACTCAGACCCCACTTCCTTTCAGACGAATGTGGGATTGTTTTGTCATAAAAATACAAGTGTAGTCATAAAACATGTCTTTGTGGGGGAAAAAAGTTCCCAGGCCTAAGAATGTGTGTGTGTATATGTGAGACAAGCTAAGACAGGTGTCCCTCCCCCCATCCCCGGCCCCGAGGCCAGCACGGCCAGGTGTGATCTCATGCTAACCTACAACACGGGGGGAGCCCTGAAAGGCCAGCGGCATCTGATACCCTCCATATCAGGCTTAGAAGAGTTTTCCAAAAGGCTTTGCATTCCCTGGGTCAAGAGCTCATTTTTTCCCCCCAAGAAACATGTGTATTTCAGCAGAAATTTAATCCCTGGGGTTCTAACTCCTTCACACTTACATCAGTTAAAATGGCATTTCTGAAGAGACATGTGATCCTGCAAAAGCCTCCGGAGACTAAGCTCAGCTTGGTATCCCTTCTCACTGTTTGACCTTAAACAAAAAAAAAAAAGAGGAAGTCACGTTTCGATTTTAAAATGATCTTGACAAAGTCTTTCCTTCAAATTGGCCTGGATTGAATCTTTTTCTCTCACGGATTCTTTTGCCACATTGTCCTATTGCTTTGCACAATGGAAGCAGCTGTCAGAGCTCAGGCTGTGGCTTGCGCGCCATGTCCCGGGTTCAAGCTGCCCGGCTTCATGACAGAGCTGACTGGACAGGGGCTGGGCCTCCACAAGGGAATCACACGAGTTTTTTGTTCTGGAAGGACCCTAGAAGTTCTCTCTCAACTCCTTGCTCCTCCTTCTAGAGATGAGGAAACAGATGTCCAGGGTGGAGGTGCCTTTCTAGAACTGCACAGATTATTGATAGACATTCTCATTTTTTTGAGGACCTTAACTGCCAGACATCATGCTAAGTGTTCTACATTTATTACCTTATTTATCTGTTCGGTAATTCATGAGTAAGTCATTGTTATCCCCATTTTGCTGAGGAGAGAAATGAGGCCTGGTGGGATTGGGCAACTTGTCTCTGGTCTTGCAGCTCCCATGGCAGGATGGAGATTAAAACCATGTGCCCATGTTTTTAGTGAGTGTACTCTTAGCTCCTGCAGGACGTGGAGGGGGTGGTCAGAGCCAAGGGCCCAGGGCTTCCAAGGCCTGTCCTCTAATATCTTTTGTGATTTTGACCTTAAGGATATTTTATAAAATCACTAGACTTCAGCACGTGTGTCTAGTTCCTAAAAACTTAAGTCTTTTCTCCTGAGTTTGGTGTTCCGAGAGCTAATAGTAGGTGACGTTGTTGCCTTAGCTTTCAGCATAATGTTTTCTTTCTAGGTCATTCTAGCCCCTCCATAGTTCCGTCCTCTCTGTCTTCTGTCTCCTGCCGGCACCCAGTTCTCTCTTCCTTTTAGAATCGATCATCAAGAAAGGATCTAGATTGGTGATTGATAACTCAGTGTGAATTCAAGCCAATCGGGACCTTTCGCAGAGGTATTTGTCTTATCTCTGAAGACGGAATGGAGAGATTTTTAAGAAAGAAAGAAAGAAAAAGGCAAGGAAACTACATTCACTGGCATTTTGTGCCCAATATTGGGCTGGATCCTGTCACATAACTTTACTTATAAAACACTCCCCTTATCTGCTTCTCCATTTTATAGATAAAGACTCTGAAGTTTAGAAAGGTTAGATAACTTGCCCTCAGTTATCATGTAATGACTTTAATCTGTGGGATTCTTTCCACTGTACCATCAACTAAAAGGGGAGGATTGTGAGGGTGATAAGGTCGGGAGGGAGGGGCTTCTTCATGTCCTTGAATCAATTGTGAGAGACTGACCTCTACTGGAGCATATGGCACTTGAATATCAAAAAGAAGAAATCATTTTCTTAGCCTCAAATGATCTTTTCTCACATTTTGGAGAGGTATCTATTTCACATAGGTATGCCATGTGCCTACGACCTATGAACTAGGGGACTGAATGCATAAGTAAAGCCAATACACATTGATTCGCCCCTGTACGTCACAGTAGGGACACCCATGTGAGGATCCCGCACCCAAGGGTGGTCAGCTTCACCCAGGAGCTATTTCCAAAGAGCAGTAGACAATGTTTCTTCTAGAAGGACTGGAAGACTCAGGTCTAGCCAAGGAGCAACCCTCCTCCAGGTGTTTTCTCCTCATGTCCTATTCCATGTTTTACCATATGCATATCTGCGTCCCGTGTCATTATTTTGTCCCATTGTCCATTTTTTTTCATGCAACGTTGATTCTTTAGCTACCGCCGAGAGAGGCACAAAAAATGGGTCTGAGACATAGAGAACTGACTTATGAATGTTTTATTTACTTATCTATCATTGTTATCAGTAAGTAGCCTTCTCCCCCGTCTCTGGTTACCTTTTTCACTTAGCTGGCCAACTGACAATTAGATGAAGGATGGAAATAAATTGGCAGATTGCCTTTAGCTGCTAGACAAGGGTTCTTTCTTTCTGTGGTTTAGTTTCACAAAGGGTTTTGTAGGCATTGGAAGTCGTGGTACAAAGCAGCTTGGTCTAAAAGTTGCAGCCCAGAAAGGTGAATGAAGAGGTCAGTGCCCTTGGCCTCACGCTGCCAGTTTTTGATACGATAAAGTCACTTCTGCCGCGTGTTGTCCCTTTCCCGTCCTTGGAAAAATTATTTTGAAATATAACAGATTATTATTTTTACATTTTATTTGGAAATCAGTCCCAACTTCCCAGAGAATGTGCCTACTGGAAGCATACAGCACGCAGTCTGGATGGCATCATTTCACAGCCCAGAAGCAGGTACAAAATCACTCAGCATAGAAGAGAAGTGATTTTCAATTAATTCACAATGTTTTTATTATGCTTTTCTTATTACAAAAATATTTCATGCAGAAGATTTGAAAAGTATAGATAAGCCACAAAGAAATACAAAAAAGCCACTTGAATCTTGTCACCCAAAGATCCACTGATAACTTTTTATGTTATTTTTTAGCCTTTTTAAATGCATAAACATAAGTAGTATTGCGCCCTTCACAATATTTTTTTTTAGTTTCTTTTTCTTTCAACAGTATATTTGAATATCTTTCCTCATCATAACAATCTTCTAGAATGTCACATTTCATGGTTGCGCGGTATCTTGTTATACAGGTGTATCGTAGTTTATTTAACTAAATTCTTTTTTAGGGATATTAATTTATATCCAACATTTTGTTATTTTAAAGTCTTCTGCCCTAAACGTTGCTGTTGCTAAGTCTTTGTGCACATTTGTAATTTATTCTTTAGGGTCAAAGTCTAAGGGTTTTGATACTTGTTGCCCGACTGACTCTAAGAAAGTCGTATCAACGTACACTTCTGCCCATTGAATCATACCTGGGACAACAGTAGGGTGATAGATTATTTTAAAACTTTGCCAATTTGATGGATCAAATTGTGTCACATGCATTTAAATTTCTTTCTTACTAAGATTAAATAGTTTCTGGAGTTTAACAATGTGCTTATTGATTTTTGTCACCTTTTAAAATTCTTTGTTTTAATTTGTATATATTTACACACACACACACACACACACACACACACACACACACATATAGAAAACGTGGGGTCTGGAGACAAACTGCCTGGGGTCTAGCCCAAGCTCCGCTGTTTTAGAAAGGCCGGCACCAAGACTATAACAATATTAACCCCCCCCCCCTTTTTTTTCAGGTGCTATTGGGTGCAATTTTCTACATGTAAAAACTTACGTTAGTGGCTGTGTTGTCTCCTCTCTATTTTCCCTTCCAGGTCCACTCCCTCTCCTTTTATAGGAGGCTGCAGGAAAGGGCTGCATACAGGGCTGCCTTCTGGGTTTTGGTTGGGGCCAGCCAATGACCAGCAGTGAAAGGGAGGTGGGGAGACTGGAGTAGTAGAGTGCAGAGAGCAGCACGTGCTAGGCTGAAGTTTGGATCGGATTCCATACCTACTGGGAGACTGAGAAAGATTTTAGGTGGGGGAGGAAGCTGATCGTAGATCAAAGTGGCAAATTAAGACAGTTAATTTGATGGCACTGGACAGGCTGGAGGAGACGGCTGGAGCTCCAGTGATCACACTGCATGTGCTGACCACGAGGGAGGAAAAGATAACTGATTTAAGAGACATTGCCAAGTAAAGCGGACTGATCTTGGGGGTGGATATTTTAAGGAATCGAATAGTAACACTGCTAGTATATAATACTGGCTGCTGCCTTTCTAGAGTGACATCCCACAGGGTCTTTGCAGGGAGATACCGCCTGGTGGCTAATGTTATCCTGTTACTAGAACCAAACACTACTTCTGTTTTTTCTCTTTTGCTTGATTTCCAGGCCTTAGAATATTATAGTGTCTTAAAAACGTATACTGTAAATAACAATGACTAATTTCTATTTTTCTTAGCACTTACGTATTATCTCATTTAATATTTTTATTCCTAGTCGGTCTAAATGTCATTGCATGATCAGTTGAAAATCCTAGTGGGAGGCAGCCTGGCATAGTGGCGAACATGGGCCAAGGTGGGGGTTTGGGGGGGGGCCAGGGAGCTTGTTCCAAGCAAAGTGGGGCAGCTATGTGTGCTTTCCTTTTACAGGCTCTCCAGCCGGCTTGTGTGTTGTCCTTTGGTAACTGTTTTATCCTCTAAATGGTTTCCTGGGAAATACTATTTCATCCGGGTAAAGCATATAAGAAGGTGGAGAGGAGAGAAAATTTAGTTGCCTTGAGATACATGGTAGATTCAGCCTCCTTTACCACTGGTGCTACTTTTTCTTAGGCATTTATCAAGATAATAGCTTTGGTGTAATAATTTAGCAATGGTAACTGTATTGACTACTCACATTGGAATTGACTTTAGATATTGTAATCCAGTCTCTTTATTCTGCCCAAGATGAAAACAAAACTCAGATCCCCCTTCTCTATCCCCTTGGTCTCCTCAGACTGGAAATCTTTTGGCTTCTGTAAATTGGCACCATTAAATACTAATGGGTAACTTGGAAGTGCCTGGTGAAGTGTAACCACCCTCATCGTGAGCTCTGGAGCTCTCCTCCAGCCCGTTGGTGATTTCTCCACGTCGACAGCACCTATTCAGATTTTATATTTGCTTTTATTTCTGAGGGTGTTGATTTTGGTGAGGACTAGAGCGCAGCGATGTCGCCATGCAGGGGGCAAGTGATCTCTGCTCAGCAGGATTCAATAGGCGAAATGGAGAGGAAGTTGTACTGTGACCCGTGGGACAAAAAGGCAAGATTTTATCTGGGAAGGCCCCTTCAAGTAGCAGAAAGTCTGCAGGATTACCTCATTTTCAATAGAAAAAACTTGCAGGACTGGAACGCTCTTCACTTTGCTGTGGTTTTAGATTTTCTTATTTGTATATTTCTTCATTCTCCAAATTTTCGGTCATGAATGTCTTACTTGGTATTCAGAGAAATTGATTTTATCTGCATGTATCAATATGTATATCACATTTTTTAAAAGAGAAAATGCTTGGGGGATGTAGCTCTGAAGCCTTTGTGGGGGAATTTTCAAGACGATTGAAAGGAAAGTCCTAAACAGCATTTCCTAAAGTGTTCTGTGGGAAGCAATCTTGGAAAAACCATTCCCCAGCCAAATACATTTGGAGTGATGTGCTCCAGCCTCTTCTTGGAGACTTATAATGCCCATTAAGAGCTCTGGAACTTTGTGCAGGAAAATGAAGCAAAACACAAAATTCTGTCTCAATTCTTTTAACTCAGTGTTTCTGAACATATTTGACTTGAAACTACTTTTTTGTCTTAAATTCCAGCAAGACCACTATTTTGTGAAACATACTTTGGGAGAGCGCCTGTAAGAGAGTTCCACAGGAACTCTGTTCGAAGGCCTTGGGTCTCAGGATAAGCCTCTGGAGCCTGAGGCAAATCAAATTGTGGTGTCTCCTCTCCCTTGTTGGTGTCCAGGTGACCACCAGCTCAACTGAAATCAGCGCGTGCCTCGAAGGAGGAAAGAAGTCCCGAAAGCACGCAGCGTGGAGTAGGAGAGGAGGCGTATTCATGAGGAAGGTCAGACTAATGGCCTGTTGGCAGGGGCTGCACTTGCATTAGCAGAGCTGGAAGGGCTTCCTCTTCCCCCCTTCTTCTGGGCTGACTTCCTGAGTCACTGCCCAGGAGCCTGGCTGCAGCCGCTTCCTCAGCCAGGAGGGGGCGCCTCCCTTCTCTGCTGGAGGCTCAGAGAGCTGGAATCTGTGTGTGCTGAGTCCTTCCTACCTGTTCAGCACGCTTGTAGGTGCCATGGGGCTGCCGAAGAGACAACTTCACCGCTCCCTTACCAAACTGACAATCTAGTGGGGGACATGAGGCGTATACCTATGAGGTGTCGGAAAATACCAGATTATGATCGTGTGCTTAGTCCTGTGATGCGGATTTTAAGGTATTGTATGCATTTAGAGAAGAAGACGTCAGTGAGCCTGGGGTGATTAGGAAAGACTTTCCTAATGGGGCTGAAAGTAGGGCCTGAGGAATGAATAGGACTTGAAAAGGTAGAGATGAGAGAGAGCAGACGGCAGTCATGCAGGGGAAAGGCCTGGAAGAAACATGATTTGTCTAGAGGCAGCATTACCAAGCCCATCAGGAAGCCTCAGGCCACTCTGAAAGGTGCTACACTCAGCAGGAGTTTTAGGTGAGTTATAGGGGTGACTGTAGAGCTGAGTGTACACCGAGTCTCCCTGAGTTCTTCAGTGACCACCTTGGTCTCTTCTCTGGTCGAGTAACCCATTCGTTATTCAGAGTTATTAGCTTGCTCTTAAATACTGTGAGCATGTCTTTGGGCCCCAGGGGGGCTGTGAGCTCTTTGAAGGCATGAGCCAACTGGACTTACTCTCTGCTTCCCCTTTCCCTTCTACCCGTTTGCCCTAAGCGTATGCTTGGCACAATGCTTGGCATAGAGCGTGCACTCAGTGTCTGCTGATAGGCCAATTGGATTCTGAATAAAACCCATTGCTTAGATGTACATCTGTGACCTCATTAGGCCCTCACTGGGTGTTGGTGTCCCCATTTCATTGGAGGTAGAAAGGGAGGAAAGGAAATCAAGACACACTCCAGGGTTGCACAGTGTCAGATAGCTAGGGAGCCTCATTAAAAATCTAATTCTCTTTAGATTGTCTGTTCAAGCCAGTATAAGCATAAGCACTGACTGAGTCCTGTCTTCAGTCAAGTTTGGGGTGTGTGTGTATGTATGTGTGTGTGTGTGTGTGTGTGTGTGTGTGTGTAGAGGAGGGAGTGGAAGGGCAAGGAGAAGGTGCAAAAACAGTTAAGATGTAGTCCTACCTTCAAGAGGCTTACTCTTTGGTAAGAAGAACCAGGGTGAGCACCATCATCTATAAAGGAATTGCCAGCCAGCCTTTTGGGGTGTAAGGGTAGGAGGGGCCAATTCAGCTACTTGTAGGTTGTTACATGTTCAAGAAAGATGAGTTGGGGTCTCTTGTGTTGTTTTCTGTAGAACCTCTTTTCTCACTGATGCTGATTAGCCTGCAGTCACCTGGACCATATCCTTGCTTCCCCTCGTGCCCTGGGGCAATGATAGGAAGATTCTGTCACTCTGCTTGGCAATTCCAGAGCGGACCCTGTACCTCCAGGCACAGTCCACCAGATGGTGCAAAACAAAAGAAACAGCGGTCGGTGAGGTCTATTCAGCTTATCAAACCCGAAATTGGACAGCTGTGAAGAGGACTTACTGGGAATTTTCCACTTCTGGGTTCAGCCAGAATGGTATAAAAATGCACCCTTGAGACCTGAATAGAAAGTTTAGAGTAGTTTTAGGGATTAAAAACTCGTGTGTGTGTGTGTGTGTGTGTGTGTGTGTGTGTCTTATGTAGGCAGAAAGGAGGTACTTGCCTACATGAGGAGTCTAGGAAACCCCTGCCCTCATTCCAAATATTCTTACCTCTCCTGGCTCGGGGCTAAACTTCCATGCCACAAAATCGTAAAGGTGTTCAGGTGGTAATACCCTAGGGAGAAATAATACTGTCTTATATTTATTTAGAACCTTGCATGTACTTTCATACTTTTGATTTCTTTTCCTTCCTTCCTTCCTTCCTTCCTTCCTTCCTTCCTTCCTTCCTTCCTTCCTTTTTTATTTTTAATTTTAATTGCAGTGTTGTTAACATACAGTGTTATATTCATTTCAGGTATACAATATAGTGATTCGGTAATTCTATATATTACTCTGTGCTCTTCATCATGAGTGCACTCCTTAATCCCTGTCACCTAACACCCATCCCTCACCCACCTTCCATTTGGTAACCCTCTGTTTGATCTCTATAGTTAAAGTTTTGTTTTTTAGTTTTTCTCTCTTTTTTCATTTTCCTTTGTTTTATTTCTTAACTTCCACATATGAGTGAAATCATATGTTATTTGTCTTTCTCTGACTGACTTATTTTGCTTAGCACTATACCCTCTAGATTCATCCATGTTATTTCAAATGGCAAGATTTCATTCTTTTTTATGGCTCAATAATACTCCATTGTATATCTACCACATCTTCTGTATCCATTCATCTATCAGTGGACATTTGGGTTGTCTCCATATTTTGGTTATTGTAAACGATGCTGCAATAAACATAGGGGTGCAGATATCTTTTCAAATTAGTGTTTTCATATTCTTTGGGTAAATACCCAGTAGTGGAATTACCACTAAATTTTTTTATTTTTTTATTCCAAATTTTTAAATTTTTGAGGGATCAACATACTGTTTTCCACAGTGGATGTACCAGTTTGCATTCCCACCAATAGTGCACGAGGATTCCTTTTTTCTCCATCCTCTCCAACACTTGTTTCTTATGTTGTTGATTTTAGCCATTCTGACAGGTGTGAGGTGACATCTCATTGTGGTTTTGGTTTGCATTTCCCTAATCACTAGTGATGTTGAGCATCTTTTCACGTGTCTGTGGCCATCTGTATATCTTCTTTGGAGACATGTCTGTTCATGTCTTCTGCCCATTTTAATTGGACTATTTGTGTGGTTTTTTTTTTGGGGGGGTGTTGAGTTGTGTAAGTTCTTTATATATTTTGGATACTAATCCTTTATCAGATATGTCATTGGCAAATATCTTCTCCCACTCTGTAGGTTGCTTTTTAGTTTTGTTGATAATTTCCTTTGCTGTGCAGAAGATTTTTATTTTGATATAGTTGTCCCAACATACTTCTGATTTCATTAGAACTTTGTAACAACCCTGTGAAACAGGTGATGTTATAGTCGTTTTATAGATGAGAAAACCAAGGGTCAGAGATAGAAGAGAGTCCCAAGGTTATATACTTGGTTAGTGATTAGCTGCTGGACAAAATAGAGATCTTCAAGTGTTGAATCTCTGCTTCCCTGGGCTGAATTCTCTCTTTAAATGATTAGAATTCAATTTTTTAAAAAAGTAGATGGTCAGAGGGAGAAAGAAGAGAAGATTGGAGGGGGTCAAGCTCTTAATAGAGGAGGGAAGACTAGGGGCCCAGAGACAGATGTGCTTCTGCAGGTGTTCTTGGAATGATTTTGTGTGTGTGTGTGTGTGTGTGTGTGTGTGTGTGAGAGAGAGAGAGAGAGAGAGAGAGAGAAAGAGAGACAGAGGGAGAGAGAATGAGAGGGAGAAGCATATTCACATAGGCATCCATGAACACAGAATAAGCATTACCTTATATAGATACCTTTTTATCCAACTTGGTTGTACTGGACTTTGACTACAGCAGTGAAATATACTAGAAAACCAAGTTCCAAACAAGAAATAATAGAAAGTAAACAGATAAAAGCTCCTTCCATTTTAAATCAAGGCTGCACCAATTTCCTAGTGCAGCACAGGGCCAGGCCCAGGAAACATGCTTGCTGTGCCCTTTCCTGTTCTCCTCCCTGAGCTGTCTGTGTCCTCCCCCTTCAGGTGTCCACATGGGGAGCCTGTTGTAAGCCCCTCATCATACACGCTCTGCATTTCTCATTCTTGTCTTCCCCTTGGCAGTACCTGTGAGAATGTCATAGCCATGAGGGCCAGCCAAGTGACCAAAAGATCCTTCAGAATTATTTGTGCTAAATGCATTAGTGAATGGTAATGATTTAATGGGCCGCACCTTTTGAGTAACACAGAAGGGAAGAATTTATTTCATTCAAAGCTTTATGCACAATTTGAAACAAAGAAATATGGAGATTTCAGGCAGATATCAGATAGGTCTTCAAGGCTACTGGAGACTTCTCAGAATCCTGCACACCCCTCCAATTGTCTATGCATCCTGTCAATGGAGTCAGCCTGTGTCCTGCCTATAGAAATGTTTTCTGGTAGGAGGCTGCATTTAACCACGCAAAAGTCACTCTTGTCTTCTCCCTTCTTTCTTGTTGTAGTGTCCCTGGTCTAGTTAAGACTCCCAGGACATCCAGTCTGGATTACTGCAATAATCTCTGTATTGTGCATATACATTTTGTCTCCAGCCTCCTTATACTTTTATTCTAGAGGTGGCTTCCAGAAAATTTATTATAAAACAGGATCATTTTACTTTCCTTCTTGAAAATCTTAAATGCCTCCCCATTTCCCTTTTTATTTTTTTAAAGATTTATTTATTCATTTTAGAGAGAGAAATTGTGAGCACAGGGTGGGGGAGGGGCAGAGGGAAAGGGAGAGAGAGTCACGCAGACTCTGTGCTGAGTGTGGAGCAGGCATGGGGCTCTATCGCACAATCCTGAGATCAGGACCTGAGCCGAAACCAAGAGCTGGATGCTTAACTGACTGTGCCACCCAGGTGCACCTCCATTTCTCTTTTTAAACAAAAGCTATAATGAGATGTAATTCATATGCCATAAAATTCACCCATTTAAATTACACAGTTCAATGGTTTTTAGCATATTCGATGCAGCCATCACCACCATTATGGACTGAACTGTGTGCCCCGAAAACTCATGTTAAAGCCTCAACCTGAGTGATTTATTTGGAGATAGGGCTTTCAATAGTTAATTAAGAAAAAATGAGTTCGTATGAACGGGCCCTAATCCAATATGACTGGTGTCCTTATAGGAAGAGGAAATTAGACACAGACAACCCACACACTGAGGGGCCAACATAAGAAGACACAGAGGTCAAAGAGAGTCCTCAGAATAAACCAAACACGCTGACACCTTGATCTTGGACTTCCAGCCTTCAGAACGGCAAAAAAATAAATGTCTGTTGCTTAAGCACCCCCAGTCTGTGTATTTTGTTGTGGCGGCCCTAACAGACTAATACAACCACATTTAAGTTTAGGACATTTACATCACCCCCAAAAGGAAACACATACCCATTGTAGTCATTCCTCACTTGTCTCTATCTCTTGTAGGCCTAGGTAACCACTTATCTACTTTCTGTCCTATAGGTTTGTCTATTCTGGACATTTCATATAAATAAAACTACACAATATGTGGTTTTTAAAAAAACTGGCTTCTTTCACTTAGCCTAACAGTTTCACTGTTCATCTATGTTGTGGCGTGTGTCTACAGTCATCTCTTCTTGCTGCTGAATGACATTCCGTTCTGTGTGCGTATCACAGCGTATCTCTCCACTCATCAACTGACAGACATTTGGATTACTTCCACTTTTTGGCTCTGAATAAATCTGTTAGTGAACATTCATATACAAATTTTTTTGTGTGGACATATGTTTTTATTTTTCTTGTGAATATACCTTGGGGTAGAAATGCTGGGTCATATGGTAACTTTATGTTTAACATTTTGAGAATCTGTCAAATTGTTTCTTGAAGTGGTTGTACTATTTTGCATTGTTATTAGCCACAGATGAGGTTTTTAATTTCTCCATGTCCCTGGCAATACTTGTTAGGGTTGGTCTTTTTGATAATAGTTATCCTAGTGGGTATGAAATGATGTCTCTTGGGGTTTTGCTTTACATTTGTCTAATGGCCAATTTTTGTTTTGTTTTGAACATCTTTTCATATGTTCATTGGCCATTTCTGTATCTTCTTTGGGGTAATGTCTATTCAGATCTTGTATGCATCTTTTAATTGGCTTGTCTTTTTCTTGTTGAGTAGTAAAGGTTTGTTATATATTCCAGGAGTAAGTACCTTATCAGATATACGATTTACAAATATTTTTTTCCCATCTTGTGGATTGATTGTCTTCTTACTTTCTTAATGGTATCTCTTGCAAGACAAAGGTTTTCAATTTTAATGAGGTTAAATTTACTTATTTATTATTTTTCTTTTGTTTTTTTGTGCTTTTGGTGTTCTGTCTTCTAAGAAACCATTGCCTGATCCAAGATCATGAAGATTTACTCCCATGGTTTCTCCTAAGAATTTCATAGTTTTAGTTCTTACGTTTAGGTTTATGACTTATTTTGGGTTAATATTTCTGTATGGTTTTAGGCAAAGGGTTCTAATTCATTCTGTTGCTTTTAGATATCTAGCTATCCCAGAATCATTTGTTGAAAAGAGTTTTCTTTCTCCATTGAATTATTTTGGCATGCTTGTTGAAAATGAATGGACTGTTAGTGTAAAAATTTATTTCTGGGTTCTCATTTCTAGTCTGTTGATCTATCTTTATGCCAGTGTCTATCTTTATGCCAGTACCATGCTGTCTTGATTCCTATAATTTTATTTTATTTTTAAGATTTATTTATTTATTTTTAGAGAGAAGGAGAAAGAGAGCATGCACACGCAGAGGGAAGGGGCAGAAAGAGAGGGAGAGAGAATCTCAAGCAGACTCCCTGCTGAGCGCAGAGCCCAACATGGGGCTCTATCTCACAATCCTGAGATCATAACCTGAGCTGAAATCAAGAGTTGGATGCTTAACTGACTGAGCCACCCAGGTGCCTTTGACTACTATAACTTTAGAGTAAGTTTTGAAATAAGGAAGTATAAGTCCTCCAACTTTGTTCTTATTTTTTAATATGGTTTCAGCTCTTCTAGGTTCTTGCATTTCCACATAAATTTTAGGATCAGCTTGTCACTTTCCACAAAGAAGCACCTGGAATTTTGATAGAATTATATTGAATCTGTACAACAGTCTGGGGAGTTTTGCCATTGTAACAATATTAAGTCTTTTGAGCCATGAACATGGGATGCCTTTCCACTTATTTAGATCTTTTGAAGTTTTTTCCCCCAGCAATATTATCCTGTAGTTTTCAGTGTACAAGACTTCCATTTCTTTTGTTAACTTTTCTCCCAAGTGTTCTATTTTTTAGTTTATTGTATAGGGAATTTTTTAAAAATTTCATTTTTGGATTGTTTATTGTTAGTTCAGAGATACAATTAATTTTTGCATATTAATTTTGTATCCTGCAGCTTTGCTGAACTTGTGTATTCAAACAGTGTTTTTAGTGGATTCCCTAGTGTACAAGATCATGCTCTTTGTGAATGGAAAATAGTTTTACATCTTTTCTAACTGGGATGCTTTATCTTCCTTCCTTCCATCCCTCCCTGTTTCTATCCCTCCCTGTTTCTATCCCTCCCTCTTTATTCCTTTCTCTCTTTCTTCTTCCTTCCTTCCTTTCCTTCTTTCTTTCTTTTTGTCTAAATATCTTGTCTAGATTTGTGTCCATCTAGAAAATGAATAAGGGTAATACAAAGCCCAAAGGAGAAGAAAAGGAGGGATGGCTATTTAACATTGTCTTGGAAAATAGCCTATAAGAGATGGGCCCTTTGTGTTTTCCTTCTAAATCACCTAGCATAGGAAGCTAGAAGGATGGGTATAGCAGTTTGTAAAGAGCAAAATCCTTACTTATTAGGAAAAGTTTGAATTTGACTGGGTCATGTTTATGTGTTGCTTTGGTCTGCCAACATCTTTTACTTTATTTTCTAATAAAAGAACCCCTTTCAGTTGGGGAATATCTTCTCCATTTGCCGTCTTCAAGAGGAGCAGTTAATTATAGTACTTATGCACCCAGCCTCACAGATGTGGGCCTGCTCAGCTCTTCCTTCATATGCTCTGAATTTTGCTGTGTTTGTAAGATAAACATCTTTTTTTCCTTCCTTAGGTCAAAGTTTGTTTCTGGTGATTGCAATAAAAAATCCGTAGATACTCAGACTCATGTGTTAGATGTCTCTTTAAAATTTTATCATAGCTGGTGGGCCCCCCTAACATGTGATAGCATTACTGATCAAACAACATTGATAATAAAGCAAAATCTAGTTTAAATTCAAAGATACCCCCCTTTCTTCTTCCCTTTCTTCTCCTACTGATCTCCTTACTTCTCATATTCCATAAATGAGTGAAACCATATGATAATTGTCCTTCTCTGCTTGACTTATTTCACTTAGCATTATCTCCTCCAGTCCCGTCCATGTTGCAGCAAATGTTGAGAAGGGGGGGGAGGTAATCAGAAGGGGGGAATGAACCATGAGAGACTATAGACTCTGGGAAACAAACTGAGGGCTTCAGAGGGGAGGTGGGGGATTGGGATAGGCTGGTGATGGGTATTAAGGAGTGCACGTATGGCATGGTGCACTGGGTGTTATATGCAAGTAATGAATCATGGAGCTTTACATCAAAAACTAGGGATGTACTGTATGGTGACTAACATAATATAATAAAAAATAAAAAAATAAAAAAAATAAATTCAAAGATAGTAAAAAAGAGAAAGATTCTAAATTGAATTTAAGAGAGTTTGATATTATTGATCCTTTAAATGCTTATTACAGAGGAAATATTGAAAGGATACCTGGATGCTAGAATGACTAAATTTAGAATTTTAATAGGGGACTAGAAGGAGAGTGGAAAGAGGCTAAACTATTCCTTTAAATTACCCTAAAGAGGAAAATAAAGTGTGCTCCACTGTTTCCTCTTCAGATCCTACTCTGTTGGGATTACACTCCTCTCCCCCACTCCTGCCCCAGCCCAGCATCAGGTGCCATGCCTGATGCTACACTTTGCATCAGGGCTGTGGTCTGCCAGTTGGAGCGCCCCCTGCTGGCAGGTTCCCAATGTGCCGCACCCCTCTCCCCACGAGGCTTTTTCCTTCCCTGACTTTCCTCCTGACCCATCTTTCCCACCCAGCCTCCCTCTCCAGTCATTGTCTATCCTCTGTGCTCTGTTGCTGGGCCCTCTGCTGATATGCCAGGGCTCTTCTGTTACTGTCGCCTTTCTGTTCTGCCCCTACTGTAGTCTCTCAGAGATGGCAGGACTCTGGATTCCCCTCTTGCAGAAAAGGTAAGACTTTCAGTACCTCTCTCCACAACCCTCCCTCCAAACAAAACCAACCCGACCTCAGTTTACAAACATGAGTTCTGTTGGTTAGCATTTTCATTCAGTGTTTCTCAGGGCTCAGAAAGCAGAAGATCTCTGGATCAAAAACAGGGTCTAATTTTCTAATAACAGGATGAGAAGGGACATACTGAGTAGTCTGACCTTCCATGAAGAAACATTGACTGAAGTCCTGTACACTTTCTGATCCCCAGATATCTCAATGGGGGACTCCAATCGACCTCATGAGGAGGTGTGCAGAGCAAGTTTGACACATTCCCAAACAAATAAATCTATTCACATCAGATTCCTGCAGCTCTAAATGTAAGTGCGCATGGCAATGCATGACTGATTCCCATCACCCCTCCTCCAAACACCTAGTGTCTGAGCATTGAGAAACTGCAAACTTCATTTTTTCTTCTGTTTTTCACAGACATTCACTGATTTGCCCATGACAATCTGTGCGCTTCACAAATCCCTTAGAGAAAAAGGGAGGGAGAGAGCAGACACATGAGTCTGAGAAAATTTAGAGAGGCATTCCAGAGTTTGGGAAATTAATTCTTAGTACTTCGTTTCAATACTTTTAAACAATGGAATTCAAGAAGATAGGGCCAAAATGACAATGGGAGAAAATGGACAAAATATGACCAGTTTTAAGAAAAACTTTAAAATACTATAATGCTGTCTAAAAGTTCCAACAAACATCCCACATTTTTAATAGTGAGGGAAGGGTTTTTTAAATAAAGTGAATAAGGAACATCTTTTAAAAAATCAGAATAACTGACACATATATCTTGCATAAGACAAACCAATTCGGGTTTGGAAAGATTCAGAATACTTCAGATTAAGGTTCAGTTGGTATTTATTAAAAGCTTATTATACAGAAAAGTTTGTATCTGAGGATTTCACATATATAATCTTACTGAACACCCAAAATAATATTAGAAAATTGTCATCGAGGGGCGCCTGGGTGGCACAGCGGTTAAGCGTCTGCCTTCGGCTCAGGGCGTGATCCCGGCGTTCTGGGATCAAGCCCCACATCGGGCTCCTCCGCTGTGAGCCTGCTTCTTCCTCTCCCACTCCCCCTGCTTGTGTTCCCTCTCTTGCTGGCTGTCTCTATCTCTGTCGAATAAATAAATAAAATCTTAAAAAAAAAAAAAAGACAATTGTCATCGGTATTCCCATTTTACAAAAGAGCAAATTGAAGATTGAGCCAATTAAATTCTTTATGCAAAGTCAAAGTGTAGAGTCAGATGAAATCCTTTCTAATGTTCTCTGCCCTCCCAGCTATATTTAGGTGTAATTGACAAATAAAATTGGAAGATATTTAAAGTGCACACATGACGATTTGAGGTACATGTACATTGTGACAGAATCCCCCCCCCCTTTTCGAGTTATTTAACATGTCCGTCATCCCACATATTTACCTTATTATTTTTTTTGGTGAGAATATTTAGGTTCTACTCTCTGAGTAAATTTTTTTAAAAGAGATTTATTTATTTATTTTAGAGAGAGAGAGTGAGCCTTAGCAAGGGAAGGGACAAAGGGAGAGGGAGAGAGAGAATCTCAAGCAGACTCCCTGCTGAGCGTGGAGCCTGACTTGGGGCTTGATCTCAGGATGCTGAGATCCTGACCTGAACCAAAACCGAAAGTCGGACATTAACTGACTGAGCCACCCAGGCACCCCTCTGAGTAAATTTCAATTACAAGTACAAAACACAATACAGTGTTATTAATTACAGTCACCATGTTACACATTAGATCCTTAGACCTTATTCATCTTATTACTGAAATCTGTAACTTTTTACCAATCTCTCCCTATTGCTCCCACCAGCGCCTGGCAACCGCTGTTCTACTCTCTGTGTCTGAGTGGAACTTTTTCTTTCTTCTTCTTGTTCTTCTTCTCCTCCTCCTCCTTCTTCTTTTTAGATTCCGCGTATAAGTGATACCATCTTCCTAATGTTCATGAACTATTGCAAAACCAGTACAATTACTAAGATCCAACAGAAGCCAAAGGAAGTAGCTGACAATGAAAAATGAGCAGAACCCTTTCTCCAGCGAGGAGGAGTACTTGCAGGCAGGCAATTATACCGTTGCCTAGGGGAAAACAGAAACTTTCTCCAAGGATGGTGCACAGCACTCATTTGCCAAGGCCGTGGGGTTTCAGAGGGACACCAGACCCAGGCTTGAGCTCATGATGATCCATGAGCAGAGGCGAGGGCACTGGGAGAAGGGTGCATGCCCACTCCCCCACAGAGAACAGTATCCGTACCTATTGGAAATGTGACAGAACGATGCATAACACAGGAACTCAGCTCATAAATTGTCATGTCTTTTGGTGACCTTGTAAAAGGTGCAAGTTTTTTTTTTACCATGTGAAAAATGAAAACAAAGTAAAATTATGCACACTTGTATAACTTGTCTGTGTCTGCCCACCCTGCGGCCTGAGCTGAGGTGCTCCAGCCAGCGCTGCAAAGCTCAGCAGCATTGGCATGCAGGGGCCTCACTCCTCTTTGCTGGCCTTCCTTGTCTGGTAAAGTCACCTCAGGGAGATATCCCTCTCCCCACCACAACCTACTCTTGACCACATTAAACTACTCTGAATGCAACCCCACTCTGAGCCAAACATTTTCTTTATGCTCTGCTTATGCCCCTCCCCTGGGGGATGGATCTCTTTACTTCAAAATAAGGGACACTGCTTCAAAAACAATTATCTTACAAGGGTGCCTGGGTGGCTTAGTCGGTTAAATGCATGCCTTCAGCTCAGGTCATGATCTTGAGGTCCTGGGACCGAGCCCCATGTTGGGCTCCCTGCTCAGCAGGGAGGCTGCTTCTCCCTCTACCCTTGGCCCCTCCTGCCCCCACTTGAGCTCTCTCTCTCTCTCTCAAATAAATAAATGAAATCTTAAAAAAAATCCTCAACCCCCAATCGTCTTATAGAATCCTGGTAGTGTAATATCTCAGATTAGAGTGAAAATAACTGATGTGCAAACTCTTTTGGTTTGTGTAGAGCCAAGGAAGTGTCATGGTGTGCTTTGGTGTAAGAGAACTCTATGGCCTAGAAGTCAGGAGATGGAGATGTCAGGTGTGGCTTTCAGGAGGGGTAATTTAAATGAGAGGTGAATAAAGTGAATCTATCTGATAGTATTTAATGAGAAGATAGGTAAGATCGAGCGTGTGAAAGCATTAGGTATGGTACCAGGCACAAAGAACCCAGAGACACTGATGAACAGAAGGTGGGTTGGAAGTGGCAGAAAGGGAGGCTACACAGTTGAGGACCCACTCACCTACTTGGTGGATTTTTCAAGGGTGAAACCCAGGGGCTCAGAGAGATGGAGGTTCTCAATGTGGACTAGTTTCCTTAGTGTTCTTTTGTCAGTTGAATGGGCTTGAGGGCTATAGATGACACTGATTGGTCCAATGACAGAAATGCTTCATTTTTCCAAGTGAAAAATCAGGTTAAGACTGATTCCCTGCCAAAGTCCACCTGATGATGAAAGGAGGACCATGCCATTTTCTTTCAGGCAATTTTAGGATCTCCTTCCAGGCCCCTGGAAGACCATAGAGTGCACTAGCCTGACTGTCCCAACTGCAAACTTAGGAAAATGCAGTCACCCTTGAGATCGCTCAGGTGGAATTTTGGACACATCTAGGAATATCAGGTCAACAGCTGTTTCTGGTTCAGCTGTCACTTTCTCTTCTTTAGGACCATCCAGAGGAAGAGAATCCAGTAGTAGGGAAGAAGAATTGTCCAAGTGCTAATTCCCTTCATATCAGGCTGTTGGACAGAGCTTTCGAGAAGGAAAGGTTTTGTGGTCTTCTATAACATTACCCTGAAAAGTTTAGATTGCCGAGATGATGCACAGTTGACTTTTCAAGTAGTGATTGGTTTCACCACTGCAGGTGAGCTCTTGGACTTTAACTTTGGCTGAGCAAGAGGTCACTAGAAGACTGTAGTATTGACTCTAGAATTTCTACATTGGTGAGGCCAGGGGTAGCAACCCTCTTGCAAGCACAAGTTGGGGTACGACAGAGGTTGCTCGGTTGGGCCAGGGGTGAGTTAGGCTTAACAGATACACTGCTTTTAGAGATTGTATTTCACTGGGGTGGCTTGAGGATCATGTTGTTTCTGATTATGGGAGAGGGCACACACGCTCTGTCAGCACCTTCATGGTATCAGCTCTTACAAGATGATGGGTTGGAGAAGGGGCAATTGCTTGTTGAAGTGTAATGGACAGTACATTGATCAACGAAGTTAGGAGATGTGAGTTTCAGTCCTAGCTCTGCTAACAATCCCACCTTAGACAAATCAGACTCCTCTCTTTAGGTGGTAGGTTAGTTATGTTTAAAATGAGGGAAGTAGTCTAAATCAGCACTGCCACATAGAAATACAAGGTGAGAAACATGGAATTAAACGTTTTCTAGCAGCCACATTTTAAAAATGAAAAGAAACAAGTAAATTTATATCCAGTTTAACCCCGTATATCCAAATTATTACTGTTTGAACAGGTAATCAATGTAAGCATTATTAGTGAGATATTTTACATCCAATTTTGTATTAACTCTTCAAAGTCTGGTGTGTAGTTTACACTTACAATAGATGGCAATTGGATCAGCATGGGTCAAGTGCTTGGTGGTCCCACATGGTCAGGGGTTGCTATATTGGACAGCATGAATTTAGATGATGTCTGGAGGTCCATCCAGCTCTAACATTCTATGATTCCATGACAGGCCACCCCAGGACTGCTTTGCCTTTTTCTTAACCATCCTTCTTTTGGGTTCCCATCTCTGGAGGACTCCAGTGTCAACCTGAACAGTAAGAATCATTTGTGACTAGACCCTTCTGCCCCAGATATGCTATAGACCTCCAAGGAACAAGGCAATTAACTCTTCTACTTACCTTGGGAAATCGCTTTAAGATCCCGTGTGAAAGGAGATGATACATACAAATGCAAAGTAATTAGTCCTTGAGCATTTCTTCTGACATAGTCACAGACGTAAGTGCAGTCTATGATGCATGTTCCTGCCCGAAGCCTCAGGAAGTGTAATTAACTATCTCCTGTAAAGTGCTATGAGATGCTCCAGATGAAAGGTGGCCAGTGAGAGCCAAACATCACCTGGAGCAACATTTGATCATGCCCATCCCCAGTCAGCACCATTACAAGCCCAGACTGACGTCATTTCTGCAGTTAGCAGCTCTTCCACCTGCGGAAAGATGTAATAGGGGTGTCAAGGCCCCACCAGGTGATTTATTAAAAAAAGAAACACCCCCAGACTTTTGCTCAAGGGGCTTTGTGTTGCTGTAGATTCTAAGAAGCAGACTCCACTTCCCTGAAATTGTACACATGCTGCCTAATTGAGCTCGCCTCTCCTCAAGCTGAAGTCACTTCTGGTAGTAGATGAGTCAGAAATAGCTATGCGATTTCATTTGCACTTGATACTGGAGACGGGGAGAGTTCTAGGGCCCTGAGACCTCAATCACCAGCTGGTGCCAGGTTCTTGACTTCCCTGCGAGAAAGAATTCAAGGATGAGTCAGAGTAAAGTATAGCAGAAGAAGCTTCATTGCAAAGTGAAAGTACACACTTGAGAGAAGGGAGTCTGGACACACTCAGAGAATGTTAGTTGCCCCGGGTAGGTGTGGGGCTCTGATCTTTACGGCACTTATAATAAAGGGGTGGAATCTTTTTTCAGGGTTGTGAGAACAGGAGGGACTTCCAAGAACTGTGTGTGTCATTACGTATGCTCTATGCTAGTTACTCTGTCAAGCACAGTCTGACTTTTTTTGCACAAATACTCTAATTGCACAATTGGTCCTCTAGATCCCTGAATGGACGGGCGGAGGCATCATTCTTGGACATTTGCAGGTTAACTGGGTCTTTGTGCCCCTGGGTTGGAGCAACAGGATGCTTGTAGCCATGAGAAACCACAGGGCTATCACAGGATTTACTCAGTTGTCACAAATACCCTGTCAGATGTCAGGTTCACCTTGTTCCTGCCCTTTTTCCTCTTGTAGTTACCCAACATTTCCCTATTCTACTGCTTCATCTTCCCCCTTCTGAGAATTCCATCCCTTAATTTTTTAAGGAGTATAGAAAGGAGCATATCCGTCATCTGTAGCTGCTTCCTGCTGACTTAGGGGCATTGGCCCCGCCTGGTATGGGAGTGGAATTTTCTGGCCATCTGATCTCCGGGTTTCATGGGTATGTCTGCGGGAGAGTCCATGGTGAAGATGGGTTGAAATCCTTGCATGACCATCATCTTAATGTAGAAATGTTGCAATCTGGAAGGGACAAACTTTGACAGTAGATTGAATATGCATGGGCAAATATGCATCATATGCATCAGTATTAGGAGTATGATAATCAAGGGTCCTAGAAAAGGTAAGATGTAAGCAAAGATGTTGGGTAGGTAACGCATGATGGTATTTTATAGCAGATTAGGCTGTGTCTAAGATTTCCTGAGAAATGGTGGAGCCTTGGCTGAAGATATGAAGCCAGGTAGCTTGTTCCAAGATTTTAGCTGCTCCCGTGACCACCTGTCCAGAGACATTAATGTAAAAATAGCAAGAAGTATTAGCCAAAGCGCATACTCCTATGTGCTTTGGCTAATACTCCTCCTCGTGTAGTCAATAAATAATCAGAGACAATTCTGTGGTTCATCACCATTGCTGCCAGGAAATCTATTGATTGCCTTAACAATTTGAAATCTTGTCCTGACTTGGGCAATAATGACATTGATCTTGTGATGTTTTTGGCTGTCACACTATTGTGTGCCAAAGCAATGGGGCTTCCTATGTGTGCCGCTGCTTGCAGAACTATTAATGCTATCCCTCTCTTCTTTCTGGTTTTAGATGTTTTTGAGGATTTAATGACCCACAGGTTATTGGTAAATATTTGAGTGTGTTCAGGTGGGTGATAGACCAATCAAATTGTCCAATAGTTTGATGTGTCATTTATGTCTAAACTTTGAACATTTATATCAGAGCATTGAACTGCGTATCCCTGATTGTTGCACATACCCAGGAACATAAGCTCTTTTTCTAGGCATATGAGCCCTGGTGTTGGTGATTTAGGAGGCTGAAGCTTGGATGAGCTGAAGGAATCCACTTTTTATAGGGGACCAATAGGTCCTCTTATATGACTTTACCTCTATCTTTGTAATCCCAATAGTCATTGTCCTCCTGGCCATTCCAGTCATCTGGATGACATCCTGGGTAATCATCTCCCTGCCAAAATTTGGGATTTAACTTCAGAATTTTCCTCCAGTCTGTATCTGAGTATCTATTGTAGGCCAATCTTACATGTCTGGGATCACGTCCTGGAGACTGGGAGAATTCTAGGGCCCTGAGACCTAGATGTAGCACCACATCCTGGTGGATAGAAATCAGGGGGACTACATTTGCATGGGACAGGGCCTAGGATACAGTCTTCTCTAGCAGTAAGTTGCATCTGGGCAGTCCATAGGGAGGACAAGAAATATTTTGGGCACATTCATTTGAGGGTCTAACTTGGTGTATCAGACAAGTGAATGGGGGCTCAGACATTTGTGGACGGATGCATTAAGTAGGTGGGCTGATATTTTTAAGATAGGATTTGGGCCCCATTTAGGTCTTCTGTAAACTGATTGATTTTGAATTGCTTCCCATGGCGTTGTTCCAAGGAGTGGGATTTGTTCCATGTCACTGGAGAGTTGATGGTGACATACCCAACAGTTGCTTAAGAAGGTGTTCCAAATGAGGTCTGGAGTAATTGTATTATTTTCCCATTCAGAACCCAAGGAAGTTGACACCCTGAAGGTGTGACAAGGCGGTAAGCATATTGGGGCTGGCTGCTCCCAGCAAAGACAGAAGAGTTCTTTTCCCCAAGTCTGCAATAGCATAGTACCATGGAAGGAAATAATAAGAAGACTAGGATTCCCAATGGGAATATTCACATTACTTACCTTTTAGCTTTGCTTGTGGAACAGTAGTTTGAAATCCTCCAGGGGCTCACAGGTGTCCTTCTGTTTCAGGTCCTGTGTTGACTGAGAAGGAATGGATTTAATCCTAGGTAGGTAAACCCAGGTGGCTATTTCCTGGAGTCTGACTGCAGTTAGGGTCCTCAGGATGATCTGGGCCCATCCATTTGCATTGGAGTTGATCTGTGAGGGATCCTTCTTTCCAGGTTTTGAGAAGGACCATGTCTCCTGGGAGGAATGAAGAGGTTAAATTTTGGAGTTTGGGAGCTGGGAAGATTCTACTTCTATATTCTGTAAGGGCTCTATTTTTTTTTTAAACTTGTCTCAGTTTTATGATGTGTCTAGTTATTTCTTGAACCTCAGTATCAACTAGAAAGGTTGAAGTAAGTAAAGGTCCTTAGGGACTAAGTTGAAGATTGGATTTGGGGGCAGTTTTGACCTGAAGGAGAGCAATGGACAGCGTTTTATCTGTGATTCAGAAGTTTCTGGCATAGTTTGGCTATTGTCTTTTTATGGTAATGGTTGGCCTTTTCCCCTTTTCCAGAGGATTGAGGTCCCCAGGAAGCAAGGAATGATAATTGATCCCAAGGGCTTGAGCTATTGTTGGGTGGTTTTGGCTGTCAAAGAAGACCCATTGTCACTCTGTAGGGGTCAGGGAAAACCAAACTGTGGGATAATTTCCTTAAGTATTACTTTGGAAACCTCTGAAACCCTTTCTGTCCTACATGGGAATGCCTCTGTCCATCCTGTGAAGGTATCAGTTAGTATAGGAGATATTTATAATTTTGTGTCTGTGGTATCTGGGTAAAGTCTATTTGCCAGTTTTCACTAGGATAAGTACCTCAATGTTGGGCTGCTTTTAGAAGTGGAGGTGGTTTCATTCTGCCTCCTGGTTTATTATAGAGGCCCCGAGTACAGGACTTAATAATATCCTTAACTGTTGGATACCCTTTTCAAGGAAGAGGTGGGTAACCTGTGATGTTAGAGAATCTCTCCCCATGTGGGTGGAGTCAAGTATTTGGTTAATGACTTCCCACTAGCATCATCTGGGGAGTAGTACTTTGTCTTCCCTTATGCACCATCCACTCGGGTCTTTATTAAATCCTCTTTGTTTAACCAATCTGTCTCTGTTGGAGTATATTTTGGGTTAGTTAGGGGCAGAGAGGCCTGGGGTAACAAGGCCAAGGTAGTGGCTTTAATGGTCTCTGTAGCTGCTGCCTTTTTGGCTGCTTTGGGTGCTAGGGTGTTTCTGTAGTTGTTTCTAGTCTCCCTTTTGTGGCCTCTGAAGTGTAGTACAGCCATTTCTAGGGGTTTCTGAATTGCCCTCAGGAGCCGTTCTATCTCAGGGCTGTGTTTTATAGGAGAGGTTTTTTTTTGCACATAAAAGTCCTCCTTCTCTCCAGATGGCCACATGGGCATGTAGAACCAGAAAGATATTTAGAGTCAGTATAAATGTCAATCCTTTTGTCTTTACCGAGTTGGAGAGCTCCAGCAAGAGCCACAAGTTCACCCTTTTGAGCTGAGGTGTTAGATGGTAGGGGTTTGGCTAACAATGACATATCCAGCTCTCCTAATTCCATTGTCTACAAAGCTGTTCCCATCTGTAAAACAAACCTCGTCTGCATTTTCTGGAGGCTTGTCCTTTAGATCAGGTCTACTAGAATAGGTTTGTTCAATAGTTTTTGTACTAGAGTGGGTCAGATTTTTTTCTGCCGCAACAAGTAACAGGGTTGTTTGCTTTTAGGGTTTGGTGTCTTTAAGGGTTATATCTGGAAAATCCAACAGGAAGACTTGGTACTTAGTAAAGCATCTTCCTGTCAACCATTGGTGTCCCTTTATTTCCAGAATTCCTTGTACCTGATGGGATATTAGGACTTCCAGGGGTTGTTCCAGACTTAGTTTAGTAGCTTCCTCAACTAGGAGGGCCATGACTGATACCACCCATAAGCAACCTGGCCATCCACTGGCTATAGAGTCTAGTTGTTTAGAGAAGTAGGCCACAGGTCTGGGGATTTCCTTAGTTTTGGGTGAGGACTCCCAGGGCTATTCCATTCTTCAGCTACATATAAGGAGAAAGGCTTTTCTAGATCTAGAGTCCTGAGGGCAGGAGTGGTGGCTAAAAGGTCTTTGGTGGCTTGAAAAGCCTTTTGTTGTTCCCCTGTGCACTTGAGCAGCTCATTCTCTGTTTCTTTAAGGGCCTCATAAAGGTGCTTTCCTAGGAGCCCAAAACCTGGGATCCAGATGTGGCAAAATATTGCCATCCTAAGAAAGCCCTGAGATTTTTTTTTTTTTTTTTTTTTTTTTACTTTTTCTGTCTCTGGATGGTCTATCTTGAGGATGGCCTCTTTTCTTTTTACAGACAAAGTCCTCCTTCCAGGAGTTAAAATATATTGTATATATTCAACTCTTTGTAGAGAGATTTATACCTTTGGTGGTGAAATCTGATAGTCTTTATCCTCAAGGAAGTTTAAGATTAGGATGGTGTTTTTATTAGAGCCTTCCTTGGTGGGACTACAAATGAGCAAGCTATCTATATACTGGAGCTGGGCCCCTGTCTCTAGTTTCAGTTCTCTGAGTTCCCTTGCCAGGGTGTTGTCAAACAGATGAGGACTGTTTCTGAAACTATGAGGTGATACAATCCAGGTATATTGTCATCCAACAATGAAGAGGGGATCTGTCCTTTCAAAAGCAGACAGAAACTGTGAGTCTGGATGCAGGGGTATGCAGAAGAAAGAATCTTTAGGTCCAGAACAGTAAACTAGCAACTGTTACTAGGGATCTGGGTAAGGATGGTACAAGGATTTGCCACAATATGGTGGATAGGAACCACTGCCTTGTTTATGGTTCTGAGATCCTGTACCATATGGTATTCTCCATTGGGTTTTTTAAGGGGGAGAATGGGGGTTGCAGGATGATTGGTAGGACACTATGAGTCTATGTTTGAGAAACTTATCTATAAGGAGTTGGAGCCCTTTCTTGGCTTCTAGCTTAAGCAGATACTGTTTCTTAGGAGGAAATTTGGTTTTGTCTTTAAGAGAAAACTGGCTTAACATCTCTGGCCTTTCCAGAAACTCTGATCACGCACAAATTGACTTGAGTCCATATTCCAGCAGGGACTTTTATTGATGGGTATTAATGTTCGTCCATGACTAGAACCAGCAATATGTGTGTCCCTGACTTCTGGAGACATAAAATAGTTCCCAGGGAGCTCAAAAAGTCCCAGCCTAATAGTGGGGTGGAACATTCATGCATGACCAGACACTGATGTGAAATCATTTGTTTGCCAATCCTACAATTGAGTGGTGGGATGAAAAATTTAACTTTTGAGTTACTGTCAACTCCAGTAATCTTACAGCTTTTGAAGGATAAAGGCCCAAAATGGTCAGTCAAAACAGAGTAAGTGGCTCTTTGTGTCGATTAAGAAATTAACATTTCTACCTGCCATGCCAACAATTACCCAAGGTTCCTCAGTTATGATGGTCAAGGTCAAGAGAGCTGCCAGGGTCTTTGGGTACCATCAGTTGTCAATGGGGTGGCCATCATGGATTTGGGAGCCCTTTCTTTCCCTTTGGATCTGAGGACAATATATATATATTTTTTAGTGGCCTTTTTCTTCACCTTGGTGGCAAGGTCCTTTAGGTTTGACCCCATGAGCTTTCACCTGGTGGGGACATTCTGATTTCCACTGGCCTGGCTCACCATAGTTATAACAAACCCTAGTATTTGGCCTAGGGCTGCTACTCCCCAAAGGGTAACCCTGAGGTTGCAAGTCCTTGCTAACTGCCACAGCTATCAGCTGTGTCCATTTCTTACTCTACTGCCACATTGAGTCTTTGCCTCCTTCTCAGCTTGGTCCTGAAACTAAAATGCCAGTCAGAAGTTGGGTCATAGGTTTGAAGACCCAGAGTCAACTCTTGCAGTTTGCTCCTGTTGTCAGGTGCGGATTGACTGATAAAATGAGTCCCCAGGATGCCTTGTTCTTTAGAGGTCTCAGGGTCTATATTAGTATATTGTTTAAGGGTTTTTATGAGGCACCACTGAAATGGTGGAATTTTCATCCTTTCCTTGTGTAATTTTCTAGATTTTGTCATAATTCACAGATTTGATAATGTTCTTTTTTATTCCTTCAGTTAGGCAGGTCACCATATGGGTTTCTCTGCCCATTTCCTTCCTTCCCTTCTGATAGTTTTAATTGGGATCCTGAACTAGTGCAACATTTGCTCCCACAGTTGTTATACAGCGCCCCTAATGGCCAGGGTGTTAGCATAAGCTTGAGCCTCTATCCAGATTTGCTGTTTTTCTTCTGGGGTGAAACATGTGGAGAAAATAATATGTGATCTCCCCAGCTTAAGGCCAAGGAGAGATCAGGAGGCTAGAACGCTACTGTGAACTTGTCTGGATTTTCAGAAAATCTGCCCAGTTGCTGTTTACATTGGGCCAGATATGTCATGGAGAAGGGAACATGGACCTGAAAGTGGCTGTCTTGCCATTTGCTGCTTCCCTCAGTGGCATATTTCAGAAGGGTCAGGGTGGTCAGAGGTTCCCCTACATGTCAACCCAGCAGAACTGCCCTTCCCAGGGAGGGGTGGATATTGGGGTTGACAAGGAGGCGGAGTAGCTGGTGTTGGAGGAGCTGAAGGGATAGGAGTTTTTTGAGAAGATATTATCTCTGGAGGAAGAGGTGCAGGTAGCAGAGGTGCAGGTACCCTAGGGGGAGGGGAACCTCCCAATAGGGGGTTGTCTACAATGTCAGGTTCTTGGCTAGGAGGACCGGGAAGGATGTGTGCATAACAGATACAGCATGTCCCCCAGAGGTTGGGGTTTTGGTGTAATGCCATAAATGTCTGTACATAAGGGATTTCTGTCCATTTTTGTTGCTGTTTAAAAGTCAGCCTAATTGTAGTATAGTGTTGTAATTTAGGGTTCCCCATTCTTAAGCCAAAATTCTCTTCCCTCCAATTTATATTGAGGCCAGGTGGAATTGAAGAAAAAGATCAGTGTCCTTTTCTTTAAGCCATCTAGTTTAAAGGTTTTTTTTTTTTTCTTTTTTTTAGGAATGTAGCCCAGGGGATAGTCACAGGGCACTGAAAGAGAGTTACCCATAATTCTGTCCTTCATCCTGGAAAACAGAGGAGAAGGAAAAAGACTAAGTAACTTGGTGTTCACTCTAGGGAGAGGATACATTTAACCTGTTGAGGCAATCAGGCATCCCTGGCCTCTGGCTAAGTCCTGACACCTAGGCATCCCTGGGATCCTCTGGGTTCCCATAGTGACCACTGTAGTCAGAAGACCCGTAGCCCACAGCCAGGCATCCACCCTGCCCACTCCAGGGAGTGGATCTTCAACCAGCTGTGTGTCCAAATATCTACAGCCCTTGGGACTTTGGAAAGAAGGGGAAGTCTTCCAGAACCAAGGAGTCCATATTGTGGGCTGAATTCTATGAGAGTGGGCAAAATGATGATCCTCATACCAGCCCTGTCCAGCTGGACAATAGACAGAGTGCCACACGGTATGGTCTGTAAAGTTAGGCCTTGAAGAAAATCGGTAAGAAGAGATTTCCTTCCGTAACCCCTAAAAAGCCTACAGAGAGATTTTGCCTTGGAGGAGGAGTTGGCCTGTTGTCAGAACCAACGCCAGGAGGGGCTCAGTTTTGCAAAGTGATCCTGCTTAGGGTAAAAAGAAGGATTATAAGTAAGGACATGTTTTAGGAAGCAAAGAGAAAGGCAATATGAGTCCCATGGGTCCATGGGGTGTCAGTCCATGGACCCTGACTAATCACGGAAACAACACAGAGACAGTGAGTCCAGGTATGATGGGACAGTGAAGGCCAGCAAGATAGAAGACTAGTTTTGGAGTGGTTGGCTAAAAGATAAGCAAGAGAACCTCTGTCTAGTAGCCAGTGGAATTGGTTTCCATAGACCAAGTAAAATGGGGGTGGGGTGGGGTAGAGGTTATAAAGAGAGAGATTCTCCAGAGATAGCACTGAAGGCAGAGTGACATGGTGGTCCTCGACAATCTGATGCAGCTGGGGCCAAGGGCTCTATTCATTACTCAACAGTCTGACGAAAAAACTTGAAACTGTTAAGACAATCAGTAGTCCCCTTAACCACAATAGAAACAGAGATTTTCCAGAAGCTAGGCCCAGTCAGAGTGAAATGGTAGTCCTCGAAATAAAAGAAATGGCTATTCAGGATTGCCACAGGGTTGGATATGCATGATATCACAGTGTGCCTTGATGCACAGACATTTGGTTACGGTTGGTGGGTGATCTGAAGTCCATCTAGGCCATCCCATAACCAACTTATCCTCATATGGGAGACTTCTGGAGGGTGGTGATTGCCCTAATGGCTTTTAACTGCTTGACCTGTGCCGCCATTTGGAGTGTCAATTCCTGAGGACTGTCAAGAATAAGAGAGTCAAAGTCAAGATAGAGAGAGGGTGTAATTTTTAAGGTTTTAGGGTGACAGGGCCTTGGAAGAGAAGTTTGAAGTGTTTCTGAAAGGGGCAGGGAGAATGTCCAGTCCTACAGAGGGTGGAAATAATAGGCAGGACTCCCAGAAGAGCAATCACTAGCATAGATTCAAAGACTTCCCTAAGGACAATTTGTTGAGTAGACTAACCTGTCTGTGGAGGCCAGGTGGAGTTTGGAAGTACTTACTATTTCTGGGGTCTCTTGAATGGCAGTGGTGAAAAGAGACAACAGAAGAGGAAGAGAGACAGTAAGTATCAGAGTAGGGGGAATGAAAGCAGTCAAATATCTCCTGGCTGCGTTGCTAAAAATATGATACCAGAGACTTGGTGAGTTCTCAGGTCCTGAGACCTCAATTACCATCTGGTGCCAGGTTCTTGACTTCCCCCAGGGAAAGAATTCAAGGACAAGTCAGAGTAAAGTATAGCAGAAGAGGCTTTATTGCAAAGAGAAGCACACACTTGAGAGAAGGGAGCGTCGGCACACTCACATCGAGGACCTGAGTTGCCCTGGGTATATGTGGGGCTTAGATCTTTATGGGCAGTTATAATACAGGGGTGGAATATTTTTGCAGGGTTCTGGGAGTGGGCAGGGTCTTCCAAGAACTGTGCATATCATTACGCGTGCTCTATGCTAATTATATGGACAAGCACCATCTGTCTTTTTTTGTATATACTGTAAATAGACTCTAAATGCACAATTGGTCCTCTAGCTCCCTGAGTGGAGGGACGGAAGCATCATTTTCTGTCATTTGCTGGCTAACTGTGTCTTTGTACACATGCGTGGTGTGCGTTTGTGCAATAACAGGATGCTTATGGCCATAAGAAACCCCAGAGCCATCACAGGATTTACTCAGTTGTCACAAACACCCTGTCAGGTGTCAGGTTCACCCTGACCTTCCCTGCCCTTTTTCCTCCCATAGTCACCCAACATTTTCCTATTCTACCTGCCTCACTTTGCAGTTTTCTGTTGTTTGTTTTTGTTTTCATTTTTGTCAAGTTGAGTTGGTCTTCAGGGCGAATGTGAGGACAGTAGAGTCTATTTTTAGCACTCACATATTTTCTCTTTCTAAGGCCTGTTGCTCTTCCTGAGGACCTGGCCATCTGGCTGGTCACCTAGCCCCTTTTTCTGATCCTCATCTCCTCCTGCCATTCCATCATCTAACGAGATCCTGGACTCATTTTTACCCCCTCTCATCTTTAAAACTGGTTTCCCAAAATTGGTATCTTGTAAAAACTTTACCACATTCTTCTCTCAGATGTGAAAGCCATAGTGGTTTGTCTCATTTGTTCATTCCTCTATCTATCGGTTCATTAACTCAGGATCTCTTATGTATCTGTCAGTGTGCTTGGTAGGCAGAGGACCAGGCTTCTGAGGTAAGATGTGCTTCTTTTGATGATTCCTTTTTTCCTGTCTGTCCCTTACATGCTGATGATCCCCTGGCATCTTTCCTCCTCATTTGCTCACAGAATGTTCTCCACATTCCTCATGCTCTCCAGAGGGCTGCTGCACTTGGCTGTGAATATTGTGAACTGTACAACTCCAGGGAACACCAACGTGGGGCTGAGTTCCACAGCAGTTGGTCCTGCTTTCCCTGAGAAGGCTCCTCTAGTTCTGTGCCAGTGACCCCAGAATCTGTATCTCCAGGCCCCGCTTCACTCTTGAACCGTAGGCCTAGATTTATTTTTCTTCCCTTTTTCTTCTTTTAATTGAGTTAACATATACCTATAATCAAGTGTGCCAGAGGTGCTCTCTTAGTCCTTTTGGGCTGCTGTAACAAAAATACCGTTGACTGGGTGGCTTAAACAACAGAAATTTGCTTCTCACAGTTCTGGAAGCTCGAAAGCCCAAGATCAAAGTGCTGGCCAACTTGAATTTGGTGGTATGCAGATGGTGCAGTGCGTCTGTATCCTCGCAGGGAACAGAGGGGAGAGAGAGACAGAGAGACGGAGAGGGAGAAAGACAGAGGGAGAGCGAAGCCTTACAGGTCTCTTCTTATAAGGGTACTAATCCCATCACGAGGGCTCCACCCTCATGACCTAATCACCTCCTGAAGGCCCCACCTCCAGATATAATCACATTGGAGGACTGAGTTTCAGCATATGAATTTTGAGGGCACACAAACATTCAGTCTATAGCAGGCATTAATCTTAATGGTCCAGTTAATGGATTTCCATATATATGTTCTCTATCCAGGTCAAGATACAGAACATATCCAGCACCCTAGAAGATCCCATCAGGCTCCTTCTCAGTCACTTCCGTTCTTTAGAGGGAAACATTTTTAAAATTTTTGACCATGGATCAATTTTGCCTGTCCTTGAACTCTCTCTCTTTCTCTAAAATGTAGAGTTTGTATTCTTTTTTTGGTCTGGCTTCTTTCATTCAACACAATATCTGAGATATTTATCCATGTTGTTACATAAATCAACATTCAGGCCCATATTTCTCATAGGATATTCCTACCTGTATATCCTGCTGGGAAATCCGGTGGTATATAAACATAACCAAACACATTATTCTATATTTTATTTATTTTAATTTTAAAATTTACTTTATTTATCACTAAATTCTACCCCCAAAACATTATTCTATATTTTAAAATAAGGTTGAGGGTCACACTATCATCAAAAGAATTAATACTGACCTTGTTGAATTGCTGGGAAATTTCAATGAGGTCATGTGCAGAAAACATGTTGTGTAGTTCTCAAGTAGTTAAAGTCAAAAAAGTTGTTTAGAATTGGGAGAGGCATGACATCCTTACTGGTCTACTTTAATCTTACCTGCTTACTTTCTTTTGTGGGAGATGGGCCTTGAGCCATTTGTTATTTATATTGTCTTAAATAAAATTTTAGTCTTTAATAGGATCAACTAAAAATGACTTTTTGCTCTGGGGATTAGCGATACATTGAGGTCTACTTATTTGTTCTTTTGAATGTGAGTTAATTTGTTAGGAACTACCTATCAGGCTTTGAGAGTGACTTAATTGACACCTGAGTGTGAGAAAAAACAATCTAGATGTTTTGTCACCTTTAATCATAGAATGACACTTTTAATCACAGAGAGAATCTTAATATATATAAAGAAAAATATAAATAAAATAGTAACACCCCTACAGGCAGCCCTCATTCCAAGGAAATGTCAGACTAGTGTATTGCTGACTAGTAAATTATTCATTTTGCATAACCTTAAACTTGAAACATAATGTGAATCAGTGGGCCTCAGTGAAGTTCTATCAAACATTATAAATATCTAGACAAAGGAAAGAAGGAAACGAAATTCTGGGAATTTGGAGTACAGAGTCAGGGAATCTCCCACCCTGGGAACAAATTTGAGGAGCTGAGAAAGCGGATGAACTGCAGATGTCCGGAGTCAGGAAAGAGTCGGGAGTTGCTAGGAATTGCACAAAAGAAGGTTAACGGCTGAGCAGGAATCCAGTTTCCACAATTCTCTGGTGCTGTAGTTTTAGTCATTGTGGCTCTACTGCTGTAATACACACTTAACGTGCTGTAGAACTGGTAAAATTCGAACCCCGTCCACACCAAACATTGTCAATTTCACGTAATGGGAAACTTTTATAGTCATAACACATTTTAAAAATAGAAAGAATAGATATAAGATTTCCTTTACACAGATATGCTTCCCAGCCCAGTTTTTGGTTATGGTTTGAGTCTATCACATAAAGGATGCCTATAGTGAAAGAAAAGCAACTGATCTTCTCTTCCCCAAAGTCCTTTATTTTTCAGTCTCTTCTTTTTATGTTAAAGACCACACAGGAGAGATACCATGATGGAAATGGAGAGTCTTCAGGTGGCCATCTGCTGGCTGCTGAGAATTTGGGGCGACATCAGATGGGCTGAGTGAGCAGCCACAATCAGGGGAGGCAGAGCTCCTTCTGAGCAGAGGCTGTGAGGACCCTCAGGATAAAGAGGTAGAACTACCTCTCAGCGAGGCAGTGACTAAGTGTGGGGTAAGAAATTGCCCTAACCTCTCTGGACCTCTCTTCTCATCTCCAAGTTGATGATAGAAATAGTACCTACCTCACTAGCTCCATTCATTCATTCTTCATTCACTCAGTGATTATCATACTTATTCTGTAAAGAACATTGTGCTAGGTATAGAGCAACACAGACCTGAGAAAAATATGGCAACTTCCACATTATTGCTGCCCCTTCTTTACCATGAAGATGACCCATTTCATGAGTCCACTTGTTGGCTTGGAGATGGAAGAACTGAGCGTAAGAACTTTGGGTCATGGCTCTGTGGACAAAGGTCAAAGAGAAAGAATGTGTGATGGAAGAAACACAACGTAGTGTAATCCCAGCAGTGTAACTGGTCAATCAGTGTTTAAATCTGGCTTCTGTACCTTACTAGTGTGTGACCTTGGACCAGCTACCTGCACTCTTGGAGCTACCTTTGGACAATGCAGGTGGTAGTACCTTCTTCCTTGGACTGAGGTGAGGATTAATGAGGTAATATATGAGCAAGCTGAAGGAGAGGAAAGAAAGTGATAATGATAATTCTACATCCGTTTATTAAGCAACTACTCCGTGATTCCCTTTTTTCACTTGCTAGGTGCCAGGGCCCAGGGATTCAGCAGAGCATGGGACAGCCTCGTGCAGCACAGAGAAGGTCCAGTCTGCTGTTGCATACATGGGGATGGCATATGGCTCTCCTGGGGCTTGGGTTATAGCTACTTTCTACCTTGATGCCCTGTGCTCAGATCTCTATTGGATTAAAAATAAGGACCATAACAAGAATTATCTCTATTCGAATCACATAAGCTGGTTTATGTGATGGAATCATCATATATCTTTCTTCACCATCAAGAGTATTCGTGGGACGAGTGGTATAAAACAGGGAGGGAGGGAATAAATAATGCCAGCTTATAGATATCTGTTTAGTTGGCCCTGATATTCCTACAAGATGCCATTTTGCTTTCAGGGAAGTCTCTATCTCTGCATGAAAGTTCCAGTGTGCCAAGAGGCCTCATTTTGCATAACACTGGTTTCCTAAGAAGTAACATGTAAATTGAGAAGAAGAAGAAGAAAAAGAAGAAGGAGGAGGAGGAGGAGGAGGAGGAGGAGGAGGAGAAGGGGAGGAGGAGGAGTAGGAGGAGGAGGAGGAGGAGGAGGAGAAGGAGAAGGAGAAGGAGAAGGAGAAGAAGAAGACCTCATTAAACCCACTAGGACAGTTGTGGGTTATATATGCTTAGGCAGTTCCAAACATACATAAGTAATCAGTCCCTTATTTATATTAATCTGGTAAAGTTAGATGATTGAGTCTTGACTTTTCTCAAAGTGAGAGATATCCTTGTATTTAGTAACAAAAGTTAACAGCAACCGCGTGGCCTTGCTGGGGGCAGTTAAGAGCAGGTTACTCAGCTCCTGCTTTAGATAAACATGGGATAAGAATGTCAAGTCCCTACCCACCCTCCCCCTTTTCCGGGCTCCCCACACACCACCCCAGCTCTCCCAGATGTTTCAGATTCCAAGAATGTTTGCATTGATTAAACATTCTATTTTTTGCTTATTTCCCCATCCCAGACCTTGGAAATGTTGTCTTTACTTTTATTGCTTGAGATCAGGGCTATTTCTGGAAGGTGTGGGGTTCAGGGAAAAATCACATTATGTGCTTCTCTCTCCTCTGGTTCTTTTCTTTCGTACAGGTGGAAGATGGCATGACCCAAGGACTGCTGTTGTAGGCTGAGAGACTATCCAAAGTCTATCCTTGAAGGATTCTGGTGGAATGTTCCCTGAGTGATGGATAAGGGAGTGTTTATCGTCTTGTTGCATGTGCACAATCCAGCCATCTTTTTTAGAACCCTGCAATCTTTGCTTAGCAATTTGGACTGTGTGTAGGGTGGGGTGGGATGTATGGGGGAGCAGGTCACATGCCCATGTCCTGGGGAGGGAGGTGAAAGGCAGCAGTGCTGGGAGCTGTACTTCAGAAAATAAGCCACAGTCTCTGGGGATTAGCCTATCAGTCATCTAGCCGTTTAGTTTCAACTGTAATCCACTTCAGTGATTTGGTCCCTAGGTCACTGCCTTCAAGCTATGCTCAGGCCAGAGATTAGAGGCAGCTCTGGAATATAGCATGACACATTGGACACTTCAAGTCAGAAGACTGGGATAAAATGGGATACTGCCACTTCCCAACGCTGTAGACGTGGGCAAGTCAGTGAACCCCTCTGAACCTTAGTTTCTTTATCTCCTTCCTGAAATGTGGACAACAATATCACAGAATTGGCATTTCAGTGTTTAGTGAGGATTAGATAGAGTAATGTCTGAGTAAATTCCAGTCCGGCGTTTGACGCACAGTGGGGGATTCGAACTTTCAGGATTTTTTTCCCCAAGCTTACAAATGTTTATTTTAAAAAAAAATTTTTTTAAATAATAATTTTTTTTATTATATTATGTTAGTCACCATACAGTACATCCCTGGTTTTTGATGTAAAGTTCGATGATTCATTAGTTGCGTATAACACCCAGTGCACCATGCAATACGTGCCCTCCTCACCACCCATCACCAGCCGATCCCATTCCCCCACCCCTCTCCCCTCTGTAGCCCTCAGTTTGTTTCTCAGAGCCCATAGTCTTTCATGTTTCATTCCTCCTTCTGATTACCCCCCCTTTCTTTATCCCTTTCTTCTCCTACTGATCTTCCTAGTTCTTATGTTCCATAGATGAGAGAAACCATATGATAATTGTCTTTCTCTGCTTGACTTATTTCACTTAGCATTATCTCCTCCAGTGCCGTCCATGTTGCAGCAAATGTTGAGAACTTGTTCTTTTTGATAGCTGAGTAACATTCCATTTTATATGAATTTTCAGGATTTTTGAAGTCGATAGGGTAGCTTTCCTGAGGAGAGGTTGCCTTCACCGGGGCTTCTATGCTCCGACATCTCTTTAAAACATCCCTTACCTGTCTAAAAGTAAAACTGGTATGGAGAATTCTGGGTCAATGCTCTGTCAAAATAGAAATTCTGTCATATTTTCTTGTGGTTGTTTTGTGTAGTTTCCTCCACTCCCCATTTTGTGAAATAGGTGGGGTCCTATGTTTAGGAATGATGGGAAGCTTTATTTCCCCCAGCCTGGAGCTTCAGTGGGGGGCCCACGGGGTTACCTAGGGAAGGTGCAGGTGCTCAGGCACACCACAGACCCGCCCTGTATCTGAGGGTGGCACCTGGGAATTCCCGCTAAAAGTCAATACCCTGGAGGATTCTTGTGCACACCAGGACGAGGAACAATTGCTTTAAGTGGTCAGTTAGTATGTAGGCTGACTGTGGGATTTGAGTATAGATTTGATTGGTGTGGAAGAGAATTAGGGAAGGAGAGTTGGCCCAGTGTCGCGTGAGAGGTGGAAAGTGGCTGTAGAGAGTAGCTGAAGGCCAGTTTTGCAGACTTTGCTGACTTGAGGCTAGTTCCTTGCCGCACTAGCAAGGATCATATTCTGGGGACAGAAAGCAGGGCTGATTCCCAAGAACTCAAGCCTGGAGTGAATCAATAAATTCACTTGCATATTTTTCCTCGAATTTTTGGTTTTGCCCAAAGTTCTGACAGGGTTCGGGTTGCACTTATGGGTACATGATAGGACTAGGGCACGTACTCTCACCGTGGATTGTGCTGGTGGGGATTTCTTTCATCTCTGGTAACCGTTTTGAACCTGAATCTCATGTTTGCTGGCAGCATAAGAAACAGGCATGAATCAGGTTATTGTATTTCCTGAATTTAACTCTGCCTTTGTAACACTCAGCCCACATGAATAAGGAGTATGTTTTCCTCCCAGTGACACGTCTGCGGTTCCTCCTTCCACCTCCCACCCAAACATCCTTCAAGAAAAGGAAAAGAGCTTTCGTACCAAGTGCAACGAGGTTTCAGACAATTTAGCAGGCTGTGCGGGGGTTCCTGGAATGGAGTGGAAGCCCCAAAATAGATATCCGGGAAGAAAAGAGGAAATGGCAACAAAGAACTTACTTTAAAATTGCAGGACCCTGCAAGACCTTTTATTGCCACAATTGAGTCACGTGAATTTTTGGTTTCTGCCATCAAGAGGGGTGTTCCCATGAATTGACTCATGGTCTTTGTTTCCTTCCTGAAGAAAAGAAAAGAAAACCACTCTGATGAACAGAGCAATCCCAGCCATTAAAGTAGAAGGAATTCATGGGTCTTAGGTTCACACAGAAGTTTCGGTGAAATAATGCAGGCCTTAGAGATTCTGTTCCTGTGAAAATTCATTCACTCAGCAAATGTTCACTGAGTGCCTACCTGTATGCCAGGCACCATGTTAAGTACTGGGACACAGAAACTAATAAGACATTGCCCTATCCATTAAGGAGCTCTTTGTCTATGGGGGAAGACACAGGTAAGGAATGCTATAAAAAATGAACCTAAAGGACTGACTGCTCTGATTTGCTCTGTGGCTCTTCATGAGGCTACTACTGAGTACAATTTAACAAGAAGAAGAACTTCACAGTTTACTTGCTGTAGTGGATTGTATAGTGTCCTCCCCCAATTCCTGTTCTCCCAGAATCTCAGAATGTGACATTACTTGGAAATAGGGTCTTTGCAGATGTAATTAGGGTAAGATGAGGTCACACGGGACTAGAGTATGCCCTAAATCCAATGCCTGGTGTCCTCATGGAGAGAGGAAAGAGTACACAGAGACACACAGGGAAGAAGGCCATGTGAAGATGGAAGCAGAGATGGGAATGATGTGTCCACAAGCCAAGGGACACCAGAGATTGCCAGCAGCTACCCAAAGCTAAGAGAGAGGCATGGAACAAATTCTCCCCCCGAGCCGCCAGGAGGAGTCAGCCCAGAATTCAGATTTGTGGCCTCCAGAATTATGAAAGAATAAATTTCTGTTCCTTTAAAGTACCCAGTTTGTGGTGGATTCTCATGGCAGCCCGAGGTTGCTTTGCTAGAAAGTGTGTGCTGTTCATTCCCTTGTTTTGTCCTTAAATCTACTAAAAATCACATGCGGTGTTTCTCTTGGTATTGGAAAACTGAGGGCTACTGATAAAGAGGAGAACTAGTCATGAGATAGGTCAGCAGTGGGAAAGCTCCCATGGTTACTTCTTCTTTGCCTTATACTTTGGTGTCTTCTAATCAGGTTGTTCTGGCTGGTTCTTAACACCTCAGTACGAGTCATTTCCCTTGGCAGTGGTAATCTTCCTGTCCATTCTTACCGGCTGTCCTTCTCTACTTGAGCTAGCTCCAACATCTTTTCTAGAAAAGTCTCAGTTTCTTATAACACTAACTAGTCCCTAACCACGTAAACCTGCTAACTCGTGGTCCACCTGATTCCTTGGCCTCATCTCGTTAACAAAACTTAGTAAGGCGGTAATGGCTGTGTGAATAAATGAGAATTTTAGCCCTGTAGGCTTCCGGTTGTACTTATAAATGTAAGCATGTTCTTGTTGGGAAAACTAAACATAATTACATTTTTTATTGTATTAGTATAGAAGTTGAGGTGAGTGTTGGTGGTTTGTCCAATATCTCATAACTGGTCAGTGCCAGAGTTGAGATGGAGCCAAAGATCCTTCTGTTCACCTCCCCGCTGTGTCAGGCAGGGATGGACTGGCCGTTACTCCACAGAGCCCAGGGCACAGATGCCAGCAAGAAGGATTTCTCTATCAGGTTGGCTTATCTAGGAAAATGTTAAGAATTCTACTTCTTTCCTTTCCCCAGCCTCACTATTAAGTAGATGCCAGATGGTGAATTGCAGATTGTATTTCAGTTTCTCCATTCACTCCAAAATTTTATGACCTTGGTTTCACATCCACAGGGAAAAATGTTTCCAAAGAAGCTTGGAAATTATTGAGGGGATTGAATGTCCCTCCAGTAGCCGCCTGGGACACATTTAGGGGTAAACATATAATCTATTCATTTTTCTCATCCATGGGGACTACTGGGTAGATCATTTGGAAAGAAAAAGTAGGTTAATTTAGTTAAAAAAAAAAAAGGACCAAATGATCCTTACTTTCCCTTCTCTCTCCCAAACACGATTATCATGAAATTTGTTCTAGAAAAAGAACCCAGGATTGTTAACAGGCCAGGCCAGCCACTTACCAAATTTTGTTTTACAACCTGAGCATCCATATCACTCTGCTGGCTGAAGCATAGGCCAACCAGGAGGAACATCTCACAGCAGCCGGAAGTGCCCATTCTAACCTCAACCACAGGACAGGCTTCTGAGGGGCGTGAGTACTTGTCTGAGGTGTCACTCTGGGAAAGTCACCTAATCTCTCTGGTCGTGGTTTCCTCATTTGTAAAATGGTGATCACGTTATCTATCTGCTTCTCAGGATTATTATGAGGACTAGCGATAAGATACATAAAGCAGTGCTTGGCAAAGAGCAAGTGCTTCATAACTGGGAACTATCCTTATTATTTTTTAAATTACTAGATCATTTGTGTACCTTTGTGCATAGCCCGGATTACCCTGAAATCTGAAATGAAAGAAACCTCCCTTAGGCTTATTAATTTATTTAAGAGATAAAACACTTTTTGAGTCACCTTTAGCCACATTTTGGCTGGTTCATTTGCTTATTAACGAGTCTGGACTCTCTTAAAGCTTTTAGGAAACTGGCCAGCCTCAGATGTCCCAGCGCAAGGACTGTGTAGGGGAAGTAGGAAGAGGCAGTGAATACTCCTCTTCAAGGTTTGTTGCACACTTGGCTGAGTTGCTCCAGCCCCAAACGGCCCTCTCCTTACAGGGGGCATCTCAGAGATGACTGAGAAGAGGAGTTTATATTAAAATAATGGCAGCATCTCATTGTGTGGTCTGTCCCTTCGGGGAGAGACAGGTTCTCTGCCCTGCAGCAGTCACATAGGTTTTTTTCTGCAGCCATTTTAGATGCCGTTTAGTCTCCTGCCCTCTCTCTTTGCATATTTTTGACAAGGGAAGGTACTATTTCCCTTCTCATCTAAGAAGAATTATGATTAGCGCCTCTCTGTGCTTAAAGGAAAGAATACGGCTGGTGTGCTATTAGGCACGCTGGATCTGAACATATCTAAGGTTAAATGGGCACCTATTTTAAGATCTTCCTTAAGAAATCAATTTGGATAAAACAAGGCATCTGACTATCAAAAATTGGGACCAGTGGAGAAGATGGAGGGTTCTAGATAAACAAATGAAGAGCTATCAGTGAAATGGTCATGTCATCTGCAGGCATATGAGTTTCAGTCTTAACTTCTGGGCAAGTGTATTCTACTGGGCTGGGCACTACACTGGAAATCATCTTGAGTTGTGTTTCGGCTCTGCGTTATAGCAGTGTTCTGACATGGGGCAAAACCTGAGCCTCTATGTCCTCACCAGATATGGGGATAATAATATGTGTTCTACCTGACAGACTGGTTATCATAATCAAATGAGTTTTATGTCTGTAAAGATGCCCTGTAAATTACAAAAGGCCACATAAGTATTACTATCTGGTTATGGCTCAATAAAAATGGGCTTCACATTTGTTTATATATACTCAGCATCTAGCTGCTCTTAATCTCCAAGGAAATTGGGATCAGCTAATGACTTCATATGGAAAAGTAAAGAAAAGTGTTCACAAAACTGAAATTGCCACGTATGGCAGCTTTTTGCCATTTCCAAAAGGATCCAGGAAGAGTTTAGCAGCTGAGGCAGTTTCACTGCTTCATTTGCTTTCAAAACCTCAAGTCATCTGGAAAATTACAGGGTTGGAGTGGCTGAGAACGTGAAGCCACTGAGGAAGGCATTTGTGAAGGGCCCTGTGGCCTGCTGCCCCCTAGGTCTGCTGCAGACACCGTGGAGAAGTCGACTGTTTTCAGTGAGAGAGAGGGGCTGGAGAAACTAAATTTTCTGTGTTCAGTCCCAAAAAGCCTGAGGAGAAAGTTAATTTGCTCAAGCTTGGTTAGGGCCTTTCTGTGCAGTGGGGAAAAGGAAAAAAAAATAAAAATCCTTCATGAGTAGGAGGAGTTGGAGAGTTAGAATTTTCGAGTCTCTGCCTGAACTGCGGGAACAAGAAGGGTCCAGCAGGAGACATGGAAAATCAAATGTGTCTCTCCCCTGACTCTCTTCCTTGATCTCCTTCCTGGCAGGATATGCAGAATTTGTCTCACTAATAGAGCTCTTGAAAGGTTTCAGCCAACATGTGGGCTCATGTAGGAAACACATTTTGAGTGGTTTTCCTTCATTACATGATAGTGGTGGATTTATGTTAGGACTATGAGGTATGTCTTTCTTAGTGTGCCCAGTTGAAGGATGAATGTTAACATGAGTTTTTAAGCTCATAATGGTTCCCAGCCTGGGCTTCAGTGTTGGGAGAGTGAGAAATATTCTCCGTTCTTAAAAATCTTTAAGATTAGGCCTACTTTTTGGGGCATGGGGTCGGAGGTGACTGGCTCATGGTGAAGAGTTAAAACACCCAAAATAATAATAGCTTGATTTATTCACCTCATTTATTCATTGGATTCTGTGCTTTACTCACTGTGTTTTTGCCTGTATTTCTTTTCTCAGTTAATCATCACAACAAATTTATGAGGGAGATATTATTACCCCATTTTTTCAGAGGAGAAAACTAGTGCTGACAGAGGTTACATAACTAGCCCAAAGCTACACATTACTAGATAGATGTTAGAACTAGGATTTGAACCCATGTTTGTCTACAGTTGACTGTATTGTCTCAAGTAGACAAAGATTTGTTGAGAAGTCCTCAATTTGCTGGGCACTGTTGAAAATGTTGTGCTGTCTTACTCTCTGCCTTCAATGGATTTTTCATCCAGTGGGATAAGCAAAGAACACAGATAACCAAACATAAGACTGAACATGGTAGGTGTCTGAAGAATGGGTCACATCCACCCGATTCTAACAATAGGTGACTGATAAATCAGAACAGGTCTGGCATGAAACAATTCGTCCTGCTATACCAGTGAGTACAAGCTGATAAGTAGTCCTCATATTATTGAATAAATGGTTTGAAAGCCGTATTCACTATCAGCAGTCAAAGAGTGATAAGGTGAATCATGGTTACGAGGTCACATCTAGAATGTAAGTTAAACCTTTTGTTTATAATTCAATTATAAATCCAATTATAATTCAACAAACATCCACGGCATTGAGTTGGGAAATTAGTTCCCTGTTCTACCCCAAGTGTCCCCCAGATACTTCTGAGAATTCCATGGGGTCTTGATTTCTGGACTCTTGGTCTGCTAGGCACAGCTGTATTTTGGTGACTGTCCCCACTTCTCCCCACTATGGACTGCTGCTGCTCTCTCTTCATCTGCAATAAACCTGCCATCTTAGGTGTAGATCTTCTCACAAATCATTTGGATGTTTAGATTCTATTTTACTCAATTTTTAGAGATCTTTATTCTTTCTTTACTCTTTGGGAGAATGCTAAAAACATGGTTTAACTCTAGCACCGTCCTCTTTGACCAATATTATAGCTGGACTAAAGGAGAATTTCTCTTTCAGTCCCCAAATCATAGTACACATTGAGCTCTTACTGTTTACCCTGCTGGGTTACTGTTTACCCTGCTGGGTGACATGTCAGAGACAAAAAGAGAAAGCATTTTTAACTTTCAAAGAGTTTTTTTTACCCCTCCCCCCACCAGGGATACAAGACTGATGAACACATGGACTCTAATGGGAACAGAGCATTGGAGAAGGAGCTTGGAGATCAGTTCAGCCCTTTGACCCTATTGTGACCTTGCTCAAATCACTCAGCCTCATGTTAAGCCTTCATGTCCTCACCTGAAAACAAAAGAATTGGCATAGATGATATCTCATTGCCATTCCTGCTCTACTTTTTTTCTAATCCCATTAAAAAATATGACAACAATGCTAAATGAACTGTAACATATCCTGAAATGAAGACATGGACTGTATGTATATGTTGCAATAAAAGAAAGAATCATGATGAGCTAAGGATGTCCCTGGAAGACTTGATGGATGAGAGGGGACTCTTTGGGTGTTGAAGAATAATTAGGTTTAGATTAGCAATAAAAAGGAAGAATTTGGTCCATTTCTACTGAGGCTATAAATGGATTGAGAAGTTACTATCTAGAGTGAAATTTTAGTCAGTAGAGGTGGTATGTGGGTGGGTTCATTAGCTATGCACCTTGGATCAATTTGCTATATTTCTGTCGTAAAACCTAGTTCCATTTCTTGTTCTGCTTTCTTGCCCTCTTACCTAAAAAAGGAGTGGCAGCACATTTTTTTATGCATTTCACTGCTTCTTGCTCCCGAGTTCTAAGGAAAAGAAAAGTTTATGTATGCATTAATAACTGTCCTTTGTCTTTCTTCTTTTTGGAGCCCCCTTCCCAGCATCTTCAAATTATCCTAAGGGTTCCCCCAGGTGAAAAGTGTACAGTGATAATTAGTCTTCAAAGATGACCACCACCACCCCATTCCTTGGTGTCAAAGAATGACACCTAACCTTTTTTATTTTTTTTAAGATTTACTTTATTTATTTTAGAGAGAGAGAGAATGTGAGTGAGCATGAGCAGGAGGGACAGAGGGGGAAGGAGAGAATCTCAAGCCGACTCCTGGCTGAGCGTGGAGCCCAATGCAGGGCTCGATCTCACCACCCTGAGATCATGACCTGCACTGAAACCAAGAGTCACATGCTTAACCAACTGTGCCACCCAGGTGCCCCGAAAGACACCTAACCTTAATCACACTCTTGTAAAATCTTCTGTTCTTGAATCTGGACTGTCCCTGAAATTCATTCAGTAGGGAAGTGATGCTGCTTGACTCCCAAGAATAAGTCATAAGAAGCTTGAGTCACTTGGAATACTCAGTCTTGGAAAACTTCCTGTGAGAAACTAGCCACCATGTAAAAAGGATAAGCACTAGGTTATCCTGAGGCCATCAGGAAGATGCCCAAGTCATCTCGGGAAGGTGAGATGCCATGTGGAGAGAAAGGCACCAAGATGGCAGATGAGTAGGTGAAAAAGCCACCTCGGAAGTAGATTCCTCCAGCCCAGTTGATGCTCTGTGGATCAGAGACAAACCAACCAAGTCTTGCTGAAATTTCTGACCCATACAATCATGATCAAACCCAAGTGGTTGTTTAAGTCACTAAGTTTGGGGCATAGTGCTTACACGGCAGTGTATAACTGGAACAAGTAACAGCAAACCATAATACTATTCCAGAAGTATTTGTTGCATGAGCTTGGAATATTTGAAAAATGGTGGTAGGGAGTAAGGTTGGAAAGAGAATTCAGGCCAGGTTGTATCATCTTAAGATATTCGGATTTTTTTCCATTAATAATGCAAAACTATTAAAGTTTCTGATTATGAAAATGATCTATTTGATTAAAAATTTACCTGGAAGTCTGGCCTATGAGGAAAAAAATTAGAGCTGGGGGACTGAGTTAGCAGGCCCAGGAAAAGAGTAAGCAGGATGTGAAGTGGGAAGATGTCAAAGGGAATGTAGAGCGGGGAACGAGCAGTGTATGTTGTGGTATTGGTCTCAGGTCTGGACTATCAACTCGATAAGGAATGAAGGAAGCATGGAAGAGATCCAAAGAAGACCCTGAGTTTGTAGCCTCAGTGACTTGAAAGGCTTGAGCCATTAATAGAACCAGGGGATTTTAGGGGTGGATTAAGTTTGGAAGTGAGGGAGGCCAGGGAGAAGGAAGGATAATAATTATTTCAATTTTGAGGTGTTTTATTAGTTATCTCTTGCTGTGTAATAAAGTATCCCAAACCTTAGTCTTAAAACAACAAACTTCATTATATCACATGGTTTCTCAGGGTGAGGAATCAGGGAGTGGCTTTCCTGGGAAGTTCTGACTCAGGATGTCTCATGGGTTTCAGTCAAGCTGCCAGAGCAGGGTGCTGCTACCTAGAGATTTGACTGGGTCTGGAGGATCCCCTTCCAAACTCACTCATGTGGCTGTTGGCAGGAGCTGTCGTTGCTTGCCACATGGACTTCTCCACAGAACTGCCACAACATGGCTTCCTCCAAAGCAAGCTGTGCCAGAGAGAGGCAGAATGGTGGGCAAGAGGAGGAAAGAGGGAGAGGGAAGGAGGGAGGAAGGTAGAGCCTGAGCCCAAAAGAACTCATAGTCTTTGCTGTGGCCTGAAGGTGTCCCCTCAAAATTCACATATTGAAACCTAACCTCCAAGAGATTAGGACGTAGGATTAAGACATGAAGGTGAAGCCCTCATGAATGGGGTTAACGCCCTTATAAAAGAGGCTTCAGAGAGTTTCCTCACCGCTTCCACTCTGTGAAGATATAAGTCTGTGACCTAAGAGAGGGCCCTCACCAGACCATGTTGGCACCTTGAACTTGAACTTAGAACCTCCAGAACTGTGAGCAAGTAATTTCTGTTTTTTTGTAAGTTACCGAGTCTGTGGGATTCTGTTGTAGCAGCCAAAATGCGCTAACGCAGTCTTTCCATAATCTAATCTTGGAAGTGGCATCCAACCCTCCTGCTGCATTCTGTTGTTAGAAGAAGTAGCTAAATCCAGCCTTTACTCAAGGGAAGGAAAATTAAGCTCCACCTCTTTTGAAGGGAGAATTTATGGACCTATTTTTAAAACCACCACAGATGTGGTAAATTTTAGCTTCCGAGAGTCTATCCAGGTGAAGACAGAACTTAGGAAATATGCATATGGATCTCAGCATTGAGATTAGACGGCAAAGCAGGGATGGACAAATTGTTTTTTGATTCTTTTTAAAATATTTTTTTGGGCATCCCCAGTGTGCCAGGCATGCTGCCGAGCAAGGGAGATATGGTGGTGAATAGGACAAGCACTTGCCAGCCTTTCTCATGCTTACAGCCTAGAGGAGTATCCAGATAAGTAAATAGGAAGTTAAAAAGAGGAAATTATAATACTGTAGCAATAGGAAGTGGGGAGCCGGGGGGGGGGTGATGTTTACGATGAGATCTGGGGGATGTGTAAGAACCTCCAGGATGAAAGCGGGGTTGGAAGAGAAAACTAGAGGACAGTGCAGAGATGATGTGGAGCTCAGGAGAAAAAGATGCTGCCTAGGAGACAGAGGGAGCTGAGGCATTGTTTTCAACGTGGCTGCTCAGGAGCAGAATCTGGCCCATCGACTTATTTTATTTGGTCCGCAATCTGCTTTAAAAAGATTTTTTTTTAATTTTAAAAGCTGAAATAGTTGCCAACATTGAAAAATCTTGGATTTCTATTTTCTTTAGAAATTTGCATTCTCATGTGGCATATCCTGCTGGTGCTGAGAGGGGGAATCTTCAGTCTCTAGCCTGCCCCCTCCCTGCCCCTCTCCGTTAATGGCAATGCCACTGCTGCTGTGTGCTGTCTCATTACACTGCAAAGTTGGCTTGTTTTGTTCACCCCTATTCCCTGCTTTGCTCGTGTTGACATTGAAGTTTGCAATCCTAGATGTGATGTTCCTATGTACCATCATTCATGTAAATGCTTAAATCGCCCAAGACGATGGCAGATGTAGGAGGGGTAGACAGTGTAATTATCCCATAGAAGAGAAGTTCTAGAGGGCAGGACAGAAAGGTCTGGAAGGGGAGGGAGGCTTGGCAGAGAGATCAGAGGAGCAGAAGCTCTTGGCCCTATGAAGATGAAATGCTGGAGATGACAGTAATCAACGATGTCCGTGGACCTGTCATCAAGGGTGACAGAGAACAGAGCTGAGTGCAGTGGGCCATGATCTCTCTAAAAGAGTAAGTTCTGGTGGTCTCCTGAAAACTGATGCAAATAAGAATAGCCGATTGTTACTGAGTGCTTTCCTATATGTCAGATCCTGTTCTAGTGCTTCCCAGGACTTATCTCAATTTACCCTCACAATAGCTCTGCAAGGAGGTGTTGGTACTGTAGCATCTTTTTGTAGATGGGAAAACTGAGACAGAAGGTAATGAAGTCACAACTAGCAGCAGAACAGGGAGTTTATCACTAGCCATGTGACTAGAGCCTGAGGTCCCAACTGCCAAACTGGGGCAGAGGACCAGTGAAGACTGGGGAGAATCCCATTTATGAGCTTTTCCTTGTCTCTGGTGGATGACGGGACACCAGTCTCTCTAGAGGGTGGTGACTTCATTCTGGATTAATTGTCGTGTTCTTGGTTTTAGTTTATTTTTTATTTTGGGACAGGGTCCAGGAAGAGGCTGTGTGAGGCTGCTGGCAAGCAGATTTTTGAGACAGGGCGAGGGCACTGGTCTTGTGGTCAAAGGCAGTCTCCGATAGGACCTCGGTGGTCAGGTGCTTGGTTTCTCAGGGCTGACCTAAGTGCACAATCCAAGCCAGGATTTGTATAAATCCACATTTATTATCAGTCACAAGCCTTTCTCAGTGTTGGGCCCAGCCTTGAACGAAGTCTGTTGGGGTCTTGGGTAGTCAAACGTGCCTCGGTATATAGCCAGCATTGGGGTGCTCGGTGGGTGGTAACAGCCTCAGAGTGTGCCGTAGGCTGGGTCTTGCCAACACTACCGGAAATACTCAATCCTTTCAGCCTACAGTTCTCTGCTTCCGGCTCCAGCTTAGTCATAACCTCCCTCCAGAATGGAAATCTTAACATTCTTACAGCTAGAACTTCCTCTTTCCTACACCAGGTTTCTCAAAGAAGGGATAATTGAATTTACAGAGGCAAATAACTTTAACTGTAAACATAGTTTATCAATACGGATCTTTGCAATATGGTTTGGTTTATCTCTTGGCCTGTCTTGAGTCCTGGGGACCCTCTGAAGAACAAACAGGAACTCTTCCGGCTTCTGGTTTTGGTAATTACCCTTAGCCCTGGCTGCCAGGATTTCTTCCTAGCCCTATGGTGCCAGTTTTCTTTCTCATTTTTCCTTCTTCTGCTGAATCAGAATAAGGCTCAGTACAGAAACCTTCTCTCTTGCAACATTTGCCCAACATATGCATCCCAGACTAACTGACAGCAATATTGCTGTGAGATTTGGACTTCCTGGAAATAGCTTTTTCATAGTTGGAGACGTGTTTAAATAATAAAAGTAGGCTGTCATCCGTGGGTTATGGGTGAAGGAGCTATTTATAGATGAGCAAAAATTCCCCAATGTGATAACTTACATTATTGTACAAGGACAATGGAAAATTCTCCTGGAGACAGATAGCATAAAAGGGATTTAAAATTAACCTCATCATGTTTTATTCATCAAGACCTAAGGTTGACTTATTTTTTATGAAGGCCATGCAATTTCGATTCCTTTTACTTCTTTTTTAAAAAATAAAACCACGAGCCATTTAAATAATTATGCCAGGTCACACACTGTGGTCCTCTGGGCTTATCTTGCTTGGAGATCTCTTTGTTTTGCTCAGTCAATATTTTATAAAATTCCCAGCAAAGTCCTTAGGGTGGGTCCGGGCTCCCTGGTTCACGGTAGTCTGCACTGCTCCTTACTGTAGAGCCCGGGGCTGCTTCAGCTGCCCCCAGGGGGCCATCGGAGCGTGTGTCCCCTGCTCTGGGTCTTCCTGTGCCCTTGCAGACCATGTGTATGGCAGGCCCTGGCCTTTGTACACACTGCGGTCCCCACTAACATATTTCCCTTACATTTACCTTCAATCCAGATCTTACATTATCTCCGTATCTCCGAGAAGCCTTTTCAGGCTATTTTGATTCCTGGTGAACTCTCTCTTTCCTCTCTTCCCAAGATGTGTAATTCACAAATATGGGGGCGGGCTACTGAGGAGATGATCATTAGAAGGTGTTCTAACAATGTTATTATAAGATTTAAGATCCATCCAAGCAGGTACTGTGCCATCTAATTGCAAATGCACACCTCATGTCAAGCCAGTTTATGCACCTTGGGGTTCATTTGGGCTGCATTGCATTTCAGGCTTACTTGGCTCGTGTGTTTTAACACTTAAAATAATGAACAACTAGGGATTGAGAGTAAGGGAGAGAAAGGGGGAAAGGAGGGAAGGAAGAAAAGAAAGAAAGAAAAAATAGAAAGTAAAGGAGGGAGAAGAAGAAAAGAATTTGGAGTAATACAATTCTTAATCACTGACATTAATATTTGCCCTTAAAGAACATCTAATGATCCTCCCTCATTTTAGCACAGAGTTGAGATGACTAATTCAAGGTCACACTGCTAGTTAATGGAAGGGTGGAAGTAGCAATGCAGTCTGCTAATTCCTGTCACAATGTCATTTTTCTCTCTCTTTCCCTCCCTCTGTGTATGAGTGAGTGAGTGCACGTGTGTGTGTGTGTGTGTGTGTGTGTGTGTAAACACACGCACAATGGTATACATAAAGAATGATCTGGAAGCTTCTTTATAACAAAAGCCCACTGATACATCATAAATCTTTTCATGTTGATGAATGCTGGATGAATTCAAAGCGTAACATTAGGAATTTCTGACTGATCTGAATTGAGAAAGTCAGAGAATCCAATGATACGTGTTCGGTAAGTTTCGTCTGTAAGGGTTAAACAAAAGTTGGGGCTTCAGTGTTTCAAAACCCTTCAGCTAAGTAGAAAGCTGACCTGTCCAGACCGTCTCCTTCCCCAAAGTTTACAGAGAGTTAAGCTTTGATTGTATTTCCATTAGTTAGCAAATGTGACGCCTCAGCCTTTCTGAATCTTTGGAGCCAAGGAGGGAGGCTCCAGGTGGAAGGGGCGCCCTTGTAGCGGGCTGCTCTTGCCTTCCTGCTCTCTGTGTTTCAGGGATTGATATGCAGCTGTTCTCCAGATGCCGGCTCTTCCCCAGAAGCAGCTGCGTCTCAGCAGGGGCCCCTTCTATCAATGTGACAACCTGCTGAGGGCTTTGGAACTCTTCCAGATGTAAGGCATGTTGAGGCTATAAAACATAATCATTAGCATTATCTCCATTTTCGTTTTCGAGTCTCAGCTGTTACAGTTTCTTGTACAGATTTAGGGCTTAATTGTTCTCATTTTTCTTCATAGGTAGCTTCTTTTAGACAGCCTGGGATCTTCCCTTGGAGCTGGATTTCCTAAAAAGAAAGAAAGGATAGTTATGACTAATGTTCCTTGCTTCTGGCAGGCCGAGAAGGCTGAGATTAGGGAGCAGCCTTTTCCCAGCGGCAGTGATATGCGCGCCTGTGAACCACACAAAATCGTCCATGGCTTTCTTTTGCTGAATCACAGGCTTTCTTTGGCTGAATTTACTGGGAATCAATTTTTTCTTGCTTTTTTTTTCCTTTTCTCCCCTCCTCTCCCTTTGTTAACACAATCCCCGTCTTACAGAGTGCCTGGAGAGGATCTCTTGTTACTTCATTCTTCTTGGGATCTATCTATTCAAGAGGGGAAATATGTATATATACATACATATATATACATATATATTTCATATATATATGTTTTGTATTTTTTGGGGGGATGTTACTTGAAGATTAAACAGCTAATGTTTCTTTGCAAAAAATAAAGAGATTTCATACTGAAGGTGAAGCCTGCTTCAAATTGGAAATGTGGGGTTTTGAAGGTCTGTGAAATTATTACCAAAGCAATTGAGAAAATAGTGACTTTGAATAAATTCACCCAGAAATTTATCTTGATGGTTTATTTATCTTGATAGAAATTTATCTTGTTGGTTTATACTGTAGTCATTTGTCTTGGAAATCCAATTCCTCCGTGCACAATCTCAGAATCATACTGAGTTTCGATGACAGGATTAGAAATACTCGCTCATCTCCACACTGATCTTCACAGGCAGACGATTATGGCATCAGCAGCAAGCACCTCATGCCAGGAACTGCTGCGAAGCTTTTGCTCACACAGGGAGCTCAGTAATTGGCCAGAAGACAGGGACTTATGCATATTGATATCTAAATTTCCTGCAATGTTTTACAAGTTTTGAATTCGACATTCAGAAGGTTCCTGTCAGTTTTCCAGACAGTTTACAAAATGCTGAACAGGCTTGCGAGGGGTTCTTCAGTGGAGGACTTCTCAGGTGGGGCCGGGTCCTGGGCCAGGTGGCCTTGAGATTCGCCATAAGCCTGTCTTCTCCAGCGAGGGACAGTCTCTGCGAGGTGAGATCTATAGTCTGCTCAGTGGGTGCTGAACTTGAAGTCAGACACTCCTTATTTCACCTACCAACATAAAACTGTATGCATAGTAAGATCCCACTTAAAAAAAAAGTACATACGTACTTATATCTGTCAAATGTGAATTTAGAAGAAAATTGTAAGACACAAAGTTAATATTGATTTTGCCTGCATAATAGGATTATGGATGATCTTTTCCTTTTATTACAAAGACACAATATATTTATATTTGTAAAATAGCCTTTTGTATTTTCTTTTTAAGATTTTTTTTGTATTTTCTGAATTTTTTGTTTTTGCAACAAGCATGAGTTACCTTTGTAAGGAGAAAATATCTAAGGATGTGTACAAATGTACAAGATATTTGACATCCATATTGGCATCAGACTTGGACAGGCTCCGTACTGAAATTCTTTTCTCTACAAATTGTACTCGAATCTCATTTACTCAGGAAATCTGTGTGTGGCATTAAAGCTAGCTCAGAGAGAAGCTGTATAAAACCCAGGTTTACTATTTTGTCCTCAGTGCTGCTGATGGGTGCATCTGATGTCCATACTTTTATAGCTTGTTTCAGCTGGTATATTCAGTTGTTAAAACTGAGCACTCCAGGGGCGCCTGGGTAGTGCAGTCGTTAAAGCGTCTGCCTTCGGCTCAGGGCGTGATCCCGGCATTCCCGGATCGAGTCCCACATCGGGCTCCTCTGCTGGGAGCCTGCTTCTTCCTCTCTCACTCGCCTGCTATGTTCCCTCTCTCTCTGGCTGTCTCTCTGTCACATAAATAAAATAAATAAAATCTTAAAAAAAAAAACAAAAAAAACCTAAGCACTCTGAAGATCTACGTGTCTTATTGTATGCTAATGATATATTAATAAAAAATAAATAAAAATAAAAGAATCAGTGTAAGGTAGAATGTGATTTTTTTCAGATCTTTGTAATGTCTCTGAGATTAGGCCACAAATTGAATGACAGAAAGATGCCTGAGTCTGTTATTTGTGTTCTGCTAGGACCAAAGTGTGAGATGTAGTTAATTTCCCTAAGTTGGAAAATGTGATAATAGCAGTATTAGGAAAAGCCACTGGGTCATCTCTTCCCCCAGAAACCAAAGTCTAAGAAATGTTGTCTCTCCTTCTGGAAAAACATCAGTGTCAGGGAAGGAGGGCAATGAGCAAAGTCCATTAGCTTTGGTAATTGGGAGAGTGACAAATGAGAGCAGACCAAGAGATCAAGTGATATGGCAAGGTTTAAAGGACACAAAGCATCGTCTGGGTGATTTACCTGGGATATCTTTTATTTCATAAGAAATAAGGTAATCTACAGATTGTGATTTTCTCCTGTCTGTGTTTGGTGAGACGCTCATGCTGTGTGGGGCATTTCACTAATGAGTAACTGGCCTTTAATACTCAATAAGACCAAGAGCTTATTTTGGGGGACTTCCTTTTAATTTAACTTAATTTCATAAAGTGATGCAAGATGAATTGGAAAATCAATCATGTTTCTTTACAAATATTTAGCGAATGAGGTAAATTCAGAAAAAATTTAAATTATTCCAACTGTTGTCTCAATCCTTAATCTTGGGTTATGTGTATAGACACATTATTATATGAATAACAATATTTTAAGGTTACAGTGCATTATAGTTTGGAGTCTGGTGCCTTAGACCACTCAGCCATCCTGACACATGGTACAGTACTTTATAGTTTTTAAAGCACTTTCACATAGACTACTCTGACAACACTCAAAGAGGTCAGGCTAAGAAGGAATATATATATATATATAAATTTTAGGGAAAATTAAATTCAGCAAAGTTATATGACTTTCCCAAATCCACTGATAGAAGTTGGATCTGACCCCCACTTGGGCTTCTGATACCTCTGATTCGAAAGGACACTTGTTACGTTTTAAAATTAAAAAAAAAATCTGATTAACCAGAATGCACTATATTGATGGTCTGGGACACTCCAGAGAAGTGAACACCCTGGGCCTCCCACTTGTGGCATCTGCATTAGCTTCCGGTTCTCAGTGCTTCACTTGTCTATGGATTCAGTAAGGTCACTGGAAAACTAATACTTGGAATTTCTCCAGATCAGGCTAACTCCCTAAAAAAGGCAGGAAGTTAAAATCCCATACAATTTCCCACTATCGTCAATGCCCCACCAGGGTATTCCTTGCTGGGCATGTTCTGAGAGTGGTCGTGAACAATCTTCACATTTTTTCCCACCATGTACTTGATGTCACACAGGGGCAGTCACAGACCACTGCCACTGCCCTCAGTGTCCTCCTGAGATGCCATATTTGACAACGATGCCCTTACTCTATCCTTGATTTACCAAACTGGGAGTTACCAGAGTAGCAGGGGGAGGAGAAGTTTGTACAAATGGTTGTACTTGGAGATTAGGAAAGGAGTCAGCTCGACTGTGTAATCTGTCAGCATAAACTGCTAGTATGTGGTTTAGCCCATTTGTCATTGAAGGGGCTGTGGAACTTTTTTTTAATGGGATCCAAATTTGCTTTTGGTAGCCCTGACCTGCCCTGAGCCTCGCTGATAGGCTTGAGACCCTGAGAAGCAGGCAGTGTGCTTGATTCACCCGTTCTCTTCTTCTTTTTAGTGCGGAGACATCAAAGCAGAACAGCTTAGCTCTCTGGCCTTAAGACTCGCCCAGGAAAAAAATTCCTCTGAATTCTCTCTAATGGGTTCAGACCTGAATCCATAGGCTCAGCAGGGAACTAATAACTGAAGTTGGACACCACGCTTTCCGCAGTTCCCGATCTTCCCCTCACCCACCCTGGAAGGCACACACCCACGTGCTTAAAATCTTCTGAAGCAAAAAATTGATATGCAAATAATTTATGGTGGCCACACCTATCAGTCATCACACAAGCCAGACCTCAGACACATCTGAATCCCACTTTTGCTCAAGCCAAGACCTCTGCCTCATTATCTAGCTGGAAAAACAAGATTAACACTCATTAAAAGATTAGCGTGCAATACAAGATAGAATGAAATCAAATGGTAGATAAACTATATTTTAGTTTAGCCTTCTGTACGGCTTCTGGGCCAGAAGATCCCCCTACAGGCTTGTGTTGTTGAGAAAGGCTGAATGTGAGGAAGAAGTCTACTGAGCCCTGAAGCAATGGTAGGATTTTCATAGGAGGAACTCCGTGTCACATTAATTCTACTTGAGGGATGTTTGATACATATGTCCTGATAGAGGTCATTTTGTGAGTTTTCTCATTTCGGGTTTTTAATGGAAACCAACTTGCTGGCTTATTCCCCCCCTGTCGTCTGGCACCAGAAAGATAAGCATTTGAGTTCCAAGTCCACGCTTTGATGTATTGAAGAGACCCAGGCAAAAGAGATGTGGTTTTTTTAGACCAAAGTAGAAACTGCCGAGACAGTAGAGAAGTTACTGGAGTTTAGTATTTGCTGATGAATTGGATGTGAAGGTGAGGAAAGGGAAGGAGGTGAAGATGATGGCAAAAATTTTTGCCTGATCAATTGGAAGGATGAAAGTCCCATCAACTGGGATAAGGAAGGCTGCAGGTTGAAGCTGTTTTTGAGGGGAAAAGATTAGGAGTTCAGTTTAGGACACTTTTCATTTGGTATTCAAATGGCGATAAACCTAGTAGACAGTTAGATATATGAGTCTGGAACGGATTAGAAAGGCTTGGGATGGTGACACAAAATTGAAGTCATTGGCTTAGAGATGGCCTTTCAACCCACCAAGAAAATGGGAGGAGATGGAGAGCGGGCAAGGTCCCCGGCTACAGAACCCTGGGCGAAGGAGGCAATCTAACATTCTCAATAGTCAGTACGTACTCCAGAACCTGGAGCTTTGCTTTCTTCCCGGCACCTCCAGCCAAGGCTCTGGAGTCCAGTGAGTTGCCATGTGGTGTCTGCTCGGCACTGAGCAATTTTCTTCTGCAAGACATTTGCAGACTCGGCTACCTGGGCCAGGCACCACTGCCATCTGCTGGGCACTCGTGGGGCTTCTCCTGAGTATAGCTGCACCCTCTGGATGCCACAGTCCTGTGTCCTGCAGAACTGTTGATATCCTGGGTGCTTGAGGTCCCAGGGGTGGGTGGAATGATGGTGGTGGGTACGTGGGAGTTTAGAGGTTTACCAGAGCAGTGTAGCTTATGGCCTCATATTTAATAGATGAAAACTCCAAATTCACCCTCCTATGGCCACCTATCCCCACCACATCCACAGGACTCAAATTTTAGTGACAAACACCATGCAGACCTTAGAATTGTCCCTTCCCTGACCTCATAGGCCATGTTTATCTGTTTGACCTTCTCTTCCCTTGGAATGAATTCTCCCCTGGGAGGTTTCTTCATCCCTCATTCAAATAGACATTTGGCAAGTCTAGTGCACTGGTTTGCCAGACATGTTTAGATATGCATCGGTCCTAGCAGTGAGGCTTTTAGACATTTACAGGACCTAAACTCACTTTTTAAATTTCATATGAGAACACATCTGACCTGTTAGTTAAACTGAAGTCCGCTGGCTTAGAGTGCAGTATATCCGATTAATTGTAACATGCAGAAAATGTATCTTTCAATGTGTGAGTATCTTTTCTGCAACCTCTTTGATCATTAGCCATAAGGAAACAAACTTCAGTTGGCATCAGCAAAGACAAGGCACATATGTGGTGGCTGATAGTGGTTTGCTATTTAATTAGTTTAGAGGTGAAAGTACTCAGAAGTCTTCTAAATGCTTCAGAGTGTGTGGAAATGGGACTATTCAAATCACGTTTTAATTCATTTTTATTAATGTCTTATTATGATCATGCTTTCTTTAAATTTTAAGTTTCAGTTTTAAAAAAATCATATTACCATTAGGAATTTATGGGTGCCTTAATAAGTACTTATTTTTGAACAGTGGCAGGTCCCACAGAAGGCTTCGTGTGCCTACTTTGCTGGTTATACCACTGCCCCCCCCCCCATTCTATATGGAGATCCGCTGAGACAGGCTGGCATTCTGCTGGTAAGCACCAGTACCACTGGACAGTATTTATTTTGGGGGCCAGGTGTCCTCTTTGATTAGTCCACACCAACACACATCAGTCAGTAAGTATTTTGAGTATCACCCCTGGCTTTATATAGCTATTAACCCATTGATTATTTGCATTTTATAGAATGGTTTGAAATATCATATATTATATTGGAAAATTATAATAACCTTATAAGGTGGTTGGGGGAGATGTAAGATTCTTTACTTTCATTGCAAAGATAAGAAAGCTCAAAGTCACAGTGCACGTGCCCCAGATTATACCACGAGAAAATATTAACATCATCTTTCGAACTCAGGCCCTCTGATGCCCAGGAAGGTGCCCTCTCAGTAGGTAACCCTCCCTTATCAAGATTCTTCTGCCCTTTGGGTCATTATCCACATGGACTTTGATTTGTTTTCAGAGTTACAATAAAGGAGGAAAAGTTGGAACTTTTTTGCTGGTGCATTTTTTCCACGATTTTTAAAGAGTGATATCTCCTCACTCTGGATTTGTGTGTTTGGGAGGGATGGCTTATCTAAGTGGAAAAATTAGGATGTGAATTTATAGGCTGATGCATAGGTTAGAGGAGGGGAGTGTTTTGTGGGTGATGACAGGTGTGTGAGGGATGTGAGGTTGTGAGCAGGTGTGTGAGAGGGTGTGATAGAGTCCAGTGATGTCAGACTGAGTAACATTTCCTCTCCACAGGGTAATTTACTATGGGACACTTGACACAGCAGGAAATGGGGGAGTAGATAGTGTAAGAACAGCTGGAACACCTGGAGAAATGTTATACTTGCAGAGGACTGTGGGTGCAACATCTTCATTTCATTTGCTACCTGGTATTATTTGTTATCTCTCTTTGGTTGTGTTAGTCCCCCCCCCACCAACTACATGCCAAGCTTCCAGATGGAAGCAATGGTATTTTGCCTCATTTTATCCCTTCGATGTTTGGCCAGTGCTAGGAACTGTGTATGTGTTTGGAACCCATTGTTAATTGATTGATTCCTGCCATTCCCTGTGGTCATATATCTTATGGCTCTGAAAGCTGTAGTTAAAAAAAAAAATTCATGAGACCCAATAAGGGAAATCAGTTAACAATCACTGCTTCTCTTAACTCTTCAGGAATCCAAACACAGTAATGCTGTCATGCGGGTCCACAAATAGATTTTTTTTAAGGCAAAAATTGCATGGTGCACTGGATGTTATACGCAAATAATGAATCGTGGAACATTGCATCAAAAACTGGGGATGTACTGTATGGTGACTAATATAACAAAATAAAAATTATAATAAAAAAATTTAACAAAAGGAATAAATATTTCAGAAAATCTGGTCAGAATAGTCTCTCCTAAGAAGGTTTTGTTTAACTAACGTTAGTAACTGTATAGACTTAATCATTTCTTTTCTGAGATTTGCCCTACAATCCGTCTCACCCCAGATTTCATAATTATCATTCGCCAGCAGTAGAAACTCAGTGGCAGAAAGAATAAAAACGTAAGCTCCATTTTTATGGGGTAAGGACTTGGCATAAAAAAGATGTCTCTAGTAGATTGAAAAGTGGACACAGATGATTCTTCTCCCTTTTCCACAGCCCCTTGCAATTGACTGTATAGTTTGGAGTCTCTTTTTCCACTCCTTCAGTCTGGCCTGGACATTAACTAATGTGAGGCAAGCAGAGACTTGAAAAGTGCTTTTCTTAAGGCCCCTGGGTATCTGGTCAGTTAAGTGTCTGACTCTTGATTTCAGCTCAGGTTGTAACCTCAGAGGCATGAGATCGAGCTCAGTGTGGGGCTCCACGCTCAGCAGGAAATCTGCTTGAGATTCTTTCTCTCTCTTTCCCTTGCCCCCCCAAAATAAATAAATAAATTAATTAATTAACAAAAATAAAAAGAAAAGAGCTTTTACACTGGGACTTTGCCCCCTTGCTACTCTGGCAATCCCAAGCCACCACGTGAACAAACATAGGCTGGATCCCGCTGATAACCAGCCAAGGCCCAGACGCAGAGACACCTTAGCTGACAGACACCTAGCTGGCCCTAAGCACATAAGTGAGCCCAAGTGAGACTAGAAGAAGAACCGCACTGCTGAGCCCTGCCCAAATTGCCACTCTGCTGAATTATGAGCTAAATACATGGTTGGCATTTTAAGGTACTAAGTTTTGGGGTGGTTATAGAGGAAAAGATACTAATACAGTGCTTACTAAAACTTTCTTGAATAGACAAATAAAATGATTGAATGAATGAATGATACACAAATGAAATGAACTAGGTGGTTACTTCATTCAGTCTTCTCATTCCACAAATAAAGAAACTGAAGTCAGAGCAACTAAATAACTTAGTTACTATTAGGCAGCTGATTAGTGGAGGGGCCAGTATAGACTATCTACTGTTCTTTTCTTTTAGAATAATATCCTGTCTCCCGAATGATACTGTAAGCTCCTTAAGACCAGGAATCTCTAGTGTTTCCATCAGCAATGTCTAACCAAGTATTTTATGTATTTCCTATTTAAAAGTTACTTCTGAATATAGAATAAATGCACATAGCATCAGGTGAAAAGGTACAAAGTCTCCACTGAAAAGTCAATCTCTCTCCCACCCCTTTGCTTTAAACCATCCAATTTTCCTCCATAGAGGCATCTACTGTCGGAAGATTTTTTGTTTGCTTATTGGTTTTGATTTGTTTCATCCTTGTGTATGAGGGCTGCCATGCATTTGGTACCAATGATGGTAAGTAAACTTCAGGGTCTGTTTTCTCCCCCAAATCAGAGAATAGAGGGTGGAGGCAATAAAAAAAACCCGGTCTCAAGCCTCCCTCCCAGCCATCTGCTATCCTATCTACAAAGCCGCACCATTTTGGGAGACAAAAGTTGAGATAGAAGAGAACACTCAACAGTAAGCATATAGTCTGGGTTATCATAAACCATATCTATCCTAGTAACATGAAAGCAAACTACAACAACATGAAAACATAAGGGTTGCCCTGGACACTGACCAAGATGCTTGCCCTTAAATTGTGGGAGAGAAGTCAGTCTTGGATAAGGGGGCAAATGCAGTGTATTAATAATAGCTATAACATTTTTTTGTCAAAGTACTTTATCTCACTTTATCTCTCCTATTATAAAAACATGTACATGCCATACAAATTTGCAGTAATTTTTCTCTGTCCAGCAAGCCAGACATTTTTACAAGAATATTTTAGCTTCTTATAAAAATAAAAAAGTAGAATTTTTTTCCTCCCTACCCTCCCTTCTCTCTCTCTTTCTCCTTCTTTCTTTCTTTCTTTCTTTCTTTCTTTCTTTCTTTCTTTCTTTCTTTCTTTCTTTCTTTCTTTCTTTCTTTCTTTCTTTCTTTCTTTCTTTCTTTCTTTCTTTCTTTCTTTCTTTCTTTCTTTCTTTCTTTCTTTCTTTCTTTCTTTCTTTCTTTTGCTTGCTTTTCCCTAATACACTTTCCTCTTATAGTCACCCCTCCACACATGTCTATTTGTTTGGGCATTTCCTGCCAGAGATCATGAAGTGTCATCCCCCTGACCCTGTCCGCCATTTTCTTTTGTTCTTTTTTGTTTGTTTGTTTGTGACCCTGTCCACAAAGTTGGTCTATCCTACAATGTTGCCCTATTTCACCAAGCTTTTCACTGTCAAAATTCTACAGTTCACCTCTTTCCTGCAAGTGTACTTTTTTTTTTTTTTTGACAGAGATAGAGACAGCCAGCGACAGAGGGAACACAGGCAGGGGGAGTGGGAGAGGAAGAAGCAGGCTCATAGCGGAGGAGCCTGATGTGGGGCTCGATCCCGCAACGCCGGGATCACGCCCTGAGCTGAAGGCAGACGCTCAACCGCTGTGCCACCCAGGCGCCCCCCTGCAAGTGTACTTTAGGCAGGCACTTTTCTCCTCCTCCACGGTGCTGCAAATTTTCATCAGCCATCTGACGTACAGGACACTCCCTGTGCCATTTAGCCTTTCATTGTGATAGCCGTCGTTCAGGATGGGCTGATTTGACTTTTGGCAGAGTGCTTTTTCTACCACTAGAGCATCTTAGTTTTTTTGTGTGGTGGGGATTTTTTAGGTCCTGGTGGCCTTTTCATGTGCGCCAGGGTTTTCTGAAGACGAGAGAGCTGACTTTCTTTCCATAGGTGCCCATGGAAACATCTCCCTGCATTTGCCCATTCTTGCCTACCCCTGTTGCCTAGCATAGGTATGTGTTCTTGGAGGCTAACCAAAGGCATGATATAAGACATTTCTCCACAACAGAACAGTACTGTAGCACAGAATCAGAAGATCCCTTAGATGCTGCATTCTGGAAATTCCATAGTCCTTGGAAGTTAGGGAACTGGGCTGTTGGTTTCAGTTGTCCCAGTATCTTTTTTCAAGATTCTGTTGTGTCTCCTTCCCCTTCACTCTCCAAAGTGGTTTTACTGGTAAAACTGGGATAAACGCAGTCATGAGAAGGCATTAGTATCTTTAGGGAGAAAGCCGTACTGGATCTAATCCTCCAATGATGATTTCTTGGACACTGTGGAAGCCAGAAGGGGAGGTATGTTTGGGCTGGGGCAGGGGCTCCCAGGTGTTCTCCAGCCCACCTAGTATGTTCTCACCTTCTGTACTTGCTCACAAGATGGCCCAATGGTAATGTTTGTACTTATGCACAGGCTTGAAGGCTGCCTTTGAGCCAGTGCCTCTGCTTAATGATCTCTTCCCTTGCCCTCATCACCACCTCCAGGCTCCACCGTGTTCTGCCATGCTGGCCACCGTGCATATAAAGGTTGTGTACCTTGTCTGTTATGTTTTTCTCCTCTAGCAACCTTGGCGTTCTACTTCCCTGAACTGGAAGAAGAGAAAAGAGAAGAAAAAGCCCCACCTCGTTGAGAATTCTTTCCAACAGAATTACCCGGCACGGAGTGGTGCCTTCCAGGTTCCCTCCCACGCACGCCTCAGGCTTCCAGCCCCGTATCTGCACAGCCTGGACCCTGTGTCAGCTTTGATAAGAGCTGGGCTGTAATCAGTGCGGCTGCAGTTCTCTGGCTCTGATTTCCCCTTGTGGCTTCTTCATTCCTGTTGATAATTAAAGGAAGCTTTTCTTGCCATGCTGAAGGCTATATAAAATAAGTTAATAAGTAATAAAACAGCTGGCAGGGAGCCAGGAACTTGCCGCTTCTGGTATTCTTCCCATCCTTGTGGTATAGTTACTGAGGGAGAAGCTTGGCTCTCAGACTCAGCTTTTGGATTTGGATGGGAGAGTAAACTTTGCTTGGCACTCTGTTAAAAATGTAAGATGCATGGAGAACATTCTATGAGAGTGTTTATAGGGCCTTAGACTTAGAAAGGCCATTGGTTGTTCTTCCTATCTTCCCATCTAGTCTTTTCTTTCAAATCCTAGATTTCCTAATTCTCTTTGTCATCCCTATGCCTGTATCACTGTACAGTCTACTTTAATTTCATGAAGTTTAAAATAAATGCACTGGGGACTTGCTCTCCAAATAGTATGTGTACTTAGCCATCAACCTCCCTGCCTTTTCAAGGAACGTGTACACAGCATTACAGATGAGTGCCTCGAAAGAGTGCTGTTTTTTTGGGGGTTACTGTGTGTTCACTTATGCTCTCTTGAAATGGCCATGGGTCATTTTCCTGTTCCTGGAAGCCTTGGATAAACTCTCTGTAATGAGGTTTAGGCTTCATCACAGCCAAGGAAACTCCAGTTAAGTGTTTGGGCCTGGAGGAGTGGGGGTGGTGGTGAACCTGTTTTGATTAGTCACAGATGCTTTTCTTGCATTCAGTCTGCCTTTGGCACCAAGGGAGAGAATAGCTGAGGCCATTATTCAGGTTATTTGGGTTAAAAAACAAAATCCTTGTACTCAACTTCCCTTTCAAAGAAGAAGGTGATTTTGGTTGTAAATAAGCCAACATGTCTGTTTCAGTGAATGAGTATAATGGATGCTCAAGACATATATTTGCTTTTATCAGCTGCCCACATTGTTCTCTGGCAAAGAAAGGACACAACACTGCAAAGGACTGGAAGGGTAGTTCCAGGAGCACCCCATAGCAATGCCTCCAAAGCAACTCTTCTGAGGCTTTGTGGGCCCCCAATCCACTGGCTTCTAAGTACAGCACCAGCAAATTACTTCTTGAATTCCTAACTTCTAACTCTAACTCTGAAGACTCTTCTGGAATTATCTATAGCTCATTTCTAGTTTCAGTCCTTAATGTGAAGCTTCTGGCTTTATACATTTCTCTCCATCCGTCTCTTGTTAGTGACTTCCTAATTACATTCAAAACCTTACCTGTAACCTTTTTTCCCTAAATACGGACATACCACTTTGTACTTGCTTTTTATATACTATCTCACAGGTATTCTTGTTAGATTCAGAATTCCCCCTTGGTTTTCTATGCTAAGTTGGCTCCTGACTCTTGCTCTTAAGGTTATTCACTGTGAATCTTGAGTACAGGGCAGGTGATGAAGCTGTTACCAACACACATCTATTTGCTGACTCATCCTGGAGTCCCAAAGATATAATTATGCTTCCATCAGAATTAATCAGCCACACAATGTGCTAGAGCTGTGCTGTGTGAGAACTTGGATGAAAGACTTGTGCATGTAAATCACTCTCTCTTCAACCCCAATATCCAAAATTGGATCTTAGAAGAGTCTAAAAACAGGTATGTTTAGCGATTGTAAGAATTTTAAGATCAGGCTTGCTATAATTATCCTATTTATTATTGTCTTCTGTGTCTATACTCTAGGTAAAGGTGAAGAGCCACATTTAAGCTGGTCATGTACCATATTATAAAAACATAAAGTGGGTTATATGTGCCCACATTGCCTTCTTCCACATCACCTCAATGCATGTCAGCATCTCTACCCCTAGTTTTCTCAATTGTTCTCAACTTGGAACATACCCTTCTATTCAGAGTCTGTTCTATTTTGGGTTAGTCAGTCTTCCTCCTAACACATACTGAATTCCGACCCCCTCCTCTTTTTGCCCCAAACATATTTCTAGGAAGATTTCTCTTATTGGATTTCTTTGCTGATAGGCTTTGGCGATTTTGCAGAGTAGTTATAGTTTCTTAGGTAACTTCTGGAATTCTTTGTTGGAAGGCTGGGAGCAATGGGTTATTTCATTATCAGGAGGACCAGGGGTTGAACTAAGCTACCAAGATATCCTTTCTTTGTAGATACATGTGACTTTGGCGTAGTTTATATCCTTTTATTTATTGACTGTTACCCTAAGAGGATTGGACCATATAGCTCCAGTGAGATCACTGATCATTAAACATGTTATATAAGGTGTTTTAGTATTTTTTGAGTGCCTGCTATGTGCAAAGTTCTGTGCTAGAACTATAGTAGCAAATAAGAGAAACGTGGATCAGATGTTATATCAAAGGAGGCAAATATTATAATTAACTTCAAAATATCTCACTATAGTACTTTTAAAGTACTGCAAAAGAAAAGTATAGAGCCCATAAGGACTGATAAAAGAGAACTAGCTAGTCTTGGGGGCAAGGGAAGACTTCTTTGAGCTGGAGTTAAGATTTGAATATAGAGTAAGGATTAATTAGACAAAGAGATGAAATGATGGTGATGCAGGGATTGGGCAGTAGAGGTGAGTTGGCACTAAATGTTCCAGGTAAAGTCTAAGATATGTCTTGAGGCAGAAAGAAAAATTCTATATTCAAGGAACTGAAAGGATAAAGTGGCTGGAGTACTGAGGGCTTGGGGAAGCATGGTATAGGAGTCAGCAGAGGTCAGATCATGTATGACCTTCTAGATCATGTTAAGGATATTATCACAAGTCAGGATCCCCAAGAAGCAGACTGTGAGACACAGATTAGCATGCAGAAAGTTTATTGGTGAGCACCGTAAGGATCAATACCTATGGGAAAGTGGAGAAAGGAGGACTGGGCAGAGAGATAAATTGGACTAGAAGACAGTCTCAAGAAACTTGTCTCTTCATCCTGTAAGGAACTGGGAGGGCCCTTCTAGAGTTATCATAAGTTTAGGTGAAAGAGCTGAGCCTTGTTTTTCAAAGGCCAGTTGACTACTGATTGAATGGGAACTTCTCTGAGGAAGAGAGTGTGATCTAGGTTGAGGTGGCTCTTATCTGAGGCCAAGTCATGGGGTTAGATTCAGCTGAGAGCTTCATGTCCAGCAGCTGGGGGAATGTATGCCTTGGTTCTGAAGGGGAAGACCTGAGTACACACCACGGCACCCACTATAGATATTATTCTAAGTCTAGTGAGAAGCCAATGGAAGGTTTTCAGCCTGGAAGTGATATCATATTTGTGTAAAAAGATTGTATTGGTTGTTGCATGGAGGGTGGATTGGAAGGGTGACAAGACTGGCTCCAGAGAGACTAGTTATGAGGTTCTGGCATGACCCAGGCAACAGATAACAATAGGGTGGACTTGATGATGGCAAAGGAGATGGAGGGGTGCATATATTTGAGTGACAGTAGGTCAGTTATGGGAAAGGGGGTCTGACAACAGATTAGTTGGGAGAGATGAATGATGGAGAGATTCAAGTATAATCACAGAGTTCCTGGATCATAGGACAAGGTAGACAGTGAGGCCATTCATTGAATTTCTTCTATTTTGAGAAAATGAGTAGATCTTGAGTTTAATTTACGGTAAGTTAAATTGAGTTACTTGTGAGATGTTCAAACAGAGGAGGTAGTAGATATATAATTCTAGAGCCCAGAAAAGATGTCTGGGCTGTGGGCATACATTTTAGAACTATCATGGTATTTGAGATCATCGTCTTAGATAAAAGATGGCCTGGAAAATGAAAATGTCTGTAAAAATATGGTATGGTGTTTCTACATTCCTTTCTGATAAGGGCTATTTTATGCAAATTTTTGAATGTGTGATTGTACATCATGCTCCTGATTAAAGAAACACTTTGTCCTGATGCAAAGAAAGAAACATTCCTTTTTGTTGTATGACATAGAAACATACTTGGAAAGAATCTACTGAGTGTCTACTATGTTCCAGCACTCAGCTAAGTGCTGTTGGATACATGGAGTCCACGGGAAAGTTTTTGCTCTCAAGAAGATTAAAACCTAATTGAAGAAATAAGACCTGCTACTTCATTAGGTATGAACCAAGATAATGGCGCTATGGGGTGGCACATGCGAGCAGAAATAATGGGATAGGAAGGTCAGGAAAGGCATAGGAGGAAATACTGAAGTTTTCACTTGGTTCTGAATGTTGAGTAAGGTCTGGAAGGTAGGGAAGATACTTATGGTGAAGGGTAGGATTTTCAAAAAGGTGGAGAGGGTGATATATACAAGATACATTTAAGAAGATTTTAATAATTGAAAAATGCATAAGTGTGGTACTTAATGTTATCTGAAATAATTTTCATAGTCTAAATTCTTACCTAGTTTACAGGCCTTTAAATATTCTGATATTCAGTTTGTAATATCTTTTGAGGATCTGAAATTTTCTGATGAGATATTTTTTATTTGCTTTTCTTTTGAATTTAATTGGTGCGTGCTTTGCTTTGTGGTTTTAAATTTCAGATTGGCTAACTCAGACATGAAGCCCAGAGAGGTTTTCTCTGAAATGCAATCCAGTGAGTTCTCACATTGTGCTTTATTCTTTTATCCCTACCCCACCCCACGCCATCAAAGTCTGTGCTTTTACTAATGAATTATAGATAACAGGTTTGGTAATGCTTCAGAATCTGGAATGAGTAATTCTTTGAAGAACCTAAAACCTTTGCTTGCACTCTCCACATTTATTTAGAATTGAAAGACTGTAAAAAAGGAAAAATATGGTCAGCACATATATGTTGAAATAGCTAGCAGGCACAGTTCCACAGCATTATTTTTATGATCATTGAACTTATTTATTAAGTGGCAGATTGCTGTCTGGCTTTTTCCCAAATACATGATACTGAGTATTATTTCACGGGTTTGTAATCTTCAAACCTAAACTGCTAGAAGATTATCACTTCATGCCTGCCATAACTGCAATGTGTTCCAAAACACAACAGCTCCAGAGAGCACTGATATGCTTTATGTAAATCCCCCCTTTACCTCCTTTACTTGTGCAGTGCACAGCCTGTGCCATATATAATAAGGCTGCTTGCAAATGGCATAACAGGTAGAGGTGATGCCTGGTCTGTGGCCTTATGATACAGGCAATTAGCTTCCCCATAGCCACAGGAGGAGGTGATAGTCTCAGGATCTAATCCTATATAGCATGGGCACAAACCAATGTTTACTTACTCCAACACTTGAGAGATAGTTTGATTGGATAAAGATTTCTAGGTTGAAAGTTATTTTCTCTAAGAATTTTAAAGGCCGTGTTCTATTTTCTTCCAGCTTGCATTATTACTATTTAAAAGGCTGATATAGGGGCGCCTGGGTGGCTCAGTCAGTTTAGTATCTGCCTTCAGCTTAGGTCATGACCCCAGGGTCCTGGGATGGAGACCCTTGGGGGGGCTCCCTTTCAGCAGGTTGTCTGCTTCTCCCTCTGCCCCCTCCCCCACTTGTGCTTGCGCATGCTCGCACACATGCGCTTTCTCTCTGTCTCCCTCTCTCTCACTCTCTCAAATAAATAAATAAAATCTTAAAAAAAATAAAGGCTGATATATTGTGATTCCTGATTTTTTTGTATATGATAAGTTTTAACTCTTTACATGGCTTTAGAATCTTCTCTTTGTTTCTGATCCTACCACATTTTCTGGATCCTGAGTTATCATCTCTTTAGGGTTTTTCTTTTGTTTTGGCTGAGAATTTTATTGCTCTGTGGCTTGGGAGGTTAAGTTATCTGACACATTGTGTGTCTATCTTTATTTCAGTTTCTAGTGTGATATTTTGGCTAGGTATAGAACTCTAAGTAAAAATTATTTTCTCTCAGAATTTTGAAGGAATTAATTCACTACCTCATTAACTTCTAGAGCTGCCACTGAGAAGGCCACTGTTATTCTGATTTTTATCCCTTGATGTGATTTGTATTTTCTCTTGGAAAGTGTTCTGGTTCTTCTTTTTTCAAAAGGTATTATGTTGGTGACTTGGTAGGCTCTTTCTTTTTTTTTTTTTAATTCTTTTTAAATTTTTATCTATTTATTTTTAAGATTTTATTTAATTATTCAATGCCCTTTCAATCTAGAAACTACTGATCTACAGTTTTGTGAAATCTTTTGTACTGCTGCTATATTAGTTAATTCTTCTTTCTGGGCTTCAAAATCTTTGGACATTGAACATACTAGTCTGCTTCTCCAAATTTCATAGGACTTCAGTTTCTTCTTATTTTTTAAATCTCTTGTTTTACTCTTTAAAATATTTTATCTCCTTTTCCAGCTTCCTTGTATTGAGTGTTTTATTTGTGCTCTCATATTTTTAATTTCCAAGAATTTTTCTTGTTCTTGGAATGTTCCTTTTTAAAAATAGCATCATGTTCTGTTTCATGGATTCAATATCTTTTCTTATCTCTATGAGGACATTAATGATAATTAAAACATTTTTTTTCCTTCTCTTTCCTTCAAGGCCTTTTTGTTTATTTGTTTTGGTCTCTGTCCATCATTTTTCAGGCTTTCCTCAGATATCCAATGATCTATGGCAGCGTTTAATATTTGAGAGTGAAATTTGGAAAAGGTAACCTCTGTGCAGGGCTTGTGGACTGAAGGGCTCACTCTAGGGTGACTGGACCAGGCTGTTTCACTAGGCTGGTCAGCTTATCCAGAAAAGGGTCTTTTAATTTTCTGTTGGGGGCTTATGAGTATCGCTGTTTCTGTTCTAGGAGTCAGGAAAAGGATGGAGCTGTGTGTTTCACTGTTTGGTGTACAAACTCTCCTGTAATCCCCGTGTGGGACTCTGGCCTTCCACTGTGCCTGGTGTTTCTTGAAGCCAGCCTTACTAGACTGTTTAGGAAACATCTCGTCTTCTCCTAGTGGGCGAGGGGAATGGGGAGAATTATGTATTTCTATTTTCTTTCTCCTTATAGATTAATGCCTTAAAAAAAACTCTTTATCTTTTTTAATTTTTCTAGTTTTATTGAGAAATATTTGACAAGCATCACTGTATATGTTTAAGGCATCCAGCATGATGGTTTTGTTTATGTTATTGTGAAATGACCAGCACAATAGGTTCAGCTAACATCTATCTTCCCATATGGGTACAATAAAAAGAAAAGAAAGAAAAAAAAAGAAAAGAGGGAATAATTATTGTGATGAGAACTCTTAGGATTTGCTCTCTTAACAACTGAGATGTGACAGGCGTTCAAAGTTGACCTCTGTTTTTAATCTCCCGTATTTAACCTGTGGCCAGGGGGATCTTCCTAGGAGCCCAGTGCCCTCAGCCCCCTCCAGCACTCCCCGGAGCCATGTGAACCTCAGATCCTCATATCATGACAGCTACAGGGGATTCTACCAGAAGGCAATGGTCCCTGAAGCAACCTCTATTCTTTGTACAGAGTCTGCTTTCAGACATGGTGGTTTCTCACTCTTATTGCTATCTCCTCCACACGGTCACCCACAGGGCCCCTCACCAGGGTTCTGTTTGGATTCTAGAGCAAATAACATTTGGAGTCTATTGGCCAAGTCATACTCTGCAAGTTCAATCTGTCACCACATCTCCTACAGTGCAGCTTCCCCAGTCCCACCACCCTGCTTCCTCCTCTTCTTACCTCAAGCTCACTCCTCTACCACTCTTCCCCTGCTGCCCTCTTGCTCACCAGCCCTGTCACAGACATCACAATACCAGCAACAAGCTCTTCTTTATCTTTTGTCTCTTCACAGAATATTTCCAACACTTTTTCTTTACTTCACTTCACTTGACCATATTTTTAAACTTATGACCCTCCTTTGCAATACTATGTAATTCTTTTGACCTTTTTTCAGAGTTCAGTATTCATTTAATTATTTTTTCGAAGATTTTATTTACTTATTTGACAGAGAGAGGGAGAGAGAGAGAGAGAGTGCGTGCACAAACAGGGGGAGAGGCAGCAGCAGGGCTTTGCAGGGACCCTATACGGGACTTGATCCTGGGATCATGACCTGCGCCAAAGACAGATGCTTAACCAACTGAGCCACCCAGCTCCCCTCATTTAATTATTTTTGAGTGGTATGTAATAAAGAAGTGCTTTCAAGTAAAACGTTTTGCTTGTGTCAGTATACTATTAAAGTTCATATTATAAATTTCATTGAAGTATAATTTTATACTGGATTCTCAAACCAAAAATGGGAAAAATTAAAATATTTTTCTGTGATAAAGACTATTTATGCTTACATATATGTATTTTAATATTTTATCATATGTACATTTTAATGTTTCCCATTTTAAGAATGAAGCGTTCTCTTTATTTTACTGTAGATAAAAACGCATATTTTAGAAACTAAATTGAAATTTAGTTGTATATTGCTTCATCAAGAAAGCACTTTATGACCTGATGTTTGAGATTACTTCACTTTGCATTTTAACTGAAAGCTAGGTCTTCTAAGGATGCCATCTTCTCACAGTTGCTTGAGTATAGACAGTTGATCTCTCACCTCACAGGGCACAAAGATGCCATCCACAATTTCTCCCCTCCCTTTGCCAATCTGACCAGTTATTGTTTGACTTTCAAGGCACTCTCCTTCATTACCTGAGGGTATTCACATCTGACTCAGTCCTCTTCCATCTTCAACTGGACTGCATACCATGATAGGGGAGTACTTTCTCCTGGCTGCAGAGGAGAGCACTGTATCCCACCTGTCTGACAATACTAGCCTGGACCAGCTCTCTGCATCACCTCTGAAATCATAAACTCCAATAACGAACTCTCCATGCCTTTAGTCCTTCCTTTAGTCCCCAGTACTCTCAGCTTGGACTTCACTATGATCTCCAGTTTCTCATTTCCTTCTTTTCCCTCAGTCCACAAGACTCCTTCATGGCTTCACTTCTTCCCCACACTAGCCTAGACCTTCACTGCATTATTTAACTATTACTTTCCCCCACCACTCTCAACACTTTATGAGTAATAACAAAAGATAACCTTTTTTTAGGCATGTTCTAGACATTTGGTATATTATTAACCACTTTACATATATAACAGTTAATTTAAAAAAAAAGTTCTGTGGTTAGATATTATTATTATTGCTAATTCACAGACGAAGAAAGCTTGAGCAAGAAAGGTTAGATAACTTGCCTCAGGTGATGTGGCTGGAAAGAGTTGCACTGAGTTTCTGTCTAGCTCCAGAACCCTTACTGTTTTAAATCATTGTACTGGTACCTTAGTAGTTTCATTTTGAAATTGCCCATTGGGTCACTTTTGTTATCCACTTTTCTATTCTTATATCAGGACTTCCGAGAGCTGCTGAAGAAAAATCACCACCCCTATGTGGATTTGTACCATGACAAATCAGTTTCCAGAGTCAGCTGCACTTTTCTTTGAATCCAGTTTACATGCATCAGGTGAGAACACTCTTTCCCTTCTGGCAGTGGCTAAAGTTTCAACACAATCTTCACACCCTTTACCTTCTTCACATCTCATTTACTCTTAGCAAATGACTTTGATTCCTACCTTACTAAGAAAATTATGACTTTCAGGTGTAAACTACCTTTATTTCCAGCCCACACACTGACAAGGTTTTTATATCTGCAATGACTCTAGTCTCTTTTCCTACAGTCCAAGAAGATAATGCCTCTGTTCAAGACTAATCCTTATGTCTGGACTCTGTGTCTCACACTCTCCCACCTAGTCTAAGATAAGGATCATAACACACATTTCTTGCCCTTTCTTCTGTACTTTCTGTCTCCCTATCTTCCCTGTCTCTTTCTCCTCACTCTGGTCCATATCCTCCATTAGCAGGCTAGAGATATGCATTAGCCATGGTCCTTGCAGGAAGCAGACAGGACAATTGAAAAGAGTACTTAATGAAGGGAATATTTGCAAATTCTGAGCATACTGCAGGGAAATTGCAAGCCCAGTAGATATGCAAGGCTGAGGGGCAAGAGAATTGAACAGTAACTATAGCCCAGTAAAAGAGTTACATGTGTAGGGCCAACTTAAGAGGAGTTGGTCAAGTGACAGAGCTGGTTTTCATTGATTATAGGAAGATTTCTGAGAAATAAATACCCCGACTTTATTCTCCTTTCTCCAGTTTCCTGCCAGAGCCTCCCCTTGGCCAAACACAACCAGGAGCAGAGGACAATAGATTCCTTGTTATAATTATAGCCCACAAGGACCAACCTCCTAGGGTACAAAACAGAGTGGAGAAGGATAGAAAGTGGATCTAGATGGGGCAAACAGAAGATAGAAATATTGTATGGAATCATATTTTTTCTGGAACATCGTTAGTCTGCTTTTCATTAGAACCCTAATTTTAAATAAGAAATGTCCTTTTAAGATTTTAAATCATCACTATTTTGTTCCTAGACAACAGAATAAATTTCAAAAAAATATTACTGATGAAAGGTCCTGATTTCTTCTGTTCTCTGTTCTGTTGCTCGAAGTGTCCACTTACTATGTGTCTTGAGCATAGTAGGTACAAAATAAATGATTGATTGAATTTGTTTTAGTTTTACTACTCACCATTCTCTATTGGCTTGTGTTTCTGTTGCCTGGTAATTTTTCGAGGCTTCATTCCATAAAAAACAAACGTGAGAGAAAAAGCAAAACCAAAAATACTCAGGATGTTTTCCCCAAGTAGCACAATGTAAAAACAAAGAAACCATAGAGTGATGCTACACATTGTAGAGAAACATTAATTTTAAGGGACAGAAATAGGTTTCCCCTCTATGCCTGGCTCTGGCTAAGGCGTCGTGCATCATGGCCAAACTGTATATGGCCCAGCCAGGCCAAAGGGCCAAAGGTCCTTTCAGAATTGGCTGCCCTGCACCTGCACAAACACCCTTTCAGAAAGGGTGCAGTTACATTTGGTGACCGGCCCCCCCACTGCTCTTTCATCAGGGCTTTCTCTTGCTTTTCCCCATTTATCCAGCATGTACCCTGGCTAGCATATTCCTGAAATCGATATATCTGTGGCTTTCCTGGGAGCGTGATGTTGAAGAAGGTGGGGGTTGGCTTCCTGGGGCTGATCAAAGACTGTCCTGGCTTTCTCGGAAGTACCGAAGCCCCAGGTCTCCCTTGGGTCTGTCTGAAGGTTTGCACAGCTGTCTTACATCCGGGGTAGGGAGGATTATCACCAATTATTTTGTCATCATTATGTCCTGAAATGGTAAAATTTTGCCACTTGGGCATATGAAGGAAATATAGAAACACACTAGTGGTCATGGACTGGGGAGAGGGAGACATGCAAATCTCAGCTGTATCTTGAAATCAGGCAGATCCTTAAGAAAACTCCATTGTCTTCTGAGGAAATTTGAATCCTTCGTGTGTACTTTTCAGCCTCTGTTTTCCCGTCCAACTCTCTATTTCCCTTTCTAATGGTTTATAAAAAATTGGAATCCTTTAGAAAAATGTCTCCTGCCATCAGGCATAAAACAGGACAGGTACATGTCTAGTCACCATCCTTTGATGCCTGGACATCTGTTCCAGTTTATAGGCTCAGTTTCAAATGACCAGGTAATCCTACAGAAGCTTTTCACTGTTACGAGAATTATACCTACACTTTGGTTATATGCCACCAGGTGAACAATGGAGCTGGAATCAGGCTAAATGCACACTAATTGGCCTTTTAAGTGCCAAGTATTGTTTTAGATTCTGAGATTACAACAGAGAATAGCAGGCAAAGTACCTGAATTCATAAAGCTCGTATTTGAGTGAGACAGAGCTTGGTAGAGATGAGGTCTATGAAGCAGTGTGAAGCCGTGTGAAGCAGTGTGAAGCAGTGTGAAGGGGGCACTTCAGTTAGTCAGAGGTGGCCTCTCAGAAGAGGAACCTTCTAAGGGAGATCTGGGTGTTGTGAGGGAGTGAGCCAAGAGACCACCCAAGGAAAGAACATTGCACAAAGTAAACTCTACCATCTGTGTGTGGATGCATATGGTTGCCCAGTGAAAACAAGTGATAAACAAGTGTGTATCGAGATTATATACTTTATATCTGTCTGTAGTGGTTAATTTACTGTGTCAACCTGACGGGCCATGGGGTGCCCAGATTACGTATTATTTCTGGGTGTGTTTGTGAGGGTGTTTCCAGATGAGATTAGCATTTGAATGGGTAGATTCTGTAAACCAGATTGCCCTTCCCAAAGTGGGTGCACATCATGCAATCCACTGAGGGCCTGAATAGAACAAAACATGGAAGAAGGAAGAATTGCACCTTTTACTTGCTGCTTCACTGTTGAGTTGGGACATTTTAACTTTTCCAGGCCTTGGACTGGGATTTACAACCATTGACTCCCCTGGTTCTCAGGCCTTTGGACTCAGACTGAAGTATATCACCAGCTGTCCTGGGTCTCCAGATTGCAGTAGGCAGATCCTGGGACTTCTCAGTATTTATAATTGCATGAGCTAGTTCCTCATAATAAATCTTTGTTTTATATATATACATGTATGTGTGTATATATATATGTGTGTGTGTATAAGTACATACATATGTATAATACATACATACTAAATTCACATATATAAATGCATATATAAATGTTCTGTTTCTTTGAAAATCCTAATAGTTTATCCATCTCTCTGTCTACTTCTCTCTCTCTCTCTCTCCCTATTATCAGATGTATCTATGTATTTATCTATCATCTCCATACCTCTATATTCTATCATCTATCTCTCTAATTATCCACCATGTATCAGTCTATCAAAAGTATATTGCCATACCTGTTTAAGTTTCTGTTTTCTGTTTGTTTGAATGCCTGGTGACTTAGATGACCCTTTAGCCATACGATGGTGCATATGTATTCCTAGGATTTATTAGATCGTACTCCAGAGACTCAGGAATGATCTGAAGCAGGAACCAGGGGCTGAGAAGTTTCAGCAACCAAGGAAGAGGGGAGCATTACTCTCCGAGCCTGAGCTGGAGTGGCTTGAATGGCTGCAGTGGTCAAGTTCAATGGGTTGGTTGTGCTCACAGCTTTATTGGAAGCAGAATATGCTTTACTCAGCAGCACTGGGCTTGCTGGTCAGGCCAGCAAGCTCCTCAGCAGACCCTGTACTTGTGTGGTTGGCGATCTGTGTAGGCTCTGAGAGATACACCCGCCATAAACGTGGGGAGGTGAGGACATATCTGGAGGCATAGTAAGCCAGTTTGACAAGAATAGAGGTTTTGAAGAGAAGGGTGAGAGCAAGTATTTGGAATGCAGGTTAAATTGTGGAGGGCCTGAAACATAGTGCTGTAAGCAAGTCTTTATAGATGAGTAAGCCTTAGTTACCTCATCTCTAAAATGGGGATAATAATACACATCTCATGGGGTGAGAATGAGATGACATAGTGCATATAAAATGTCTAGCATTACATTGTACACATATTAAGTGCTTAATAAAGAGTAACTGCTACTATGATAATGTAAGTGGTGTTTAAGGATGATTAATGTGGCAACAGTGTGTGGGATTAGTTGGAGGAGGGAAATAGTGGAATAGAGAGCCCAGTTACAAGGTTGTTTTAAGAATGTAAGCATAAATAATGGTACTAATGAGGCTGGGAAAGCAGGGGCCCAGGAGAAATCACCTGCAGGGAGAGGTAAGAGGCCTTGGAGACTGCCTGGGAACATGCCATCAAGGCAACGGGGAGCTTAGAGACAACTGGGGTTTGGCCTGGGTGCCTCTGGTACCATGGGACTGGTTTTAAGTCAGGCTGTTAAGTGGTCATTCAGCTAGAATGGGTGGGCTGTGAGGGAGCCCATGGCTAAAACAGGGGTCACACTGGGGGAAGAAGGATAGGGAGGGTCAAGTAATAGTTGAAGGATAGAAACAGACTAGTCTGGAGGAGAGCTGCGTAATAACAGGGACTGTTGGTCCGCAGAGGAATAGTGCCAAGGCCGAGCTGCCTGGTGGGCTGTGTTAACTGGCGCAGAGAGTCCAGGATTAAACCAGACTCCTTCCTCCCTGTGTTCTTTACTTCTTTCTTGCCTTCCCTTCCTTCTTCCTTCTCTTCCCTCCTTCCTCCCTTCTTTCCTTCCTCAGTTAAAGAGTGGGTTAGGTTCTATGCCTGGTACTGGGCACATAAAGTTAAAAAATGAGATCCTTGTTCTCAAGAAGTTCATTATCCAAAGTGAGTTAGAAAAAAGGCTGATACAAATGTAAGGAGCAGGTTCAATAAATGAGGTCTGGTTATGCAGAACTGGGAGAGAAAGAACTAACTGACAAAGTAGAAGTCTTTTCCTCTCTTCCCGAGGATCAGGCAGGTATTAGATAAGATTCAGGTGCATTTACTTATTTATTATCTCTAGGTGATACAAGTGTCTTTTCATCTGTAGGTTATACGAAAGGATTTTCATCCACGGGTGAGATGAGTAAATTTTGTTCCAGAATTGTTGGTGAAGGTGAGAAATATGTGGCCTGTGATGACAGAAGGTTAATTCTGATTTTCATTTGAAGAATGTTAAAATGATCCATCTCATGATCATAATACATTGCAGGATTTTGTACTTCATTTTCTTCCTGAATTCATAGCCCCAACTCATTTATTCTCTGATGATGAGCCGTTAGATCTATCACTCCCCAAGTACCGTCTGTGGACCTGCACAGCGGCAGCACCTGGGGACAGGTTAGGAATGCTTATTTTCAGGTCCTACCCCAGCCCTACTGAAAGAGAAGCTGTGGAGATGGAGACCAGCCATCTGTCATCCAAGTTTTCAAAGTCATCTAAGTGATTTTGAGATCGACTGAAGCTTGAGAACTATCCGGAAGGTTCTTAGCACAGAGACTTGCATTTAGTGGGTAATCAGTAACAATTGTTGAATCAAGCTAGTAATATCTGATGCTTTCCCCCACATCTACGCAAGAGGAGGTAAAAGGCTCCCAGGGTGAGATACTGTATAAGGTTCTCGTGAAAAGTGGAAGAAGCACAGATTTGTCCTTTCCTTGCCTGGCCTGATTTTCCTTTTTTCCTTATCCTCAGCAGCTGTTATATTAAACTTGCTATTCTGTGTGAGAACCAGGTTCGAGTTTGGGGATAGCTGCTCCCTCTGCTTGTTAAGCTACAGAATAACACAAGGTGAAAAGAAAGAGAATCACGGGGCAGCTATTAGTTCCTTCTTCAGTCTCTAGGTCTTGTGTGGAATCAGAGAGAGGAGCACTCTTGCTTGGTTTAGCCTCTCCTCCTGGCCACATCACAGTACGTGAACCTGTGGGTTAATGCCCCCTCTTTAACTTCCCCTCTTAGCTTCCTCCCTGACCTCTGCTCATTATCTTTTATAACCTTCTTTTCTGTCCTGGACTCTCCTCTGTTCTCTCTGTTTGGGTTATTTCAACCACCTCTGTGGCTCCAACTACTATTATTTCTAAGGGAATTTCTCCCAAATGTATCTCTAGAACACAAGCCTTTAGCAGAGAACCAACCCTTCCTTTCTAACTGTAATGTCCACATGGACATACTACTGGTGCCTTAAACTTCACCTGCCCAAACCCAGCTCCTCAATTTCTTCCACATCGGACATTTATTCCCAATTTCTCCATTTCTGTTCTGGGTGCCATCATTCTCGGAGTCACATTTGAAATGTTAGCCTCATCTGTAATCTGCAGGATCCAGGTGAAGGCAGGATTAAGGAGTGTCCACACTGGGGATCTTCCCCAGGGGAGTTCCCTCTCAGTTTTGCCCCCATGTTTGTTCACTGCTTGCTTATTTTAGCCTTTCCCCACCTCTCCTCTAGGCTATGGCAATAGCCTTCTCACTTCTTTCCCTCTGCATGAGAGACCAGGAGACTGCAAGAAATCCCCCCCTTAGCTTTTTCTTTCTCATTTTCAAATCCCCAAATCATTATTAAATATGTGGGGAAAATCATCTTGTTCTGCAGTTGTATAATAAAGCTCTTTGTGGCAGCTTGTTCAGCGTGGGCTTGAGAGCATAAACAAATGGAGGTCATTTTGCCTTCTGGGGGGTTATTTTTAATATCCAAGAATTTTCCGTTCCTGCTCATTTCCCCTGCTTCTTGCTTCAGAAGCTCCTCACAGCTAAATCCATTGATAGCTTCCACAAAACATAAATCCTAGAAAAGAATGCATAATTTATTCATAGGATCTTTAATCAAAACATAGGTGATAATGTTTTAGACACATTCTAATACACGTTATCACCTGGCTTTGCACACCGCATGGAAACAACAAATTAGATTTCTGACAGGAGAGAGACTGCTGATAATGCCAGGATTTGCTGACATTAAGAGTGACCTTTCCGAATGAGCAAGGGAAAGAAAGGACAAGAATTAATATTTTAAAAAGTATTTCACATACATTGTTCAGTTAATCTTGACAACAAGTCTTATTTAACAGATGAGGAAACTGAGACTCAGTGATGTTTAATAACTCACTCAAGGTCATACTTCTGCAAGAACTAGAGATTCTGCCTTGAGTATTTTGGGCCCCCAAAGCCAATTTCCTCTTTATTACATCAGCTTCCTCTGAAAGGATTCCATGGGACATGAGTTCAGTGGGTTGATGATGAGTATTCTCTGTAAAAGGCCGATCAAATTACAGAACGATCTCAACACTGCTCTTTTATAGTGGACTCCTCTCCCTCAACCCCTGGCAACTATTGATCTCTTCTCTGTTCCTCAAGGTGTGCCTCTTCCAGATGTCATATAAATAGAATCATGTAGTATGTAACCTTTTGGCTTATCTTTCCTTCTTTCTTAGCAAAATGCACTTGGGATTCACCATGTTGTATGAATCAACAGTTTGTTTCTTTTTCCTGCTAAATGGTATTCCATCTTAACATTGTATTTGGAACACATATAGGTTGTTTTTCATTTTTGCCAATTGTAAATAAAGCTGCTATGAACAACTGCACACAGGTTTTGGGGGTAAATATAAATTTTCACTTATGTTGAGTGGGATTGCTAGATAGTGGAGAAAAGCCTGGAAGTAAATGCAAATGCCCTTACATCTTTAGCTCCCAGCGATACTATATTTTCTTGTTAGCCCACACTTGACCTTAACATTGACAATTCTGAATTCATCTTAAATATGTCTGGCTGCATCTGCCTCAGGAAAGTGGGGCTACAATTCTTTCTCTCCTTGCCAACGCCTTTCAGGTTCCTGTCTTTCTTTAAATTTCTGGCTTGTTATCCTAAAACCTCAGCTCTCTGATAGGCTCATGAAAAGTTGTGAGTTTGCATTTTGTTTGGCTTTTTTTTGTTGTTAGGGTAAATGTGAAAGCAAAACTTTGCAGCTTTTCACATCTCAAGCCAAAACTAATCCCAAGCTGGAATTCTATTTGCCCACTTAAAAAACATAATCCCGTATATAAGCAATGGTTTTGAATAGATCCAAATGATTCTGAAAATGGGTGCAGTTAACTTCCAATATTGTTGATGGATTGGGTTTATGTGCATGTGGAAAATTTTTTCAAATGTAATTTTCTCTTCTGTAAACGTGGAGGGTTAATCTTCATGTGAAGGTTCACATGTATTTTTAATATCATCTTCATGTATGTCCTATAAAGAGAGGCTTTACATCTTCTGGCTACAGGACTGTATGGATGATTTCAACCCACAGCTAGTTTCCTTATATCTAACAAATATTAGTTTTAAATTACTCTCCTGTGTGTGTGCATGTGCAAGAGAGAGAAAGAGGGAAGAAAGAGCAGAGAGAGAGAGAGAGTGATATACAGAAGTTAACATTTTCCTGTCTTCTCCAAGATTATGAAAAAGAAAATACTTTTGTATGCACATTCATTCAGCCATACCCTCCTCACTCCCTTATCTTTGCTGTCATCATCCACCAATTTCCTGATCACTACCGCATGTTCACTGGGGCCATGTAATCATCCAAGTCATCCGATACCCTAGTCTCTGAGAATTGCTGAAGATGAGTCACCAAAATGGTGCCTCTACAAGTACATGATTTCAAACTTGACCTCAAGTCTCAAGACTTCCCCTCAGAATCCTTTTTTGTGCCCCTAGCTTGCTCATTCTCCTATTAAACTGAGAATATTCCAAAAATATTACTACCCTCTTTAAAAATTTCAGGCTACTGTCCAAATGCTCATTCAGCCGATGACCTCATTGCCTATTGAACAAAGAGACACAGCCATCCAGTGGGAGTTGTGAGTATTTTTCATGCTCCTCAGTGTATTTTCAGACATTTGTCCTAATCTTGTCTTTTGTTTTGTTGAAGACCTGTGTCTCCTCCAATCTAAGATTGATGTCTCATAATCCAATGGTTTCCATCTAAATTTTCAAATCAGCTGTCAATTTTGACCAAAAACACCTCCCAAAACCTGTTGATATTTTTGATTGGGAATTATGGAAGCTGTGAAGATTCATATCAATTATTTGATTGATAATTATTGCGGTATCTGGTAATAGTTCTTGTTTGAAAGCTACTTTTTCTGGTATTAATATAGTGATTCCAGCTTTCTTTTGATTAGTATTCATACCCCCTTTCTCTCCTTTTACTCTTAATCTAGTCACATTTTTAAATTTAAAGTGAGAATCTTGGGGTATGTGGGTGGCTCAGTTGGTTGATCATCCAACTCTTGGTTTCAGCTCTGATCATGATCTCAGGGTGCTGGGACCAAGCCCTGAGTTGGGCTGTGAGCTCAGAGGGAAGTCTGCTTGGGATTCTCTCCCTCTCCATCTGCCTCTCCTCCTGCTCATGTTCTCTCTCACTAAAATGGGCAAATAAATCTTTTTTTAAAAGAGTGAGATTCTTTCAGACAAAATAAAATTGGATTATCCTTTTTTATTTGGTCTGAAAAAATCACTGTTTAATTGGAGTGTTGAGGACATTTATATTAATGTAATTGTTGACATGGTTTGATTTCTATTTAGCATCTTAATTTTTTTTATTTGTTTCATCTGTTCTTTGCCCCATTTTCCTCCTTCCTTCCCTTCTTTCAGACTAATTCAGTATTTTAAAAATATATATTTCATTTATTTGTTTGTTTATTTGTTTATTTTAGCTAGAGAGAGAGTGCACATGTGAGCCAGGGGAGGGGGCAGAGGGAGAGAGAGAATGAGAATCTTAAGAAGACTCCCTGTTGAGCGTGGAGCCTGATGCAGGGCTTGATCTTATAACCCTAAGATCCTGACCTGAGCTGAAACCAAGAGTTGGACACTCAACCGACTGAGGCACCCAGATGCCCTGGACTAATTCAGTATTTTATATGATTTTATTTCCTTTCTGATATTGACTTTTTAGTCTTACTTCTTGTTTTATTTTTTGAGTGATTTTTTAGGGTTTACACTATGAATCCTTGCCTTATCTGTTTTTTCATGTGTAATTTGAGACCCTTTCAACATATATTTTCATTTTCGTCATTCTTTCCTTTGACTTGTACCAACAAAGTTTAAATCAAGAGTTATTCCTTGGTTCAGGGTCATTTCCACTACACCAGTTGGAAAGGTCTACTGTGATGAATGCCAGGGACACTAAGACATAGACTCCATCTGCCAGGCACTTACTTGAAAATATGGAACATATTTAAATGGAAAGTAATTATAATGGAGGAAAGAAATACATGTGGTATAGTCTAATGACCAGAGTAGATACCAAATACAAAATGAACTAAGGGAAGATCAGCATGGATTGAGGTGGCCAAAAAAAGCCCCAACAAGAGGATGGAACTCAAAAGAAGGATTTGCCAAAAGAAGAATTTTATTAATTGAACAAGAATGAACAAAATGGTGACTCTGGGATTTTGAAAAAGTAATCAGGTGAAAATAGCTTGACTGGAGTGAGGAATTCAAGCTGAAAATCACAGAATATGAATTTGGAGAGCTTGGCATTTTGTGAAGTTAAGCACAACATTTCTTGCAGAATGTTATTTCATTATTTTACAAATTGTATTTCTATAGCTTTGTCCCTTTATGCTATTCCATCCCACTCTTTTAGGTAACAGTGGTTTGTTATACAGCTTTCCAAAAGCAGCTTTACTCTCATAAACTTTGTGTCTAATAACTGTTTTTTAATGAGTTACTGAAGTAAGAAAAATAAGAGGCATAGAATTGAAATGATGGAGAAGGTCATAATGAGTCTAGCAGAGACTACCACTTTTAGTCTTGAGAAAAATTTGCTTGAAAAGGGAGGACAGAAAATTCCTAGTTTCATCCTCTCTTCCCTCAGTCCCCTGCTTTACTACGTGTTAGTGAGATTTACCTCTCTTTTAAGTGTATCTCTAATTCTTCTCTCATGTCACAACTTGTACTTCTTCTCACACCTTAATTAATACTTCAGTGATCTACTAAGTGACATCATTCCATAGTTGTTGCCTGAAACCAGATGTGGGGGTGTTCTGTCCCCTCTCTGATGGGGTCATCTGAGTGTCTGTGCAGGTATTCCACTCTTCCTTCACTATCTCTTGACACTTCTCAAGGAGAACATGTTATCAAAAGGATCATTCTTATTGATACATAGGGACTATTTTTCAGTCAGTAGTATGTTACTTCTTTATAGTCAGTGAAATGTAAACAAATTTTTTGTATGACTGTTAACATGGCACTCTGACACTTCCTGCCACTACCACCACTTCTGGCAGTACACAGCTGCTGTCACAAAGCGCTACCATCACCAACACTGCTGTGCCTCCATTACTGCTATCATTGTTGGCTGTTATGCTCAGCACTGTGCTAGGCATCATCTCTACATCATTTCTGATCATCCAAGATTCCTGCCTTATTGTCCTTATGCTTCAGGAGTATGCTGATTATCACAAAGTTTAGGTCCAAAGTTAGTGATCAGTAAAGCCAGGAATTAAATCTAGGTTTGTCTGACACTAAAGCTAAAGTTTTTCAACCATCACAGTCTATCAAGCACCCTCTGTTTAACAATTCATTTTGTAGAGCCTGCACTGGATACCCACAGGTCTGTGCCTAAAAGCCTATTGTTGATATGTTCACAATGTCCTTAGGGGTGTCTAGGTGGCTCAGTTGGTTAAGTGTCTGACTCTTGGTTTTGGCTCAGGTCGTGATCTCAGGGTCATGAGATCAAGCCCTGCATTGGGCTCCACACTGGGTGTGGAGCCTGCCTGAGATTCTCCCTCTCTGTACCTCCCCCCAAATATTTTTAAGTGCCGTTTAACACCATTTTCAATGTGAGATCATATCATCATAATAAAAATTTGGCGCTTAAGTAGCTTAATATTCTTAGAAGTTGACATTTGGCAAATCTAAGTTGAGTCTTTTTTTTTATAGGGAGGGAGGTGGTGATGGTTCATGACAGTACAAGTTGCTAATTTATTTTAAATATAGTTACACAGAAACACTCCCCGACCAACAAATTCCTAATAGTATTTGCTCTCAGGTTATGCCATATCTGTGTTCTGTATGAAACACAAAAACTGCTGCAGCTGGGACTCCTGGGTGGCTCAGTCAGTTAAGTGTCTGTCTTCTGCTCAGGTCATGATCCCGGGGTCCTGGGATCAAGTCCCTGTTGGGCTCCTTGCTCTGCGGGGAGTCGTCTTCTCTCTCTCCCTCTGACTGCCACTCCCCCTGCTTAGGTGCACGTGCTCTCTCTCTCTCTCTCAAATAAACAAAATGTTAAAAAAAATCAAGACTGCTACAGCTGCTCCCTTTAATTATTCCATGCTTTTCCACTGTAGTTCCTACATTCAACCAATATTCATTTCCCATGGTTTCTAATCCCTTGGATTTCCATCTTGTCCTGCTATGCTTGAAATTTTTATTCTGCCTCCATCAAACAAGGAGATACTGTTGGTTTTTACAGTCAGGGTTGCAAACTTGACTTTACCCCAGCAGGAAGGGGATAGATCTTGATTAGGTTTAACCAATCATTGATAATTTCATTGTCCTTGACAGTGAATGATTTAAGCATCAACATTAAATATAATTTTGGTTAATGAGACACGAGGGGAGGCCTTTGAAGGATTTTTGGCAAGCCTTTTTCATTGGTAAATATTCACACAAGAGAAACTCTTCCTTTTTCTTCCATCCCCCAATATTTTGGTGACTTCTGTGATGCATGCAGCAGCCATCTTGTGATGATGAGGAGCAAGCATAAAGCTGAGAGGAAACAGATCAAGGATGTAATGCTGGAACTTGGGAAGAACCAGTACCCCACAGTAACATTTTTGAGCTACTGAGTAATAAATTCCAAAGCTGAACTTTAACACTTATGTGAGATAATAATAGCGCCAGGTGTGAAATTTGTTGATGTTAATAAGCTACCAAACTTTGAGTGGTCAGTTTTTTTCTTTTTTTCTTTTTCCACAGCAGCACTTGTCAGAGATTGAAAAACCTATAGATAAGTGAGAAAGAGGTTCATTAAATAGGAAGAGGTGGGAAAATTATTTCATAATAATTAGGATCAAATATCAGCAGTCTTTTTGTTGTTGTTCTCACTATGCTGAGTTTCTAATGCATGCATTATTATTGAATGTGATCTAATTATTCTGGCCTTTATTCTCATAAGTATAGAATTCTAGAAGGAAAACATGGTGATAAAGTTTTCTTCTTCCATGAAGTACTTTAGACTATAAGCCACATCAACTTAGCCACATCTACTTAGCTATATCTGCTTTTCCAAAGGAGGTCATTGTAAGAGGCACAGTTAAAGAGTTGGTTATTTAAAACTTTGTGACAGAATTCCACATTTAGATGGAAGTTATTTTGGAGATAATAAACAAGAATGGCATATATGGCATTGACTTACAAAATTTTAAGAAATAAACTGATATTAAATAATAATCATAGCTCAGTAAATAACTAAAATCATTAACACACATGCTTTATTCTTTTTGTAGGGAATATACTAGCTTATCTTCTTGTTCTCTAGTATTGTCTTCAAGATCAAACTTTCCTAAGAACTCTGGGTCTGTATCTTTTCCCTCTTTTTGTTTAATAATATGATAAAAATATACAAGATCATCTTAATGGAAGTCAGAAGACCTGGGTTCTGGATTTAGGGCCATCGTTGACTAATGGCATAATTGTAGACATCTTAGGTAAATTTGTTTTATCCATTTTCCAAATGACCTAACCCAAAGCCAAATTGAACTGAGTTTGTTATAAGCACAGCATTCTCTGGTAGTAAAGAATCACTGAGAGTTGACTGTAAATTCAAACTTGTCTTGCCTACCATATTGTGCAAATCCAGTATTATTTTCTCACCATAGATTGTAAAGGTCCCTGACTTTCAATGCGAATAATACACAATCACAGAGGATCCAGATATGGTATGGATCCCTAGAGCTGAGTAAATCTCTTTGTCCCATATGGACACATGACATTGTACTTGTTATCCCTAAACCTCCACCAGCTGTGTTTATTGGCCTTGTTGTGTATCTACTTGTTATGGGTATTCATGCCAGAAACTGTTGAGATGATTTCAAGATACTGAACAAATGCATAAGTGCCATTAATGGATCTGCTATTGATGGTGAGCTATAGAGCTAATTTCATAATACATGCCATTTCTAGGTTAAATGCTGACTTTGAAGATGGCAACAGATCCAAGCTGTATGCCCTGCTTTTCCATAGTTGATTTATAACCTATCGTCAAGTGATAATTTGATGAGATTAAATTACGTTTTCTAGAGAAGTAAGCCTGCCTTGCCACACTTGAGAAATTTTTATGTCACACTTTTATTCTGGACACCTCACATAAAAATCAAACCTGCATGTGTTGGGCTTTTATTATTTATTGACAAGGCCTCCATTGGTTCTCTTCAGACAGCTCCCAAACAGGAGTTTTCATGTCAAGTTCAGATCAGCACAATAGGATGTGTGTTTTAAAGGATAATGCAAACCTGCTCACTTATCAAGAGAGGGGAGACTTAGAAAACCAAGAAAGAGAGAGCAGAATGGAAGGCGAGTGAAAGGCAGAACAGATATAACTATTATGAAAATTTGTCCTGCACAAAGTGAAAGGGAGGAATTGTCTTTTTAAGTCTTAGCAGATAAAGATGTCTTATACTTTTAAAATTTTCTTATTTATTCTGGTCCTGCTGTTAAGTTTATGAGGCCAGATAAGTTCATGTGCTGAATTCAAGTATCTCAAGGTCAAGGAAACGCTAAAATGTAGAGGTTCTTAAGATTCAGACTGCAGGGTTTTTATCTTTGTTGTTGTTGTTAGTTTTGCACCTGTGGTTGCACCTGTGTTTGAGGCTCTATTCCTGGATACTCAGTTGTCACCTAGAAATACTGTAAAGATGAGGTGAGGTGATGGGGTGGAGAGAGAGATTGTTCTTATTATTGCTGTTCAAGGCAATTAGTGTGACAGTTTGAGTGAACAGAATTTTGTAGAGAGGATGTTATTGGAGGTGTCTTCATTGAACCACAGGATGACAGAGCAGGAGTGTGGGCTGTCTTTCTCCTTTTATAGGCAAAAAAAAATTGAAGATGAAAAAGATGCGATAATTTGTTTAAGACCACATAAAAAATTAGTGTCAGGGTCACTAGGATATTAAGGAGATCAAATACTAATGGATGTGGATGTGTTGGTTTTGGAGCCGGACTCTTGGAGCTAAAACTATGGTTCTGCCACCCACTAGCTATATGTCCTTGAATAAATTGCCTAATCTCCCTGGGCATCATCCTTTATATATAACATGGAGATATTACCTACTGCATGGGTTTGCTTTATCTACCATGTAAGAAAATTACATATCATAATGTATATAAAGTTATCCATGTATGTGAAGTAAATAAATATATGCCTTATCTACCATGTGAGGTGATTATATATCATTATGTATGTAGAGTTATCTATATATGTGAAGTAAATAAATGTATGCTTAGACAATACATAGTAAGTGCTCAGTAAATATTAGCTACTATTAGTTATCATTACAGCAAATAGCATTTCATATTTACTCAAATGTTGATAACAGTAAAGATGATTCAAGGTTATAAAGACTATATGACATAATTTGTGATTGTAAGAAGGTTATGGTCTGATTCAGAAGTCAAGGAATGATGCCTGAATAATTAATTAGCAATGAAAGTTAGTATTATGAGCGGTCTGTTCATAATAGCTGGCTTGCAAGTTTAGGCAAATGGGGGCATTTGGGATGATGCAGTTATAGAAGTGAAGGGGGCCTCTCAGGAAGCTTTTTAAAATTTAATTTAATTTAATTTATTTATTTGACAGAGAGAGAGAGTACAACTAGGGGAAGCAGCAGGCAGAGGGAGAGGGAGAAGCAGGCTCCCCGCTGAGCAGGGAGCCCGATGTGGGCCTCAATCCCAGGACCCTGAAATCATGACCCAAGCTGAAGGCAGCCACTTAAAGACTGAGCCCCCCAGGTGCCCAGGAAGCTTTCTTTAAAATCTGAAGTCTTTAGCAATAGGTCCTAGGAATAGCTAGTAATTGAGTATGAGCATTGGAGTGAAGTTATCACAAAAAACCCCAAACAAACATGAAGTCTCACAGGAAAAAGATTCAGATTTAATTATCTGCTGGCCAGAGGTAGCTTATGATGGTGCAAGCCAAGTAACATTGTTTTTGTTTACTTTACTTCTTTTCTCTTTTTTCCTCTAACCTCAGGAGAGGGGGTCAGAATTAGCAGCTAGTGTGTGAGGGATAAAAATGAGGGCAAAAGAGAAAAGTTACCTGCACTCTCCTTCCTAAAGGCAGATGCTTTGTCTTCAGTAAAGCTTAGCTTAGGAATGTGGACATAGGTCTTATTTTTTATTAATGTAGGTAATTGCATTGGATAATTTTAATTACCAGATTGAGAGTGTGTTTGTGACTCAAACCCTTTTTATTACCATAAAGTATCTAGAGGAGCTAATTGAATTTTCTTCCAGTGGCAGAAAAAACCCCTAACATTATTGGATACCATTAAAAAGACAGTGAGATATTAAAATAAACTTACTTTATGATTATCTTCATAAGTTTTCTGTCTTTGAAAAGTCACTTAACATTTCGGCCCAGGTTTGCTATCAGCTGCCAAATTATACCATTCAATCTTGTCAATGGAAGCCCTTATGGTAAAGCAGCCTTTAATCTTTTATTTTATTATTTAAAAAAAAGATTTATTTATTTATTTGAGAGAGAAAGAGAGAGAGAGAGCACCAGCGAGAGGGGCCGAGGGAGAAAGAGAGAGACTCCCAAGCAGACTCCACACTGAGCATGGAGTCTGATGTGGGGCTCAATCGTAGGACCCTGAGATCATGACCTGAGCTGAAATCAAGAATCAGTCACTTATGTGGTCCCTATATACAATGAAATATTACTCAGCTATCAGAAAGAACGAGTTCTCAACATTTGCTGCAACTTGGACGGCACTGGAGGAGATAATGCTAAGTGAAATAAGTCAAGCAGAGAAAGACAATTATCATATGATTTTTCTCATCTATGGAACATAAGAACTAGGATGATTGGTAGGGGAAGAAAGGGATAAAGAAAGGGGGGGTAATCAGAAGGGGGAATGAAACATGAGAGACTATGGACTATGAGAAACAAACTGAGGGCCTCAGAGGGGTGGGGGGTGGGGAAATGGGATAGGCTGGTGATGGGTAGTAAGGAGGGCACGTATTGCATGGTGCACTGGGTGTTATACGCAACTAATGAATCATCGAGCCTTACATCGGAAACCGGGGATGTACTGTATGGTGACTAACATAACATAATAAAAAATCATTAAAAAAAAAAAAAGAATCAGTCACTTAACTGTTGCCACTCAGATGCCCCCAGCCTTTATTCTTTTAAATCATTTTTAGAACAAAGGGAGAGAAACATACCTACCTATTTACCTATCTGTACATATTTATATACATACTCAGAAAAATTCTCTAGATCTTCCTGTACTCACTTCTGCAGTGGTCCTTTATGATGTATGGTATGTGTTGGGCCTGCACTTTGGGTGAAAGAAACAGCACAGAAAGAATATCTGTTTTAATTGGCCAAACAATATAATAAAACAGAAATTTTTAACAGTTGACAGAAAAATGAACTAGAGATTGCACTTCTGGAATGGCAGAGTAAAGATATTGGTGAACTTCCTCTTCCTCTAAAACAACACAATTATGGGCAAAACAACTAAAATCAATACATCAAATGCAAAAATTTATCAATAATCCAAGCCATAGAATAAACTGAAGACCATCTATTCAAGAGAAACTATTGCAACTCAGTAAGACAGTGGGGTCTCTGACATTTTTACTTGGACCTATTTTCTTTCCTTCTGCCTCCCTACTTCAATTGCGTGGTAGCCTAAATCTGGCAGCATTACAGATATTGGAAAGATTTGACTGCTTTTTGAGATTTGTTAAAAGTACCATTCCCAGAGCACAGTCAGTATTTTGCCCAAATGTGAAATACTTTGGGAAGTCTCTATTCTCAGAAAGTAGTGTCTATTTGATTTGCCTAGAACCCAGCTCAGTGTGTGTGTGTGTGTGTGTGTGTGTGTGTGTGTGTATGTAGAGGAAGCCTACCCCAGGACATTACCAACACAATAATAGCAAACTGCTGACAAAATGTCAGTTGCCTGAGACTGCGATCTCAGTTGGGCAAGCAAGAAAATGGCTGACGAATTTAAAGGGAAATTCTGGAGAGCTGGAGAGTCATAACAAACTCAGTCATACTGTTGGGGATCTAAAAGGCTGCACATGTGCAAATGCCCAGGAAAGACCTGGGAAAGGAGAAGACACCAGTTGCTTACCTCTGGCTGAACCTGAGGCCTTGAACAAGTAGAAGATAAAACTAAGACTGTTTCATAAACTGCCTGAAGTTTTAAAGCTTTTTTTTTTTTTTTTAATACAGATCCCCTTGGCAAAGGATGGAAGTTTTAAAGACAAAACATGTAATGAAATTTTTAGACCAAATATTTGCTGACCACTAAATCATATTGAACCAGGTATCGCTTTTAGATGTCAGATTTAAAAATAAGAACAATAACTTAATAAAAGCTAGCAGAGAATTCAGAGGCCACACATTTCAGAGGATACAGAAAGCTGCTAAACAAATAATCAGCAGCAAGAAAAACAAAAATAACAAGAAAACTTGGGGTGGGTGAATGGAGGACACTGATTTCACAGATATTATAGGATATTATTTAGAAAGTTGAATTTAAAACAAAAAATTAAGTCTTTTTCTAGTAATTCTCCAAGGAAACTAGATGTTGGACTTACTAGACAAAGATTTTGAATGAGCTATTTTAAATAAAGTCAAAGAACTAAAGGAAACTACATCCTAAGAATTAAAGGAAATGATGACAATAATGTCTCATTTAATAGTCAATGTTATTAAAGAGTTAGTATAAAAAAGAACCTGAGAGAAATCCTGGAGTTGAAAACTACAGAAACAGAAGAGGAACAAGTATACTTCTTACTATAGGAGTATAACAAATGTTATAGGAGGAATATATTTGAGCTGGCAGAAGAAAGAAACATTGAACTCCAAGAAAGGTTAATAGAAACTGGCAGAATGGATTTAAGAAAGAAAATGTGATCCAACAAAATGCTGTCTACAAGCAACACACTTTATATTCAAAGATAGAAATTGGTTGTAACAAAAAGGATGGAAAAAGACATGCCATGTAAATAGCACTCAAAAAGGGGTTGGAGTGGTTATACCAATACCATTCAAAATAGATGTTAAGACAAAAAGTGTTATTAGAAAGAGAAAAGAACATTTTTATGATGAGTGTAGTCCTTGAGGAAGATGTAATGATAATGATTATAAATGTGCACCCTCCCCTCACCAAAAGCCTCCAAATACAAGGAACAAAAGCTGACAGAATTAAAGGGAAACATAGAAAATTTAACAATAATATTTAGAGATTGTAATACTCCACTTTCAATAATGAGTAGAACAAACTAGACAGAAGGTCAACATGGAAATCAAAGATTTGAACAACTAGATCTAACAGAGATCTGTAGTAAATGTCACCCTATAATGGCAGAATATACATTCAAGGGTGCACAGGACATTCTTTAGGATAGATCCTGTTCTAGACCATAAAACAAGCCTAAAAAGATTTGAAATCATAGAAAATACCTTTAGCAACTAAAGAGAATTAATTGGAAATAACAGAAAAACATTTGGGAAATTTAAAAAATATGTGGGAATCCAACAACACTCTTCTAAATAACTAATGAATCAAAGAAAAATTCCAATGGATATTAGAAAATACTTTGAGAAGAGAGAAAAGGTTGAAATTATTAAATCAGGAATGAAAGAGAGCCATTACTATTGACCTTTCACAAAGAAAAAAGGCTGTAAGAAAATGCCATAAGTAACTGTGTGCCAACAAATTGAAGAATTTAGATAAAATAGATAAATTTCTTAAATGACACAAACTATTGAAAACTGACTCAAGGATAAATAAAAATCTGAATACATGTATAACAAACAAAGTTCACTTGGTAATTAAAAGCACTTCCAACAAGAAAAGACCAGGCACCAAATGATTTAAATTGTGAAATTTACCAAACATTTAAAGAATTTATACCAGTCACTTACAAACATTTCCAAAAAATGGTAAGAATAATAAAGGGGAGGTTGGGCGTCAAAAAAGATGGCAGAGGAGTAGGGGACCCCTTTTTCAGCTGGCCCGAGTCAAGCTGGATATCTACCAGACCATCCTGAACACCCACGAAATCAGCCTGAGACGCAGGAAAGTACATCTGGATCTCTACAAATGAACATCTCCAGTGCTGAATATTGAGGTATGAAGCGTGGAGCTGTGAATCTATGCACAGATATTGGAAGATAAACAGAAGGGGAAGGGAGCTGCCATGCTCGGGCACTGGGAAGCAGTAGCCAACTGCACTGGGGAGCACCTGTGAGACGGGCACCCATGAGAAAGCAGACTGAGACTGTGAGCCTGGGAACGTGCCTGTGACCAGACTGAAAACCGGAGCTCCGGAGCACTCACTGGAACTGGACTGAAACCGGGAGCTCGGGAACATGCGTGCGTCCAAACTGAAAACCGGAGCTCTGGCACACACACTCGAAATAGACTGAAACAGGGAGCTCAGGAGAGCACGGGGGAACTGGGGGCGGCTGGAGGTGTTAGAAGCACAAAGGACAGAGATGTGCCAGCCCTGGAAGTGAGGGCTGGGAGAGCGGCTGTGGGGTGCACAACCTGGGAGGCTGCAGGGTTTTTAGCAGCATGGACAGAAACAGAGTTAAAGTGGCCAGGAGAGCTCAGTGGAGAGTGGACTGTGATATCTCTGCTCTGAAACAGAGGCTAGGATATGGCCACTGCTGCTCTGACTCTCAGAAGAGTCACAGAAAACCACCAGGGAAAGCAGCCAGAGAACAAAAGCCCGGAAATACTGGCTCACATTGTGCCCATCCCCATCCTGCCCGCACAGGGGCTGGGAACTCTACCCAAACAGGGTTGCCTGAGTATCAGTGTGGCAGGACCGTCCCCCAGAAGGCAGGCTGAAAAATCAAGAAGCCCACATCCCTAAGGTCCCTATAAAACAAGGGCACACTACCTAGGTCCTGGTCAATAATTTGGGCTCTGTGCATCCCCGCAAGCTCTCTTCATCAGAATGACAAGGAGGAGGAATCTTCAGCAAAGAAAGGAGACAGAGACTGTGGCCTCTGCCACAGAACTGATGGATATGGATATAACCAAATTGTCAGAAATGGAGTTCAGAGTAACAATGGTCAAGATGATGTGTAGGCTTGAAAAAAATATTAACAAAAATATTAATGAGAATATAGAATCCCTAAGGGCAGAAATGAGAGCAAATCTGGCAGAAATTAAAAATGCTATGAATCAAATTCAGTCTAAACTGGATGCTCTGATGGCCAGGGTAAAAGAGGCAGAAGAACAAATTAGTGAATTGAAAGATGGAATGATAGAAGAAAAAAACAGAAACTTGGCTCAAAAAAATCCAATCTCAAGAATGTAGATTATGGGAGATTACTGACTAAATGAAACGTTCCGATGTCAGAATCACCAGCATCCCCGAGGGGGTAGAGAAAGAGAGAGGTCTGGAAGAGATATTTGAAAAAATTGTAGCTGAGAACTTCCCTAATCTGACAAAGGAAACAAGCATTTGTGTCCAAGAGGCAGAGAGGACCCCTCCCAAGATCAATGAGAACAGATCTACACCACATCACATTATAGTGCAATTCGCAAATCTTAGATCCAAGGATGCAACCTTGAAAGCGCCCAGGGGGAAGAGAATCCTAACCTACAGAGGGAATAACATCAGAATAACGTCAGACCTGTCTTCAGGGACCTGGCAGGCCAGGAAGGGTTGGCAAGGTATTTTCAAAGCTCTAACTGAGAAGAACATGCAGCCAAGGATCCTTTATCCAGCAAGACTGTCATTCAGAATTGATGGAGAGATAAGGACCATCTAAGACCGGCAGAAACTGAAGGAATTTGTGACCACCAAGCCAGCCCTACATGAGATATTAAGGGGGGGTTCTATAAAAGTAAAAAGGCTCCAAGAGTGATACAGAACAGAAAGTTACAATCTATAGAAACACAGACTTCACAGGCAACATGACATCATTAAAATCATATCTCTCAATAATCACTCTCAATGTGAATGGCTGAAATGCTCCCATAAAACACCACAGGGTTGCAGATTGGATAAAAAGACATGACCCATCCATTTGCTGTCTACGAGAGACTCATTTTGAACCTAAAGATACATTCAGACTGAAAGTAAAGGGATGGAATACCATCTTTCACACCAATGGACCTCAGAAGAAAGCTGGGGTAGCAATTCTCATATCAGACAGATTAGATTTTAAACTAAAGACTGTAGTTAGAGATACAGAAGGACACTATGTTATTCTTAAAGGATTTATCCAACAAGTGGATATGACAGTTATAAATATCTATGTCCCCAACAGGGGAATAGCTAGCTACACAAGCCAACTCTTAACCAGAATAAAGAGACATATAGATAATAATACGTTAATAGTAGGGAACCTCAACACTCCACTCTCAGCAATAGACAGATGACCTAAGCAGAAAATCAACAAAGAAACAAGAGCTTTGAATGCCATACTGGACCAGATGCACCTCATAGATATTTATAGAACACTACACCCCAAAACGACAGAATACTCATTCTTTTCAAATGCACATGAAACTTTCTCCAGAATAGACCATATACTGGGTCACAAAACAGGTCTCAACCGATACCAAAAGACTGAGATTATTCCCTGCATATTCTCAGACCACAATGCTTTGAAACTGGAACTCAATCACAAGGAAAAATTTGGAAGAAACTCAAACACTTGGAAACTAAGAACCATCCTGCTCAAGAATGATTGGGTAAACCAGGAAATTAAAAATAAGTTTAAACAATTTTTGGAGACCAATGAAAATGAAAACACATCAGTCCAAAACCTATGGGACACTGCAAAGGCAGTCCTAAGGGGAAAATACATAGCCATCCAAGCCTCACTCAAAAGAATAGAAAACTCAAAGATGCAGTTTTTATATTCTCACCTCAAGAAGCTGGAGCTGAACAGAAGAACTGGCCCAACCCACGCACGAGAAAGCAGTTGATCAAGATTAGAGCAGAGATCAATGAATTAGAAACCAGGAGCACAGTAGAGCAGATCAACAGAACTGGAAGCTGGTTCTTTGAAAGAATAAATAAGATCGATAAGCCACTGGCAAGACTTATTCAAAAGAATAGAGAAAGGACCCAAATTAATAAAATTATGAATGAAAGGGGAGAGATCACGACCAACGCCAATGAAATAGGAAGGATCATTGGAAACTTTTATCAACAACTTTATGCCAATAAATTAAACAACCTGGAAGAAATGGATGCCATCCTGGAAACCTATAAAATACCAAGACTGAAACAGGAAGAAATTGATTATTTAAATGGACCGATTAATTATGAAGAGATTGAAATAGTGATAAAAAACCTCCCCCCAAAAAAGAGTCCAGGGCCTGATGGATTCCCTGGGGAATTCTACCAAACATTCAAAGAAGAAATAATACCTATTCTCCTGAAGCTGTTTCAAAAAATAGAAACAGAAGGAAAACTACCAAACTCATTCTATGAGGCCAGTATTACCTTGAGCCCCAAACCAGGCAAAGACCCCATCAAAAAGGAGAATTACAGACTGATATCCCTGATGAATATAGACACTAAAATTCTCAACAAGATCCTAGCTAATAGAATCCAACAGTACATTAAAAGGATTGTCTAAGTGGGATTCATCCCTGGGATGCAAGGGTGGTTCAACATTCGCAAATTGATCAGTGTGATAGATCATATCAACAAGAAAAGAGTCAAGAACCATATTATCCTCTCAATTGATGCAGAAAAAGCATTTGACAAAATACAGCATCATTTCCTGATTAAAACCCTTCAGAGTGTAGGGATGGAGGGTACATTCCTCAATTTCATAAAAACCAGCTATGAAAAGCCTACAGCAAATATCATTCTCAAAGGGGAAAAGCTGAAAGCCTTTCCCTTAAGATCAAGAACATGGCAAGGATGCCCAGTTTCACCATTACTATTCAACATATTACTAGAAGTCCTTACAACAGCAATCAGACAATAAAAAGGGATAAAACGTATCCAAATTGGCAAAGAAGAAGTCAAGCCGTCTCTTTTATCAGCTGACGTGATACTGTACACGGAAAACCCAAAAGACTCCACCCCCAAATTACTAGAACTTATAGAGCAATTCAGTAATGTGGCGGGATACAAAATCGATGCCCAGAAATCAGTTGCATTTCTATACACGAACAATGAGACCGAAGAAAGAGAAATTAGGGAATCCATTCCATTTACAATAGCACCAAAAATCCTATGTTATCTCAGAATTAACTTACCCAGAGAGGTAAAGGATCTATATTCTAGAAACTACAGATTACTCTTGAAAGACATTGAAGAAGACACAAAAAGATGGAAAAATATTCCACGCTCATGGATAGGAAGAATAAACATGGTTAAAATGTCTATGCTACCCAGAGCAATCTACACTTTCAATGCCATCCCGATCAAAATACCAATGACATTTTTCAAAGAGCTGAACAAACAGCTCTTAAATTTGTGTGGAACCAGAAAAGGCCCGAATAGCCAAGGAATTGTTGGAAAGGAAAAACAAAGTTGGGGGCATCATGTTGCCTGATTTCAAGCTATACTACAAAGCTGTGATCACAAAGACAGCATGGTACTGGCACAAAAACAGACACATAGACCAAGGGAACAGAATAGAGAACCCAGAAATGGACCCTCAGCACTTTGGGCAACTAATCTTTGACAAAGCAGGAAAAAACATCCAGTGGAAAAAGACAGTCTCTTCAATAAATGGTGCTGGGAAAATTGGACAACTACATGCAAAAGAATGAAACTTGATCACTCTCTCACACCATACACAAAGATAAGCTCCAAATGGATGAAAGACCTCGATGTGAGACAGGAATCCATCAAAATCCTAGAGGAGAACATAGGCAGCAACCTCTACGACATCAGCCAAAGCAACGTTTTTCATGACACATCTCCAAAGGCAAGAGAAACAAAAGAAAAAATGAACTTGTGGGACTTCATCAAGATAAAAAGCTTCTGCATAGCCAAGGAAACAGTCAAAAAACCTAAGAGGCAGCCCACAGAATGGGAGAATATATTTGCAAATGACACTACAGATAAAAGACTGGTATCCAAGATCTACAAAGAACTTCTCAAACTCAATACACGAGAAACAAATAATCAAATAAAAAAATGGGCAGAGATATGAATAGACACTTTTCCAATGAAGACATACAAATGGCTAACAGACACATGAAAAAATGCTCAAAATCATTAGCCATCAGGGAAATTCAAATCAAAACCACACTAAGATATCACCTTATGCCAGTTAGAATGCCAAAAATTGACAAGGGACGAAACAACAAATGTTGGAGAGGATGTGGAGAAAGGGGATCCCTCTTACACTGTTGGTGGGAATGCAAGTTGGTACAGCCACTCTGGAAAACAGTGTGGAGGTCCCTTAAAAAGTTAAAAATTGAGCTACCCTATGATCCAACCATTGCACTACTGGGTATTTACCCCAAAGATACAGATGTAGTGAAGAGAAGGGCCATATGCACCCCAATGTTCATAGCAGCAATGTCCACAATAGCTAAATCGTGGAAGGAACCGAGATGCCCTTCAACAGATGACTGGATTAAGAAGTTGTGGTCCGTATATACAATGGTATATTACTCAGCTATCAGAAAGAACGAGTTCTCAACATTTGCTACAACATGGATGGCACTGGAGGAGATAATGCTAAGTGAAATAAGTCAAGCAGAGAAAGACAACTATCATATGATTTCTCTCATCTATGGAACATAAGAACTAGGATGATCAGTAGGGGAAGAAAGGGATAAAGAAAGGGGGGTAATCAGAAGGGGGAATGAAACATGAGAGACTATGGACTATGAGAAACAAACTGAGGGCTTCAGAGGGGTGGGGGGTGGGGGAATGGGATAGGCTGGTGATGGGTAGTAAGGAGGGCACGTATTGCATGGTGCACTGGGTGTTATACACAACTAATGAATCATCGAGCCTTACATCAGAAACCGGGGATGTACTGTATGGTGACTAACATAATATAATAAAAAATCATTAAAAAAAAACAACCTAAGAGGCAGCCCACAGAATGGGAGAATATATTTGCAAATGACACTACAGATAAAAGACTGGTATCCAAGATCTACAAAGAACTTCTCAAACTCAATACACGAGAAACAAATAATCAAATAAAAAAATGGGCAGAAGATATGAATAGACACTTTTCCAATGAAGACATACAAATGGCTAACAGACACATGAAAAAATGCTCAAAATCATTAGCCATCAGGGAAATTCAAATCAAAACCACACTAAGATACCACCTTATGCCAGTTAGAATGCCAAAAATTGACAAGGGACGAAACAACAAATGTTGGAGAGGATGTGGAGAAAGGGAATCCCTCTTACACTGTTGGTGGGAATGCAAGTTGGTGCAGCCACTTTGGAAAACAGTGTGGGGGTCCCTTAAAAAGTTAAAAATTGAGATACCCTATGATCCAGCAATTGCACTACTGGGTATTTACCCCAAAAATACAGAGGTAATGAAGAGAAGGGCCATGTGCACCCCGAAGTTCATAGCAGCATTGTCCACAATAGCTAAATTGTGGAAGGAGCCGAGACGCCCTTCAACAGATGACTGGATTAAGAAGATGTGGTCCATATATACAATGGAATATTACTCATCCATCAGAAGGAATAATTACCCAACGTTTGCAGCAATATGGACGGGACTGGAGGAGATTATGCAAAGTGAAATAAGTCAAGCAGAGAAAGACAATTATCATATGGTTTCACTCATTTATGGAACATAAGAAATAGCAGGAGGATCGGTAGGAGAAGGAAAAGAAGAATAAAGGGGGTGGGTGGTAAACAGAAGGGGAAATGAACCATGAGAAACTATGGACTCTGGGAAACAAACTGAGGGCTTCAGAGGGGAGGGGGGTGGGGGACTGGGATAGGCTGGTGTTGGGTATTAAGGAGGGCACGTAATGCATGGTGCACTGGGTGTTATACGCAAATAATGAATCATGGAACACTACATCAAAAACTAAGGATATACTGTATGGTGACTAACATAACATAAAAAATTATTTAAAAAAAAGAATAATAAAGGGGAGTTAATACGTCTCAACTCATTCTAAAAGACCAGTATTACTCTTTTACTAGAACCAGACAAAGAAATACTATAAAAATATATACCAATATTCATTACAAATGTCAATGTGAAAAATCCTAAACAAAATATTAGCAAACCAAATCCAGCAACATATGGAAAAATTATATACATGACCAAGTAGTATTTATCTTAGAAATGCAGGAGAGTTTCAACATTTGAAAACCGTTCAGTAAGTAAACTGAATTCATAGAAAAAAGGACAAAGGTCATCTTAATAAATGAAGAAAGAGCATTTGATAAAATCCAAAACGTTTTCATGATTAAAAAAAAAAAACACTCAAAAAACCAGAAATAGGGATGCCTGGGTGGCTCAGTTTGTTAAGTATCTGCCTTCGGCTCAGGTCATGATCTTGGTGTTCTGGATAGAGCCCCACATCAGGCTGTCTGCTTAGTGGGGAGTCAGTTACTCCCACTCACTCTCCCTCTGTGCTTTCCCCCTCTCTCTCTTTCTCTCTAATAAATAAAGTCTTAAAAAAAAAAGCCAGGAATAGAAGAACTTCTTCAACCTGATAGCTATCCATAAAAGACCCATAACTAACATATTTAATGGTGAAAAATGGAATACCTTTCTTCTAAGATCAAGAACAAGACACAAAGGAAGCCTAGAGGGAGAGGGTTCAAGATTGTGATATAGGAAGATCCTGAGCTCATCTGCTCCTACAGATACAACAAATCTCCAACTACATACAGAATTCCCTCTGAAGGATAACTAGAACATAAATGCATATGTAGTCAAGATATAGAAGCAACCTAAATGTCCACTGATAGATGAATGGATAAAGAAGATGTAGTATATATACACAGAGGAATATAAATAAGCTATAAAAAAGAATGAAATGTTGTCATTTGCAACAATGTGGATGGACCTACAGGATATTATGCTAAGTGAAATAAGTCATAAGAAATAAGACAAATGCCATGTGACTCCACTTACTGTGCAATCTAAAAAATAAGAACAAAGCAAAACAAAACAGAAACAGACTCATAGATACAGAGAACAAGATGATGGTGCCAGAGGGGAGAGTTTGGAGGGGTGGATGAAATAGGTGAATGGACAAAATAGGATTAAGATGTACAGTCTTCTAGTTACAAAATAAATAAGATATGGGAATGCAGTGTACCACATGGAGAAAATAGTTAATAATATTGTAACAATTTTGTATGGTAATAGATGATAACAAGACTTATTGTGTTCACCATTTTGTAATGTACATAAATATTGAATTGCTATTTTGTACAACCAAAATGAATTCAATATTGTATGTCACTTATTCTTCAATAATAATAATAATAATTAGGGGCGCCTGGGTGGCGCAGTTGTTAAGTGCCTGCCTTCGGCTCAGGGCGTGATCCCAGCGTTGTGGGATGGAGCCCCACATCGGGCTCCTCCACTAGGAGCCTGCTTCTTCCTTTCCCACTCCCCCTGCTTGTGTTCCCTCTCTCGCTGGCTGTCTCTGTCAAATAAATAAATAAATAAAATCTTTTAAAAAAATAATAATAATTTTAAAAAAAGAGAGACAAGACAAAGATGCTGCTCTTGCCAGTTCTATTAAACCATGGACTGGATGTTTTGAGCAGGGCAATAAGGCAAGAAAAAGAAATAAAAAGCATTCAATTTGGAAAGAAAGTACAATGATTTGTATGGGCAAATGATTCTGTATATAATTTCACATATAGAAATTCATAAGAAATATCCACTAAAAATATTTGAACTAATAAACTATTTCAGCAATGTGTCAGGATTCATGATCAATATACAAAAATTAATTGTGTTTCTACACACTGATAAAAAACACTTTAAAAACAAAAGTAAAAAATAATCCCATTTATAGGAACTTAAAAAAAAAAAGAAAATGTCTAGCAATAAATTTAATAAAAAATGTTCAAGACTTGTACCCTGAAAACTACAAACATTGTTTGCAATAATTAAGGAAGATCTAAGTTAATGTAGACTTCTGTGTTCATGTACTTAAATATTTAACATCGTTAAGACAGCAATACTGCCTAACCTGATCTATAGATTCAATAAAACCTTGTCAAAATCCCAGTTGTTTAGTTTTGTCTTGTTATTATTTTGTTATTTTTTCAGAAGTTGACAAACTGATCCTAAAATTCATATGGAAATGCCAGGGACCCAGAATAGTCAAAGCAGTCTTGAAAAAGAACAAAGTTGGAGAACTCATGCTTTGCTACTTCAAAACCTACTACAAAAACTTATAGTAATCAAGACAGTGTGGTATTAGCATAAGGACAGACATATTTATCAGTGGAATAGTACTGAGAGTCCAGAAATAAGCCCTTACACTTATGGAAAATTTATTTTTTGACAAGGTTGCCAAGAAATTGAGAGGGAGAATACTCTTTTCAACAAATGGTGCTTAGACAACTGGATATCTATATACAAAGGAATGAATTTGGTCCCCCACGTCACATTGTATTCACAGATATTACTCAAAATGTATCATAAATGTAAATGTAGGTGCTAAGGCTATAAAACTACTAAAAGAAAAGCGAGGCATAAATCTTTGTGACTTCCCATTAGACAGTGGTTTCATAGATATGGTACTCAAGGCATAGACGAAAAAAATATAAATTTGACTTCATCAAAATTGAAACTTTTGGGATTCAGACACTATTAGGAAAGTGAAGAGATAATATACAAAATGGGAGAAACTATTTATAAATCATATATCTTGTAAGGAATTTGTATCCAAATACATAAAGAACCCATAACTCAACAGTAAAAAACACATCACCAAATTAAAAAGTGGGCAAAGGATTTAAATAAACACATCTCCAAAGAAGTTTTGCAAATTGTCAAAGATACTCACACCCTCAATTGTTAGGGAAATACAAACCAAGTCACAATGAGATATCATTTCACACCTATGATGATTGCCAAAATAAAATTTAAAAAAAGATGGAAAATAATGTGTTGGTAAGAGTGTGGAGAAATCAGAATCTCACACACTGCTGGTGGGAATGTAAAATAGTGAAGCCACCTTGGAAAACAACTCTACAGTTCTCCAAAATGCTAAACATAAAGTTTTCATGTGATCCAGGCATTCCACTCCTAGATGTACATTCAAAAGGAATGAAAGTATATGTCCGTAAATACTTGTATGTGAATATGCACAGCAGATTTATTCTGGATAAGCAAAAAGTAGAAACACTTAAATATCCATCCACAGATGAATGGAAAAACAAAATACATGTATTTGTATAATGGAGTTTTTTCAGCAATAAAAAAATAAAATATGTTTCAACATGACGAACCTCAAAAGCATCTTTCTAAGCAAATGAAGATAATCACAAAAGATCATCTATTGTATGATTCCATTAATATAAAATGTCTAGAATAGGCAAATACATAGAGACAGAAAGGAGATTCATGGTTGCCGAGGGTTGGAGCAGGGTCAGGAGCAGGAATAAGGTATGAGTATTAATGTGTATGAGGTTTCTTTTCGGACTGTTGAAAAAGTTCCAGTATAAGAATGTGGTTATGGTTGCGTAACTCTGTCAGTATAGTAAAAACTACTCAACTATACATTTTAAGTAGGTAAGTTTTACAGTATATGAAATATATCTCAATAAAGCTTAAAAAAAATAACCTAGAATCTCAATTCCTCTTTTTATGTGTATTGTGGGCCTTTGTGAAATTAAATGGCTTGTGCAATGTTCCATATGTGGGATGTGGCAGATTCAGGCCAGAGACTAAATCTGCCTAACCTTGGAATTTGTGCTCCTAACTCTACCTTAGATCTTACCTAATGGAGATAAATAATCATTTCATCCAGAGTTGCAAAACACTGGGTGGTTTAGAAAGAGCCTTTGATATCTATCACATATTATGCTAATGATGAAAGGAAATCGATACAATTATAAATAAGGTCTACTTAAAAAAAGAACATAGATTTTCATTTTCCCTACCTATATGATTTAGATTCCCTGTTCCACATTCTTTTCCATACTGATAATGAAAGTTTGATTTAAAAAGTTAAAAAAATGTATAATAAAGATTTTCAACTAGATGTTGGCAAGGGTGTCTGCATGCCTGGGGTGTGAAAGGTAGATTATGTCTGTTTTTAAACCCCTATTCCATTCAGGGGTGCCTGGGTGGCTCAGTTGATTAAGCATCTGCCTTTGGCTCAGGTCATGATCTCCAGGTCCTGGGATTGAGCCCCGCATTCGGCTTCCTGCTCAGCAGGGAGACTACTTCTCTCTCTCTCTCTCTCTCTCTCTCTCTCTCTCTCTCCCCCCCTCTACCCCTCCCCACTGCTCATTCTCTCTCTCTCTCTCTCTCAAATAAATAAATAAATAATAAATAAATAAGTCTTTTAAAAAAACCCTGTCACAATCAGTAGAGGATTATATACATGAAGAAGCATCAGCAGTCCCTCTTGCTTATGCAATCAAGACCACATTTGTTGGCATAGTATTTCAGGCTATTAGCTCATCAGTCATTTCATCCACATCTCCTGTCAATGCCTTTCATATAGCATATGTTATGTGGGTGGTTCGTTGGTCACACTTTGAGCTTTAAAAGTTCTGACCAAGGGCACAACCTCGGGCAATGTTTCATAAGCATGGGGAAAGTGAAGGAGACAGAGAAGTAGCCTCAGAGGCAGGGGCACCCTGAGATGCACACTGAAGGTACTTACTTAGGGCCTACAATGTGCTCACCTTGGTAGTGTAATAGAAAAAGAAAAATATAAGGAAAGCAGGGGAAGGCAGGCAATTAAACGTGGAAAGACACTTTAATTTGGGATGAATGGGTGACTTTGAGGGGAGCCATTTTAGTAGAGATGAGAAACACAGACCTATTATGGTGGATTGTGAGTTCTGGAAACAAAGAATATAGGAATTTGTGAAAGGAAATAAACTTCACAACTAAAAAGAGGGACAAAATACTCTGGGAAGGGCTTTTTAGGCTATGACCACAAAGTATGTTTAAGCAAAATAGAAGGAGGAAGTAAAAAAATAAAGATTGCAGATTCTGGTTGCAGCCTGTTTGGAGGATATTGTTAACAAGGCCATGGTCAAAGGTTCAGTTGTCGTCCAGGCCAGTTAGTCTTATATAATGAATGCTTGTTTTTTTGGACACAGCTGCACCTCTGACCTTGGGCAACCATTTAACAATCACATAATTTTTGGCACAAGGAAAGTGAGGCCGGCAAGAGCTGTGAATGTTTTGATGCAGACACATCTCAACACCTGAAAAGGAAACTTGGACCTATACTCCACAGAACTAGCACTGGTAAAGTACATTAAGAATCCCACTACACCTGGATTAGAAAACTTGGATTGCATCCTCTTTCTGTCACTTATTTCCTTCCTACTACCAGAACATTCCAGAATATGTCAGTGTCATGATTACCTTATATAGCTGGTAGTAGCATAAAAATCCTCATTAAGACAATTTGCCCTTTTAACAAAAAATATAGTCACTGCACAATCATGGCATGACAGAGAAGATGTAGTAATCCTGGTTCACTCATTTTATTCATTTAGCAACTATTTTTTGAGTGTCTATTATCTTCCAGACACCAGGTTAATAGGTAAGGGGCACAATAGTTAAGAAGATAGACAAAGTCCCAGAAAAACAAATAGAAAAGAAGTGAATAATAAATAAATACTACTTTTAGGGATTGTGGTAAGTGTCCTGAAGGAAATAAAGTGGTAATAAATTTGAGTAACTGAGGTGTCCTCTGTAGAGATTGCCCTGAAAAGCCCCTCTCTCAGTTTGGTTCTTCTGGAAAATACTCTGAGGTAAGGATTCCAGCACAGTAATTTATTTGGAAGGGAATCCCAAGAATCACAGGAAGAGTGGTGGGTACGTGAGACAAGGAGGGGGAAGAGCCAATCAAGGGTGTTTTATCAACCATGCTGTCACTTGGGCAACTGCAGATGAATCCTCCTGGGGAACTCTTGGAAATGGTGTTTGTTGAACATGGCCTCTGAGTTATTTCATCCGAGGGAAGCAGGAGCTCTGATATTTCTAAAACATGGTCAGTTTTTGGTTGAGAGTTGCTGCAGGTGGAGGGTATTAAGGAGAACATTCCTTGGCATCTCCTGCTAGAGATGTGGCTAGAGAAGAAACCTCAGGTAAAGAAATGCAGGTGTAAGCAGTTGGAAGTCAGGCCAGCAAGATGGGAAGGGGTGAGCAAAGGTAGGGAGCTATAGGTGGGAATGATGGAGTCTGCCACAGCTTCTAGAAGATGAAGGATGAGAATGATGCCATCACCTGAAGAGCTAGAAGAGATGCATTCCTGGCAGAGGAAACTGCAAATGGAAAGGTCAAGAGGTAGGAAAGGAGTGATGTGTTTGAGACCAAAAGATAGGACAGTGTAACTATGTATTGATGTGCCCTCATCACTCTTGCTCAGTGGCTTTACACATCCACGCCCTCTATCCATGCACTCTTCCCACATCTTGCTGCTGAGCTCTCTTCCTAGGCATGCTGCAGGCCCCCACTTAAATGTCCCTTCCTCAGAGAGAGGTTTGTGATTCTCCAGGCTGGTGTAAGCTCCCTCCCAGAATAGACTCCCATAACACCAGTGATTTCTTTGTAATCGATATTTAGCGTCTGGTTTTCCCTCATGAATTTCATTAGGTATAATTTGAAGAGATCCTGGGTCATTTGGGATTTTTAATTAAAAAAATCTGATCTTGGAACCCTACCTCTAGAAGTCCTCTATCAGAATCTCTGGGAATGGAGAAGATGAAATACCATATTTAGCTCGCTCTCCAGGTGCTGCTTATGCCTTGCAAGTAGGAAAACCTCTGCCCTAGTCAGCAACACCTGGAGTGCTAGTGTCTATGTATATCACAGTCCCTGGGCATCACCAGAGCCTATTATGGTACCTGTAGATGCCAGTAAATATTGAAGAAATAAGTTCCTTGGTCATACTATAAGTGATAGAGATGAGATGAAGCTTTGGTCTAAGTAATCAGGTTAAGGATCAAGATCAGGATACATGAAAAGAGGGTCAGAGATATTAGTGGTGCTTGAGAAATCACTGAGTGACAGAAACCAAGCAGGCTTAACCCAGAGAAGATTTTGTTGGATCACATAGCTAAAAATTCAGGTCTGTATTTGGCTTTAAGCATAAATGGATTTGTAGGCTCAAAGGATGTCACTCTTAGAACTCAGTCATCCACTTTTCTCACTCCAGATTAAAGCTCAATTTCCTATTTGGTGCAGATTCTACCCTCTTGGTGACAAAATGGTTACCAGAAGCTCCAGGCTTGCATCATTCACCTCAGCATTCTTAGCAGAAGAGGACTGTATCTTAAGGTGAACTCAGAAAAAGACCCAAGATTGAGTCTATTTGACCAATGTGATTATTTGACCATTCCTACATTAGTCATGGAATTGATGAATGGAATTTATTGGCCATACCAGAAACATGTACTTGCTCCTTCAATGGTGCAGAGTAGAGATGCTGGAGCCAAATCTACCTGAATCTAAATGGATTGAAGAGATGAATGGGTTTTCAAAGGAAAATTGAGGATGTATCAAATCTCTGTTATTTGAAATTCAGCCACCCAACCATTACTTGTTAATCCCCATGCTGTGTGCCAGATTATTTTATGCACTAAGCATACGGCAGGGAACAAGACAAATCACAGTCTCTAAATTGGTGTTCTTATGGAGCTTATAGTCTGTCCAGGAAGGCAGACAATTCCAATTATAATTAGAGTAAAATTGGGTGAGTGTTATAATAGAGGATTAACATGGAGTATTTATAGAGAGAGTTTGTTTAGGCTACAGAAACAGGGAAATTGTCTTGGAAAGAGTGAAATTTGAGCACACTCTTGGATATTGATTAGGAGTTAGTCAGAATTAATCAGAGAGTAGAAGAGTTCTTAGGCATAGAAATTAGTCCAGAGAAGAGAGATTGTAATACATCTGAGGACTTGCAGTATGAGGGAGTTAATGTCTTCTCTATCGTTGTGGTCTGAACTACACCAGGCAGTCCTCTTGTGGTAGCAGCTTCCCCAGATAGCCTTGGCTTATGGGTTCTGACAATACTATCTCTGCCCTGGATCCCTCCAGCTCTTGAGGTAATATAACCTCTGACTGGGGTTAAACGTCCATACTGTTGCACCATCCCTCCTTTGGCTTTTCAGCTCTTCCATCACTGTGCAACCAATGCCCTGTATTAAATGCTCTCAGTTTGAAATACCTAGGGCGGCTTCTATTTTCCCTATTGGACTATGGTAGAATTAAAAGCCATGAATATTTACTTGTTTCAGTTTGATGTGGGAGCAAAAACTTTTTTAGAGTGGATTTAATACAAGAAGAATTCTTTCTGTTGTTTTGCCTAGTTTTGGTTTTTCAAAGTGTTTCCTCATTGATATGCTAGAGTTTGTTAAATGTTGATATCCTGATATTAATCTTTTGCCCATTATACATGTTGCAAATATTTTTTCATGGTGTTGTTGACTCATCATTCCTTGATCACATTTTTTGATCTTCTAAAATTTTTAAAAGTTTTAAACATGTAATTAAACCATGTTATTTTATGTCATCAAACCTAAAGAAACAGTGAGATTATATATCCTCACTTAACAGATTTTTGTTTCTTTCCTTTTTTCTTTCTCTCTCCCCTTATCTCTTTCTTGCTTTCTTCTAAAGTTTAATACTTGACACATCTAGAATATTTTATGTTATACGGAGTGAGATAGAGAGTAACCTCCCCCATCAAAGAGTGAGTTAAAATTATTTATCATCACTCTACTCTTGTTCTACTACTGTACATTTGGATCACATGTCTTTATCCAAGTTCCCTAAGGTTGACATTTATTAAAGGTCAGCTGAAGAATATTTTATGGAATGATTTCTATATCTTTAGGAAGGCTAGCTGAAGTTATTATACATAAATCATATTAGTAGTTATCAAGACATTCAAGGAATAAATATTTTCTTAAACGTAATTGAAAATGTTTACATACCTAATCATATCTTCTGGAGATTGACTGGAACTAATTCTTCTCTCAGGATAGAGAAACCATATAGCACAGTGTATCATTTGACCAGAAAGTGAACATATTTAGCTCTGTATTATCTGACATCTAAATATTTAAGCCCTTCCCTTTAGAAGCCTAAGAAAAATATTCCCTCTGTTTCTTTAAGAAAGACTTGGTTCAGGTTACTCTTAGTTTTTATGATTTATCTGCAAACATCCCTCAAATGAAAAAAACTGGGGGGACACAAATAATAGCAGTAAATAAGTCCTTTAAGATACCAGTTTCACCATAAGGCATACTCTGAAACCTTAGAGAGAGACTATTTTTGCAAGTATGTAAGTGAGTAGAAGTTTGTTTAGCTTGCCTTTTATACAAAGATTTCAGTGCTAAAAAGCTCATACGGGAGTAATCCATGAACTTGGTAGCAGTCAAATCAAATTAACAACTTTAAACATCTAGAATGCATTAATTCACTCCATCAACCAATAATGACTTTTATGCTAAAATTATCAGGATGGTGTTAGGAACTGAAAAGTGAAGAAAGTATATGTGGTCCTTGCCTTCAAGTAATTTCCAGTCTGGTGGAAGAAACAGCACATTTTCAATGTGATGCGAGTAATTAGTGGTTGTTACTTACATACACATAGAAAGCACATTTTATCTAGTTTTGGTAAGACAGGGAATTATGTCTCAGAAGAAGCTTGCCTGGAAATCTGATGAGTAATGATGAGTGGTATGGTAATGATGAGTGGGATATGCACATTCTAAGACAAAAAAAAAAAAATAGCATATAAAGGCCCCATAAGAAAGCCCCTGGGGTATTAAGAGAAAACTTCAAGTAGAGAGTACAGCTCGGAGAGAGAGGCTAAATGTAGTGAGAATGGTTCGATGAGAGAGGATGATGAGCCTGAAACCCTGGGGACAAATAAAACATTTGTCTTGAGGGCAGTAGGGAGCCACTGAAGGGTTATAACCACAGAGGAAGATACAATCAGATTTGCTTTGTACCAACCTCATGTAGATTCAGCTAAAGATGGATTGGAGAGGAGAGGCAAGAAGGGAGGCAGGAAGGCAGGAGGTGCTTTATTAGGATTTCAGCATGGACAAATAAAGGGAAGTAGACAGATTCAAAAGAGCTTAAAGGAGTAGGATCTATAGGACATGGTGACACAATGGAGATGGAAAGAATCTTGGATGATTTTATGTTTGGCATTGAGACAATGAGTGAATAATAGTGCAGTTTACTGATGTGGTGACCCCAGAAGAAAATGTGTTTTGGGAAGGTGCTGAGTTTGGGCAGGTTAAATCTAACATGGCAGTGGGACACCTAAATGGAGCTGTCTGGTAAAGAGTAGGGTGCATGGATCTTGAACTTAAGGATCTAGGTAGAGATTCAGGAATCAACAGTGTATAAATGGAGAAATGGCATCATGGAAATAATTGAAATTATTTGTTGTTGTACATCTGATTATGGCTACTACGGTGGGCAGGAAAGACCCCAAGCAAATGGAACTGAGCCTTGCCAACTGTTGGTCTGGTTCTAAAACATAGCTAGTTTAGTAGCATTCCCACCTGAACATTTTCACCCGTGAATTTTTAACAGACAAGTGCAAAACTGCAGTCCTTTTATTCCATGGCATATTTGCAAAAATATGAATTTAAATATATTATTAAGGAAAGAAAAAAATAAAAAAAAATCTGTTTTGTCCAGTGATGTTCCCCAAAACCAGAAGACTACCTGGCAGATAGTAGGTCCTTAATGAATATTTCATGACTAAACGAATGTTTCCAATTTCTATCCAAAGAAATAAAATATTCTATCAGCACAGAATGATCTCCAGGCTTTCAATGTTATTAGAATTCAGTAAACGACTATTGAGTGCTTCTTTTATTATAATTTAAAAATTTCTAAAATTTATATCTAGAAAGTGAATTTTAATAAAAAGTTTCAAAGCCTAAAGCACAGAATTCTGGGGCGCCTGGGTGGCTCAGCCGTTAAGCGCCTGCCTTCGGCTCAGGGCGTGATCCAGCATTCGGGATCGAGCCCCACATCAGGCTCCTCTGCTGGAAGCCTGCTTCTTCCTCTCCCACTCCCCCTGCTTGTGTTCCCTCTCTCGCTGGCTGTCTCTATCTCTGTCAAATAAATAAATAAAATCTTTTTAAAAAAATAAATAAAGCACAGAATCCTAAATTGCAGAGCTCATTCTTATATCCAATCTTGTTCGCACTGGTCGCCAGCATCAAGGGGGAAACCAGATTATGTTGTTTTCCCACAAACTCATCCTGAGTTTCCACTGTTTTCCCACCTAGCCAGTCCTCCAGATTCCATCCTTTGTAATCTCTTTTACCTCTCCTTCTTTGTGGTCAGGGAAAATAGTTCTTTACCATATAAACTTTAGATTAGGACTTTTAATACGCCTTAGTCCGGTTAAAGCGTTTCCCAAACCTGTTATAACCTCCTGCCCTTTGTTTGAAAGGAGTGAAACAACACGGACTTCACTTTTTGACCTTTGAGCATTCATGAGGGAGAAAGAGGAGCGAGGCTGCGAGGAGGCCTGGGAGAGCCATGCCGGTAAACTGCTGTCATAGTTTGAGCCTCTAAAAGGGCAAGCCTGTTGCTAAGGAAACTGCTGCTCGGGGAGGGCTAAACACACAGTGAAAACGCGGGAGAGAAAGGCACAAACAAGTCAGATGCGTGGGGGAGGGGTGGCATGGAGCTGCCGCAGAACTTCTAAACCTTTATCGCTGGGAGCACATCAAAGGCTGGATGGGGGATGGGGGTGGGGTTCAAGCATCCATAGCCCTTCCTAGAAAATTACTAGCTGGAGTTTAGAGGGATCCTAGACTCTCCCGTGAATTTAATTTTGCCCAGCACACAAGCAGGAAAACAAAGTGGCTGTTAATTTTCCATTAATCTTCCGGAAGTTTAGGGCAGTTTTTTTAAGTTTAATCACCTTCAAGATTTGTGACATGCAGTATCATTAGACAGTTTCACGGTGCTCAAAAGCATCTTTTTGATTTATTTTGCAGCCGGTGCTCACTGTTAATGGGATAAAATAACTATGGATGTAGTTAGTCATTTTGGAAATTGTGTGATATGCTTTTTAAAAAATCGCATAAATCTCCACCTTCCGTAGAAGAATAGCTATGTTTTTACTTAGAGAATGGTGTTTGACACTTATTTTCTGTTACTCATTTCTAATACAATGAGTCTTGAATTACTTAAGTGAATAAATCAGCCAAATTATGAAATATTGGAAAGATTATTTTTAACTTTCTAGTAAAAAAGTGAGGAATATAACTTCAAAGGCATTTCCTATTCTTATAAAATAAGTCTCCTTTTTAGCCAATGAAAAGTTGAATTTTTTATATACAATGAGTTGGCACAACATCTAACACGGACACTCTTTGGTCTTTCCATTGCCCTTGCTTGTAAAAAGATTTGCTTGCATCAATGAACATTTCCTTCCCTTCCATCCTTTCCTCTCCCGGAATAAAATAAGTCATCAGTTCAGAGATGGGCTATCTAGATTGCTGCATGATTGAAGCTAGATTGCTGCTTAGAGATCATGTAAGCCATACTGTTCCTTTAACGTGTGACTATATCTAAATGCAACTTTTGTTTCTTGTTTTTGGGGCCATTTCCAAGCACATGAATAGGTGTCCACAAAATTCCAACTTTAAATTATGGATACATCTAAAATTTGGGATTAGAAAATATCCACCTTCTTGTTAATATCAATGGGAGCCACAAAGATTTTCATCTCAAGGCATGTTTTACCAAAATAAGAGAGTCATAGGAATTTTAAAATAAAGAGGATGTTTTGTAAGTAAATAAAAAATTAAGTTGAACTGTACAGAATTAAATGAGAACATAGAAAAAAGGTAAAGAAACATTCACCCACCCTGTGTCTACCATCATATGTATAAAATGATGCATGGGGAGAGAGTGTGTGTGTGTAGGAGAATGAATGAGAGATCAAAGCTATAAATCTAGTTTTGTTGGAACCCAGAATCCAACAATGTGACTTGGAAGGAAGCCAGCTCATCAACAAGTGTCAGAATTCCATAGGTGTTTACTTATGCAAGTAAACCTCAAGTGTGTACTTTGATGAACTCAACAAACATATCAGGTGCCAAATCCTTGTCATAATCTGCCTTGACCAGACTTTATTGTCCATAAGGTCAGTATTTGACTTCATTACGTGGATGAAACATATTTTATGGCAAAAGGATGTCAGTTTTCTTTCAAACTGATGCTAAATTTCTAAGTCAATATTTTCTTGGAGATATTTTGAAAGCTCTTGAATTCTTAGTGATATTACTAAGCAGTCTTAAGAAAATCAAAACAGACAAAATCCTAAATAGTTCTGGTCAATCTAAGTTAATTGTGAAAATGATAAAGGCAGGAATGACTTAAAATAAAAGGGCAGAATAAAGAGTGATTTTTAAAAAGGTGGAATTAGAAAGATACCTGAGAACTTGTAGAGTTCGTGTAGGCAGATTGAAGTGGTACATTTATTTTTTTAAAAGATTTATTTATTTATGAGAGAGAAAGAGAGAGAGACAAAGAGAGAAGGGAGGGGCAGAGGGAGAGGGAGAGAGAAAATCTCAAGCAGGCTTCAAGCCCTGCGCAGAGCCTAGCCAGCTCCATCTCAGCACCCTGAAATCATGACTTGAGCTGAAATCAAGAATCTGACGCTTAACCAACTGAGCCACCCAGGCACCCCTTATTTTTATTTATTTTTTCATTCTTTTATTCATCATCAAACCATTACTAAGACCTAACTGAATTCCAGGCACTGTGTTAGGTACTATGTGGGAATATAATATTGGTAAAATATAGTTCCTTTCTTGAAATAGGTCACACTTTACTATGGGAAATCTAGACAGAATTTATGCTGGTAATAACATAACTTTCTATGGGACTTATTTTCTACTTTATAACATTTAAATACAGAGAAGTATTAGAAATCATCTGTCGCAATTCATTTAAGGAAAGATTGAGATAATATTTGTTGATTAAAATGAAAATCTGTTTTCCAGTTCTCCTTCCTTGGTCAATTATGGATTTAAAAGATAAGCAACAACAAAAATATATGTGACAAGGTTTTAGAATATACAAAATACCTCCACACCCATTATCCTGCCTGATTTGCACAATGTCAGGGTAAGATTTATTATATCATTGCATAGACGCAGAAATTGAGACAAAGACAGTGAGTGGTTTTCTTAAAGTCATTTGGCTAGTAACATCTAGCTGTAGAGTCTCTCTCTTTGGATCACAAATGCTCTTCTTTCTGTAATATCCACTGCCTCCTGGAGCTGTGTGTGCTGTTTATTTTTCTAAAGAATATTTATTCTGATTCTAAGAAGTGTTACATTGTGTACATTTTAGAGTGAAAATAAGCAGTATTATTTTGTTTTTGATTTTTTTATTAAAGTCTAAAATACATACAATACACCTGTATAAAGTACGCAAACCTCAAGGGTACAGATCAATGACATTTTAAGTGTATCTTGTAACCATCATCCAAATTAAAGTACGGCATGCTTCCACAGTCCAGAATGTTCCATCATACACCAAATGAGGTGATAACCCCTTTTTTCCTCCCACATCAATCCTTACAAAGTACTTTTATATTAGAAGTCTTAGCTTTCATTGAAATCTTGGCAATACTTATCTGTTGAATTCATGGACTAGTGCCTTTCATGCTTGTTGATTGGTTGGCTTTTTAATAAACTTTGTTGATATGTAATTACATACTAAAAATGGATATACTTTATAAAGTCTGATACACGTAACCACCACCACCATCAAAAACAGAACATTTCTCATATGCCAGAAGGAGTCCTTGTGCCTAAGCCCAGAAAGTTCTTTGACATCTTTGGCTCCAGGCAACCAATGATCCAGTTTCTACCAATATTGATCTGATTTGTTGTTCTAAGAGCTTAATATGAATGGAATAATATAGTATTACTCTCTTGTGTCTGGGTTAGTTACATTTCACTATATAGGTATATCAACAATTGTCCATTCATCTATCCATGGATATTTGTGTTATTCCAGTTTGGGGCCATTTTAAATAAAACTATGATGGATAGCCATGTATGAAGTCTTTGTGTGGGTATGTGTTTTCATTATTCTTGGGTGATTACCTAGGAGTAGACATGTTGGGTCATATGGAAAGTGTATGTTAAACTTTATAAAAGATTGCCAACCACTGTTTCCCAAAGTGGTTATACTTTTACTGTCCTATCAGCAGTGAATGAGAGTTTTAGTTACTTCATATTCTCACCAATGTTTAGTTTTGTTATTTAGAAAAAAAAAATTTAGCCCTTCTAATGGATGTCTTATATCACATTATGGTTTCAACTTAAGCTTCCCTGATGTCTAATAATTTTTGTGTGATTATTGGCAATTTATATACCTTCTTTTGTAAACTATCTGTTCAAATCTTTGCCCATTTAAAAAAATGAGGCTTTATTTTTTTTTTTATTGAGCTGCAAGAGCTTTTTATATTTCTGGATAAAGTTTTTTCTTTTTCGTCGGATATATGCATTGCCAAATTTTATACTAGTCTCTGGCTTGTTTTATTTTCTTAACAATATGTTTGCAAATGCAGATATTTTAAATTTTGGTAAGTTCATTTAATCATTTTTTTTTCATTTGAAATGTGGCCTTTCTGTACCTTATATAAAAATCATTGTCTAGCTCTAGTGTTGCAAAGATTTTCATCTATATTTTCTCCTAGAAGTTCTATAATTTTAGCATTTACATATAACCCTATGATCCATTTGAAGCTAATTTCTAGATATGGATAAAGGAAGGGTCAAAGTTTTTCATGCATTTTGTTTTCATTTACCTATTCATTTGTTCCATTTGTTAAAAATACTTTTCTTTCCATGTTGAATTAGCTTTTTTTTGCCACAAATAAAGTGGTCATATATACATGGATCTATATCTGTGTCACCTATGTCCTTGATTTAAGCATCTATATACCTATAATATTTTCTATTATCACACTGTCTTCATCACCTAACTTTATAGTAAGTCTTAAAATCAGGTAGTGTGAGTCTTCCTTGTTCTTTTTCAAAATTGATTTATACATTCTAAGTTTATTACATTTCCAAGTAAATCTAGAATCTATTCATCACTATAAAAAATTTGTGGGAATTTTGATTGAGATTATTAATTTGGATAGATCTGTGTCTTAAAGATACTATGTTTTATGGGGCGCCTGGGTGGCTCAGTCGTTAAGCGTCTGCCTTCGGCTTAGGGCGTAATCCCAGGGTCCTGGGATTGAGCCCCGCATTGGGCTCCCTGCTCTGCTGGGAGCCTGCTTCTTCCTCTACACTCCCCCTGCTTGTGTTCCTTCTCTTGCTGTCTCTCTCTCTCTGTCAAATAAATAAATAAAATCTTAAAAAAAAAAAAGATACTGTGTTTTATGAACCATGGGCATAGTGTATCTCCTTTTATTTAGGTCTTTAGTTTCTCTCATAAGCGTTTTATAATTTTTAGTATATAGGTTTTGTGCTTACTTTGTTAAATTTATCAGTTTCATACTTTTCATGCTGTTGTAAATGATATTGTTTAAACTTTCAGTTTCCAGTTTTCACTGTGGGCTTACATATACGACTGGATTTTCTTTGATCTTACATCCTGGGATCTTGCTAAATTCATTTATTAGTTCTAGTAGATTTTTTAAGATAGATTCTTTAGGATTTCCTATGCACAATTATGTCTTCCACAAATAAAGACACTTTGCTTCTTTCCTTGACATCTGTATGTTCTCATATAGTTTTTCTTGCTTTATTGCAAGGTTCAGACTCTTAGTTAATTACTAAGTAAAAATAGTAAGAGTGACCATTCCTCCTTTATTTCTGATTTTAGGAAGAAATCAGTATTTTACCATTAAGTTAGCTGTTTATTTGCATATGTCCTTTATCAAGGTGAGCAAGTTCACTTTATTGCTGTATTGCTGAGAGTTTTAGCCATGAATGGTTGTTGAGTTTTATCACATACTTTTTGTGTTTTAAAAATGGTTAAGATACATATGATTATATATCTTTTATATATGATTATATACGTGTATTATAATTCAATGTGATGAATTATAATGAGTAAACATTGAATGTTAAATCAACTTTGCATTCCTTGACAGGCCTCACCTGCTCATATTGTATTATCTTTCTATTTATGGCTTTAGTTAATGTTTTGATAAAGATTATTATGTTTATGCTTACAAGTGGTTTTATTGGTCTGTTGCTTACTTTTTCTTAGATTGTCTATTGTCTTATCTGGTTTTATTTATTTATTTATTATTTATTTATTATTATTTATGAAATAATATTCATGTATTATAGAATGAAAAGAAAGAGGTCAAACATGTAGAAAACTTAACTCCAAGTGTAGGACAAGAAATCTACCATTAATGCCACATCTTAATGTTGATAAACATTGAGCCCATTAAGAGCGTCTTCCAACTATGAAAGCTATCTGCAATCCTTTTATTTATTTATTTTTAAAAATTTAAACTCAATTAATTAACATATAGTGTATTATTAGTTTTAGAGGTAGAGTTCAGTGATTCATCAGTCTTATATAACACCCACTGCTCATTACATCACATGCCCTCCTTAATGCACCTCACTCAGTTACCCCATCTCCCCACACTCCTCCCCTTCAACAGCCCTCAGTTTGTTTCCTATGATTAAGAGTCTTTTATGGTTTGTCTCCCTCTCTGATTTTGTTTTGTTTTATTTTTCCTCCCTTCCCCATGATCTTCTGTTTTGTTTCTTAAATTCCACATATGAGTGAAATCATATAATTGTCTTTCTCTGATTGACTTATTTTGGTTGGCATAACCTCTAGTTCCATGTTTGATTTTATTAAATTAAGGTAATGCTTTTCATAAAATAATTGCGGAATGTTTCCTACTCCACTATTTTCTTAAAGAGTTTGTGTAGGAATGAATTGGTGTTAATTCCTCCCCCCCAAATCTTTGAACATAATTCAATAGTGAAGATATTTAGGCCTACATTTTTATTATAGGAAAGTTCTAAATTAAAAATTCAAATTAGTTAATAAATATAAGACTCTTCATGTTTTCTATTTCTTGTCTCAGGGAATTTTCCCATTTTATCTTACTCAAATAGCAAAAAGTTATTCTAAATATTACTTCATTATCTTATAAAGGATATAAGTTCAGTAGGCATTCCCTTTCTTTAATTTCTGGTATTCTAATTCATGACATATCTTTTTTTTTTTTTTTTTTTTTTTTACTTTCAATCAATGTAGAAGTTTACCAATTTTACTGATGTTTTTAAAGAACTGGTTTTTTTATTTCATTGATTTTCTCTATTTTTTTCTGTTTTTAATTTAAGTGGTCTCTGCTTTAATTTTTTTATTTGTATTATTCTGCTTACTTTAGCTTGTATTCTTTTTTTTCTTGTTTCCTATGGTAGAAGCTTATTTCATTCATTTTAGATTTTTCTTCATGTCTAATACATGCATTCAATGATATAAATTTCTCTCTAAGTGCTCCTTCACTGCATCACGTTTTGATATGTTGTGTTATAATTTTGCTCTAAAATTTAAAAATTCCTCTTGAGATTTATTTCACACATCTGTTATTTAGAAGGATGTTGTTTAATTTCCAAATTAATTGGAAATGGAGATTTTCCAACTATCTTTTTGTTATCTATTTCTAGTTTTATACCACTATAGTTTGAGAACATAGTCTGTATGATTTTGTTTTATTTATTCTTATTTTAATTTTTGTGAAGGTATGTTTCCTGGCCCAGAATGTGGTCTGTCTTGTGCAGGTGAGGCCTAATAAAAATGTGTATTCTGTTGTTGATGCATAGAATATTCTACAAATGTCAAATTTGATCAAGTTGATTGATAGGTCTTTCAGTTCTATCAGGTTTTGCCTAATGTATTTTGATGCTAAGTTGTTAGTATTAGGTGCTTACATATTTAGGATTGTTACAATGTCTTCGAAAATTGGCCTTTTATCATTATATAATTTCTGTCTATCTCTGACAATCCTACTTGTGGTGAAGTATGGTTTGTCTAAAATTAATACAGCTACCCCAGATTTCTTTTCATTACTGTTACTTGCTATATCTCTCTCAACCCCATTACCTTTAAGTTATCTGAGTTTTAATATCTAAAAAGTATTTTTAATAGACAATAAATAGTTGAGTCTTCTTTTTTTAATCCACTCTGACAGTCTCTGTGTTTTAATTGATGTATTTTAGATTATTCACATTCATGTAGTTTACTTAATATCTACCATGTTTGTAATATTTCTATTTACTGCATTTGTTCTTTGTTTGTTCTTGTTTCTTTCTGCCTTCTCTGCTTACTGAATACTTTATATGATTTCACTTTATCTCTTTTCTTAGTATATCATTTATACTTCTTAAAATGTTTTTATTATCTATACCCTAAGGATATTTTTCCTTTAGAGTTCACAATCTGTATTTTTAACTAATCTAACTTCTCTTTTAGAAAATACTATACTGCTTCATGTGTAGTGTAGGTATCTTATAACAGAGTAGTCACAATTCCTTCCATCCTTTGTGATACAACTGTCATTTATTTCATCTATCTATCATCTATCTATATGCTATAATCACCCAATATATTATAATTATTAATATATTATTTTTGAGATATAATTTATATGTATCATTGTGTAAGTTTCAGGTGTGCAAAATATTGATTTGATGCATTTATATATTGCAATGCAATATGATTACCACCAAGATTCTCATTTGCATTCTGCATTACATTCGTTGAATCCTTCAGCTCCAGATATTTTGTCTGGTTCTATTTTTATTTCTACCTTTTTGTTAATTTTCTCATTTTGTTTATGTATTAGTTTCCTGATTCTGTTGAATTGGTTTTCCATTTTTTTTTCTTATAGCTCATTGAGCTTGTTCAAAACAGCTATTTTGAATTATTTTTCAGCTAAATCACAAAATTCCATGCTTTGATTTTGGTTATTGGATGATTATTATTATATTTGGTGATAGCATATCTCCTTGATTTTTCATATTCCTTGTAAGTTTTCATTGTTACTTTGCATTTGAAATAGTAAACCACTTCTTAAATTTTTACTAGTTGCCTCTAGGTGGGATATTGTTTGTTGGTACTCTTATATCTAGGGTTTTCTCTGACTTTGTATTGATACACCTGCTCCACACCTGTTACTCCCTCATGTAGCAGAATTCTTAAGCTTTTATATCTATTTTGGTTCTTGAAGCTCATCAAGCCAGAAAGTGACACTACAGCTCATTCGTAGTTTTTCCCTTGCCCACAGAACTGGTCTGTGGCTCAGAAAGCACTCTGTTTCCTGGTGTTTGATTGCTGCACTAGAGAGTGTGCCCAAGGAGTTGGTAGAGGTGTCGGTTTAGCACTCTGGGTGCCGGGACGATCTGCAGGCCAGTGGGGAGATCTTCAGGTAAGGTTCTCCCAGAGGGTTGAGGGATGACTTCTGCTGAGGTCCTTCCTGAGTGCTGGCAGCAGGAACTGCATCCCTTTCATGCCTTTTGATGTTCTTATCTACCTCTTTTCCGATCTCCTGTCTCTCCCCAGTCATGGAGTTCCCACCTCAGTACTCTGGGTGTTGCTGCAGAGAAGTAGGTTTCTTTAGCAGTGTCCTGCACAACTGGGGTAGCAAGGCACTCACTCACCACTATTCTTTCCCCTTTAGGAGTGGTTGCTGCTGGCCAATTCAGCCTCTCTCTGTCACCCTGGGGGAGAGGCAGTGATGGCAAAATTCATCTTACCATCTCCAATGTCTATGTGCGTGTGCGTGTGTGTGTATCTCCCCCCCCCCACAAAACATGGTGAAATCTCCCCTCAGGAAGGCTGGACTTCCGTAAATTCTCTCTTATTGCGGTTGTCTTCTTAAGTCACTGCTCTCCAGGTTTTCTCTAACTATGGCTGAGAGGAGTTGGGGCAGGTTCTGCTGTTCCTGCTGGTTCCATAGCACATAGGTAGACAGTCCAAGGTCTGTCTGCCTATTATTTGATGCACAGGTGGGCAACAGTCATCAGTTTTCATTTTGTCCAACATGCTCTTATTGTACAAATAGTAGTGATGACTTTTAATGAGGTTGGACCATTGATACTTACTGTGAGCAAATGCTTCTGCTGTTTAGCAGAGCTGAGGAGGAGGATGAGATTTCCTTTTTCTTGAGTGACTCATATAATTTTCATCTTTATTCTTTTCCTATTCCTTTAGGATAATCACAAGTTTTCCTTCAGTTCATAATATAATTTCTGTAATAGTTTCTAATTGTCCCAATTATACTTTCAAAATTGTTCTTAATTTTTTTAATTCCCCAAAAAATACTTCTTGATCTCATAATTTTTTATTTTAATCATTGTTTCCTTCTACTGAGAACTTTAATACTTCATTGAATTTCATTAAAAAGAAAAATTAAGGGGTATTCTGTAAATTTTAAAGAAACCATTTAATAAAAGATGTAGTTCTAATTTTTAGAGTGGTCCCTTAGTTGAAAAATGCAACATTTTTTCTTTGACTCCATCTGACAAAGGGGTCTAAGTTGGTTTAATTACATATTGAGAGAGTTCTGTCAGAGATTATGTGATTTATTATTGGAATCTGTCAGATAAACTTTGCCTTTGCTGGAATATAGTTTCAACTATAGTTATGGAATAAAGAGGGAGTTATGATTAACAATATCTAAATAAAAAATCTTTGTCTTTGGGGAAAAGTATTTCTTTAATGTGTTTGTGATGGCAACCTTCTTTAAGTGCCAGGTTTGCTCTTGTGATGAGATAGCCTTGCCAGCCCCCTCTCATATTCAGCAAGCAGCCCATCCATCTCTAGGATAAACTAGAAGAAATCCCCAGAATAGGAAATTTGCTTTGTCAAAACTCTAGTTTCTCTGAGACTACTTTAAGACCTTAGAAATACATTTCCCCAAAACAACTACCCTATAAATTTAGCACTCTAAATTAGGATGGCAAAAACATTATGCTGGTAGATTATTCCATTTGTTTTCCCAGTGGATGTTCAACCCTCACCTATGATTAATCTGAGATTGGCTAACTCTCCAACTCTGCTTTTATTTGGGCTACACTCCTCATTTTCTGTAAGCATATAGATTTCCATTATTATTTATTATTCATTATTATATTTCACTTTACTGTAGAAAAAATAGGAAGTGGATAGAGCAGGTGATGTTTTTTAATCCTGTGGGCATGGATTCCCATCTTGATCTTTAAATCTTCTCTTTTTTTCTCCCAGTCCCTAAGCTAAATCCCAGGCTTGGGGCTTTTTAAGTTACTTGATGAATATTATACCTTCAGTGTATTTCAAAATTTTAGGGATTAGCAAAGCGGTCCCATCAATATTAGTTAGAGCAAAGCAATGAATTTCAGCTTTCTACATCTGCCTGCCTTCTTGCTTGCAAATGGACATGTATCTTACAAAATGTTCTGTGTTTTACAACCATTATGTACACTGAGACAGTCTGTGAAGAAGAACCTGAGTGTTTGATAATCATGACTAGAAATGCAGGTGTTGTGGAGTGCTCACCATGTATCAAACTTCATAGTAGTTCTTTGCATGTAATCTCACCTTAAAATGAAATCTTTCATGACATATAAACCTGAAATTTCAAATTTTGCTATTTCAAAAGCTCTTAAGGTTAGAGAAATTATAAATTTTATATTTTTTCCAGCTGAGCCATTGTCAGCCTGGAAAACTCATTGTCAGAAAAAGATTAGAAATAGCTTCACAGACCAAATTAAGAACGGAATTTGGCAATATATTTTGGTTGCCTGCCCAATACTTAATATTACTTGAGAGAATGTCTGCTTTTAATGAAAAATAGATTTGTGAAACAAAAGAAAATTTGAATTTTCCCCTTGATCAAAATTAAGGATCTAGATAAAGGAAAGGATAAGGGTGCAGTGTGCATATATTATATGTATATATATATGTATATTCTCTGAAGTCAACACATTCTATGTCTTAAAAAGGAGTGCCTTTATTTTACTTCTGTCCAGCCTATCCATGACTGGTCCTGAGTGAAACTATGAGGGGGGCTGAAGGTTAGTTTCAACTACTATAAGGATATATAATGCCTCTGGAGTCAGGGAGAGCACTACTCTTTCTGAGCTCTAGCTCCTCATCTTAAATAAAGATAATATTACTTAGGTCGTAGGATTTTTGAGACGTTTGCATGAAATAATATATGCAAAATGACCAATATTGGGCTACTTACTGAGTGGTAGCTCAAAAAATGACAGTTTTTATTGTATTTATCATATTAATTAATAGATGCAAGTTCCCTTACCCCATTTTCCTTTAGTGCCCAAAAATATAACTAGAAGAAAGAAGTGAAAAGAAAGGAAAAAATTAGGCATAACAAGGGCCTGGCTGTTTTAGCTTTAGACTGATGAAAAGGCAGAGAATCCTGGATCTGTGTCTCTGTTAAGCAATTTTCTGTTTCTACACAAAACAAAGCAAAAAACAGCAAACAAACCAATAAACAAAAATACACAGAAACAGCTTTGTAGCATGGCAGAGTATTCAATGATAGTAACCAGTAAATTTGCATCATAGTCAACATGATAAAATAAATTTCCATGATTCAAAATGCAAAGGGCATCTCAATTTTAATTCCAATGATTTTAGAAATTTTGATGACCAGATTTCTTTTTGTTTTTTGTGTTTGCTGTGGTGGTGGGTGGATCTTTACCTATGTGGGTGCCTGAATGCATGCATCAGTTACAGGATGGTCCTTTTAATAGAACTGAGCCTTTTCCTGAGCACGTGCCAGCATGAGGTGCAGGCTAAAGAAAAAGACCAGCTTTTATAAAGCTGGTAATTAAATTTGGTTCATTGCATTCCACCCATTTTCTCCATTTTTTGGATCAGAGCTGTAGTTTGGATTGAGTTCAGAGGGAGAGGTTTTTCAGAAGTTGTATTGTTTATATGATTTCAGGAATTTGTGTAAACCCGTGCACTGTTTGCTGCAGCCTCCTTTTATTCACACTCCTTTTAGACTTAAGTCCAAGTCCTTTTAATGTGGCCCATCAGGCCTCTTCTCTGTTTGTAGCCGAATCTTTCACCATCTCCCCTTGAGCCATGTGACTTGGCACTTCTCAACCTCTTTTAGTTCTTTGAACCTGTCACATCTTCTTCTGCATCCAGGCCTTCACATGCTCTTCCCTCTGTCGGGAAAACATGTCTACGTCCTCTTTGCTTTGCCTTGCCCACTCATCTTTCTGGTCTCAGCTTACTAGTCACTTCCTCCAGGAAGCTTTCTTTAACCATCACGTCAAGATCAGCTCCCCTTCTCTGTGTGCACACATTTACATTATAAAACAGACTGGGCTACTATTGGTTGTACGTAGCTAGGAAAATGGAGTCTCTCGTGTCAAGCAGGTGCCTGTGTCAGGCAAGGACACAAGCAGTTAAGGTACTGCAGCTAGGAGAGATCGCCGGGACCATCATCAACTGACACCCAAGAAATGATAAGAAGCAAAACCAGAGGAGGTCTGGAGAGACCCAAAACTGATGAAATCCCTTCAAAAAGGGAAGGATTTTGGCAGCAAACCGTCAGACTCTTCAGACTGACCCCTCTATGTCTGACCACTTAAAAAGGCAACTGCTGCCCAAGGCTCTGCCCGATTGATCTCCGACCAGAACCAAGATCCTTCCCTGCTGGGACATCAGAAGCAGTAAGTGCAAGGGCTGACCTGACCAGACAGAGGCCTTACTTATCTCAACTGCGTGCCCACAGACTGACTTCGCATTTGGTTCCTTAACTTCCTACCCCCTTCTTTTATCTTGTTTGTTGTGTGGCTTGTCTTCTGTCCTGCTCTGTGTGCTGTGGAAGAAGCCAAGTTTAATCACATGGTGAAATGTCATTGATTTCGGAATCCTGAACCTGTTTTGTAATTGTGGTTTAACTTTGCTTTGTGAGTAAATAAAGTGGACATTGTGGAAAAACACAACTTGTGTGTGTGCGTGCGCTTTCATAGTGTGCTGATTGCACTGTAACATCCGCTGTTTCTGTATCTCTATGGGAGTGGAAACATGTTCATTTTTGTGTCTCTATTGCCAAAAATATTGCCTTGCACATAGCAGAAACTCAATAAATTTTTTGTTAAATCAATATACTTCATCCATATTCTAAAAAATAAACAGGAAGAGTTTGTGAGGGTATTACTGGCCCAGTTATAGGTATTATTTGTCCCTTAGCTATTCTCAGTCCTTTCTTCCCACACCTCTATTACATCTTTTTCTGAAATGTGGGTTTTAAGTGAAATTTTAAGGACCTTCACAGACAGGTCTGTTTGTTGGTATTGTTAGCTTAAATTTATAATGTATGTAATGAGAAGGCAAAATAGCTTCAATGTTAAGTGCCAGATTTGGAGGTAGGCCAATCTGTATTTAAATCTACCCTTACAGATGGTGATTCTCAACAATTTACCCTATCTATGCAAGACTTTGTTTCATCCTCTGTAAAATCAAATTGATAATGCAAAACTCACAGGATTTCATGACAATTTCATGAAATACCTTATATGTAATTGATTTATTGAACATTATAGGCTCAGTAGTACATGAACAGAAAGCCACTTATCTTTTTTTTTCCAGCATTCCTTTAAAATTGTTCCGTTGAGTCCTTCATTTCCCCTGGATGAAATCTCAAGCAGATAACCACACGTTTTCTGAGCATTCTTAAGTGTTAATATATAGTCTTATTATTCAGGTATTAAAAAGTCCAGTCCGTTTTAATTTCAAAACTTACATTTCTCATTTAATTCTGAGCTTTTTGCTGTGCCCAGCTTGAGGTTGTCTCCGGTTAGAAAACCATGGTTGGGAGAAGGTTCTGGTGAACTTACCCAATATTGTCCCATGTTTCTCTTTTCCTCAGTTTCCCCTCGTTGACCACACTGCTTCTGCTCTTACAGGGTGGAGCCTGGGCAAGGGAAGAAATGAAAGAAAAGTTCTTTCTTGCTAGCATGGTTTATCTGGCATTGGTGCCTTGCTGATGTGGCAGAAGAAAATACTGGCCATTTCTTTCTTGGGCTCTTTTTTGTTTTTCAGAGGATCTCAGTTCTGGGGATTTGCCATCTGCTATTCCCGGAGTCTTCATGGCTGGCTTTTTAGAAGTTCTCTCAGCCAGTTTCTGTCTACCTGAAACACCTTTTTTGCAGGCACCTTATCTTTCTAAGCCTACCTTTGGACAGGATTCCATTCAAGTTGACTCCTCTCTGGATCCTCTCCTTAGTGTCTACATTTTTTCTTGTCCTTGAAACTCTAGAAATTCTTAGATTGCAAGATGTTCTTAACATGACTTCCTCCTTTCTCTGTCATGCCATGCTACTTCAAACAACTTATAGCCTTTAGATTTTTTAGGGGGTGGTGGATGTAAGTTAGATACCAGACCAAATTTTCCCCCAAGCTTTAGAGGCTACATGTCAAGATTTCTGAAACCTAGTTTATTTGAATGGGGTCAGCAGAGGGAAAATACAGCATCTTGAGATACTCTTGTTAAAGAAACATGTACTTTCTAGCACCTTCTCTTCAGTCATCAAGCATTGCTGGTTGTTTATGCCCTCTAGGTGGCTCAAGGTTAGCTGAGCCTGTTTGCTGGACCACCTGTTAGATCATCTGGTCTCTCTCTTTAGAATTTTAGGTATCCATCACCATCTGGTTTCAGTCTTCTAGCACCAGCCCACATTAACATGATGGGAAAACATCCCATTTGATAGCCTGTTGCACATGTAAAGTTTACATGTAATATAGTTAATTAATAAGTGGTTGTAGTAATTATCTTGTTATTAAAGAAAATCAGATGTGTCAACATCTGTCATACTGAGTCATTCTCCCTTTTAAGGGCAGTGGGAAGGTTTAAGAGCTGGACGTTAAATAAAATGAAAGATGAAAGAGAACTATGTCTACTATGCCATAAACACCGACCTAGTATCTTCCCACTCTTGTTAGAGAAGGAGGTAGCTGGAAAGGATTTCCATGTCCTTCAATATATTGGAATTTAATTCCACATGCTATTTCTTTGGCCTGGAATCCTTTCCACCTACTTTTTTGTCCATTTACCTAGAAAATTGCTATTTATTTTTTAAGATATAGCAAATATTTTGCCATATTTTGACACTTTTCCCATTCTGCCTCCAGAGTTGGTCTTGCTTCATACTTATAATGCTCCATGCAGACCTTTATTTTGACACTCGGCAGGATGTATTATACATTTTTGTATTTGTGAGATTCTTAAGAGTAAGAACTACACCTTATCATTGTTTCTCAGGTATCTAGTATAGTCGAGAGGACCCAAGTTGGCTTTCAATTAATATTTATAGAATAAAACATATTACAGCTAATTTGCTTATGTCAGGTCTCTAAAATCAGAATTTTTTTTTTTGGTGCAAAATTGGTGGTTTATTAAAGTAAAATAAGAATGTTAAATACAAGTTGGAATATGCAATAGAGTTTGACTAATGTAATATTGGTGGAAATTTCATGGTTAGACTGAAATCTACTATGAGAGGTATTTATTTGGTGCCTCTGATATAACCATACTTTCTACCTTTCTTATCAAGAGGAATTTCAGTCCATCCCAACCTTAGAAATCATTTCAGGCATGACAGCAGTGCTTTTCAATAAACAGAGCCAGGATGTGAAGACCTCGTTTTATACAACAGATAGCTTGGAGATATTTTCTACTTTTGATACAGTATTTATAACATAGATTATTTATATTATGACCTTCATTATTATTTGGATCAATGTAAATAATAAACTGAAACATTCACAAAAAATGCTGATGTTTACAAAAACACTGTTATAGTCATTACCTCACTTAGTTCTTTCTACCATATGAGGCAGTGAGTTTATCATCCTTATTATGGGAAAATTGAAGTCCAGAGAGTTTAATTACTTGCCCAACATCACATAAGTAAGAAGCAATTCATAGATTCCAATCAATTTTACTGACTCAAGATCTGATGTTCTTTTCATTTTCTAAGGCTCGATTTGTATGTCATCCAATTAATAACAACAGAAAGATATACATGTGATTTAACTGGAACAGACTTACTGCATAAATCTATTTCTAGGTACCCTTACCAGGCAACCAAAAATCAATACAAGAAGTGATGTTAAAATAATTTTTAAATGTTATATCAAATTTTCATATTTATATAGCACTGAGTACTTTTTTATTGACTATATTCCCTGTGCTGTAGTTTTCATCTCTATGACTTATTTATTTTATAACTGGAAACTACTTCTCACAATAATCCAAGCTCTCAGGCTTATTCTTCCTCATTATTTAATTAACTCATAAATATTCTAAAAATAGACATAAATTCAAGTATTTTGTGACATTTCATAAGACAGAAACTCGATTACAAGGTTCTGAGAACTTGAAACCATAAATTACAATGCCATTTATAGCTTAGAAACAGAGACATTCTGGTGGTAAAGCTATCATCCGTTCAATCATTCACTAATTAATTGTGCTTCTTCCATAGTTCAGGAACAGACTCTAGGCCTGGAGAAGACATGAAAATTGACAAAGCTGTTTGCTTTCCAGTGTCTTATATTTGAGATTAAAATATATATGACATAAACATATATAATGCAGGTATTTAGTAGGAAAAGATAAAAGACTAAAGAAGTATTGAAGTTTTGTGGAAAATCAGTAATACCGCCTAAGGGAATTAAGAAAGACTTTAGAGGAAGAAAGCATTGGGATGGGACCTGAATGATACAGGCAAGTGAAAACAAAGTGGAAGAATCTCTTAGTCTCATTAAATAACAAGATCAAAGGCAAAATAGGAAAGCCCAGGCTGAATTCTGGAAATGATTGGTTGAATTATGGAATGTATAAAGAGGAGTAGAGGGAAATAGTTCTCACAAGGTATTTGAGGCCAGACAGTGAAAAGCCTTGAGCATCGAATAAGGAGGTAGATTTTATTCAGTATACAGAGGGGAGCTACTGGAGAATTTTGATTAGGAGAACATCACAAGTTGGGAGCTGTAATTTGTGAATTTTTTATTTTTATAAAGTGGAAGAGGTATCAATCCAAGTGATCATAATTATAGTTCTTTTTTTTAAAGATTTTATTTATTTGAGAGAGAGAGAGATTGAGGGCACAAGTAGGCAGAACAGCAGGCAGAGGGAGAGGGAGAAGCAGGTTCCCCAACAAACTGGGAGCCTGATGCAGGGCTTAATCCCAGAACCCTGGGATCATGACCTGAGCCAAAGGCAGATGCTCAACTGACTGATTATATATATATATATATATATATATATATATATATATATATATATATACACACTCAACTGACTGATATATAGTTCTGATAATGCCTCTTCTTTTGTGTTTCAATGGTTTTCTACAATCTTTGGGAAAAAGTGAAGACTTCTTAACAATCCTGGGATGATCCCATGTTCTTCGTCTTTGCTACCTTTCCACGTGCCCTTCATTTATTCCAAGATGCTTGACTCTCTCACTCAAGACACTTTCACATATACTACTTTCTCTGCCAGGAGATGCTTCCTCTGTCTTCTTACTCAACTGATTTCAAGAATATGTGTAAACTTTATTACTTTAGGGAGATCTTTATGTCCTCTGCTAAAATCCCCCTTTTATATGTCCCTATAGCATCATAAACTTCTGTTCTGATGCTTATTGAATTTTATTGTAATTAGCTGTTTCATTGTGTCTTTCCAGTCAGACTGTAAGCTCTGTGGGAGCAGAAACAGTGTCTGTCTTTTTGAGTCATGTACGCCTAGCACAGTGCTTGGTCCACGGAGGTTGTTCTAAAACTATTTGTGGAATAAATGTGTGTATATATGTATGCCACATAGGAAAGGCTAAAGAAGCTAATAGCAAAAAAAAAAAAATTTTTTTTTGCAACTTCCTTATATAGATTAAAATTACCAAGATTTTTGGTTCAGCAGAGTCAGAGCGTATACTCTTCTGTCCGTGGTGCTAAATATTAATATTTTACTCCTGAGAACTGTTATTTCTCTGGGAATTACAGGACAGGAAGTGGCTCCTTTTCTCTTCTGCATGAATTTACATATATGTGCCTCCTTTTGTCATTACCATCATTACTACCATCATCATCACCATCACTATCACCATGATCATCACCATCATCACCATCACCACCACGACCACCATCATCATCATCATCACTGATTTCATTTTCTAAGCACCTGCAATATACCAGTCTCTTTGCTAAAAGTGTTGTCTGTCTTGTTTCACTTAATTTGAACACGATGAGATAGTCTCTGTTTTATATAATGTTATAGATGAAAAAATGACACATTACAGAGATTAAGTAGCTTGCTCAAGATCCCAGCCGATAAATGGCAAAGCTGGGATTGAAATGGAGCTCTGAAACTGCTCTGAAACATGGTGTAATATGGCTTCCATCAATGCAGGCATTTATCAGCTCAACACTACAACTTGGCTCTTCCTGGTAATTCTAGTTAAGGGCAGTATCTTCCTATTCTGAATGCCCATGACATTCTTAACTATGTCTACCAAATTTCACAGTTTATAAATCACTTTCAAATACTTGATTTCATATAATAACCAGTGTGTAAAATTAGTATGGCTAATGGCCCTATTCATATCTTACATATAAGACAACCATAGGTCAGAAGTTAGATGTCCAAGGTCACATAGTAACTGACAGATAATCCAGATGCCCACATTCTTGGGCAGATTTATTTTTTCCACTATGTTTTCTACATGTCTGTTTGGGTAAATTTGTTTGCATATAGTTTAATGGATACAAAAATTATAGGGAGAAACATTAGCTTCATGAACATTTTCTTTTTCATTCCACTAATACAACAAAACTGATTTATTTATCTTGTATTTCCCTCAGTTTGTATATGAGGCAGCAGCTGCTAATTTCTGACCTAATATCAATTCTATCCTCACCTTTATTAATAGAGCTTAGAGTTTTATTGGATGGGGGCAGCATGACATCTATAAAGTCCGTATCTAAGCCTTCTTTGTAGACATGGGTAGACTGCTTGTGAGCTAGCAAATTGGGAAAAATATTGTTTTGTTTAATGTATCACATGGGCTGTGCCAAACAGTGATAATGGCTACTTTTTTTTAATGACAAGCTGTATGTGAGATGATTGTTATCTGATTTTGAAATTGTTAAAATTGAGGCTCAGAGAGGTCAAAAGACTTGCTGTAGGTTACACAGCTTGTAGGGAAACTAGGATTTATATTATTAACCTTAAATCCATTCCAATTATATTTCCTCTCATTTTTTGTGTCTCTGTCTCCATCTCTTTCTGTCCTCTGTCTCTCTCTTTACTCTTTTGGTACTTTTAAAGAAAGATTATGGGAACTCTAAAATGACAGTGGTTTAGAATTTAATTTTCATAGGGTCTGTAGAATTGTTTCTTCAGCACTATCTGTACTCAACTATATGCTTCTATAGCCATATCTGCAGATACCATTGGCTATTAGAAAATGGTTTTGGGGGTGCCTGGCTGGCTCAGTCAGCTAAGCATCCAACTCTTGATTTCAGCTCAGGTCATGGTCTCGGGGTCATGAGGTTGAGCCCAGTGTCAGGCTCCGTGCTTAGCATGGAGTGTGCCTGAGATTCTCTTTCTGCATCTGCTCTTCCCCCTGCTCTCTCTCTCTCTCAAAATGAATACAAATCTTTAAAACAAAACAAAGAAAATGGTTTTGTAATATTTTTTTCTAGAGAAAGATAGAAAAGTCATTTAGTATTTCCTCTGGCATGGTTGATCAAAATTCGTTTTTTATAATTTGTAGTTTAGAAAAGTTCACGTTAGCTATATAACTCATCATTGGCAAAGCCACCTGTGCAACTTCCTTCACATTTTCTTACTTAGATACAAATCCTGGCAGCACTTCAGCTTTAAAAAAAATTATTTAGTTTTATTTAAATTCAATTAATATATAATGTATTATTGGTTTCAGAGGTAGAGTTCAGTGATTCATCAGTCTTATATATACTATCCAGTGCTCATTACATCACATGCCCTCCTTAACGTCCATCACCCAGTTACCCTATCCCCCTACCTCTCCCCCTCCAGCAACCCAGCTTGTTTGTGTCCCTGTGCATGATTCCTGCCACAGAAGCTGGTCTACACTGTTCAGTTCTCTTTCCCTTCCCTTTTCCTGTTTGAAGTCTGTTCTGTTGTCAAGATAGTGTGAAGTTGCAATTTAGTGGTTCCTATTGATTCCTTCCGCAATTCTCTGAGGGGTAATATAGATGGTCTGGTCACTGGGCTGATGTCTAACAGAGACAGCTTGTGAGTGGAAGTATAGAGGATGCGGAATTGGTACTAGCCCCTGGGAACACTATCAAGGCACAGAAGGGTGACCCCCTGCAGGCTTTGGTGCCAAGCTATGACTGCTGCTTCCTCCCCATGTTCATGAAATAAAAGAAAGCAAGGCTTGGAAAGGACTGTGCAAGTGGGGCTTTTTTTCAATGGTTTCAAGGGAAATCCATCTCTATAAGGGGTCTAGAAGGGTGGCATACTTCATTCTTGTTTAATGGCTTAATTTACCTTTAGCAATCCATACAGAGGACATTTTGGACAGGGAATTGGTAGTGTTTCTCTATCCCATCATCTCTTTCCTTCCCTTTCTCATTAACAGTTCACTCTTCTCTCCAGAAGTGAAGCATCTAATCTGTGGAATTCCCCTCCTCTTGAGCCATCTGTTTCCTTCTATCATCATTCCCACCCAGGTCCAAATTGAGCTTCTTTTCTTCTTGACCTCCAAGTTGGCATGAAGAGTCTGATGGGGCAGAGCAGGACCAGAGTCCTCAAATAGGAAAGGACAGGGATTGGAATAGGGACTTACAGAACAGGCTAAGCCCAAAGCCTAATTAAGTGAACTGGAGTGTGCAGTCATTGTAAATGGCGAGGGATCCAAGGATACTCTGGGAACCGGGGAGAGGCTGAGCTTTATGGTGGCATCTAGAGCAAGTGAGAAACCGGGGCAACAGCAGAGAGTTAACTGTGTCTCTCTAACTCCTAATTGGAAATGTTTGGGAGCTTACATAGATGCTAGATGCAGTGGCAAGGACATTTATGAATATTTTACTTTGCTTGATCCTCAGAACAATTACAGGTGAAGCTATTGTGCCCATCCTTTCAGATGAAAAAAAGTGCAATTTGGGATTCTTGATTTCAGCCAGAAAGTGCTATGTTAAAGTAATATGAGAAAATATGATGAAGCAGCAGTTTCCTTTTTACTTGATCATTTTAGATATGAACATTGTCATTATCTTCCTGAGATTTCATAAGTAACCAGAATTCTTAGAAAAAAAAAATCCAGCCCAATCACTATCTGATGCCTGGAAGTAGTTTTTTCTTAACACTATGCCAGAGAAGATTTTTGTTCAATGAGCTATTGCTATGCTAGCCTTAGCCCCAGGATCAAACACTTTACATGTGTTGGCCCTGGGAGGGTGCCCGTACCCTCAAATGTTTGGTTTATAAAAGCTAGCGTTTGAACTCAGTGATGGGGTCATGTGCTTGATCACAGTTAAGATTAACATAGGCTGGGGATGAGATCAAGAATTCACAGTTCTCCCTTACATTCTCTGTCTACCCTAAAAATTGAGTATTGAGAGATGAACCTGGGTTGTCCTTAGAATAAATCTATGCAGTGAGCAAAATTTTTGATTAGTTTATGGCCTGATCCCTTGTAAAATTACCCAAACTTGAATAGCAGAATTGAAACATTTGGAAGACAGAGAGATTATGAAAATCTTGAGGTTTTCTCATCCATCTGCCAACATAGGGGGTTGAATATCACAAATGTCAAAATACCTTTTTTCTAGGTAGATTTTTTTTGTCTTGAGCAGAAAAGCATTTTGTCAGGATGCCTAGCATTGTGTTGATGAATGAAAGTTGCTAGATTACAATATACACCGCTGTGCAACAAAGTATACTGCAAAATGAAATAACTCATACAATGAGGGAAGAACTCATTGGAAAATCTGGAGCACTAGTAGCTCTATTCTCAAGCTCTATCAGAAGTTGTTTGCCTCCAAGCAGTAATTTGGGGTGTTTAATAGTAAGCAGCAAAGGAACACAATCAGTACACTAACATGTCTTTATCCTTTCCCCTGCTTAGAAAAATAGCTCCCTCAAGACTAGGATAATGAGCCAGAACTGTGTGGTAATGTAAAAGAGTCATGCAGTAAGTTGGATCTTTAAAAAATGTCTCTGAACTGCAAGACTTGGTTTTATAATTTCTAAACTCTGGAAGCAGTGTGTTCAACATATTATGCTATTCAGACCCCCTTGTGACAGATTTTTTTTTTTTAATCTAGGGAGCTAAATGACTACTTTATAGCCAGGGAACATTTTCCCCATCACAATCATAATTACAAAATTATAATGATGTCAGAAGATAGTGAATATCTGAGATGAGAGAAAGGAGGCGTTAACAGAATGTTACATACATAAATCATCTTAAACTCAAGCTATCTGCAAACTTGCTATTGACCCATGGAAGGAAAAGAAAAAAAAAAAGATTAGGTAGAGAAAGGGCAGAGACATTTATAAGGTTATAGGAATGGCCTCTATATTTATTCCTAATTATTTTATTGTTTTTGACGTTATTGTGAATGGAATTATTTTCTTTATTTTTTAGATAATTTATTGTTAGTGTGTAGAAATGCAACTGATTTCTATATGTTGGTTTTGCATACTGCTAGTTTATTAAATTTATTGTAGTTCTAACAGTTTTTTAGTTTTTTGGTGGAGTCTCTAGGATTTTTCTATAAATAAGATCATCAACAAACAAAGATGATTTTACCTCTTTCTTTCTGGTTTGGATGCCTTTTTATTTATTTTTCTTGACTAATTGCCCAGGTTAGTATTTCCAATCTATGTTGAATAGGAATGGCAAGAGTGGACATCCTTCCCTTGTTCTTAGAGAAAAAGCTTTCAACCTTTCATATATAATGTTAGCTGTGGTCTTGCCATATACAGACTTTATTATATTGAGGTAGTTCCTCCTATACCCAATTTGTTGAGAGGTTTTATTATGAAAAAAATGTATTTTATAAAATTTGAGGGGCAAATTATTGTGAATCATATGATTTTTCATCTTCTTTCTATTAATGTGATGTATCACATTGATTTGTGTATGTTGAATTATCCTTGCATTCCAGGGATAAATTCAGCCTGATCATAGTGTATGATCTTTTAAATGTGCTATTAAATTCAGTTTGCTGGTATTTTGTTGAAAATTTTTGCATTTGTATTTATCAGGGTTATTGGCTTTTAGTTTTCTTTTTTTGCAGTGCCCTTCTCTGGATTTGGTATCAAGGTAATGCTGGTCTCATAAAGTAAGTTTGAGAGTATCCTTCCTTTTCAATTTTTTGGAAGAGTTTCAGAAGAAGGTTTATAGTTCTTTAAATATTTGGTAGAATTCACTGAGGAAATTATCTGTTTCTGGGCTTTTCCTTGTTGGGAGATTTTTTTATCACTGATTCAATCTCCTGTCTCATGATGGTTCTGTTTAGGCATTACGTTTCTTTCTGATTCAGTGTTGGTAGGTTATATGTTCTAGGAGTTTACCCATTCCTTCCTGGTTATCCAATTCGCTGGCATAAAATTGATCATAGTAGTCTCCTATGATCCTTTGTTTTTCTGTGGTATTAGTCATAATGTCTTCTCTTTCATTTCTGATGTTGAGTCCTCTCTCTCTCTCTCAATTTTGTTAGTCTAGCTAAATGTTGGTCTAGTTTGTTATTCCCTGCCACCAAAAAACAAAACCAAAAATACAAGCTCTTAGTTTTGTTGATGTTTTCTATTGTTTTTCTTGTCTCTATTTCATTTGTTTTTGCTCTGCTCTTTATTATTTACTTTCTTCTGCTAACTTTGGGCAGTTTGTTCTTTTTTTCCTCTCCACTTCTTTGAGATATAAAGTTAGGGATTTTTTTTCTTACTTTTTTTTTCTTTTCTGAATGCAGTCATCTACAGTTATCAACTTCCCTGTTAGAACTGCTCTTGTTGCATCACATTTGTTTTGGTATGTTGTGTTTCCATTTTCATTTGTTTTGTAATATTTTTTTGTTTTCTTTTTGATTTCTTTGTTGGCTCATTACTTGTTCAGGAGTGTGCTTATAATCTCTACATATTTGTGAATTTTCCAGCTTTCCTCCTGTTATTAATTTTTAGTTTCATACCATTGTGATTGTAAAAGATACTTGGCATGACTTCAATTTTCTTAAATTTGTGAAGGCTTGTTTCATGAACTAACATATCATCTATCCTGGAGAAATGTGTGCCTAAGAGGAATGTGTATTTTGCTGCTATTGAATGGAATGTTCTGCATATATGTGTTAGATCCATTTGGTCTAAAGTAAAGTTCAAGATTTTCATTTCTGTATTGATTTTCTGTCTGGATGATCTATCTATTGTTGAAAGTAGGGTTTTGAATTTTCCTACTCTTTTGTATTGTTGTCTATTTCTCCCTTCAGATCTGTTACTCTTTGCTTAATATATTTAGGTCCTCTGATGTTGGATACTTATATATTTACAATTGTTATATCTTCATGATGAATTAACCTGTTTATGTTGTAATAACCTTGTCTATTACAATTTTTTTTTTTTTTACCTAAAGTCTATTTTGTTTAACAGAAGTATAGCTGCCCCTACTTTCTTTTTTGTTCTGTTTGCATGGAATATCTTTTTTTCATCCCTTCCCTTTGAGCCTACGTGGACCCCTAAAGCTGAAGTGCGTTTCTTGTAGGCAGCATATAGTTGGGTCTTTTTTTTTCTCCTTTTTTTAATTTAGCCACTCTAGGTCCTTCAATTGGAGAACTTAATCAATTCACATTTAAATAAATATTGATAGTAAGGACTTATTAATACCCTCTTATTGATTGTTTTCTGGCTGTTTTATAATTTCTTTGTTCCTTTCTTTCTCTCTTGCTGTCTTTCTTAGTGAATTGATGTTTTTCCCCAGTGATATGCTTTGATTTCTTTTCCTACCTTTTGTAAATCTACTGTGGTTTTTTGCTTTGTGGTTACCATGGAACCTACATAAACAATTTATAGTTATATAGTTTATTTTAAACTGATAACTACTTAAATTTAATTGCATACAAATACTTTGCCCTTTTACTCCTCCACTGACATTTTATTTTGATGTAATAATTTACATCTTTTTTTTTTTTAAAGATTTTTTATTTATTTATTCGACAGAGACAGAGACAGCCAGCGAGAGAGGGAACACAAGCAGGGGGAGTGGGAGAGGAAGAAGCAGGCTTATTGCGGAGGAGCCCGATGTGGGGCTCGATCCTACAACGCCAGGATCACGCCCTGAGCCGAAGGCAAACGCCCAACTGCTGTGCCACCCAGGCGCCCCAATAATTTACATCTTTTAATATTGTGCATCTATAAACAAATTATTAGAGCCATAGCTATTTTTTAAAATATTTTATTTATTCATTTGAAAGAGAGAGAGAGCAGGAGGGAGAGGGAGAGAGAATCTGAAGGAGACTCTGCACCGAGCACAGAGCCTGACATGGGGCTCAAACCATGACTGTGAGATCATGACCTGACCTGAAACCAAGAGTCAGTTGCTTAACTGACTAAGCCACCCAGGTGCCCAGAGCTATAGCTATTTTTAGCATTTTTGTTTTTTTAACCTTTATACCAGAGTTAAATGACTAACAAACCACCATATTACAGTATTGGAATATTTTGAATTTGACTGTATACTTACCTTTATTAGGATGTTTTATAATTTCATACGCTTTCATGTTACTAATTAGCATCCTTTAATTTCAACATGAAGACCTCCTTTTAGCATTTCTTACAAGGCAGGTCCAGTGGTGCTAAACTCCCTCACTTTTTGTTTGGGAAAACCTTCTCTCTCCTTCATTTCTGAAGGACTGCTTTACTGGGTAGAGTAAGTATTCTTTGTTGGTACGATTGTTGTTATTTCTTTTAAGCACTTTGAATATATCATTCCAATCTCTCTTGAGATGCAGGGTTTCTGTTGAGAATTCTACTGATAGTTTATGGGGGTTTCCTGTATTTGATTTTTTTTTTCTCTTGCTGCTTTCAAAATTCTTTCTTTATCTTTGATTTTAGACTTTTAATTACAAAGTGACTTGGAGAAGATCTTTTGGGGTTGAAACTTTCTGAGGATCTGTGAGTCAGTGAGTCATGAACTTTGATATCTAGAACCTTCCCCACTTTGGGAAATTTGCAGCCATTCTATACTTAAATAAGCTCACCCCACCCCACCCCTGCCTTGTCCTTCTCTTTTCCTCTGGTACTCTGATAATGTGGAGATTGTGTCTCTTAATGTTATCCATAATTTATGTAGGCTTTCTTCACATTTTTAAAATTTCTTTTTCTTCTCTCTGGATAATTTCAAATAACTTATCTTTAAATTCACTGATTTTTTTTCTTTTGTTTGTTTGAATCTGCTGTTGAAGTTTTCTATTGAATTCTTTGGTTCTATCATTGTATCCTTCAGCTCTGGGATTTCTGTTTTTGTTTTTGTTTTTTTTTTAGTTTAATAGTTTTTCTTTCTTTGTTGAACTCATACTATTCATACATTGTTTTCTTAATTTTGTTTAGTTGGCAATCTGTTTTCAATGTACTTCACTGAATTTCTTTAAGAGAATTATTTTTTTGTCTGATAGTTCATAGACCTCCATTTCTTTAGAACCAGTTATTAGAGCTTTGAGTTTTCTTTAGTGGTGTTACATTTACTTGATTCTTTGTGATCCTTGTATTCTTATTATCTGTGCACTTGAGGAAGGGGTTTTGTCTTCCAGGCTTTTTCAGTGGCTGGGTGGGGTTGCTGACTTGTGTTTCTGCCCTGGTACGTTGCAGGACATGCTGTGCAGCTATCTATTGTCTCTGGCTAGGCTTCCTGGTTTGGCAAAGTTGGAGGATATGCTCAGCATTGAGCAGAGCCAGTGATTTGTTTCCCTGTCCAGGTGGGGCTCTAGAATGGCCTATGTCCAGGATGGCCTATCTTCTAGAGACCCAAATTGAGCAGCACTAACAATCAAGCTCCATGGTCAGACTGAGCCACAGACTCAGGTCTGCAGATGGGCAAAGTTGCTTGTTGTGATCTTTATTCAAATGATGATGCCAGAAGGAACACAGTCTGCCAAGTTGTGTGTGCTGGTTGTTGTGAGTCCCATCCCCCCTCCACCTCTAACTGATTCCCCAGTGATCCCTGTGATGCAATATCTATTTGGGCTACTTGTCTCAGAATGCTGGTGAAGCTGGGTATCCACCTTAATTCTCCTTTTCTCACTGGAGAAAGTTTAGGCCCAGTGAGATTCTTTAGTGTGGTGCTGTACTGGTGTGGGGGAAAGGTGATATGGTCAAAGTGAATCTGTTCCTCTTTTCCTTTGTAGTTTGTTTTCTTGGTTTTTGTGTTCCATGGAGGTCTTCTGCCTCACCTTTGGGTTTTAGGATCTTCATAAAGGCATTTTGTCTATGGATAGTTGCTAGTTGTCCTTTTGGGGAGGGGGACTGCTGTTAGAACCACCTATTTCGCCATCTTGCTGAAGTTTGCTATCTCTCGGTCATCTTTAATAATTCCCCTAATAAATTATTTAAATTATCCTTATTTTATGGATAGATAAAAAGGTGTAGAAATGTAAATCGTTCAATATAAAATCCAAAGGAATAAATTGTATTTTTGTATTAGTTTGTGACCCTCTAGACTGTCCCTTACCATCTGCCATTGGGTCAGAGGTCATGCATAGTTTGAGAATCACTAGTAAGATGAATAAGACTGTGCAAAGCAGGTGGTGATAGTTAGACCTGCCACCCCCCAAATCAGGAGCTTCTGTGACTATTCTAGGATCCCATGGTGCTAATTAATTTAGAAATATCTTCAAATTTTAATGCAAGATTCTCATTAGCAATACTTCTCATTTAATGCTTACCTGTCAATACTTAAGATTTCTGTGGTAATTATTTACCTATTATCTCTTCATTCCAAATTTACTCTTCTCTAATATGCTCTGTTGATATTGTTGCTATTGCTGCAAATTACATTTCCTTTATTCCTTTTTTAGCTAACTTGTTACTTTCTGCCAATAAGACACAGTAGAGGAAGATGTTAAGTAGAACTACGGAAAAGGGGCTATCTTTCTATATTTCTGCTGTTCTCATGATTGTAGCCCTAGCAGCAGCACATCCACCCAACAATAGGCATGGGCTCCAACCTTCAGCATCTTCAGGAATTTCCAGAACAGGCATCAGTGAAACCCTCCAGAGGCACCCCCAGCATTTTGGCTGCACCCTTCCTAGTCCACTGATGTCAGCACACCATCTCAGGGGGCCCCTAGGTTCCCAGCTTTTCCCTTTGTTTCCGCAGCATTAGGAGTAGGTGCTGATTCTTGAAGTTGTTATCTCTGTTGTAGTTTCCATTGTTTTGAAAAGGCTGATAAGTTACATTAGCATTTAGTTGACTTGTTTCTATACTTTTGGATTAGAGATTTAGGAAGTAAATGTTTGTCCACAAATTACCTCTAGTCCAGGGAGCTGTGGTTCTATATACATGGTGTATACATTACTCTATTTCTCTGCTTGATATGTTTTACTGATTTTCACAAACATGCAACAAATTGTTAGCAACCATCTCTATAGTAGCAATGTATCCAGTTGGACTTAGACCCATGGTAGTTACCTGTAGGAAAGATCTTAGACTTATTTTGTAGCCATGTTAAGTGACAAATGAGTTCAGATAATTTACAGTCAGGTATTTCAGTTCTTCAGGAAATTGTCCCCATGAATGGAAAACTCCATTCCATAAAACACTGGATCCTAGTCAGAGACTATGGTTCAGGTTAGGCTGGCCAGAATTCTTTGGAAGGGTTCATAAGGATCTTTAATTTTAAAAAACATCTTTTTTTCTTAGTTTTATTGGATAAATATGGAGCAAGGTAAACTTTAATGGGAGGGACCAACTTGAACAAACTTTAAGAATGCTGTTTCCAACCACCATTAACAGCCTGAATAACTAAGAAGCGACTACCTGCGGGGTCATATAGCTCTGCCACATTCTCATTACTTGGTTTTCTCTCTACCTGAATTTCCTAAAAATGAATGTCAAACTTTAAAAAGAGGTTTTTACCTACTTTGATTCCTTTATGTACTTTTAAAAAACAGCTTGATTGAGGTATAACTGATATCTAATAAACTGCATTGTAATTTGACAAATTTCTACGTTTATATAACCACAGAACTATCATCACAGTTAATAAAAAGAGCATTTCCATGAATTCCTAAAGTTGCCTAGTGCTCCCTTGTAGTTCAACTCTTCCATCACCCTCATCCCCAAACATTCACCTACTTACAGTCATTATGTATTAATTGGCGTTTTTTTAGACCTTAACTTAAATGGAACCATACATTATATACACTTTTGTGGGGGAAAGGGATCTGACTTCTGTCCCTGGCATATCCATTTGGAGAATTTCTCATGTTATATGTATCAATCATTTGCTTTCTTTTTTAAATTACTAAGTAGTATTCTATTGTGTCATTTATACTATGGCTTATTAATTCACTTGTTGGCTGTCTTCTGGGTTGTTTTGTAGCTTTTAGTTTTTAATAAAACATCTCAAAACAAATAAATCTCCTGAGGACATTCATGCATAAACAAGTCTTTGTGTGGAAACAGGCTTTAATTCCTTAATGTTCCGTGTCTCTAGAAATGGAAATGCTATATCGCAGCATAGTTCTATGCTTAATTTTGCAAGATTCTGCTAGACAATTTTACGAAATGGTCGTACTATTTTATGTTATGGCCAGCAGTTGTTCCACAGCCTCACAAACTGGATATGGTGGATGTTTTTAATTTCAGCAATTAAAATGGTTATTTTATGGTGCTTTAAATTTGCATTTCACTGTTGACTAATGATGTTGAATATATTTGATATGTTTATTTGCTATCAGTAAATCTTCTTTGGTGAAGTGCCTGTTGAAATATTTTGTCTTTTTAAAAATTGTGATGTGTTTCTTCTTCTTCTTTTTTTTAATTTTAATGTTTTTTTATTATATTATGTTAGTCACCATACAGTACATCCCTGGTTTCTGATGTAAGGTTCGATGATTCATCAGTTGTGTATAACACCCAGTGCACCATGCAATACGTGCCCTCCTTACTACCCATCACCGGCCTATCCCATTCCCCACCCCCATCCCCTCTGAAGCTCTCAGTTTGTTTCTCAGAGTCCATAGTCTCTCATGCTTCATTCCCCCTTCTGATTACCCCCACCTTCCTTTACCCCTTTCTTCCCCTACCGATCTTCCTAGTTCTTATGTTCCATAGATGAGAGAAACCATATGATAATTGTCTTTCTCTGCTTGACTTATTTCACTTAGCATTATCTCCTCCAGTGCTGTCCATGTTGTAGCAAATGTTGAGAACTCGTTCTTTCTGATAGCTGAGTAATATTCCATTGTATATATGGACCACAACTTCTTAATCCAGTCATCTGTTGAAGGGCATCTCAGTTCCTTCCACGATTTAGCTATTGTGGACAATGCTGCTATGAACATTGGGGTGCATATGGCCCTTCTCTTCACTACGTCTGTATCTTTGGGGTAAATACCCAGTAGTGCAATGGCTGGGTCATAGGGTAGCTCAATTTTTAACTTTTTAAGGGACCTCCACACTGTTTTCCAGAGTGGCTGTACCAACTTGCATTCCCACCAACAATGTAGGAGGGATCCCCTTTCTCCACATCCTCTCCAGCAATTGTTGTTTTTTGCCTTGTCAATTTTGCCATTCTAACTGGCATAAGGTGGTATCTTAGTGTGGTTTTGATTTGAATTTCCCTGATGGCTAATGATTTTGAACATTTTTTCATGTGTCTGTTAGCCATTTGTATGTCATCATTGGAAAAGTGTCTGTTCATATCTTCTGCCCATTTTTTGATTTGTTTATTTGTTTCTCGTGTATTGAGTTTGAGAAGTTCTTTGTAGATCTTGGATGCCAGTCTTTTATCTGTAGCATCATTTGCAAATATATTCTCCCATTCCGTGGGCTGCCTCTTAGTTTTTCTGACTATTTCCTTGGCTGTGCAGAAGTTTTTTATCTTGATGAAGTCCCACAAGTTCATTTTTTCTTTTGTTTCTCTTGCCTTTGGAGATGTGTCATGAAAATGTTGCTTTGGCCGATGTCGTAGAGGTTGCTGCCTATGTTCTCTTCTAGGATTTTGATGGATTCCTGTCTCACATCGAGGTCTTTCATCCATTTGGAGTTTATCTTTGTGCATGTTGTGAGAGAGTGGTCAAGTTTCATTCTTTTGCATGTAGCCGTCCAATTTTCCCAGCACCATTTATTGAAGAGACTGTCTTTTTTTCCACCTGATGTTTTTTCCTGCTTTATCAGGGATTAGTTGCCCAAAGAGCCGAGGGTCCATTTCTGGGTTCTCTATTCTGTTCCCTTGGTCTATGTGTCTGTTTTTGTGCCAGTACCATGCTGTCTTTGTGATCACAGCTTTGTAGTATAGCTTGAAATCAGGCAACATGATGCCCCCAACTTTGTTTTTCCTTTCCAACAATTCCTTGGCTATTCGGGCCTTTTCTGGTTCCACACAAATTTAAGAGCTGTTTGTTCAGCTCTTTGAAAAATGTCATTGGTATTTTGATTGGGATGGCATTGAAAGTGTAAATTGCTCTGGGTAGCATAGACATTTTAACCATGTTTATTCTTCCTATCCATGAGCGTGGAATATTTTTCCATCTTTTTGTGTCTTCCTCAATGTCTTTCAAGAGTAATCTGTAGTTTCTAGAATATAGATCCTTTACCTCTCTGGTTAAGTTAATTCTGAGATACGTAGGATTTTTGGTGCTATTGTAAATGGGATGGATTCCCTAATTTCTCTTTCTTCAGTCTCATTATTCGTGTATAGAAATGCAACTGATTTCTGAGCATTGATTTTGTATCCCGCCACGTTACTGAATTGCTCTATAACTTCTAGTAGTTTGGGCGTGGATTCTTTTGGGTTTTCCATATAGAGTATCATGTCATCCGCGAAGAGAGACATTTTGACTTCTTCTTTGCCGATTTGGATACCTTTTATCCCTTTTTGTCGTCTGATTGTTGTTGCAAGGACTTCTAGTACTATGTTGAATAATAGTGGCAAGAGTGGGCATCCTTGTCATGTTCCTGATCTTAAGGGAAAGGCTTCCAGCTTTTCCCCATTGAGAATGATATTTGCTGTAGGCTTTTCATAGATGGTTTTTATGAGATTGAGGAATGTACCCTCTATCCTTACACTCTGAAGGGTTTTAGTCAGGAAAGGAAGCTGTATTTTGTCAAATGCTTTTTCTGCATCAATTGAGAGGATCATATGGTTCCTGAGTCTTTTCTTGTTGATATGATGTATCACGCTGATTGATTTGCGAATGTTGAACCATGCTTGCATCCCAGGGATGAATCCCACTTGGTCATGATGGATAATCCTTTTAATGTACTGTTGGATTCTATTAGCCAGGATCTTGTTGAGGATTTTGGCATCCATATTCATTAGGGAAATTGGTCTGTAATTCTCCTTTTTGATGGGGTCTTTGCCTGGTTTGGGTATCAAGGTAATATTGGCCTCATAGAATGAGTTTGGTAGCTTTCCTTCTGTTTCTATTTTTTGAAATAACTTTAGGATATAGGTCTCATTTCTTCTTTGAATGTTTGGTAGAATTCCCCAGGAAAACCATCCGGGCCTGGAGTTTTGTTTTTTGGAAGTTTGTTTATCAGTGACTCAACCTCTTCATAATTAATTGGCCTGTTTAAAAAATCAATTTCTTCCTGTTTCAGTCTTGGTAGTTTATAGGTTTCCAGGAAGGCCTCCATTTCTTCCAGATTGCTTAATTTATTGGCATTAAGGTGTTGATAAAAGTTTCTAATAATCCTTCCAATTTCATTGGTGTTGGTTGTGACCTCTCCTTTTTCATTCATAATTTTATTAATTTGAGTCCTTTCTCTATTCTTTTGGATAAGTCTTGCCAGTGGTTGTCAATTTTATTAATTCTCTCAAAGAACCAGCTTCTATTTCTGTTGATCTGCTCTACTGTACTCCTGGTTTCTAATTCATTGATTTCTGCTCTAATCTTGGTCAACTGCTTCCTCGTGCGTGGATTAGGCCTGTCCCTCTGTTGCTGTTCCAGCTTCTTGAGGTGAGAATATAAAAACTGCATTTCAGATTTTTCTATTCTTTTGAGCAAGGCTTAGATGGCTATGTATTTCCCCCTTAGGACTGCCTTTGCAGTATCCCATAGGTTTTGGACCGTTGTGTTTTCATTCTTGTTGGTCTCCATAAATTGTTTAAATTGATTTTTGATTTCCTGGTTTATGGAATCATTCCTGAGCAGGATGGTTCTTAGTCTCCAAGTGTTTGAGTCTCCTCCAAATTTTTCCTTGTGGTTGATTTCCAATTTCAGAGCGTTGTGGTCTGAGAATATGCAGGGAATAATTTCAGTCTTTTGATATTGGTTGAGAACTGTTTTGTGACCCAGAGCATGGTCTATTCTTGAGAATGTTCCATGGGCATTAGAATAGAATGAGTATTCTTTGGTTCTGGGGTGTAGTTTTCTATATATATCTATGAGGTCCAACTCATCAAGTATGGCATTCAAAGCCTTTGATTCTTTGCTTAGTTTTTGCCGGGGTGTTCTGTCTATTTCTGATAGTGGAGTGTTGAGGTCTCCTACTATTAATGTATTTTTATCTATATGTCTCTTTATTCTAGTTAAGAGTTGGTTGTGTATCTTGCTGCTCCCCTGTTGGGGGCATATATATTTATAATTGTCATATCCACTTGTTGGATACATCCTTTAAGAATAATATAGTGCCCTTCTGTGTCTCTAACTATAGTCTTTAGTTTAAAATCCAATCTGTCTGATATGAGAATTGCTACCCCAGCTTTCTTTTGAGGTCCATTGGCATGAAAAATGCTATTCCATCGCTTTACTTTCAGTCTGAATGTATCTTTAGGTTCAAAATGAGTCTCTTGTAGACAGCAAATGGATGGGTCATGTCTTTTATCCAATCTGCAACCCTGTGTCTTTTATGGGAGCATTTAGGCCATTTACATTGAGACTGATTATTGAGAGATATGATTTTAATGATGCCATGTTGCCAGTAAAGTCTTGTTTCTATCCATTGTGACTTTCTGTTCTGTATCACTCTTGGGGCCTTTTTACTTTTATAGAACCCCCCTTAATATCTCCTGCAGGGCTGGTTTCATGGTTACGAAATTGGTCAATGACTGGCGATTCTGGAAAGTCTTTATTTCTCCATCAATTCTCAATGACAGCCTTGCTGGATAAAGGATCCTTGGCTGCATGTTTTTCTCTGAAAGAGCTTTAAAAATGTCCCCCCAACCCTTTCTCTCATTCCAGGTCTGTGTCGATAGGTCTGACGTAATTCTGATACCTTTGCCTTGGTACATGAGAAATTTCTTTGCCCTGGCCGCTTTCAATCCTGTATCCTTGGATCTAATATTTGCGAAATGCACTATGATGTGACGTGGCATAGGTTTGTCATGGTTGAGCTTGGGAGAGGTCCTCTCTGCCTCTTGGACACGAATGTTTGTTTCCCTTGCTAGATTAGGGAAGTTTTCAGCTACAATTTTTTCAAATATCTCTTCTAGACCTCTGTTTTTCTCCACCCCCTTGGGGATGCCGATGATTCTGACATTAGAACGTTTCATTGAGTCAGTAATCTCCCATAACCTACATTCCTGAGTGTGGATTTTTTTGAGTCCAGATTCTATTTTAGCTTTCTCTTCTACTAACCCATCCTCCAATTCGCTGATACGTTCTTCTGTCTCATTCACCGTGGCTGTCAGAGCCTCTAGTTTTGACTGCATTTGGCTCATAGAATTTTTAATTTCTGCCAGATTCTCTCTCATTTCTGCCCTTAGAGATTCTATATTCTCATTAACATTTTTGTTAATACTTTTTTCAAGTCTACACATCATCTTGACCATTGTTACTCTGAATTCCATTTCTGATTATTTGGTTATATCCATATCCATTAGTTCTATGGCAGAGACCACAGACTCATTGTCTTTTCTTTGCTGGGGGGATTTCTCCTTCTCGTCATTCTGATGAGGAGAGGTTGCGGGGTTGTCCAGAGCCCAAATTATTGACCGGGACCCAGGCCGTGCACCCTTGTTTTATAGGGATCTTAGGGATGTGGGCTTCTTGATTTTTCAGCCTGCCTTCTGGGGGAGGGGCCTGCCACGCCGATACTCAGGCAGCCCTGTTTGGGTAGAGTCTCCGTGTCCCCTGCAAGGGGGGATGGGGATGGGCACACGGTGAGCTGGTATCCAGGCTTTTGTTCTCTGGCGGCTTTCCCTGGTGGTTTGCTGTGCCTCTTCTGAGAGTCAGAGCAGCAGTGGCTGAATCCCAGCTTGTCTCAGAAGAGGGATCATGGACCACTCTCCACTGATGTTCTGGCCACTTTAACTCTGTTTCTGTTGGTGCTGCTCAACCCTGCAATGTCCCGGGATGTGCGCCCCACACCCGGCGTCCCAGCCCTCGCTTCCAGGGCCGGCGTGTCTCTGTCCTTTGTGTTTCTAACACCACCAACTGCCAGCCACCAGCTGCCCCCGTGCGTTCCTGGAGCTCCCGGTCTCAGTCTGGTTCTAGTGAGCACACCGGAGCTCCGTTTCAGTCTGGTGGTGCATGTTCCCTGGCTCACGGTCTCAGTCTGCTCTCTCACAGGTGCCGGTCCGCGAGTCCGCCAGCTTCCCCGTGCAGGTGGCTACTGCTTCCTGGCGCCCGAATGCGGCGGCTCCCTCCCCCTTCCATTTATCTTCCGATATCTGTGTGCGGTTTCACAGCTCCCCGCTTCGTACCTCAATACTCAGCGCTGGAGATGTTCATTTGTAGAGATCCAGATGTATCTTCCTGCGTCTCAGGCTGATTCTGTGGATGTTCAGGCTGGTCTGGTACCTATCCAACTCGACTCAGGGGACCGGCTGAAAAAGGGGTCCCCTACTCCTCTGCCATCTTAACTCTGAGAGCGAATTTCTTCTTATTATTATTTTAAGCTTTTATTTTAATTCCAGTTAGTTAACATACAGTGTTTTATTAGTTTCAGGTGAACAATACAGTGATTCAACAGTATCACAACAAGTGCACTCCCTAATCCTCATCATCTATTTAATGCAGCCCCCCACTCCCCTCCTCTCTGGTAACCATTATTTCTTCTCTATAGTTAGGAGTCTGTTTCTTGGTTTGTCTGTCTCTTTTCTCCCATTGCTTGTCTTTTTTTAAAAATTTTTTTTCTTAAATTCCACACATGAGTGAAATCATATGGTATTTGTCTTTCTCTGACTGAGTTATTTTGCTTAGCATAATACTCCCTAGTTCCATCCATGGCATTGCATATGGCAGGATTTCATTCTTTTTTATGGCTGAATAATAATCCATTGTATATATACCTCGTCTTCTTTATCCATTCATTAATTGATGGACACTTAGGCTGTTTCCGTATCTTGGCTGTTGTAAATAATACTGCAATAAACAGGGGTGCATGTATCCTTTTGAATTAGTGTTTTTGTATTCTTTGGGTACAGATCCAGTAGTGGGATTGCTGGATCATAGGCTAATTCTATTTTTAACTTTTTGAGAAACCTCCATACTGTTTTCCACAGCGGCTGCACCAGTTTGTATTCTCACCAACAGGGCAAGAGGGTTCCTTTTTCTCCACATCCTTGCCAATACTATTGTTTCTTGAGTTGCTGATTTTAGCCATTCTGACAGGTGTAAGGTGGTATCTCATTGTATTGGTTTTTTTTTTTATTGCAAGCATTTATTCAACTTTTTTCCCCTCTCTTTTTAATTTAGATTCAATTAGCCAACATATAGTACATCATTAGTTTCAGATGTAGTGTTCAATAATGTATCAGTTGCATATAACACCCAGTGCTCATCACATCATGTGCCCTCCTTAATGCCCATCACCTAATTACCCCATCCCCCCATCCACTGCCCCTCCAGCAACCCTCAGTTTGTTTCCTGTAGTTAAGAGTTTCTCAGGGTTTCTCTCCCTCTCTGATGATTTCCCATTCAGTTTTCCCTCCCTTTCCCCATGATCCTCTGCACTATTTCTTATGTTCCACGTATAAGTAAAACCATATGATAATTGTCTGTCTCTGATGGACTTATTTTGCTCAGCATAATATCTTCCAGTTCCATCCATATCAATGTAAATGGTAAGTATTCATCCTTTCTGATGGCTGAATAATATTCCATTGTGTATACCATGTCTTCTTTATTGATTCATCTATGAATGGACATCACAGCTCTTTCAACAGTTTGGCTATTTTGGACATTGCTGCTATGAACATTGGGGTTCAGGTGTCCCTTCGGATCACTACATTTGTACTTTGGAGTGAATACCTAGTAGTTCAGTTACTGGGTCATAGGCTCATTGTAGTTTTGATTTGCATTTCCCTGATGACAAGTGATGATGACCATCTTTTTATGTGTCTGTTGGTCATCTGTATGTCTTCTTTGGGGAAATGTCTGTTCATATCTTCTACCTATTTTTTAATTGGATTGTTTTTTGGGTGTTGAGTATTATAGGTTCTTTGTATATTTTGGATACTAACTCTTTATTGGATATGTCATTTGCAAATATCTTCTCCCATTCCAAAGTTTGTCTTTTAGCTTTGTTGATTGTTTCCTTCACTGATCAGAAGTTGTTGCTGCTGCTGCTGTTGTTGTTGTTGTTTTTGATGTAGTTCCAATAATTTATTTTGCTTTTGTTTCCTTTGCCTTAGGGGACCTATGGAGGAAAACAGTTGCTATGGCTGATGTCCAAGAAGTTACTGCCTGTGTTCTCTTTTAGGATTTTTATGGTTTTAGGTCTCATATTTAGGTCCATTTTGAATTTGTTTTTTGTGTATGGTATAAGAAAGTTGTCCAGTTTCATTCTTTTGTGTGCTGCTGTCCAGTTTTCCCAGCACCATTTGTTGAATATACTGTCCTTTGCCCATTGGGTATTCTTTCCTGCTTTGTTGAAGAGTAATTGATCATATAACTGTGGGTTTATTTCTGGGTTTTCTATTGTGTTCTATTGATCTATGTGTCTATTTTTGTGCCAGTACCATACTGTTTTGATTACAACAGCTTTGCAATATAACTTGAAGTCTGGTACTGTAATCCCTCCAGCTTTACTCTTCTGTTCAAAGATTTCTTTGGGTTTTCGGGATCTTTTGTGGTTCCATATAAATTTTAGGATTGTTTGCTCTGGTTCTGTGAAAAATGCTGTTAGTATTTTGATAGAGAGTGCATAAAATGTGTAGATTGCTTTGGGTAGTATAGACATTTTAACAATATTTATTCTTCCAATTCTTGAGCATAGAATGTCTTTCCATTTCATTGTGTCATCTTCAATTTCTTTCATCAGTGTTTTATAGTTTTCAGATATAGGTCTTTCACCTCTTTGGTTAGGCTTATTTCTATATTTTGTTATTTTGGTGTAATTATTAATGGGATTTTCCCCTCAAATTTCTCTTTCTATTGCTTCATTATTGATGCATAGAAATGCAACAAATTTCTGTACCTTGAGTTTGTATTCTGTGACTTTACTGGATTTGTTTATCTGTTCTAGTAGCTTTTTGGTGGAGTCTTTTGGATTTTCTACATTTATAATATCATATCATCTGCAAATAGTGAAATTTTTCTTCTTCCTTACAAATTTTGTTGCCTTTTATTTCTTTTTGTTGTCTGATAGCTGTGGCTAAGACTTCTAGTACTATGTTGAACAGAAGTGGTGAGAGTGGACATCCTTGTCTTGTTCCTGACTGTAGGGGAAAGCTCTCAGTTTTTCACTATTAAGGATGATGTTTGCTGTAGGTTTTTCACAAATGGCCTTTATTATGTTGAGGTCTGTTCCCTGTAAACCTATTTTGTTGAGGGTTTTTATCATGAATGGATGTTGTACTTTGTCAAATGGTTTTTCTGCATCTATTGAAATGATCATATGGTTCTTATCCTTTCTCTTATTTTTTTAAAGATTTATTTATTTGAGAGACAGTGTGAGTGTGTGGGGGTGGGGCAACAAGAGAGAATCTTCAAGCAGACTCCCTACTGAGCATGGATCCGGACACAGGGCTCAGTCTCACAACCCATGAGATCATGAGCTAAATGGAAACCAGGAGTTGGAGGCTTAACCAACTGAGCCACTCAGGTACCCCTTATCCATTGTCTTATTGATGTGATGTATTATGTTGATTGATTTGCAAATATTGAACTACCCTTGCAACACAGGAATAAATCTCACTAGTTCATGGTGGATGATTTTTAAAAAAAATTTATTAAAATTCAATTTAATTAACATATACTGTATTAGTTTCAGAGGTAGAATTTAGTGATTCATCTGTTGTATACAACATCCAGTGCTCATTACTTCAAGTGCCCTCCTTAATGCCCATCACCCAGTTACCCCATTCCTCCACCCATCTCCCCTCCAGCAGCCCCAGTTTGTTTCCTATAGTTAAGAGTCTCTTATAGTTTGCCTCCCTCTCTGTTTTATGGTTGGATTTGGTTTGCTAATATTTTGTTGAGGACTTTTGCATCTATGTTCACAGAGATATTGGCCTGTTCTCTTTTTCAGTGTTGTCTGTGTCTTGTTTTGGTATCAGGGTAATGCTGACTTCATAGACTGAATTTGGGTTTTCCTTTCTTTTCTATTTTTTTGAATAGTTTGAGAAGAATAGATTTTAACTCTTCTTTAAATGTTTGGTAGAATTTGCCTGGTCCTGAACTTTTTTGGGGGAGAGGAGGGAATACTTTGATTATGGATTCAATCTCTTTGCTGGTAATGTTTGTTCAAATTTTCATTTCTTCCTGTTTTAGTTTCAGAAGGTTATATGTTTCTAGGAATTTATCCACTTCTTCTAGGTTGTCCAATTTGTTGGCATATAGTTTGCATAATATTCTGCTATAATTGTTTATATTTATGTAATATTGGTTGTTACTTCTCTTTTCTCATTTGTGATTTTATTTATTTGAATCTTTTTTCTTGATAAGTCTGGCTAGAGGTTTATCAGTTTTATTGAAAACAGCTCCTGGTTTCATTGATCTGTGCTATTGTGTTTTTTTATTTTTTATTTTTTTTTAGTTTTTATGTAATTTATTTCTGCTCTAATCTTTATTATTTCCTTCCTTCTTCTATATTTAGGTTTTGTTTATTGTTCTTTTTTGTAGCTCTGTTAGGTGTAAGGTTAGGTTGTTTATTTGAGATTTTTCTTGCTTCTTGAGGTAGGCCTATATTGCTATAAACTTCCCTCTTTGAACTGTTTTTGCTGAATCCCAAAGGTTTTAGGCCATTAGGTTTTTATTTTCATTTCTTTTTAATTTCTTCTTTGATTTTTTTGATTGACCCATTCATTGGTTAGCAGCAATGTTGTATAATCTCCATGTATTTGTGACCTTTCCAGGCTTTTTCTATTGGTTGATTTCTAGTTTCACAGCATTGTGGTCAGAAAAGATGTGTGGTATGACTTTGATCTTTTTGAATTTGTTGAGGCTTGTTTTGTGGTCTAATACATGATCTATTTTGGAGAATGTTCCATGTGTAATTGAAAAGAATGTGTATTCTGCTGTTTTAGGATGGAATGTTCTGTCTATATCTGTTAAAGCCATCTGGTCCAGTGTGTCATTCAAAGCCATTGTTTCCTTGTTGATTTTCTGTTTAGATGATCTGTCCATTGATGTAAGTGGGGTGTTAAAGTCCCCTACTATTGTTGTATTGTTATTGGTTAGTTCCTTTATGGTTGTTATTATGTATGTATTTGGATGCACCTATGTTGGGTGCATAAATATTTACAATTGTTACATATCCTTGTTTCATTGCCCCTTTTATCATTACATAGTGCACTTCTCAGTCTCTTATTACAGTCTTTGTTTTACAGTCTGTATTTTTTGATGTAAGTATTGCTACTCTGGCTTTTGTTTGACATCCTTTGCATGATAAATGATTCTACATCCCCTCACTTCCAATCTGCAGGTGTCTTTAGGTCTTAACTGAGTTTTTTTGTTGGCAGCATATAATTGAGTTTTGTTTTTTTACCCATTGTGTCACTCTTTATCTTTTGATTGGAGTGTTTACTTACATTCAAAGTAATTATTGATAGATGTATATTTATTGCCATTTTATTACTTGTTTTGTAGTTGTTTCTGAAAATTTTCTCTGATCCTTTCTTGTCTTTCTCTCTTTCACGGTTTGCTGGTTTCCTTTACTGACATATTTGGATTCTTTTTGTTTATTCTTTGCATATTTCTTAGTGATTTTTGATTTGTGTTTACCATGAGGTTTGTATGTAACATCTTAAGTTGATGGTCATTTAAATTTGAACCCATTCTTTACACCTCTCCTTCCCATGTTTTAGGAATGTGTCATATTTTACATCCTTTTATTTTTTTATTTTCCTTGGCTGATATTTTACAAAAATATTTATTTTTACTGCTTTTGTGTTTCTTACCTTCATACTATCATTTTTTGGTCTTTCCTTTCCACTCAAAGAGTCCCCTTTAATATTTCTTGCAGGGCTGGCTTAGAGGTCATGAACTCCTTTAGTTTTTGTTTGTCTGGAAACGCTCTATCTCTCCTATTCTTAATGATAGCCTAGCAGGATAGAGTATTTTTGACTGTGAGTATATCATGCCACTCCCTTCTGGCTTAGAAAGTTTCTGCTGAAAAATCCCCTGATTGCCTTCTGGGTTTCCCTTGTATGTAATTGTCTTATTTAATCTTGTTGCTTTTAAAAAGTTTTCTTTCTTATTATATTTTGTCATTCTAATTATAATATGTCTTGGTATGGATCTACTTTTGTTGATTTTGTTGGGTGTCCTCTGTGCCTACTAGATCTGGATATCTTTTCCTTTCCCAGATTAGGGGAGTTTTCAGCTATTATTCCTTCAAATAATTTTTTTCCCTCTCTTTTCTTTTTCTGGGTCTCCTGTAATGCAAATGTTATTATGCTTGATGAAGCCACTGAGTTCCCTAAGTCTATTCTCTTTTTGCATAATTCTTTTTTTTCTCTTTTGTTCACTTTGATTACTTTCCATTACTCTGTTTTCTAGGTCATAAATTTGTTCCTCTGCTTTTTCCAGCCCTCTGTTCATTCCATCAAGTGTGTTTCTTATTTCATTCATTGAGCCCTTTATCTCTGCTATGTTATTTCTTATGTCTTAAAGTCTATGTCTTAAAGTCTCACTCATATTTTCCACTCTTTTCTTAAGTCCAGTGAGTATTTTTATGATTATTATTTTAAATTCTCTATTAGGCATGTTACTTATATCTGTTTCATTTAGATCTCTGGCCTTGGCCTTTCCTGTTCTTTCATTTGGGACAAATTTCTCTGTCTTCTCATTTTGTCTAAGTCTTGTGCCTGCTTCTTTGTGTTAGGAAAGTCAGTTAGTTCTGTTCTTGAGGGTAGCAGCCTTAAGAAGAAGTCCAGGCTTGGGAGATGTGGTGTTGGCAGGGGTTGGGCCAGTCTTCTGTGGATGGGGGCCTGCTGCACTGGGACCGAGGCAACTAATTTACCCATTAGTATTTCATATTTTAATTATTACTTGTATTTTAATAATATTCGTTTTTTGAAATTTAAATTGCTAGTTCTTTGTTATTAGTATATAGAAATAAATTAGAGTTTTAAAATGGCCTTATACCCTCCAACTTTGCTTTTCTTATGAATTTCTTATGCATATCTGCCTATGGAATTATGTCATGCTGCAAATAAAGATTTTTTACTTCTTTGAATTTGCATGACTTTTATTTATTTTTCTTGACTTTTGCACTGGTTAGAATCTACAATGCAGTGATTGATAGAAATGTGAGAACAAATAGATATACTTGCTTTGTTCATGATCCTAGGAGGAAGTCATTCAAGTCATACTGTGAAGTATCATCTTAATTATAGGGTTTTCAAAGTCCACTGCATTAATTTGAGAAAGTTTCCTTCTATTTTTAGTTTACTGATACTTTTTATTATGGATAGATATTGAATTTGTTGAATTTTTTTCCTGCATTTATAGAACCAGTTATATGGTTTTACTTATTTCATCCGTTAATTTGGTGAATTATATTAGTTGATTTTTGAATGTTGAATTAGTCATGTATTCCTGGAATGTACCTCACTTGGTTGTGATGTATCATTCATGTTTATATATTGTTGGATCAGTTTGCTAATATTTTGCAAATATTTTCATGTGGGTTATTGATTTGTAGTTTTTCTCTTCTTTTTTGGTAATATTTGTCTTGTTTTGGCATTAGAGTAATTCTGGTCATAAAATGAGTTGGGAAATGTTCTTTTCCTTCATTTTCTGAGAGATTGTGTACAATCGGCATTATATCTTTTAATTGTTTTGTAGAATTTGTCAGTGAAAACATTTGGCTCTATAGTTTTCTTACATGGAATTTAACTATGCATGGTCAATGGTTTTAATAGACTTGATAGATTCATGGGCTATTTAAGTTTATCTATTTCTTCTTTAGTGAGATTTGGTAGTTTTTCTTTCAAGGAATCAATCCATTTCACTTATGTTGTAGAATTTATGGCCGTAAAATTGTTAGTAAAATCCTTTATTGTTTTTATATCTGTGGGACCAGTAGTGCTATGCTTTTTTCTCCCCATTTCTTATATTAATAATTCATTTCTTTCTTTCTTTTTCTTTTTCTCTTTCTTTCTTCTTTCTCTTTCTTCTGTTAGTCTGATTACAGGTATAGCAATTTTGCTGATATTAAAAAAAAACAGCTCTTAGCTTCATGAATTTTCTTTGTTGCTTTTACCTTTATAGTTTTATTGATTTCCACTAAATCTTTATTTCTTTCCTTCTGCTCACACTGTATCAATTTGTTATTCTTATTCCAATTTATTATGTGTAAACCTATGTAATTGGTTTTAATCTACTCAACTTTTCTAACATATGCATTTATTGCCTTGGATTTCTCCCTAACCATTGTTTTTCCTTAATCCCACAGATTTTTAATGTTTTGTGTTTCTTTTCATTCAGTTCACAATATTTTCTAATTTCCCTTGTGTAATTTTTTTGGATCTATTTGTTTAGAAGTGGAGTAATAAGTTTCCAAATATATGACTAGTTTTAAGATTTCTTTTTGTTGTGGATTCCAATTTGTGTTCAATTATACTTGTAATATTTTAATAACAAATTTTACATTTATTGAGGCTTATTTTATAACACGTAATGTGGTCTACCTTGGAAATTATTTCATGTGTTTGTGTGTGTGTGTATGTGTGTGTGTGTTTAAAAGAATGTGCAGTCTTCTGATTTTGGAAGTGGAATGATCTATAAACATCAATTAAGTCAAGCTGCTTGATGGTATTGTTCAAGTTTTCTATAACATTCCTGGCTTTTCCTACACTTTTTTCTATCCATTATCAACAGAAGGAATTTGAAATCTTTAACAGTAATTGTGGATTTAAAGAAATTTTTTCGTTTTAGTACTTTCAGTTTTTGTTTGATATATTTCAAAGCCATGTTAATAAGTGAATATATTTTTAAGATGCTTATTTCTTCTTGATTAACTAAGTGGTCCCTTTATCACTATGCAATAATCTGTAATATTTTTTCTCTGACCATAATTTGATATTAATGTAGCTACTTCTGTTTGTGTGTGTATGTATGTGTATATATGCATGGTGTATATTTCTTACCTGTATGTGTTTTTATATTTAATGCCAGTTTCTTATAGATATAGTTTGGTCATCTATTTTCATCTTATATAACTCTACTTTTTAATTAACATATTTATACTCTTTGCAATTAATGTGATTGTTTATATGCGTGGGCTTAAATCTGTCATCTTGTTATTTGTTTTCCATTTGTTCCGTGTGTTCTTTAGTCCTTTGCTTTTCTCCTTTTCTACTTTCTTTTGGATCAATTGAATATTTGTCCACTACTTGAATTTTATTTCCTTTATTGCTTTCTTTGTCTAGGGTTTACATATATATAGTCTTTAACTTATAACAGCCTACATTCTAATAATAGTATACCACTTGATGCATATTATAAGATAATAAGATATTTTGCTGGGTATAGAATTTTATATTAGTTCTGTACTAGTTTTCTAGTACTTTAACAGTGTTGCCTTACTTACTTTGCTTGCTAGTGTTGTTTACTTACTTGTGTTGTTTCTGCTTAGAAGTCTGCCATCATTCTTACCTTTGTTGTTTTGTGTGAAATGTGTCTTCTTTCTATGACTGCTTTTAAGATTTTCTTACTGTCATTGGTTAGCAACAATTGGGTTATGATGTGTCTTCTTGTGGTTTTCTTTATGTTCCTTTTTGGCTGGAGTTTTTTGAGTTTTTGGAATCTATGGTTAAATTGTGAAATTTTAGCAATTATTTCACTGCTTGAAATTGCCCATAGCTCATTGTTGTTCTGTTTATTTTTAAGTCTTTTTTTTTTTTTTTTTGGTCTCTCTGTTTCATTTTGGATAGCTTCTCCTGCTATGTCTCTAAGTTGAATGTTCGTTTGTTTTTCCTTCTGTAATGTCTAGTTCATCATTCAGGATGCTTTTCATGTCAGAGTTTATATTTAATTTAATTTATTTATTTATTTATTTATTTATTTAAAGATTTTATTTATTTATTTATTTGACAGAGAGACAGCCAGCGAGAGAAGGAACCCAAGCTGGGGGAATGGGAGAGGAAGAAGCAGCCTCCCAGTGGAGGAGCCTGACGTGGGGCTCTGTCCCAGAACACCAGGATCACGCCCTGAGCTGAAGGCAGGCGCTTAATGACTGCGCCACCCAGGCGCCCCGTGAGTTTATATTTTAATTTTTAAAAGTTCAATTTGTGCCTTTTAAAAATTTTCTATTAATCTTTTTATCATGCTCATGCTTTCTTCCACCTTCTTGAACACATTAAGTTATATTTATAACAGCTATTTTAACAACCTTATCCACTGATTCTATCATGTGTTCTTTCTGGATCTACTCCTCTTGATTAACACTTCTTGTCAATAGTGATTTTTTTGCTTCTTTTCGTAACTAGCTAAGCATAATTATGTTCCTGGTATTGTAGATTTTATGCTCTTGGATTCTAGGATTTTTTTTTATTTCTTTCAGTGTTTTTGATCTATATTCTGAGACACAGGTAAGTTACTTAGGAGTTTGTTTTTAAACTTTCTTATGTGGATGAAGAACAGCTATTAGTTTAGAGCTAATTTGTCCAACTACTAAGGCAATACACTTTTGAGGACTCTACTCCAGAAGCTGGCAAACACTTTCTTCTCAAGGGCCGGGTATAAATATTTTATACCACATGGAACAAATGGTCTTTGTTTTAAATACATAATGCTATCATTATAGAATAGATAATATGCAATAGCCATAGATAATATGTAAATAAGTTAGTATGGCTGTGTGCCAATAAAATTTTACCAAACAAAACAAAACAACAATTACAACAACAAAGAACAACAACGACAACAAAAACAACAATCCCCAAACCAGATGGCAGTCCAAATTTGGCTTGTGGCCATATTTTACTGGCTCCTGCTCTACTTAATGCTGTGTGTCAGGAAATCTTTCTATTATGGCTATTGGGAACATGAACTATTCCCATCGTTTTGTGAGCTCTACAGACCATTCTCCCTGCTTTCTTCTCTAGCTCTAGCAATTATTTTAAATGCATGCAAGATCAGTATTTAGCAAACAAGTCTTAAGGGAAAACTTCTGATGATCTCTGATGCTCATTCTCTCCTCTCTGGTAGTCTGCCTCATGAATTTGAGAATGCATGAACTTCTTGAATCTTGACCTCTGCTTCTTCAAACTCAGGCAACTGCCAGGTTCTGCTTGAGCTTACCCATGTTATGCTGCAAACTTTTTCCAGGTGTAAGCTGGGGTAATCAGAGTACTCTTTATTTTGATTCAGCAGTTTGACTCTTTGGGAAAAATTTTTTTGATTTCACTTGTTGTCCAGTGTCTAAAAGCTGCTGTTTCCTATATTTTGTCTGTTTTATAAGTCAAATGTATACATCTGATCCCTATTACTCCATCATAACTGGGAGCAGAAGTTGCTCCTTAAGTACTTTTTACTTACGAAGTCTCAATATTATACATATTCTCTTTCTATAAGATGCCAAGGGAAAGGATTCTAACCTTTAAAAAAATAGGTTTTGGAATGCCTGGGTGGCTCAAAGTGTCTGCCTTTGGCTCAGGTCATGATCTTTGGGTCCTGGGATTGAGCCCCGCCTTGGGCTCCCTGCTCAGCAGGGAGCCTGCTTCTCCCTCTGCCTGCTCCTCCTACTGCTTGTGCTCTCTTCCTCTCTCTCTCTGGAAAATAAGTAAATAAAATCTTTAAAAAAATAAAATAGGTTTTGCTTATTTTATTTCCTTTATGTACATTTTACTTACAAGTTGAAATATGGGGAGTCATTATGCACTACAGAAAGCATTTATTAAAGTTTCTTAATCTCCCAACATTATTTTCTCTAAGCTCATAAAAACTTTTAAATGTAAGTGGAAATTTGCCTTGTTTTCACTTCTCACTTTTTCCTACAAGCATATCTTAAAGCTTATTCTGCTAAAACTACTCTTGATACTTATCCTTTTCTATTCATATTAATGGATTTTGACTGAGACTATCCTGTTATATCCTCCCTGATTTTCACAAGGAGTAGTTTCATGTCAATTCCTAGCTTTAAGCTAAGACGGAGGGAAGTTGGGAGGGTTTTGGCACAGCTTAGATCTTGTAATATAACTTCAAAATTAAAATAAAAGAGTGGCAATGGGTAAAAAATTAAGAGAGAGACAAGAAGGCAAACCAGGTTGACATTGCAATGTGGGGTTGCACACAGGGATGAAAGTAATTAGAGTGTGGGCAGGTAAATATCAAGATGTCTTTGGCTGGAGAGCAGAACAAAGTTGTGACAGAGTTCTTTGTTTCAGTCTGATCCTATTTATACTATATCTAGTAGGATGTTGATATTTGTGAGTAAGGATTATACTCTTCTGATGTTCACAGTATGATGCCCTTGCCCTTATTTTTTCATCCTTTTGGTTATTTTAGCCTAAATATGACTTGGAAGGAAGAGAGTGGGTAGGGTCTGTGCCTCAAGGGAAAAATAGGCCCAGCAATTCTGAGCCAATTCAAAACCTTATGGGGTTACATATTATGAGATATTTCAGCTGCTATATAAATTAAACACTTCAATCAGTCAACCAATATGTTCTGTTTGTTATTCGATAGACACTGCATTAAATTTTGAGAATATAGGGATGAATATTACATATCCACTATCTTTGTGAATGTCAGTTTCTCATTGGGAATATAGTAAATAATTAACTGTACTTATTATCTCTAGTACTAGAGGTATATATGAAATGCTCAGGAATTCGATTAGCAATCCCTAGAGAATACATTAGCTATAATACTAGAAGTCTTTATCACTGTACCATAATATTCTTATTTTGACTGATTACTCATTATTTACATTTTACTAACAGAAAATAACACAGTGCTATTTTCTTCCCTGAGCTACCAATTTTCTTCTTCCTTTTTTTTTTTATTTAATATCATGCAGTAAATCATTATTTTCTTTTTCCTTGACTTTGATCTAAGTACATTTTGGAAGTAGCACTTTTTAAATATATATTTTAATATTCTACTTTTTGGATAGTTAGAAAAAATGTTTCCAATTATACTTAGCCATGGAGGACTAACTGCCATTTTTAGCACCTTTGTGGCATGAGAGAGATTTCCCCTATTTAAGTACTGATCATCTAAAACAGACATATGTTGACTTAGTAGGAAAAGATCACCAGATAATTTCAGGACTAGTTTCAGATACTTTTTTCTGTTGTCAACTGATGAACTCGTGTGAACCCTTTTCCTCCCCCCCCCCATTCCTTTTTCTTGTATTGGGCACATTGGATTAAGTTTGTCTGTCTTCTGAGGCACAGTAATGAGAAAACTAATTGTATGATTCTTATGATAGAATTCATATGAGAACATTAGGATACTTGAGAATAGTTTCTTACAGAAAATAATCCATTAAGAAGCTTATGCTTGCAGATGTCTTTGGAACTCTGTTACAGTATAAATTTATGAGCAAAAGAACAAGCTCATGTTTCTTCTAGAGTGGTAGTTGTAGGGTGTAGAACAACAACATCTGAATTAAAAATCGCTTTGTGAGATGCAGTCTGTTTTACCAAAAGAACACATGAATTGCTGTGATAAATCAGATTTCTCATTTATCCACCCTGACATCTGTTCTTTAATAACCTCCTGAAATGCATCTAGTAGTGTCATTCCTCACAGCATGTTCAGATGGTATGCATGCTGGGGAGTGTATAGTCAGACCAATGAGAGAAACAACAGACCAAACCAGGCTGCTGGCACCACATGGGCAATCAGGAAATCCAATGCTAAGTGGTCAGGCATACTTTGTACAGTATCAGCAGGCATCCATATTTGAGAAAGCTTAACTCAGCAGGTTGGGACTAGCATTAAAGTACAGGGGACAGGGAGTATCTGAAGTCGGATGGTCTGCAACTGAAGGTATGAGGAATAAGACCAGCCCTTCAGGGAGATTTTCAAGGGAGTCAGAAAACCTAAAGCCAAATACCCAGGATTGGATCAACACAGTGTGGGCTAGGGAGAGGGGAAGGCTCTTTGTGTATATACAGTGGGACTGGGGGAAGGAAAGAGTACCCAAATATAAATAGAACTCCTCAGACATATTAGATATTATTTTATGAGAGTGAGACAACTTTCAGTAGCTACTGTTGATATATTCTCTTTGTGAGATAGGCTTAGAAACTAACCAGGGCTGGGCCTGCAAATGAGGAGGTGAGGCAGCCAGAAGTTGACTCAGTGCTCATGCCACAAGAAAAAAGGGAAAAAAAAAGAGGGTCCTACCAGCATATCTGATTTTGGTCATATTTACTAACTTCATTCCCTTTAAATCTTTGTATTTCCTACTTCCTGCTTAGATTACATTTTGCTGGCAACGATTTCCTGTGAAAAGTAAAATTTCTTTTTATCTGTCTTACAGAAGAGTTAAATTAATAAATATCAGCAATGTCTTCTAGTTCTAAGCATCTATGATCTGGGATCTCTCTCTCTCTCTCTGTATATGTGCATCCCATAGATGCATATACATAGAAAGTTAGAGAAGAGAGTCATAGTGTATGCTTGTATGCATGTATATATATATATGTATACATATATATATATATATAGAGAGAGAGAGAGAGAGATCTAGAGTTAGATATCTAGAACTAAGAGAGCTCTTACTGATCTACTGATATCTATTAATTTCATAAATATGTTTCATATATATGTTATATATCTTTATATGTAAATCTATATATATGGAAAATATATATGGAAAGAGAATGATAACATTTAAACTATTTTAAAGACATATTTTAAGTCACCCTACTCAATAGCAGGTATTAGACATTAACAGCAGCAGACATTAACATTGTCAATTTCTGTCTGTCTCTAGCCTGGCTGGCCAAGGTCATTCATTTATTTTTTTCACTCAACAATATGATTAAGTACCTACTACATTGTTGGCACAGAACCAGGCTCTGGAATACAAAGAGAAATAAGATATGGCCATGATTGAAATCTTACAACTAATAAGCACTAACGTTTGACTTGTCTCCGTGTCTAGACCAGATGGGCCTCCTTAATCTATAATTAAAGCATCTGCTGGGGCGCCTGGGTAGCACAGTCGTTAGGCGGCTGCCTTCCGCTCAGGGTGTGATCGTGGTGTTCCGGGATCGAGTCCCACATCGGGCTCCTCCGCTGGGAGCCTGCTTCTTCCTCTCCCACTCTCCCTGCTTGTGTTCCCTCTCTCGCTGGCTGTCTCTCTGTCACATAAATAAATAAAATCTTAAAAAAAAAAAAAGCATCTGCTGATGTTACCAATGTTGCCAGATGACCAGCAGCCTTTGTTGCCTAATCCTGGGCTAGTTCCTTCAATGAGCCCCGTAGATGCTTATTCCAAATAAGGTTCATGTTTGGTTGATTTGGACAGATGATCTTTTCCTGAATGAGGACAATTCTTCTTTCCTATTCAATGTGTCCTGGTTTCACCTAAAACTAGTCCCAGCTTGCTCTCTTCTTTTGGCTAGAAGCGCCCACCATGCCATGTGGTTTTAACAAGAGCTATATTAAAAAAAAAAAAGTAAAATTTTATTTCTAGGCTATGAAAGGAAGGTGAACATGTCATTTTATAAAAGTTAAACTCATTTTTATTCTATACATATATATAATTTCTTTTTTTGGTATTTGATTATTACTTTCCTCTTTTCAGATTGAAGAGTAAGACATAATGTGTCGGTTAGGGTTCATTCAGAGAAGTAGAGCTATGAACGATAAAAGGTAAGAGATTTATTATAAGATTTAAACCTTCCGCAATGGTGGGAACTGGTTGGGAAATTTTTACAATGCTGGTATGAGCCTCGGTTGATCTTGAAACCATTATGTTTCAACCAGATTGAAAGGTGGTATAGGAGCAAGGAAAACTGGAAAAATCTAGGAAGGATGATCCCATAAGTACAAACTGAAGGCTGTTTGTCTCTCATTGCTTGGAGCTGTTCCCATGGATGACTTGCAGCTAGTGCCTTAGGCTGTGCATGTTTTGTTGCAAGTCTCAGAGCAGCAGCAGAAGATCTGGCAGATTAAGAGTTGCTGTGGATTCAGGGGCTGCCACATACCAAAAAGGTGATCAATGACAATGTATATCATTGATAATGTAAATGCACTGCCAGCAGCACTTGGCCTCTCACTGACCTTCAGAGAGTAGTAACAAAATGACTGTGGCTTCACTTCCACTTTCACATCTTGTGCAGATATTGACCAACGCTTGCTTAGGACCATATAAAAAGAGAATTCTGGGAAAGGTAGTTCTAGTTTACCTAAGTTGACAGAATAAAGCCGCAACAATCTAACCACTTGTCAAATTGGTACCCACATACACTTATTTTAACTGTATTTAATGCTGAAATACAGTATCAAAATCACACTTTCACTTAATATGATGCAACTATCTCCTGTACACCTAGAAACACACTAATCCTGTCCCCAAGATAGGATAGAAAATTCTTTTCTCCATCTTTGATATTCATTCCTTTTCTGAGTTCTCCTTTCGATGTTCTATAGTTTTCATCCTGATTTATAGATTAAGTACTATTTACATATCCTATGTCAGATGGTAGGGAAATGGGAGAGAGGGAAAAAAAAGTATTGGTTATACATACAATTATATTCATGTGAAAATAAAAAAGAACTATTATAATTATTGTAGTCATCATTTCTGCAATGGATCATGTAGTTATAGCTAGTATCCATAACTTTCTTTTTCTACTAGCTGTTTTACTCTCAGGAGGAAACTCAATTGGTTGTAGTTCCTTACTGGTACAGTGACCCTAGCCTTTATTGTTGAAGTTTCTGGGTCAGAAGTCTTGCCTCTATTAGATTGCTGCTGTTTCCATTTGATTTTAATCATAGCATGGTGATACAATCAAGACATCCCAGGGGATCTCCTGCTTTACAAACATAATCCTAATTATTCCTGTTATGTTGTAGTGACTCAATTTCCCCTTGAGTTAAAATCAATAATCCCAGCCAGTACAGTAACCTTCTCTTTGTCTGTCTACTCACTGGAATGAGGAACCCAAAGTGGCCACGTGGGTAGTTTTGACTTTCTGTTTAATAGAATTATTGCTGTGTCTCCTGATGGAGGCACTCTTTCTATGGCAATGAAGACCTCTAGTCTAGCAAAACTCAAAGTTATAAGGATGGGAAGCAAATATTTTGTTCATGTATAGATCCTTAGAGGTAATAGTTTGAGAAGCTATGCTCATTTCCACCTCTTGACTTCCAGATCCATGAATCCTGGCAATAAGAGAAATAGCACCATACATTGGCCACTAATTTAGAGCATGTATCATATTCTAGTGACATTACCCAGCCCTACAAGGTGTTGCCATCCAGCTAATACCATGACTAAGTTTTCAAAAGGCCATTCTATTGTTCTATCAGATTTTCACAGTGACAGGAACATTGTAAATCCGGTGAATTACATGTGTATGGGCCATTGCCATACTTTATTTACTATAAAATGATTTATTTTGTCATAAGCTATGCTATCTAGAATATCATGACTGTGAATAAGGCATTTTATAAGTTCACGGATGGTGGTTTTGGCAGAAGTGCTGCAGGCAGGAAGGCAAATCCATATTCAGAATAAGTGTCTGCTTTCTAGCGAGAACAAAATGCTGCTCTTCTATGATGGAAGTGGTCCAATATAATCAGCCTAGTAGCTGGCTACCAGGTAGCTGGTTAATCCTTTCTGGGAATGCAATACTGGAGGATATTATTGGTCTCTGCTGTTGGCAGGTTGGTCACTGACAGTAGATCAGCCGTGGTGAGTGTATTAGAGTTCTCCAGAGAAACACAACCAATAGGATATCTATTAGGAAGAGCTTTATTATAAGGAATTGGTCATACAGTGAGGAGACTGAGAAATCCCACTGTTTGCCATCCACAAGTTGGAGATCCAGGAAAGCTGGTGGCGTAGTTCAGTCTGAGTCTGAAGACCTGAGAGACAGGAGCAAAGACAACAGGAGAAGGTTGATGTCCTAGCTCAGCAGTCAGGTAGAAGGGGTCAAATTCTTCTTTCTTCCACCTTTTTTGTTCTATTCATGCCCTCAATGAATCAAATGATGCCCACCCACACTGGGGAGGGCTATCTACTTTACTCAGTCACCACTTAGAATGTTCATTTCATCTGTGAGAAATACCCTCACAGACGCACCCAGAAATAATGTTTATCCAAATATCTTGGCACTCTGTGATCCAGTCAAGTTGACACAAAATTAACTATTACAGGGCAGGGAGCAAGTCCATGTTGCTAAGCACATGCACAATCAACATCATGCTGCCTTAACTACTTTGTTTATCAGCCCCCTGGGCAAGGAAAATGGTGGTTGGTAATTACCTTCCATAAGAAAGAATAGTTTTAGCCACCTCATTATTAAGGTCCTCCTCTGCTGAGGGCATTCTTTGGTAAGCATTCATATAGGACAAAAATATCTCTATACTCTTCCCATTTGGGGGGATGTTCTGGCCATGTGCCTCTTCCTAAGATCTCTATGGACAGTTTTCTAATCTTGTTCCTTCAAAGTGTCTGATGATTCAGCTAAGTCATTAGTCACTGTCCATGAATCAGATACCTCTGGCCATCTCTTTTTAGGACTTCAGGATTTGCTTAAATTAACTCTTTTATGACACTTTCATTTGATTATGGAATGCCACTATGCAGTTCTAACTTTTTGGCTTCATAGGTCAAACAACCCCAATAAAAAATAGGCAATTCAAGACACATGGTAACTTAATGGACCATGATTAGCATTCAGGCTCAACCAAGCTCCAGTAGTAAAGGCAAAAGTCTTTTCTAAAGAAAAAAAAAAAGGAAAGGAAAAAAAAGAAAAGATAAGAAAAGAAAAGAAAAAAGAAAGAAAAGAAAAGAAAAAGTTATTGACAGTGGCATAACTGCTCCCAAATCCTAGAGATCTGCACTGTGACTCACTTAGGGATTCCTGCCAAAGGCCCCATGCAGCATGACTGTCTGCCTCAGGCATTTAAAGCACTATCATATATGCTGGACCATACAATCTGAATGACAGGAGAGCTTGTCTGACAGCCTGGACATACTGCTCAGCCTTTTTAAAAAAAATTGTGTCCCATTCAGTATGCTGACAAAAAAAATCTTCTGAGATTTAGGCTGATGGACAAAATTGGATTTTAAAAATTCAGCAGGTTATGGATACCCATGAAGTCTTTAGAAAAATAACTAGTCAGCTTTTTCCTTGCCAATGACACACTCATATTGCTTTTTCTGATCACTTTGAGAGGATTTTTAAAGATTATTTTCTATGTTTTTTGAGTTTCCTATTGACTAAAATCCTTAGAGTGTTTTTAAGATGCATTTTTATAAAGCAGTTGGGTCTGTACAGTTCTCTTAAACCTTGCGCATGTGGTCAATTCCATAAATTTGTTTAATTAATCTTTGAACAAAGAAAGAGACAATAAATGTAAATGGGATAAATGTGCATACTGTATGAAGAGGTACAAGATGTGGATTAAATATATATGGTAGTTTATATAACCCCTGATACTCTTGGGTACCCAAAGAAATTATACAGTTTTTCCTTAAATTGTAATTTGTATTCCCTTATACAGCATGGATGTGAATATATATAATATTTTATATAATATACTATATGTATATTATATATACCACATTACATTTAATTATTATGTCTACTTAGGCTTTTCTTGGTTATGATTTTTCTCAGAGTTTGTTTTTAACGACCTTGAAAATTTTGAGGTGTACTGCTTAGGTAATTGGTAGAATGTTCTGCAGTCGAAACTTGTCTGATATCTTTTTTATGAATATATTGGGATTATTTTGGTGGAGGGGAAGACCATGGAAGTAAAATGCCATTCTCATCACATCATCTCAAGGATACATACTATCAACATGACTTATCACTGTCAACATTAACTTTGATCATCTGCCTGATCATCCATTGTAAAGTTACTCTTTCATCTCCTTTCCATACTGTACTTTTGGGAAGGAAGTCACTATACAAAGCTGACACTTAAGGTGTGGAGAGTTATACCCCCTTTGAGGGTGGAATATTTATATAAGTTGGAATTATCTTGAATGGGAATCTTATCTCTTCTCCCTCACTTATTACTTGCAGTGTTTTATTGAAATTAATATGTGTTCATGATTATTTTGTACTTTGAGTTATATCCAATACTATATTTTGTTGTTCATATTGTTTCATCTTTGGCCATTAGGAGCCCTTTCAGGGGCCTCTTTGTTCCTTTGCTATACCATAATCATCACGGGTTTTCTGAGTACTTCCTTACTTTCTGCCACTACAAGAGGCTCCAGGCTTATCTTGTGTAGTTCCTAACTTGGTCCTGGAATCAGACATTTCTCCAAGGAGACTTGGTTCCTTTTACTGGTGAATGGTATTAGAAACCAAGATCTGAGTGCTAGGTGTACTCAGTACTTCTGTGGAGCCGTTGTTTCCAAGCCCTCCCAACTGACAGAGCGAGAAAACAAATGTGTGTATACTAAACTGTCTATATATGCATACTTGTAAATATTTCTATATATAACCATCTGCATCTGTATTAAGCTAAGTATGAATTTATACTAATGAACTCTAATTCATTACCACATGGATCTTTTTAACTTTCTCTTGTTTTTCTGTAAACACCCATTGCAAATATGAGAAATCTGATTTCTACCTGCTGTCATACATTTACCTAATTATTCTCTTCTAGCAAACATGTGTTATGGATTGAATGCTTTTGTTTCCCCAAAAGTCACATATAGAAACTATAATCCCCAATATGACTGTATATGGAGGTACGGCCTTTAAGGAGATAATTAAGGTTAAGTGAAATTATAAGTACCGGGCCCTAATCTGATAGAATTGTTGTCCTTGTAAGAAGAGGAAGAGACATAAGATCACTCTCTGTCTCTGCACACATACAGAGAGGGAGCCAGGTGAGGGTACAGTCAGATGGTAGCCAGAGAGATCTCAATGGAAACCAACCCTAATGGCACCTTGATTCTGGACTTCCAGCTTCCAGAACTGTGAAGAAATAACTCTCTGTTGTTGAAGCCACCCAGTCTGTGGTATTTTGTTGTGGAAGCTGGAACAGACAAATACATGTATAGTGGGTTCAGAATTGGGTTTTTTTTAATGTTTTTTTTATTACATTATGTTAGTCACCCATATTTCCACTGGGCCAACTTCATCAACCAAAGTGCAATGCTTATATCCACTTTCCTTTGCTTTAGAATCACAGTTGCTTAGGTAAGCACTTTTTTTTCTGTACAGAGTTCTTTATTCCTTTTTATTTTTATTTTTTTGATTTATTTTATTTTATTTTATTTTTTTACTAATTTTTATTTTGTTATATTAGTCACCGTACAGTACACCCCCAGGTTTTGATGCAATGTTCCATAATTCATTATTTGCATATAACACCCAGTGCACCATGCAATATGTGTCCTCTTAAGCACTTTTCTCTCCTACTTCTTTCAATGAAGGAAGGATTTACTCCATACATTGGTAATACAGTTAGATTCTTTTGTCATAGTCTGAATTCTGTCTTAGGATTCCTCAACATACATATTGACATACATCAAGGTTTACTCTTTGTGCTGTGAAGTTCAACAGATTTTGACAAATGTGTAGTATCATGTATCAACAATTATGGTATCAGACAGAACAGTTTCATTGCCATGAAAAAAACTCTCCTGTGCTTCACCTATTCATAAACTTCTGGTAACCACCGATCTCCTGTCTCTATAGCTTGCCTTTTCCAGAACATCATACACATTGAATCACAGAGGCTTTTCAGACTGATTTCTTTCACTTAGCAATATGCATTTAAGAGTCATCCATGATTTTGCAGGGCTTCAGGGGTAATAACCATGTTTTGTAGTTTCTGATGCTTTTACATTGTGGGGCCTTGCTGACCCTGGAGGGATTGCCCCTACCAGGGTTAGCTGATTCCTAGAGATAGCAAATCGCCTTTGAGCATACCTTTGAACAAGCTAACCAATCCAGAGCTGATACCACCAACCATCTTTGTCAGGCTCTCATAATTCAGTGAGAACTATCTCCCTGCCGTAATGACTTGGGGACAATACCAGAAAATGAGGGAAAACCTTTATACCTCAGAGCTCACTGAAATACTCAGAGTAGCTAATTCTAAACCTGTTAAGTCTTCTTACTCTTCCTTGTTCATTCCTTCCAGTGAAAACCACAATAAAAGCTTTTGCCCACATTTTCCTCATGTTCCTTCTGCCTCTGATTCCGGTGTTTTCCCATGTGGTCCCCCATAGCATGCCATGACCCCTCCTCTTGAGATCTGAATAACAAGCTATCTTTTTAGTGGCCATCATCTCCTAATCTGTTGGCCTTGCAATACCCAAATAATAATAAAACTTGAGTTTAAAACACCTAGTTCACTCCATTTTTTTACTGAATAGTATTCCATCGTATAGATCCACTGAAGTTTATTTATTCGTTCACCTATGGAAGAACACATTATTGGTTCTATTTTGGGGCAATTATGATTAAAGCTGCTATTAACATTCATGTGGAGGTTTTTGTGTGGTAGGCATGTTTTTAAATCAGTAGGGTAAATATCTTTGAGTGCAATTGCTGGATTATATGGTGAGACCATGTTTTTCTTTGTAAGAAACTACCAAAATGACTCCCAAATTGGCTGTACCATTTTGTCATTTTGCATTCCCACCAGCAATGAATGAGAGTTCCTGTTGCTCATATTTTGCCAGAATTGATATTTTTATTATTTTTAAAAACTTAGCCATTCTAATGTGTGTTGTTTAAATTTGCATTTCCTAATGAAAAATGACATTCAACATCTCTAATATACTTATTTGTCATTTGTATATTTTTTTTGGTGAGGTGCCTCTTTGTATCTTTTGTCCATTTTATAATTGTGTTGTTTATATTCTTATTGTTGATTTTAACAGTTCTTTGTATATTTTGGCTACAAGTACTTTATCAGATTGGTGTTTTGAAAATATTTTTTCTCCCAGTTGGTGGTTTATCTTTTCATTCTCTTAAAATTGTATTTCACACAGCAGATGATTTTAATTTTGATAAACTCCAGTTTATCAATTTTTTCTTTCATGGATCATATTTTCTTGTTTTGCACCTAAAAATATCACAAAACTCACAGACTACTTAGATTTTCTTCTAGACATTTTACAGTTCTAAATTTTACATTTAGGTCTATGATCCGTTGGGGTTAATTTTTGGGAAAGTTGTAAGGTTTTTCTTTTCTTTCTTTTCTTTTCTTTTTTCTTTTTTTTTCTTTCTTTCCTTTTTTCTTCCTTCCTTCCTCCCTCCCTCCCTCTTTCTTTCTTTCTTTCTTTCTTTCTTTCTTTCTTTCTTTCTTTCTTTCTTTCTTTCTTTTTCTTTTCTTTTCTTTTCTTTTCTTTTCTTTTCTTTTCTTTTCTTTTCTTTTCTTTTCTTTTGCATATGGATGTCCAAACATTCTATCAGCATTTGTTGAAACCTTTTCTTCATTTTATTGCCTTTGCACCTTTGCCCAAGATTACTTAACTATATTTACGTGAACATATTTCTGTTCTCTATATTCTATTCATTCATCTAGCTGTCCATTTTTGTTTTTGTTTTCCCAATATGACACTGTCTTTATTACTGTAGCATTGTGGTAACTTTTGAAATAGGGTCATGTGTGTCCTTCACCTTTGTTCTTCTTCAGAATGGTGTTGGCTATTTTGTGCATCTTGTCTTTCCACATAGCCTTCAAAATCAGTCTGTTAGTATCTAAAATATAGTTCACTAAGACTGAGATTATGTTCAAACTATAGATCAAGTTGAGAAGAATTGACATCTTAATACTATTGAGTCTGTCAGTCCATGAAGTTGGAATATATCTCCACTTATTTAGATCTTCTTGGATATTTTATTCTCTTATTGTTGTTCATTTCTTTCTCTTTACATTTCAATTTGAGAAGCTTCTAGTGACCTACCTTTAAGTTCAGTGATTCTTTTTTCTACTGTGTTCTCGTCAAAGTCATTCATTTAGGTAGTATTTTTGTGAAATCTAGTATTTCCTTTGATTTTTTCCTTAGAGTTTCCAACTCTCTATTGCCAATCAGTTCTTGTATGTTGTCCATTTATATCATAGTTATTTTAAATTCTCTGTCACATAGTTCCAGAATCTGAATTGTATCTGCATCTGATTCCAATGTATGCATGTCTCTTCAAACTGTGTATTTACTTGCCTTTCAGCATGCTTTTTAATATTTTGTTGAAGGCCAGACAATTTATAAAGTAATACAAACTGAAGGAAGTTGGCCTCTGGTCTGATATATTGATTTATGTAGGCATTGGGTTGTGTTTAATATTTTCTCTAGCTGTTTGTGCCAGAGGCTTCAAATTCTTATAGCGTTTTTGTTTATGTATTCTTTGTTTTCTTTGGGTTTCTTGAAGAACACTAAAAGAGTGAAGAACACTCTTTTAAATAGAGTTTTTCCCTCAGGGCTCTCTGAGCTATAATCCACTGCTATTTATAATAGATAACTATTGTGTAAGATAGAGTGTTGCATAAAGTGTGGGGGAGGGGAAGCATACTATAATATTACAATTAATCTCAGTCTTTTAGTGGGCCTGTCTCCTTCAGCTGTGACCTTCATGACTGTTTCTTAGCTTCCCTTGCTTTTGGTTAGACAGTAATTTAAAGGGGACTTGAGTCAGAGAAATGGCCTTACTCTATATAGAACAGACTCTGATAAAGTCTTTTCTTCTGGATAGTAGGCTTTGCTATGGAGAAGACCCTGGGTGTATTTCACCATATTTATTCTTTCTTGAAGTCCGACAGAGTCCTTTTTCTTGGATGTTCACAGCAAACAGGAACCTTGTGTGTTTCCTAAAAAATAAAAGCCCAGGAAATTGTGGCAACCCTATAAGATTGTGGCTTCCAAGAGTTTCTCTCTCTCTCATTCTAGTCTACGTTTAGCTTCCCGGCATTCATCAAAGTTGCCATTTCAGTGTTCCTACCAGTTTATGGCTCCAGAGGCTCCTGTTCAGGGTAAACAGATATCAGTCACAATTGTCTACAGTTGTCTGTCTCTCCAGATTTTGTGGTGGCAGTTCACTGAAACTTGTCTTATGAATCCAAGAAAATGCATTGGTTTTGTTTGTTCACCTTTTAACTGTTTTAAGGATGGGCATGATTTCCAAGCTCTTTACATCCCATAGGTGAAACCAGAAGTTGTTTTGATATCATTGGTTTAATTGCTCATGCTTTTGTTTTTGAAATTACAAAGCAATGTTGAATAACCATGTTTTTATTCACTATATTATCTCTTTTTAAGGAATTAGAGTCATTATATAGCGTATATTTTTTCTAGATGTTTTATTTGGTTTTCTAATTTTTAGTGAAAAGAATAATGCTTCCTTCCCAAAAGTTATGCTCAGCCATTACCTTTCTTTGAACTGAAGTACTACTTATATCCAAGATGTCAAAAATCTTTATCCCTTAATATGCTTCTCTGGCTTGAATTACAGTTCTGGGAAGTGGCTACAAATTTTGGTAACTAAGTAAAGTGGCTTTTTCATAAAGTTTATTTTTTTTTTTGTTCTGTAAAAGTTAAATGTACTGTAGGAATAAAGGAGAAAGAGGCCAGAAAAACTAAAATCTAAAAACTGATCAAAGTTATGATGGGAACACTTGACAGCTTTTTCTATGTGGTGAAGCATACATCTGTGTCTTTATTAAATGGAATTACTGTCCAGCAGATCATAAAATTACATGATATAATTTCCCTGTACTACCAAACTTCCTATGACTCACAGATACGAACTACCTTGTGTTTAACTAGTACTTTTTTTCTAATACAAACCAAGAGCCAAATTAGTTATTAAGCTTCCAGGAAAATGAACAAGATTGTCTTTGCTCTTATTCTGTCTCTTTAAAACCACAAATTTACTTGATGTTATTTCTTTTTTCTTTTCCAGTAAGAATTCCTTGCCAATTTTGATAAAAATCCAAAGCAATTGGCAGGCATCGATATTTCTCCCTCCTCTGCATGTCTCGGGAAATGACCCACCAATATGGCTCTGTGTAATTTACTTCTCCATCTCTGGAAACACCATTAGTAATATTAGCACTGTTTTAACGTATAGCAGTTTTACCTGCTTATCAGGTAGCTCAGCAACAGTAGACATGAACAATATGCAGTATTCTTTCTGGTTACAAGAATTTTACTTTTATGGTACCCTGGCTTGTAGAATATCAGACTTTCACGTGTACCTTTAGGAGTACAATAACAATAGTCCTAATTTATTACACAATTCTACTCTCCTAGAAATTTTACTCGTATCTTTCTCTCATTTAAATTTCACTTAATTTTATAAGTTATAGTATTAACAGGGCTGAGATTCAGCAGGTCCACCCTACAAGGCTAGATGGATTGTTTTGAGCATCACTATTTCATTTTAAAGATGAGAAAATTTTCTGGAGATTAATTGTCTCTATTAATTATCTCTATTAATTGGAATAGCAATAAAAATACAATTTTTAAAATACAAGACAGGAAGAGAGGAATAGATTACATTCACCTACCAGTGTATCAAAAGACGTGCAACTAGTGATCAAAATCAGGGCAAGTTTCCATGACCAAGATTATGGCTTTAGATTTCTTGGTTGATGAGAAATGAAAGCAAATTTCTTGCTCTCTGAAGTTTCCCATTCCCCCCCTCCCTTCCTCTTTTCCTCCTTTCCTTCCTTCCTTCCTTCCTTCCTTCCTTCCTTCCTTCCTTCCTTCCTTTTTTCTTTCTCACTCCCTCTTCCCTTCTGACCCTTTATTTTTTACTTATAATGAATACTTATAAAACTTTACTTAGAACTAGCTTTAATTACATTATTGTAATATAAGCCTAATTTCTATATTATCAAATTGGTCCCTATTAGCTGCTTGACAGGTTTCTGGCTTTTGTTTTGTTTGTTTGTTTTTTGCAGGAAGTAGTAGGGTGTTGACCCAACACAAACAGGTTTGGTGTACCATATGTTTCTCTGGTGGTGGGCATGGGGAGATGATGACCAAAAATACCATATGGTATTTCATCTTCTACCTCTTCTGTCCCAATTTAGTAGGTTGAATCTTATGGAATTGTTATCTAAAAATCAATAACATTGAAATTCAAAAACAGTTTCATGAGATGCAACCTGACATATTCACTGACATCAAAGTAAATTTGTATCTAGGATTGAAAAATTCTAAGAAAGTCTTGTGGAATGAAAAGAGACTGAGTAATTCCTTAGCTCAGTATGTTGTTGGGGGAGTGGGTTGCAAATCAGACACTGATCTCTCTTACTGCCAGTAGGTGGAAACACTTTCTTTACTACTTTCTATTTTTATCTTGAGCCACAGGTCCCTGCAACATCTATCACGTATATCTATTCTCCAGAAACCCAGTGGGTCAGAATAAATGCTTTTATTTTATGGCTACGGTATGCTATTAAAATGGCAATTGTATGATCAAATGTGTGTGTGGGTGTTCGTATCTTCAATCATCTCCTAAATTAAGAATGGAACATGTCCAGATTCATTGGACTTAATTCCCACACAATTTTCTGACCAAATGCCACAGACCTCATATTGACTTCTTATCTAAAATTAGAGGCAATTGAAATGAATTATAAGGTGTTTCATAAGATTCTTTTAAAAATAATTCTTACCTCTGTTTGTAATTCCTCATAACATCCTTTCCCCTTCATCTCCACTCTGTGTGGGGTGATTTATCATTGCAGATTTTCTCATATTCTAATTTTTTTCTTCTTTAGTTTTTTATTAATTCTGGGCTACTGCTACTAGTTTAAATTGTGGTTTTACTTTCTCCTGGTTGAAAAAATAAAACAACATGTAAGGAAAGTTATCCATACAGATGACTCAATGTTTACAGATCTTTTGGTGGAGAGAAAAAATGCCTGGCCTATTGGCACAGGAGACAGGGCTCGGGGCAGTGTGAACCTTGAGAGCAAAAAAGAGAATTTCTAAATTATTTTATACTATGGGCTCCTAAGGAGAATCAGTATGGTTTGACTTACACAAAACCTATCTTTGAAGCTTTGCTGCTCACAACCCAGATGCAGCTTATGAGAACCAGATTTCTCAGTCAAGTTAGAGAAATAAGCAGCTCTGAGCACTAGGTTAACCCATAGGTAAGTTAGCTTTCCCTATTAGACTCAAGTGACAGTTAATTGCCTTCTTGTGTTCAAGGTTAGATAGTTACCACAGGTGTTTATGATTATGATTAAAATTCACAGATGAGATTATTGGTCATTTTATCTAAAATGTATTATTTAACTGGAAAGCAAATAAAAAATCCAACCACTACACAAGCAGACAAGGAAAAGAACTTTATAGATGAAATTGAAAATGTTCAAGAAGTGTGTTGGGTCCGGAAGATTTTGATTTTTCTCCAAAACATTAAGTAATACATAATGTCCATGCTATTTAATCTGTTTATTTTACCAAATCATTATAATATAAATAATGCCTTTTGGCCTAAGTAAGTTGTATATATGAAGAGAAATGCAGGTGAAATTAACTAATGAATATACAGTCAACGTTTCATAATAAGTAACAGAATTAACTGGTGCACGGACTACTGAGAGTAAAGGTAGAAAGGACCTGGAATCCATTCTCCTCCTCAGTGGTGCTTGGTGAACAGCGGCAGCTGGAGAGAGGGATTTTTTTTTTTCCTTTGATGGGGGAAACAACCAGTGCAAATGCTAAAGATGTGTGAGGATGGCTTGCTTGTGGGTTGGTAAGGAGCTGTGGAGGTGGAGAGAAAGGGGGAGAGTAGAAGGGGAAGTTAGACAAATGACAGGCAACTAGAACTCAGGGGCCTTTGTGCAACTCAGGTGTGATGTCAGGACCAGCAACATCAGTATCCACCGACAGCATGCTAGACATGTAACATCTGAGGTCTCACCTTGACCTAGTGAGTTATAATCTGCATTTTAACAAGGTCTTCAGGCAATTCTTAGACATGTTAAATTCTAAGAAGCATTGTCCAATGTAAGACTCTGGCTTTTACTCAGGGACAATGATTGGCTGTACATTGGTAAAATGTGGGGGGCGGGGCTTTAAAAAATAATGATTGCTTAATCCCATAAAAAAAGATTATAATTTAATTGGCTGAGGGTAAGACCTTAGCATTGGCATTTCTAAATTCTCCTAGTGATTCTAATGTGTGGTAAGTGTTGAGCATGGCTCCTCCAAGTAACATAATATGATTTTCCATTACAAAAGATCATTCTTGCTGCTGTGTTAAAAAATGACTGTATGCTAAGTGAAATAAGTCAAGCAGAGAAAGACAATTATCATATGGTTTCACTCATTTATGGAATATAAGGAATAGAAGGGAGATCGGTAGAAGGAAGGGAAGAATGAAGGAGGGGTAAACAGAAGGGGGAATGAACCACGAGAGACTATGGACTCTGGGAAACAAACTGAGGGCTTCAGAGGTGAGGGGGGTGGGGGATTGGGATAGGCCGGTGATGGGTATTAAGGAGGGCAGCCGGTGATGGGTATTAAGGAGGGCACATATTGCATGGAGCACTGGGTGTTATATGCAAACAGTGAATCATGGAACACTACATCAAAAACTAATGATGTACTGTATGGTGACTAATGTAACATAATAAAAAATTAAAAAAAAAGAAACAACTGTATGAGGACAAGATTTTTAAGTTGGTTAGAAATTATATGAAGACATTAATAAAGATTTGGAAAAAATAGAATGGAGATTCATATTATCCTCTTAAGAAAGTTCAGATTCTAAAGATGTCTATTCTGTTCTCAGTGATATATTCACTTAATTCATTGATATATTCATTTAATTCAATTTTCATCAAGCTTCCATAAGATTTTATTGAAACTTGATAAAATGCTTCTAATACTCATCTAGAAACTTAATAAGTATGAAAATAGGGACTTAAATTTTGATAAAGAATGAAATAGAATACGTAGTTTGAGAGCTTTTAAAACCTTTATCAATCTTCAGTAGTTATTTCAACAAATATATCAATGGAGATACAGTAGAAAGTTGAGGTACAGATATAAATATATATAAGAATTGAATATTTTAGAAAAGTGATATATATATTAGAAAAGTGATATTATATATATATTTTAGAAAAGTGATATATATATGTATATATATTAGAAAAGTGATATTTTAAATTAATCCTTTTGGGATTGCTCTTTGGGAGATTGTCTTTCATACACTGGATAGTCTTTCCTGCTTTGTTGAAGATTAATTGGCCATATAGTTGTGGATCCATTTCTGTATTTTCCATTCTGTTCCATTGATCTATGTGTCTGTTTTTGTGCCAGGACCATATTGTCTTGATGACTATAGCTTTGTAATATAGCTTGAAATCTGGAATTGTGATGCCTCCAGCTTTGCTTTTCTTTTTCAGGATTGCTTTGGCTATTTGGGGTTTGGATTACCCTTTGGGATGTCTATCCCTTATACATTGGGATAAGTTCCAGATAGAAGAATTAAAGACATATATGTAAAAAAATTCCTATAAAATATAACCAAAAGAATCATGCATATGTATGTGTAAATGTGTTTTTGATGTGGGTTAGTATTTATTTAAGCATGATATAGGCAGAAAACATAAAAGAGAAAATAAATTTGCTTAGACAAAAACAGCCATAGTAAATGAAAATGTAAATAAGATTCTGTGGGAAATACTTGTTACATAAGTGTTAGACAAAGGGTTAATATAATTACACACATATAATATATTGTACAAATTAATAATCAAAATGATAAACACTTTAATAATACAATGTGAAAGTTAACCCAAAAAATTTAAAAGAAGAAATGCAAGTGGATAGTAAACATGCAGACACATGTCAAACATCACTATATTTTCAAGAAATTTATGTTAAAATCATGATTTATCAATTTTGCCTGTTGACTTCAATTAAAAATATTATAAAATTATCTCATTAAAATAGTGATACTTGATCTGGGAAAGGATATAGCAAAATGGGCATTCCCACATACTTCTTTTCAAAATGGGTATACCATTAATTCAAATGATAATTTTATGGGAAATTTTATTAAAATAATAATCTTTGTCTGTAAACAAAAACTTGGCCCCTGATATATTTTTGCAGCATGTTTTTTAAATAATAAAAAAATAAAAATTCTACAACTATTTAATGTTCCAATAATTTAAGATTGATCTGAGCAGTGTAACACCATGTAAACATTTTGTAGGTCATATGATGGTATGTTGAAAGGAAAAATACTCTGTATTAATATTTGACATGCAAATATACTTACTACATACATTCAGTAAAAAACATATGTGAGGATAATGTGTGTAATATAAATTAAAGATATCTTTATAGAAAAATCTAGAAGTGCCAACATTTTAATTATTTGAATTATTACTTCTTCATATTTATGTTTATCTTTAATATCTATAATAAATATGTAATTTTTTGGAAAAAAACTTTCAGTTTAGAATAATTTTAGATTTATAAAAAATTGCGTAGAGTTCCCATATATCGTTCATATGGTTTCCCTTGATGTTAATATATTATATAACTCTGGTGCATTTGTTAAAACAAAATGTTAACATTAGTGCATTACTATTAACTAAACTACAGATGCTTTTTGGATTTCATGAGTTTATGAACTGATGTTCTTATTCTATTCCAGGATTTAAGCCAGGACACCACATTGCAATACTGTATTACTTTTCTAAAAAGAAAAAGCTTCCAAAACTCATTGAAAAATAATAATAACAACACAAATTGAGGAACAACATAATTGAGGAGCAACAACATATTTGAGGAAAACTATGGCATTTGAGCATAAAATGGGCTTTTTCTAGGCTTTCTATTGGCCAAGAAAAAGAGGGAAAGATGATAGGGAACATAATGATTCACCATCTGGTACTGTGTTCCCCCTGCATCCTTGAGGCAGGTAACAGATGGTGGTAAAGGAGTTGAGGGAAGATATCCACACCACTTTTCCAAGGATTCCAATAGAAAAATGTTATTTCCCTATGTGAAGGGTATCCATAGCAACAGATCTTTACTCTGGTTTAAATTATATCAACCAAATATACTTTAATTCTGCTCAGAAACTCTGATTGGCCGTCATATCTTATCCATAAGGAATTGAAAATTAGTTTATTAAATGCAGCTTGGTAGATATCTGTGTTCTACGGGGGAAAATAAGAAAAGAGATTTGGTAGTAGTCAAATATTTAGGACTACCTGTGGCCTAAAGAAGTATTTTGGCCAAGTCTTGTCTAAAGGTAATTGAATTGTGCTCATCCATTTCATTTCTCTTGCTGGCTGCCCTGAGAGACAAGAGGCATATTTTTGTAAGGTAGCCAGAACAGGACTCTTAAGAGTAAAGTTTTAAGGGTGATTCAGGTTTTACATATCTAAGAACTATGTTACTAATGCATGTGGTACCCAAGAAACTCATTCCTGCAATCTTTCACTGAATTTATTCAATAAAAAAAATAAGATGTATTAGTTCATCTCTTCTTGCCCAACTCTAGTGCTCTATGCTTTGGGATAATGCCGTTAATCTCCTCTATCTCAGGATTTATCTGGCTTCATGTAATAGAGGATCCAACTGGAAAAATCTAGTCAACCTCATTAACTTAGAAAGTCTTTTTTTTTTTTTAAACCAGGATTCTTTCAATTAGTGAGGACCATAGGAAATTGTCTTTTGGAATCAGGCTAAGTGGTTGAATGTCAGATGTGTTTATTGGACTCTCTGGTGCCTGCAACAAATCACTTGTACAAATCACTATGCAGATTTCTCTGGTGCCTCATCCCTTGTGATTATGTCCAATCTTTTTTATATCTAGGCAGTATAATTCTGGATAAAGCATAGTTAGTAAACAATAGACTTCTGAACCTAGGAATGAGTAAGCACTATGGAGGCAAAGGCATACCTGTAAAACCCATCTTGGTGAGGAGGCCTCACTTTGTGATGACCCCTGCACTGTTTTTTTTTTTTTTTATAAGACATTTATCCACCAGTGAACAATTTTATTTTTCTGAGAAAGTTGTGGCTATCAACTCCAGGAAACTTAGGCCCAGGGAATTTTGGCCAGGACATAAAACCTAGGATTACAGATATACAGGGTAATTCTAATTACAATGCTAACAGATGTATCGAATTCTTGTTTGTGGTCTCCACGATGCTCATGCCCTGCACTGGTTTTGGAATAAGGTAGAGCTGGATTCAGTCTGGCTGTCACTTACTTGCTGTGGGATTTCAGGGTTGTTCCTCACCCTCACTTGTCTTCTATTTCCTTGTTTATAAAATGGGAATCCTAATATTCTTCTTACAAAGTTGTGAAGATTAAATGATATCATGTATATAAAATATTTGACACATAACAGTGATTCAGAATGGATGCTTTATTCTCCTATTTGGTCCTACTTATTCCCTGAAAATCATGCTACCATAATCCCAAAGATACAATTCTTTTTTTTTTCATAGTAATATTTTTATTATATTATGTTATTCACCATATAGTACATCCCTGGTTTTTGATGTAAAGTTCGATGATTCATTAGTTGTGTATAACACCCAGTGCACCATGCAATACGTGCCCTCCTTACTACCCAAAGATACAATTCTTATGCAATCATTATGTTTTGAAGCTAGGAAAGGGTAAAAAACCAAAATAAAAAACTCCTCAGTGTTTTCCAATACAGTCAAGTGAAATGAGAGTTTTGGATGTCAATATAAAGACATGCCCTTTTGAATCATGGGATCTCAGAAAGATAGGGTAAAATTATATTGTGGCTTGTGCTCCCATCACACTGAATTTCCAGAACCAGTCACTCTATAGATGCTTAGTGCCAATGATTTACTTTCTAGATTCATTTGATCAGTTCTTCCAATAAGCCAGAACTAAATGAATCCCAAATGACTTTCAGCTATTTTAAGACAAGTGTCATTTTCCTTAAAGCCAGTCATTACATATCTTCCCTGATGTGTATTTCACATTTTCCTGCCAAACAATTTCTGTAATAAAGATTACAAAAAATGAAAAAAAGGTTTATTTTCAAAATACTTCAAGCTATTTTAATTGAAAGAAGATGACATATAAAAACATCTGATCTAAGCACACACTAACATTAATATGTTGTAGTTAAAAGCTCTAAAATGATGTAAAAATAATTTGTTTAATTACATTTTATTAGAGGTAAGAGAATAACTTAGTGCTACAAGTGCACTTTAGAAAAAAAAACCGAATTCACTAGTTCTTAATCACTTGTATGTCTAACCATTAAATGAGTTGCTTAATTTAAAATGTGAATTCTTAGGTTTCACTGACAAATATTTTGAATCAGTGGTGCTTGGGTGGTGTCCCTGCAATATGCCTTCAAGCAAGCATGCAAGTGAATCTCAGGCAGATTTTCTTTGTACAATATTTTGTGAAACAATTGGAGAATGGAATTTTATTGATATGGAGGTATTTGATAAATCCAGTTCCACTTGCTTACAATTCTGAATTGTTTCAATCATCATTACTTTAGCCTTCCATAATTCCCATATTCCAAGGAGTTCAAGATGCTGTGAATTTAAGATTAAAGCCAAGGTAATTTTAAAGTTCTTGAAATTCTAAATATCCTTATTTAAGGTATGTGTATGTTTCAGTTGTATTAAAAATACTGTGTACAAGATTGTAGAGACTCCTCAGAACTAGTGAAATGAGTGCATGAGACAAATATTTGACTAAAATTACCTAGAAGTGTAGCTGATACTAGAAAATGGCATCTTGCGTATTGAATTTAATGGTTACTTTGCTTAAATTTTCAACCTAGAGACTGGTTGTATAGACCAGCACTTCTCAAAGTGTGTTCTGTGGACTGATGCCATCCTTGAACTGTTTTTGTTACCAGTGACAATATAGAAATTAAGCGTAAGCTTTCAGAAACTTTAATAGCATTTTGAGAGTAAATTTATGTTTGTTGTGTTTAATAAGTAAAATAAATTGGGTTTGCATTTTGTATGTCTTTTACTCAAACTTCACTTTTCTAACAAGGGTATTAGACCTAAATGAATTGGAAATTTTAAATAAAATTACACTTTCACAGGTGAATATATAGTAAAGGTAGTGAGTAAAGGTAGTTAAACCACATAACATAAACAGCATAAAACTAGTATGAAGGTTAAAGGACAAACTAATAAAATTAACTATAGACAAATAATTAGTTAAGGGATACACACACACACAAATATGTAAAATATAACCAGCCAGAAAACAACGAACAAAATGGCAAAAAGTACATACTTATCAATAATTACTTTAAATATAAATGGACAAAATCCTCTAATGAAAAGACATAGGGTGGCCAAATGGATAAAAAATACAAGACTCCTCTGTATGTTGCCTACAAGAGACTCGCTTCAGATCTAAGGATACACACAGACTGAAAGAGATACTCCATACAAATGGAAGCAAAAAGAAAGTTGGTATAGTTATACTTATATCAGACGAAATAGACATTTAAACAAAGACTAACAAAGGACAAGAACATTACATAATGATAAAGGAATCCAACAAAAAAATACAACATTTGTAAATATTTATGCACCTAATATAAGAGTACCTAATATGTAAAGCAAATATTAATAGACATAGGGGGAGAAATTGGCAGCAATACAAAGTAGGGGTCTTTAATATGCCACTTACATCAGTGGAGAGATCACCCAGATAGAAAATTAATAAGGAAACATCAGCCTTAAATAACACATTAGACCTGATTGACTTAATAGATAGATACAAAACATTCCATTCAAAAACATCAGGACACATATTCTTCTCAAGTGAATATGTAACATTCTCCAGGATAGATCACATGTTAGGCTACAAAACAAGTCTTGATAAATTTAAGAAGATTGAAGTCATATCAAGTATCTTTGTCAACCACAATGGTAAAAACCTAAAACTCAGTTAAAAAAAGGAAACTGGAAAAAATCACAAGAATATGGACGTTAAACAATATATTACTGACAACCAGTGGGTCAATAAGGAAATAAAGGGAAAATCAAAAATTATTTGGAGACAATTTAAAATGAAAATTCAACAATTTAAAACCTTGGGATGCAGCAAAAGCAGTTCTAAGAGGGAGGTTTGTAGAGATACTGACCCTGCCCTAAGACACAAGAAAAATATCAAATAAACAACCTAACTTTACATCTAAAGGAACTAAAAAAAAGTAGAATAAATGACACCCAAGGTTAATAAAAAGGAAGGAAATAATAAAGATCAGAGCAGAAATAAATGAAATAAAGACTAGGGAAAAAAAAAGAAAAGAAAACATCAATGAAACTAAGAGCCGTTCTTTGAAAAGGTAAACAAAATTAAGAAACTTTAGCCAGACTTATCAAGAATAAAAGAGAGAGGACTCAAATAAATAAAATTAAAAAATGATATAGAAGAAGTTACAACTGATACCACAGACATGCAGAGGATGGTAGGAGTCTACTATGAACAATTGCTTTCCAACAAATTAGACAACATGGAAGAAATGGATAAATTCCTAGAGACTTATAATCCTTCATGAGTGAATGATGAAGAAATGGAAAAACTGAATAGACTGATTACTAGTAAGGGCATTGAATTAGTAATCAAAAACTTCCCAACAAACCAAAGTCCAGGGCCAGAGAATTTCACTGGTAAATTCTACCAAACATTCAAAGATTTAATACCTATTCTTCTAAAACTCTTTCAAAAAAATGGAAGAAGAGAGAATGCTTCCAAATTTATTTTACAAGGCTAACATTACCCTGATACCAAAACCAGACAAGGACACCACACACCCACACCCACACACCCACCCACCCACACACTCACTCACACACAATCATAGGTCCATTATCTCTGATGAACATAGATGCAAACATTCTCTACAAAATATTAGGAAAAAAACAAATTGAACAACACATTAAAAAGATCATACACCACTATTAAGTGGGATTTATTTCAGGCAAGGAAGGATGGTCCAACATCTGCAAAATCAATCAGTGTGATACACCATCTTAACAAAAGGAAACATACAAATTATATGATCATCTCAATAGATGCAGAAAAAGCATTAGACAAAATTCAATATCCTTTTATGATAAAAATTCTCAACAAAGTAGGTACAAAGGAAACATACCTCAGCATGATAAAGGCCTTATTGACAAATCCACAGCTAACATCAAACTCGATGGCAGAAAGCTGACAGGTTTTCCTCTAACATAAGGAACAAGACAAGGATGCCCATGCTTGCCACCTTTATTCAGCATAGTATTGGAGGTCTTAGTCACAACAGTCAGGCAGGGAATAAAAAGGCATCTGAATTAGAAAAGAAGACGTAAAATTATAAAATCTATTTGCAGATGAAACGATACTATATTGAAAAAAATGCTGAAGACTCCATCAAAAAACTGTTGGAACTAATTCAGTAAAACTACAGGATACACAATCAACTTACAGAAAAATATTGTGATTCTATGCTAGTGGAAAGAGAACTATTAGAGAAATTAAGAAAACAGCACCTTTTCAATTGCATCAAAAATGCTTAGAAATAAATTTAACCAAGGTAGTGAAAAACCTGTACACTGAAAACTATGACATTTATGAAAGAAACTGAAGAAGACCCTCCCCCCCCCAAAAAAAAAGAAAGAAAGAAAGAGAAAAAGACACAAATACATGGAAAGATATTCTGTGTTCATGATTTGGAAGAATTAAATATTATTAAAATGTCTATGCTACCCAGAGCAATCTACAGATTCAATGCAATCTCCATCAAAATTCTAATGGCATTTTTCATAGAAGTAGAACAAATAATTCTTAAAATTTGTATGGAACCCCCAAAGACCCTGAATAGTCAAAGCGATCTTCAAAGCTGGAAGTAACATGCTTCCTGATATCAAACTGTATTACAAAGGTATCATAATTAAAACAGTATGCTATTGGCATAATAACAGACAAATAAATCAATAGAACAGAAATAAGGTCATACAGTTATTGTCAATTAATTTATGACAAAAGAAACAAAAAAATACAGTGGGGAAAGGATAGTATTTTCAGTCAATGGTGTTGGGTAAACTGAACAGTAACATGCAAAAGAATTAACCTGGACCACCATCTTAAACCATACACCAAAATGAACTCAAAATGGATTAAAGCCTTCAATATAAGACCTGAAACCATGAAACTCCTAGAAGAAAACATAATTAGTAAGCTTCTTGACATCAGTCTTGGTGTTGAATTTTTGGATCTAACTCCAAAAGCTAAGGCAACAAAAGCACACACACACACACACACACACACACACAAAGCAGGACTACATCAAATTAAAAAGCTTCTGCACAGCAAAGGGAACCATCAATAAAATGGAAAGGCATCCTACTGATTAGGAGAAAATATTTGCAAATGATAGATCTGATAAAGGATTAATATCCAAAATATAAAGAACTCAACTCAGTAGCAAAAACCAAATAATCCAATTAAAAATGCGGGAAGATCTGAATGGACTTTTTTCCAAAGAAATATAAGATGGCCAAAAGGCACATGAAAAGATGTTCAGCATCACTAATTATCAGGGACATGCAAATTAAAACCACAATGAGCTATCATTTCACACCAGTTAAAATGGTTATTATCAAAAAAGACAAGCGGGACACTTGGGTGCCTCAGTTGGTTGAATGCCCAACTCTTGGTTTAGGCTCAGGTCGTGATCTCATGGATCCTGAGATGGAGCCCCAAGTCAGACTCTGCTCTCAAGAGGGAGTCTGCTTGAAGATTCTCTTTCTGTCCCCTCCTCAAATAAATAAGTAAATCTTAAAACAAAAACAAAAACAAAAACAAGAAACAACAAGTGTTGGAGAGGGTGTGGAGAAAAGGGAACACTTATAAACTGTTGATGGTAATGTGAATTGGTGCAGCTCGCTATGGAAAACTCTATGGAGGTTCCTCAAGAAATTTAAAATAGAATTATCATATGATCCACCTATTCCACTTCTGGGCATTTATCCAAAGAAAACAAAAATACTAATTTGAAAAGATATATGCACCTTTATGTTTATTGCAGCATTATTACAATAGCCAAGATATGAAAACAACCGAAGTGTCCATCAAGGGATGAACAGATAAAGAAGATGTGGTCTGTATATACTCAATTAAATACAATTCAGTCACAGAAAAGAAGGAAATCTTGCCATTTGCAACAACCTGGATAGACCTTAGGGTATTATGCTAACTGAAATAAGTCAGATAGAGAAAGACATACTGTATGATTTCACTTATATGTGGAATCTAGAAAACAAAACAAATCAACAACAAAAAAATCGAAACTCATAGATACAGAGAACAGATTAGTCATTTTCAGAGGGGAGGGGGGTTAGGGAGTGGGAGAAATGGGTGAATTGTATGATGATGGGAGGTAACTAGACTGATGGCAATCGTTAAGTGTTTACTAATACTGAATTATTATGTTGTATTCCTGAAACCAATATAATGTCATATACCAATTTACCCCAGTAAAAAAATTGTTCTTTAGCTACAGGTAGTTTGAGAAGCAGTGGTCAAGATCACCTTTTTTGTAGGTCGTCCTTATTTACAGTTTTCCTGGAGATCGTGATTTAAGAATGTCCAGAAAATGACCACTTCTCTCATTCCTGACTCATACCATAGCTGTGGCCAAGCTGGTTTATAACTAGACAGGAAAGATAAGGGGAGCTATTGATTATATTTATTTCTATATATCCATTTTGTTCCAGAAAGGATTTAAGGAGTCTGGCTCAGGAATGAAGGGTGTTGACATGGACTGAGTCTCTCTAAATTTGGAAGATATTTTCTGTTTTTAAAGAAAGGTTCTAATGGTGTTTGGATGGGGGGGGTCTTTTCTTTTCTCCCACCCTCTGCAGATGATTAGCAGATGGGAGCTAGTCTTGCTTGTCTCATGTTTGGGTCCATGTGGGTCTCAATTCTTGTGGGTTCTTGTTTTGATTATGTGTAAGCCCACTTGTCAGGTGGAACACAGAAAAACTCCTTGAAGATTTAAGTGTGAATCTCATTATGTATTATTTACTAGTTGATCTGGCCTATTTGCAATTTATAACTCTAAGATATTAAATTTTGGGAAGAGAAACCTTCCCTATTAATACTGATGAGAAAGCACATATTCATTATGTCTGAATGCCATTCCTCATCTAGCAGCTGTCCCATGTAGATGAAATAGGTGGTGGTAGGGAGTCCAAGGTCAAGACCAGCATTTTCAGCATTCTTTCAATGCTTCTCATTAACCTGCAATCATTGGATTTAACAGATCGATTTAACTCCTAATTCTTCAAGAGATGCTTCTACATAACACTGCAAATACTACACTTTTCTATGGCACCATAGTAGTTCTTGTTATTGAAACAAATTGCCACAGATTTACTGGCTTAAAACAAGTATGTTTATTATCTGTAACCTGAAATGAGTCTTATGAGGCTGAAATTAAGGTGTCAGCAAGGCTGTTTGCTTCTGGAGGCTCCAGGAGAGAATCTTATCTTTGCTTTTTCCAGATTTTGGTGGGTGCCATCATTCCTTGCCTTGTGGCTGCAACACTCCAATTTCTGCTTCCAACATTACATTGCCTTCTCTTCTGTAGTAATATCTCCCTCTATTCTCTTTTAAGGACATGTGTGTGTGTGTGTGTGTGTGTGTGTGTGTGATTTTATTGGCTACAAATTTAACACTGAGGCAGAAAAGTGGTTAAGACTACACACTCTAGAATTAGACCGTGTGGTTTAAGATCCTAAACACTTATGGGGTACCTGGGTGGCTCAGTCAGTTAAGTGTCTGACTCTTGATTTTGGCTCCATCATGATATCAGGATCATGAGATCAAGCCCCATGATGGACTCCCTGCTGGGTTTGGAGCCTGCTTAAGTTTCCCTCTCTCCCTCTGCTCCCTCCCCCTCCCCCGGCCACCGCTTGTCTGTTTAACAGTGAAAGGAACCTCTTTGCATCTTATTTACCTCATTTGTAAAATGGATAATGATTGTACCTACTTCATAGGCTTATTATGATTAAATGAATTAGTTTATACAAAACTTAAAATAGTATCTAGAAACACAGTAAATACTGAAAAAACATTAGCTATATCTTATTATTATCAAGTAAATGTCTATTGACTCACTTTGGGTCAGGCACTGTGTGAGATCCTGGGGATTTTTTTCGTATGAATAATACCACTTCATACTCATAAAAGTTGTGGTGAATATCAAGGATTGGCTTGTTCAAACTCTATTCTACCTACTACTTCTAACGTGTCTGTTTAGGTCAGGCTTCTCAGGGAACAGATTCTGAGGTGAATACTTGTCTGCAGGAAGTCTATGTTGACCATGAGATCAATGGCTGTGGGAATAGCTGTGATATAGGATTGAGCCAAGAAAGGGGTTGAACTGTAATGCAGTCACGATGGACTCAATCAATTCCATGAGGATCTCTGACACTGAGATGACATTCAGAGATATCCTGCCTTGAGGGAAAACTTCTGGTTCTTCATACTCTCATGTAGGTCAGTAAATAAATTTAGTGTGCTCTGGGGAGCGGGCCTGGTTTTGAGTGACATAGCTCTCTTCAATGGATGGTAATTCTGAGAGAAGACTTAGCTGAGAGATGTCAGCCACCAATAATCTCAACTCAGCACAACTCAGCAGCTCTGGAGTAACATGGCGCCAATCTTGAAGGGGCATCTGGTTGACTCACCCACACAACATTGTCAACAGTGCCCTTCTAAGCTAGACATGCCAGAAGTCCAAACTTCAGGGTCTTACACTCCCTGGCTGTTAAAGAGCTGCATGTGATTTTAGTTCCAGCAATAGAAGTACCCCTGGGGGATTTTGATTCAGAACTGAGTTAAGCAGGGGAAAAAGCAGGCAGTAATTCATTTTGCTGAATAGGGGTGTGGCAAAGGCATGGTGGTTTCTTCCGTTGGTGGCTTCCTAATGTGGCACCTTCTTGCCCTGGTAGGGACAGCTCTCCTGCCATCATTGTGAAGGCAATGTGATGCTAGGGACTGGGAAGTGTTCCAGGAAGTCAGCCTAGAGCAGGCTCTTCCAGCTTTTCTATGGCTTTGTAAGTCACTTAATACCTGATAATGAATTATTTCTCCTTAATTTAGCCAGAGGCTAAATATTTTGCAACTGTACTCCCAAACAATTATAATAATCTTATTGTCCTTTGCTTTGTAGATGAGGAGTGTCACAGAGATGGGGTGATGTACATAGGATCATACTACTTGTAAGTGGCAGAGCCCAGATTCAGATTTAGATACACTGGCTTCAAATGCTGCGCCGTTCACCTACAGCAAGGTTAGAAATACGCATTTTGTGTAACACCACTTAACTCTCCTTCTGCATCCAGAAATGAGCTCACAGTCTTTAGCACAAAGCTCCAGAAAGCTGCTATGAATTGGTAGGAATTAGCATATAGATAACATCTATTTTTAATATGGCTCTATAGCACACAAAATATAACTACACAGAAGTAGGAAGTTTTGCTTCATGATTCTCCTTCTACTTTTCTTTCCTCCTCTCTTTTAATATATTTTATGACTTCTTACTTTTCCCAATCTTATGTTCTCAGATGTCAGCAGTTCTTCTCCATTGGGAAGATGTTGTCAATCTAATGTTTTATTCTCAGATCAATAATTTTGACACATAAAGGAAGACCTTCAGAAGAAAGAAGGCAGTGCTTAACCCTAATGAAAGAACTAATAATAAAGGAAGTTTAGACTACTTTGAGACATTTCAGTAATTTCTGGGGACTGGCACTTCCCCTAATACAGCACTTTGCATCATTTTGCTCAATAAATATTTTTTGATTGGAGTTTTTCTAATTCATCTGCTAATGGCTGTGTGGGCAAAGGCAGAAGACTTGGATTCAAAACAAAGAGCACTATTAGGGTTAAAATGATTTCTTCCAGGGACAGCTCCCAGGGTAATTTTCTAGAGCATAAATTTAGCTTGGCTGATCTTTTGTGAAGGAAGTAGAGCAGTCTTTATTTATTTTGAAATGCAATAGCCAAGGATTCAGCCTTTGATTTCTCTCCAGATATGGCTGGAAGTCCTGAAAAGGTCTTCTGGGTGCCTTGATCTTGCTGCCCCAATGCGAATCTTCTTGGTGTCTCTCCTGGGTGGCTATAATCTGCCTTTGATCTCTCTCCCTATTTCTGGGTGTGTGTGTGTTGACATTTATAGTTGTAGATTTGTTTGTTTCCTTCTGTTTGCCCAGTTGATCCATTTTTCAACTAAGGGATCAATAACCCAAAGCTATGACATTTGGTGGCAGTGCCACCCACTCTATTCTGTAAGTGAACATATGTGTGTATTAAATAAATAGGGCAGCATTACCCTCACTGGGGAATTTTTGCCAAAGCTATATGTTTATTCAGATGTATTAAATGAAATGTTCCTTAACTACATTGGTGGTTTAACAACGATTTAACCTAAAATATATTCACTTAGGCCTCATCTAGTAAGAAATGAGTAAAGGATCTAACATTTATTGAGCCTTAATTATGCTAAACATTGTGGTAGGTAGGCATTTGAAATAGGCACATTTCACTCAATCCTCACAATGTTTTGTGAGATAATTGTTCTAAGAAGTGGGGCAATCTAAGGGAGGACACAGATTTAAATCCACTTGTGATTGACTTCTCAGAACATTATTTTGCTTCTTGGGGGTCTAGGTGAGTCCAAATGGAAGTTCACCAGCTAGAGGAGAACCATAGAGGTCTGCTGACCAGGGATGGTCCTAGATTTTACTTTCATTCTATTCTCTCTCTCTTTTTTTTTAATGCCCATGTAAGTGCAGGAAAAAGTGAACTGGGGGTGAGAAACTATGAATTTTTGTCCTAACATGGTCATTATCTTGCTGCATAATGTTAGATAAAATACTTCACTTGTTTGGATCTCTACTCATCTGTAAAGGAGAGATTTGGGCTCAGTAATTACCAGTTCTCCTATATAGTTCTTCCAGGCTGCCTGGAAGTAGATGGAGAATGTTTATAGATGTTTTGCTTGGTCTGAGATTTTATGTAAGTAGAAGAGTTTACCAACAAAGAAGAAGAATAATGACTTTGCTGAGAGAGAAAACAGAATATTAGCCTCTGTGTGCACACTGTGGTAGATGTGCTTGGAGAATGGTAAGAAGCTAAGTATGTGGGTCAAGTGCACACTGAGATGTAGAGAGACATGAAGCTCAGGAAGTAGTTTGGGGGCCAGCTGTAAAGTGCCTCGGATGCCAATTTAAGGGGTTTGAATCTAATCCTGCATGTAGGAGATCCATGAGTGCTTTAATTGGTGGAAGCCATTGCCAGAACTGTTTTCCAGAAAGATCACTCTGATAGAAATACTGAGGGTGGATTGGAGGAGGAGAAGTGAGATGGAAAAAACAAGAGATTTTGCATAGTAATAGCCCAGACAAAAGATGATGAGGGCTTAAGTCAGGATTTCAGCAGAAGGAACAGAAGGGAGAAGTGAATTTCTAAGAGACATCTGAGGGACAATATTTTCTCTATCATACTGATCTACACTCTCTTGTATACTTCGTAGATTCTAATTGCATATTTAGAGTGTTTAAAAACATTTTTGAAATTGAGATTTATCTTACTCTTGGTTTATCCTGATTTAATTGGCATAGTATTTCCTTTTCTTTCTAAATACATGGAAATAACAGTGAGTGAAACAGTCTATGCTGTTTTACATATAATGAAATAAAGTAAATAATTGTTCAATTATTCCACATACATCCTCTAAAGTCTTCTAGTCAAGATTAAAAATACAATACAGAACAAGCAATAATAACAGAAAAAGCGTTTCATTTTCTTTGTCAAGTGGAGCAAAGTAAAAAAAAAATCAATTTGGTTCTCCTTAGTATATGATCAGTTGTTCGTGTAACATATAAATCCACTATCTATTGTAGCTTTTTTGGGGGGTGAAGTCAATTCTCTTCATTAAATGAAGCAGTCAAATGATCAGATCCCTGTTGAAGAGAAGGTCTCTGAGAAAAAAAATGTCAAAAGCTCTAATTTTGAGCCCTGCATATGGGGCACTAGTTCTGTGACCTTAGGCAAGTCATTTAAATTTCTCAAGCTAGTCAGTTGCCTCACCAGTAAAACAGAGTTACAAGATCAGTCTCATAACATTGTTGGGGAGCTCAAATAAGAAAATATATTCACAAAGATGATATAAGAGAGCTTTCTTTTGTGATCCGTTATCTTATGTGAGTACTTGGTAAGCTTCAAACTACCTTGCAGAACTCAGGTATTATTTGCTGGTCATATCTGAATGCCCTCATGAATGCTCACAGCCTATCTACCTATACCTAGTATCTCAGACCTCCAGAAAGTCATCCTGTCTAACCTGTTTTGTGATTTGGCTCAGAAAGCACATTTTGGTGGCGGATGTGGTATTACGAATGTTCTAGAGGGGAGAGTCGTTTGCCAGGGAGCATTGCCAATTGAAAGCAAAGTGAAAATTCAGAATTACGGAGGTTTAATTTCCTGCTGAATAATTCTCCACAAGCTGTGTAAACTTCTCTTCACTGAACAAATACTCATAATAAAATACCTTAGATGCTCTTTTCCTTTTTAATAAGAAAATGTTCATATTATTTGAGAATGGAGCCAAGGGAAGAAGAGGGTCTGGTCCTCCTGAGCTAAGTTTGCAGAAGTCGTCAAGAAGCCTGCCGTACTTTTGACCTGTGGAGTTTGAAAGTTTGGATAAAAAGGGCTTGCTATCTAAGGGCTTTTTCCAGCAAGAACCCTGCAGATTGTCCATTGGCTAGTTTCTTGCCATCTATTTAGCTTCATAATTCTGGAATGGACTAACCATTCGTAGATTAGGCTTTAAAATAGTGCTTGTGCACCTATGATGTGCCAGTCCTGGGGTAAAATGAATAGCAAAATAGATATGGTCCCTGACTTGCCAGAACATAGGAGAGGAGTCTATCAACAAGTGTTGACATAAAGGTAAAAACTATGATAAATGATGGCTTATATTAGTGCATCAGAGAAAAACTCTTTAAGAAAGGACATTTGAACTGGACCCTAAAATGAAAGTAGACGTTGGCTAACTGTCAAGTGCATAGATGTGTGTTTCAGTCAGTGGCAGTCTTATGTGCAAAATCTTTGATGTAGGGAAACAGCTTGGTGCATTTGAGAAGCTGAAAGGAGGACAGTATGACAGGGCATAGTGAATTGAGGGAGAAAGGTACAAAATGATGAGAAATAGTCTGTTCCCAGGTATTCCCAGATATTATAGCCATCATGGACCTTAGTGGGAACCCACTGAAGTGTTCAATCAAGGGAATAAACTGATCAGATTATATTTAAGAAAATCACTTTGCCTGTTGTATAAAAATCCACTGAAGAAGAGCAAACCATACAAGCAAAGAGTATAGTTAGAAAGCTCTTGTAGTTGAGGTGGAATAATTTGGTGACAGAGCATGTACAATTTTGAGATGTATTTTAAAAGTCAGGACTGCATGACTTGGCTCTGAATTGAATGTGAGGAGTCAGGGAGGTGGAATGGTCAAGGTTGAGTCTCAGGTTTTCAGCTTGAACACTAGCTGGGTTTATGGTGAAGCCATTTGCCAACTCAGTTAATTAACACTGAAGGAGGCAGGCTTGAGCAAAGAGCTACGGCTTGGCTTTGGCCATGTGGAATCTGAACTTCCAAGTCTTCCAAGTGTAGTGCATATTACATACATTTGGGAGTTCAGCAGAATTCAAAGTTGGATTTATAAATTGCAGTAGAGATAGATATTATTCAAAATATAGTCGTGAAATTCATTAGAGTATAGATAGTCTTGAAAGCCATGGAATGATGGGATTCCAGAGCACTGTCACTAAAAGAAGTGTGGACAGGTACTTCCTTCTGAGCTAGTATGTTAAGATTAGTAGATGAGATCAGGTTACTGGGACATAGGTCATGATCAAGTTCAGATTGATCACTAAGCAATAGAGCAATTAGAAGTCAGGCACAGTCTCCTGTTTCTTGTGTTTTTGTTTGTTCGTTTCTTAAAGCAGCTCTCTGATATAAAAGGGATAATAAAATTCTGATTAAGCATGAACTGTGTAATAAGCACTGCGTGAGGCATTTTATAAAAGCTTTTCCTATTTCAACTTTTTAAAAAGTTTGTATTTTTGTGAAAATTAGGCATATGCCTCACAGAGTTAACTCTACAAAGATTATTACAAAAACAAGTTTCCTGTACCCTACCTCTTTCCATCTCCCATTCCTCATAGGCAACAGCTTTAAATTATGTTAGTTTTTTTCCCTTGATATTAACATATATGTCTTGAACAGCATGTTTATAATGTTATTTATTAATTTAATTTAATTTTGTTTTGTTTTAGGCATTGTATTTGGCTTTTCACTATAAAAGATGAGAATTTAGCCTTTTTCCTTAAGCCTCTTCCCCAAGAGAGGCACTGAGAACACATACTCAAAAGTTTTATACAGTATAGAGTAGAATATTTTAAAAGCCTTCTTGGTGGAATTTGAATTGTTACCTGAGTCTTTAAGGAAGAGACGTGGCTTGATGGAAAGTGAGGACAGGGCAGAAGCATCTCACCTGGAGAGGAGTGGTGAAAGACAGACATAACAGCAATGGCCATAGCACCTTACATTTCAAAGGGCTTATCTCCTCACAGAACATTTCCACACTGGGTCTCTAAAGGCTGCCTGATATTCCAGTGAAGCAGTGGGGTAGATATTATTCACATTTTGCACCTCAGAGAAGAAATTGAGGCTCAGAACGTTTGGGTAATTTGAAGCCAAAATGAGTGTCCATTGAGGTCATAGTAATGAGAGGAATAATTGGTAGATAAATATATGTACACCAAATACTAAATGAATGTGTGGGTAATATTTATGTTTCCAGTAATCAAGAAATATAAATTATATATGTAGATGTCCATAATATGCACATAATATTTGCATATAAATTATATAGTTACATAATTTCACTGACTGTTAAAATACCCTGTGTGTGTGCATGTTGGTGTGTGTGTGTGTGTGTGTGTGTGTGTGTGTGTGTATATATATATATATATCATAAATTGGTGCAAACCTGGAAGGTGGTTTGAAAAATAAAGAAATTTAATTGGGAAGATAAGACCGTGAATGATGCCTAAAAACTGATTTACCCCTACTGTATTATAGTTATCTTTTCAAAACAAATTAAGAAGTGGTGGACTTAGTAGGAATTGAGACTAACTTCCAAGAATTTGGATTTAACATTAGAAATACTATAGGCTGTTGTTTAGAAATCCACATGAATAAAATTGTTTTAAAGAAATTACAAGTGAGCACAATTATTGCATAAGAAAGAGTAAAGATATAGTCTTTCTTCATTTGCCAGCATCCCCTTTCCAATCCCTATTTCCCTCCATGCTTTGAAATGGTAATTTGGGGGGAGTATGTTGGTCAGTAAATCATGATTATCCATGAATCAGCCGTGTAAACTCATGGAGGGATTTACCACTGTCTTCTCCAACATACACAGCCACGTGCTCATGCTTTTGTCACAGTGGCCTTCTGGAGGGCAGTCATAATAATGCTGGTTGGGAAAAAGAAAGTCTGAAACCAGAGAGAGATCTGCTGCTGTGAATTCATGGCAGTGATAACTATTTGAATAAGGCATGTATGGGTTTGGGTAAGGCAAGAATTTGAAGATATACATTTTCTCCAAAGTTGATTGGAAAGACCAATTTTCTGAAAACTGCTTAATATATGATGATTTCTAAAAATCTGAGGCAGTATAGCAGGAAAGCCATTGGAAAACAGCCAGCAATTGGAAGTAGAGTTGAGAACACTAACCCCCTTCTGTGTGCATGTTGTGTCCATGAAAAATGCAAAGATTTTTTTTTTTTGGATTTAAATATAAACTGTCTAATCCAAAATCTTTTGTGAGAACATAATGCCTGTAAATGTGTACCAAAAAAAAAAAAAAGTCAAGGAAGGCTAAATTGCAACTTACTAGCATGGGTAATAGGAGAGTGAATTGAATAAGAAATGAAACCACCCTGACTGATTCCAAAATGCATTCAAATGACAGCCCACACCCTGGGTCACATAGGCATAACTG